>NC_051320.1:33081966-34331966 GCF_015220235.1 Choloepus didactylus | reverse complement strand
GATGGGATAAAGGACCTATATACTGGTAAGTTTTCTATTTTACTCAATGTACTAAAAAATTGATTTTAAGCATACAGTGAAAATTTAAGTGTGCATACTTCAATCCCAAGAGCAACAGTTGCAAAAATATGCAAAGACACATTCAAATACACACTACAGTCACAAAAAAAGTTTCAAATTACACAAAATAAGAAAACAGTAATGAAAAAAAAACGGGATGGGACTCTGGAATGACTAAGTGAGGACCTCAGCAAATCCCCACTCCAAAATGCAATTGTAAACTGGACAAAATTGTCAAAAAACAACTGTTTAAAGAGTCTGATATTGACCAAAGATGGTACAAAATGAGAGTTGTTTATTCAAGAAAATCTACTGAACCTTAGTTGTAACAGTGAGAGTTTGACTTTTTAGCTTGAGACTGTTCCCATCTTCCAACCTCGGCTCCATGGCACAGAAGGAATACAGGGCAGTGGAAGGGGAGTAAACTTTATTTGGAAAAAAGTGCTGAAAATGCCATGACTTGGGATGTTTCCAAAAACAAGCATGATCTCAGTGGCAAACAATCAAGGAAGGCCAACATCTCAGCTAGTCTGTAGTTTTGATATTAGTTATGGGTAAACAGTAGGTCAGCAGACCAACCAGAAATTTATCAGGGAGATCTGGGGAATAAGACAGCCAAAGCAAGCCTGGATGAAATCTTAGTCTAGAGGCTCTATGTACACTGGGCTGCACACAACAGGATAGGCTGGAGAGGGCCTTGAAGACACAAACAGTAAAAAAACATGGGCATGCTTGTAAACTGCCTAAATTTTAAATGCAATGCTGAGATACTTTTTGGTTCATTCATTACTTTCTATTTTGACTTGGATTGACTACTGAACACTATGACGTTTTCAAAACGTAGATCTTTTAATGCTTTCTTTTAAAGTAGGAAACTTTTTGTTTGTTTTTACAATTTCAAGGTATAATTTCATTTTTGGAGAAGTAAAAACTATCCAATAATATCTGTGTTATCAACTTCTCTTCAGTGTTCTGAGTGACTAACTCCATCTATCAGAAATAAATCATAGAAACCAAAATCAAATAAAAACTTACTTGAAAACATAGAAGGGGGAACAACCTCACACATGACTCTATTGAAGCTTGACAGGAAACATATTCACATTTTTGCTGGAGGCTGGAGAAATAGAGAAAAAAAGAAATACTGCCTTTGATGACAGTAGTTATTCAGAAATTGAAATCTTTATAATTAAAACGTGGCCAAAAAATTTGTCCAGAGGGTTTTGTTAAACCCATTCAAGAATCAAAATGTCTACTTTTGGCCCTTGGCTGCAGATATGTTAATAAGCTTTCTAACCACAGAACTGTCTTGCCATTATCCACTTATTTACCTATGAATGGCAATTTTTTTTTGTTTTTTTAATTCATTTTTATTGAGATATATTCACATACCATGCAGTCATACAAAGCGTACATTCAGTTGTTCACAGTACCATTATATAGTTGTGCATTCATCACCAAAATTAATTTTTGAACATTTTCATTATCACACACACAAAAATAATAATAAAAATTAAAGTGAAAAAGAACAATTAAAGTAAAAAAGAACAATGGGTGGGTTTTTTTTTTTTTTCTTTGCCCCCATTTTTCTACTTATCCATCCATACCCTGGACAAAGGGGAGTGTGGTCCATATGGCTTTCCCAATCACATTGTCACCCCTCATAAGCTACATTTTTATACAATCATCTTCAAGATTCATGGGTTCTGGGTTGTAGTTTGATAGTTTCAGGTATTTACTGCTAGCTATTCCAATTCATTAGAACCTAAACAGGGCTGTCTATATTGTGCGTACGAGTGCCCACCAGAGTGACCTCTCAGTGAATGGCAAATTTTGTATCCTGAAGTGTTTTGTCCTCACTTCCCCATTTTTCCTGTTAAACCTTACTAGTATAATCTATTCCAATTACAATTCCTTCTGTAATTCTTACTTTTGTATTTCTACACAATCAAATGCTTACAATAGAATCTCTTTAAGAGAATTTGATTGGCACTCTCCTGTACTAGAAGCTGTAGAAGTGGAAAAGAGGTAAAACGTGTGACCTTTGGAAGCAGATAGACTTAGGTTTGAAATCCAGTTCTACCACTTACAAGTTATGTGACTTTTAATTTTATGAGCTTCATTTTCCTTATCAACAGAATGGGGATACTGTCTACTCTACAGGTCAGTCCACTGTGAGAATAAAATAATATGATGTATGCATAGTGAGTAGCACAATTCTTGGTAGATAATAACTATCATTATAATTAAAAATAGATGATGCACCTCAAGGCTCTTAGACAATGGATATTATAAAGTGTTGCTTTGTTTACCAGTTCTGTTAAATTTCTCATGCCTTTTCCCAGTGGCAAGATTATAATCTCCTTAACAGTGATTATGCTATGTCTAATTAATCTGCATCTTCACGTTTCTTCCTCAAAGAATCTAGGCTTTGGCAGTGTTCCCACCCAGTTCAACCCCAAAACCAAAGAACATATCAGGCACAGAGTTAGACATGAGTTTAATGAGTCTTATGGACAGGAGAGATGGTGGCAGCTGGCTGGGAAAGATGAAAGTTAGCACTCCACAAAGAGCCAGGGGAGGTTAGGGACGCCAGAGGGTGGTTTATAAGTATTAGGACAAAGACATTCCTTGGGTGTGAGAACAGAGTTTCGGCAAGGTCTTGTGATACAGGTGTGTGGAGAGTTGTTATCAACAGTGATCAGGGGAGGGGAATTTTAATGCTTTGTTTATGGTACCATTTGTACATTCTTTCCCATTCCTGGAGAAGTCTGATGACCTTTAACTTCTATCTGGTCAAGTAGGCAGCTAAGGTGAAATAACTCTCTTTCACTATGGAGGGGCCTGGGCCTTAGGTCCCCACAGGCAGTAAATACACAGTATCTATATGCCAAATGGATGTATAAAGGAAATAGTCATATCTCATAATAGGCAAAATCTCCCAAATGCTAAATCGTCTCAATAATTGATTCTGATGGGATATACATATATACAAACTGTGTATATTTAGAAGAAGCTAAATAGAATGCACTGGAGAAATAGAGTGTATTTAATTTGTGCTCTCTTTTTTTTTTTTAACAGAGTCTGGTTTTCCTCTACTCAAAATAAACACACACACAATTTTACATTCATATACACATACACATATTGTGAATAGTCTCATAATCAGAGGAAAATGAAGAAATATCTGTTCCTTACATTGCTATTTTCCTATTTGAAGATGTCACTAGAGAGGGCTCCACAGCTATATGTGTGGAATTGAGCCAAGGAATAACTCAAGTGCTAGAAAGTGGTCCAGATGTCATTGCTACTGCTGGAGGGAGATACTCCAGAGGTTGTCATCCAGGCATTACCACTGCCAAAATTGTTGACTTGGCCAAGGCAATTAGCTTTCTTGCTGGATGACAGTGGAGCAATAAAATAATTGAAAGTGTTGTCAGACCAGTGGTAGGCAGCTCAGAATGAGTGCACATTGGTACAAATATCATTGCTCAATTTGGCTCGTCAGGGTAATATAAAATTAATTTGCCTATTCAAGATTAATTGCAACATTGTGTTTCTATGTGTACATTTAATAATTATTAATGTGCTGCATTGAAGTATTGGAGGAATAATTTCAAAGCTCATAAAAACCTGGTCAGCTCTTGATTGAATTTATTAGTGATCTATTTGACATAAAGTTGATCTAGGAGAGTTAAGTGTTTAAAATTGAACTTTGAAATTTAGTTCCAAAAGTTCACACTCCAGTCCTGTGTGCTTAACCAAAGTCAGTAATTTTTATTGATAACATCTTACATTTGTATCTCTTAGTTCCTAACATGCTGTCTTTTTCATAGCGGGTGTTCGATACGTGCTACTGAGTTGATGTGAACTTAACAGAATTGTATTGAACTGAATTGAATTGAGTTAAATCTGATCTGATCAGCCTTTGGTCTTTAATTTGCTGTGATCTAATATGATAAACATAATTTATTGCAGGACACTTTGTTTTAGTTTCCTAGGCCGCTTAAAGCAAATATCATGAATTGGGTCATGTTAAAAAATGGGAATTTATTTGCTCATGGTTTTGCAGCCAGGACAATGTTCCAATCTATCCATCATCAAGAGGAAGTTTTCTGCCCAAGATGTGGCCAGCAATCTTTGATTCCTCTGCCACATGGCAAGTCAAATGGTGGCATCTCTTGTCTCTCTCTTGTCTTCTGGGTTTCCCTAGTTTTAGCTTCTTGCTTCTGTGGCTTTCTCTCTCCTTGTCTGAATTTCATTTTCATAAAAAGGATTCCAGTAATAGGATTAAGACCCATTCTCATGTTCTACACCAATGCAAGGTATTGATGGTGGGCAGCATATGGGAATCCTGTATTTTATACATGATTAGTCTATAAACCCACAACTTTTCTAATTAAAAAAAAAGACCCTTCTTGACTGAGGTGGGTCACACCTTAACTGAAGCAACCTCATCAAAAGGTCCTACTTACAATGGGTTCACACCCACAGGAATGGATTAACTTTAAGAACATGTTTTTGTGGGGTACATACAGTTCCAAACCATCACACACTTATAAGAATTTTTTCTTCAAACCTCAATATATAAAAACAAATAAATTGAGGCAAAAGTGAAAAAAGTATGGGCCAGATACCTGGGTTAATTCACTGCCATGAAATTTTGTGGTAACTCATTTCCTTTTTGATTCAGTATTTCTCATGTAGAAAAGTTACAGTAAGAATTATGTAATGGAAATCCACTTATAAATACAAATAATTAGATTTTATCTTGGAAAAAGTAAAGAGAAAAATATCTTTCCATGAACATTGAATACTGTGTTTCCCATCATTCATTCCTTTATTCAGCAGACATGCATTGAGCAATTACTTTGTGCAAAACAGTCTCCTAGAAGCACAAAGATTAATTAGAGATAGTCCTTCTCTTCAAAGAGTTTCCAAAGTATGGAGGATCCATTTTTAAAGAGGATAGATTATAGCATCTTATGGTAAGGATTGTGATAGCAATATATGTAGGAAATCTGACTAGAGTGAAAGGTCTGAGAAGGATTAGGGTATAGGTGAGGCTTGAGCATATTCTTAATAGAAATGTTAAAGGGATCTAGATTAGGGGAAGAGAGTAACAAAAATAGCAGTCCAGAAAAAAGAGGTAAAATACATAAAATCATAACAATATGAAACTGCATATCCAGATCACTATGGTTACATTTGAGTTATGATACTAATCAGAGTTTTGGGGGTTAGCATGATACAGAATTTTAATTGAAACAATCTTAAAAAAATAGTTTTGTGTTCATTTTGGCTCTCAAATACAAACCTTGGGAAAGAGAAGGACATAGGAATGGCTAGAACCAAGACCAGGATTGTCTTCTTTCTGTTTTTTTTTTTTTTTTTTTTTATTGTTTCTTGAAATTATGCATCATTTTCTCAAAATGAATGGCTTTATCCATATAGCCAACAACAAAGCCATAGTTATTCACTTTCTTCCAACTCTGTAACCCTTGAAGCAGAAGAGTGTTCTCCAGAAGTTCCAGTACTAAAATTTATGTAGAGACTGGTCCTACTTGGGCCATGGTGCCCTTATCTGGATAAATTTCTGGGGGCAAGCAGGCTAGCAATATGATTGCCCAGTCTTCCTTATATATTGAAACTCTCTGGCCATCAAGTAATTGACAATATTTACCAGAATAATTTGGAGTTGAGTAGAAGTTACTTCTAAAGAATGGAAATCCAAAAATAGTGGAAGACAGGATGCTGGACCAATAACTACAGCAAATATGCACATGACTGTACTGAGGAGTTTGGGATTTTTTCCCACTAGATAATGGTCAGAAGCATAAATTGTGTTTTTTATATATGACTAGATGGTCCATGGAGGATGGGTTTCAGAAGGAAAGCAGAGAAAGGAAAAGGATAAGGACCTGTTTCAGTTATCCTAGTGGGAGATAAGACATCCTACCCTGATAGCTATAGATGACCATGTATATAGATGTGGGGAATATATTTGAGAAATAGAGAAGAATTTGGCTAAACCGTAATTGATTAAATGGGAGGTAAGTTTGCAATAGGAAAAGATAGTTCAGGAAAGGGGGTGGAGATCAAAACTCCCCTTATTCAATTATTCACCAATTCCAGTTAATTTTATGTTTGAAATGCCTCTTCAATTTATTCCTTCTTTTAAGCTTTGAAGTCACTTGATTTAATTTAGCCTTCACCATCTCTTGCCTGGAATATTGCAACAGATTCTTCAGTAATCTGTGTGCTTCCAGTATCTTCCCTTCCAGTATACCTTCATTCTGTCATTCAAGATATATTCCTGAAAATACGATCATTCTTTCTACTTAGAAATATTAAGCACTACTCTAAACCTATTGCTAGAAGAACTTAGTTTTTCAAGGTGACACACAAGATCCATCACAAGCAAGTCTTAACCTAACTCATGAATAACCACAATACAACTGAAATGAAAGGCCTGACAACTTTATGATTGGATTGTCTGAGACTTTTTAGCACTGCTTCCCCCATTTCAATGCTCTCCCAACTCTAAGTCTGGGGCATATTATTTCCTATAATCCCTATCATGCAGGTCAGGTTTAGAGTCTGAAAATGAGAGGTTCAAATGTAAGAACTAGAAGGAGGATGAGGACAGAAGCCTTATTGTAATTCCTCCAGCAACAGTGTGCAAAAACGTGGACTTCGTCAGAACTGAGATTTTTGCTGCAATCTCCAGTTTTTCTGAAAACCGTCTGCCAAATGTCTGAAGCCAGATGTGTTCATTGCCAAAAGTTTCCTGTGGTTCATGCAACCTTCTGACTCCAAAAGTTAGTGGCAAATCTGAGACCTATCAGCAGTTTTCCTGGATCTTTAAACTTCTAGACCTTTCATCAGTTTTGTAAAATGAATAATTTGCTCTATTAAATCTCTTTCCATTCAAAATACCTAGAGTGGTTACCATCATCTTGACCAAATGCAGAGAATTTTATTACCATAAGTGGTTCCATGAAACTAACTCTAAACATCGGATTCTGGGATTTATTATCCGATATGGTTGTGTTTAAAAACAGAGATGATCTCATTGCCAGTGGAAAATAGGATACTGACAGTCCATGTGGTGCAATGGAAACAGTTTCTTAACTCATCTCTTGACATTACCTGTAGTGAAGCTCCTATTGAATGCAATGTTGGTAGATAAAGTGGTAGCAGCAATAGAGTACTGTGGTAGAAATAAGAACTATGGTATAGATGAGCTACTTCTTAATGCACAGAAAAGTGTATAGAAATAAAGCAGCAAATTCAATCCCATAAAGTCTCCGTTTAAGACATGCTCAAAGAACTAGATAACTTCTGCAATTACCCCCCAAAAAATGTTTTAAGTCTTCTAGCTGCAGCTGATGTATTCAAAATATAGACCCAAAATTTGAAATGGTATGTTTCAGAATTACAGTGCAAGTTGGAGAACTGATTAGGAAATGTCGGAAATATTCAGTTTAAGAATTAAAAATTTTGAGTGAATTTTTGTCAATCTGAATATCTAGAACAGCTTGAGAAGGTGGGAGATGATTTAACACTTCCTCTGTTGTTTGAATGGCCCTTGAACTTGAAATGCAGTTGAAAATCCAGAACTTCCTTGGAACATTGTAGGGCAATGAATCAAAAGATTTAGGAATATAGGAATATTTGAGTGAATTTATCTTATAAAATCTATTCATAATCCCCTACTTTCCTCCTCTATGGTCCCAAGTACACTTCCTTCATACATGGGTGAGAGGATCTCCACATTCCTGAAAAGTTCTCTGGTGACTGTCTTTCCGGGATGGTAGACCTCTAGGTAAGCACCATCAGAGATAAGGGAGCCATGCTACCAAAATGAGAAAGAGGGCCAGATCAGAAATTGAAATGGATTGATCTGAGGAAACCATTGGAAATAGCTAATTGATCACATTGTTCCTAGGACAGAAATAAATGGGCACCTTACAAAATCATTATTTGTTTACTAAAACTTAAAAAAATATATTTAGTTTTCAGAAATCTGACTTGAAGTACTACAGTGGAAAGAGGTGGCCTCTCACCCAATTTCTAGACCTTTGCCATGTCCCAGTTCTGGAGCCAGTAGGTTCATTTTATTAATATCATGCAGCTTTGATCTCAGAAGCAGGAAGTAGCACATGATCTAGATTTCTAGAAAGGATCACATGTGTACAAATATCATAAATATTCAGGATACTATCACCTTAGTAAAGTTACTAGAGATTGAGTAAAATATACAAGTGCATGCTGAAATATCAACTCAAAAATAAAAGACTAACTACTCTAACTTGCTCATTTTCTACCACTAAAGATTAGACTTAGCCTTTGCTATACTTCTTTAAAATTTGGAGGCATCATATACAATATTTGAGTTCACTGAGGGAATCATTTGCCAACCAATTGCATAGGCTTCCTATTTTGAGTGAGGGTCAGAGCAAGAGAAAGCTCTGCAAGTTGCATAGGTTGTTGTGCAGGTTGATTTGACACTGTCTTTAGGAACCAACACATCCAATGGTATTAGATGTTTATATGGCAGACGGGGGAGCCTCTGTCAAACCCCTGTGGAAGAATTACAATGCATTTGACTTTTTGGAGAAATGTGTTGTTCTCTTCTGCAAATAACTATTATCCTTGTTTTCTATTGGGCTTGGTTAAAATTGAATACCTTATTATGAGTGACAATTGACCTGAAGTACCCATCATGAAGTAGCAATTATCTGATGTATAAAAATTTAAAAATTTAATAAACAGAGCAGTATTTTATCATAAGGTAAAATGCTATATGTGTAATGAGACTCAGGGAAATATTTTTCTATTTGTACTTCATTTTTACTTCCTATTCAACTAACTCTTATGGTTTTTATGGGGAATTTCTTCTGAGTCTTTTGACAAAAAAAAAATTCAAACCCAATTTACAAGTGATTACACATGATATTCTGTTACTAGCCACAATTGGACTCTATTGGACGACTCTTGGAGGATTACTGACACCTGAAGGAAAGTGTGATAAGGAATTCTTCCAAGCAGACAGAGCTTTAAATAGTGTATCTGATAGTCAATTAAGTTTGGAAGGAGAATTAGACAGATTTATTGATTTGCATGAAATCATCGGCAAAAATTAATGTTTGGGCTGAATAGTCAGTGCCCAGAAAGACAAGATTGGTGGATTAATGCCAAGGGGTTCATGGTAGAGTTTGTGGATGGACTTTTAGAAAGCACAGTGTAGAAATATTGGAGTTTCATGTGTGCTGTCACCAAAGGGTCCACACTGCAGAAAGGCTCTCAATAACAAGGTGGAAAAGATTCATTCTTTGGACGTTAGTGAGTTATTTTACAGCAAAAGAATTAAGGAAATAGGCTGATACCCAAGGATTCACTGGTTTTAGCGTTCAATACATCACCCCAGAAAGCTGTGGCTATATATTTGAATGCTGCATTAAAAACTCAGTTAAGCACTGGTTCTGTAGGCTTTCGATACTGTATTAAAAGTAACAACCAACAGTATACTTTGCAATGTAAAGACATCCTCTCTGTGCTACCATGGAATGCAATCAAATGGCTCTAGGGCAGATAAGAAAAGGGATTTCCGATTCATTTCCTTGCACGTAAGCAAATGGCACTGACACAATGCACAATCTCTAACTTTCAAGGCAGACTGATCATTCAATTATCTTTTACCCAAGTTTTCAGTAATCTTTGTTCAGAAAGCCCTGACTGTGTGGAAACATGAAAATATTTATGCAGCCTTTTCTCCCATTATCACTTCAGAATGTCTTGATGGTGTGACTCAAACAATCATTACTGAGATTCTAAGTTCTTGCCAATTATACTCTTCTCAGGCCAGGTGTGGTGAGCATGTCTTTTCACTATTACCAGGAGGTACCCAGCTATATCATCTGGGTTCCACATGAATTCCTCCCTGCTCCCCACCCCACCCCTGGTTGTAAAAGCAGACCTAACTCCTCCTACTGATCATGATGGATCACTCCTACCATGGTCGTGACCCACTTCACACCTGCTGGTCATCCAAAGTGTCCTGGCACTATTGGGGACATGGTGCCTTATAAAGCCTGTACTCTGGTTTAATGCATACAATGCATCCTGAGGATTAGCATTAATTCTTTTTTTACAAACTGGCACTTTACCTTTGACTTTAAGGCATTTGATTGGTATGTGAAGCTAGCTGCTTCTGGATGATGTCGTATGTGATGTACCTAGTATAACCTATGGTCAAGGGCCCACTCCTGCATGGCAAGAGGAGACTCTTGATTGGATACTGTGTTGCACGGAGTTCTATACCTATTGATCAGGCATTCTATAATCCCCTGGATACTTGTGCTAGTTGAGGCTTTGAAGGCAGGAAAGGTAATTTCATACTCAGATTAAGTGTCTGTCCCAGTGGGAGTGAACAACCAGTCCTTTGAGGGTATATAAGGGGCCCTCCGTACTCAACTAGTAGCCAGTTGTTCTCTCTGGAGGAATAGTGTCATGTCAAAGGTTTACCATTACCCAACACTTTTTTTTCCCATGGTTCTAAGAGTCACTCTGGCAGCAAATGTGTTCCTTCCCTGGAATTCTTGTCTAGCTATTATATTCTGTTCCCAGAGACTATTCTCCTAAGTTAATGAATTCTTGTTTATCCAGTATCACCTTCCAACCCCTTTAACCAATCACCATCAAAAGTCAATTCCAGAGTTATTTCCTTGGCTCCTGCTAGTATATGTTAGCAAATTTTTGCAGGTTCTTCAGTGTATAATCTCGAGGAGGTAGAGGAAGCTACTGAGAGGTGCCCTGTCACGTTGCAGGGGTGAGGCCTCTGCAGCATCTTCCAAAACAGAAATGCTAGCTAGCTCTTAGAAAAGAGATGGCCTCCTCTGTCAAGTCTGAGGGTTCAGGGAGTCTGCAGAGCCACATTCTCAAGGGCCTCCCTCCAGATGTTCCCATGCATGCTTTCAAGTTCATCAGTTTTCAGACCTGCCTTGGCGAGCTTTCAAAAGTCTCTGGAGCTCTGCTTTTCCAATAGATAGCAATATAGTTTATTTAATATTTTTTTACTCTCATGAATTGTTTATGTATGGAGTCCCAAAATAAACTATGTTTTCATGTCCCCTTGGCTGCTAGGTATCAGGCTAGATCCCTTGATGGACAAAGAAAACAGATACAGAAGGATCACCTTTAAACTGCTGTCTTGACAAGAACATTTTCAGTAATCATAGGTAGAACATACCCATTTCTGTTTTAGGACTGGAGACATGTACCATTACAGAAGTCTTCCATCACTTCAGACATCACAGACAAACCTAGATCATCACAATGTAATGTGAATTAATTAGCTGCGGCTCAGAGAAGAGCCTGGCTAAGTCTTTTTAGCATTAGTAACACTAGCAAATTAGCTGGAGACACACACACATATATATTTTTTCTAAGAAATTATTAAAAAAGGTTTTTTAAAATTTGAAACATGGACAATAATTCATGAAAACTCAAAAAATAAATGTAATGCAAAGTTTTTATGATAGAAAAAATACAAACTATTTCAGTCCTAGAAATAGAGAAAATGCAAAATTTGAAAGTTACAGGTATGTAAATGAAAACAGCCAAGCTAAAAGAAAAAAAAAAAAAAAAGAAGTAAAAGAAACCAGTTAAAAGTATCTTCTCAAACATTCTAGGGTGCCCTGGGATGAACCACTAAGAAAGCAGATCTCTGAATGTAAATCAAGTTGTATCAAAGCCCCCTGCTTGCCCTACAAGTGGAACAAAAGACATAGTTTAACAAATGCAGAAATAATGAGGGTTTCAGATTTCTAACCTAGGCACCAAAAGATATATGCTAGTTTAAAATTTCAAAGCATGGGAGTTCACAACTGAAACTACACTATTTGCCACATAGAATTTCTGCATACCATTGGCAGAATTTGTAAAAGCAGAAATTTCAGTCACTTCCCTTTCTTCATTTCTATAATGAAAAGAAAATATATGTTAGATCTAACCTACAAGAAACTTGCAAATTTTGGCCTTTATGAAGATTAAATAAAGAAATGTGTTTATTCTATGGAAAATTAAATGCATTATTATCCTGCAGATTCTCAAGATGCTGAAATTCAAAATACTGGCACTAGTCACTAGTTGTAAATTTGGAGCTGTGTCTTGGGCAATGCTAACACTTTGTATTGAAATGTAACAATGGAAGACAAAAAGAAAAAAAGAAAAAATGCCACCTCTTTTTTTTTTTCCATTTATGAGAGCACAAAAGCAACTTCACCCTCTTCCTTTTTCATTTTGATTAGGAATATAGGAAATGGAATGAAATCTATAGCATCAAATATTCATATGCTTGATCTTCAACTTCTTAGCTAGGTGAGTAAATCCATATGAATCTCAATTTCCACACATTTAAATTGACCATACTAGTATTACCTACCTTGTAGAACTACTGTGAAGTTAAAATGTGAGAAAGCAACTAGAGTGGCTTACTGTTTGCTTGATAAAATGTAGTCATCATTATTGTGGTTATTGATACTTTTACATTATATTGAGTATGTAACAATTGGAATATTTGGATAAATAATGTAATGACTTCTGTATTAAATAAATAGATGTGCATTTTGGATATTGTAGTCACTGTGAAGGTGCCTCTTGGCTGCTGAAATGGCTTTATTAAAAAAAAAAACAAGTAATGCCATAGTTCTCCAATATTGATATGTAGAGAAACTTGTAAAAATGAAGATTTTGAGTTCATGAATCTGAACTTTATAGAAGCACGACAGATATTTTGTTAAGAGTGGTTCATTGACAATACTGATATAAAGATTTACAGGAACCAGTTACCTGAAGCGCAATAACTGATATTCAATTTTAAATGGAAAGTTCATTCGGATTTTGCAGATAAAATGAACCCTAACAATCCCAATTACTTGTTCTCCTTAACACATGGAAATACATGTAACAAAATAATTTCACACAACTATATAATCCTACTATACCTCATTGATCTCATTTGTCGACGTGATGGTATTTTTAACTAAACTATATCCTTTTTTGAATTTAGGCATTGTGGCAATCATATTTGAATCCCCAGCACCTCGCACTGTGCTTCACACATGAGAGATATTCATTAATTTAGTAATAGTTACTGAGTATCTAGGTTGTAGGTATGTAAATGTGCCCTCATGAAATTGGCTGCATATGTTAGTGAACTGAATAAGTAAACTTCATCTGTTTTATAATTTCTTATATGTGTTAGTACTTCTGTATCTAACATAAGTATTCACCAACTCTTTAAAAGACAAAATTTTAATTGCTTGATACTTAAAATGAATGTTTCTTAAAATAATTCAAATGTACAACTGTTAGGCTTCACTTAAAATAATAATTAGAGTAAGATGGTAGACAGATTTATTTATATACACATAAACACATATATTTACACACATATACATAAGTGTGTGTTTATTTTTTTTCATTCTGTTTTATTTTTACTGTTCAGTTGGGATAATTCATATTGTTTTATCTTTATATTCACTGATTATTTCCCCTATTCTCTCCATTTGGCTGTTGATCCCACCCTCTGATCATGTTAGTTATTGTATTGTTCAGTTCTAAAATTTCCTTTATGTTCATTTGTAGTCATTCATTGAAAGATTTTTACAATGGCTGCATTAAAATCCTTGTCAGATAATTCCGACATATAGGACATCTCTGTATTGGCTTCTGTTGGTTGTATTTTCTCATTGGAATTGAGATTTTCCTGGTTCTTGGCTTGATAAGTAATAATTGTATCCTGGACATTTTGGGTATTATGTTATGAGACACTTGATCTTATTTAAGCCTTCTGTTTTACCAGTCTTGTTACCACAGGTGGGTGTGGAAGTCCAGTTTCCTCATGTGCCCTTTGTTTACCCTTGAGGTGGGGAGGAAGTGTTCCTCATGACTGTTGGGTAGGTTTAGGGGTTCAGGCATCCCGCTATTCCTCTGCTGACCCACCTTAACTGGCAGGAGAGGATGATTTATACCTCTGGGTGAGAGTGGAAGGCAAGTCCACATGGTCTCTATGAACACTGTAGGGTGGGTGGGGAACTCATTTCTGCTGCAGGGAGATGAAAGTTCTGTTTCCCTGCTTGGCCTTCTCAGGCACATCCCAGATGGGAAGTGGGGTGCTTCTTTCCAGCCAACCCGAGATGCAGGCATAGATTCCACTGGGCCTTTATTGAAGACTTGGTTGTGGGTCCCGATTTTGTCCATGATGTTAGATCAGAATATTGGCTAAAAGTTTTCCATCTTGTTAAATAGTTCCTTTCCTGATCCTTTGATAGATAGAGACAGCTTTTTTTTTTCTGGTGCTTTTTTTTTTTTTTTATGTTTCAGTATGCCCATGGGTATTTCCGAGTTGCTGACTTCTTTTTTTTTAAATGCAATTTTGAGATATATTCACATACCATGCAGTCATCCAAAGTGTACAACCAATTGTTCACAGCATCATCATATAGTTGTGCATTCATCACCACAATCAAATTTTTGAACATTTTCATTACTCCAAGAAATAAAAATGAAAATAAGAATAAAAAATAAAAATCAAAGTACAAAAGAACACCCAAAACATCTTACGCTCCTTTTCTTCCCCTGTTATTCATTTACTTTTTGTCCTCCTTTTTTCTATTCATCTGTCCATATACTGGGTAAAGGGAGTGTGAGCCGCAAGGTTTTCACAATCACATAGTCACACTGTATAAGCTATATAGTTAAACAATCGTCTTCAAGAACCAAGGATACTGGGTTGCAGTTCAACAGTTTCAGTTATTTCCTTTTAGCTATTCTAATACACTAATAATTAAAAAGGGGTATCTATAAAATGCATAAGAATCACCTCCAGAATGACCTCTTAACTCCTTTTGAAATCTCTCAGCCACTGTAATTTTGTTTCATTTCTCTTCCCCCTTTTGGTCAAGAAGGCTTTCTCAATCCCAAGATGCTGGGTCCAGGCTTATCCCCAGGAGTCATGTTCTACATTGCCAGGGAGATTTACACCCCTGGGAGTCATGTCCCACATAGCGGGGAGGGCAGTGAGTTTGCCTGCAGGGTTGGTTTAGGGAGAGAGTCCACATCTGAGCAAGAAAAAAGTTTCTCTGGGGGTGACTTTAGGCCAATGATAAGTAGGCTTAGCCTCTCCTTTGCTATAACAAGCTTCATAAAAGTAAGCCCCAAGATTGAGGGCTTGGCCTACTACAATGGCAGTCTCCAATGCTCACGAGAATATCAGGAATTCCCCCGGTGGGGAAATTTAATATTTCCAAGTTTTCCTCAAGGTGGCTTTGCAACTGCATTTTTATGTAGTTGCAAATTACTCTGGGATGTATTGGGGCTTCATGCTAATCTGTACAAACCAACCAGATCTCACCCCCATTCAAGGTTCCATGTAATTATAGTGTTTGAATAAACTGACCATACAAGTTAATTATATAGCATGGTACAGAAAATACAGATTTTCCATCAAATAAACATCAATTCCTTTGGTCTCACATAGAAGTTAAAGTTTTAAAACACAGTCAATATCTTCCTCTTCTCTTTAGTCTGGTTTACCTTAGTCCTAACCAAGTCCATTTTGTTTATATCTCTAATTAAAGTTTGATTTCTTTTTCAGCTTCTTAAATATTTGCTTTATGGGGTAATGCTGACATTCATAGCTGCCAAATTCTGGCTCTGAGTCTCATGTGTCACACAGATACTCGAAGTTCCAGGGCCTATTAACAATGGTAGTCTCCAATGCTTGCGAGAATATCAGGGATTTTCTTCCTCTTTCCACAGGTATCAGATATGTACCATGTTCTGTAGGCTCTCTTTGCTTTCTCGTGACCCTTTAGCTAATAAATCTGCAAGTCTAATCCTGTCTTGGCTTGTGCTTCTCCACAGACCCAAACTAATGCAGAGTTTAAACTTATTGATTTGCCTGAGGGAATACAACATGGCTTTTCCTTAAGCACATGATAGGCACTCTGGAAGTATTCTTGAATATTGAGAGAAAAGTTTATCTGAATGCAAGTGGAGACAAAAACGAGCAGCTAACATTTGCCATGTTATCATATTTCCATCTTTCATAGTGAGTGAATATAGCCACCTAGCCAGATATCAGCTAGAATAGGCAGAAGGGAAGAAAGGAAGGACTCTTCATCTTAAGAGAAAGTGAAAATAGCAGTAGATTTTGCAGATGAGTCTTGGGAGTTATATCCCATGAAGGGTCAAAAGGAGGTTGTCCCACGTTGACACCCATTTGCCATAATGCAGAAACATTTCCTTGTGAAAGAAGTTTACAAACAAAGGTAGTATTGCAAAGCAAACAGACTTTTTCAGAAAATCTGAGGCATTCTCCCTCTGATATGATAGGAGACAGGAAAGAGGAAATAGGGAAAGAAGTAAAAAAAAAAAAACAAAAAAAAAAAAACAATCAAGCATGGCATTATTACTAAGCAGTTGCCAGTGACTGTTTAACGTTACTACAGAGCAAATTATTATTTGGGAGCTTATAATCTACTCTGGAAATTGTTAATGCATACACACACCACACACACTCACACATACATCATGCTGGTGTTATCATATAAAGTGTGGTGGAGTAAGCTGTTGACTAGTACCTCCAAAATATTCTCAATGTCAGATGCTAATTTGTGTCACTTGGGGAGCTTTAGAAAAATATCTATGCTTGGGCCCCACCTATGAAATTCTGACTTAATTCGTCTGTGGGGTCTAGGCATTCATATTTTTAAAAGCTCCTTGCATGTTTCTAATATGTAAACAGGATTGAGAACAATGGGTAAAGTGTTAAAGAATAGAGAAGTGATTAATACCTCCTTTTTCTAAATCACTGGAACGTTATTCATCCGTTTGAACTGTTTGCAGAGGTGACAGTAGCAATTATACTATACTAGGGATGGGCCTGATGCTTCTTTCTGTCATGTTGTTTCTCGACTGACTAGCTCAAATTGCACTTTCATCTCAAACTAAAGACCCATGCCAGATTCTTTAATTGATAACCTCCAAAGCCTTAGTGTTTATTCAGCTGTAACTTTCCCAGGATCCTCCATCTAGATCCATGAAAGTTCCATGTATTATAAATTGGAGTTTTTATTTATTTTCTTTTAAATCATAGATTCAAATGATTAGTAATTTTATTTATACTTTATTCTTTTTCTTGTTAAATGAAAGAAGATATTGCACTCTGCAAAAAAAAAAAAAAAAAAAAATTTACAGATCTAAACCTGGCCAAATAGCAGGTCGATGCGCAGGGATTAGACTTCAGGGCCCTTTGGTCCCCATTCTGCTGCTGAACTCACTGAGGCATGCTGCTAGTATATGGCTTTGATGCCAGCTACAGACTCTTTGGATTAATCCTTAGCCTTAGTGCCTAAAGACTTAGTGAGCTGCAACATACCAATTCCCACACATCCCGTTTCCTCTACTGATGGGTTAGTTTTTGCTTTATCGTTTCTGCAAGTATCATCAGTGTCAAATGGCTTGGTAAAGGAATCAACATTTGGACAGTTCATGTCCCCTTGGTCAGCTAGTGCCCACATGCTGAGAACCAAGTGGTATAACATTCAACGAGTGTCCCCAAAACATCAGAATCAGGCTGCATTGACACATTTCTCAGATAGAGCAAAACAATAATTTCTAATCTGCTACATTCCATTGTTGGGTTGCTCAGTCATTTCTTGGAGACTTCTGGTAACAATTAATATAGTCATAAAAGAGGGAAAATAATGGGGAAACGTGCACGCAAATTGAAAGCAGATATCTGAATGCTGTTGTCCCACAAAATTAGATCAACCACACGTCTGCCTGGAAACTTGTAACTAGCATTCGTAAGTGATGTTATCATATAAAGTGTGGTGGAGAATTCACAATGGACCTTATTTGTACTTTCTGGAATTAGTATCTATGTGTAGATAATTAAGAGAACAATAAAAATACACAAAATGAACAAACACAGGGGAAAGTGGGAAGTGAACATGATCCAAATATATTATATTGTGGAATCCTTGGGGAAATAAAACTTTATGGGATACTGGCGAACAACATTGCTGCTGGAAACAGGATTTTGAAGTCTTTCAGCTTGGAAATAATGCTTTCAGTTAATAAGGATGTGTGGGTGGAATTAAACTCACCACTCCCATTACTGTAGTCAGAATTATGTGCCTAATTCCCATATACCATTCTGGAAATAATTCTTGCAATGGCTTTTATGGGAATGCTTTCAAATAAGCCATGGGAGCATCAAATAATATCAAAATAAACCCTCTTCCTTTTGCTTGTGTGCACATCCTACTAATATTATAAAGGTTCAGATATGCACAATGGAATCAGGAACACTCCAGTGAGTTCCAAGATAACAAAACATAGTCGAGTGAACCAGTTTTAATTTTTGACCCAGTGAAAATCTTTCTCAAGATTGCAGAGGTTACTGAAAGGCAGTATGACAGTACTGTAGCGAGTGAGTTCACTATCTGGTTCTCGCTGGTGTTAGGAATAGATATTAAAAGAATATTAACATAAGTCCAGATATGGTCTAAGTGGTTTAAATGTTTGTTTATATATCTCATGGTATAAAGCAGCAGACATTTAGGAAAAAGCAGTCTCCTTTCAGGTACAATGTACTGCACATGCAGCTCTTGCTGAAGTTTTCTTTATAACAGACTGGATTTCAAAATCAGTTAGTTAATACTATCAATCTTGTTTGTGTGTGTCTGTGCGTGCGCATGTGCATGCAAGGGCTGGAGGTAGGGAAGAGCAAGACCAGATTTGTTTTAAGGAGTCTTGGCTATTTCTTTCCAAAACAATTTCAGAGAAATTAAAACATGATAATTTTGTAGATGATTTTTAAAAGAAAATTCCCAAGTTTTAAACACAAAGGAATTTCTAGACATGATTTCCAAATATCAGAAAAAAACATGGTTTCTTTTGAGAGAAATATGCAAAATGGGTTAAACTCATTCAACAGTGTAAGCAAAAAAATTTCTGTCACATATTGCTTTAAAACAATATATTCCCTTGTTAATATGCTCTGTGAAACTGCTAATCTGTGAATGAGAAAAATACTTTTTTCATGAGTGAAAATATATTATATTAAAACCTCAGCATATTCATTTTGAGAAAAATGCTTCATGGAAATGAACAATAAGAAAAAGATCCTAAATTCAAAATGCAACAAATTACCCCTGGAATAAACTAATTGTTCTTACTTCCATGAACTTTGTCCAGTGTGCTTTAATGATTCATGACTTTTTTGTTGTATAGAACCTGAGAAATTAATCTTTTCTCACATATCAACTAGACTTGCTTGATTTAAAATGTAAATGATATTGTATTGGGACATAATATAGGCTTCTATAGGCAAATATCAGTAAGAACATTTTTGTTTTTTTAATCTCAGGATGTTAGTAATTGAAGGGTCATAAATAATATTTGCTATTAGTCTAGGAAAGAGGACATTAGTTGCCGTAGGAGGAAGGACCACTCATTGCAAAGAAGCTTCAAATGCATAAGACCAGAAGGAACTGGGTTAAAATTACTGGGGGATTTGATAATTCTAGATAGAGGAAAGTACTCCTTTTGCCAATGGAAAAACTGTCATAGGTGAAGTGTTTTTGATTTATATAGAATTCTCCCCTTACCTCCATACCCCACTTTGCCTCATCTCTGTCATGCACTCTCTCAGCCCTGTTCCCTTGCAAAACTTACTCTAGAAAGTAAATACATTCATACTGCTGGGGATTAAAGGTCACTTTTCCCATGGGTTTTTGGATTTTTATCAAGGGACTTAATCTCTATTTGGCTTAAACTAAAGGAATAAAACCTCAGAATGAATTTTAGAAATAAAGAGAATGTGCTTGTAAGTGTGTATAAGTATGTTATTTCGGTTATAATACACAGAATGGAGACTGTACTCTGTTTAGGAGGCCAGTCCTATCATTGGGTTTTCTCAGAGATCAAAATTCTCCCACATTTACTCTAAGCATCTACATCATCAGAAAATCAAAACAAAAGATAGCCTGGGAGACAAAAGAAGATGGCAGCATAGAGAGGGGTGAAAGCTAATTTGTCCCCCTGGAACAACTAATAAACAACCGGGAACAACTAGTAAATAATCTGGAATAATTGCAGGGGGACAAACATGATTGTCCACTCATCATACACCAGCCTGAATTGGGAGGAATGCCCGAGATCCCAGCATAAAATCTGTAAGTAAAAACTGAAGATCCAAGCTGGGAGCGCCCTCCACCCATGGCCTGAGCTGCAGAGTCTCACAGTGCTAGAGAGCAGCACTCTCCTAGCAAGCAAATATAGCTCAGCTGAGCTCCAACTGGGGTTTTAATTACCAAACGTAGTTGCTCAGTGTGCCGGTTTGAGTGTATTGTGTTCCCCAAATGCCATTATCTTTGTGGTCTTGTGTGGGGCAAACGTTTTTGGTGCTGGTTGGATTTGCTTGGAATGTGCCCCACCCAGCTGTGGGAGATAATTTTGATGAGATGTTCCCATGGAGGCGTGGCCCCACCCATTTGGGGTGGGCCTTGATTGGTGGAGCTATATAAATGAGCTGACTCAAAGAGAGAAAAGAGAGTGCAGCTGGGAGTGATGTTTTGAAGAGAAGCAAGCTTGCTAGAAAGGAACGTCCTGGGAGAAAGCCGTTTTGAGGCCGGAGCTTTGGAGCAGACGCCAGCTGCCTTCCTAGCTAACAAAGGTTTTCCGGACACCACTGGCCGTCCTCCGGTGAAGGTACCCGATTGCTGAGGTGTTACCTTGGATGCTTTGTGGCCTTAAGACTGTAACTGTGTAGTGAAATAAACCCCCATTTTATAAAAGCCTGTCCATCTCTGGTGTTTTGCATTCTGCAGCATTAGCAAACTAGGACACTCAGTACAAGATATGAATCCCCAACAAGCAGACAGAGGCTCTTGGTGAGCCAGAGAGTGGCCACAGACTGGTCCTGAAGGGGGCTTTCTGTCCCTTTTTTGGCTCAGTGAGAAAGCCTCAGCCATTTTCAGTTCCCAGCACTCTGACCCAGACAAGGGAGGAGATAGCACAGGGAGAGCCTGTTCAATGACCTCCCCCAAGGGAGTCTATCTTCCTGAAAAGGAAAGAGGTGGGGCCCAGCTCTACTACCTGCCTTCCATTCAGAACCAGACCCCAGAGCCTGCGGGAAAACATCCACAGGCCACACCTCCTTACACCAGTCTGGAGCTACAGGCTGACAAGCACCACCTGCTGGGCAGAAAAGCACAGTGACTTGACGCCTCACAGGGTGTACCAATTTCTAAGACACACCCTCAGGGAAACTGAGTACTGAATATTTCTTTCTTTTGGGGCCTGAGCCCATTCTGGTCTGGGAAAACCTGATTGGGGTAACCAAGGAAACCAGATGCCTCGACAACAGAAAACTACAACCTACACTAAGAAAAATTAAGTTATGGCCCAGTCAGAGGAACAAACTTACACTTCAACTGAGATACAGGAATTTAAATTACTAATACTAAATCAATTCTAAAAGTTTAGGGAAGATATGGCAAAAGAAATGAAGTGTATAATGAAAACACTGGGCATACATAAGGTAGAAATCAAAAGTTTGAAAAAAACAACTGGCAGAATTTATGGAAATGAAAGGCACAACACATGAGATGAAAGACACAGTGGAAACATAAAACAGCAGGTCTCAAGAGGCAGAAGAAAACACTCAGGAACTGGAGAACAAGGCACCTGAAAGTCTACACGCAAAAGAACAGATAGAGAAAAGAATGGAAAAATATGAGCAACGTCTCTGGGAACTTAAGGACAAAATAAAAAGCAGGAATGTAGGTGTCATTGGTGTCCCAGAAGGATAAGAGAAGGGAAAAGGGGCAGAAGCAATAATAGAGGAAATAGTCGATGAAAATTTCCCATTTCTTGTGAAAGACATAAAATTATGGATCCAAGAAGTGCAGCATACCCCAAACAGAGTAGATCTGAATAGGCCTACACCAAGAGACTTAATGATCAGATTATCAAATGTCAAAGATAAAGAGAATCCTGAAAGCAGCAAGAGAAAAGCAATCCATCACACACAAAGGAAGCTTGATAAGACTATGTGCACATTTCTCAATAGAAACCATGGAGGCAAGAAGGAAGTGGGGTGATATATTTAAGATACTGAAAAAGAAAACCACTAACCAAGAATCCTATATCTGGCAAAACTGTCCTAGTTTGCTAATGCTGCTAGAAAGCAAAACACCAGAAATGGATTGGCTTTTTATAAAGGGGATTTATTTGGTTACACAATTGCAGTCTTAAGGCCATAAAGTGTCCAAGGTAACACCTCACCAATCGGGTACCTTCACTGAAGGATGGCCAATGGTGTCTAGAAAACCTCTGTTAGCTGGGAAGGCACGTGGCTGGTGTCTGCTCCAGAGTTCTGGTTTCAAAATGGCTTTCTCCCAGGAAATTTCTCTCTAGGCTGAAGTTCCTCAAAAATGTCACTCTTAGTTGCTCTTGGGGCGTTTTTCTTCTCTTAGCCTCCCCGGAGCAAAAGTCTGCTTTCAACGGCCATCTTCAAAATGTCTCTGTAAGCTTCAGCTCCTCTCTCAGCTCCTGTGCATTCTTCAAAATGTCCCTCTTGGCTGTGGCAAGCTCACTCCTTTTGTCTGAGCTTATATAATGCTCCAGTAAACTAATCAAGGTCCATGCTGAATGGGCGGGGCCACACCTCCATGGAAATTATCCAGTGAAATATCTTACCCACAGTTGAGTGATCACATCTCCATGGAAACATCCAATCAAAAGTCTCAACCCAATCAACACCAATATGTTTCTTGCCCACACAAGACTGCATCAAAGATAATGGTGTTTGGGGGACATAATACATCCAACCAGTACACTGTCCTTCAAATATGAAGGAGAGCTTAAAATATTCTCTGACAAACAGACAATAACAGAGTTTGTGAACAAGTTACCTGCCCTACAGGAAACACTGAAGGAAGCACTGCAGACAGAAAGGAAAAGACAGGAATGAGAGGTTTGGAAAACAATTTTGGGAGATAGCACAGCAATGTTAAGTGAACTGAACAAAGATGACTGTGAATATGGTTGAAAGAGGAAGGTTGGGACCATGTGGGACACGAGAACGAAAGACAAAAGATAAAGACTGGGACTGTACAAGTTAGTGAAACCTAGGGTGCTCAACAATTGTAATAAAAGGTACAAATATGTTTTTATATGAGGTAGAGCAAATGAATGTCAACATTGGAAGGTGTTAAAAATAGGGTAGGATTGGGGGGAAAATACAATCCCATGCAAACTAGAGACTCTAAAGTATATCCCTTCTCTTGAGGAACATCCTTATGTAAAAATGAATATGTAGTGCTTAAGAAGAGGAAATTTTAATTTTCATCCTAACCATATTTTGAGATATGTGTATTAACTGCTGCTGTTTGTGTAAGATTGGCTGCTCCCTCTCTCCATTCCTTCCCTTGATAGGAATACACCATTTTAATACACTATTAAAATATACTATCTTAATCACTGTGTGGATACATAGGTTTATGGAATAGGAATATGACATAGTTCCTTATCTTGATGCATTATTGCCTTTAATATAACAAAGGCAATATACCAAAGCTAAATGTGTGTGGGGATGTGGGGGTGGAGGGATGGGGAAAGGGTATGGGACTCCTGGCATTGGTGATGTTGTCTGACTATTCTACTTTAGGTTAATGCTATGTTTCCTATTGTTGCTTTCTAGCTGTCATGTTTTTTTTGTTTGTTTGTTTGTTTGTTTTCTCTATATCTTTCTTTTTTCTTTTTTTTTTTTTTTGTCCTTCTACCTTCTTTGAGTCTTCCTCCTTCTTTGTGGAAGAAATGGAGATGTCCTTATATAGATAGTGGTTATGGTGGCAAATACATAAATACGTGACTATACAGGGAACCAACAATTTTTTACTTAGGACGGAATGTATGGTGTGTGAACAAAACCATCAAAAAAAAACATGGGTTGATGAAGAAACCTTGAGGGCACTATATTGAGTGAAATAAGACAGACACGTAAGGACAAATATTGCAGGGTCTCACTTATATGAACTAATTATAATATGTAAACTCATAGACACAAAATATAAGTTACCAGGATATAGAATGTTCAACTGGGGTGAACTTAAATGTTTGGAAATGGGCAGAGTTGATGGTAGCATGTTGTGAGAATAACTGACAGTGCTGAATGGTGTGTGAAGGGGGTGGAAAGGGTAAGCTCAGAGTCACATATGTCACTGGAAGGAAAGTTGGAGGTTAAAAGATGGGAATGTATAAAACAGTGTATCTTGTGGTGGACAATGTCCGTGATTAACTGTACAAATATTAGAAATCTCTCATGAACTAGAACAAATGTATGACACTATAACTAGATGTTAATAATAGAGGGACATATAGGAAAAATATACATATACCTATTGCAAACTATATACTACAGTTAGTATTTTAACATTCTTTCACCAACAGTAACAAATGTACTATACCAAAACTGTGAATCAGTAATGGAGGGAGGGAGGTGGTTAGGGGTATGGAAAGATTGGAGTTTCCTTTTTTTGTCTTTATTTCTTTTCTGGAATAATGAAAATGTTCTAAAAATTGAAAAAAAATTAATTGTGGTGATGGATGCACATCTGTATGATGGTACCATGGTATATTGATTTTACATTTTGGATCTTTGGATGGTTGTATGGTATGTGAACAATCTCAATTTAAAAAAATGGCAGAAAAAAAGCCTGAATGATTTAAAAATGTTCTTTCAGGGTTTCTCTTTACTCATTTCAGTAAGTTACCCTTTACCAAGGCACTGTGAGCATGGCAGGCACTGAGTACTTTTTTAAAATTAAATATGAGATATGCTAGAAAATGATGCCATAGCTAGCTGATATAATCCTGAAATGGTTTTGTTCGAGTCACCCTTAGGATTGCCACAAGGGAACCATACTCAGTAATAAACTGACTTCGTTAATGACATGCACAAAGCAAAGACAAGTACAAGTATTGATTGCTTTGAATAGACCAACCATGGGAGGTGACCACATCATAACTAAACAGAAGTTAAGAACCGTTCTGTTCCTGCAAAGAGCCTTCACCCAACCAAACACACACATAATGCACTATAAAAAATGGAAGCAGAAATATTCAGACTCGAAAGTATGTCCCTTCTCTTGAGGAAGAGATTCATTTCTCTTCATTCATTTGTAAAATGAATTTATGTAAAAATGAATATCTAATGCTTAAGAATAGGAAATTTTAATTTTCATCCTAACCGTATTTTGAGATATGTGTATTAACTGCTGCCATTCATATAAGATTGGCTGCTCACTCTCCATTCCTTCCCTTGATAGGAATACACCATTTTAATACACTATTAAAATATACTATCTTAATCACCATGTGGATATATGGGTTTACGAAATAGGAATATGACATAGTTCCTTATCTTGATGAATTCTCTACTCTAGAGCAAGAGAGGATGCATAAGCAAATTATTTTACTACATTGTGGTGAACGCTTTCATAGAAGGTAGTACAAAGTGCTCTGAAAGCACAAGAAAGAAAGAGAGTCACATGTTAGATGATATTTCAGTTGATTCTTGAAGGATCAGTAAGAATTGTTATAAACATAGGAGGGTATAAGAGAAGCAAGGCCAATCAAGATGCAATCATATTTCAAAAGCACTAAGAGCTTCATGTGGCAGGAGCATAAAGGTGAATAAGAGGGTGTAGAAAGATGGTCAGAGATAAGCGGTCTAAAATAGGCTAGGTCTAGAATGAACAAATCATGCCCTGGTACAAAAGTAGTGTTTTTGTTTTGTTTTGTTTTTTGTTTGTTTTTTTTTTAACCTCACCTTATGTATAATGAGAGATGTTTAAAATATACTGATCATATTTGTGGTCATATAGAAGTGTATAGATTACAACAGGAAATATTTAGTTGGGAGAAGAGGGACAGAATAATCTGGTTGAGTTGGGAACTGTGTTCCTGTTTTAATATGTAAGACCCAATTCTGGAAGAAACCAAGTAGCAGACTGTCAAATTTGTACTGATGAACAGTGAAAGCATGGCAGATCAGCATACCCTTTGGAAGACTAGCTGAAGTTGTATCTGCCTTGCACATGTAGAAAGCATTCAGTCAAAATATTGAGTGATTCTGATTCCTCATGTCTCATTAAGATTAGACAAAAAAGGTGAGAATCACATTTTCAGCTTCACTTCTCTAATATAGAAACATCAATGGGTTGTAGCAAATTGGAATGGCAAAATAGTCTTTTGTGTACAGTACTTCCAGTAGAGATATAGGGTAAACATGTGTACCTAATCTTGTGTCAAAATTCAGAAAAATAATTCCAGACTCAATGTAGTGATATTGCCTGAATTCCTTGTGATAACTTGCCATAAATATTTTCCCAAGCTTCATGTTCCAGGCTGGGTGGGGTGGGGGTGGGATAAGGGTCTCTGTTCCTCAGGAAAAATGATGATATTATAATTTGTAATATATAACCACCCAAAGGAAGAGGTCGGCAACTTCTCTAGCAACTTATTGAAAGGGATACTTCATAAACTAGACAATTTAAGAGGAATGAATGAAAATTCAGTGGCCTGGTTTTTTGAATTATTTTCTTTTAGTGAGATAGTAATTCAGTATTCTATGTGGCTGGCTACTAAACTGCACCTGAAGTGAGCCTGTGAGTTTCCAGGTCAACTGATACCAGGAAGGACAAGCAACAGTGTATCATCCACTCACTCATTTGTTCATTCATTCATTTTATACATGTTCATAATATGCTATTTAAAATAATTTACTAAGCACTGAGGTTACAAGTTAATAAAAATAGTAACTGCTTTTGAGGGATTTGAAGACTAGTGGAGATTAAAAGTAGATAGGCAAATAGATAAATTGCAACATCATAATGCCATGTTCAGTGGAAAGATGGAAAGAACTCTGTCTAGGCTAGTCCAGGAAGGTCTCACAGAAGTAATATTTGAATTTCATCTTAAAGTATGAATGCAGTGAGCCAAATTTAAATCATAAAAACATACCAGCAAATAAAGTATAGCTAAAAAAGTACTTCTCAGAATAGTTTAAAAATCTTCAGATATAATAGACCTATACTTTGAAAAGTAATGAGAAGCAACAGGTAGCAGGTAGATTTGAAGTGACATAACAGCTTGAAGTGTCTATCTTTGTGGAAGTGCTGGGCAGTCTGTATGGAGAAGTGGATTAAAGTGATTCACTTATTGCATTTTGACAAAAACAATAACAAAAGAAAATGTTTGTTTCCATTTGGTGCTGAAATATTTCCTCCTAGTGCCTTGCCTTTTTTCCATCGTTCCCTCATTCTCACTAGCAACAACATTAGAAATATCATTTGAAATATTGGTACATAGATACATAATATTTATAGCCTGCCAGTATTTATATTTAATATTTTAGCTTAGTAGAAATTAATTACTGTACTTAAAATTTCATGGCTTGAATTAGATGCTTCAATTTTTTTCTTAATAAATATGTGAATTTGTGTTCTTGGAAACTTAGTTTACTAATGTATAGAAAGGGGGCAATGTTTCCTACTTACCTACAGTGCAAAATGGAAAAGATAAATGTTCCCTGGATCTTGTCTACATTAGAAGTTGTAAAATACTATAAATGTGAATGTAGCATTATTATTGTAATGATCACCTATGTTATCAATACTAATCTGCTGAGTTAGGGTTAAAATAGAAACATACTTTGCTTAGCTTTGCTTTTTGAAAGAGAATGGAGAACATGAAGTAAAAATACCTATTTTCTAATCCTAGCTCAGCTTATTATTTGGTCATATGACCATTGGCTTATGTTTCTGAATCTCAGTGTTTCTCATGTGTTAAGTTGTGGATGGAAATAACTAACACATATGTAATATATTGCTGTCTATAATGTGTTTTTGCATATAATAGTTTGTGAAATTTACAAGCATGTTAAGTAATCACTTGTATAATCCACATGCTGCTTTATGCAAAACTGTGACTTCAAATAGTTATGTGACTTGACTGAAGTCACAAGACTAAAGATAAAAGCCAAACTTTGACTCCTCTTACTTGCTGCTATAACCTAGGTTCTTTCTACTATGTCATGCAGTTCCCTTCCCTATTACTAGTTGCACTACATTTCTTATAGGGATGTAGGAAATAATCAACAAATGAAATATAATTCAGATTCTAAATAAATAAATGCCTGCAGATAAGGTGCTATTATTATTATCATGTTCTAGAAAATAAGGGTGAAAGATATGTAACATATATGTGCCTATTTCTATGTATGTGTCTGTGTGTGTGTGTGTATATGTGCATATATATCTTTTTTATTCCTCCAAATTATACAATTAAAAAGTTAGCCTTAGATTTTTACATTTTGACCATTTTTTATGCATATGGAAGACTTTAATTTTTTTAATAATTCAATTTTATTGAGATATATTCACATACCATACAGTCATACAAGGCATACAATCAATAGTTCATTTTTATTCCAGATACATAAGATGAGATATCAGAGTCTTGCTAGTTTAAGAGTTTTAGGGAAGTACAAGCCCATTCGAGCCACAGTTGCTTCTACTTCACATACTTAAGCTGTGTTTGCTTAGGTTTCGTTATAAGCTATGACTTTCTCAAAGAATTAGCTCTTGGCAAGGAAGAAATCTTTATTCCCTTAGAATAATCAACTGAATCACCCTGGGATAGGAAAACAGGAGTGAAACAAGGATTTGAGTACTTTCAAGCACAGCATTAGATTCGAAGACCCCTGTCTGCTAGCACTAAAGGATTTTAAACCAAAAGGTATCCATGTACCTTAAGAAGTACAAAGTTTATTTAAGAGCCCCTTATTTCTTTAGAATATGATCTGAGTCTTGGCAATGAACAGAAACATGTGATTTTGCAACATATGTCCACATGTGGTTCATGTATTCCACATGTGCTCTTTCAATGGGTCCAGTGACCTTGCAGTGGATCACATGTGTTTTACATATGGGTTGTATAGTTCACATCTGTTTTAAACATTTTTTTTTCTGCCAGTAGACACCCTTGTTATATTACCATTTGCTATAATAATTAAATTCAAGGAACTTAACTTGAGAGGATTTGTGGGGGAGGGTGTTTGTTAGTTTTGATTTATGTTTGATACTGTGCTGAGTGATACCCATTATACTGCTTATAGTATCTCTTTGTAGACATATTGTTGCTGCATTTAAACTCACTGAAGCCAGACTAATCTGGAGATTCTTAAACTCCTATGACTCAAATGAATGTTATCATTTTAGAAGAGACTTTGAAAACATACTCTGGATTTAGGGTAAAAAAATGAAACAAAACAAAACTGTCATATTTAAGAGGAAAAGCTTCTTTTAATTTTATATTTCAGATGCAAAACTAAATGCATACAAATACATACAGTAAATAACATAATATTAATCATGTTGCAAAAAATTAAATTTAAAATAACAACATATGCATTGATTGAATCACAGGCACAAAAGAAGAGGCAAGATTAATGTGGATACCTGCCTGCTTTACTTATATCAAGAGAAAATGAAATTCATTGTAATATAATGAATTAGTTTTTGTTATAGTACACTTAATTATTTCCTCCTTTATCCTCAAGAAGCATATTTTTAAAGTCAAAGCTGAATCTGAATAGATGCTACCTATTAAACATGGAAGCATTACTTTTTATTGATTACAGTGTATTTGTTTTCATCTGTTTTAAAAGAACATTCTAAAATTAGAAATTTGACCCCTTAACGAAACAATGCTAAGCTTAAAGTCTGAGAAGCAAGCAGTAACTCTATTCTGTATCTTTTCTTTTCTTATCTTTCCTTTTCTTTTTTCTTTTCTATTCTCTTCTTTTCTTTTCTTTTCTTTTCAACACTCTACCTTTTCTTGATGTATGGATGAAATGCTCATTAGCATTAATAATACTGGAAAATAAATGAAGCAGGTTGGATTGTGGCTACCTTATCCATAACTGAGTAGGAAAGTGGCACTCTTAGCCAACAAGTTACCTAATGCTCAGTTTGCCAAATGTTAAAAGAGATTTGGTGCTGTAGGCGATTAAATCCACAGCCTGCCCCTGAGGACTATGCAGCCGTAAATAAGCATTTTAAAAGAATCTCAGCCTTTAATGAAGAACAGGGGAATTTTCAGTCAGTAATCAGAAACAGCTTTGGAAATACCAAGATAGTGGTATGCGTGTTTGATTTAGGTATAGAACATGCATTGTTTTAGAGACATTCCAAAGAGTGAATCCCACTGTATTTGTAAATTTTGAGTATTTGAAGAATTTAGAGACAAAATTCTGAAATAACAAGATGCACACTGGTGAAGAATGATTATACATAACTAAAAATAAAGTAAATAAAATGAAATGCTAGAAAGAACAGTTACACCAAGGAAAAGAAATGTATGAAATTCAAACTACAGCAATTCTATTCATTGCAGGCACTGTATATGAACTTGTGTGTGTGTGTGTGTGTGTGTGTGTGTGTGTGTGTGTATATATATAGACAGAATTTTAAATAAATAGAAAAACATGCTTGTGTCTTATAGTCTGTAATAACAAACACATTAATGCACGGTAAGAAACCATCTCAGCTAATGAGTCATCAGAATTCTCAGGAATAAATGAAATTCTATTCCCAGGTAGTTAAATGTGCTTAGAATAGACCAGGAAGTCATTACAAGTAAGAGCAAGTCAGAGGGAAAAAGTGAGAACTGGTAATGGAAGGAACACATTCAGACTGACGGAATGAGTATAATCGTAAAGGCCTACCTTCATCTGCTAGGATCCTCTTCTGAATAAATTGGATAATCAAAACTAGTCAATTATTTTGTTTCACTTTTTTATTTCATTTGTTTGGAGTCAGTAATCACCCCATACATATTATGACGTATGAAATTTTAATTCAACAAGCTATGGATTCAGAAATATAATGAAAGGCAAATAATGTCGAATGTGGGAAGATGGAAAAATGGAACCCAAAACTGGTAAAGCTGTCCCATCTCCTGAGATCATGCAGTCATCCACCATGCTGGCAGAGATGGCCTCTTCCACCTCTACCAATACCTTTTGGGAGGGGTGGAAGTGAAGACATTTTCATTACTCATTGTCTTACTAACTTGCATGCATTTGTGAGACACATGGGCTAACAAAATGCATTCAGTACATAAAATGGGCACATCCAGAATTTTATAATAATGAGTCTACCCCTTTTATCTCACTCCCAGAGTAACCATCTTGACACTGCCTTCTAGACACTGCCTCATAAATATCTAATAGTCATCTAAAATTTAAACAAATTGAAAACCACACCCCTGCTCATTGCTCACTCCCCAAACACTATACATCCCACAACTTTGTCACTTCATTAAAAGTCAACTTCATTCTCTGAGATACTCAGGCCATCCACATCCAAATCCTTTTGGTTCTATTCTTAAGTGCTTTGTACCTAGAATCCAAATTCTTCCTTCATCTTCATCATTACTGCCTTCCAATTACATTGACTCTTGCTCTTTTATAGTCTGTTTGCAACACAGCAAAGGGATTTTATTTAAATATACTTGATCATGCTGCCCTTCTGCTCTAACTCTTCAATGGTTCTACAATTCACCGAGAGTAAAAACTAAATTTCTTATGAAGGTCTCCGTGATCTTGTCTCCTGGAACCTCATAATCACCTTTTTCTCATCCTTGCTCCAGTCAGGCTGACTTCTTTGATGCCCCCTGTGCCGGTCTGAATGTATTGTGTCCCCCAAATGCCATTATCTTTGTGGTCTTGTGGGACAGACGTTTTGGTGCTGGTTAGATTTGCTTGGAATGTGCCCCACCCAGCTGTGGGTGGTGACTTCGGTGGGATACTCCTATGGAGGTGTGACCCCACCCATTCAGGGTGGGCCTTGATCAGTGGAGCCATATAAAACATGCTGACTCAAAGAGACTGAACGGAGTGCAGCTGTGAGTGACGGTTTGAAGAGGAGCAAGCTTGCTAGAGAGGAACATCCTGGGAGAAAGCCATTTTGAAACCAGAACTTTGGAGCAGACGCCAGCCATGTGCCTTTCCAGCTAACAGATGTTTTCCGGATGCCATTTGCCATCCTCCAGTGAAGGTACCTGATTACTGATGTGTTACCTTGGACACTTTATGGCCTTAAGACTGTAACTGTATAGCCAAATAAACCCCCTTTTTATAAAAGCCAATCCATCTCTGGTGTTTTGCATTCCACAGCATTAGCAAACTAAAACACCCCCAAACACCAAGCATGATTCTGCCACAGGATATTTTTACCTACTGTTACTTATGCTTAAAACAATCATATCCCCAAATATTCCCTCTCTCTTTGAAAGGTCTCTGCTCAGATGTTGCCCTATTGGAGAACTGCACAGTAGCTGTAATTTCTTCATAACACAAATCTCCATCTGAATACATCGCTCCTGTGCCCATAGGGGCTAGATTACCACAAGCACATAGTAATTGTGCTGGTTTGGATGTATTATGGCCTCCAAAATGCCATTATCTTTGATGCAATCTTGTGGAGGCAGATGTATTAGTGTTGATTAGATTTGAATTCTTTGAGTTTTTCCATGAAGATGTGACTCAATCAACTGTGGGTGAGACCTTACATTGGATAATTTCCATGGAGGTGTTGCCCCACCCATTCAGAGTGGGTCTGAATTGGATCACTGGGGTACTTTAAAAAGAGCCACACAGCCCAGTTGCTGGAGCAGCTATGAGTGACACTTTGAAGAGCAGCTGCAGCTAAGAGAGGACAAAACACCCCAAGAGCAACACTTTGGGGAACGCCATTTTGAAACGCATCCTGGGAGCAAGCAGGTGGCAGCCATGTGCCTTCCCAGCTAACAGAGGTTTTCCGGATACCACTGACCTTTCGCCAGTGAAGGGATCCTTTGTTGATGCCTTACATTGGACACTTTATGGCCTGAAGACTATAACTTTGTAATGAAATAAACCCCCTTTATAAAAGCCAATCTATCTCTGGTATTTTGCATAATGACAGCATTAGCAAACCAGAGCAGTAATTATCCAGTAAACATTTATCGAATAAATTAATTTCTTCATCCCAAATGAAGAAAAACCAAGGCCTGGAAATCTTATGGTCAAGTCTTGACTTGTCACAGCAAGTTGTAGGCTAAGGAGAAAATAAGTAAGCAAAGAGTCCATAAAAGGAAACACCAAAGAGATGAAATTTAGCAGTGTGCTCTCAGGAATGTCCAGTAGAGATATGAATTCATACCATTGGCTGGATGTATTTCTTAGAACATAGACTTAACTGACTTTATAAAAAAATAGTAACTTAGGCTGTTGAGGGACACTAAATGATAAAATGGGCATCTGACATTTATCACGTTTTTACTCTGTGCATTTTTTCCAAGCACTTGGCAATACTAATGCTATGAGGAAAGGACTAGTGTTATCCCCTTTTCAGAACTGAGGACATCCAGACAATGAGAGATTAAAGAACTTGTCCAGGTTATTTGGCTAGAAAGTGTCAGAGCTGGAGTTCAAACTAAGGCAAGCTAGCTCAGGACCCTCACTCATAGCCAAAATAATACTCTTGTTGTCAAGAAAACCTAAAGATGTGTCAGTCCTGAATTAATAGAATTTCTAGATTTTCAAAGAGAAAGATACATAAATTACTGTAGCCCTGCTGGCCTGGACCTGACATCACCCCCAAGATTCTGTACCCTTATGAAAATCCCAATGGAAGATGGGATGTAACCACTTCCATATCTTACCTCTCTTTAAATGCAACTACACCAATCATGGATAATAAACTTTTAAAAGACATTATTCTCATTGAGGATGACTATTAATTTTGTTTAAGTCTAAATTGCTTTACTGAATCCATCTGTTGCATCCACTGTAGATGAAGACCAGGCCAATTTTTGCATATATAATTTTGAACACCAGCAATTAAAACTGTTCCATTTAGATGGATCTATTGATACTTATGTTTTACATTTTGCAAGCCTAATACAATATCCCATAGAACAAAGATGCTTAATATTTATATGAGAAAGTATGTATTTTATACTCATATAGTATCCAATATTCTGTTCCATTAGTTTGTATTCATACATGCTTGTAGGTGTGGGCAAATATCACACATAAACACATACACCACATGCACACTTGCTTTACTCCTTGGAAGTATTTGACAACACACATAAAGTTAGATATTGCATTTCTTATTGGAACTTGTTTTCTTTCTGAAAATTTACTTATTGGTTATGGTGGTTTGGAGCTGTATGTACCCCAGAAAAACATTTTCTTAAATTTAATCCATTCCTGTGGGTGTGAACCCATTGTAAGTAGGACCTTTTGATGAGGTTACTTCAGTTAAGGCCCCAGCCCAGTTATGATGGGTCTTAATTCTATTACTGCAGTCCTTTATAAGTGGAATGAAATTCAGACAGTGAGAGAGAAAGCCACAGAGGGAGCAGCCAGAAACTGAAATCATTGGAACCCAAAAGAAAAGGGAGAGGCCAGAAGAGTCGGCCATGTGTGCCTTGCAATGTGACAGAGGAGACAATTACGACGATCACTGGCAGCCAGTCCCAGAATGCCAGCGTCTTCAGGGAGAAAGCATTGCCTTGATGATGCCTTGGTTTAGATGTTTTCCCAGCTTCAAAAACATGAACAAATAAATTCCTATTGTTTAAGCCATCCCCTTGCATGGTATTTGCCTCAGCAGACTAGGAAACTGAAACATTAGTTACGAGAAAAACCCCTGAATTCACCTTCAGGAAAAAAAAAAAAAAAAAGCTCTTTTATTTTAGTCCATGCTTCCTGAATCTCAGAGTTGGAAAAAAATCTTAAAGATTATAGTACAATACATTGATACTCCAGATGATTAAACCCAGGTACAAGAAAATTCAGTGACCAGGCAAAAGGTATACTGTTTTTAAATAGCAAAGAAAGGACTTGATAACTGGTGTTTTGCTTCCAATCTATTGCCTCTTGAATGTGCACAAAGAAAGCAGAATAAAATATCTATATTAAATAGCTAAGCTGCAGGCTTCTTGAAGATAGATAAAGGTTCTATGTGACTCTCTTGGGCCCTTTGTGTCTCTATTAGTGTGGCATCTTGTTTTTGACCCTTAATTTTTGGTCTGTCTAAATAAAATGAAACACTGGGATTTAAAAAATGAATGTATCAAATAATATGTTGTGAATTTATATATAAGTATATATGTTTGTACATATATCGAGATAGATAGAGATAGATGGATAAATAGTTCTCATTACCCATACCACGTAAATAGACATATTTAATATTAAAAGTCGGAATTGACTTTGGGGAGACAAGAGCAGCATTTTCCTTTACTCATCAAAATTAGAAAAGTCCTGCCTTTTCTCTTTATTGTTTTTTGTTTTTTGAGAGCAATCTATTTCCCATTATTTCAGGGCTGGTTCTTACAACTCTTTGTGTTTTGCATTCCTAAACTCTGCTTTTATATTTTTCCCATAGAAAACATTTCTCGTGGCTTTCCTTTGCAGATTAATAAATAAGTTTAAGACAAAAGCTGAATAAAGTAGTAAGTAAGCCCATTTATATGCCATCTGCCTCAGTGTACTAGCAAATATTATAAGCTTTGAAGGGCTTTAAAGAAATATAAGCTCTTAATGTTAACATAGTTATTGTGCTAACAAATACTCTTCTATAAACTTAAACTCCACAGCTGTATGAAACATCTTTTTATTTATTTTTTAGTTTGAAAAATTTACCACAGCCAAGACATCTATCTTTTATGATCATGTATTTCTAATACATAGTTGAGTGAGGTCCTATTACTTTGGTCTAACAAACAGGGAGTTGAAAATTGAGCTGCTAAATGAAACTCTAAAACCCTGACTTTCTTGTGACTTGACTTAGCCATCTGGTTGCCTACAAAGAGATCTTGACCTGTGTCACAAAAGCATTGTTGTGCACATTAAATAACAAATAACTGCAAGTGATTTTGAAGGGCAACTCTGGATGACTTTTGGGTGTTAGTTTCCTCTGGTTGTCCCATGAGAGGCCTGAACACAATAAACGATACCCTTGTACCATGGCATTTAACTCAACTCATTGCAGGTAAACAATGTCCTTTGTTTTGACTATTGTAGGAGGAGAGAATTATGAACAAAATACTCACTTATAGAATAAATTCTATTCAGTACTAATGATAGACAATGTTAGAATTCTGGCCCTTTGTGTTTGTTTGCTTATTTCAAACTAAAAAGAAGTTGGAGAGAGTCAAAAGTTCTTCATTATTATTATATCTTTTTAGGTTTTGATTTTACAAAATTTTGAGGTATAAGAGATTGTTTGCTTGGCCTAAGGGTATTTATCATTTCATCCCCTTAAAATGGGAAGAGTAAGGGTTTTGTTAAATTAAGTGAGAAGTCTGCTACCTTTTTTTCAGTGTAGATCCTTTAAAGATTTTATGAGAACCACACATGTGAGCTAGTGTGTATGCAAAAGGGTAAGGACTGCAAATTACTTGAATGGTAAGGATTTCTTTATAGCCTGCAATACTGTTTGATAGCATTTTACTCACAGTATAACTCTTCAAAATTGGGGTCAATCCTCTCAAACCCTGTCATTGCTTGACTCTGGGAACCGCTGGTCAATAGGGCAGTCAGAACACAGGCAGCATTTATCAAGTTCACTGTCTTATATGGACATTGTCTTTGAAAGGAATTTCAAAATATTACAATAGTAATATCAAAGATCATTAATTGCAGATCACCATAACAGCTATAATAATAATGAAAAAGTTTGAAATATTGTGAGAATTACCAAAATGTGAAACAGAGACATGATGTGAGCACATGCTGTTGGAAAAATGGTGCCAACAGACTTGCTCAATGCAGAATTGCTACAAACCTTCATTTGTAAAAAAAAAAAATGCAATATCTATGAAGTGCAATAAAATGAAGCTCAATAAAATGAGGTATGCCCGTATAGCCCAATCAGTGAGCTTTTAGAAACTTCACATCCAGAACCTTAGGGTTCTCAGCCTAGGAAACTGTCACCATAGGAAATTCAGGTGTCATCCATTCAACCAGAGACTCTTCATGTTGGTTAGCTCCCCACAGCTCCTAGCTATTTTCTGAGTTTTAATAAATGCCAGAGGGCCTTCCTGTAGGGCCTGAAGCATGTCAGTGCTTGAGGTTCCTGCACCCACCAAAGTTGCTTGTAATCACTTCTCAGAAATGAAGAAAATTTAGGCACCTATGAGGTAGAAAGGATAAGCCAATTAAGTCTTCTCTTACCTCAGTCAGGAAATCAACTTGAACAATTATGAAAAACATGAGAATAGCAGTGTTTTTATTTGGATGAAATGGAAACTTAGCAAACTGAATGAATTTGATCATGAAGATACCCATTATTGGCTTTTACAACTTCACCTTTCCTCCTAAAATTATAAATTTTTAACTTGATTGTTGTCTTTGGGAATGTGGACTCAATTAAAAGCAGTGAGCTAAGAAAAGCCACTGCCCAGCTGATAGTGCATGTGCTGAAGATTGATTTGACTCCGCTCTGAGCTGCACGCCTGCAACGGCCTCAGCTGGAGTTGAGCTTGGCGAACCACGCCTCCTAAGTGTTGCTCCTCAGGTTTACTGTAAGAGGCTGTGAAGTTAGCCTGCTGAGGTAAGCTTTGGATCACAGATGCCCAAGCAAAATCATTTACCATTACAATGTAATGGAAAGCAGATTTTACCATTCAGGGAAAATGTGATTTCAAAAATATTAAAGAACTTTATGTGGAAAAGGCATCTTTTTAACTGAGTCCCAGCAGGAAACAAATTTCCCCTTGGGTGTTATGTAACATAAGTATGGTTTAGGCTTTGAGATAGAGTTCAGACAATTTAATGGGAACAAGCAACAAACTCAAGATATCCAGACTTGAACTTGAAAGAGGTACAGATGAAAAAAATATAAAAATGATCAAAATTTATATGACATTACTCTGATCAGGAAGTAAGTTCATCAAAAGAAGTGGTTTGCAAAGTATTTATAGCTCAATAATTGAAGATATTCTTTTCTCCATAAGTTGCCTTTTAATGCTTCATTGCATGATGGATGCAAGGTAGAATACTTTACTTAATAAATTCCTATAATTGGCTTATTCTTTCATAATTATTTGTGTATGTAGAGGCTAATATACTGCCCTGCAGAGAATACCAGGTTTTAATTCACTTAAGTGACTTTATCAATGTATAAATCAGAAAAAATATTTTCATTTTCCTTGAATCATCTCTTATTGTTATTACAGTAATAATAATATTTATGCACTATTATAATTAAATTAATTTTCTTTTTCATTTATAAAATGCTGAAGGCTCATAACACTCATTTCTAACCCTTCAGATATCAATGCTACAGTGCTACAAAGGTATTAAAACCAAATTTTTGTGCACTGATCTAGCAGGAAGCAGTATTCACTGACGTCAGTGAAAGGGAATTGCTGGTTTATTCTTTGTGACCCTTCCAGAGAAATAAAGTGGCATTTACATATTATAAACAGCTAACCAGCAACTTTAAATATAAAACATTATAGTCACGTGGCAGCTTTTAGATCTGATACGAATTCTCTGATGAACACTTTGGCAAAATGAGCAAAAATGTCAGGAGAACAAAGAATTATAGGGACGGAATTCCTAAAGGAAACCAACCTCAGAACATTTCAGTCAAAACATCAGGCATGTTTCTATCCCTGCACTCAGTCAGTGGTTCTGATCCTGACTCATACTCACTGATAAGGAATACAAGGTGTGAATAACAGCAGGTCACACAGTGGACCTTTATCACAACTCTGACTTTGCCTGTAAAACAATATCTTCACAGTTGAGAAATTTCAGTTTGGAAACAAGAATCTGAATGTCATATATCAGTCTATTTTCCATAATTCCCCATGCATCCTAAACTGTCTTAGAGTTTACAAAATATCAATTAATTCTATTAGTACATATTTTTAATGTCATATCCACTCCAAAGTAAAGATCGTTCACTTCTTTTTTTATCTTTTTCTTTCTTTCTCTTTACAACTCCCTCTATTTCATTTTAGAAATGTGCTTTAGAAATTATGTTGCATTTAATTTTGTGTATAATGATCATTGCTAAAAATGGCCTCAATAAGTTTTGCATGTGACATTGATGAAACCAGTGACTTTCCCACGGAGGATTCCAGTTTCTTTCAATGGGAAATTTGAATACCATTAGCAGTAACAATCTAGCAGGGTTTGCAAATGTCTGCTGCTTCCCTTTCTGGCTATATTGATTTTCTCATTGCCCCAAATACAACAAGATATTTTCCATTCCACACTTAGGTATATTCCATTCTGCCCTCTGAAATCTTCTTCCTCTCCTCAGTGGAAATCCTAGAACAGTTTTGTATCTCAACCCTTCAATGAAGCTGTCTTTAATCATTTCCAAAAAGTAATAAAAATAAAGCTTAATAGCACTTTATATTATATATATATACACACACACACATACATATATATATATATTGCTCTTTGTTGTAAATTATATTGTGTGTTTTCATATGGAAATACATAAAATTATTTTTCTGATCTAATATAAGAGATAAGAATATCTTGAAGCCTGGGGCTTTGTCTTCTATCATTCAACCCTTCTATGCTGCCTTTAATAATGACTTGAATTATTTGTGATGAGAAGACCTGTCTCACTCAAATCCATCCTCCTTTGAAGTTATAAGGAGTTGATTTAAAATGATAAATAGTATTTCAAATGATAAATAGTATATTGATAAAAAATCCAAAATCCTTGTTTGCGTTGATAGGACCCTCTCTGAACTTGCCTCTGCCTCCCTCCTCAACTTCGTTCTGAAATTATCATTTCCTCTATGCTCTGTGGTAAGGAATTGGGTGTATTTCCCCTGCACACACCACTGCATATTTTTGTATAGGTCTTCCATCTCCTTGTCCAGACTCTCCCTTCTCATTCACTTATTAATTCTTAATCGTATCTTAAGATAGAACTCAGGCATCACGTCCTCCTAGACACACACACACACACACACACACACACACACACCCCTATTCGTTCAGTCTGTTCTTTGGTAGTGCCTAGGGCATCCCTCTGTCAGGCAAGTTTCACATTAAATGGTACTCAAAAGTATATGGATGTGTCTGCTTTCCCTGGTGGACTGTCAGCTCTTCAAGGAAAGTGGCTGCATTTGATCTGTCTTGAATTCCCTGGATGTGGCACAGTGCCTGTCATGTGGTAAGCAGGTAATTAATCTGACCAAACTGAGGGTCCAGGAATTGAATCCCTGTTCCTCAAGCATGAAGTGTTGTAACTACTCGTGTAGCTTACTGGGTTGAACTTTAGCAACATCATTAGGTAGGTTAATAAATATGACCCATAAAGTATATGAATGTGTTTTTAAGTCTGTAAAGCACTTCTAAGTAGTGGTTAATTTTTATTATGAAAGAGGCTTTAGCAATGGGCATTAATCATTAAATTTACTGTATTATGATTATGTAAATTATTAGGACAATTAGTGATGAACCAAGCAGACTGATTCACAGACTTTGGCAAACTCTCACAGTAGTTAGCTGTTGGCTTTCTATTTTCATCAACAAAGAGATATGGCCTCTTACCTGCTTCAGCTGGCTGCCTTCAGTCTTCAGTTCCCTGTCACATGAGAGTTCTGAGCTGTCAGGATGTTCCTGGGAGATCCACAAGATCATGGAAGAGCCCTGAAAAAGACATGATGGTAGGGAGAAAGCTCCCAACAGAGGATAATGAAGCAGGGAGCAAAGAAGGGGTAGTTTATGAAAGATGGGTACATGTTCAGAGGTAATTTTTTTTTAACCTCAAAATGTGGCATTATATTCTACAGTCTCCTTAAACATATCAACTGCTATATTTCTATGTATTACACTTTTTACTTGTTTTCAGCTCATGTTCTTGATTCCTACTAATTATAAATCTATGGACTCTTGCTCCTTTATATTTTATCACCTTATATATCAAATTAAGCATTCAAAATTGAGGTTTTCCATAATTTTATTTCCTATTTGTCTACCATTTTTTAAACTCTACCCTGTATATGCAGGAAAATCTCCTACATTTGGACAACTAAGGACAAGAGTAAACTGTCACTCTAGAAGTGCTTCAAATACATGTAGAAGACATATTTTGTTAAGTGATTATGGTAGTCTTGGCTAGCATAGAGAAGATCCTTCTTGTGTTTGAAGGCTAAGGCATCCCTCTCTCAATGTAGGTTTCACATTGCATAGTGCACGAAAGTACTATGGATGTATCTATTTTCCCTGGTGGCCTGTCAACTCTTCCAGGAAAGTGGCTGCATTTTATCTGCTCCTGCATCCCTTACATGTGGCAAAGTGCCTGCCATGTGGTAAGCAGGTAATTAATGTGACCAAAACTGAGGGTCCAGGAATTGAATGCCTGTTCCTCAAGCATGAACAGCTTTAAACTGCTCATGTGGGTTACTGCCCAGGGTTGAAGTTTAGCAACGTCATTAAGTAGGTTAATGAATGTGATCTCCAAAAATATATGAATGTGTTTTTGAATCTGTAAAGGACTATTAAGTGATGGATAATTTCCATTATGAAAAAAGCTTTAGCAATGGACAGTGGTCTTTAAATTTATTGTATTATGAGTATGCAAATTATTAGGGCAATTAGTGGTGAACCAGCCTGTTTTTTGTTTAAACTCAAAGATTCAGAGTCAAAATTTTATTTGTTATTGGTCATTACCTACTGTTCCTTAATTATAAAATTGATTATATATTAGTTTAAGGCAATTTTTCTAAAAACAGTGTGACATGGCTGTTCATTAAGTGACTCCTTTATGAAACTAAAGAATAAGGAGAGGTCTTCATATATGAAAACCTAGGCAATCTGGAGAAACTACTACTTCTTGGAAAATATACAATTTGAGTGAGTTTCTTATTTTGTTATGTATATCAATATGGACTTGTGGATAATTATTTTATTTTTAAGGGTTAAAATCTAATACTATCATATTAATTTTATTCCAAGTTTGCCATTAGGAGCTCCTCCCTTAAATTTAAATTATTCTTTTAAAGAAACAAATAAAAAAAGATAAATAAATTCAGTAAGCATTCCATCCAAGTACCTAGAAATATGAACAAAATGTTTAAAGACATTAATGATAAAAATTATAATTAATGAACAAAAAAACAAAAATAAATAAAACTGAAGCCAGTACTTGCAAGAGAAAACAGATACATTCTTTATAAACTGATTATTAAAAAAAGAAAATTAAATTTTGACTTTTAAAAAAGAAAATATTAAGAATGTTTTTAAAAAGGATATTAAGAATATTACTGAAAGAGGCTTTAAATCATCATATGACTCCTATTTATAATCTGATTTCAGTAAATATTAAATATGACATTAAACAAATAATTTTTCTGAAACATACAAAATCAAAATAGGTCAATATGAGAAAGCAGAACAAACACACTAAAATACAGTCAAAATTTCTTTTCCCAAAGGCACCAGACACTTTTTCTGATGGATTCTACCATACTGTCAAGAGACAGATAATACCTATCTTGTAGATACTGACTACTGCTTCACAGCTTTAAAATCTACTAAATACATTCTTGATTTATTCTCATACGAAGCTGGCATAATTTAAATGTCAAAAACTGAATATGGGTGTATTTTAATAGTAAAAAAACAAAACAAAGCTATATAGCTTAGAAATGAAAGGCAAATATCATAAAATTTACAAATCAAATCTTGTTATATGTTAAAAAATACGCAATATGTTCAAATATTGTTATTCCAGTAATGTAGGAATAACCAAAAACATAATATAATGTAACCCACTAAATTAAGAGATTAATGAAAATGTAATCATTTTGGTGAAATTCTGAAGTAGAAAATTCAGACCCATTCCTGATAAAACATTTATTAAATAACTGATTAAAGCAAATGCTTTTATATGAAACTAAAGTATTGATAGTAGACTTTCAGGGTAAAATATTATACTTGGTGAAAATTGAACTTTTTGCCTCTGTTCAAGTACCTTCTTCCCAATATGATCTACTTTGAACACCCAATTTAAAACTGCAGCCCCTCGTTTTGTTCCCTCCTCTCCTAAACCCCAGACCTTGCCCTACCTTTTATTTTCTTCTGTAGTATTTATTAACTTCTGAGACACAATTGTATTGCTTACTTATTTGTTATACCTTTTGTTGACTGTCTTTCTTGTTTGCATTTTCAAAAAGTTGAAAATCTTTGTATCATTCACTGATATATTTCAAGAACCTAGAACATTTTCTAGTATGTAATAAAAAGAACTTGTTGAATTAAAAAATAGTGTCATTTTAAAAAACACTCTCATTAAAAGAAAATAAAAGTAAGAGGCCTGCTATCATTACTGTTATTATATATTACTCTGGAGGTCCTAGCCAAATGAAACACCACCAAACAAAAAAGGATTTTTTCTATATATAGGATTAGTAAGGGAGTTTGAAAATACAATGAAAAATATCATGTTTAAAATAGAAATTACAACATGAAATTACAACCAAAATAAACTGCAGAATTTTACCAAATATAAAGAAAAACACAAAGCTTTTCCAAAAGTTTTAAAAAGAGGCTTTAATAAATGAAAAGTCCTATCAAATTTCTGGATGGGAAGATGAAATTAAATTTCCATTAGGTTTTCACTTCTCTCCAAATTAATCGAAAAAATTAAATAGAATTTCAATTTCAGTCACAATAATTGTAAATTCATTTAGAAGTATAAATGATAGACACAAGACCAACCTCAGTTAGGAAAATAAATATTGCTTATCTCCATTTAAAGATAAAGATATTAAGGTTGAATTGAATGATCTGATATTTTAAAAACCATACCTAAAACCAAAATGGTTCAGATAATTTAAAACAAAAGGATATATTGAGATTTAACATGCAAGCACAAACAAAAGAAAAGACTTAAGGGGCAAACGAAGCCTCAAAATGCCCACCTGTGTTTGAGCTTCTTTCTAAGCAGACATGTCCACAGCGCTGGCCCTGTTAAAGATCTGGCCATAATTAGGACCTGATGATACCCACCATCAGTTACCCATGTCTGATTAGGCCAAGGGTGTACTCTGGACTCAAGGACATCCAATTCTGGGGCAAATCTGTGACCAATGCCTGATATGATTGTGATGAAAACATGAATGAGATCAAACAAATTCCATCTTATAGAAGCACCTACATAATATCCTTGATTGTGACTCTTAATTGCAAAGCATAAAATATTTACTCTTTGACCCTTAAAAGAAAAAGTTTGCCAGCCTCTCTATTTTAAAGGATTTCCAGCTTGGGTTTGAATGCACACATATCTTATAGTAAACCCTCTTTTGTTTGATAGGAATTTAGTAATTTTTGCTTCTTGAGAGGAAAACATAAGCATAGCTATAATAATGGATATGCCAAGGATGTCTCAAATTATAAAATTCAAGGCAATATGTATTAAATAAAATTTAAAGTACAACTTTATATTAAGTTGTAATTATTAATGAAAACATTATAGTTATGAATGTCTTACATAACATGTATTATCAATTAGAAAAATAGGCAGAATTTTATGTACACAATCCATTTGTCAGCATAACACTGTTTTTTAAATTTGTAACAGTTCAACTAACCAAAAATAAGAGAATTGAGTGGAATTAATGTTATTATAATGTCACATTTTGTATGCCACAGTCTGAGAGTTGTTTTTTATAAAAATTTTCTCTACATCTTTTACAAAATGTCATATGCTAGGCCCTAAGACTATCCTCCTTTCAGTGTAAAAATGTCAATTTCTCATAATTTATATTATGTGACCACAATGGAAGAAAGTGAGGTATTGAGTATTTTAAAAATTACAATAACCAAATCTAACATGTTGAATTTAAAATGTATAACCCTTAACAAAATAATTGCTGTGTGAATAAATGAAAGCAAAATTTCAATATTAGGAATGAAGAAAGAATGCTGACAGTCATAATGTATAAAAAGGGTTAAAGCTTCACTTTGGGAGACACAATGCTTTAAATAATTGGATTCCTTTTGAAACAAAGTGAAAATTGAGTTAACTATATCATTCAAGAAACTAAAGAAAAGGTCTGCAAAAGAAAACTAAGAACACAAAAGAAAAGAAATAACTGTGGAAAGCAGAAATAAATAATAATAGAAAAAGTTCTATTGACAAATAGACACAAGTAAGAGAATATTAAACATTAACACTGTAATAAAATAGAGTCAAAATAGCATTTAGCAAAGCTAATCAGGAGGAGAATAAACAATATAAAAAATAGGGATGAAGCAGATTATAAAAGATGCAGATCTTTTCACTGATAAGAGAGTATATGCAACTTAATATAAACATTTCAATATTTCAATTAAAGGATAATTTATTTAAGACTATAAAAATATAATGTTGATTCAAGAATATATTAAAAATCTGAAAAGGTCATCTGTAGAAAAATTTCTTATCCATTTGGTTGTGGAGTTAATTCCTTAAAATTTTTCAATAAACATGTGGTTTTTATGATATGTATGAGTTTAAGAATACAGAAAAAAAAAGGAATCTATCTTGTATGATAAGTCATAAGGTAAGATCGTGTAGATGGCTTACTTTTGGCTCCATTTCACTTTTATCTTTGGTTGTCATATATTCAGATTTTATACTTGTTCTTAGAATGTTTTTGGAAATTTATATTTTCCAGTAATAATCTAGTAATAATTTCCAAATTATTGGTAAATAAGTATGTATCATATTCTCTATTTTTCAATCTTATTTGTTTCTGAAGTTATATTTCATTTTTAAATTATCTTGGTTACATATACTCTTTCCTGTTTTTTTTTTTTTCTTGACCAAACTTGCCGTTTGCCAAGTTTGTTTTCTGTATTTAAAACATGGATGACATGAGGTCAGGACTTTTGTCTGTTTTGTTCACTGTTGGCATACTGCTGAAGCCTAGTGTTCAAAACAATTCACAGCATGCACTTCTTGAATCCCTACCACAGGAAGACAAATATCTGTCCACAGTTCTGAGAAATTCTCCTTTATTATTTCTTTGAATATTACCTCCTCGCCATCCTTTCTTTCTTGTCCATCTGAAACTTCTGGTAGACACTGTTTATTCTTAACCTTCCAGACACAAGCAAAGGTAGCGCTCCTTTGCTCCTTGAAACTAGATGAGGCTGTGGACCTTGTTTTGGACAATGAACTGTAAAGTGAAAACATCAGACAGGTAGTGCGTGTTGTCGTAATGATGGTGCACTTCCATTTGTCTGAATTTATGTTGGCACATGACAGAACTTTCCTCTGGAGAATGGCCTGGACATGCAGCAGATTTGAGAGACAGGGAAATAAAACCAGAGAGTGGTAAGCCACAGATATGGGAGATATTTATTTCTAGTTTTACATTGACTCTAATAAAAAGATTTCTAATTTCTGGATTAATCCTTCATATTCCTTTAATTTTCCTTCCTTCATTCAATTTCTTTAACCCTATATGCTGCATTATTCAAGAATTTCTCTAGTCAACTTTGTTCTCATTAATTTTCTCTTCAACTATAACCATTCTGCTATTTATTTTTATCTACTGTCTCTTTTGTGTTTGGTGTAAACATTTCAAGTTTTTTGTTTATGTTTTGAAAATACATCTCTCTGAGAGTAATAAATATGTTCACTTTAAAACCTGTTGTAACTTTTCTGTTGACTTGATTTTCTTTGATAGTAATTATGCCATTTGTTTAATGATGACCCTTTATTATGGTGTTGCCTTACTCAAATCTTTAGTTATCGTCAATGGTGCATATGTCTTAGACTTGTCTCCTGAATCTGCTTTGAAAGCTGGAGATTGGGATGTGATGTTCTGTCATGGAATCTATTCTGTCTGTTTCCCAGAGAGGATGGAAAATGGAGGGTAGTGGTGCACACACTGTCAGGATGAATACTTGGAGCCAAGTGCTATGGATCTGGGTTCCATCAAGACATCATCAGCTTCCTGAGCCACTGGCCCATCTCCCACAGAATCTCCTACCTTAGGTTATGGAGTGAGGGTAAGGTTGTGGGGGAGAGAACAGAAGTAACAGAGCGGTATATAGGACTTTACATGAAGATTCAGTTGTAATGCAGCAATGGAACCTTCCTAAAACTGATGCATTCTCCTCTGGATTGTGTTTGCAGCTTCCTTAGAGATCTTTGTCCTGCAGTTTTTAGGTTATAGAAGATAACTTTCCTCGTGCTGGCCACTTAAAATTTTCCACATCTCCTAGGCTTTTAGCAATACATCCCATTGTTGGGGATATTTCACACTTTTCAAATGTTCTTGGGAAATTTCCCTTTGAATACAATCACTGACTGATTCCCTCACATGGGTCCACACCTGGTCCCCGGAAAAACACACCATTAACAGAAGGTAGCTTGCTCTTAGCAGCCTTTTTTCTCTTTTTCCTGCCAGTTTCGGTCAATCTATTGTCATTAAGGATTCACCTGTAAAGTCAAACACCAGTCTATGGCTTTCAAATTCCGTAGAACATAAATTGAAGCTCTCTGAATGTTGGAGTTAATTCTTGCTGTGCCTTGGTGTTCTTCCCTCCAAAACCCCTGCTCCTCCTGCAAGGGACTCTGAGCAGTGTCTCCAAAGAATTTCTCCTTAGAGTTCTCCTCCACCTCAATTCTCACTGCAGGTTAATTATGAGCAACAAATAGCAGAACACGCTTTATAATCTCTTAGCATGTCCTTCATGCAAGGTGTAGCATCTCACTTTAGGATTTAAATGTTCTTGGCAACCATCTTCATATTCTCTTATTTTGGGCCCTTAATTGAAACTACGATTAAGAGATTGATTTTAATATTGTGTTCCATTTGTTAAAAGTTTCAATCTTATCCTGTCTTCTTAAATCTATTAGGAATAATCATGTTTTCTGGTCTACTACTAGGCTCACTTCTTGTTTGTCTTCACGGGTATAGCATTTAAAGTAAGCATTCAGATCTAGAGTGTGGATGAGTCCACAATCTTGAAATGGAAGTTTTTGATTAGTTTTCTGATTCATAGAAAATACGACTTTTCCTGCCATACACCTACATCTTAAGAGAAAACTAACAAAATAATATGGAAACATAGCACAGAGAATACCAAAAGGTATATATATGCATGCAAGCAGCAGGAAGGGGAAGATTAGTCATGGCACCTTCCCTAGACATTAATTTTCACCTCTTGACACTTAGTCTCAGGTGAAGTATTCACCAAGATCATTTCTTTTCTAGTTGAACCAGAGTTCTGGAAGCAGTGCCAAGTTTGGAAAGCTGTCATAAGTTGAATGTGTTGGAGTCAGTGATTTAAACTGTCCTTCTATCCATGGCATGCAGTGAAATCTGCTGCCATATGGCATTCTCCTGTTTTCAGATGGCCATTCAAATCATTAAGTGAAGACCTTGATGTTCAGTTTTGTCTGTTAAAGAACCTTACAGCCATAAGACACTTTATACCTTAATCTTCATGAGGCATTTTGTAACATTTCTGGATCATTGTCCTTTTTTGGTTGATGTTTTGTTTCCTGGTATCATTTCAGTATTATATCACATGTGGTATAATGTCTCATATACTGTAGTATTTACTATCATATTATTATGTTATGCACAGAGGGGCTACCTAACTAATACATAGTGATTCATTTAAAAAAAAATTTATTGCCTACTTGCCCATCAATTTGCAAATATCTTTAAAATAGTGTGAAGAATAGAATGAAGGCAGAAATGGGATCTGCAGAAGGTCTCCAATTTTAGTTCCAAAATTTGTTTCCTAAATGGGAAGCAAACCTCCATAGTGGCTTAGCCTCATCTCTGTATTCTAATTGGGAAATAATCCTATCCTCACGTTTATCAGCCTGATAGCCATAATCAGTTGCCAGGTTCCTGTACTGTAGAAAGTTAGTATATGGAGACCTAGATGTCAGCAAGGGCCCAAAGAAACCACTTACCCATTCCTGGAACAAGGGAACTCCAGGAAAGCTGGTAAGCGTTTATTTCCAATTCTAAGTCTCTTTTCATATAACAACAATAATGACGGCACTAAATTAAGCATCCCAAGTCCACAGTGCTGCAGTGCTGAATTGCAGTGAACCTGGCTTCAGTGCCTGTGGAGTGATGGCATTCCCCAATCTCATTACTAGAAACTCTGCCTTGTCATTTAACATTTAGTGGAGCATGCAATGTTGCAGGTGAAATTTTCTTTCATGACTGTAGTAGCAAGTTGGAGCCTTCTTTATCTTCAGGAGGATGGATAGCGACATTCATTCATTTTTGCATCCATTGGACAAATATTTCTTAAGTACCTGCTGTATGCCGACACAGTGCCATTTGCTAAGGGAAACAAGAAGTATCGGTCATGATACCAAGTGTGCAGATGCTTGTCTTGAAACCTGAAGTTTCCTCTAACCTCACTTAGTGAGCACTATAATAGCAGACACCACTTTTTGATCACTTATGATGTGGCAGACACCATGCTAAGTACCTCTAATATCAGCTCATTGATTGCATTATTATCTTCACAAAAACACAATTTTACAGATAACAGAAACTGGACCCAAGGGAGGTTAATATGTTGACCAAAGCAGTACTGCTAGTAAGTAAAGTAATAACAGGATTAGGAAACTGGGTCCTTGGTTTATTGTACTTAAACAAAGTCACTTACTTTAACCTCTATTCTACATGCCCTGCAAAGTGGTAAATCAAAGCTGTGAAGTTCTTGCATCTTGAAAGTAAATCAAAAATCAAAGCAGGTCTAGGAATAAATCAGTGGAAACACCATAAAGCTAGTCTCTATATCAGAAACCTGGAAGGCCTATTAGATTCTTCTCTCTTTGTTACCCACATATGAAAAAGAATCAAGTGCTAACCACTTTTCCTTCCTAAATTTTATGTGCTCTTTCCACTTCATTCATACTATTGCTGTTCTGTTGCAACAGCTTCTTGACTTGTTTCACTGCCTCAGCTTTTGTCCCTTTAAATCTGTCTTATCAAGTATCACATAATGATCTAACTAATACACAGTTACCATGTTATCCTCATGTGGAAAACTCATCAATGGTTCTCCACCAGCCTATCCAGTGTCCTGTGTATGGCATGGGATTTAGTTCCCAAACTCATCCCCTGCTTCACACTGGAGTCCCTGCTAGTATAAAAAGACGTCTATCTTTCTGTACACATCATTATGTTTCATGCATCCTTTCCTTTAAACGTACTATTCCTTTCTCCTGGGATGCTTAAGAACCTCTATATTTCCTTAAGCACCTTCCACACATCTCTATCTTAGTACTCCCCATGTAAGATGGAATATATCTATTTTTGTGGTTTTATTTGCTCAGCAAACTGGACTACTTCAATGCAGTGGCCATGTCTTTTTCATAGTTAACATTTGGTGCCTAGTCAAGGGACTAATAATACATGATTGTTAAACTGAATTAGAATAAACTGAGATATTCTGAGTTTTTCCAGCAGAACATAGGAAATTCTTTGGAAAAAAAAGATTGGGTACAAATCAAAAGACCTAGGCCCTTCCCTCAGGTTTGCTGCATCTTTTCATTCATTTATTATGTGATATCAGACCAAGCACATAATAATTTGGGGGGTAGGGGTGTCACAATTTCCTAATTAGTTAAATGGTTTCACTGGATCATCCCTGAATGTTTTTCCAGGCATAAAAGTCTATGGTTCGCACAATCTAACTCTCCCTGGCACAGGAGAAATGACATTTCAAGAGCCATGATTCTTCTAGAGGCCACAGATATGAATCAAGACATGATCTAGACATTAAAAAAATGAAATACAATAAAAATTCTGTTTTGTAGACAGAAACTGTTCTCCTGATCTAACTATCCACCCTAAAATGTCATGGTCACTGGTTATAAGGGGCTAAATAAGAAAATGAGGCTACAAAATTGCAGCACAGCACCCCAAGTAGAAAGTAAACCCTAAACATTTAGACTATAGCACAGCCTTCATGCATGTTAATATCGGATCTTTCTCTATGTTGAAAGCTGCTGTCCTGCATTCTACCTTTACACCAAATGAGCCTGTTGAAACCTTGCAGGGCTGAGGATTCAGAGGCAGCCAGCCTTGGCTCCAAGAAGCCCTGTTTCCTCAGCAAAACAATGAGTTAGCCTGAGAGACAATATCAGCTATAGCACTGGACTCCATATGAAAAGATCCCTCATTAGTGGTTGGACTGTCAGCTTTTCCAGGACTGGCACAACGCTCCTCTCTTTAGCTATAACGTACACAAGTTACTGGGGTTGGAAAGCTGTCTAAGCAGTTTACAAAAATAGCAACTTGCAGAGTGCAAGAGTCATACACACTTTATTTCAGTCAATTCCACCTATGCGGGAGGCTAAAAACAGAGTTTTAGAATGTTGGAACTTTATGGGTTGACTGGACAAAGGGAAATAAAAACCCATTGTCAATTTTTACCTTGTAAAAGGTAAAAAGGCTTTGGTAACGTGGGTTTTGGTTAGAGTCAGCTGCTTCCCGAAGCTAGAATCTTCTGACATAAGTAAGAATCAATTAAGCATTTTCCCCCTAGATATTGACGTGGCCCAGCTTTGGTAATTAGTTTATAGCCTCTTTGTAGGTATAGTATAAATGGAACTGATTTAGATCAAGGATAGCTTTAAAACTAATTCATGGATATCATAGACAGACTACTAAAAAACTTCACAAGAAACTTCCTGAAATATCTTCTCTGCACCTTCCCAATTCTAAAGCATTTAGCAGTTTCTACCAACCTTCCTAAAAACAAAGCAACAAAATTGAGAATCATCTTTATTAAAGACCCAAACACAATTATACTGAATAATAAAAGCAGAGTTCAAAATGAAAAATTCATAGTGGAGTTGAGAATTAAATTTGTCATAAAGCACTAAATTTGTTTTCAGAAAAGAAGACTGGTTTTTACCACAAAAAATTGTAAGAATAACTATTTAAAAAAATCATGGTTGAGGAGTTTGTTTTTTAAAAGCAGATCATGGGTCTCAGCTTTTAGTGAATTTGTTTGGAACCTCCCGAAGTAGACACTGCAAATTTTTACATTCTAATGAGTGAACTAAAAACATATATTTCAAAGCAAATAGCACTCATAAATTACATTTATGACACATGAGGTTGCTGACTGCTGTGCAGGGAGCACAGAGTAATGGTGCTAATATGCACTCTAGCTTGATTTTCTCAGCTCCCGACATGCTCTAATTCCACACTACAAATCTTTAAATGGCAGTTATATTTTAATTAATGTGATTATGTGATGCCATTAGCAAACCCTCCCCCAGCACATTTCTCCTGCCAGGCCTAGGAATGCCAGTAAACTATTAACATAAAAGGGCTGTTTGCTTATTAAATTCATCTACACAAATAGGCAAGGGTTGCAATTGTTGATTTGCCACTGAAAGAACAGAATGAGGAGGAGTTGTTCAGTGCTTGGCAGTTACAATTATCTTGTGTAATTAAGTCTAATTCGTAACCCCCCCAAATGAGAAAGTAACAATTTTTGTTAATTAACAAGAGCATTTGTAAAGCTCGTTAACTCCATCATTCACAGTCTGCCTGGAAAAATGGGAGCATATGGCTATTATGATGGGACATGTTGCATATGTGTTATTTGTAGATTAATCTGTTTGGAAGGTCTAATGATTGATATGAGAGATAGAAATGGATGTTATGTTACTGGGAAAGGAAGATCTACTGTTTTCATTTATCTTTACAGCAGTGTGAGTGCCTTGTCATTATTTTCTGCATACGGTTTCATTATTCTGATACAGCACTCTACATTGCCTCATACCATCGTGCCTATAAGCCTGCAGGGTACAAGAGCACTTATCTTTCCTGATGACTGTTGAATCATTTAAAACAAGTTATTAGTGAAACAATTAAAATTATATTGGTTCACAATTGTATTTATAGCTGGCAGGCATAATGAAACATTCTGAATAGCAGTCGGGGGTTCTCAGAATGGATGGAAAATGCTGTTAATCAGAGACAAGAGAAACCTCTAAAGAAAACCTAAATTGCAGGAGCACATTAATTGTATTGGAGCATTTCATTTAATTGAGAATAAAGGGAAGGTAAAAATCATATTATCAATGTTTTATGAACATGAAGCAATAGGAAAATTACTGTGTCATTTGTCACCTATCTTCTGCTGGAAATGAAAATTAAAAAGGCAGTATTTAACTTTAACCAGAGCAGGCCAAACACATCGTGTTGCTACATGTTTTAATTTTCAAAGAGAGCACCAAAATAAAATAAAATAACAAACAACAAATTAATTAATTTATTAATTAATTAAAAGTTCAGAGGAAGATATTGGGGGAGAATACCAGTGGTGTATGAGAAGATTCCAATCAGGGTTTAACATTGCTAAATAGTAATAAAAGGCAGTGAGGATTGTCCCTGCTCACTTCTGTTCATGATTCTTAAAAAATTACCATGATCATGTTATCCTTGGGGAGTATATAGATATAACATTCCTTTCTTGCCTTTGGTGGTCAAAGTTACTGGAACTTATGAAAGATGATTGGCAGCATATAGGGAGATTAATAGCAGACTTCTCTAAAATAAACCAACTCATCTTGAATGTGCCTTGACTGTTATTGTGAATGGGAAAGCCATTCACAACACACTCTGTGTGTGTGTGTGTGTGTGTGTGTGTGTGTGTGTGTGTGTGTGTGGAGTGTGTTTATATGTGCTTGGAGGAGGCAGAAGTGGAAAACTAGAGTTGGAGTTGGCAGCAGCATAGACAGGGTTGATAGGAAGGCTCAGGTTAGAGCATTTCTCTAATAAATCAACTAATTTGAAACTCAAAGTTCTTCAGTGAAAGGCTAGTCCATTAAACCAATGAGTGGGTTTCTAGGTCAAGTTCTAATTTGGGGGCTGCATTCAAAATATAGATCAATCTTTAATTGGGTTGGAGGTACATGAAGAAAATACAAATGTAAGTTTAGCACTATCTACTCAGTAACTGTGAATTCAAAAATGGCGATTGTATGGATAAACATACCACAGACAGGAAATAGAAAACAAGTTTTCCTTACAAAAGAATGTCAAGTGGAAATTAAAATTGTAACATGAGAGTTCAAATGAGGAAACAGTTTTTTGACTGAGAAAGCCTGAATCTTTTGAAATGATTACATTACAAAATCGTAGACAACTTGAGGATACTCACTAGCAACATTGTGGATCTAAAAGAATCAATTATGATAGTAACAGTTAATGCTTATTGAGTTCTTACTGCATACCAAGCATTGTTTTAAATTCATGTATTAACTTCTTTAAATCACACATTACACAAAACAACTTCATGAGGTATTATTATCCCCATTCTGTAGATCAGGAAATGCAGGCACAGAGAATTTATGTAACTTTCCTAAGGACATCAAGTTAGTTACTGGGTCATTGGGAGAAAATTCTTTGTCAACTAATTAGATAGGTCATTATCCATTAAACTGAATATTTGAAATTAATATTGCCTCTACTCATATATCCTCTTCAATGGAGAAATATTTTTAAAATCCCAGAAAAAATTTTCCCTATTTGTTTTTCCAGTTTTGAAATTGCAAACCCCTATACAAATATTTATTTATATACAAATACAGTAATTTGGAGTCTTAAGAGGTCAATAAACAAAAGGACATTTCACTGGTTTTATATTTCTGACTGCTGTCTTTTGGGCTGAGGTGGGGTGGTAAGTGTGGCAGAGACAGGGTAGGTGGAAAAATGATTAGAGATAGAAGTTAACTGTCTCACACTCTTCTCATTACCTGTACACTTGACTGTTCTAATAAATAAAGTTAACTGATAGTTGTTTTTAGCCTCAGTACTTCTGAAGAACAACTCATTGGACCAAATAATAGACTGGTGTTGAATCATGTCCCCCACAAAAGGCACGTTCAAATCACAGCCTCTGGTGCTGTGGGTGTGAACCTATTTGTAAACAGTCCCTTTGAAGATGCTGTTAGTGAAAGTGTGCCCAAACTGGGTGAGGGTGGTCCTTAATCCAATATGGCTGAAGTCCTTATAAGCAAAAGAAATTGGACACAGAGAAGCCACAGGGGGCAGCCAGGAGCAGGAAGTCAACAAAACCCAGAAGAGAATGCTTGCAGCCAGCTCCAGAACGCCACAGTCTTCCGAGAGAAAGCATAGCCTTGCTGATGCTTCAATTTGCACTTCTACTTGCCTGAAAACTGTGAGCCAATAAATTTCTATTGTTTAAGCCAACCGATTGTCTGGAATTTATTTCAGCAGTTGGAAACTAAAACAACTGATAATATAGAAAAATACTTAATAATCCTTAATATAGTATTGTTTTTTTTTCATTTTCTCCTAAAATATAGAAAAATATTTTTTTATTTTTTAATAATGAAAAAATATTTTTTATCAGAATGATCTGATTATTACTTTTTTATTTAGGTCATCAATCATTAATATTTGTCAATGCATGTATTATTTTTGTATGAAAAATTAGGAAATTTATTTAATACACTTTATATAGATCCATGATGATGAGATAAACCTTAAAGATCATCTTTACTGGCTCTAAACAAGACAACAAAAGTGAATATTAATAGTCTGACCAGTTTATTCACCTTTCAAGTCTATGTTACCTTGAAGTACTAGGACTCACCATCTGATGAAGAGAAACAAATTAACGTTACACCCACATTTCTTATCCATGTACCATTTCATTCTAAATTGTTTTACTTAAAAATTTTCAGATGTGTTTTAGTCTCTTCAGAGGAGAAAATCCTCAAATCTATGAAGAATCATTACAAAGAAGTTAATGAGATAATATAGTTCAGACTTAAGTTGAGAGCTTAAGAAAAGGAAAATATTGTTTTTATTTGTCTGTTAGTTTCTATTACTCAAAATGTCCATAGTTAAACAAACAGTAAAATATAGATTTAGTTAAAAAATTCCAGCTGAGAGAAAACTTTCTTAATATAGATGTTGTTAAAAACTGTAACATATTATCCTGAGAGCTTGTTGGATCTACTAGTTTGAGACGTTTTAGAAATGGTAGACAAATATTTGTATACTCCCTTGTGAATCCTAGAGGAGGAAATTAGATAATTAAAGGAGACTCCTCTAGTTTTAAGTTTAAAAAATGTTCAATGAATTGTATAGTTTAGCACCCACTGACGTGCTAAAAGTACCTAAATATTATGCTGTGTTACAGCTTAAAATATATTTTCAGCTCTTCAAATACCAACATTATAATTGTTCCATCAATGTAAGAAGACAGGTAATGAAATTTTTAAAAAATAGCCACTGATGGGCAATTACCTTCTGTATAATCTAACTCAATGTTTTTAGTTTAATGCAAAAATACAGTCAGTGTTAAGGGAGGAAAAAAAAAGTATTTCTGCTTTGTGAAGATGTCACAAAATTTGACTAACAAAGTATATTTGCAGAACTATCTGCAAGTCTTCTTTACACCCAAGTATACACATATAGATATATAGTCAGTATAAAACTGATTTCAGAATAAATCAAAATTTAGCAACAAATTACCCTTCTCAAGATAGTTAATCAAGATAAGCTGATTTTGTAATTGCCCTACATCATCCTTCCAGCTAGTGGTGCTGTGGGCTCAGGACTAAATTCTAGTTAACTGGAGGTATACAGGCTCCTGTCTGCCTGCCTGCCTTGCCTTACTCAGGCTGCTGGGACTCAGGGGTATGCCCTGCACAGTAAAAAAGAAAACAACAATCCTTTTTTTTATAGGATCTTTTATTTAAGCATCACCTACTTTTCATGGTTAAAATATTTCTCAGCACCAATGTATTAATTAATATTTTCTCAAATGGAAAGTTTATCACATTCAAGGGGTCTTTAAGAGCAGGTCATGTGCTGATTTTTAATTCCCTTTAGTTCAGAAATACTGAAAAGGAGAATGGAAGGAAAAAAGAGGACTGGATTTTCCTCAATAGTAAACTTTATTCTGCCTTCCCTTTGCCCTCCTTATTTAGAGAGGAGGAAGAGAGAAGGATGAGATTCTGAAATCGAGCTCAGTCTAAAACCAAAACTTCCTTAACTTTTCCCAAATCTCAACATTCTTATATATTTCTCTGGTTTCTGCATGGCCATAAAAGCAGAAGACGTGAGGAAAACAGGAGAATTGTTTTGTTATGCTAGCAAGAGGTCTTTCCTAACTGATAGTGGAATTCAGTGTGGTTTCATAATGGATCCAGTTAAATTTAATTTATGTTTTTCAGTTATGTGAAAGCAATGTCAGACTTTCTTCCCTGTTTTGCGAAAAGTTTTTCAAGATTCCTTGGAGGGTTCATATGTTACCAAAACAGTTAGCTACCAAGTGGAACATTCTCTTTGGCAAAACTCCCTTACTACTATTGTTTGACTAACTTCGAACTTTATTTTCTTATTGCATTTAATCTAATTATATCATATACCCCATTGCCTTGTAAATCTTGGTCACTACCTCCAGTTACTCCCTGTCCTGTATTCTCTTCCCATGCCTATTGTTTCCTTGCTTCGTTTTTCCCAGCTTCTGATTTTCTCCCCCTCAAAATTTCCCAAAGAGTCTTGTGAAATTTTATAGAATACTAAACATTCTTATACTGATTCTTAACTAAATATCTCTCACGGTATGCAAAGGTGGGGAAGACATTCTCCCATCTCCTAATTGCCATTTTCAAATCACATACTGTGTCCCATATAACTAACTGCCTGCCTTCCCACAAAACTATACTGCCTTGCCATCTGCCATTCCATATCACAAATACAGAATTTATATTCCATATATAGGATGTTGTCACTTTTCTCCATGTCCAGGCACTATGCCCTATGGTAATACTCTCCCAGATTGTCCATTTAATTTTCCACAGTCCTGGTTCTTAACTTTTGACCTCTCCTGATTACACCGCCCATCCCACCCTGCTGCCTGGCCATGCACCCACAGACACAGATTATGCATTCATTTTAGCCATCCATTCCCTTGGCTGTATCCTGGATTTGTTATCTAGACATGCCATCAAATAAAAAAAAAGTGAACTCTAATTCCCTACTCTTTATCCAAAGCTACTTGTTCTAACTCTGTCAAGCTCTCACTTACATAATGCTTCTAATTGTCTCCAATTTTCATTTACCCTAGGACAACTTTCTCCACATACCACGCCCACTCATTAGCAATCTCTTGTTCTCATATCTCTTCCAAGCTTGAGACTGTAGTGCTCAGGGTTTCAGAGGCTGGAAACCGTCCATTGTTTATTTATGCACACAGTATTCAAAGGTAGTATAGCTAGGCAGAGGTCACATTTGTTCACTGTCTTAATTTTGCTAGGCTGCTATCACAAATAACATGAACTGGTTTGGGCCTAAACAACAGGAATTTATTGGCTAATGGGTTCAGAGGCCAGAAATCCAAATCAAGGTATTGGTTAGAAGGCTTGCTTTCTCCTGGTGTCCATAGCGTTCTGACTGGCCAGGAATCCTTGGGTTCTCCTCACATGATGTTGTCTTCTTCTTTCTCTTCTGTGTTCCTTTGACGTCTGGCTTCTGGCTCTTTCCTGTGGCTTTCTCTCTCTATGTCTGAATTTCTTCTGCTTATAGAAGACTCCAGTAATTCAGATTAAAGCTTCACCTTATCCAGTTGAGCCACAACTTAAGTAAGAGATCCTATTTACAAAAGAGACCCAGAAAAATGCAGATTAAGAATGTGTTTTGGGGGAGACGTAATTCAACCTACCAGAATCACCATAAATCTTAATATCTCTATGCTACTTGTTTGCTTTTACTCCCAGTCCTGACATGTATTTGAGTTTGTCCCTGTCACAGTATGGTCACAGGAACCATCAACCACCCATTCTACACCATCTCTTCTGTATCTCTTCTTCTTCACTCTCCTTGTAAAACACGTCTCTAGATGAAGCACATACTCACTGTTTTCATCTTAAATTACTGTGCTATGGAATAAACTGCTAGAAAAAAATGACACAACTTTGAAGACTGCTACAACTACAAATTAACATTTTTCTAATCTCCAACCTCATCTATTAACCCTATTTAACACTTAACCATCTTTTTTTTTTTGAGTAAATAAAGGCCCTCAGGTATTTACTTTAAAATGCCTCTCTCCCCATGGCCATTCCTACTTCTACCTTCCAAGTCAGAGGATAAGATGTCCCTCTTCCTGTGTAAAGCTAGATCTTCTGGCTTCCCTACACTTCCATCGTCCGCAAGACCACACTTTCTCACTTACCCTTTCCTTCTGTGTTGTCTTTCTCTGGTCTATTCCAAACACATACTCCTGCCAAAGTGATCTTCCTAAAACACAAATCTTACCATATCTCTGCTTTACTAAAGTCTCCTTCAACAGTTCTCCCCTGTTCTTAGACTGAAGTCTGAATTTTTCATTGTTACTTTCAAATCCTGACTTGGTTCCAGATACTTCTAGCCTCATCTCTTACCACACTGATGCTTGCACTTGGTTCCTCTTATCTTAGGACATCTCTATACGTTGAATCCTCTGCCAGGAGCACCCTTTATCTTCAACCCTATGACCCAGCTGCCCCACCCTTTAAGAAGCCACTCCACTCCCTCATCTACCTTAGGTTTGATCATTCAGGTTTTGACTTAGAGTTATACTTCCTCTAAGAAGCTATCCCTCAGTTTCCAAATTTGGACTAGATGACATGTTCCCATAAAATCTTATAATTTCTCTAGCACAACTCTTAATCACAATGTTTCAATTATCTGTTTACTTATTTGTGTTTCCCACTAGATGCTAAACACTATGAGGGGAGATGCAATATCTATCCTTTTCACTGATTAATTTTGGATGTTAAGCACTAAGATCTGGCACATAAGTATTTTGTGAACTGAACTGTGGTAGAACTGGCCTGTGTATTCCAACTCGTCACAGATCCAAGAGCATGTATGGATCAGTGATTGAAGTCTCAAAGACCTCACAAGAGGATGCGATCTCTTTTATAAAGATAAGCAGGCATGATAGATATGTCCTAAAAAAATTAAGGCCGAGTAGAAATTTCTTAAAAAAAAATAACATGAGAAGAGTCAAAGTAAATATTGTTACCAAAATTCTTAATTTCTTAGGAATCACTGAAGGGTTTCCTTCCAGAAAAAATAAAAAAGAATCAGATTTAAAAGAAAGTATTTTGTGTTAACGGTGGGTCTAAGGTCTCTGTCCTTGTCTCTCCTTCCAGGTCATGAGCACTGCTCTGGGTGTCCTCTCTGATGATGTGGGATCTTCACAGGTGTGTCCAATCCTCAAATTTGTGAATTCCTGGTCACAAAACACTTTCATATCCCTGCAGGGGGTAAGGGGCAGGAGAAGAAGAAGCATTTGCCTCTATACCATCCCACAGCCTGACATCAAATTTCAGACAAAGTTGATGGTTTTCTAAAGAAAATGCTGTTAATCCATTTAAATAACTAGATGCATTAGAAGGAGGGGATCTGGAGTAGCTGCAGGCTGTGTGAGAATCCAGAGACACAGAATGCCGATATTTAAAATTATTGTTATTTCCTCCTAGTTTGTTGTACACTGAGATACAAGAGTGATGGAAATTGCATTTTAATTTTTCTTGACTGCTTGTCCTTGTTTATTGAATATACCACTGTGCCAAGATTGATTGGAAAGGACTTTTTTTTTTCCATTTTTGTTACATGCAGTTAAACTGATTACATGCAATAATGTCCCTGTATTCCTTTAAATCATTTATTTTATTAATTGTCAACTGTGTGCAAAGCCCAGGTTCAGATGCTGTGAAGACAAAGATAAAACCTTGCTTTGGGGCTACTTCTGTTAGAATGAGCCAGAAGTCTGTCAGAGGGGCTGATGGCTGAAGTCAACATAAAATTATCACAGGTAAAGCTAGGACTAACCTGTTACTGAGTGTTTTTGAGAAACGCCTATTCAGCTGAATAGGTTAAGTAATGCTCACCTAAAGCCTTTTTCATGTCAAGCATTCAAGTTACTTGGTGATTTGAAAGCCACAATAGGATCCAAGAGGCAGGGGTCAACAACTCCAGGTTATAAAATAAGGAGAGCATGTGGGCATGCATATTATATACAAGAAAACAAATTAAAAAGGAGTAAATTTACAGGGATATTATTTAAACTGTGTAGAAGGAAAGTCCTGAAAATTTTCCATTGGCTAGCAAATGAAAATTAATTGTAAATATCTTGGTACGTAACTCCACATAGCTATTCTCTTTAGTTTACTCTTTTCTGCTTTCTTTTAGTGAATGTAAAACATGTTTATGTAGTTGTTCATAGACTTACTCCTGATCTGAGTTTTTCTAGTTCTGTTTTTAAAATAAAGTCGTAATTATTTTGATTTTTTAAAATATCACTATCATGTCTTTTAGTAAACTTAGGGTAACAGTTCTTTTATTTATCAGCATTATTTGAGTTTGGGTCAGGATTCAAATTAGAAAAAGAAACATAATCTCTTATAATCTCATATACAATTTTTCTATTTTGGTGGAATTACCAAAAAAAAATAAAGAAAGTCATCTTTGATGGTGTGGAAAAGGGGAGCCACAGCATTTAATTGAGCAGTAAAATCCTAGATCAGGGTAATATCTATGAAATTATGTCATGTGGTTGGCAGCCACAAGAAAACACTAACACACACTTACCCTTAGAGTCCTGCATAGAATGCCCCTGATGTCTGCATTTTAAGTGAAGTATATGGACAAAGTTGAGGAGAAAATACTAGACTTGAATTTCCCATCAACTTTGGTTTCTCTCCAAATCATTAACATAAAACAGAGAAGAGTTAAATATCAACCCATATAGCATGTTATTATTGGGAGTGAAAACTCATCCATTGTCTTTCTGAAATGGCTGTTCTCTCCAGAGTGACCCTTAAATCAACAAGTCTTGAAAATGCTGCTTACATGAAGCACTAGGAGTTTGAGTTACTGGCTGAATCATCAGGTCACAGAGACCTCAGATAGAAATTTCTGTTGTTTATTTAGGAAGTGAAAGCAATTTGTAGAAAAACGGAAATTACAGTCTGTCATATTCAGGAAAGTCTCTTTGTTTTAGACATTCTGAAGAAATATGCAAGTGCTATAAACAATCTAACACTAGAATTTTTTTCAATACCGCAATCCGGAGAAATAATAAAATGAATTTGAAAGAGTATTGTTTGTTGTGGGGTGTTCACACCACTGTTTTCTATTACTGAAATAATTTACTTTTATTTCTGGTTTGACATTGGAATCTGTACATTTCTGGTATAATAACCTTAGGCATTTAAAATATATTTGATGTTCAAGTACAAACCAAAGGAGGAAGCTTTTGGTGTTCTTAAACCATTCTGGATGCCTTATATTTCCCTCTGTTAGAAGAGTGTACCACAGTCATTCAATGCACTTGGAAAGAAAACTTGTGCTTGAATACTGTGTGGCAGTGGCAAGAACATAAAGCCAAACTGAATGACTTCCCAGATCCGAGTGGTATGTTGTACTTCCCAGGCTGATGGAAGCCAACACACACTGCTCCCTAAATCACCCCTGCTTTAATATCCCAGCCCTACTGAAGGGGCAGGGTTGACGTGAGCCCAAAGCCAAACCTGACCCTGCTGGATTTCATTCAGCTGGAAAAACTAACATGTAGCAACCACTGGGAGTGGGCTTTGCTTATCTGGGAAGTACTCCCAGCCACTGCTTTAACTCCAGTGACCTTTTCTTCAACACTTAAGACTGCAAGAAACTTGGCAATGAGGAAGAAAAAAAGAACAGTTTTCAGAATTTTGGTTGGCAGTGCTGCAAGCTACTGAGACTGTTTGAATTCTGCAGCAGGAGACCATCTATTGCTGAGGCCCTCTCCTTCATCTTAGTGTAGATAACCCACTTAATAAGTCATGTCCTCTGTTTCAGATTATTTCTGACAATGGTATATACATACTTGCTTACAGCTTTTATTTGCTCCTTAAATTAACAAGTTCATTAGGGCTTCACTTCAATAGTGCAAAGATCCACCTCTCCCTTAAGAAGATTTCATATTGCTGAAGACTGGATGCTTACTTTTGGTCAGCTAATTGTTAGTCTGCTGTCTTCCACATTTCTCATCTTACCCATAGTGAAAAATAAAACATCCAAAGGAAGCTAGCACCTATTGGTAGCTTGTTTTCTTGCTTGTCAGCCCTTTAGGAGATGGGAAGCAAGCAAAACCTGAATTTTCACTGGATTTTGTTCTTGCTTGGCTTCTGTCCTTATTTTCAGACAAGGAAACAGAGGCAAATTTGCCCAAAGTTCTGGAACAAATCTGGGATGTGGAAAATCTGGGACAGGAGACAAGGATATTTATCATTTCCTATCAAAACTCTGAAATGTTCATTCTTTTCAACTCTACTAGCCAGAATACACATACACACACACACAACACACACACACATTAGTTAAATAGTGCTGCCTCTAAAAGCCTATTTTAGATTGAATACCAATTTTAGGAAGTAGATACTCACTTTCATTACTTCTTGTACCACATTTACAAGTAGAATTCACAACATAAAATATAAATATAAAAACACACACTTCACTATGTAATGGTACTGTAAACAATCGAAAGTACGATTTGTTTTGTATGACTGCGTGGTATGTGAATATATCTCAATAAAATGAAGATAAAAAAACACACACACTTGTGTATATAATATAATAAATGTAAAAATATAAAATTTGTGGTTGTTTCTTTAAAAGGAGATCCACTAATTCTTGTCATTCATTTATTACAAAATGAGTTTGTATTAAATTAAAGAGTATTGGAAATTATTTTCAACCAGAGAGAAAATGTTTTTTCAAAAGGGTTTATTCTTTTGTTAGTTTCTTACACAAATGGCCTCTAATACTTTGTGAGATTTAAAACATCTTTTTGTAGGATGTGGAAGGGAACAGTGGCTTGTTTTCCTATTAGTATAGCATATGATTCTATTCAGCATTGAACTTGCATTTGGTAGGTAAAAATGGAGCATATTGGGTCTGATTTATTCAGGACAGATTAGTTAACTGATTTATAATAGCAGTCCTGATAGTACAGTAGTTGAAGCAAACTCCAATTAGTTTAATACTCAATGTCTTTATGTGTGGAGTGAGATGCTATGTGGTACATTATGAGAATACAGGCTCAGGCACAATAGCTTCAACAAACAAATGACTTCTTTATTACTTACACAGCACCAAAGGTCCAAAAGAGCTAGAGAGGATGTCCCATTGTGGCCAGACCCTGGGGGAGGCCAACTGCTCAGGTCAGGATGAGGGAATGGTGGCTCTGCGCACTCTGAATGCCCCACTTCATGCCAGAGATGAGGGACATCTGTGCTGCTCAAGACCTGGGTATTTACATACCCAAGGTGGAGGGATCCCTGACACTGAGCATGTATCAAGAAAATTTTGTGTGGAGTTCCCACCCATATATGCTACTTATTATTCCTGGTTTGGTGTTCAAGTTATGGTTAGGCTGTTCCATTAGACCTAGCATCTCTCCCAGGCTGTGAAATGGAAACATTGAAACATCTGCATGCAATGAAAAGAAGTGGGTAGGCAAAGATTGGGAAATGGCCACTGAGTGTGTCCCTGACTTCTCCAGCATTGAAAGAAATTTTCATGCAAGCAAACTACCCACTCCTTTGTGTTGACTGAGTGCTTCCCCCCTCACATGTGCTAGCTAATCAATTACAAAGTGAATTAAATCCTCAATTATTGTGCAAATATTTTGTTGCTGAAATGTTTTTAGTATCTAGAGAATGTTATCTCTTCATATTTCTGAAACAGTCACCTGATTAACCTCCAATAAACATGGTAATTTTACTCACAGAGAGTTTACCTAGCAATAAACCTGATAAACAAACAAATAGGGGGAAAAAAAGACTAAATCAGTAGGCAACATCCCTACACTCCATGATAAATCCTATGTAGATGTGATTGATTTAATTTACTCTATATATCAGAACAATATCTTTCTTAAGGCAATATTAGAATAGTTTTTAATGAAAGTGGACTGAGCTGTGATGGTGACTTTTTCTTAAACATAAATTTAATGATTTTTACCTTAGGTCCTGTTACTTGAAAACCTGTGTAAAATCAGACAAATGTTAGCTATATACTCTGCACTAGAGTTGAGCTCGACTTTAAAGTGATAATGTTTTAATTGCTGAGGTTGCAGTCCTGAATACAACCATGACAAGTTTGAGAATAACATTTCAGGATTAGTACTTTAAATTAACAACTCACAACTTCGTAGACTCAACTGCCATCTATCATATTGAAGATAGGCAAAGTTTGTATTCAGAGATACCTCTTTCATTTTCTAGGATTTCTTGGCCTTATTAATTCAAATCTTACTCTCAGCACATGCATGTAGCCAAGATAATTACTAGAAGGCAAGATCAAAGCTAGCATATTATAGTCCTATTCCATTTTCTGCTGATATGAGTGATCTGCCTCTCCTTTGATGTTGTATGCTTCTACAGCGAAAGTACAGAGGATAAAAATACTACACCATGTAATCTGGCATTTATCCCATGAGAGCAGAATTCCAAATTGTAACACTTGTCAAGAAGTTAAAAAAAAAAAACTTAAAAGGGACCTATGCTTTATAAAGTGACATACTCTACATTTAAACACCACCAAATATCATTTTCCATTATAAATTTAGTCCCTGATATAAAATTAAAGAATTTTTGTAACTTTAGTAGAAGAAAATAGTTACCATATTTACTAGCAATTACATTAAATGTGTGCCTGAGCCTTTATCCCATCTAATGAGGGTAGTTGAGAGGAAGCAGAAGCACAAGTATACACATGAATTGATTTGTGTGTGTACATCCATTCAATTATTCAGAGCCAAGTGGTTGGCATGTACTTTACATATGTATTCACCCGGTTTCAGTTTGCTCTAAATCTTCTAGCACCATAGGTTGTGAGTCTGAGCAAATGTCAAATCTCTGGGCTGGTTGTTGTTGATTTAAGAAAAAGAGTTCTTTGTATGTAACATTTTATTTGACTTAATATTTCCCCTTATGCTCTGTTTCTGGCAATGCTCTGCTGGATTCTAAATGTTCTTGGCCTGAGCTTACCTCATCTGACAGTGTCCTTGGGTTGAGTACTTTACATTTTAGAAATATGTTGTGTGTGTGCACGCGCACGCACATGCGTTTACATATACATGAACATAGAGACTGCGGTATTATTTCTACATTACCATTCCTGGCAAATTAAATTGAATTCTTGCCCTTCTAAAGGAAAATAACATTTTCCAGTCATTCCTAAGTTGTTAGTTGATTCTGATCCATTCTATTTTGGACTGACTCAGAGTCCTCCAAGGTCCATGATCAGACCTACACGTTTTGACAAGAAAATGGAAAATTGTTTAGACTTTATCTGTCACTTCTAAAGTGCAATACCCAGTATTGAGAAAATTGGTTTTGATGGAATATGACTTAACCATACACTTCACTTCGTATCAAAATCAAAGCTATTTTTTATTTTGAAAAATAATGAATTTCCTCTTTCTCATAAACTGTATTTTTCAAGGACTTCCAAATACCAGCAGGATTGTCAAGTGTGGCAATGTAACAAGCAATGTACACTCATTTCTTGCTTCTCCCTTCTTAATTGATGGTACTAAGCTTCCAATAATAAGGTAGAATGAATTGAATAAAGATAATTAAGCATGGTTGAATACCAAACATTGAGAGAGAAATGCTTCTGGTGATCTTTGGTATGTTATAGAATATAGCAGTGCTAGAACACAAAATATGAACAAGAGTCATGATAAAAAGTTGTGATTTTTCCAATATGAGTTTAGTTAGAACCAGTTATGTCTGCACAATCTCAATCACATCTACTCAAGTATTATAAGACCATACTACAGACATAGTACAATTTTAGTTACATTAATTTTATCTTCTCCTTTTGGCCTATTGTGTGTCAAGCTGGAGACACAAATATGTTTGTTAACAGGACTCTCACATTATAGAGGGAAGTAGTAGCTCAAGCATTATACACAGACCATGTCTAAGACACTTCTGGAGACTTCAGAGCAAGCCCACATATGGCTGTCACGGGTGCTAGGCATGTTTGTCTTTGTGGGCCCAAGGCACCATAAGAAATATAAAAGTTATATTTTAGGAGTACACTGATATAAAGATGACTACATTGACATTATATTTTGAAAGCTTTTATTTGCCCTAAAAGTTCATTTTCTCTTCTGATCGTAAAATAAATTAAAACATTTTTGTTGATCCCTAAAAGTATCATGTGCTTACTGGGCCTAGTGCATAAACTGGACCTACTTCATAGTGAATAAATTAAAAAAAAAATAGCCCATGTTCTTAAACAGTTTACAGCAGTGTGGCAGATATGACATTTGCACAAATAATACAACATAGAGCAGAATAAATAGCCATGAGAGGTATGAACAAAATGCCTTGGATAATTCAGTGAAAGTAGAGATCTCCTTTGAGTGGAACTATATCATTTGAGGAGATTTTGTATTTGCACACTGAAGGAAATCCATTGAAACCCCTCTTTCCTTTTGTTTCTATGCTGCTAAATTCAAAGTTTAATTCTCATCTTCTTCAATTCATCACATTTCCAGTTGTTCCCTTCTTCGGAAATACTTTCTTCATTTTACTTACTGTACACAACTGTCTCTACATTCTCCTTTTTCTGCTACTCGTTTTCATTTCCTTCACCCGTAAACATTGGAGAGCTCCAGTTATCAGACTTTTGAGCTTCTTTCTTTTCTACGTACACCTACTCCCTAGATAATCTCATCTACTCCCACAGCTTTAAATACCATCCCAATGCTGAAGCTTCTGAATTTCTGTTTCTAGCCCCAGACCCCTCCCCTGAATCAAGACTCATGCACTCAGTTGTCTTCTCAACATTTTTGCCTTGAACATCTATGTTTATCTCTCTATTTAACATACTGAATCTTTACTATGCTCCAGGCATTGTTTTAAGGATTGCCATGTCATACTAATTTAATCTCCCTAATAATTATATGAGGTTGGTGGTATTATTTTCCCCAATTCATAGATAATAAATCTGAAACTTAGTAACTTGCCCAAGATTGCACAGATAGAAATAATATTTCTATGAAAATGGATCAATGTACAGTAAGGATAGGAAAATATCTAGAGGAACTAATAACTTGGATGGGCAAAGAAGCTGGGTTATTGAGACTGTGTTGACAAAGAAATTAATATTTTTGTCCTAAAGGTAATGATTTTAAATGTTAAAACAATTTGAATTGGTTTATTAAAATTTATTAAAACATTTCAGTTTTGCACATCTTGATTGATTCTGTTTTCAAGCATATGCTTGCTCTGTTGGTCCACTGTCATTTCACTTTTGACAGCATTAAGAACATATTTTCCCCATATATTATGCTTTAAATTAAAATTATAATATTCTTTTTTTAGTGCATTTACTGTTGTTGCTGCCCAAAGTGGGCTTGTTGCCTGATGTACACAGAAATCAATGCCATGACACCAGGATTCAGAGAAGAATATTTATTATGTAGTCAACCAGCAAGGAGACCAGAAGCAAACTTCAGCTCAGTCTCCCCGAGCAAATGGGAACTGGGGGTTTTATACCATTTAGGGAAGGTGGACTTAAAGGAGTGGCGAAAGATGGGGTGAGAAGATGTGGATTATGGAGTGGGCTAAAGTGGAGCATGCTCAGCTCCAAATCATGCTACTCCATACATCACATGTGCAAAAATGGTGGCTTACCATGATCTGTGGGAGTGATTTTTACTATTAAAATTAGGCAAACGTGACTTTAGGTCGGGGCTTCCCCCTGACTGCACATGCTCCAGTGGTTTGAACTGGCTGGAACCAGCCTTGGCAGTTGCTACAAGGGTAGAGGAAACAGTAGCTTTTCTTGGAATGAAGCAAGCTTCTTCTGAATAAACATGAGGGGGATGGGAGTTCAAACAAAAGAAATGAAAAGTTTTTCAAACCAGTAAGGGAGGGACTGCTTAATGGAAAGGATGGTTGGTAAGTGGTGGTTTCCCTGTGAGTGTGTGTTGTAGAAAAGACAAATTTTTTTTTATGCTTTATTATTAGAAGAATGTGTGTTTTTTTTTGTTTGTTTGTTTCTGTTTTTTAAACTGGACACAGAGCTGCCTGGAATAAAAGCTGCATTTCCCAATCTCCCTTGTAAGTAACTGGGACCATATTAGTACGTTCCAGTAAATGCAAGAGTTGTATGTACCTTTGACAAGTCTTTAAAAGGAATGTATAGGGTCTTTGTGGAAGAGACTCCTGAATTTATGCTAAAATTTGTTTTCTTTTTCCATAATAATCATTTTGTAGCTGGGGGATAGATGCCCAGCCAGACACTACATTTTTAAGCACCTATCATTCCTGAATATAGCCGTAGAATGAAATTCTTGCCAATAAAAGATGAACCGACGTGACGGGTCTCATTTCCCAGTCCAGGATTTAAAACATTGTGCACGTGTTCCTCCATACTCTGTCCGCTCCCCCTGAGCTGCAGGATGGACCTTCCAGTGACGTAGGTTCAGCTGTACAGGTTAAGACCACAGTCTAAGTATGGTGGAGGAAGAGGATGGGAGAATCTGCCTTCCTTAATGACGCGTAAATACAGAGCAGCCAGCCTAACCAGCCTGGAATAATGCATGCAAGGAAAAAAAAATTTGGGGGAGTACTTGGGATCTCTTTGTGTTAGTAGCTTAGCCATTTAGCCCAAATAATACACCTTTCTTCAACCTTCAACCTTCCTGCTGGTTAGAAACTGAACTTGGAAGGTTGGAGCTTGGACAGCCATTTTGGAACATGAAGTACAACCTACATGTTACTGACATAAGAGGCCCAGTTTCCTACTGATCTTGGAACACATGATAGTCTTGAATTGCATATCCTCAGATTTTGTTTATGTGAAAGAGTTAAAAAATGGCTTTATATAATCCACTGTTATTTTTGGTTTTTATCTCTTGAGCTGAGTATAATTCCAACTGATAACGCACATTGTGTTCCCTTCTAACTGAAGGAATTATTTGCATTCTGTTGATTATTAGAGAGCTAGTCCAGAAGCAATTCTGTTATGGCCAAGAGGGTTGCCTCCAGTCTGGGTATCAGCACATTCTTTATTTATTATCCAAGAGGACATGGTTCTTCTTAGGCAGTCCTTCTTCATGGGGAAGGCATCTACAAAAGAGTGGGTATTGCTATAAAGGTGAAGCACAGGAGTTTTGATTACAAAGTTTCCATTTCTTTTGTTGGAAGAGTTGCCTGTTCATTTTCTTTGATATTGTGGAAGATGAATTTGTTGCAATAAGATAAAGGAAACTCTTCACTGAAAATCACAGCACTCAGGTCATTTTAAAGTGTATTTTTCATCCTCTACATAATTAGAACACGTCCTACTAAATTTCACTGTCCAGGGATAATTTTTGCTGTTATTTACTTTTATTTATTTATTTATTATTATAAAAGTTGTAGGTTTATTTATTTATTTATTATTATAAAAGTTGTAGGTTTACAGAAAAATCATGCAGAAAACACAGAGTTCCCATATATACCTCCTTACGTATGCAATTTTCCCCATTAATAATAATATGCATAGTGTGGTAACTGTTACAATTGATGAAACAATATTATTATTATAAATATACTATTAACTATAGTTCATAGTTCACATTAAAGTTCAATGTGTTGTATATGCCTAAGGTTTTTAAAAAAATTTTAATTACAGTAACATACATTTAGCCTAAAATTTCTCTTTTAACCACATTCAACAATATAATTCAGTGGTGTAAATTGCATTCACAATGTAGTGCTGTCATCACTACCATCTGTTACCAAAACTTTTCTATCTCACCAATCAGAAACACTGTACCAATCAAGCAGTAACTCTCCATTCCCTAACACCATCCTGGTTCCTGGTAATCTATATTCTAGTTTCTGAGTCTATGAATTACAATATTTGTTCTTTTGTGTTTAGCTTATTTCACACAATGTGATGTTTTCCAGGTTCATCCATGTTGTTGCATTTGTCAGAACTTCATACCTTTTAAAGTTTGAATAATATTCAATTGTATGGATATACTGCATTTTCTAAATCTATTCATCTGTTGATGGATACTTGAGTTTCTTCCATCTTGGGGTATTGTGAGTAATATTGCTATGAACATGCAAATATCTGTTTGACTCCCTGCTTTCAAGTCTTTTGGGTATATACCTAGAAACAGGTTTTCTGAATCATATGGTAATTGTATACTTGATGTTCTGAGGAACTGCCAAATTGTTTTCCAGAATGGCTGCATCATGTTGCATTCCCACTAAAAATGAATGAGTGTCCCGGCCCGCGGGACGTTCAACGGAGGCTCCGAGTCCTGTGAGGGAGGAATGGTATGGGACAAGAGACATGAGGAATGACAGCAAGACAGGTTTCTGATCAAGCTGCAAAACTTTATTGAAGAGGCAGAGCATATATACTCTAGGAGAAGGGGAAGTGGCTAGCAAGGGCTCGTGGCGGTCTAGGATTGGTGGCTGCTATTGCTAGGGTGGATGGCAGATGTAGGGTTAGCATTTTTGGCGCGAACTAGCACTTTTGGCGCGAACTACTTCCGTAAAGAAGGCTGAGGGTAACTTAAGCTATTGTTGTATCAGCCCTGGCAGCCATGTTGCACATCTCCGGCATAGCTGAAGGTGGACTTCATGCATGCTACCTTAATCGCCCTCTACAAATGAGTGTTCCTAGTTTTTCACATCCTCTTCATCACTTGTTATTTTCCATTATTTATTAGTAGCCGCTCTAGTGTATGAAATGGTATCTCATTGTGGTTTGGATTTGCATTTCCCTAATGGCTAATGATATTGAGCATCATTTCATGTGCTTTTTGGTCATTTATGTATGGAGAAACATCTATTAAAGTTTTTTGTTTTTTTCCCCCCATTTTTAAATTGGGTTGTTTGTCTTTTTGTTATTGAGTTGTGGGATTTCTTTGTATGTTATGGGTCTTAAACCCTTATTGGATATGTGGTCTCCAAATGTGTCTCTCATTCTGTAGATTGTCTTTTTATTTTCATGAAATCTCCTGATGCAAAAAAAGTCATTAGTTTTGATGAAGTCCTGTTTAACTATTTGTTCTTTAGTTGCTTGTGCTTTTGTTTTAAGGTCTAAGGAACCATTGTCTAACACTAGGTCCTAAGAAACTTCCCTATGTTTTCCATGTTCTTATATTTAGGTCCTTGATCTATTTTGAGTTCATTTTTGTATATGGTGATTCGTACGAGTCTACGTTCATTCTTTTGCATGTGGATATTGAGTTTTCTTAAATCATTTGTTGAAGAAACTAATCCTTCCCCATTGAGCAGACTTGGCACCCTTATCAAAAAACAATTGGCCATAGATTGGATTATTTATTACTGAACTCTCAATTCAACTCATTAGTCTATATGTCTGTCCCTGTTCCAGTGCCATGCTGTTTTGATTGCTAAAGCTTAGTAATAAGTTTTAAAATTGGGACGTGTGAGTTCTGCAACTTCCTTCCTCTTTTTCAAGCTGGTTTAGACTATATTTATATGCCTACATATAAATTTCAAAATTGGCTTTTCCATTTCTGCAAAGAAGGCTTTTGGAATTTTGGTGGGTTTTCTTTGCAAATCCCTTTAGGTAGAATTGACATCTAAACAATATTTTGTATAACAATACGTGAGCTTGGAATACCCTCCCTTTTTATTTATATCTTCTTTGATTTTTCTTAGGAGTGTTTTATAGTTTTCATCCTAAATGTCCTTTTAATCCTTGGTTAAATTTATTCCTAGATACATGATTTTTTTAGTTGCTAATGAAAATGGATTTTTGAAATTTCTTCTTCAGATTGTTTATTCCTAGTATATTGAAACACTACTGATTTTTAAGTGTTACCTTGTATCCCACCACTTTGCTAAATACGCTTATTAGAACTAGTGGCTTCATTGTGTATTTTTCACAATTTTCTACCTACAGGATCATATCATCTGCATATAGGGAAAGACTTACTTCTTCCTTTCCAATTTGAATGACTTTTTTTTCTTGCCTAATTGCTCTGGCTAGAATTTCTAAAATAAGGTTGAATAACAGTGGTGACACTGGACATCTTTTTTTTTTCCGGATCTTAGATGAAAAACTTTTCAGTTTTTCACTATTGAGGATGATGTTATCTGTGCGTTTTTCATATATGTCCTTCATGATGTTTAGAAAGTTTTCTTCTACTCCTCATTTATAAGTGTATTTATCAAGAAATGGTGCTGGATTTTGTCAAATGCCTTTTCTATGTCAATTGAAATGATCATGTGCTTTTAACCTTTGTTCTATTAATGTGGTGTATCACATTGATTTTCTTATATTGAATAACACTTGCACACCTGGGATAAATCTCCCTTGGTCGTGGTGTATAAGCCTTAAATGTGCTCTTGGATTTGGTTTGCTAGTATATCATTGAGGATTTTTGCATCTATATCCATGAGGAATATTGGCCTGTGATTTTCTTTTATTGTTGTGTCTTTACCTAGCTTTGGTGTTAAGGTGATTTTGGCATCATAATATGAGTTAGGAAGTGTTCCCATTTGTTCAATAATTTGGAAGAGTTTGAGCATGATTGATACTAATTCTTTCTGTAATATTTAGTAAAGTTCAACAGTGATACCATATGATCTGGGCTTTTCTCTTTGGGAGGTTTTTGATTACTGATTCAATCTCATTACTTTTGTTGGTCTGTTGAGATGTTCTAGTTCTTCTTGAGACACTGTAGGTACTTTGTGTGTTTCTAGGAATTCATCATTTTCATGTATATTACATAATTTGTTGGTGTACAGTTGTTGATACTAACTCTTAACATCTTTTTGTTTCTGTGGTGCCAGTAGTAATGCCTCCTGTTTCATTTCTGATTTTAGTTATTTGTATCCGCTCTTTTTTCTTTGTCAGTCTAACTAAAGGTTTGTTGAATTTATTGATCTTTACAAAGAACCAAATTTGTGTTTAGTTGATTCTCCCTATTGTATTTTTTTAATTCTCTATTTCATTTACCTTTGCTTTAGTCTTTGTTATTTTTTTCTGCTCATTTTGGGTTTTGTTTGCTCTTCTTTTTCTAATTCCTTCATTTGTAAGGTTAGATGACTGATTTGAGATCTTTCTTCTTTTTTAATTTGAACATTTAGAATTATGACTTTCCCTCATAGCACTGCATTTGCTGCATCGCATAAGTTTTGGTACATTGTGTTTTAATTTTCCTTGGCCTCAAAATATTACTTTCCCTCGTGATTTCTTTTCTGACCCAATGATTGTTTAAGAGTGTGTTGTTTAATTTCCAGATATCTGTAAATTTTCAGTTTTCCCTCTGTTATTTGTTTCCAGCTTCATTCCTTTGTGGTCAGGGAATATGCATTATACGATTTCAACATTCTAAAATTTATTGAGACTTATTTTGTGACCTAACATATGGTCCGTCTGGAGAATGATCCATATGTATTCTGCTATTGTAGGATAAAGAGTTCTATATATGTGTATGTCTTAGGTCCAATTATTTTATAATATTGTTCAAGTTTTCTGTTTCCTTATTGATCTGCTACCTGAATGTTCTATCAATTATTGAAAGTGGTATATTGAAGTCTCTGGTTCTTATTGTAGTATTTCTACTTTTCCCTTCAAATATGTCAGTATTTGATTCATGTATTTTGGGAGTCTGTTATTAGGTGCACATATATTTGTAATTATTATGTCTTCTTGTTGAATTGTCCCCTTTGTCAGTATATTATGACCTTTTTGGCCTTCATAACATTTTTTTAAAATTTATTTTTATTGTGCTATATTCACAATACCATGAAGTCATACAAAACAAAGCATACATTCAGTTGTTTACAGTACCATTATATAGTTGTGCATTCATCACCAAAATTAATTTTTGACATTTTCATTACCACATACACAAAAACAATAAAAATAAAAACCAAAGTGAAAAAGAACAACCAAAGTAAAAAAGAACACTGGGTGCCTTCCATTTTTTTTCTCCCCCCCACCCCCTCATTTTTCTACTCCTCCGTCCATAAACTGGACAACAGTGGTCACTATGGCTTTCCCAATCACATTGTCACCCCTCATATACTACATTTGCATACAATCGTCTACAAGATTCATGGGTTCTGGGTTGTAGTTTGATAGTTTTAGGTATTTACTGCTAGCTATTCCAATTCATTAGAACCTAAAAAGGGTTGTCTATATTGTGCGTAAGAGTGCCCACCAGAGTGACCTCTCGGCTCCTTTTGGAATCTCTCTGCCACTGAAGCTTATTTCATTTCTTTTCACATCCTCTTTTGGTCAAGAAGATGTTCTCCATCCCATGATGCCGGGTCTAGATTCCTCTCCAGGAGTCATATTCCATGTTGCCAGGGAGATTCACTCCCCTGGGTGTCAGATCCCACGTAGCGGGGAGGGCAGTGATTTCGCCTTTCAAGTTGGCTTAGCTAGAGAGACAGGGCCACATCTGAGCAACAAAGAGGCATTCAGGAGGAGGCTCTTAGGCACAGTTATAGGCAGGCCTAGCCTCTCCTTTGCAAGTCTTGCCAAGAGCAAGTCCTGTGGTAGAGGGCTCAGCCCATCAAACCACCAGTCCCCTATGTCTGTGAGCACATCAGCAACCATCAAGGTGGGGAAGCCCAACACTCCTGCATTCTCCACCAGCTCCTCAAGGGGGCTCTGCATATTTTTTTCATTGTTTTTTTTTTAATTGCCTTTTTTTTAATTAATCATATAAAAAATTAAAAAAAATTCAATAAAAAAACATTTCAAACAAACCATAACAAAGGAGTAAGAAAAGACGATTAACCTCCAATAACTACTTTACTTCCAACATGTTCCTACTCTATGCCAAGAAAATAACCTAATATAGCAACATTTCTGTGACCTTGTTCCTACCGTACCCATCAGAAATTAACAAACCATAGTCATTTCTTGGCATTTCCAGAACATTAAATTTACTCATGATAGCATACCTGTTCTTATTGGGTTGTCATTCCCCCTCCATTAATTGCTCTCCATCACTAGTTTCCCTACATTCTACATTATAAGCCATTTATTTTGCATTTTTCAATGATCACATTAGTGGTAGCATATAATATTTCTCTTTTTGTGCCTGGCTTATTTCACTTAGCATTATGTCTTCAAGGTTCATCCATGTTGTCATATGTTTCACGACATCATTGCCCTACATTCTACATTATAAACCATTTATTTTAGGAGTGTGTTGTATAACCTCCAGGTGTTTGTGAATTTTCTAAGTCTCTGATGGTTCTTGACTTCTGATTATATTCCATTGTGGTCAGAGAATGTGCTTTGAATAATTTCAATTTTTTAAAAATTTTGTGAGGCTTATTTTATGTCCCAGCATACGGTCTGTTCTGGAGAAAGTTCTGTGATCACTAGAGAAGAATGTGTATCCTGGTGATTTGGGATGTAATTTTCTATATATGTCTGTTAAATCAAATTCATTGATCAGATTGCTTGGGTTTTCAGTTTCCTTATTGGTCTTCTGTCTGGTTGATATATCTATAGGAGAGAGTGATGTGTTGAGGTCTCCCACAGTTATTGTGGAAACATCCATTGCTTCCTTAAGTTTTGCCAGTGTTTGTCTCATGTATTTTGTGGCACTTTGAATGGGTGCATAAACATTTATGATTGTTATTTCTTCTTGTTGAATTGCCCCTTTTGTTAATATGTAGTGGCCTTCTTTGTCTCTCCTAACATCCTTGCACTTAAAGTCTATTTTACCTGAGACTAATATTGCTACTCCTGCTTTCTTTTGGCTGTAGCTTGCATGAAATATTTTTTCCATCCTTTCACTTTCAATTTCTTTGTGTCCCTGTGTCTAAGATGAGTCTCTTGCATGCAACATATTGATGTTACATATTTTTTGATCCATTCTTCCAATCTATATTTATTAATTGGGGAGTTTAATCCATTTACATTCAATATTATTACTGTGAAGGCATTTCTTGAATCAGCCATCCTATCCTTTGGTTTAAGTTTGTCAGATGTATTTTTTCCCTCTCTCTCTTATTGTCCTTTAATGAACTAATATTGAATCTCTTTAGTAATGAAACTTTCTCTATCTCTCTCTCTCTTTTCTTTGTTTCTCTGTCACTAGGGTTCCCTTTAGTATCTGAAGTAAGGCAGGACTTTTATTAGCAAAATCTCTCAGCATTTGTTTGTGAAAAATTTAAGCTCTCCCTCAAATTTGAAGGAGAGCTTTGCTGGATAAAGTATTCTTGGTTGGAAATTTTTCTGTCTCAGAATTTTAAATATCTCATGCCACTGCCTTCTTGCCTCCATGATGGCTGCTGAGTAGTCACTATTTAGTCTTACGTTGTTTCCTTTGTATGTGGTGAATTGCTTTTCTTTTTCTGCTTTCAGAACTTGCTTCTTCTCTTCAGTATTTGACAGTCTGATCAGAATATGTCTCAGAGTGGATTTATTTGGATTTATTCTATTTGGAGTTTGCTGGGCATTTATGCTTTATGTATTTATACTGTGTAGAAGGTTTGGGAAGTTTTCCCCAACAATTTCTTTGAATACACTTTCTAGACCTTTACCCTTCTCTTCCCCTTCTGGGACACCAATGAGTCTTATATTTGGATGTTTTATTTTATCTATCATATCCCTGAGGTCCATTTCTATTTTTTTAATTTTTTCCCCATTCTTTCTTTTGTTCTTTCCTTTTATGTTCTGTGGTCCTTGAGGTCGCTGATTCGTTGTTCAGCTCCCACTAGCCTTGTACTATAAGTATCCAGAATCTTTTTAATTTGGTCAACAGTTTCTTTTATTTCCATAAGATCATCTATTTTTTTATTTACTCTTGCAATTTCTTCTTTATGTTCTTCTAGGGTCTTCTTCATGTCCTTTATATCCTGTGCCATGCTTTTCGTCATGTCCTTTATATCCTGTGCCATGCTCTCATTGTTTGTCTTTAGTTCTTTGATTAATTGCTCCAAGTACTGTGTCTCCTCTGATCGTTTGATTTTGGTGTTTGGGTTTGGGTTATCCATATTGTCTGTTTTTTTCATATGCTTTAAACTTTTCTGTTGTTTTTTTGGCCTCTTGGCATTTGCTTTACTTGATAGGGTTCTTTTAGGATATATAGGATTATTCAAAGACTGATCTCTGATTTATCAGATCTGCAGCTTGGTGGCATACAGTTTCTCTAACTAACCAGCAGATGGTGTCTGTGAGTCACCTACTCCTCTCAAGTCAGTTCTCCCCAACTTCGTCTTTGTGGTGTGTGGGGGTCTGATTCTTGTGGGGTCCAATTGGTGCACCAAGTTTGAGTGTGTTGTTGGTGCTATCCACCGTGAATGTGGGGCATGTGTCTGAGTGGTTAGGGAGTGAGGGCAGCTTTAATAATCAAACCTCCCAGGTGTTCCTGGAGATTTAAGGCTGTTGCAAGAGTCTAAACCTTCAGTTCAGTCTCGCCACAGATTTTCTCTGCTGCTGACCCACAAGTCCTTGGTATTGGCATATAATTCCTGAGATTTTGGAGTGGTCCCTCTTCAAAGCCATGCCCTTCTAGGGCCTCTGCTTAGGGAAGGTTGTGCTATGTCACAAGTGCGTGCCATCCCTCAGGGGAAATTCTGGGCTGTCAGGCCATGTAGGTGTGTTCCCAGCCTGCTGTAAGGATGGCTGTATGGGACATGTTAATTTCCCTCTTTTCACACAGCTCTGTCTTCTCAGCTCTGGGACAATTAGCTGTGGGTACGCAAAAGGCTATTGTCCACGCCCAATATTGTGGCATGTGTGCATGTTGCTGGACACACTTTCTGTCACACTGGGTTTTTTGGCATGGCTCTGGGCTGTGATGCCGTCTCTGGGCAGTAGCATTCCCAGCCCGCCAGGAAGATGGCTGCAAGGGGTGTGGTTATCTTCCCCTTTTGGCTAGCCTCTGCCTTCCTCGCTCCGAGACAATTAGGAGCAGATGTGTGAAAGGCTACCTTGCACGCCAGATATTGTGACGTTCGGACAGCCTGTTCCTGCCACGCTTCACTGTGCAGTTCTTGCTGCCGTATCTGCAGCCACTTTTGGGTTTTTTAAAAAAGAACTAGTCTACCTCCAAACGCCAACCTATGATTTCCCTGCATTGCAGCTTGGCTGCCGGATATTCAGCAGGCTTACTTACTCATTTCAGAATGCAGACTCCTGGTTTCACAAAGTGCACAGTCCCTGTGGATTTAGCAGACCTTGTCCAGCTGGTGCATCACTGGAACTGGTGTTCCGGGTCACTTTCTGGCTTTTATCTAGTATTTTTCATGGAGGTGTTTTTTTGCCCTGTCTCTCCTAGCTGCCATCTTAGGTTCTCCTCCCTTCATAACATTTTGATTTAAAGTTTATTGTATCTGATAGTATAGTTACACCAGCTCTCTTTTTTTACTATTTGCATGGCATAGTCCTTTTTGTCCTTTCACTTTCAATCTACTTGTATCTTTAGTTTAAGGTCAGTTTCTTATAAACTGCATATAGTAGGACCATGATTCTTTATCCATTCTGCCTTTTTCTGTCTCTCTACTGGGGAGTTTAATCCATTTACATTTAAAGTAACTATTGCTAATGCAGGAATTTCTTCTGTTATTGAGCTACATGATCTTTAATTCTTATACATTTTTGTGCCTTAGTTCTTCTTTAATGTGTTATTTCATATTTATTTGGTATTTGTAGTATAGTATCTTGAGTCCCTCTCATTTCCTTCTATATGTATTTTCTTTGTGCTTTACCATGGGGCTTAAATTCAACATCTTAAATCTACAGCAATCACTTTTGTTTTGAAACCAACTTAACTTCAATAGCAGTAGCATATTTTAACACTGTTCTTATACCCCTGTGTCTCCCCATCTTTTGTTGTACTTGTTACAAATTCTCTTTACACATTGTATGTCCAAAGCCATAGATTTATCATTACTTTTTATGCATTTGTATTTTAGAAACTGTAAGAAGTGAACAGTGGAATTACTTACCAAAAATGCAGTACAATCATTCTGGTATTTATAATTACACATATAGTTACCTTTATGAGAGGTCTTTATATATTTTTTAATGCTCCTTCAATCAACTCTCTAGTGTACTTTCCTTTCAGTCTGAAGAACTACCTGTAGCATTGCTTATAGGGTAGGAACAGTGGTGATGACCTCCCTCAGCTTTTAACTAGGTATGTCTTTATCTCTTTTTTTTATGAAAAACAGTATTATTAGATATTACATTTTTGGCTGGCAAATGTTTTCTTTCAGAACTTTAGATATTTTGTCCCACTGTCTTCTAGTCTCCATGTTTTTTGATGAAGTTAGCATTTAATATTATTGGGGCTCATTGTATATAAGACTTTGTTTTTCTTTTCCAGCATTTAGAACTCTTTCCTTGACCTTGGCATTCAACAGTTTGACTACTTTTTGTCTGTCTGTGCATGGTTCTCTATGAGTTTATTCTGTTTTTGGTTCCTTGAGATTCTTGAAAGTATATATTTTTCCATTATTTATTTGAATATCACTCTTCCTCTTTATCTCTTTCTTCTCCTATTGGGACTCCCGTAATTCATATATTGGTATGCTTAATGGTGTCCCACAGGTCAGTTAGGCTCTGTTCACTTTTTCCTTATTTTTTCTGTTCCTCAGCCTGGATCATTGCAATTGTGTTAATTTTTTAGTTCACTGGTTCTTTCTTCTGCCAGCAACAATCCACAAGGGTATTTTTAATTTCAGTATTGTGATCTTCAACTCCAGTATTTCTGTTTGGTTCTTTTGTAAAATGTTTATCTCCTTACTGATACTTTCATATTGTTCATTCATCATTTTTCTGATACACTTTTGTACTTTCTCTGTGTTTTCTTTTATCTTCTGGAGCATACTGAAGATCATTTTCTTAAAGTCTTTGTCTGCTGTGTCCAAAGTCTTGTCTTCTACATTGTTGACTTCTGAATTTTTATCTTGTTCATTTGGATGAGGCATTCTTTCCTTTCTCTTTGCTTTTCTTGTAATCTTTTGTTTCCCACTGTACCTTTTAATATTTTAAGGTGTCATCTTTGGGATTTAGTCCCCGAGCTGTGTGTTCATTAGGTTTTTATACAGTAAGTGGCATGAAAAATATTTCCTTGGGTGGCAGGAGCTAACAAAAACAACAAACCAATACAAAAAAACACCTTTCACAGTCTTTGCACATTGACTATGCTTTTGCTGGTGTTCTCTTTCAGAGTTTAGCCCTACTATCAAGAAGACCAGCCTGAGGCAAAATTAAATTTCAGGTCCTATCATTCTTCTCTGAGTCTGCATCTTTTTCTGGGCTTGTGCTCATTCACGGCCTTAGGAATTACCTCATTTACAGGAATTGGAATGTCCTCTCCACTCCTTATGAGGTAGACCCCCCCCCACCTCTTGGATGCTCAGTTGTATGTCTTTAAGCCAGAAAATCCATGCTGCTTTGATGTAATTGTTTTGTACACTGCTTTAGTTGTCTGCAAGCTGCTTCTGTCAGCAGGGAAGATTCTGTAAGAGATGAGTATCCTGGTCTAGCCTTTGAGGCTGCCATCCAAAAGATTAGCACTGACAAACAGGCACCCCCATTATGTATATAGGGATTATTCTGCCCCTTCAAGACTGGATAAGGGACCACAGTGTGAATGCAGGCATGCTGTACATAAGGCTTGGAGGGAAAAGCAAGGGCACCATGGGATTCAAATTTTTAAAGCTGCATTTTCTTGATTCAGCACTCAGCCAGTTACTGCAACTATTTAACTATTTACCAGAATTTCGAGGTAAATAGCTCTGCTAGTCTTTGCTAATTGTTCGATGATTCTGTTGGTGAATTGCAGTGCCTTACACCACCATCTTGATTGACCACAAGCCCTTGCTATTATTTTTTGAATAGAACATTATTTTTGAAACTGTGCTTCAGAGTTTCAGATTTTAAAACCACCTTCTCCACCTTTTGTGGGTTTTAATAGGATTTCTCTGAGGATATGGGACCTGAATTGTCTCCAAACTGATGTTCTAGGAGCAAGCAAAGATTGGGATTTTTCATATATATGGGAAATTATCTTTCAGCCCATCCCATTTCAAAACAAATTCCTTTAAATAAATTCCTTATGAGTAAGAAAGGAAGAAGAAACTGTAGCATGAAAACGTTATCTCTATCCAGACATCCCTTTTCTTGCTTTTTTTAGCTACTGTGCCGGTTTGGACATATTATGTCCCCCAAAACACCATGTTTTTTAATGCAATCTCGTGGGGGCTGACATAGTAGTATTGATTAGGTTGGAATCTTTGGATTAGGCTGTTACCATGGAGATGTGACCTACCCAACTGTGAGTGACACCTTTGATTAGGGTGTGACCTCTTGATTGACTGTTTCCATGGAAATTTGGCCCCACCCATTCAGCATGGGTCTTTGATATAATCGCTGGAGTCCAACATAAGAGCTCAGGCAGAAGGAGCTGCAGCAGCTAAGAGAGACATTTTGAAGATGGCCATTGAAAGTAGACTTTTGCTACTCCAGAGTTTGCCTGGGAGAAACTAAGACAATACCTCCAGATGCCTAGAGAGAAACATCCTGGTAGAAAGCCATTTTAAAACACAACCTGGGAGCAAAAGAAGAAAATGCCAGCCATGTGCCTTCCTAGACAACAGAAGTGTTCCAGACGTCATTGGCCATTCTTCTGTGAATTACCCTGTTGTTGACAACTTAGCTTGGACAGTTTTATGGCCTTAAGACTATAACTTTGTAACCAAATAAACCCCCTTTATAAAAGCCAATCCATTTATGGTATTTTGCATAATGGCAGCATTAGCAAATCGGAACAGCTACCAAAAGAAAGATTCTGATCTGTAATGAAAGTGCTAGGCAAATAATGATTGAGTATATTTTGAAAATGATTGTGATGGACCAAAATAATTTAAGCCTTATGTGGATAATTATAGCTAACATCCTGTGGTCTGTTATTGCTTCTGTAGTGTTTTAACAACCGTTGTTCTATTTGGTTTTCATAGCAGTCCTGTGAATTAGAGTGGGCAGGTATTATCATATGATACATTTCTTGATGTGTAACCCGAGGCTTCTATAATTTAAGTAACTATAGTCAATTACAAAGACAATTTCCAAATTCCAGAGCCTGCCACACGCCTGTACTGCCATAGAGTAAATTATAAACTTAAAATCTCTTTTTGGAAGATAGAATTGCTGTCTAAATTTAAAAATACATCAAAATAGTAGCAATTTATGCAAAAACAGAATAAGTGAGAGCTATAGAAAGTCTTCTGATGGCTTCACTAGAATATTGTTCACTGGTTAGGACATGCTTCAAATTGGAGAGGTGAAAGGTATTAGATAAATATTTTAATGAAATTATTGTTTTTTTTTTGCCATGTGGCTCCTTCTGACGCAAAAAAAGACTTGGTTTTACCTTCAAAGAAAGCATCAAGAGCCATAAGATAAATCTATATTGAGAAATATAACTCATAATAATCTTAAATATAACCATTACTATCATTTTGAAAAATGTATCACCCAGTTTATTTTAAGTGAGTGAAGTATGTCTTTTTTAATATGATCTTTATAAAACTGAAAATTTGATAATTGCTTAATAAGTATAAGTTGGGGGAAACGGTTGTTTAGCCTCAATAAAGTGATAGATAACTTTCTGAACTGTGCATTTATTCCCTAATAATGTACTTTAGGAATGATATGTTTCCATTTGAAAAGTCTGAGCCAGTAATATTGGGTACCCCAAGATCCATGTGTGGCTAGCTGCCTGAATATTTTCAGCAATGTGACTACTTAATATTATTAAACAAAGGATATTTTTGTTGTTGTTTAGTAAAATTTATTTTTTCCCCCAAGAAAGCTGATTGATTGGTTGTTTTGGCATCTTATGTAGACAGCCAAATATTTAATAATTATCCCCATGGCCAGTGAAGGATATTTTCCTAAAGGGGTCTTAACTTTGATTCAATAATTCGAGGGGAACACAAGGAAGGATGAAAAGGGGGCCATTGAAGCAGCTCAGGAACCAATGTAAATGTACGGAAAATATTTACTCCTCCCCCTTCCCTGAGTAAACTGCACAAAAGCTTATATAATGGTGCATAAGCCTGTATTCCCCTATAAGCAATGGCACCATATATCAACAATCACAATAATACTAAAACAGCTATAACATTATTAGCATGATTTTATTTTTATTTTTACAGCTTCTTGACTAGTTTGACAACTACTTACTGGCTTTAGGAAACGTCTAAAATCGCAGTTAAACATACCTTTATGCAGGAGAAGAAAGACAATTTTAGTTTTACTCATGGGATCATCCACGAGACAGCTTCTCAGACACAAACTTTGGGTTCTCAAATTACAGTGAACATTACATATATGGGCTTTCTTGTTATCAATTAATTCAACTTACTTCTTCATCAATTTTTCTCCCCTTCAGTCTTGATGGTTTTATGACCTAGACCCAGGCAATACCCTTAGGCAGTCCATGTGATAATTGACACATTTTCTAACACGGTGTAGTGATGCCCCAGTCACTGCTTTCAGGCCCTGACTTGAGCTTATTGGAGTCTGCAGCAGGGGCTCCTTTTATCCTCATACATCAGAATACACTGACAGCTCTCCCAAGCAGGGACCACGCAGATCTTTCCCCCAGGAAAATATATGCAAACACCTCTACAACATTTTAACGGTTGCTAGGCATCACATTGGTAACATCTTTATGATAAACACAGTATGCAGAAGAAGGCCTAATAAAAGAATAACAAATTATTACATCCAGAGGGCACTTTTACAGGATTAACTGGTGTAATAAATTACTGCTGGAGTCAGAATACCATATTACCTTTTAAGGTGTTTCACAGGGAGACAAAATGAACTGGCCTATAAAAACACAGAGAATGTGGAAGAGAATAATAAACCGCCTTTTCACATTTTTGAAAGATAGTCTGATACTTGCCTCATAGTATGGTGAGTTCAGCAAGTAATTACTGTAAAATAGGGTTATGCATGCAATTCATGCTGAGATGACTGTTTATTGTTATTTTTCATACTGCAGTTGGATGCTTAGTAACCTTGCAATCAACATACAATTTAATCAAAGGCCTGTAGCATTTTATTTCTAAAACAATTTCAATGCAAAGTAAACATTTCATAGTCAATGCCAGGACTCAAATATATTTCATAATAATTAGTAAAATGTGTGTTTTGCAGGATGGAAGGAATTTTGGTGCTTTTATAAAAGGCAGTGGATTACTTCTCGGTGATTTTGATCAAGTAGTCAAATATTAAAAAGGAAGATGGTTTCTAGATTTACCAGTTTATTTTAAAAAACAATCAATGTTTCCTTACTTTTTCTTGTCTGTACTTACAATGTTTTATAAAAGTAAGGAAAAAGAAGAATTCTGTTGCTTGAACATTGGAGACATGAAGTTCATAACATACAAAATTATTATTTTTATTTTATTCAAAGAACAATAGATAATCAGATAGTCATGCCTTTTAGTCATCAATATTAATACTAATTTCCAGTGGTGATTCTAGTCTTCTCTAAGATATACAGAAAATAAAAATGAGAACAAAGGAAGAAAGAAAGGAGGGGATAAAGGAAACAGAAAGAAATGAAAGGGGAAACGAGAGAGAGGCAGAAGAAGAAGTAGGAAGAGGGGGAGTGAGAAGGAGGGGGCAAAGCAAGAAGAAGGAAAGGAAGAAAGGAAGAAAAGTATACTAGTCAGGATTCCCCAGAGAAACAGAACCAACATTTATTTATATATAAAATAATGTAAAAGGGAAATTGTTTGTATTCCTAAAAGTGATATCTCTCAATTAGCATTCTAACTTCTGCTGTACTAATCAGTGTTCTCCAGAGAAATGCAACAAACAAAAGAGATTTAGTATAAGCAATTGGCTCTTGAGACCATGAGGGGCTGGCAAGTCTGTACTCCATAGAACAGGCTGCAAGCTGGAAACTCTGATAAAGATGATGCTAAGTCCTTAGTCTGACTTCCTCAGGGGAATCTGGCTGGCTGGAAATTCTGACAAGACTCAATGCTGAAGCTGAGAGAGAAATTCTTTTTCTAACCTCCAAAATATTGTGTGGCTTTTAAGACCTCTAACCGGATTCGATGAGGAGACTCCCCACGTTGCTAAAGGCATTCTCCTTTGTTGATTGTCAGGCAATAAACTGATTATAGATGCAAATCCCATCCAGGGAATACCTTCACATTAACAAGCAAGCCAGTGCTGGATCAAACAACTAGATACCATAACTCAGTCAAGTTGACCCATGAACTCAACCATCACAGTAAGGGAGAAAGAGAAATCATGAGGCTGTCCAAATCTTAGCCTTTTCCCAAGTATTCTGGTACCTGGAGTTCAAAGTTGAATTTTTATTAAAATATTTTTAAAATAGCTACTTCAATTTATGACTCATTGAAACTTATAATGTAGCCAGACTTTGCTGGTGATTACTTTGAGCCATTTGTTGCTATTGAGTCTGGGTCATTGGTCCCAAGCTTGTTTAAAGCAAAAGTTGCAGTAAAAATATCTTCGAGTTCACCCACCTTTTATTCCATTTATTCATGTCCATGAATGCTTAAGATTAGAAATGTGCTTTATTCATCTCCCCTCCACCACTGACCACATTTATAATGTTTGCTTCTGTGGCTAGCATACGAAGGCACTTTATAAGTGAATGATTTCAGGGACAGTTCAGTGTTCCAGTGGCACCACACTCCAAGTGCCTAACAGGATGTTCCTCACCTGATCAGTATAACAAATGTTCCCCTTTGATTTACCTTGAGATCTCCAGAAGGTACATTTGCTAATGCCATAGAGTTCTTCTAGGTGGAGAGGGATGGTTGGCATGGGGTTGGTAATACTGGGTGTGGGTCAGAAAGAAATTTGGGCTGTGAGGGATAAGGAAGGCATTGAAGTATCTCAAGAACTAATGAATAATCCTCCTCATTGGGAATCTATGGAAGGGGAAGACATCTTCAAAGAGAAAATAGGAAACAGATTGACTTGAATGTCTATCGAGTACTGATTTAATATCAATTTGTGGGAGCCATCATTCATACTTTTTCTTTTTAAATATGAAATGCCTTTTTAAGTATCATGCAAAAACTGCTTCATTTATTTCTTCTCTTATGCTTTTCCTTTCTTTATGTAGATCTGAGTTTCTGACCTATGTCATTTACATTATACCTTTAACATTTCTTTTAGGGCATATCTGCTAGCAATGGTTTCCCTCAGTTTTTGTTTTCTGAGAACAACTTTATTTCTTCTTCACTTTTTGAAGGATAATTTCACTGATTGTGAAATACTAGGTTGGAAGAATTTCTTTCAATACATTAAATATTTTTCTGCATTCTCTTCTTGCTTGCATGGTTTCTAATGAGAAGGCTGATGCGTTTTTATCCTTGTTCCTCTATAAGTATAGTACCACACACCCCTGTGGCATCCTCCATACTACCCCCCGCACTTCTTTCAAAATTTTCTCCTTGTCATTGTTTTCTCTAGTTTGAATATAATATTCCTAGGTGAGAAATTTTGAGGTTTTCTTGCTTTGTGCTCTCTGTGCTTCCTGGATCTGTGGTGTGGTATCTGTCATTAATTTTGGAAAATTCTTGGCCATTATTACTTCAAATATTTCTTCTGCTCCATTCTCTGTTTATTCTCTTCCTGGTATTCCAATTACACATATGTTATATTTTTTGAAATTGTATCACAAATCTTGGATATTCAGTTATTTTTTTTCATTATTTTTATCTTTGCATTTTAGTATAGGAAGTTTCTATTGACCCACCTTCAAGCTCACTGATTCTTTTCTAGGCCATGCCTAGATGACCCCGTAAAATCATTCTTCATTTCTCTTACAGTATTTCTGATTTCTGACTATGTCCGTTTGATTCATTCTTAGTTTCCATCTCTCTGCTTACGTTATCTATTAGTGTATGTTTTTTGAAAACCATAGAACTGTACAACACAACAAGTGAGCCCTAACGTAAACTACAGGTTATAGTATAATTATAATAATATTGTTCATTAATTGTAACAGAGGTACCACATAATACAAAATGTTAACAATAGAGAAAACTGTGTATATATGAGGGGGTATTTGGGAATTTCATACTTTCTGCATGATTTTTCTGTAAACTTACAATTGTCCAAAAAAAAAGGAAAAGAAAAAAAACAATGTTTTAAAAAATAAAATGTAATGACAAAAAAAAGTCAGACATGATATATTGAAGGAACTTAGGTAAGTTTTTAGTGTGAGTTTTTATGTTATTCTGACCAGGAGTTGGACAGTGTTTAATATTTGCTGTAGCTGTAAGTATACCAAAGGCTTCAAATTCCTCTAGTGTCCTTGTTTTTGTCTCCCCTGTTATCTCTGGTCTTCTTTGAAAACTGCTCATCAGATATTGTCTGTTCCGTACAGCTCTTTTAGCTCTAATTCACTGCTATTATTTGGAGCCTTGTTGGTGTGGTAATAAATTACGGAGGCAGAGAAGCATTCTATAATCTTATGAATAAATCTTAAAATGTTTTAGTGGGCCTGTGACCCTGGGCTGTGACCTTCATAAGTGCCTTCCCAAGAGTATAGCATTTTACCCCTTTAAGTGTCATGGGAAGGCTAGAGGGAAATAGAATGGAGGTAATGCCTTTCCCCAGTTCCTATAAAGCTCTGGAAAGTCTTTTTCCCTGGAGAATAGACCTCTGTTATGGAGAACACCACTCTGGCATATTTCACAATGTTTATCATTTCTCCACTGGCCAGAGTCAGAGAGTCAATCTTTCTTGTTTCTTCAACATGCAAACCTGAGGTTCCTGGAGGTAAAACCCATGAAAGTTTTGGGACCTCCCAAATGCTGTGGCCCCCTGAAGTTTCTAACTCTTAAGCTAGTCTTCATTCAGCCTCCAGCACTTCATCAAAATTACTTGTGTGTGTGTGTGTTCCATCAGTTTATGGCTCTAGCAGCTTCTCAAAGTAAGTAGTTCTTGGCTGTGACTCTGTCCCTTAGGATCTATGCATAATATGTGCTGAGTAACCCTGAAATATTAGCCCATTTCAGTGTCCTTTATAATGTTCTGTACTTGGCTTGGAATAAAGCAAATAAAGTACCTTAACTAAAATTTCTTTTCATCTCTTATTTTAAAAAGGTATTCCATTCAATTTATCATTATTAAATATAGCCATCATCCATGTGTCAGTGAAAAAGATCACCAATTTTTCAGTTGTATAGTGACTTTACCTTTCCAAATTATTATGGTAATACTAATATTTCATATTTATAGAGCCTTTTATCTGAGTAGCTCAAAGTGTTTTGTGAATCTTATATGGATCAGTCCTATATGACAACTATTACTATTCTCAGTGTATAGATGAAGAGGCAACAGTGAGGCTGTTGTGCCAGCAAAGAGCTGTTACTTTATCACGGAAGAGAGCCATATCCAGAGCCTTCCTATTAAGAATGCTGTGGAGATTAATTTTTTGGAGGACTAGAGGAAAGGCAGAGGACACTAGTAGTCTTTGAAATTCCCAGAGCTAAGTCAGTCTCAGCTTCAAAAGCTGAAGCAACATCCATGAATTAGTTATCTAAGCATTTGTGTTATTCTTAATTACCGATATGCGAGAAATAGCTATAGCCTCTTCAGTTATCTTGCTTTCTTAAATCAGAGCATTTATCTTAGAGATCTTGATCCTCAGCCTCAAAGAATGGGAACATCCATCTCTCTTCCTGTTTGGATGGGAATTGAGTGAATTGGTGGGATAAACCTCACTGTATGACCTCTTTGTTTTCATCTATGTTTAGCCTCTCACCTGAACTCTGATCTCTGGTTTAGTTTAGTACTATCATTTTTGGTTTTGCAAATTTTGGCATTTTATTTAACTTTTGACCTTTGGTCTTTTTCTTGACCTTTGATCTCATGCATTTTATATCATCAGAAATGGAACTCTTCCTCCAAGAAGCCATTGAGTGAAAATAAGAAGAACTGACAATTGTAAAGCAAAGAGAGTATCAAGTACAAGCTCTTGATACTCAAAAGATAATGAGCTAGAATAGACCAAAACTTTCAGGCTTGTGAAAAAAAGGTAAAAAAAATTGAAAGCAATCTTTCTCTATAGAATTAAAACACTGTTAAAGATGATGCTAGGTAAACTTTATTTGAATTGGTGAATTTGAGTGATTCAATATTGTTCTCATTTGAGAATGATTTTGTCTATTTTTTTAGCTAAGTTTTCTCAAAGACTTTTTTAGCAAATTAAATACTTTAACACCGTTAAGCAAAACAGATGCTTACTTCTTTTATTGTGGCTGAATGTATTGTGGCTGGTGAACTTATAAAAAGTAATAAAAATCACACACAGATACTCAATGATACTTCCATCAGATCATGTACTAGTTCCTACCCACTCTCGGGGTTTTATCTGCACTTACTCACACTCTCTCTAGTTCTACACCTAGCTCTACTTGGTTATATTCTAGTACTTGATCTAGTTATGCCCCATGACTTATGGATTTAGTATTTGTCTTAGTTGCCTAGGGCTGCCATTACAAAGTACCACAAACTGGGTGGCTTAAAAGAACAGAAATTTATTATCTCACAATTATGGAGTAAAGAAGTCCAGAATCAAGGTTTTGGCAGGGCCCTGTTTCCTTTGAAGTCTGTAGGGAAGAATCTGCTGCATGCCTCTTCTAGCTTCTGATGGTTTGCCTATAATCCACGACGCTCTCCATCATCACATGGCATTCTCATCTCTGCTGGCTCTTTGTCTGTGTCCAAATTTCCTATTCATATAAGGACATTAGTCATATTGGATGAGGGCCTATCCTACTCCAGTGTGACCTCATTTTTTCTTGCCTAATTATATCTGTAGCAAACTGTGGTAGTTTGAAGCTGTAAATACATCAGAAAGGTATTTTCTTAAATTTAATCCATTCCTGTGGGTGTGAACCCATTGTAAGTAGCACCTTCTGATGAGGCTACTTCAGTTAAGGTGTGACCCACCTCACTCAGGAAGGGTCTTAATCCTCTTACTGAAGTCCTTTATAAATGGAATGAATACAAAAAGAGAAAGGGAGAAAGCCACAGAAGCAGGAAGTTGAAAGCAACAAAACCTGGTACAGAAAGCAAGAAGTCAAAAGCCATGAAACTCTAGAGATAGGAGAGACCAGTAGATGTGCCTTGTGCCTTGCCATGTGACAGAGGAGCCCAGGATCACTAGCAGCCTGTCTATGGGAAGAAGGCATCACTGTAATGATGCCTTGATTTCAACATTTTCCTGGACTCTAACTATAAGCTAATAAATTCCCCTTGTTTATAGCCAACTCACTTCATAGTATTTGCTTTGAGCAGCCAGGGAACTAAAACAGATTTTGGTACCAGCAGAATGTGGGGCTGTAGGACCATGGAAGCTGAGGTTTGGATCAAAGACATCTTCTTGGGCCAAGAGAGCAAATCCACCTATGTGTGTGAAAAGGATGAGCCTACTGCAGAGCTTGGAGAGGATGGGCTTTCCCACCCCATTGTTCAGGAAGAGTGCTACCACCCCATGTGATGATGGAGAGCACTATGGCGCTCTCCATCATCACATGGCATTCTCATCTCTGGGGGATTGTGGAGAATCTGGATGCCACCCTGATGCTTGATGTGGGTGGCACCTTCACCCAGTATTGGAGTGCAGCACTCCAATATTCGGGGTGATCATGGCTGATGGGCAAGCTCTTAGAAAGGGTGGACTGTTGTTCCATCAGGCCCAGAGGATGAAACATCATTCTATAGATGACTCAGTCCTTGAAATCTAAAGATATATGCTCTGCAGGGTTTCAGAATTGTTTGGGACCCATGACCACTGTTTTCCTTCTAATTATCCTTATGGAAATGAGAATGTTTATCCTATGCATGTCCCTCCTTTGTTTATTGGAAGCAGATAACTTATTCACTAAGTTTCACATTTCCATAGATTGCAGGGAATTGTACCCCAGGACAGACCACACCTATAACCGATTTTGACGAGACTTTGAACTTAGTATTGTTACTGAAACAATATAAGACTTTGGGACTATTGTGATGGAATGAATGTATTTGCATATGGTGAAAACATGTCTTTTGGGGGTCCAAATGGTGGAATGTGGTGGTTTGAAGCTGAATATACCCCAGAAAGGCGTGTTCTTAAATTTAATCCATTTATGCAAGTGGACCCATTGTAAGTATGACCTTTTGAGGAGGATACTACAGTTAATGTGTGACCCACTTCATTCAGGATGGTCTTAATACTCTTACTGGAGTCTTTTATAAATGGAATGAATACAGAGAGGGAGAAAGCCACGGAAGCAAGAAATTGAAAGCAATGAAGCCCAGTAGAGAAGGGACAGACCAGCAGACACCACCGTGTTCCTTACAATGCGGCAAAGGAGTTCAGGATCTCAGGCAGCCAGTCTTCAGGAAGAAAGAATCACCTTGATAATGCTTTAATTTGGAATTTTCCTGGACTGTAACTATAAGCTAATAAATTCCCATTGTTTAAAGCCAACCCATTTCATGTAACTGCTCTGAGCTGCTGAGGAAACTAAAACACAACCCTATTTTCAAATAAGGTCTCCTTGTGAGGTACTAGAGATTAGAACTTCCACATATGTTTTTGGTGGACACACTTCAACACATAAAATTATCTTTTCCATATATTCTTAGCCACAGAGCTTTTATCATAAGATCAACATTCTTATGATCACTTGATAGTAATCAGTAGATTGTGGCTGAGAATGACTCAGAAGCTTCTAATCCATGGTGTTTTTTATAGGCACGGACTACATGTTGTCTATATAGTCAACTTTTAATAAGCATTTCTTAAGTAAATGTAAAAAAAGAGTAGAAAAAGGAATCCACAGAGTAGTAAAACTTTGGTCACAATAATAGTTACTATCTATTCAGTAGTTACTATTTGCCAGGACTTGTCCAGTCTATTTGCATATAAAACTGAATTTAATCTTTTAACCACATTGCAACATAGGTGATATTATTATTCTATTTTATTGATGGTGAAACTAGGGATCGAAAAGAATTCATAATTTTCTAAAGTTCACACTAATTATAAGTAGTGCCAAAGTTACTGCTCTTTCTTCTAAACCATGTAATGAGGCTTACCTGCCTAGTATGGTCATAAAAACAGTTAATCAATTTATTAAAAAACAACAACAACATGAATTCAGCACCCTACTATATGTCATATACCATGCTATATTTTTTGTAGTTGAACAATAAATTAGACCCTGTTAGTACCATCAAGAACCTCAAACCCTAATGAGAGGAAACTGACTACTAAGCCGAATATTAGAGTGCATTGTGATAGGATTGAGATGGAAATATGCACTTGGAGTTAAGGGCACAGTCAGAGTAATTAAAAAACAGACTTTATGTACATGCATGCAAAAAAAAATTTAGAAAGTAATAGGTTCTCTGCAAATATAATAAAAAGACCAGTAAAATCCTCACGTTTTGAGTGTATTTTCATTTTTAAGTGGGATATTAATTGGGGCATAGTTCAAGTTTGGTTAATAAATCAATACAGTTTGAAAAAATTTTCTTCCCCCAAGTTTTCAAAGTAAATTAGAAAAGTTCATTACCTGTATATCTAACACTTTCTCATAAAGTCTGAATTTGGATGGAACTTGGATACCATATTATAATCCTAGCTGCTAATCAAGTAAATGCTAGTTAATGCTTTTCTCCTTAATTTCCTATATATCTGTTAATCAGAATCTCACCTTCAGTCCTCTTTATTTCCCAATACCTTCTTTCCCTGAAAAATCTTATCCACATCTATGCTGGTGACTCTCAAATCAATTATCTATGGCCCTTACTTCTCTTGAATTCCACACACATATTTCTGTCAATTATTTAAGTATCTCCACCATATATTCAAATTACCAATGGAATTCACTTATTTCTCCCTTGAATTCCTTTTTCTATAGGCACAAAATTAGTCAATGACACCATCAATAGCCAGATCCCTAATCCCTAATAGTTACACCACACTGCCAAATACCATATTTAATTTAATGCTATTGATTAGAACACATTTTTATTTTATGTATCACAAAAAACTGACAATTTAGTTTTAACTCATTACCTTCTTCTCACTTACAATATTATTTTACATTTGTAAAAAAATATGTTTACTCTTTGTGATGGTGAAGTTCATGTGTCAACTTGGCCAGGTGATGGTACCCAGGTGTCTGTCTGGTCAAGCAAGCATGGCTTAACTGTAACTGCAAGGACATTTGTGGCTGGTTAATAAACCAGAAGGCTGGTTTGTTAAATCATCAGTCATTTGGCTGTACCTGTGACTGATTACATCAACAAACGTCATGTCTTCCACAATGAGAGAATGCAATTAGCTGGATTTAATCCAGGCAGTTGAAGACTTCAGCGAGACAGACAGAGGACCTTCACTTCTTCTTTGGCTGACCAGTGATGCATTTCCTGAGGAGTTCATCGAAGTTGCCAGTTCGTTGCCTGAGGTGTTCATCAAACACATTCATCGGAGTTGCCAGTTTGCTTCCTGAGGAGTTCATCAGACATCTTCATTGGAGTTGCCAGTTTGCTGCCTGCCCTACGGAATTTGGACTCATGCATACCCACAGTTGCATGAGACAGTTTTACAAATCTTATATTTATAGATATCTCTTGTTGATTCTGTTTCCCTAGAGAACTCTAAGTAATACATTCTTAAACAGGCATTGTTTTTTATCATCAATCACTCTTGCACTTAAATTGAAAAGAAAATATGAGGGAAATAATTTGCTTGAAGTATTTCTAAAGTTCTTCACATTCGAAGTCCTACTTTTCTGAACTACTTTTGGAGTTGAATAATTGTTAATGTCTGTGTTTTCCCAGTCAATTGCATCCTAGGATGATGGTGAAGTAGTACTCATGAAAGAACTAAGTCATTGGCACTGAACTCTTAAGTGAGCTTTTCAGTTACCAACTAAAGTTCAGGAATGTTGCTAAACATATCTGACTCACCAACATCCCAGACAACCAATTGATTCCTAGGGAATACAAGAGCATTCTATTTTGGTCTTTGGGAGTTCTTTCCAAGTCTCTGACATCTATTCAGCACCAAGTTTTGATGCTGGTGATATTCAAGCAATGACAAATGTCAGGAAAAATTGTCCGAGATTGGAAATGGGAAAAGGAAAATAACTGGGTATCGTTTGCTGAATGGTACTGAGTTTTGCCTAGCAAACCCTCTGGAGAACAGCTGATTCTGTAGAGGTATTCACATTTGTTCATCTTTTTATTATCTAGGTTATTCTGCAACTTGGCTGAGGCAGAAATTAATTTGTAAAAATAATTACAGATGATTCTTACCCATATTAGTGCAAATACATTTTGCCTGGTAGAAATAATGTTGATTTCTTCCTAGTAAAATAGATAAGTCTGCACATTATATTTTATTGCCTTATAGGACAGTAACCAGTTTTGCATCTGTTGACAACTTCATTTTATCACTCCAGATTGCCTATATATATATGTTTCTTCTTCAAATTCTCCTGTTTTTAAAATCTTAATGGTTGCCTTGTTTGTTAATGAAGTGAATTGTTCTTAGAAATGTGTTCATTTTATATTCGAATGTGAGTCATGATTTTACATTTTTGAAAATTATACTTTAGCATAATTAAGTCATGAAAACCACCTGGCTATCAGGGATTAAAAGACACCATCCAGTTTAGAACACATATTGATTTCAGAAATGTGAAAATATGTAAAAATATACATTAAAATTGATGAAATATGGTATTGCTGAGCTATATTAATTCTTCCTCTGAATATCTCTTGATGCTCTCTTCCTTCTTTGTCCCCAATACCTTCTAATCTGGATTTATCCATAACTTCCTAACTGGTTGCCATCCCCTTAGCCTTCATTCCCTCCAATCCATCCCTTACTATGCTGCCTGAGTGTTGTTTTTAAACCCATCTGATTATATTACACTGCTGTTTTAAACCTTCAATTATTCCACTTCTTGGTGTGGTGTATTGGGGTATTCACAATTAAACTCCTGCATACCTTGCTTCCAGCTTTATCATTTCCTTGACAGGTTTCAGATTTTTCCGACCTTCTTACTGACTTTCACTTATTCTAGTGCATTCTGGTCAGAGGTTCCTCAAGTTTCTACAAGCTCATCATTGCTTCAAAATACTCAGTCAACTGCAGCGCTTTCTGTATATTTATTTGATTTGTATTTATAAAGGTCATTTATGTACTCATTGAAGCCTCTTATGGCTGTTTTAAACATTTCTGAAGTGTTATTACCATTTGGATGAAGGATTTCCCAAATTACGGATCACTTACCCAGTGCATTTTGAGGCTTGAGTAAATTCCATGTTGATGTTTAAAGGCAGTAATTTCAACAGTAATCATATACTTTCTGTGTAATGATGATTCCGAAGTCAATTAAAGAGAAACTGGATCTACTTCTCCTCATTCCATTTTTGTAAGTGTAGGATATAACTTAGGAATTTTAATGGACCACAATTAAAAATAAACTGAACTAATACTTATCAGCATTTTAATTTGAGCTATTCTTGTATCCTAAGTGGGCATAGATATAGAGATTGGTATGTTTATAAATATGGATATAGATATAAATATAAGTGCATGTTTAAATGTTAATATATATAAAATATTCATGTTTGGTACTTGGTTTTTAGAGTTGACATGGAATAGAGTTTTTCACTTTAAAAAGAATCTAATTAAGGAAGGATTGGTTTTCCTTATGAAATAAATATATTTTAATAAAAATAATTTTTATTGTATGTAACCAAGAAACAAACTACAGAGAAATTTTATTTGAAAATAAAACCATGTTCTTTGTCTTTTATACAGTTGGATCAAGGATCTAAACATAAGAGCTAAATCCCTGAACTCTTAGAAGATAACATAGGGACAAATCTTCCTAAACAGACATTGAATTGCTTTTCAACTGCACCGTACATCCTCTTCAAATTCAACTATCCTATATTCCATCTCCTCTCTATAACATTCCTAACCACTCCCTTTTTAGTACATTGCTTTATTTATGAATTTTTAGATTGAGAGCCAACCTAATTAGACATTAGACTAGTAATTTACCATGTGTCCTTCAAATTGAGCTCAATTTTTGCTTCTTCTAAGAATATTTTCTAATACCCCACGTTATTTAAAAGCTTATTTTATTTTCTGTGGCACCGTCTCACCCTGTGCTTCATTCATTCCTCTACCATATTATTCATCTCACTGCATTGAAACTGATAATTCTCTTGACTCTGTTCGTCAAAATACCCTTAAGGAGAGATCCATGACTCATACAACTTTGCATGCTCACTAACTTGTACTCCCAGAGTTACTGTAAAATTTAATAAATATTGTTTCACTAATGAAAGAATACATTTCTGGGCATGAAAGGGAAACTGTTGGTAAAAATTGTGAAAACTTTGAAATGGGAAAAAAAAAATTATTGGCTGTTCTTTAAATGGAATGCTGGATGCTGTTTTGCAGACCCTTGGGATTGTGATATTGTATATGGGCTGGAGTCTATCATTATTTTTTGACTGTTCTATTTTATAACATTTAGGGAAAGAATTAGTGCAGGGCTAATGGTAATACAAATTGTTCCTGTTCTGGAGAAGCAAATGCTTTTATTCTGGAGGAGACACAAAAATAATTTAATACCATCCCCCCTGTCTCCAAGAAATGATTCCAAATATTACATTTCATTGTCCTTTGGAAATTAAGCAGTCAGCTTTTATTTGCATATTAATTTCAGCATTCCTGATTTTGCCTGTGTGTGTGTGTTCAGTTTTCTTTTGAACTGGTCTTAACATCATACTGATTCCTTCACTTATGAATGATTTAAATTTTAGCATATGTTTATCTTATACTTGTATGAGTCATGCTTTCAGCTTTTAAAATTATTCTTTATCAATAGTACAGTGACAGAAATCATCTCTCTGAAATATTCTGTCAGGTAATTTGAATCTTAAATACAAATTTTGTTTCTATTTGCAAATTTTATAGTTTTTAAAATGTATTAAAAAGAAGAATCTTGTACTTTCTCACTAAAGAACAATCAACAGGAGATGATCTGTTATTATATAAAAACCTTTCTTCCTCCCCCCTTCCTTTCTTCCTTTTTCTTTCTTTTTAGAACTATGCCATCTTTATGTGAGAGAAATATTGAATGGTTTGTATTCCCTGGAAATCACAGGGTCACTAGTCTTTTCTTTAGTTATAGTTATTCTTTATGGTATTCTTTATATATAAATGAATTAACTTGAATCAGAGACATTTAATTCATTATTTTAATCATGTTGTTAGTGTTCTGTTATCCTGAAATCTTTTGGTATTTTAGCATTCTTTTGTATATTGTAATTAGAACAACTTGGCCTAACTAGAAATGTGAGATCAGAATAGATGATGGTAATGCTCAACCTTCACTTCAAATGACTTTACAGCCATTTCAAGAAGAGGTCAAAGAGGTAAACCATAACTCATTAGCCTGGGGCTGTGAGTGATCTCTTGGCCATATTGGAAACTGGCAGCCATTCTGTCTTTTGTCCTTAAAGAGTTTGAGTACTAAACTAATTATTAACTGTAACATACAGACTGACAGAGAGATAGGCTCTGCAGGCACGGATAGAAGAGAAGAGACTTAATTTGACAAAAATATCTTTTTGGTTAACATTTACATGCAACCTCTATTTCAGCAATTTGTAACTCGCCACAGAATCTCTGAAGTACAGAAGGTATAAAACATTTTAGTTTCCTGTTATGCAGAAATGGTTTTAATGATATTCCAAGAAATGAGGTATAAAGGTCTTTTGGGGGGTAAGAATAAAAACACTTTATGTGTTTTATTTATAGTGAGTGATTATGCTGTTACCTGGGGAATGTTAGCTGCACTAATAACTAGCATGTCTAAATGTGAGTAATTGAATGAACTAATCTGCTTCTGCTTTATACAGTATTGTTTTGAAAATATTTTTAATGTGCTATTATTCTTCTCATTGTTTAAATGTTGAGACTTCTTGTCATCTTGATTTCATGGGGAAAATATCTCCCATTACTTTTAAAACTGTTTTCAGAGTTGATTGAGCACCTTTCTGAATTCAAATGAATACCTGTGCTAGGAACTCTGCAAAACAAAAAGTACATAAACCATGCTCTGGAATGAAATTATTTTTAAGTGAATTATTCAAATATAGATTGAATAATTGAAAAAGAAAGTCAATATATTATATGATAAATTAATAAAAACTTTCTGGAAGACTGTATGGGACCTAGTCATCATAAAATTTATAATTCAAAGAGGCTGAAGCACTGGAAAAGGAGCTCTTTTGTTATATATGCCATATAAAGAGAAGTATATTAATAATATATAATTTCAAAAGCATCTCTACGTATGTTCTACTAGCCATTAAATAAACATGCTCTTCTTGATGCTAATTTTGTATTTTGTGAGTATTTCACATTTCACATTCATCACTCCACGAAGTAAAGTATGTTTTTACTTTTCAGCTTACCTTGAATTCCCCATGGTATTGACTATCATACACATCTTTGTATTACTTTTGTCTAGTCCAGTTCCTGGGACATAATAAGAGATCAATAATGGTTTTTAATATTAAATAATGAATGATTTTGCTCTTGTTAGATCTAATCTGGTAATTTATGTTCCCGATTGATTTAACCACATTGGAATTTAGCTTGAATGAGATGTAAAAGTTCAGAAGTTTAAGAAGATGAAATTTTCTGAAGTAGACTAGGAAAATTTTCAATTGCCGTATAAAAAATTATCACAAACTTAAAAGCTTAAAACAATGTCCATCCATTTATTATCTCCAAGTTCTATAGATGAAAAGTCAGCAGTCTAAACTGAATATTCTGCGTAGGTTCTTACGAGGTGGAAATCAAAGTGTCAGCTTGACTGGGCTTTTATCTGGAGCCTCTGGGAAGGAATCCACTTTCCAGATTGTTGGCAGAATCCAGCTCTTTGTGGCTGTAGGTCTCAGATCCCCATTTCCTTGCTAACTGTCGGGTAGGAGTGGCTCTCTGCTCCTAGAAGCAACCCACATTCCTTCACATATGGCCTCCTCCTTCATCATAGTAACAGTAATGTGTCTAGTCTTTCTCGTGCTAGCTGGAGAGATATCTCTGCTTTTAAAGGACACACGAGATTGGATTAGTTCCACCTGAATAACCTCTCTTTTGTCACAAACTCATGGGAGTAACAGCAGGAGGTAAAGGTCACAAATTCCATCTTAAAATTCTATACACCACAGATATATACATGGATTGTTAAAAAAGAAGTAATTTAGGGCAGATTGGGATAAATCAAACTGTAGTTCCTTCATCAAAGATAACTAAAGGATTATTTTGTATATTTTTAAAAAGTTTATAAAGTACTCTTCTTCAAAGGAGGGCAACATTCTGTAATTTATTTATTAGGCAAAATTAAAATTTGTGAATAGGTTGGATATAGACAAAATGTGCAATCTTTTCATAAGGTTCTAAGACACTGTCTTTCTGCACATTAGCCAATCATTCCAACTGAATTGACTTGCCAGTTTAGTCAATTTATGGGTCAAGAATGTCAAAATAATTAGTGGAACCTATGAAACCTTGGGAACATAAGATTATATCTTTCATAAACAGAGAATAAACTTATGAATTCAAGAAGTTCTTTTCCTTTTCAGTAATGTGGCCATTTTCTTATATGAAACACATTCATATAATATATTGGAATACATTTTTGAAAGCTGTTTATGGTATAATGAACATGTGTTTGAATTTCCAAATCTGTTGTATGATTTCTTAATTGCATATTTCTGAAGGCTGTCAGCAAACATGAAAATCCCTTGGTATAAAAAGATATCATGAATAAATACATGTAAGATTGTTCCTAGATTCTCAATGGTACAACGTGGCAAATTTCGTTACATGATAATTCTGGGAATACCACAGATAAGGCTGAGCATGTGATTTTCCTGTAAACCTCTGTGTCTATTGCTTTGTTAACAGAAGAACACTTTGGTTCAGAAATAATGTTCTCTCTTACTTTTTTTTTCTCTTTATAGCTTAATGGTTAATTTGCATTTTTATCAAAACATTTTATAAAATTTTCTTAAAATCATCAACTTTAAAGAAGAATTTTTAAAACAAATCTAAGGGAGATTGAAATTAACTAGGAACAGAAAATACTTAAGCATGAAGTCTGTTATGTAATTTATCTAATAATAATAGAATCAGTTTTAAAGTAATAAATACCTTAGTTTAAATTTTGGCTCTTTCATCCCTCAGTAATGCTGTTATATTTGAAAGGTTCTTAACTTCTGTGAGTCTTACTTTTCTCCTCTGTCAAATAAAGATAATATTACCTACCTTATGGTGTTATTTAGGGATTAAAAGTAATATATGCAAAACGATTCATGTAGTACTTATCTCCAGAACTGCTTGGTAAATATTAGTTGGTTTCCCTTCTATAGTGCCTTTGGAGAATATAAGAGGAGGTAACAAAATTATTCCTTAACTCCCAACATGAAAGGAAATAGTAGCAACTTCTTGAACTTAAGAAAGATAGGCTTTGAATTTGTCCATGGACATCGAGGCAGTATGTATGATCTATCAGAGGGTACCAGTAAGTCAAATTATGGGTCAGGGATTATGGGGCATCAATCCCAAATCCATTAAGGGATTTTTTCATGATGATGAAAAATAAATATAAATAAAATCATCTCCATTATCTTTCAAAATTTAATTGTCTACGATTTCTTAATTCATATTTGGATCCAGAATTTTCACAATCTAATCTCCCTGAAGTTTTTATTTCTTAAAAGCACAATAACTAAAAAAACTGAGCATTACACATTTTAAAATAAGTTTCACAAAGTGCAAACATACCTATATTAACAAAATCATCTTCACATTTACATTAGTCCTTTTGAGTCATCACAATTAAAAAGCTTGAGTTTGTCCCAAGAATACTGGGCAAGTTGATCAGATTTGGACTATTGTTTGTAATAAATGTGTATGCACACCACTGCTATGAGTAGAATTGGGACCGAGTACGTGAGATGTTTACTAAAGAAACAGTTGGCATTAGCCAAATTTCTGTTTGTGTACTTATCTATGAGATAAAATTATATTTAAAGGTGATGAGTATCAGCCTTCTAGACTGAGATTTGATTTTCTGGTCATAAAGAGACAGACTATTCCAGTTAAGAATGCTTTTTCATGAGCACTGTAGCAGATTGAGATATGTACCCCAGGAAAAACAAAATATAACATGTTCTTAATCTTAACCCACATTACTGTGTGTGTGAACCCATTGTAAATAGGATCTCTTGAAGATGTTATTTTAGTTAGAGTGTGGCCAACTGAATCAGGGTGGATCTTAATCCTATTATAGGCATACCTTGGAGATATTACCGTTTAGGTTCCAGAACACTGCAATAAAGCAAATATCTCAATAAAGCAAATCACACAAATTTTTCGTTTTCCCAGTACATATAAAAGTTATGTTTACTCTATACTGTAGTCTATTAAGTGTACAATCGCACTGTGTCCAAAAAACAATGTATATACCTTAATTAAAATGTGACACAGACACGAAGTGAGCACATGGATGTTGGAAAAATGGCACCGATAGACTTGCATGACACAGGGTTGCCACAAACCTTCAATTTTTAAAAACAGTATCAGCCGAAACACTGTAAAGAAAGTGCAATAAAATGATGTATGTCTGTAGGAGAGGCCTTATAGAGAGAAAGAGGGACTAGCTGCAAGCAGGAAGTCACTAGAATCTGGAAGAGCAAGGACAGGACATTGCCATGTGACAAGAAAGTCTGAAAGCTACTGACTTGGGAAGCCTTGTAGCCTCTGAAGCTGTGAGCTAGTGAATTCCTGTTGTTTTAACCATCCCATTGTATGCTATTTCCAGGTATCATAGCAGCCTGGAAACTATGATAAGCAACATATAAGGAAATGAAAGGTACAAAAATGCAGAAAGGAATATGCTCTGGAAATTCCAAGTGAGGCATTTTATTATTTTTTCAAAATTCATTCAGCACTACCGTGGTGTTCTCTTCTGCTCCCATAAATAAGTCCTATTGGTGAAAAGCAACAGGAAATACGTCCTGTTGACAAAGTGCTTCTTAGTAAATCCAATCAAATGAACGTCTATGCTTTCTGTAATAGTATTATGTCACTGAAAGTAAACCTTTTTATAAATATTTTATGCATTCGTTTTTCATGTGAAATCATTGTAGATTTTCTCAGTGACCATTATTGCTATTGTTTGGTTTATCCCATGTCTTCTCTTCATGTCTCTCTCACCACATAATATACTTGCTCTAGCACAAATAATTATGGATATTTAAAACAAGAAGAGGCAGTGTTTTTGAATCTTGGTGGCAAAAATGTCTGAGGTTTGTGGAAACCCAAAGAAACAGGCAATGATATTATTGGTCCTTTAAAGAACATTGGCCTGGAATGGCATTTGAAGATGTTATAAAAAGGCAAGATGATATCATTTCTGTATTTACATACAGCATATCTATTTCCTGTATTTACCTTTACTTTTATGTTTGGAAATCAACAAATGGCAATATGTGCTCCATATAATAGATCTGCGGAATTGGATTTGTGGTTGTAGTCATGAATAATGTAACTTGTATTACAAAGTACCTTTTCATGATTCTTTCCCTAATTATTTTGTTAATGAATGAGTTACTGCAGAGGTCACAATTTCTGGGAAATATCTTTTCAATATCGTAAGAAAAATGTGATTATATTTTTATTCAGGCCAAAATACTACGCTTTTATAAAGTTAAATTAAACTTTTAAATGGTTGTGTACCTTGTGTTTTTCATTAAAAATACTTCCTCTTAATAAACAAATGTTTCAGCTACCTCAAATTTTGCGTATTGTATCTAAAAGAAATAAAAATAATTGCCTCTTCAGGAATTGTTGAGATCATATGGATGAATTTACAGCTTCCAACAAAGCAAAATTAAAATCAAAATATTTGACCAGAAATATTATTTTTTACCAACATCTATAATCTGAGAACCTCATCTCTCTCTTTTTTCCCTCAGCTTCTTCCTCCCCAACTTCCTTCATCTAACACACTGAATTCTTTAAGTGTCCAAGAAAATTGACAAAGTTTTGACACAATTCCAGTGAAGGTGGTAGCCAGAAATGTTGCAGATTTTGATCAAGAATGGTGAGTTTTACTTCTTTTCAGAAATCAGTGAGTATTGATAAGATTATGAAAGGATTAGATAAAGAAAAAATAAAAATTGTAACAGAAATTAATATTCAACTGAATAATATGCAAAGGTGTATGGACTTTGGTAGATTTAAATACAGGATTCTAATTAATATTTGTTTACATCTATTTACCTGCATCAAATTTTGGAAAGGAAAATGGCAGGAACTTTTTCTATAGGAACAGCTTGTCAGAAAACAATTCAATATAATTTTACAGCTTATTTTTTTTGACTTGATTTTTTTTATTTTAAAATAATTTCAAACATATAGGACAGTTGCAAATACAATACAAACCCCATACAGAGAACTCACCCCCAGATATCCTACCAATTTTACATTTTGCTACCTTTGCAGTTCCTTCCTTCCTTCCTTCCTTCCTCTCTCCCTTCTTCCCTCCCTCTATCCCTCCTCTCTTTCTTTCAACTATATCTATTGTCTTTCAATCAATTATCTATCTACCCATTTATCATCTTCTGAACATTTGAGAGCAGTTTGCGTATATCATACTCCTTGAACTCATAACACTTCCATGTACATTTCCTATGAACAAGGATATTCACTTATGTCATTAACTTAACTGCAGTTAATTCAAGAAAATTAATATGGATATAAAGCTTAAATTCTATATTCCAATTTTTCCTTATGCCCCCTTTGAGCTTTTTCTCCTCCATTCCTAGATCCACTCCAGTATCATATATTGGATTGATTATCATTAACTCTTAATTAACTATTTTTTTTTAAATTAACAATATGAAAAAAAAATTTTTTAAAAAAAGATATACAATAAGAAAACATTTCAAACAAACCATAATAAGGGAGTAAGAAAAACACAACTAGCCTACAATAACTGCTTTACTTCCAACATGTTCCTACTCTACCCCAAGAAAATAACCTAATATAGCAACATTTCTGTGAACTTGTTCCTACCATACCCATCAGAAATTAACAATCATAGTCTTTCCTGGGCATTCCCAGAATGTTAAGTTTACCCACAATAGCTTATCTGTTCTTATTGGGTTATCATTCCCCCTTCACTAATTGCTCTCTATCGCTAGTTTCTCTACATTCTACATTATAAACCATTTATTTTAGGAGTGTGTTGTTTAACCTCCAGGTGTTTCTGAATTTTCTAAGTCTCTGATGGTTATTGACTTCTAATTGTATTCCATTGTGGTCAGAGAATGTGCTTTGAATAATTCCAATTTTTTAAAATTTATTGAGGCTTGTTTTATGTCCCAGCATATGGTCTATTCTGGAGAAAATTCTGTGATCACTAGAGAAGAATGTGTATCCTGGTGATTTGGGATGTAATGTTCTATATATGTCTGTTAAATCAAATTAATTTATCAGATTGTTTAGGTTTTCAGTTTCCTTATTGGTCTTCTGTCTGGTTGATCTATCTATAGGAGAGAGTGATGTGTTGAAGTCTCCCACCATTATTGTGGAAACATCCATTGCGTCCTTTAGTTTTGCCAGTGTTTGTCTCATGTACTTTGTGGCACCATGATTGGGTGCATAGACGTTTATGATTGTTATTTCTTCTTGTTGAATTGCCCCTTTTATTAGTTTGTAGTGGCCTTCTTTGTCTCTCCTAACATCCTCGCATTTAAAGTCTATTTTATCTGAGACTAATATTGCTACTCCTGCTTTCTTTTGGCTGTAGCTTGCATGAAATATTTTTTCCATCCTTTCACTTTCAATTTCTTTGTGTCTCTGTGTCTAAGATGAGCCTCCTGTATGTAACATATTGATGGTTCATATTTTTTGATCTATTCTGCCAATCTATGTTTTTTAATTGGGGAGTTTAATCCAACTACATTCAACATTATTACTGCAAGGACATTTCTTGAATCAGCCATTCTATCCTTTGGTTTATGTTTGTCAGATATATTTTTTCCCTCTCTCTCTTAATGTCCTTTAATGAACCAATATTGAATCTCTTTAGTACTGAACATTTCTCCATAGCTCTCTCTCTTTTCTTTGTTTCTCTGTCACTAGAGCTCCCTTTAGTATCTCAAGTAGGGCAGGTCTTTTATTAGCAAAATCTCTCAGCATTTGTTTGTTTGTGAAAAATTTAAGCTCCCCCTCAAATTTGAAGGAGAGCTTTGCTGGATAAAGTATTCTTGGTTGGAAATTTTTCTCTCTCAGAATTTTAAATATATCATGCCACTGCCTTCTCACCTCCGTGGTGGCCACTGAGTTGTTACTACTTAGTCTTATGTTGTTTCCTTTGTATGTGGTGAATTGCTTTTCTCTTTCTGCTTTCAGAACTTTCTCCTTCTCTTCGGTATTTGACAGTCTGATCAGAATATGTCTCGGAGTGGGTTTATTTGGATTTATTCTATTTGGAGTTCGCTGGGCATTTATGCTTTGTGTACTTATATTGTGTAGAAGGTTTGGGAAGTTTTCCCCAACAATTTCTTTGAATACACTTTCTAGACCTTTACCCTTCTCTTCCCCTCTGAGACACCAATGAGTCTTATGTTTGGACTTTTATTTTATTTATCTTATCCCTGAGGTCCGTTTCGATTTTTTTCCCATTCTTTCTTTTGTTCTTTCATTTTTCATTCTGTGGTCTTCAAGGTCACTGATACATTGTTCAGCTTCCACTAGTCTTGTACTATGAGTATCCAGAATCTTTTTAATTTGGTCAACAGTTTCTTTTATTTCCATAAGATCATCTATTTTTTATTTACTCTTGCAATTTCTTCTTTATGCTGTTCTAAGGTCTTCTTCATGCCCTTTATATCCTGTGCCATGCTCTCATTGTTTGTCCTTAGTTCTTTGTTTAATTGCTCCAAGTACTGTGTCTCCTCTGATCTTTTGATTTGGGTGTTTGGGTTTGGGTTATCCATATAATCTGGTTTTATCATATGCTTTAAAATTTTCTGTTGTTTTTGGCCTCTTGGCATTTGCTTTACTTGATAGGGTTCTTTTAGGATATGTAGGATTATTCACACACGAATCTCTAATTTGTCAGATCTACAGCTTGGTGGCGTACACTTTCTCTAAGTAACCAGCAGATGGTGTCCAAGAGTCACCTATTCCTCTCAAGTCAGTTCTCCCCAACTTTGTTTTTGTGGTGTGTGGGGGTCTGATTCTTGTTGGGTCCAATTGGTGCACCAAGTTTGGGTGTGTTGTTGGTGCTATCTGCCGTGAATGTGGGGCGTGTGTCTGAGCAGTTAGGGAGGCAGGGCAGCTTTAATAATCAAACCTCCCAGGTGTTCCTGGAGATTTAAGGCTGTTGCAAGAGTCTAAACCTTCAGTTCAGTCTCGCCACAGATTGTCTCTGCCGCTGACCCACAAATCTTTGGTATTGGCATGTGGTCCCTGGGATTTCCAAGTGGGTCCCTCTTCCAAGCCGTGCCCTTCTGGTGCCTCTGCTGAGGGAAGGTTGTGCTATGTCACAAGTGCGCGTTGTCCCTCAAGGGAAGTTCTGGGCCACCGGGCTGTGTAAGGGCATTCCCAGCCTTCTGTAAGGATGGCTGAATGGGGCATGTTAATTTCCCCCTTTTCACACAAGCTCCACATTCCCTGCTCTGGGACAATTAGTTTTGTGGGTACGCAAAAGGCTATTGTCTATGCCTGATATTGTGGAATGTGCACGTGATGCTGGAAACACTTCCTGTCACACTGGGTCCCTTGGCGTGGCTCTGGACTGTGGCTCCGGCGCAAGGCAGGAGCATTCCCAGCCTGCTGGGAAGATGGCTGCAAGGGGCGTGGTTTTTTTTCCCTTTTGGGTAACCTCTGCCTTCCTCGCTCAGAGACAATTAGCAGCGGGTGCGTGAAAGGCTACTGCCACGCCAGATACTGAGGCGTTTGCCCAGCCCATTCCTGCCATGCTTCATTGTGCGGTTCTTGCCACTGTATCTGTAGCTGCTTTTGGGTTTTTTTAAAAAAGAACTAGTCCACCTCCAAATGCCAACCCTCAGTTTCCCCACACTGCAGCATGACTGCTAGATATTCAGTGGCTTACTCAGTGTTTTCAGAATGCAGACTCCCAGTTTCACCAAGTGAATGGTCCCTGTGGATTTAGCAGACCTTGTCCAGCTGATGCATCACTGAAACTGGTGTTCTGGGTCACTTTCTGGCTTTTATCTAGTATTTTTCACGGAGGTGTTTTTTTTGCGCTGTCTCTCCTAGCCTCCATCTTACGTTCTCCCACAACTTATTTTTTAATAAATGTTTTCTCTCTTTGTTTTAGAGCCATACATTCTATATAGATTGTGGTAGAATAGAAAATATATTGGAGTAGGGTAAGACTGGAGACAGAGAGTAAGGAATTATAGTAATATATGTTAAGACATGACAAAGGTCTAAACTAGTCTATACTTGTAAGAATGGAGATGAGAAGGTGGATTTTAGAAATTTTTAAGAACAAATTGGCAGGAATTTGTGACTAATTGTATGTGGAAGGTGAGAGTTATTAGGGAAACTGCCATTTTACCTACCATGATGTCTTGGACAGTGGGATTGAAATTGGTCAGCTAATGAATGCAGATTGTATTAAGGAGAAGGGTGGTAGAAAGAGGTGATGACTTTAGCTGGATTGTGTTTGATTTTTAGGTCAGGACTTTCTGGATGTCTAAAAGGGTTTTATCACATGAGTTTGAATCTCTGATCAAAGTTCGGTCTAAAGATATTTTGGAGACATCAGAATATTGGGGAAATTTAACATCCTAAGGGAGAGTAATTTTGCCTAGTCATTGCATGCTTAGTGAATTAACCAGTAAATTAAAAAATAAACCTTAGGAAACACCGATGCTCAGTGGACTGATAGAGAAAAACAGGGCTGAGAGAGATGGGAGAGAATGAATAATACCCATGGGAGAAGAGAGTTTCTACTATGAGTGAATCGTCAACTTTGCCAAATGAAGCAGAGAGGGACAGTTAATGTAAAGTTTGTATAAAGTTTGTAAAATGTCTGTTTCATACAGCAAAATGAAGATCATTGGTAATAAGTGAAAATAACATCTTCGATCAAGTGGTGTCAGTTGAAACTGTATTGCAAACTGGAAAAGGAAATAAATACACCACCATGAAAATGTGCTATGAGAGGTTGGCAAAAAGTGCAGTGGGAATACAGATCTAAAAATATATAATCCTGCCTAGTCAAAAGAGGAGATCAGGGAACACTCAGAAGAACTAATAAAAATTAAAGATCTAACAGATATTTTCTTGTACACTGAAAAATTCTATGTATTATAAATATAAGAAACACCATAAAATGGTAAGAATGCTCAGCAGAAGAAACAATATTATAGAAGATAAGACACGTGAGGTGAAGTGTGAGAATAAATGGTAGGTTTGGGAAGGATACCTGAAGGTTTGAGGATGAGGTGAGAAGGAAGATTAGACGCATAATGTGAAAGTCTTTGTATATCTGGTTAAGAAATTTAGCTCCTAACTTTTAGGCCCCGTGAAGCCATAGGAGGCATTTAATCTGTTAGGTAACAAAAATTGGTTCTGAATTTTAGAATAATAACTATTATATCAGTTTGGATGATTAATTGGAAGACCCAGTTCTGTATGTCCAGTGTGTAAAGCAATACCTGGCTCACTGCAGGTCTTGCTAAATACAGCTGTTGAGTGAATAATCTAGTAAATGGGGTACAGGAGTCAAAATACTATTCAGAGTAGTTCAAGCAATAGCTGATGAGATTCCTTACACAGGAGGTGTAATAAAGAAAGATAAGGAAAGAGGAATGGCAGAGACTGATGGAAAGATAACTGAGTAACTTTCCATAGGAAAGGGAGACTGATGTGTTTGAGCATTTGTTACTTGTCAGCAACTGTTTGTACATGTTCATTCATTTAATCCTCATAATAAACCCGTAAGTAAACTGAGGTTCAGAATGAAGTGACTTGCTAAAATCACATTGCTGGGAAGTGGTAGACCACAATTGAACCAATCTTCTGACTTTAAATCCTACATTCTGTTCACTTCAGCATGATTCAAACAGTGTCAATATGGTTTTGTCCCTTAGAAAAATACCCATGGTCTCTGAAGCTTGCTATAATGTTCTTAAGAAAACTGTCTCAATGAGTTAGTAGTTTGCAGAATATTTGTTTCCTTACTTGCTGTCTTAGTTTGCCAGGGCTACTATAAAAAATACTATACACTGGTTGGCTTAACAACAGAAATTTCTAGTCTCATGGTTTTGGAAGACCAAAATTAACACATTGGTAAGGCCTTATTTCCTCCCAGAAGTCTGTGGCCTTATGGTGCTCTCCTGTCACAATCCTTGGGGTTCATTGGTTTGTGTCTCTTCCTCTTGTCACAGGGCAACATCTCTATCTTTGGGATGCTCTTCCAGTTTCAGCCTAGTTCTGGCTTCTTCCTGTGACTTTCTGTGACTTCTGCATCCAAATTTCTTCTGTTTATAAGGACATCAGTCATATGGATTAAGGACCATCCTAATTCACTTTGGTCTCATCCTCTTTAAAAATTCTATTCATAAATGAGACCACACCTGAAATGACAATAGCATCCTTAAATGTCCTATTTACAGATGGGACACCATAAAATGGTGGAAGATGGATTAAGATTTGAACAAGTCTTTATGAGGGACATAATTCAATCGCCAACACCTGTTATCTGTTGTTACTGGATCTCATTATTATTTCTGGCTTTTCCCTTTTCTGGTCTCATTTTGTTTTCCGGCTTCTCTCACACCTGTCCCTCTAACTTCAGGTCCTTGACCTGCTCCTTTTATTACTCAACCTGATAGCCCAGAAACATGTGACCTTTCTTCAAAGCCCTTCCTGGATGAACCACGTAACACTGATCTGATATACTAGGTTGCCAGCTTGGGCAGCTAGGCATCTGCTAATACTTTTACTTGACGTAGGAATTTATGGGGAGAGTGTGGTAAGGAGACAGAGCTGGATTTAGGGGGTTAAAGGGAGCTGAGTAATCTTCCTTCTGGAACTAACTCAAAGAGACAAAGATGTCATCAGATAGTGAGCAAATATTACTAATAAAGTAGTAAAATATTATTAAAAATATTACTAATAACAGTGTTAATGGAGAATGTGGCTTATATGGAGACAGTAAGGCATCCTAAGAACAAATTCTACAATTTTCAGATTTGCAGCACTGGGGAACTGCAAGTCTCCTTACATGGTGAGCTGCCCTCGTAAAGTTCACTGCAGTTTGGAGCAGCAGAACAGAATACACGTTCCCTGCTGGCAGCCAGCTCTCAAGGAGACACAAGAATTAAGGGGCAGAGATTACATCAAACTTCCCAACTATTTAATATACTTCTCCTCCCTAGGAGAATTTTATACTAATGGGTGTTTCTCCATTTGGAAATTGAAAGGGTGGGTGAATAAATACTTGCTCTCTGAAGAAAAACTTGTGTAGTAGTAGATATCTGTATAATATCAAGGTGGAGATATCTAGACACTTAGAAGAAATACTTGTGTGAACCTTAAAAGAGGTGGTATAATCTCATGGAGTTTAATGTTTAACTCTATTAATGTAGTTAGTCAAATAATGATGATATTTGAGATGATATAGTGATATTATTTATAGTTGAAATAGAAAGGGATACATGAAAAAATAACCAGATAGAAAAATAACAATTGAGGGATCTTCAGACTAAAACAAAATGGGAAAGAAAGGGAGAAAGAACTTTCAAGAGAACCACAAGAGAGTAACATCATAGAGGCATAGGGGCATTTCAAAAGGAGACATGGTCAGTAGTAATAAATGTTTAGTAAATGAGAAAGAGTTTTGTGGATCAGGGATACCTGGGCATGCATAGTAGTAGGAAATGCTGGAGAAAAATGAAAGTGACACTGTAAGAGAAAGAAGGAAACATTCATGGATTTAATATGGCAAGGAAGTGGGAAATGTGGGGGTGTTGAAAGTGCCCAACATACAATGTTAGCTTTGGAAAGAAGGAGGAAGACTAGAAAGATATAAGACCAGGTGATGAGATGAAAGTGACTGGGAGGCCACTTGAGAAAGCTCATGCCGCATTTATTTTTAACATGGCAGGAAATGAGTCATCTGCCAAGTGTAAGGACAGCAGGATGAGACGAGAGCTTAAGGAAAGTTTTGTAACATCTGTGGGGAAGAATGGACGGGACAGTCAGCTGGAGATAAATTTGGGGTGAGGGGATTGTCAAGTAGCATTGGGCCCAAATGTTTCACTTGGGAATTTAAAAGATGATCCAATTTACAAAAATGTCCTGTTCACCAACTGCTGTGTAAATGTGTACTGGGATTTAATCTATCTTTATTTTAAATAAGGAACAAAATGAAAGACTTTGTTTCTGAATTGTCACAGCCTTTGCCTGGAAAGCTCTGCGCTCTGCAGAATTATATAGACTTTAGTCAAACATCTGCTTTTTATTTATCTTTGTTTATTTAACTCTCCACTTTATAACTTTATAAACAGTAGCACAGATAACGAAATTATGGATGGTTGTTTTTGTTGGAGAAGAGTTTTAAACAGTGCTCAGCAAGAATAAAAAATTTAAGCTGTCAGGAAAAGTTTCATATTCTCTTTTGAGAAAAGACTGGTTAATTTTCATTTATGCAATAAACAAAAATCATGATTTGTGCCATTTTTACTTGTAAATGATGGCAGTGGGAGATTGCAGAGAGCTTTTGATGCATTTGATTTTGTGACAATTTGGTGGTAGTGTAGCAAAGAGAATTTCTATGCTGAAAGCAAGGGCTCTTAAGTTATAATGGGACCTTGCTTGTGTCTAGTCATGCTCAAAGACTGGCATTTAATGGGGTTTCCAGATAAAAGTTATTACACTACTGCTTTAGGATTTGCAACACACTTGTTTGGTGTACATGTTTTCCCAGTGTTATAGTTTCCACAAGGAAGACACTTTCCTAAATATTCTGGCCTTGACTGCATCCCTGATTCTGTTAAGGAGGTGGAATGAATTATTTGATTGGTGCATTTGGGAAAGGAATTGGCATGTGTGGCTCAGCTCTTTGCTTTCACTTTTTTCTGGGGATCTGTCTGCTTGTCCATGACATAAGTTTTTACAGATGAGGCCATCACATAGTGTGGCCTGCAATTTTTCTTGTCCTGGGAGAAGGTGAATAAGTCAGTCTAATTTTGACAGTTGCTGCACACTTGAGCCACATCTTCAAACCTAGCCCTTTTAAGATGAAGATAGTATTTTGACTCTCTTAGTGGAATCAAAACTCAGGTGGGGAGAGAAGGTTAGTTGTCAGTTGTGGATTTGAGAAAATTAATTGAACTCTTTCAATATAGCCTGAGGATAAAGGGGAAAGTTTATCTTTATATAATACTTGCAGTTAACTCTGCACTGCGATTTCCCTGGACTTTGCTCTCTCTCTAGGATACAATCTATCTCATTTTGATATATTATTGGTTAATTTATTTGTTTTTATGTTACTTTCCTTTAAAATGGTAAGTTCCATAAGGACAGAACTGTTTCTTTTGTATCCCTATGACCAATTTCTAGTTAAGTGAAATGATACATAATAATTGCTCAATAAATATCTGTAGAAAGGATAAATGAAGGAAATTCAAAAGATCTTTAAAGAATATCAAATCCACTCTTTCCTGCAACTTTAGTTTAAAATAACCAAATACAAAATAATCTGACTAAAAACACCAAGCATTGTGAGTTTTCTATATCATATGTCATACCTGATAGCACCAAAAAAAAAAAAGCCAGGTTGTATAACTGTTCTATTTTACAAGTATTAGATGTGGATCTGAGTTAATATGGGCTCATATTCATTAGATAGACTGATCGTGAATTAGCAGGGATACAAAAATCATGCTATTAACCCCCAAATGCAGGTGTGGAGAGGAGACATAGGAAACAGAGGTAGCATGTGGACCATAGTAAACTATATTTTTTCAAATACACACTATCACCAGAGTGACATATATAATGAGATCTTTCATGGTTTAGAGACTATTCAGATTTAGAGCTAGAAATTTTACCAAAGAATTCATGGATAAAATGTAACTGGAATAAAAAATGCAAAAACCTACAAAGATTTAAAAGACAAACTGATACAAATCATGTCCCTGAACCCCTCCCATCCATGTAGTTGAAACCATCAATGAGGTAGCTAGCTTTCACATGAAAGCATACATAGACATATATGCACACAGTGTTTTGCATTTTTAGTACCTAGACTTTCACAAAGGCACCAGATACTATCTGGGTGCCATATAGTTAGGCCAAGAAAAGTCCCTTTGAAAATAATTAAAGTAATGAGCCTGGAAAGGCTTTTTCACATTATCTCAGTGTAAAGCCACACATCCTTTGAGACTTATATCTATGTTAACCAAAGTTTCTCAATCAATTGATATTAAATATCAGGGTACATGTTTTTTTGAAATATACTAAATCACATCCTTTTCTAAAACAATAAAGGAAATGAGGAGGTTAACATTAATGCAATCAAGAGTTGAGGCTATGCAGTCTCATTCTAAAAAAATGCATTGCATTATTTAATTTTGCCACTCACAATTCATACAACTGGTATTTGTTCCTGGTGACCTGATGTAATATTTTTAATGCAATTTTATTGAGATATATTCACATACCATAAAATCATCAAAAATGTACAATCAGTTGTTTACAGTATCATCACATAGTTGCAAGTTATACATTCATCACCACAGTCAATTTTTTGAACATTTTCATTACTCCAAAAAATAATAAGAATAAAAATTAAAATAAAAAAAGAAAACACCCAAAACGTATCATATTCATTTTTACCCCCATCATTCATTTATTTTTTTGTTCCTCCTTTTTCTACTCATTTGTCCAAACACTGGATAAAGGGAGTGTGAGCCACAAGGTTTTCACAGTCACACAATCACACCGTATGAAGCTATATAGTTATATGATCATCTTCAAGAACCAAGGATACTGGATTGCAGTTCAACAGTTTCAGGTATTTCTTCTAGCTATTCTAGTACACTAAAAACTAAAAAGGGATGTCTATATAATGTATAAGAATAACCTCCAGAATGACCTCTCAACTCCATTTGAAATCTCTCAGTCACTGTAATTTTATTTTGTTTAATTTCTCTTCCCCTTTTTGGTCAGGAACGTTTTCTTAGTCCCACGATGCTTGGTCCAGGCACATCCCCAGTAGTCACGTCCCACATTGCCAGGGAGATTTATACCCCTGGGAGACATTTCCCATGTAGCGGGGAAGGCAGTGAGTTTACCAGCTGAGTGGGCTTAGAGAGAGACAGGCCACATCTGCAACAAAAGAGATTCTCTGGGGGTGACTCTTAGGTACCATTATAGATAGGCTTAGCTTCTCCTTTGCAGTAACAAGCCGCATAAGCAAGAACTTGGCCTACTACAATGGTAGTCCCCAGTGCTTGCAAGAATATCAGGAATTCTCCAGGTGAGAAAGTTTAATGTTTCCACATTTTCCCCCAGGCCCTCAAGGGGGCTTTGCAATTACTTTTTATTCTTTGCCTAAATTACTCTGGGATATATCGGGGCTTCAGGCTCACCTGTACAAACCAACCAGATCTCACTCCCTATTCAAGGTTCCATGTAATTATGGTGTTTCAGTAAACTGACCATACAAGTTACATTATATAGCATGCTACAGAAAGTATGGATTTTACACCAAATAAACTTCTCTTCCTTTGGTCTCACACAAAAGTTGAGGTTTTAAAACATAGTCAGTATCATCCTTTTCCTTTTAGTCTAGTTTACCACAGTTCTAATCAAGTCCATGTCGTTCATATCTCTAATTGAAGCCTGATCTCTTTTTCAGCTTTTTAAACACTTGTTGTATGGGGTAATGCTGACATTCATAGCCACCGATCTCTGGCCAAGTCTCAGGTGTCACACAGATACCTGAAGTTATAGGAACTGACCAGCTCAGCATCTCAGAATTTAGAGATAACCATTACAACTCATGAATAGATATGATTGCTGTAAGAGCTTACAATCCAGGAAGCCTTACCATAAGCCTTCCCCTGATGACCTGTGCTCTCAGATTCAATTCTCAGAGTTGGCACATTACAGTTAGTCCATATTAGTGAGGCATTATAATGTTTGTCTTTCTGATTCTGGCTTATTTCACTCAACATACTATCCTCAAGGTCCTCTCACCTAGGTGCATACCTCACAACTTTATTTCTTCTTGCTGTTGCTCAGTATTCCATTGTATGTACACACCTCAGTTCACCATTCACCACTCTGTATTCCATGGTATGTATACATCACAGTTCACCATTCCCTTTATCAGTCAACGTACCCTTGGGCCTCCTCTGTCCATTGCGAATAATGAATATGACTGCCATAGACACCAGTGTGCAATGTCAACTCATGTCCCTGCTCTCAGTTCTTCCAAGCTTATACTGAATAACGGGGTTGCAGGACCATATGGCAACCCTAGCCTTAGCTTCTGTGGATCCATAACACTGCCCTCCAGCTGGGCTGCGCCATTCTGCTTCCTTACCAACAGGAAATAGGTACATCCCTCTCTCCACATTTTCTCCACCGCTTGTATATGTCTGTTTATTTTTTAACAGTTTTATTCACACACCATACAATTCAGCCTAAGTAAACAATCAATGATTCCCAGTATAATCACATACTTATGCATTCACCACCACAATATACATGGGGACATTTCCTTCTCTTCCCCAAATAAACAGGGAAAGGAGGAAAAAAATGATGAATAAAAATACAAAAGGTAGAAGAAAAATTAAAATAAAATATCATGAAAAGGTCAGCAACACCACCACAACCAAGAATCCCATATCACTCCTTTATATCCCCCTCTTATAGACATTTAGCTATGGTATATTGACTTTGTTACAATTAACGGAAGTGTCTTATAATGTTGCCATTAAGTATAGACTCTAGTTTGCATTGATTGTATTTTTTACTCTATACCATCTAGTTTTCAACACCTTGCAATGTTCACACTATGTTTTTCTCCATCATTTAAAAACATTCTTATATTTGTATATTTAATCACCATCATGACCACTCTAGATTTTGCTGAGTTATACAATTTCAGTCTATCTTCTATCTTGCCATCTATTATTACACCTACACTTAGCCTTCCTCTTTCAACCATACCAGCACTCATGTTTTTCAGGGTACTTACAATATTGTATTACCATCTGTTCTAGTTTGCTAACGCTGCTGGAATGCAAAACACCAGAAATGGACTGGCTTTTATAAAGGTGGTTTATTTGGTTACACAGTTACAGTCTTAAGGCCATAAAGTGTCCAATGTAACACATCAACAATCAAGTACCTTCACTGGAGGATGGCCAATGGTGTCTGGAAAACCTCTGTTAGCTGGGAAGGTACGTGGCTGGCATCTGCTCCAAAGTTCTGGTTTCAAAATGGCTTTCTCCCAGGACATTCCTCTCTAGGCTGTGGTTCCTCAAAAATGTTACTCTTAGTTGCACTTGGGATATATGTCCTCTCTCAGCTTCTCTGGAGCAAGAGTCTGCTTTCAATGGCCATCTTCAAACTGTCTGTCATCTGCAGCTCCTGTGCTTTCTTCAAAGTGTCTCTCTTGGCTGTAGCTCCTCTTCAGAACATCACTCACAGCTGCACTGAGTTCCCTCTGTCCGTCAGTTCATTTATATGGCTCCAGTGACTCAACTTAGACCCACTCCAAGTGGGCGGAGCAGCACTTCCATGGAAATTATCCAATCAGAGTCATCACCCACAGCTGGGTGGGGTGCATCTCCAAAGAAACACTCTAAGAAATCTAATCAACACTGATAACATCTACCCACACAAGATTACATCAAAGATAATGGCATTTTGGGGGACACAATACGTTCAAACTGGCACACCATCACACACTATTATGCTATCCATTCCATTTCTGGATCTATACAATAAGTCCTATTGAAACTTCTGTACCCCTTCAGCATCAAATGCCTGATCTCTCACCTCTTTCTATCTTTTGATAACCTGTGTTCTCTACTCTCAAATTTCACTCATCAATGTTAATCCATATTAGTGAGACCATACAGTAGCCTTCCTTTTGTTTTGGCTAATTTCACTCAACGTAGTGTCTACTATCTACCGCTTTGTCTTTTGGGTTTTATATGTCATATTTTATTTTATTTTAATTTTTTCCTCTTTCTCTTTTTTACCTTTACTGATATTCTTCATTTCTACACTCTTCTCCAAAACTCTTTCCTGTCTTTTCCTATCTGTCTGTAGTGCTCCCTTCAGTATTTCTTATAGAGCAGATATCTTGTTCACAAACTCTCTCAGTATCTATAAATATTTTAAACTCTCCCTCATTTCTGAAGGACAGTTTTGCCAGATATGGAATTCTTTGTTGGCAGTTTTTCTCTTTCAGCATCTTAACTACATCATACTATTACCTTCTTGCTTCTATGGTTTCTACTGAGAAATCTGCACATAGTCTTATCAGGCTTCCTTTGTATGTGATGGATCACTTTTCTCTTACTGCTTTCCGAATTCTCTCTTTGTCTTTGGCATTTGATAATCTGATTATTAAGTGTCTTGGAGTTGGTCTAATCAGATCTATTCTGTTTGGGGTATCCTGCATTTCTGGGGTTTGTGATTTTATGTCTTTCACAACAAATGGGAAATTTTCAGTAATTATTTCCTCCATTATTCTTTCCACCCATTTGCTTTTATTCTTCTGGGACACCCATGACACATATATTCTTGCACTTCATGTTGTCATTCAGTTACCTGAGACCCTACTCATATTTTTCCATTCTTTTCCCTATCTGTTATTTTATGTGTAGGATTTTGCTATCCTGTCCTCCAGTTCATGAATCCTTTCTTCTGCTTCTTCAAATCTCCTGTTGTATGTCTCCATTGTGTTTTTCATCTCTTCTATCGTGCCTTTCATTCCCATAAGTTCTGCTGATTGTTTTTTCAAACTTTTGAGTTCTTACTTATGTTTGCTCAATGTCTTCTTTATATCCTTCATCTCTTTTGCCATATCTTCCCTCAACTGGCTGATTTGATTTTTGAATTGATTTAGGAGGTTTGTTTGATTAATAATTAGTTGTGTCAATTCCTGTATCTCAGTTGAAGTGTAAGTTTGTTCCTTTGACTTGGCCATATCTTCATTTTTCCTAACATGACTAGTAACTTTTGTTCTCTAGGCATCTGGTTTCCTTGATTATCCCAATCAGATTTTCCCATAACATACTGGCCCAAGTCTCAGGAGGAGGTTTTATTCAGTATCAGCTTTTCCTGAAGGTGAGATTCATCAGGTTGTCAGACTTTCCTGTGAAGTCTCTAGACTCTGTACTTCTCCTATACTGCCCAGCAGGTGGCACATGTCAGCCCACAGCTCCCCACTTGTGTAAAGAAATGCAGCCCCTTTAATTCTCAGTGGATGCTGTCCTGGTCAGGGGCTGAGGGTGTCAGAAGCCAAGCTTAAGTTATTTCTGTCTACCTCCCCCCACCCCCCCAGGCCCTGGGGTCTGAATTCTCTGAGGGAGGGCAGACACTTGAGGTGGGCCCCGCGCCCCTTTTCTTAGGGAAGATACACCTTTAGGAAGTTATCTTCTACACTTGAATTCCTCCTTTATCTCTCTGACTCACTGAACTCCACCCATGCCTGGGTCAGGGCTGACAGTTGAAAATGGCTGAGGTTTTCTCTAATGAGCTACTTCACATGAGAGAGGGAGAAAAAAAAAATGATAAAGAGAGAAAGCCCCTCTTCAGAGCCGGAGCCAGTCCTCAGTTCCCCAGTTTCACTGGTTAACCAGTGTTGGTACCCAGTTCTCTGTGCCCCTTTTCTTGGGACACAGCAGTTTTCCAGTATTCTGAGCTTAGCCATCTCCCAAAGCCTCTGTCTTATTTTGTTTTGTTTGTGTGTGTGTGTGTGTGTGTGTGTGTGTGTGTGTGTTTTGTTTTGTTTGTTTTTGTAATCTCTTCGCTCCACCTCCCCTCTGCCAAGAGTGACCTCACTACTTTCCTGCTTGCTCCTGGTTTATCTGTGCTCATAGCTTGTATTCAGTTAGTCCAAATTTGTTAATTAAAACTGCAGTTAGAGCTTGGTGGAGCTACATTCACTTGCTCCTGGCAGGAACTGCTTCTTTTTCCAACAGTGAAGATTTCCAACTCAGCCTGCCATGCTGGGGGGGAGGCACCAGCTCCACAGTTTGGGGAGCTTAACTTATAGTTCTATGCTGTGATCTCAGTCATTCCACCCATTCCTGACTGGTGTACAATGTTGTCTGATCACGGATGTTCCAGTTGTTCCAGACTATTTTCTAGTTGTTCCTCGCTATTCACTAGTTGCTCTAGGGGACTAACTAAATTCCACACCTCTCTATGCCTCCATCTTGCCCCACTTCCTAATGTAATACTTTTATAAAGCTAATGTTGAGAGGTCAAATTGAAAATTATTTATATGCAAAGCCCATTATTGCAATAGAGGTTTTGTTTTAGGTTTTATCATTGTTTGGTCAGAAAGGGTAAGGTACTCTCCATTGGCATTTTCTAGTCTCTAATCTTTTCATATAATAACCAAACATAAACTGGTTCACTGCCCTGCTAAGTTAATCCAAATAGATTTATCCATCTTGGCAAAAATGTGTGAATTTGATCAAACATCCTTGTACAGAATGTCAAATGATCATCCTTATTGATAACTAGCATTGCAGATATTTTCTCCTAAACACTTCAAATAAATATATAAATTCATATTTTCAGATTACAGTGACAGACTAGATGTTTTACAACCAATTTGCAAGATTGGTTATTGGGAGAATCAATTCATAAAACATAAAATTACTTGGTAAAACAAAAGAGAAAAAACAACCTATGCTTTAAGAGCTGCCACAGCAGATGTGTAGTTGCTTCCTATACTCATGGCAAATCCATGTTTTTATTTTCTATGACGTTATGTGGTACATCCTTCCTGACAACAACAATCTCAGAGGTGCTACAAACTTCTTGATTTAATGGATATTTTTGTAACCTTGTTTAGGCAATTGGGTTTGGGAAGAGTTTATAAGGTTTTGAAGAAGTGCAATCATATATCCTAACCAGTGATGTATTACATGGTGTCAAGCCACACTTTTCCACGTGCTTATTGTTTCCAATAATGCATGGTTTAAATCTTCCATTTTCTTCCTCATAAATTTAATTTTTCCTAGTAACAGGCCAGATTGTTCAAGATTAAAAAAAAAAGTCAAAATTTCAGAAATTCCAAACTATTAACATAATTATTTAAGACATTGGAAAAATCTGTCCAAGTGTATCTTTGGAATGTTTATGTTTCACACACACAATGAAACAAATTGCTTTCTTTATAGAGTTGCTTATGGGGCTTATGTTTAATGAGAGAAAAATTATTTTTTTCAATTTATAATCTTGATGAAGAGCAAAATATACATTTGCGGTTCAGCATACTGACATAGATTAACTAACAAATATGTCTAAACTTTGAAGTGCTCTCCTTCCAGAAATCTATTCATCCTAATTAGAGCAGTTTGTTGAAATTCAGAATATGATTTGTTAATCTCTATTTGCTTCAGGTATTTTCTGCCACTGGACATTTTTCTTCTTGATATGCAAATAGTTAAATATTAAAATGGCTTAATTTTTTTATTTTATAAAAGGGCTTGGACACTTTTTACAGAAGTAAAAACTGACGTTTATCTTGTCCTATATAATGTTTACTTCATTAGAATTTTGATATACTAGATTTGTTATGAAAAATTAAGAAATTAATAACCAAAATGACAGGATTTTTCTGTATGTGTTATTTTTAATTGGTTCAACAATAAGAAAATGTTTTAACTTGTTAAACAGATGACAGTTCTAACTAATTTAAATATGCATGTTAAAGTATAAATGTATATATTTTGCATGTATTTCATTTATATTAAATATATTTATAACCACAGAAATTATAGCAATACTTTCTCCCATATAATTTTATAATTTGTCATTGAAAACCTAATCTTTAAGTATGGGTTTACAAATAATGGTTTGCTAATTTTACTTAATGATTGTAATGGAACCTAATCATCACAAATGACCCCTTTATAATTTATACCACCCACCAATTAAGCATACCCTCCACAAGAATTTTGTGCACTTAATATAAACTTATAAACCATCAAAATGTGAATTAAGACCTCATAACATTTCTTTTCATAACATGGAGTTTGTCTTTCTCAAAACAAATATATGAATCACCTGTAAAGCAATATAACTGTTGATAATTTTATACATCATATTTCCTGAATTTTAAAAAAATTACACCATTATCATGACAGATATTTTATAATTATGAATGATTCATTTGTATTCTAAGTTGATCTTTCTTTCATTTCACTTGATATAAATGAAGGTATAATAAACATATAAATGAACATATGGGGGTGTATGTATGTGCATTAATTAACTTGCATTTATGCCAATGACATTTAAAAATATATTATCTGCCAAGACTGAAAGAAGAAATAGTAGAGGTAAATCTCCCCTATCTCCATGCAGTGATAGTGCAGCAAAGATGCTTGTGTTGAACAGTCCAGTGAAAATTACTGTAGTCCTTAGGATTTACTTTTAGAACTAGGATGCATCCTACCTAGAACAGCTCATCCTAACCCTTGCTGTGCCTGTATGGAAGCTGAGACTCCATGAAAATAGCAGAATCAAAGGCCCATGTATTCAAGGTTTTGTCCAGTGCTCTTCACAATGCGCTATGTGACTTGTCACATTTAATTGTAACTACATTTTCTAGATGATATATTACATCTACATCTGAAAAAAAAAAACTGGCTGAATATCTGTGTAATCTCTCCATACCCAGACTATGTGTCCTGGAACAATACAGGACTTGAAATACACTATTGATAATTAACCTGATATTCTGACTTCCTGGGATATTAGACATTTTCCATTTTTGGTCACAGAATCACTCCATGAGTGATGTTGGGGAGAATGCAAGCTTTTTGTTACTACAGGTGTGTTTTAAGTTTCAATTACCTGAGAATCCTGGGAAGAAAAATATAAAGAATTCAGGCTTGAAGAATATTATAAAATAACCTCACCAATATTCAAGAAAGTATAAAGCCTGACTTCAAAGAAAGTCACATACAAATTAAACACAAGGGTTGAGCATGATATAGTTCGTGAATGATACTTTATATTTTAACCTTGTGGTCTTGTGGAAGTACTTTTGTTTAATTGTGACTATATAGGGGTTGAAAAATAATAGTGCTGCACAGCATTTTCCTTGAGCCAATTTTATTTCTTTATTTTCCTTTTATCCAAACTGGCTCAGTGGATTCCAAAATTTAGGTGGAACATAGAGTATTATGATTATGGGATATAAAGGAAATAATTCAGAAAATAAAAAGCTTCCACATATTCTATTATTCCTTATAAAGCATTTCAAATTTTATGATAATTAAGAAATTTAGCCTATGGATATATTTATCTGTGAGCACAAACATGCATGTCACATATGTTCATTGCAGAATTCTTCATACTGTAAATCTAATGATCAATAGAAGAACATTTACTTAAAATATGATGAATTAATATAATGGAATAATAAGCAGCCACTAAAATAATGAGATTGGTTATATGTGCTGATACATTATTAAGTGAAAAAGGCAGAGTGCAGATACACACATTTGTCTGTATAATGTGTGTGTGGGCATGTGTATGTGATATGCATATATGCTTAAAGATCACTCAGGGATTAAAAACTACAGGGATCCTTCAGTGTGCATGGCAAATGCAACCCTAGCAAGAGGAACATCTTGCATGATTTTAACTGGGGACCTGGAATTGCATCTTATATCAGTGGACACTAGTTCATATCTGGGCAATCAATTCATGTTAACTGATAGAACTGACAAATGTATCTTGAACTTCAAGATACCAATTTGCTAATTTTTGGTAAATATAGATATTTTGTTTCCTGCAACTGCTGGCCTATGGTGCTTCTTACATAGAGTCACCAAAACTTAGTCAGTTGGATAAAACCAGTTAAATATACATACCTTAGATTTCTGAATTTAAACATTCAATATGATATAAAGCAATTAGCAATGCACATTTGCGGCAGGGGGGGTGGGGTGGGGGAGGTAGTGTTGTGTCTTTGGAAGGGCAGTGTGGGCCTGTTAAAGAATCCATGACATATGAAGAGAGTGAACCTAAGTTGTATGCACTGAGCGTGAAATAGGAAATGCAGCGCTCAGAGCCACCCTTTAAGATCCTCTTATCTCCTTGCAGAAGGAAACTGAACTTTGCGTGTTACTGGTGCTGGTGAGGCAGCCTACTATGTTTATCACAAATGGGGACTCGGAGTCTAGTTAAAAGGATTTTATACTCTTTTGGCTTCAGAGCAAAACCAGCTGCAGAAATTAACCCCCTTCCCCCAACCAAAATCTATTAAGCACCCACATTCACGTGGATTCTATCAGAACTCAGCTAATAGAAATCAACTCCATATCCAGTCAGTACAAGCATAAACGAACCATTTTCCATCCTATATTCTTAGAATGTCCTAATTTTTCAGAGTTATGGGATATTGTATGTTCTTATATTTCAAAAACAGTAGCAGCTCTCAGGCTGTCAAATTAGACAGATGTTAAAACATATGAAAAATCCATTATTAATAAAAGAGTTATGGCATTTCAAAGACACAAAACAATTCACCCTTCTGAGCACCTTAACCAAAGTTGGCTCTCTTGAAATTATTTTTAGTGAAAGCCACAGTAGATCAAAATCATCCTCTCCTTTGTTCTTACCCCTCACAGAGTCTTAATGGGAACATTTTCATCCACATGGCAAAGTCTTGTTTTTCTTTGGGCAATAAGTTTGGTTCAAACTAATATTTATCTATTCTTTAAGATTATAATCCTTTCCCAATGCATCTTGGCCAGGAGAAAGCCCTCCAAACTGGTAGAATCAAAGTTTAAATGTCTAGGTAAGTGTTCCTCTGCAATATGTTACACATGGGTTGATTCTGTAATTAAAATCAGGCCAGAGAGATGTCTGCAGATGGAGAGTCTATTTATACTTGGGTCTCTTGATAGCTGATGACATCATACAAGCCATTTCTAATGATTCAAATGAGAGATAAACTTGTCTTGGATCCTGGATTATGCACTCCAAGAATCATTCCAGATGCAAATATGATTTATTCAGGAAATCCTGAAGTATGGGGTACAAATTACTGCTGCTTCTTTAAAAGAAAAAAAAATGAAACAGAAGAAAGCATTTTCCTAATATAACTTAATACATGTGGTACTTATAACCCAGTTATAAGACTTCTCATAGAGAATACTAAATATTCTGGAGTGGTAGCTACACTTTAAGTAGTTGTATCTGGAATTGCTTTTTCAAAAACTAAGGCTGTGATTCAGTTAAGCAAAGAACAAGAAGTAGAAAATTCAAAGTTACTGTAATAAGGAAGCCCTATTAGATGGAAAATTAATTCAAGTAAAATGAGTAATAGTCCTACTTCTTTAATGCACACAGATTTTCACAGATTAAAAATTAATCAAAACTTTAGAGGAATCAGGGTTTGATGAACTTGACATTTTAAGATAAGTTCTTGCTTTACAAAAAAGTCTTTCAATTTGTTGAAAATGAAGTGCTATAAATATTATTAGAGGTACTGTTCCCAAAGATTTCATAGCAGGGTTTTGGTCTCAGAAATCACAAAGAATTTTGATAAGCTCCAGACAGTCCTCTGAGTTATATAATTCATATCTAGGGTTGTGCATAATACTGGAAAAATCTTCAATATACTACATAAGGTGATTGGATAGAACTGAGATTAAGAATGGGAGAAAAATACCAAGGAAAGGATTCAGTAGGATTCCTACTACATTTCTATTAACAAAAGACTAGAAAGTAGCACTGAAGCTTCAGTAATCTTTGGAAAGAAATGAGAATGATGGCAATCACATCTTTGATCCTTTCTCCTGACTTAGCATTTTCACGTAATTTTTGGGCTTTCGTTGTTATTGTTTTTCTAACAAAATGCTAATCCTTAAAATAGTCTGTTTCACACATGGGTTTGGTGAAAAACTGACCATCTCTGAAGCCATTCACGTATTTGGCTCTCATATCAACACTGGGCCTAACCTAAACTTATTTTACCAAGGTAACAATTAATTGTACAGGAACTAGAGGTATACTGTTTACAGAAGAAAATGACAAAACCATAAGGGAGAAAGTCTGTCTTTTGATCTGGCCCATGTTAAGATTCTGGTATAAAAGTATTGTGTCTATCCATTGTGAAAATGAGGCAAGAAGTGAAAAGACAAAATGCCAACTCTCCAGAGAGGACAAGTAGAAGGCTGGACAGAGCTTGACCTTGATGATGCCTTTGAGCCACTGAGTTAACTTTGGGACAAGGAACTCCCAGACTTCCATTAATGTAAATAAATCTTTTTGTGGTTTAAGTCACTGATATCCAGGATTACTCTTATTTTTAATCATAAACATCATCAACTAATATAAATAGCTTCCCATGATATTTAGAAAAAACTTTATTATATCTTCCATGATAGAGCCCTGGCTACTGTATTTCCTACCATTATTCTTTGTATGCAAAGACACAGTGCCGTTTTTCTTTCTGTTGTGATTGTGAATGTTACCCCAATGTATGTAAAATCCCCTTCTCCCTACCTATTGCCAAATTTATTACATCATTGTCTCTTCCTCCTTCTTACTATGCAAGACTCAGAATAAATGTCCCTTCTCTGAAATACTTTTTATGACCATAGCCAAGGAAGTTTCTCCAATCAAATGATTTTCTATAACATAAATCTATTTTTTTTTTGTTTTTACTTCATAGACCTTTTAAATTTTTTTTTATTATAGATTTCTTGTTTCTTTAATCATATCCCTCTGTGGTATAAATCCCATAAGGGCAGGGTACCTATGCTTTAATTCCCTGTAATAACTGGCTCTAAGTCAAGAGATTTCTAGCACATGAAATTTCCTTGATGAAGATGTGTTAAATGAATACATGCCCAGAGCTAGTGGGTGGTGCTTCAAAGTAACATATATATAGACACACATATATATTTTTGCCCCTCGTAAAATCAGATATCAGGATAATGAGGACTGAGACTGATGATTAAATTAAGAAAATTAATTTTTATCCCTTAGTATTATCTTCCTGCCAAAATAGCCCTGTTTTTAAATCAGTGAGGTTCTGCGATGTATTCTGATTTTCTTTGAGCATGTTCATGTATATAAATGTTTAGACATTATTTTCACTACCTAAGAAGTTTGAGTCATTATGCTTATTTCACTCTTCATTTGATTATGTGCTAAATCAACTCTTGAATTCAACTTTTTTCTATAGCATTGTGTGAACTTCCCCTTTATTAATTTGTATGTCTCATATGCTCCCGTAAACTTTTCCATTATCTTTTACTTACAGAATAATATTGCTCTAATGCAATAAGGCAAACACAAATCCTGCATCAGTATTTTTTAAATGTATATGGGATTATGCATTGCATTTAATTGATCCTAGAAAAGAAAAAAAAGGCATTAGGGAACAACTAGTAAAATTAGAATTAAGTGTTAATAATTAGAATTAATTATTTAAATTAAGTATGGAGTTTAAATAATATAAATGTACCAATGTTGGTTACTTATTTGTTACAAATATACAATAGTAATGTAAGCTGGTAACAATATGAAAAACTGTTTGAGAGGTACACAGGAACTCTTTGTACTATCTTTGCACCTTTTCAATTAACACAAAATTATTCTAAAATTAAAAAGCATATTTAACATGAAAAATGTGGTGTATGGGAAAATTATTCAAGTAGTATAAGGTAAAAACACAATTTGTACTGGAAGTCTAGAACTAGTGACCCCAGTTAGATTTTATTAATAGGTGTGTCAGTTAGAAATCACATTTAGCTACAGGAAAAGGAGACACCAATATAATAGAGTAATCAAATTGGGATTTTATTTTTCCATATTAGAGAAAATTGTTTGCCTGTTGCTAGTGTTTCAGTGGTTCTAGGATTCCCTTGCCCTTTCGCTTATGGTGACTTTGTGGCTCAAGATGGGTGTTGAAGCTCTGGTTATCACCTCTGCATTCCAGCTAGTAATAAGGGTAAAGGGGCGACATTTATCATGAAATTCTCAAGTGGCTTCCACTTATATCTTTTGGCCAAAATCCTAGCTGCAAGGTAGGAACACTGGGGGGAAGAATGGCTACTTGGTAGATAAGTAGCAATCTTTGCTAAAAGTGGTCATTTCTGCCTAAAAAAAGAAATATATATGTAGGATGATTGCATGTGCCTGATAGACGTATTACAAGTGTTACCCTGAAACTGTACCATATGATAAAGCATACATTTCACTATGTAGACCTTACGTCTTTCTCCTGGTTGTATGACCACTGTGCAAAAGAATGGAGAAATGAAAAGGCTTTCACTCTTTTTGCAACTGAAGAATGCCCTTATGAAATGGAGTTTGACAATAGTCACTTGTAGCAAAAAGCCATACATAAAACATGCCACTTAAAGAACTGCATGGCAAGGAGAGGTATGCTTTTAGCCAAGGCTGAAGACCAACACTCTACAGTTCCTTAATTCAGTAAAGTTACAGGTTCTCTTTTCAAATAGCTGTAAACTTAAGTCCCCTTCCAAGAATTACCTTGGAATCACTGCAGGGGAACAACTGCTTCAACGTCAGGTGTAGAAAGCAAAACCTCATGATGCTCAGCAGGGGAGGGCAAGAAGATCATATTGTCCTAAGTCAGCAAACTTCAAACAGCTATTTCAAGGAAATGCTGATAACGTCATTTGCAAGGGATAATGATGATTATTCAGGAAATTGGTAGTGAGCTATCATTTTGTTGGGGCTTTTGCTTTTCCCATTCAGACATATAGTGGAAATTTATTATGGGAGGAGGTTTTCTTCATCAAATAGGACCTGTGACTGATCAAGAGCATGGGAAGAGGAGGCTGGAGGAAGCAAAGACCTAAGAAGAAAGCACAGAGAAAAGGGTTAATACATGATGGGAAATTTAGATCTTAATAAAGATGTGAATAATTGCTTTTGAAATAGTATTTATAAGGATTTTTAAAATTTAATTAACCGTAAAATATATATTAGAAAAGGAAATTTGCTAATATAGACAGGAAACCTATTTTAAGGCCATTTAAAAGATGTGTTAATAGGTTATTACATATCTATTACTGCATATCAGTTTTCAACCTTAAAATAATTTGCAGGACTTAATAAAACGAATACAAAATATCAAAGCAATGGTACAGTAGTTTAGATAGAGAAAAACAAATGACAGAAATGTAAGGGTCAGTGGCTAACCTACTGAGTGTAATTTCTAGTTCTCATATTTTAGGAAGAAAACGTAGTTAAAAAGCAGTATTTCTAAAATATACTTAATGAAATTGGATGCTCTTGATATAGAAATTTACTTTGAATACAAGTTTTGTACTTGATCCCCATTGTGTAATACAAACGAATATTTGTAAATCAAAATAACTTAATTGGGAAATACTGCATTTTATTCAGATGAAATGCCTTCATAAACTATTTCGGAGTAAACTCCAAAAGAACATTCACATATCTAAGATGGTCAATAAGTTGTGCCCAACAAGAGTAAACTATGTGAAATTATTTTATATAAATCGAATCACACAATATGTGGCCTTTTGTGTCTTTCTTTTTTTCACTTAGAATAATGTTTTCAAGGCTTATCCGTGTTTTAGCACATATAAGTACTTCATTTGTTTTTATGGCTGAATATTTCGTTGTATGCATATACCGCATTTTGTTTGCCCATTCATCAGTTGATGGACATTTGGGTTGTTTCCAGTTTTGAGCTATCATGAATAAAGCTTCTATGAATATGTGTATACAAATTTCTTTGTGGACATTTGTTGTTTTTTTCTGTTGGGTATATAACCAGGTGTGGAATGGCTGGATCATTTGGTAATTGTATGTTTAATTTTCTGAGAATCTGCAAAACTGTTTCCAGAGTGGCTGGACTGTTTTAGATCCCACCAGCAATGTATGATGGTTCTAATTTCTCCATTTCCTCATCAATCTTGTTATTTTCCTTAGTTTCAATTATAGCCAGCCTAGTGGATAGGAAATACTATCTTGTGGTTTGGTTTGTATTTCCCTTATGCCTAATGGTGTTGAGCTTCTTTTCATGTTTACTGGTTATTTGTATTTTTTCTTTAAAGAAATGTTTGGTTAGATCCCTGCCCATTTTTTTTTACTATTGAATTCTAAGTATTTTGTACATATTCTGGATAGTAGATTCCTATTTTATATATATATATAAATATATATATAAAGTATATATACATATATACTTTACAAATATTTTCTCCTGTTCTGTGGGTTGTCTTTCAACTTTCTTGATAGTGTCCTTTTAAGCAAAAAGGTTTTTAATTTTGATGAAGTTCAATATATCCATATTTTCCTTGGTTGTTTGTGCTTTAGGCATCAAAGTTAAGAAACCATTATATAATCTAAGGTCATGAAGATTTACGTCTATATTTTCTTCAAAGACTTTTGTCGTTTTAGCTTTTTCCTTCAGATTTGGTTCACTTTGAGTTAATATTTGTATATGGTGTGGGGTAAGAGACCAACTTTATTCTTTCACATATGGCTATCCATTGACCCAACACCATTTGTTGGAAAGTCTATCGTTTCCCCATTGAATTATCTTGGCACCGTTAGAAGTTCTATTTCTTTTATCCAGCACTTGTGTCCCTCTGTTTATTTTTTTCCATGCAATTTTATAAGGATATATTCAAATGCCATACAATCATCCACAGTGAACAATCAGTTGCTTACGGTATCATCATATAGTTGTGCATTCATCACCACAATTAGCCCTTACATATATTCATTACTCAGAGAAAGAACTGAAACAAGAGAATAATAAAAAGGATAAAAGGAAAAGTAAAAATAAGGTAAAATATAGCCATAAAGAAAGAGGAAGAGGCAAAAAAAAAAAAGCAAAAACACAAAAGAAAAAGGAAAAGAAAGAAAAAATGGCAACTAAAAAGCCACAAAAGAAAAGGTAAAAATAAAATAAAATACCATAAAAAGTTCAGACAGCAACACTTATGCCAAGAATCTCATACCCCTCACTTATGTCCCCCTCTCTAGGCATTTAGCTTTGGTGTATTGCCCTTGTTACAATTAAAGAAAGCATATTGCAATGTTAGTGTTAACTATAGACTCCAGTCCACATTGATTGTGTTTTTCCTCCAATATCACCCCCCTTTTTAACACCTTGCAAAGTTGACATTCATTTGTTCTCCCTCATGCAAAAACATATGTGTACATTTCATCACAATCATTGACCGCTCTAGGTTTCACTAAGCCACACAATCCCAGTCTTTATCTTCTATCTTTCTGATGTCCTACATGCTCCTAACCTTTCTCTTTCAAACATACTCACAGTCATCTTTGTTCAGCCTACTTACGTTATTGTGCTACCATCTCCGAACACTGTGATCCAAACCTCTCTCTCCTATCTTTTCCTATCTGTCTGTAGTTCTTCCTTTAGTATTTCCTGTAGAGCAGGTATCTTATTCACAAATGCTCTCATTGTGTGTTTGTCTGAGAACATTTTAAACTCTCCTTCATATTTAAAGGACAATTTTGCCAGATATAAAATTCTTGGTTGGTGGTTTTTCTCTTTCTGTATCTTAAATATATCATACCACTGTCTTCTCACTTCCATGGTTTCTACTGAGAAATCTGCACATAGTCTTATTGATCTTCCCTTGTATGTGATGGGTTGCTTTTCTCTTGTTGCTTCCAGAATTCTCAATTTGTCTTTGACATTTGATAATCTGATTATTGAGTGTCTTGCCATAAGTCTATTCATATCTATTCTGTGTGTTCACTGCCCTTCTTGGATCTGTAATTTTATGTCTTTCATAAAGGATGGAAAATTTTCAGTGACTATTTCCTCCATTATTGCCTCTGCCCCTTTTCCCTTCTTTTCCTCTTCCGGGACACCCATGACACACACATTCATGCACTTCATGTTGTCACTCATTTCCCTGAGACATCACTCATATCTCTCCATTCTTTCCCCCATCTGTTCTTTTGTGTGTAGGGTTTCAGATGTCCTGTTCTCCAGTTCATGAATCTTTTCTTCTGCCTCTTTAAATCTGCTGCTGTATGTCACCATTGTATCCTTCATCTCTTGTGTTGTGCTTTTCGTTCCCATAGGTTCTGCCAATTGTTTTTTCAAACTTTCAATTTCTTTCTTGTGTTTGCCCAATGTTTTCTTTATATCCTTCATCTCTTTTGCCATATCTTCCCTCAACTCATTGAATTGATTTTTTGATTCATTTTTAATTGATTTAGGAGATTTGTTTGATTAATAGTGAGTTGTTTCAATTCTTGTATCTCAGTTGAAGTGTAAGTTTGTTCCTTTGACTGGGCCATCTTCATTTTTCCTAATGTGATTTTTTCCTTTCTATAGTCTAGGCATCTGTTGGGGACGATTAAGGTAGCATGTATAAAATCCACCCTCAGCGATGCCAGAGATATGCAACATGACCACTAGGGCTGATGCAATAGCGGCTTAAGTTGCCCTCAGCCTTCTACGGAAGTGATAGCCGTTCGCGCCTAAGATTTGCGCCTAGAGTGCTAGCTTTACTACCTGCCTTCTACCCCAGCAACAGTAGCCACCAATCCTGTGCTAGCCTTACATCTGCCATTCACCCTAGCAACAGCAGCAGCCAATCCTAGACTGCCACCCGCCTTTGCAGCCACCAATCCTAGGCCGCCACCCGTTCGTACTAGCCACTCCCTCTACCTTAGAGTATATATACCCTGCCTCTTCAATAAAGTTTTGCAGCTTGATCAGAAACCTGTCTTGCTGTCGTTCCTCGCATCTCTTGTCCCATACCATTCCTCCCTCACAGGATTTGGAGCTTCCGTTGAACGTCCCGCCGGCCGGGACAGGCATCTGATTTCCTTGAATATCCCAATCAGATTTTCCTAGACCAGAGGGGCTCAGGTCTCAAGGGGAGGCAGTATTCAATATTAGATTTCCCTGAGGCTGGGTCTTAGAAGATTGACAGACTTTCCTGTGAGGCCTCTAGACTCTATGCTTTCCCTATCCAACCAAGCAGGTGGCACTTGTCAGCCCCAGCTCCCCACCAGCGTAAAGAGGTGCAGTCCTTTTAGTTCACAGTGGACTCTGACCTGTTGAGGGGCCGAGAAGTGTCAAAAAACAAGCTTAAGTTGTTTCAAGTTTGTTTGTTTGTTTACCCCCAGGTCCTGGGGTCTGAGTTCTCTGAGGGAGGGCAGCTCCTCGAGCTGGTCCCACCCCCCTTTTCTTAGGGAAGATACATCCCCAAGGTAGTTATCTGCTCCATTTGAATTCCAGAGCCAGAAAGACATATGAGAGCACTGCCTCTTTCTCACAAACAGATGCCTTTTCTTACCCTTGGCCAGTCCTGTCCTAAACATGTGCTTTCATTTGTAATGACATTGCTAGAAAATAGCATAGGGAAATAGGCAGAAAAGAAGAAAAAGCTGTATGCATTGCTGAAGAAATATCTGGTGAACCCAATAGAAACAATTGTCTGATATCGCATTAGCAGTGTGCCAGAAGTGTTGCAGCCCATGTTATGTGCTGTTAGTGAAGGGTGAAGAAAGCAGCATTATTTGGGAGGACTTTCAGATCACTTCTAAGTTTCCTTTCCCTTTAATGGTGCCCCCTTCCATTTTTTAATTGTGGAGTTTAATTGTCTGATTAAAGAGTATGGACCCAGGGGCCAGGATATGTGGTTGTGATTCATGGTTCAGTCCTTAGTAACAGTGAGACTTAACTCTTTCTGTGCCTTAATTTTGTCATTTACAAAGGGCTGCTGTGTTGCTTAAATAAGTTCAAACATATAAAGCAGTTAGAACATGGAGTGATAGAGAGCAGGTTCCCAGTATGATAAAGTTGTTGCTATGATTACCCCAATGCTAGTATTTTTTCTTTTAAGCCACATGCCAACTAATCTCTAATGAGGTAGTAATTGGTTGGGTTAAGGAGTTTATACTTATGGATATTAACATTTAATTAGGTGACTCCTGAAGGTTAGAAAGCCTCCAGAGCCCAAAGAATAGGGCATCTAACTGCAGAATTTCAGATCATTTCTATCAGATCCCGGGAGAAAAAGTGGGCTGATGCACTGGTAAGAGCTTGCCCAGACTGGCATTCTTCAGATTACTGTGTGGCAGAAGTTTTCTCCATCTCTATGAATCAGTGGTCGAAAACAAGGAATCAAGAGAGAAAGTCAAAACCTAAACTCACAGGAGGAAATGGGCACAGACTGAGGAAAGACGGGGGCGAGTTTCATGGCAGGAGAAGCTGTGTTTGCATACTGAAGCTGCTTAATGGAATGAAGTTGTGACATACTATTGAGAAGGCCTTGAGTTTTAGTTTCACGTGGCTTCTGTACAATTCCACTTGAAAATATGGAAATGAAATGATTCAAGTCTGCTTACAAGTCTGTTTGCAGAGCCAGAGCAAACATTTGACAGAATTATCCGAACCAGAGAAGTGTGCATGTAAATGGTGAACTTCGGTGACCTTTGAATATCCTCAGTACTTTTATATTTGTAAGGAAGCCACATTAACTCTTGTGAATAATCAGCCAAGCAAACAGTGAAACAGTGAAAACAATTTCAGACTACAGTAAAAGGACTTTTATTCCTTTCATAGATCTCAAATTACAAATTTGTGTCTGAACTGAAGGTTGGAAAGTAGGAAAGATTAAAAGGAAACTGAGAGTTAGGGCTGGGGGAAGAAAGGAAGAAAATAAAAAGGAAAAGAAACATTGGAGGAAATACGAAACTATTGAAATAAAATTAAAATATTTGGAGAGTAGAGATGTTACTTCACTCTCAAGCTCAGTAAGGATGGCATTCATTTAACCAGGATGAAATGACAAAGGTTGGAAGGATCAGGAAGGTGAAATCTTGACTGCTGTTCTTTGGCCCTTGTGTGGCAAAGGTTTTGCTCTGTTCCTTTGAGGTATTTCCTGCCATTTTTCTCCTGATATATGAGCCATTTTGTTCAAGACACTTTGGGAAGGATTCCAGGTGACCTTCACTGGATTGCTGTTTCTTCCTTGCTCCCCCCTGATGCAACCCCTTCTTGAAATCCTAAAGATGCGAGCTGGAGTGCATACCTCCAACTGTGGGGATTGCTAGGCTGCTCTTAAGTGTTTTCGGGAAGTTGTATTAAGCCTGTCAATTCTTGTAACGATTACCTGTTACAGTGTTCCTAATTAGCTCAATGACCATTTGGAGGAAGTGCTATTAGTTTTTGTGTCATGCAGTCTTTGTTGAGTGAGCTACTGATGAAACAAATGTGCTCTTTATAATGATGACATCATTTTTATACTTATTAGTCCTTAAATCAGGCTACGCCTTATAGAATAAAGTTTGGGGACTTGAGAGATAGAGGCAGAGGGAATATGATGACTTATAGAGAGGAGAAGAAAAGAAAAAAAGAAGCTTTGCATATATATGCCCAAGTATTTTATTAAAAGTTTAGTGGCTGCTCCAAGAGCAAGGTGTCTGTACCTTTAATCATTTTAAGTTTAAAAACAGAGCCTAATATTTCCACATCTTCCTCTGTCCCAGAGGGCAGCTAGGCCAACTTTAACAACATTAATTTCTCTTTATGACAGGACTAGTGCTGCCCCAGGTCTTCAGAACTGCCTAAAATGTCTGGAAAAGTAGATAATGAAGAGGATATTAGAATTGTAAACAAGAACTATTTTGTAATAAAAACCGTATATTTTCTCCCTTGGACTTTGGGTTTAATACTGCAGCAGCAAAAGTGTCACAAGTCATAATTTGTTGATGACTACTGAGCATGAGTTATAGTCAGAGCGGGTGCATAAAGGGCAAATCCTCCTGGCACCCCATTAAAGACAATCGCGGATGGGTAATTGCAATTTAGTTGTTCTAATGTGTCCCTTTCGTTTGATTTTTCATTGTGCTGATGAAAAGATCATGTGTATTACAACTTCCTAGGCTGCTTGCAGACTCATTTGCCCTTATGCAGAGGTATTTTGCACAGGTTTAAGGATTCGTTACTAGTGAATATGAATCACACTGCTAAAAGCCAGAGGAGACCCACGTACAACCCTGGAGTGCCTTCTAAATGTTTAAGAATAATCTAGGTTGGGGAGATGAACAAAGCAGCACCTTCCCCTCTGCTTTGTGTTTCTCCAGCAGCACATCTCACTTCTGTTTATCTATTCATCCTTTTGCTCACAGGGTTTATGAGTCTGGTTCAATGGACTAAGAAAGAGTAGATTTTCCCAAAAGAAACCAAATGCTCTTTGTTTGTCTGCAGGGAATGTGGGAGTAAAGTGTAAAACGTAAGCACTGCAATCTGTTAATATCATAAACACGACTCTCTTGTCTTAAGGTGCACAGCAGCTCAGCAAGTTCATATCATACTTAACCTTTGTCTTACCCTTATCCTTTGTTGTCCTGCTTCACACAGATGAAATCTGAACCCATAATCCTAAAAGTGTAGCAATTCTCAATAATATTGGTTTTGTTTGCATTTCATATCTGATTTTATTATACTCAGTGGCCTATGTTCCATAATCTATTCACTGAATTTAGTTTTGTAAGAGAAACAATGTACGAAGCCTCTCAATTCCTACTGAGATCTTTCCCATTGAAGGCAATAATGATAATATTTATGTTTTCAATTAGCCAGAACTTATTCTCACATTTGTGCAATTTTCTTTTCATGATTGCAATAGTGTAATAGCATATGTTTCAAAAAAAAAAAACAATAAGTATCTTTTCCGTAGAAGGCTAGAGTAAAATCCAGAATGATTTTGAAGAGAAAAGAAAGTTTGTGTTTTATGAACTCCCTTTAAATATTACAGTTTTAAAGATAAGGGCAGAACCCTTTTATTTACATCCATTTTCATCTAATTCCCTTCTTCGCAGCCAGGATGTGAAGGTAATCAACTTCATGGGTCTCTGCTTTGCGTCATCCCTGTGGTGTGACCAGAGTTAGGTGCAGGTGTCTTTCAGATGGGCTGAGGTAGTGAGATCAATTCTGAGACAGGGATCACTTGGGCTTGATGCAAACTGAAAGACAAAAATGAGCTCTCGTCTATTATTTAGGCACCTGTCCAGAGGTTGGAGGAGGGGGGAACGCTCCTTATGGAGATTTAGCCAAAGAAAGCAGAGATAACCACCTTGCCTTCTGTGTCTAATAAGATGTGAAAGGGGCCAGAAATAATAAGTATCACACTGTATTTTTTTTTCTTCATGTAAAAGGCTGGGAAACAAAAAGTCCTGAACACTGGCAGTGATACCAGTCATTTTCAAATGAAAAGGGCTATTTGTTTCCAAATTACAGCAGCCACTGGAATGCATACGTTTATGGCTCAGAAATCCTCATTTTGTGAAGTAAAATTACCTTTCAGTAATTTAGTCACTGCAGGCTTTCTCCTGCTGACTGGTCAGGAGCTATCAGATAGCTTGCAGCTGCAGGCTGAAGCCGGGCCATTTTTTTTTCCTAGGACAGGCAGTTAGTTAGTAGAGCCATCAGTGTGGCATCTGTCATCCTGCTAGGCCCAAATTGTTTTCTATGATGGATGTCACAGTCTGTATGATCAAAATAGAAGCCCTGCTGCTTTTAATTGCAAAATCGGAGTACTCGCACATTTGTTATTATGCCGAGGTTATTACCTCACGCAAAATGAATTAACAGGTGAAAATAATTGATGAGAGGCGTCCAGGGATTTTTAGCCTCTTCAAAGAGACTTTGTAATTATGGCATAATGAATGTTCTGAGACATATCTGTGGGGGGCAGCATGAGACCACCAAAGATCTCTTCAGATTGATGATAAATTTTACTGAATTCTGCTGTAATACTGCTTAAATTTACTTAGCAATTAGTTTAATAGGCCTACATGATTCATTATAACATACTGAGAATTTTTAAATAAGTTTGTTACATCCATCTATAAATTAGGCTACTTACCTCAGCTTTCTTCCCAAGATGATGGGACATGTTAAAAAATACTATTCTCTGAAACGAAGATTACGTAGGATAGGGATTTGGGTTTCAAAAACGCCTGTCGAAATGCTGCTGGATCTCATAATTCTTCTTCCCCTTTTCTAATCGCTTGTGAAATAGCTTTGCCAAATTTTTTTCCAAATATACTTTTAAGAGTTTCCCGGCCCATGGAGACTCTGCGTTTGTCCTATGAAGTAAATCGTTTCAGCATTTTGCAAGTTGAAGTAATTGGTCTTGGCTTTCTGACAACTCTTCCATTCAGACTTGGTCATAGTTCAAATTCATTCAGCTCCTGAGTGCATCCAGAGTGATGGAGTCCAGCCATCTTCCCCTTTCCTCATGACATCCTGAAACTGCAGAGGGGATATCTCTGTCACTGAGAGCTCCCTTCAAACATTGCCTTAGGAGCCCAGAAATCACTTTCCCTGTATTAACCCAGTGCAGCCAAAATGCTGGTATACTGCTTTGCCTGTGTGCCTGGGCAGGTACAGAACAGTAGTTATAAAGTGATCAGCATAAAAGTTACAAGGGTGGCAAAACATTATTAAGTACAATATAGGGTCATTTAAAGAAAAGAAAAACCATTACTGGACAAGTCATAACCACAATTTTCCATGACCATCCAAATCTCAAGGCAATTCTTTAATTCGCAAGAGCTGAAAAACTAAATTAATTTTGGGTACTATTATGAGGAATATATGTAAAGGAAATGTTGAGGCTAAGATAACCTTCATGTAAAAATAAAGAAGAGAAAAAGGAAAGGGAAATCAAACTCTAAATTTTGAGGAATTACAAACTCAGATAGAAAAGTCACATGTTAACAATAGCTATATTCATTTTTAAGTGACAGGGAGTTTTATCACAACTCAAACTAGATTGATTAGTCTATATTTCTTGAAAACATGCATTATTAACATTGCTGCTGTTCCTTTTGTGAGACACACACGCTTTCCTGCCCAAAGAGTCAGTAACACCTTTGTGATGTATCTCCTCTATTCTATCAAGTAGTTTTAATGACAATTTGTTATTATTCTTTTCCTGAGCTTAAGCAAATGCATAATTGAAAGTGCAGTTGATATTGACATGACTCTTTTTTACATTACATACACATATATATATATTATATATATATTTTATATTATATGTATTTTATATGTAAGTATATGTATATATAATTTTATGTATCTACATACGTGTAAACACACACAAACACATATATATATATAGCATTATTTTTCAAATTTATCATTGGAATTTTAGTATTTAAGAGTATATAATATCAAAGGGTCCCAATAACAGGAAGAAGAATCCATGACAAGAAAATGTAATGAATGCAAGACAAGTAGTGGTTTGCCCCACATGGGAAGTGGACTGTGGTAACTCATAGCAGGCTGCATGTCACTTGCTAGGACATTTTTCACAAACCTTCACAATCCTGCATTTATCTTAGCATAGACCCCAAGGTGAATTCTCCAAAGACATTAACAATAGATAAATGCTTTTTAAACAAAATAGTCTATCTGAAAAATCTGTTACAAAGGTAAGAGGATATTATACAATGTGACTTCAATTGTGTCGTAAAGCATGATGCCATTTTGTGATATTACTTTTGTTGTTTAGTTTTTAACTTTAAAGTAGAGCAAAATGACCTGAAATTCAGAGTTTAATGTTGGAAATTTTGATACCTGTTTCATTGAGATTATATTGGATTATTGTTATGAAACACCATGGGAAACACCCAAGGAATTCCACCTTAAACAAAATAAAAAAACAGGCAAAAATGAATTTCTAAAAACAAAATTCATGTTAATGAAGGTTGGATACAATTTTTGAAATATGATTATTATGGAAATTCCAGTGTCCTATTCATAACGCAAACCAAGAAGCAATAGATTACCTGATTTAAATTTCATGGTGAGATATACAAACACAAATAGATGCATTTCATGCAGAAATGAAGAACAGAGGGACTGGGTGGGGGTTATGATAGCTTTATGACAAAGGACACATGAATTGAGTGCGGTACAACTGACTCTAAAGCAAATTCGGCTTCTTTTTTCTTGTCCTTTCTTTATTTCTCTATATAATATGTATAGAAGTACAAGGTTTACTCGGTGTCTAGTGATGACAAACAAAGAGCACTCAATGCAGTGTGTATGTTTCAAAGAAATTGTGTTTCCGATGAGAAAATCTGATGTTCTTTTTAACGACTATAGAATGTGAAATAGTAAGAATAGGGAAAAGGGTATTTGTTTTATTCATGGGCCATTGCAAAATAATTCCATGTGTCATAGGATTTGGTGAGCTCATGAAGTCTGAATCACTGACTTGCCAGACAGATCCACTTCCAGGAAAGAAAAAGTTTTTGTTGATAATTTAATGAGAATGCAAATAATTTCTCTTGATGATGTTAGAATTTTAGTAGTATTGGTCTGCTACTAGCATGCTATGAATTCTGTGTAATTAAATGGAATTGGATTTCAGCCCTGACTTTATAGACGGCACTGGTTTCTGAGTAATACCACATTCAAACACCTCACTCTGATGTATTGCATTAATAGATCATCAGAAGCAGTTGTCATTCCAATGATGTATTAATGTAATACATGAGAATGAGACTCACTGATGATGTATTTAGTACTCACAAGATGGCAGTGTCCAAAGAAGAAATGGGCCTGGTAAGGAAGCCATTGTAATTACAGTGGAGTCAGTCAGAGTACAGCACTTCTTAAGCTCTTTCTGGATGCCAAGTTGGTGTATCAGTACAGAAGCTACATTTTTGACACTATTGCTTGTACAACGAGAAAGGAGTTATTATCCCATTTCAAAATAATATCCATTGGTGAACTGCAGGAAAATATATACATACCTGTCCCACCACCATATGATATTTTAGCCTGTGCCAATATGTACATTGGTATAGAGCATTGTGTTCTATTAGTGCTTGCTTCTGGAAAAAAAAAAAAAAATATATATATATATATATATATGTATATGTGTATATATATATGTATATATATTCCTTTTAAGCAGGATTTTCTGGGATGATGCTCAAAATATATTATCATAACAACAGTTTTCCATCTGATAGTTTCTGCCAAAGGGGAAGCTTTTGCTACTGAGTGTCTATATGCTGCCAATAATGGGCACAGCTTCTGGCATTAGCTTGAGACGCAGATATTTTAAGTAAAACATTAAACTTAGGGCTCACTGTCATACATTTTCTGCTAATAGAGCTTGCAACACCTACTATAAATGTAGATGAATTAGAGACTCCTGGTGACCTCTATCTACCTCCTGCCGTGCTTTTTCTAAAAGGGTAAAAGACAGACTTTTAAATGTTTATAACATAGGGCTAAAAAGCTCTTTTTATGCAATGGAATAGCAGTTACTGTTCACCTTCTTGCAGCAGCTGATTGCATCATAAATAAAACAGTAGTGCTAGTCATCCCAGCTGTGAAATGGATGTGTGGAGATAGCAGTCTAAAGGCATTGGTGAGGAATAGGTAGGGCTGGAATAGGAACAGGGCTGGCTGAAAAGATTGGGGATTCCATAGTGTGTGTGTGTGTGTGTGTGTGTGTGTGTGTGTGTGTGTGTGCGCGCGCGTGCAGTTTGGAAAGGACAAAACAAAGTAGACATGATAGTTTATACATAACATTTCCTTCCCTAGAAATTTAGCATCTGAAGCATTGTTTGAAAGAAGTTTCCCTATCCCCTAGGCAGAAAGGCAAAGCAGTAGTGGAAAGAAAGGGTTAACCACAGAGAAAGTGAGATGCTGAAGTAGTGCTTGTTCCAATTTTCCTGGCAAGGCTGGTAGTGGCTTTCTCAGACCATACTAAACAACCAAATTTAGACCACAAGAGAAAATTTGAAGGAAAAAATGGACATATTCTTTTTATTAAGCATCATCTATACATTGATACATTTTATTTCACAATTACCATTCCTTTGATTTGAAGCTGTGAAATCACTTTATCATTTGTGAATAATAAATAGTAATTCTTTCAGTGGATTCCTGCAATAGTTTCTACTTTTTCTAAATGCTTAGAAATATTAGTAGAAAAATATATTGCATACTTTAATTTGACAAGAAAAGTTATTTTGAAAATCTTAATACCACATAGCTCATACATATCTAATCCATTTTTAGAATGATTGTTGCATGTGCAAATTAAATAGTGCCCATTGGAGTATGCATTCTCCAAAAGGTCTATTGACTTTCTAAGCTATTAACCAGCCCCTATATCCAGTTATCTTTTAGGCTTTTTAGTAATACTTTAAAATAATTATTTTATACTATATGTTTCCTTAAAAATCTGGAACTAAGGTTTGAAATATAGATCTGAACTAGAGGATGGAGAGGTAGGCAAATCCTTAAAATACATTTTTGTAGCACATTGAAACACCAAAAGAAGTTATGAAAGTAAAGTTGAGATTGTTATATTGTACCTGGCCACTGATTGTTTTAATATGAAATAAAATGATTTTCGCATTAGCTGGACACAGTTTTGGTATGTATTTAAATACACACATGTACTTATTTTTGCCCCACACTTATTTGCATAAAAATATTTAATTATTTGTCTAGGTAGTTTAAAGAGTCTTCACTTGGAATATGTAAATGATTAATTCAGTAAATAGTTGATTATAGACTTCCAAATTATTCACCAATGTGTATTATCATGTTTGCACTAAGTTAAGCGACAGTGCCAGCGATATTGGAAAGGAATGCCCTGGGGATTTTCTTGCCCTTAGGTAACAGAAGTGTGACCTAGACCCTGCCCTAGACATCCGTCCCTCTGTCTGTCCCTCCCTCTCTCCATCCCTCCCTCCCTCCCTCTTTCTTCTTATTATTTTTTTAATTTGGTAAATTTAGTGACATCTACAGACAAGAACATAATGTCAAGGAGACAGTGGCAGAGGAGGAAAGTCAGACGAATGGGAAGATGGTGTCACTTTCATACTGTGATAACCGTGAAACAATAATTAACCTAAAATTTTGTAGTATTTCTAAAATGCTATATAGTTGCAAAGATATGTTAATGATATTTCATGACAGTAAGATGTCTTTTTCTTCATATTGGCATAAATTGTAGTCAGTGAGGACAAGGATATAAATTAATTGTAAAATTTGTGATAGAAAAATCTACTACTGTAAAACTGTCATGCGCTGAGGAATGCTTTCAATAGTGGACACAAAAGAAAGAGAAATATGGGGGTGCAAAAAATGCTAACCTAGTTTTGTTGAAAAGTTTGGGGCTTTGAAACATTTATTCTAATAACACCAACACATTCATTTTAAGTATATTTAAATATTTCTAATATTTAAATATAATATAAAGAGAGCCACAAAATTTTGATATGCTTTAAACTGCGGTAAAAAAAAAAAAATAAGAGAGAGTCACAATAGAAAAATGAATTCTGACCTTTCGAATATTGTGCTCTATTCAACGGTATCTAAGGTAGCATCAATTCTTAGCTTGTACTTGAAATATGTCACATTATCTAAGAAGTAACAGCAACTAGAAAATCCAGAATTCTTATAAATATTGTACGAAGTAAACACTAATCAAAGTCTGAAACATTTGTGTGTTTTTAAATTTATTTTAACATATGAACACATTAAATACACCATAACTAATACTTCTCATATTTTTTCTAAGTAAAAACTGTTTACTTGCACAAACATTGACATTATTGGAGTAAAAGATCTATGGTTGTCTAAACATGAAATAGGAGGGTTAAGTCCCCTTGCACTTTATATGAGATAAAAACTGATTTCAGCAAAAGGCGTAACTGCCACTTCCACCTGATGTTAATGAGAGTTCTTCATCAATTAAATAATCATTTGAAGATTTTACTAAAATTCCAACTAGCACACTCATTGTGTTTGACAGTGGCATTTTCTTTGTTGAAATAGTTTTGGCTCATAATTGGCTCCATGGGCTTTTATTTATAAATCCACCTCATTGTGTCTCAGTAGCTTAACAGCTGTAACTCTGGACTCTGGTTTACCATGCAATATTTGGCAGTTAGTTTTGTGATAATTAAGCCTATGTCTTAATTCTAATTTAGTTTGTATACCTTGTTTCACATTGTCTCTCTGTTCATTTCTTTTCTCCCCAATATCTCTTCCATTTATTCCCCTCCCCCATTGCTCTCTCTATTTCTCTCTCTCTCTCCACCCTCCTTCCCTGCATCTCTCCAATTTCTATAGGAAATAGTCTAGGCTCCCTTTTCTTTCAGCTACGTAAATGTTGTCTTTTCACTTGATGGAAATTCGCCTCATCGCCTTTCTCCATCTTTTCAGGCTGTCTGATCATCTCATTCTGGAAATGACTATTTCTTTTACTTTTTACTTGAGGAGTTATTTTTCCCACTACTAGCTTTCACCTTCCACAGATATAAAAACCTAATTGTGCATTATGGTACAAATGAAATCCGAAATTATCAAGTGCAAAATTAGCATTAAAAAATCATAAGACAGCAAACAATAGGGTTTTTATGTGATTTTTGTAACTGCATGAAACTAGTTACTCTGACAATAATTGTTTGTGCCTCATTAACATGCAAAATGGTTTTATAGACTAACACACACACAAAAGAAACCATTTTGATGAGAACTGTGCTTTGTTTAATGTTAGACACCATTGTATTTGCTTTCCTAATATAACAGTTCTAATTAGTACCTAGCACTCATCCTGAGTTTTTCAGCTTGAACACTCTGAAGGTGACAATTGAGTCACAATTCCATGGCACTCTTTGTCAGTACCTGTCAAAATATAGCTAATCCTTTAGGAGTTGTGATCTAAATACTGAAAAAAAAAGTTGATAGTCCAGAAACAGTCTGTCTCTAGGTAATTTTAAAAAAATAAAATTGTACATTAGCCCTTGCTTAAAAAAAAAATACCGTTAATACTACTCAATTAAATGTGGCCCTGATAAAATTGGAGTTATCCTAATAATTTCTTAACATCATTTTTATAAATCAACCTTTATTTGTTTGCCTGATTCATGTAACATCACTTCCTTGGTGAGATTTATAGGGAAATTTTAAATCAATTATTCTGCATATCCAGACTTTTTAGATATGATTAGCTGTTCATGTTAGGAGCTTGGGGTATATATATTTTTTTCCTCCATTGAAAATGTGATACCACAGGACAAAAATTTTCTGACCCTAACTCATCATGATTTTAATTTCAGGAAACGCACAGGGCCCTGTTTGAAGCCTGTCTCCAGTTAAGAGAGAATGTGGATTCAAAGACTTGGGAGAAGATTTCCAAGCAGATTTTGAAACCCATATGCTTTCCCTGATAGGACTGAACCTAAAAGACCACAGGACTGTGGGGAACTAAGTTTATTATGGAATGCTACCATTCCATGCTACCTGAGCATGAAAAAATACATCAAACATAAGACCTACTACTTTTGGATAAATGACAAAAAAGGTAGACTGTTTTAAACTTTACATCTGATTGGGCTCATAAAAATCATGTGTTCACTTTTTTTTTTTTTTTTTTGTACCAGACTGGGATTATTTTTTCCCCAAAGTTCTGAATTACTTAACAGAAACATTCTATCTAACTTAGATTTTTTGTAAAAAGTCAATGGATTTTCTAATTTTACAAAACTGACTCATCAAAGTAGTAATCATCCTAATTTAGATGGAATTGATCAGTTGTCCTGGAGCTTTAACAGCTCTAGGAAAGTATTTTAATAGGTACTATTGCTTCAGTTTGTTTTTTATTAAAACCTAACAAAGGAGCGGATCTAAGATGGTGGCATAGAGAGGCGTGGAAGCTAAGTAGTCCCCCTGGAACAACTGAAAAAAAACAGAAACAATTAGCAAATAATCCAGAATAACTGCGAGGGGACAAACGAGACTGTCCACTCATCATACACCAACCTGAATTGGGAGGAATGCCCAAGATCACAGCATAAAATCTGTAAGTAAAATCTGCGGATCCAAGTCTGAGACCCCCTCCCCCATAGCCTAAGCTGCAAAGCCTCGTAGTGCCAGAGAGAAGCTCTCTCCCAGCAAGCAAATATAGCTCAGCTGAGCTCCAAGTGGGGTTTTAAGTAGCGAGTGTGAACTGTTCACTACAGATACGAATCCCCAAAAAACAGACAGAGGCTTTGGGTGACGACTGACCTTGGGGAGCCAGAGGGTCGCCTTGGACTAGGTCTGAAGGGGACTGTCTGTTTCTTTTTCAGCTCAGTGGAGAAAGCCCCTGCCATTTTCAGTTCCCAGTGCTGTGACTCAGAGAAGGGTGGAGATAGCACAAGCAGAGAGAGAGAGAGACCATTGAAATGCCAATGACCTCCCCCTAGAGGGTCTGTCTTCTCTAAGAGGAAAGGGGTGGGGCCCTTTTCATTTAGAACCAGACACCAGAGCCTGGGGGAACATGACCATACCTCCTCACACCAGTCAAGAATTACAGGCTAACAGTCACCACCTGCTGGGCAGGAAAGCACAGTGACCTGAGGCATCACAGGGTGTACCAATTTTCTAAGACACACCCTCAGCGAAACCAGAAACTGAATATTTCTTCACTCTGGACCTGAGGCTGTTCTGGTCTGGGAAAACCTGATTGGGGTAACCAAGGAAACCATGCCTAGACAACAGAAAATTACAACCTACACTAAGAAAAATGAAGTTATGGCCCAGTCAAAGGAACAAATATATACTTCAACTGAGATACAGGAATTTAAACAACTAATGCTAAATCAATTCAAAAAGTTTAGAGAAGATTTTGCAAAAGAGATAGAGGCTGTAAAGAAAACACAGGGCATACATAAGGCAGAAATCGAAAGTTCAAAAAAACAACTAGTAGAATCTATGGAAATGAAAGGCACAACACAAGAGACAAAAGACACAATGGAAACACAACAGCAGATCTCGAGAGGGAGAAAAACACACTCAGGAACTGGAAAACAAAACACCTGAAAGCCTGCACGCAAAGGAGCAGATGGAAAAAAGAATGAAAAAATATGAGCAACGTCTCCGGGAACTTAAGGATGAAACAAAGTACAAGAATGTACATATCATTGGTGTCCCAGAAGGTGAAGAGAAGGGAAAAGGGGAAGAAGCAATAACAGAGGAAATAATTAATGAAAATTTCCCATCTCTTATGAAAGATATAAAATTACAGATCCAAGAAGTGCACCATACCCCAAACAGAATAGACCTAAGTAGGCCTATGCCAAAACACTTAATAATCAGATTATCAAATGTCAAAGGCAAAGAGAGAATCCTGAAAGCAGCAAGAGAAAAGCAATCCATCACATACAAAGGAAGCTTAATAAGACTCTGTGTGGATCTCTCAACAGAAACCATGGAGGCAAGACGGAAGTGGTGTGATATATTTAAGATACTGAAAGAGGAAAACCACCAGCCAAGAATCCTATATCCAGCAAAGCTGTCCTTCAAATATGAGGGAGAGCTCAAAATATTTTCTGACAAACAGACAATGAGAGACTTTGTGAACAAGACACCCACCCTACAGGAAATACTAAAGAGAGCACTACAGAGTGATAGGAAAAGACAGGAGTGCGTGGATTGGAACACAATTTTGGGAGATGGTAGCACAGCAATGTAAGTACACTGAACAAAGATAACTGAATATGGTTGAGAGAGGAAGGTTGGGAGCATGTGAGACACCAGAAGAAAGGAGGAAAGATAAAGACTGGGACTGTGTAACTTGGCGAAATCTAGAGTGTTCAACAATTGTGATAAAATGTACAAATATGTTCTTTACGAGAAGAAACAAGCAAATGTCAACCTTGCAAGGTGTTAAAAATGGGGAGGCATTGGGGGAGGGATGCAATCAACGTAAACTAGAGACTATAACTAACAGAATTATTGTATTATGCTTCCTTTAATGTAACAAAGGTGATATACCAAGGTAAATGCAGATAAGAGGGGGAGATAGGGGAGGCATGTTAGACACTTGACATTGGTGGTGTTGTCTGACTCTTTACTCTACTTTGATTTAAGGTTATTTTTCCTTTTGCTGCTTCCTAGCTGTTATTTTTTTTTTTCCTCTTTTTTTGCCTCTCTACCTTCTTTGACTCTCCCTCCTGCCTTGTGGAAGAAATGTAGATGCCCTTATATAGATAGTGGTGAGGGTGGTGAACACATAAATATATGACCATACAGAGAACCATCGATTATTTACTTAGGATGGAATGTATGGTGTGTGAACAAAGCCATATTAAAAAAAAAAAAAAGGGTTGATGACAAAACCTCGAGGGCAATATACTGAGTGAAATAAGCCAGATACATAAGGACAAATATTGCAGGGTCTCACTGATAGGAACTAATTATAATATGTAAACTCATAGACATGAAATATAAGGTACCAAGATACAGGACAAGGCTTAAGAATGGGGAGCAGTTGCTTAGTATGAGCAGAATGTTCAACTAGGATGAACTTAAATATTTGGAAATGAACAGAGGTGTCGGTAGCAAGATGTGAGAATAACTAACAGTGCTGAATGGTGTGTGAATGAGGTGGAAAGGGGAAGCTCAGAGTCATATATGTCACCAGAAGGAAAGTTGGAGATCAAAAGATGGAAATGTATAAAACTGAATCCTATGGTGGGCAATGCCCAGATTAACTGTACAAATATTACAAATCTCTTCCATGAACCAGAACAAATGTATGACAATTAGAAGTTAATAATAGAGGAGCATATGGGGAAGAAATATATACCTATTGCAAACTATATACAGTTAAGTATAGTATTTCAACATTTTTTCATAAACAGTAACAAATGTACTATGCCAACACTACGAGTCAACAATTGAGGGGGGTTGGTTGGGGATATGGGAGGATTCGAGTTTCCTTTTCTTTTTTCTTTTTTCATTTTTCACTTTATTTCTTGTCTGGAGTAATGAAAAGGTTCTAAAAATTGAACAAAAATTAAGTGTGGTGATGGATGCACAGCTGTATGATGGTACCAGGGGCAACTGATTGTACACTTTGGATCTTTGGATAATTGTATGGTATCTGAACAATCCCCCAAAAAATTAAAAAGGAAAAAAAAAACAGCTAACAAATGGTTTATTTTAATATCATACAAAAGTTTAATACTATAAAATAAAATTAAAGTCACTATATTCTTATCCAAATGATTCTAGATTCTCTGTAATGTAATATTAAACAAATTCATATGATATATGTGTGATGTTTAAACTCACACCCACTCACCCAAGTTCTGGAAGAATTTGAATTTAAGGTACCTCTGGTTAGGTTTTCACATAAAAAAATTTCTGATCACATCTTCCTCTAAAATACTTTTTAGAGAACTGTTTCTTTAAGTTTTGTTTATATAGGTAGATGGTAAATCCTGATTTTTCCATGTCTGTTGTCTCACATCGCATCTCTACTTTTTCCCCACCAGATTAAAGATACCTCTAATTTTCTATTTTTAATAAATCAAATGACACGTGATGAAAAAAAATTTCCTTGTATCTCTCTGTAACATTTTGGACACAAATAACTATTGAAAATGTTCTGGGCTTATATATTTTTAACTACAAAGAACTTAAAAATGACAAATAAAATGAATTATTTTGACTGATCCATTTTAGGATGAAAATTAGTGAGAAAAAAGTTTTGATAGACAAGATAATTGACATATGAATATAGATTTCATAGGTCAGAAAGTTAGAAGGGATCCTGAAATTCTTCCATCTATATTTCAACCAAAATAAATATAGACCCTAGCTTCTTATTAAGCTTATGTTTGAGAATATCCAGTGATTGGGAACTCATTTTTTTACAGGATGCTTTCACTTTGCACACAGAATTAGATATAAAGTTTTTTTTTTTCCCCACAAAATCCTTTCTGTGCCTTCTACCCATTTATCCTACTTCTGTCACTGAGACATAGAATAAATCTATTCCTCAAATGAAAGATCCCTAAATGTTTGAAAATATCCATCCTCCAGCATCATAAAATTATGTTCATCAAGCTAAAGTTTCCACCATAAGACATAGTTTCAAGACCATCTCTATTAGTTTCCTCTATACATATTCATTTGCCAATCATTCTCTTAAAAAGTGACATCTAAAACATATCTATCAATTTATCTGTCATCTATCTATCTAATCCTCTATCTACTATGTATCTATCTATCGCTTATGTAGCTATCTACCTAGTTTCAATATATTTACCATATTCAGTGTGCAAGAAGCTTGGTTCAGAGTAAGGCGATAGTCACAGTCCTGACTGTAAAGCATATATGTTGCTAATGGAATTAGAGAAGTAAACAATCATGCTGTTTAATTACAATTGTGAACAGTAGTCTATTGGAAGAACTAAACAAACACACAAACAAAATTTAGAAGTCTGATTCAATAGGAGTGAAAAAGGTCAGAAGAACTTTTCCTTAAGGATAAAAAAAATTTTTTTGAATGCTGAATGATATAAATATTTAATCAAACCAAAGCTTTTAGTGTGTGGAAAAATATGAATTGGGGTTTTTATATGGCAAAAGAAAGATTAAGAAATGTTCTTGGAACACTAGAGCTGTTGTTGTATGTATAAGGCAACCCCTACCAAGCAAGGCCATTATATTGCCTACTCTAACATTTTTACGACTAAATTTTGAGTTATAACAGGATAGGCCTAGATCTGCTGTAGTTAACTGAAGCCTCAGAGAATTAACTTAAAGGCTCATTAAAATGTAATTGTAGAATGCTGCATTTATTCTGGGAGATACATCTCAAGCTTAGATAGCTAAGAGAATTCCTTTTGAGATTTAGACACTATTTGTACCCCTTCTCACTATATGACTCTTCTCTCATTCTAACTCATCTCTCAGTGGATCCTCTAGATGTTCTAGACTCTCTAAAGGAAAAGTAAAACTCTCTACAGAAATTATCTAAAACAGACAAACAGATATAGCAATGTCCTTATCCTTAAGTCACAAATAATATTGTCCTCTAATTTTGTATCCCAATTCCACAACATTGTGACATATTCACTGTAGTGTTTTGATGATTAAAAGGAAGAATCATAGCTAACTTAATCTTCTTTGATAGCCCACTGACAAATATAATGACATCCAAACACCTATCAATCTTCGCTCCAGAGATATACAGACCTTTTCATCGGCTGAGTCCAAGCAACGTGTGTGTGCATGTGCACACATACATATATGTGTATGGTTTTGCAACTGGGCAAACAATCAAAGAAAAAGGAATGAATACAACCATCTGTTTGGAAATTGGTAAACTGCAAATTGATCCCCTAACTGTGATTAGGGAGAATACATGTTTTCCTCAGCTTTGCTTCTTTCACAGAATCTCACACACATCAATAACAATGGCTTTTACTTCCTTCAGCTGAAGATGGAGAGACAGAGATGCTTTAAAGTTGTCAATGTCAGAGAGGGTTTGTCCTGCATAGTTATAAGCCCATTATTTAAAAGAACAAAATGAAGGCTTGTTTCCAACAGTGAATTTAATACTTTTTCTGCCTTGCATTATGGTGACAGTACTGAAAAGTAGAATCAGTAAAAAAAGGAAAAAGGAAAAAATAGGAATGCATTTTTAAAACTCAAAACCAAATTGTAACCCTTTCTTACATGCTGAGTGTGGGATATTTACCTACTGTTGTAACCTTTAAAAGCACAGCTAGAGCCAACAAATAGTTGATAATTTTTCCTTTTATTTTACATTTACTTCTTAATTTTATAAGAATTCTTTTTGGAGCTTCTAGGAGCCTAGTGTAATACAACAGGGATTGAATGAATACTGACTTCCCAGATATACCATTGTTAAAAATATATAAACTATGAAAAGATAAAATAAAAAGAAGCAAATAAAAGTGGGTCATGTGCTTATTAAACTGGGTAGCCTGAATGATAAAGACCTAAAGTTTATTATTTCCATAAACCTGAAATATTGAATTTGTTTAGAGTTCTGAAATGCTTTACAAACTTTGGTAAATTATGTACAATTGAGGGATTTGGCACAGGATGAAATATTTAAGATTTCAAATGAGTGACTGTGATATTTGTATATATTTTTAAAATCTCATATACAAAATTATGATTTGTTATATCTGATTATAAAAGCAGATTATTTCAATAAAAAGAAAGCAATGGAAGTCAGGAAAAAACATCCTTGGAAAAAATTTTGAAATTTGACTACATTTTTACTTCTGTCCCTTCTCCTAAGCTTGTATATATGGGCAAGCTGATTGGTGAGAATAATATGTTGACATCATATTGTGAGGCAGTATATTAGCACCATTGTTTTGGGTTGAATGGTAAACCCCAGAGGTGTGTCCAAGTCCTAATCCCCAGAATCTGTGCATGTCACCTAATTTGAAAAAAGGGTCTTTGCAGATTTAATTAAGCGAAGGATCTCAAGGTGAGATCATCCTGAATTAACCGTGTGGGCCATAAATTCAGTGACAAGTGCCCTTATAAGAAGAGCAGATACACAGAGACACAGGTGAGAAGGCCAAGTGAAGATAGAGGCAGAGATTAGAGAGAGGCATCTCCAAAGCAAGGACCACAAGGATTGCTGCCAGCCACAAGAAGCTGAGAGGCATGGAACGGCTCCTCCCTCATAGCCTCCAAAAGGATCAACCCTGCTGAGACCTTGATTTTGGACTTCTGGACTCCAAAACAGTGAAAGAATAAATTCCTGTGATTTTTAAGCCACCCAAGTCTGTAGTAATTTGTTGCGGCAGCCCTAGGAAACAAAGACATTAATTTTCATAATGCTGGTGTTCAGGCATCACCCAGAATTTTCCACATGGATATTAGAAACAGTCATTTTATATCACCCTAAGTGTCCTAGAAGGTGGCAGACTGAATCTGTGAACAAGAAGAAAGCGAATAAATAAAATAACTCCCATCTTACACTAGGTTGTTTGGCACCGTGAAAAAGGAAGCAAGCTAAACTTCAGGCACCTAACTTCTGATTATTCCACTTTCTAGTCTGTAAAATGGAATTAAAAACAAAGGTAATAAAGGTGGAAATAGTATAGAAATTTAAAATCTTTTTAAAAGCAGAATTTTTCTATAGCTGAAGTCAGGGTTTCTTTTCAAAAATACACAATGTGATTTAGGGAAAACTGTGTCTCAGCTTCAGAAAACAAATGTTGATTATAAGGTATGAGAAATACTCTGTTGTATATGCTGTGAGAAACATAAGGGAAATTCATTATAATTTTGACTACCTTTTTTTTTTTAAAAAAAGAATAAGTTTCTAAAAATATACTTACTTTTATTAAATAAAAATCAGCAGCAGTTTGAAACTCTCCACTTTAGAAAATAATAAACTTTTCATATGAGGCATTGTTCCCATGCTTTCGAAGACTTCTTTCCGATAGCCTCAGTATTTTAAGGCCTCAGTGCTTTCCCAAGTCTTTCCAAATCACTTATCAGCAACAGATCTATTATGTATGTATTTATTTATTAAAAGGAATTAGTAATACTAAAGCAGTCTACAGGACACATTTTTTTCTTTTAATAACTCTACTCGGTTCTGTGGGGTTGAGATTGGTGAGGAGGGAAGTGCCTGTTCATAAGGTGGAAACCACCTACTTTGTGAATAGCAAATATTAGTGAGAAGAGTGACCATTTTCTAGGAATTGAAACCTTATCGTGTGAACATATTTAAAAATCCAAAGACAACTTTCTAATACCTCTTTCTAAAATTAGAATACTTAGCAAGTCTCTCTTCATTTCTTCTCCAAATACCACTCAAAGGTTTTGTATAGCTAAGTGTAGTTGGTCTTCAGATAGTTGAATTAAATTGTCATTCTCAATATACCACTAATTAATTAACTAATTAATGGCATTCATTGATTATACCCACATGTATATACATACAGCCTGAAAGATACCATGCAAGTGGGTTGCAATTTAGTACTGGACTTCTGGCTAGTTACTAAAATTATATAATTTCATGTGGGGATTATTTCATGGGAAAATAAAGCTCGGTAAGGGCATAAACACTCTAGTGTTGGTGGTGGGAGCATTTGTCTCCAACTAATTTTACATAAAAATTTCAGAGAGAAATTTTCTTAGAATGTGAAATTCAAGTATAGACTAGGACAAGTAAATGTTTGTTTGTTGAGCCTAAGGTTTGTTGTTATTGTTGTTGTTCAAATTCTGGAAAAGGGATTTCCAGCAAAGGGGACAGTATGAGCAATAGCCTTGGTCAAAAATTTTCAAGGAAGTTCAACCAACTCAGAAAGCAAAGAGTGATCCTGGTAAGAGATAAGGTCAGCGAGGTGAAAGCAGAGTGAACAGAGCATATAGAGCCTTGCCAACTATTACAAAGAGTTTGGTTTGTACTTCTTATGGAGATTGAAAATTATCAGCAAGTCAAGAGTTCTGAATGACGTCATTTATCGTTTGAAAGGATAACTCTGTTGCATTTGGAATAGACTTTCAGGAAATAGAAAAAGGAGGAAGATCAGTTAGGAAGTGATTTCAATACCTGGTTGATAACTGAAGGTGACCTGACTAGGGCAGCAGGGCAGAGGTGGGTAAAAGAGGCAGATTCAAGATGTAATTTGGAGGTAAAGCTGGCAGAATCAATTGATGGACTAGAGGTGAAGTAAAAAAGATGATGATTCCAAAGCTTTTAACCTGAACAATTAAATACTGAAATTTTTATTTACTTTGTGTGATAGATAAAACTGTGGGAGAAAAAGGGTTGGATGTAAAATCAAGAGTTTGGCTTTGGAGATGTTAAGTTTGAGATATTAAATAGCTGGTTCCATATTTAAGCCTGAAGTTCAGTAGAAAGGTCAAGACTAGAAATAGGTGTTTGAGAGTCATCAGTGTATTGATGATATTTAAAGCTATGGGACTGCATGGGATTATCTAGTAAGTGAACTAGAGAAAATAGAAGTTGGAGGACTAAGCCCTGTGGCTCTAGAATATTTAGAAGTTTTTGATTGGGATAGATCCAGGTTTTGAGGAGATTGAAGCTTCACAATTTTGATGGTTGTTTTTTTAAGAAACTCAATACACAATTTTAAATACAAAATCATGTACAAACTTGCAAGAAGCTGATCCAGATTAGGGATATTAAAGCTTAAATTTTCTTGACTTCGTAATAAATCTGCTTCCGGTTGGGGAGATGACAGGTAGATCAATTTGGATAGAAGTGACGTCTTAACAACATTTAGTCTCCCAATCCAGGAACACGGAATGTCTTTCCATTTATTTAGGTTTTTGATTTCTTTTAGCAATGTTTCATAGTTTTCTGTGTACAAGTCCTTTACATCTTTGGTTAAATTTATTCCTAGATATTTGATTCTTTTAGTTTCTATTGTGAATGAATTTTTTCCTTGATTACCTCCTCAGATAGCTCATTACTAGTGTATACAAACACCATTTATTTTTCGGTGTTGAACTTGTATCCTGCCACTTTGCTGATCTTGCTTATTGCTCAAGTAGCTTTGTTGTTGTTGTTGTTGTTGCTTTTTTGATTCCTAAATATAGAATCATGTCATCTGCAAATATAGTTTTACTTCTTCCTTCCCAAATCAAATTGTATGCCTTATATTTCTTTTTTTTCTTGCCTAATTTCTTGAGCTATAACATCTAGCATAATGTTGAATAACGGTGGTTACAGTTGCCTTGTTCCCAATCTCAGAGGGAAAGAATTTCAGTCTCTCACCATTGAGTGTGATGTTAGCTGTGGGTTTTACATATATGCCCTTTATCATGTTGAGGCAGTTTCCTTTACTTTCTACCTTCTGAAGTGTTCTTATCATGAAAGGATGCTGAATTTTGTCAAATGTCTTTTCTGCATCAGTTAAGATGATCATGTGGTTTTTTTCCCCTTCGATTGGCTAATGTGGTATATTACATTAATTGATTTTCCTGTGTTGAACCACCCTTGCATACCTGGAATAAATCTCACTTGGTCATGGTGTATAATTCTTTTAATATGCTATTGGATTTGATTTGCAATTATTTTGTTGAGGATGTTTGCATCTATATTCATTAGAGAGATTGGTCTGAAATTTTCCTTTCTTGTAGGATCTTTATCCAGCTTTGGTATTAGGGTGATGTTGGCATCATTTAATGAGTTAAGTAGTGTTCCCTCTTCTTCAACTTTTTTGAAGAGTTTGAGCAGGAATGGCATTAATTCTTCTTGGAATGCTTGGTAAAATTTGCCTGTGAAGCCATCTGGTCCTCAGCTTGTATTCATTGTTAGGTTTTTGATGAATGATTCAATCTTTTTATTAGTTGTGATTGGTTTGTTGAGGTTTTCTATATCTTCTTGAGTCTGTGTAGGTTGTTTGTGTATTTCTGGGAAGTTGTCCATTTCATCTAAGTTGTCTAGTTTTTTGGCATACAGTTTTTCATAGTATTCTCTTATGATCTTTCATATTTCTTTGGGGCATTGTAATGCCCCCTTCTCATTTCTGATTTTATTTACTTGCAACTTCTTTCTTTTTGTCTTTGTCAGTCTAGCCAAGGGTTTGCCAATTTTATTGAGCTTCTCAAAGAACCAACTTTGGGTTTTATTGATTCAATTTTTTTCTCCATTTCATTAATTTCTGCTCTAATCTTTGTTACTTCTTTCCTTTTGCTTGCTTTGGGATTAGTTTGCTGTTCTTTCTCCAGTTTCTCCAGTTTTTCAGTTAGGTCTTTAATTTTAGCTCTTTCTTCCTTTTAAATGTGGGCATTTAGGGCTATAATTTCCCTCTCAGCACTGCCTTCACTGCATCCCATAAGTTTGGATACATTGTGTTCTCATTTTCATTTGTCTTCAGATATTTACTGATTTCTCTTGCAGTTTTTTCTTTGACCCACTGATTGTTTAAAAGCAGTTTAAACAATGCTGTTTACCATTTATATATTTTTGCATTTTCTGGCTCTCTATTTGTTATTGATTTTTATCTTCATTCCATTATGATCAGAGAAAGTACTTTGTATAATTTCAAACTTTTAAATTTACTAAGACCTGTTTTGTGCACCACATGATCTACCCTGGAGAATGTTCCATAAGCACTTGAGAATACATATCCAGCTTGTTTAGGTTTTCTGTTTCTTTATTGATCCTCTGTTCACTCTATCTATTGGAGCGAGTGGTGTGTTGAAGTTTCCCACTATTATGGTAGAGTCATATATTACTCCCTTCAGTTTTGCCAGTGTTTGCCTCATGTACTTTGGGGCACCTTGATTAGGAGCATAGATATTTATTATTGTTATTTCTTCTTGGTGAATTGTCCCTTTTATTTGTAGATACTGTCCTTCTTTATCTCTTATAATATTTTTGCATTTAAAGTGTTTTTTGTCTGATATTAGTATAGCTACCTGTGCTGGTTGGAATCTATTATGCACCTCATTAAAGCCACATTTTTTTTTTTAATTGAGATTGTTCACATACCATACAATTATCCAGAGATCCAAAGTGTACAATCAGTTGCCCACAGTACCATCATACAGCTGTACATCCATCAACAAAATTGATTTTTTTCTAGATTTTAGAACCGTTTTATTACTCCAGAAAAGACATAAAGACAAAAAAAGGAAACTCAAATCCTCCCATACCCTAACCACCCCCCTCCATTATTGATTCATAGCATTGGTATAGTACCTTTGTTACTGTTGATGAAAGAATGTAAAAATAATTGCTAACTGTAGTATATAGTTCACAATAGGTATATATTTTTTCTTATATGTCCCTGTCACAGCCCAAGGGGGCTTTGCAAGTCAAAAGACCAAAGAAGACGTCCAGCATTTTCTGAAACATGAACTTTATTTGGGGCTTACTCACAGGGAGGCAGAATTCAAATGACTTTTCTCTCACCAGGCAGGTGCTGCTTTCGCAGAAAGATCAGCCATGTGATTCAGAGAACAGCAAGCTGTTTATAAGGGTTTAAGACATAAACATTCCTAAGGGTGGGGGAAGCATAAAGGTAGGAACAGGTCACTGTTACCTGAGGGGTGATGCAGGAAGGACTAGAATAACATTTGAACAATTACATTTTGCTCTTTTGTGAGACCAAGAGCCTCTCACCTCCTGCCTGCCTCCCGTTTCACATTTTAAAGTTACATTTTAAGGTCAGTTTACCCTTTTGTTTCTTTGCTGGCTTACAAAGACAGTAGGTTGAACACTAGCTGCCTAGGTCAGGCAGACTGCTGTGCACCAAGATCTGCAGGCCTGTTTTGCTCAGGCCACAGGCTGCCACAATGTTTTTTTTTTTTAAATTGAGATTGTTCACATACCGTACAATTATCCAAAGATCCAAAGTGTACAATCAATTGCCCACAGTACCATCATACAGCCGTGCATCAATCAACAAAATTAATTTTTTTTCAGTTTTTAGAACATTTTCATTACTCCAGAAAAGAAATAAAGACAAAAAAAAAAAAGGAAACTAAAATCCTCCCATACCCTAACCTCCAACCCTCCATTATTGATTCATAGTATTGGTATAGTACCTTTGTTACTGTTGATGAAAGAATGTTAAAATACTAACTGTAGTATATAGTTCACAATAGGTATATATTTTTTCCTATATGCCCCTCTATTATTAACTTCTAGCTATAGTGTCATACATTTGTTCTTGTTCATGAGAGAGATCTCTAATATTTGTACAGTTAATCATGGACATTGTCCACCACAAGATTCACTGTTTTATACATTCCCATCTTTTAACCTCCAACTTTCCTTTGGTGACATACGTAACTTTGAGCTTCCCCCTTCCATCACATTCACGCACCATTCAGCACTGTTAGTTATTCTCACAATGTCATCTCTGTCCATTTCCAAACATTTAAGTTCACCCTAGTTGAACATTCTGCTCCTAATAAGCAACCGCTCCCCATTCTTTAGCCTCATTCTATATCCCGTTAACTTATATTTTGTGTCTATGAGTTTACATATTATAATTAGTTCATATCAGTGAGACCCTGTATTATTTGTCCTTATGTGTCTTATTTCACTCAATATAGTGCCCTCAAGTTTTCTTCATCAACCCATTTTTTTAAGATGGTTTTGTTCACACCCCAAACATTATGTCCTAAGTAAACAATTGATGGTCCCCCGTATAGTCACATATTTATGTATTCACCACCATTGCCTTTATCTATATACGGACAGCTCCATTTCTTCCACAAAGGAGGAAGAGTCAAAGAAGGTAGAGAGACAAAAGAGAAAGAAAAAAGAAAGAGAAAAAAATGACAGGTAGGGAGCAACAAAAGGAAAGATAACATTAAACTACAGTAGAATAAAGAGTCAGAAAACATCACCAATGCCAGGAGTCCCATACCCCTCCCCTATGCCCCCCCATATGCATTTATCTTTGGTATATTGCCTTTGTTACATTAAAGGAAGCATAATACAATGTTTCTGTTAATTATAGTCTCTAGTTTGCATTGATTGTATTTTTCCCCCATTCCACCCTATTTTTAACACCTTGCAGTGTTGATATTCATTTGTTCTCCCTCATGTAAAAACATATTTGTACCTTTTATCACAATCGTTAAGCACCCTAGGTTTCACTGAGTTATACAGTCCCAGTCTTTATCTTTCTTCTTTCCTTTTAGTGTCCCACGTGCTCCTAACCTTCCTCTTTCAACCATACTCACAGTCATCTTTATTCAGTGTACTTACATTGTTGTGCTACTATCTCCCAAAATTGTGTTCCAGACCTCCCACTCCTGTTTTTTCCTTTCTGTCTGTAGTACTCCCTTTAGTGTTTCCTGTAAAGCAGGTATCTTGTTCACAAACTCTGTCTTTGTCTGTTTGTCAGAGAATATTTTAAGCTCTCCCTCATATTTGAAGGACAGTTTTGCCAGATATAGGATTCTTGGTTGGTGGTTTTTCTCTTTCTGTATCTTAAATATATCACCCCATTTCCTTCTTGCCTCCATGGTTTCTATTGAGAAATCCACACAAAGTCTCATCAAGCTTTGTTTGTATGTGATGGGTCACTTTTCTCTTGCTGCTTTTAGGATTCTCTCTTTATCTTTGACGTTTGATAATCTGATTATTATGTGTCTTGGCGTAGGCCTATTCCTGTCTATTCTGTTTGGGGTATACTGCACTTCTGGGATCCGTAATTTTATGTCTTTCATAAGGGATGGGAAATTTTAATTGACTATTTCCTCTATTATTCCTTCTGCACCTATTCCCTTCTCTTCTCCTTCTGAGACACCCATGACATGTACATTCTTGCATTTTGTGTTGTCATTCAATTCCCAGACATGTTGCTCATATTTTTCCATTCTTTCCTCTATCTGTTCTTTTGTGTGTAGGCTTTCAGGTTTCTTGTTCTCCAGTTCCTGAGTGTTTTCTTCTGCCTCTTGAGATCTGCTGTTGTATGTCTCCATTGTGTCTTTCATCTCTTGTGTTGTGCCTTTCATTTCCATAGATTCTGTCAGTTGTTTTTTTCAAACTCTCTATTTCTACCTTATGTGTGCCCAGTGTTTTCATTATATGCTTCATCTCTTTGCCATATCTTCTCTAAACTTTTTAAATTGAGTTAGCATTAGTTGTTTCAATTCCTGTATCTCAACTGAAGTGTAAGTATGTTCCTTTGACTGGGCCATAACTTCGTTTTTCTTAGTGTAGCTTGTAGTTTTCTGTTGTCTAGGCATCTGTTTTCCTTGGTTACCCCAATCAGGTTTTCCCAGACCAGAACAGACTCAGGTCTCAGAAGGAGGCAATAGTATCAGATTTCCTTGAGGGTGTGTCTTAGAAGATTGATACACCCTGTGAGGCTGCAAGCCACTGTGCTTTTATGCCCAGCAGGTGGCACCTGTCAGCCTGTCTCTCCAGACTGATTTAAGGAGGTGTGCCCATGGCTGTTTTTCCCCAGGCTCTGGGGTCTGGTTCTGAATGGAAGGTGGGTAGTGGAGCTTGGCACCACCTCCTTCTGCTTAGGGAAGATACAGCCCCTGGGGAGAGATCATTTGCATTTGAATAGTCTCTCTGGCTCTGCTAGCTCCACCCTTCTCTGGGTCAAAGCACTGGAAACAGAAAATGGGTGAGGCTTTCTCCACTGAGCTGAAAAAGGACAGAAAACTCCCTTCAGGGCCAGTCCATGGTCACCCTCAGTTTCACCCGTCAGCCAGAGATAGCATCTGATCCTCTGGGCTCCTCCTCCCTCCCAGAGAGGTCCTTCAGCTCTCCAAGGTCAGTCATCACCAAAAGCCTCTGTCTATTTGTTGGGGATTCATAGCTTGTATTGAGCAGTCAACATTTGTTAATTAAAACCTCAGGTGGAGCTGAGCTGAGGTATATTCACTTGTTCAGAGAGTGCTGCTCTCTAGCACAGTGAGGCTTTGTAGTTTGGGCTGCTGTGGGAGGAGGGGGCTCTTAGCTTGAGTCTGTAGTTTTTGCTTACAGATTTTATGCTGCAGTCTCGGGCATTCCTCCCAATCCAGGTTGGCATATGATGTGTGGACAGTCATGTTTGTCCCCCAGCAGTTATTCCAGATCATTTACTAGTTGTTCCTGGTTGTTTGTTAGTTGTTCCAGGGGGACTAACTAATTTTCACTCTTCTCTATGCCGCCATCTTCTTCCATCTCCAGAGCCATGTTCTTTTAATTCAATCTTGTGGAGGCAGAATGTTGTAGATGGGATCTTTTGATTAGATTATTTCCGTGGAGATGTGACCCTGCCCATTTGAGGTAGATCTTAATTAGTTTAATGGAGTCCTTAAGAGAGCTCACAGAGACAGAAATTCAGAGAAGCTAAGAGAGAGACAGAAGCCCACAATCATTTTGGAGAAAGCCATTTTGAAACCAGAACCCAGGAGAAGAAGTGCGGGTAGCTGAGCTTGTGCCTCGACTTACCAGGCCTGGGCCAGGGGACCTGATATCACCCCCTGGGGAGGGTAGTAGGTACGGGCGTGAGTGCCCTCTGCAGCCCCCCCGAGCCTGAGGAGCGAGGTCAGGGCAGCTCCCTTTTCCTCACCCAAAATGCCACTGGCAGGGGAGGCTTGCCGGAGGAAACCGCCTTTCTCCCAACTGCCCTTTCCCCACTTCCCTATCTTACCCACACACTCCCTTGTGCCAAGGCCACTCCTGCCACCGCCAGCGCGCATGCACCGTGGCCAGAACAACCCCCGCCCGCTGCAATGGCTCCTGCATCCTCTCAGAACCAATCCTAGCCCCTCTTCCTTCAGTATTGCCATTTTAGGCTACTTCACCTCCTTTCCAGCCCTGCCCTTCCTACCAACCTATATAACCTGTAATCACCCCTGAATAAAGCTCTCTCTCTCTCTCTCTCTCTCTCTCTCTCTCTCTCTCTTTGGCGCATACTCCTACTGGATGAAGAGTGTTTTTGTCCTTATCGCCGCCCTCCACACCTTGCACGCCTCTCGCCGAGGACCCTGGCCACGTCCTCCGCCTCGCCCTCGCCTCCGGGAAAGAGCCCCCGCCGCCGGTACCCTTTAAGCAGCCCCGAGAGCTGAGGGCTCGGCTACCGGCCGCCACTCCCCCTAGAAGCAGTAACCCCGACCGCAACTGGTGGCCCGTACGGGGAACGTCTCCGCACAACAGTTTGGCAGGTCGCCCGCTCGCCCGGACGCCTCTCCAGCTTCCCGTTTCCTCGCCTGCAAGGTAAGGGCCACCTCTCCCTCGCCGCTTCCGGAGCCGTGGGAGGTTCCTTGCTCCGAAGCCGCTCCTCCCTTCCCCCACGCTCTCTTCATCCAGTAGGAGTATCCCCCACGCTCTCTTCGTCCTCTTGTATGCGCACTTCTATGACCCCCGTTCCTCCTAACACTCTCCCTCTTCCCCTCCATTACTTTGCTGTAGTTCTTTGTATCTTTGTTTCCTCATTTGGCGCCGTGTGCCTCTTTGCAACCGCCCCCCCCTAACTGCTCCCGTTGCCAAAGGGCACTGCTTTCTGCTCTCGCCGTCTCCTTCGGCCTTGCAGCCACAGTTTATCTCATTCTCTCTGCTCGGTAAACAACTCCTCCTCCTCCTCCCCGCCAGCCGGGCCGGCCCGGCTCGGGAACAACTCCCCCTCCTCTCCCCTCAGCTATGGGTAATCGTATATCTACATGTCAGGCACCTCAAGTTCGTGCTCTAGCGGGTCTCCTAGACACGCATCGCTGTAAAGTGTCTGTCCGGCAGCTGCAAATATACTGGGATCTCCTGCTGCCCTTTAACCCATGGCTCACCACTTGCCATCTTTGGGACCCTGTTACTTATGATCGCCTTATTGATCGAGTCACCAACGCCATGGAACATGAGAGCAAGCGCTTCCCTCCCGGCTTGCTCCCCACTCTGATAACCATCCGCTCCTGCCTTCAAGGCTCCCTCCCCCCTGATAGAGGCCCCGTTAAATCCAAAGAGGCCCTATCAACCCAGCCAACAGATTCAGATAGCGATATTAATTCAAATCATGACTCGGACACGGAGTCCTTAGTCGAGCAGATTAACAACGCGCTCGAGGTGACTCCCAAAAAGCAAAATAACACTGCGCCACGCCAAGATGGCGAACTTCCTTCCTCCTTCTTCTTCCATCGAGGGGAGGAAATGCTCTGGCGATGACATCAGCCCTAAGCTGGGCCGGAAACCGCATACGCTTTACCCCGCCCTTCCACAGGGCGGAGCTAGTCCGCCATCTTATGCCTTGGGCCCCGCCCTTTCACAGGGCGGGGCTGATCCACCATCTTGTGTCTTAGCCACGCCCACCGCGCCGCCATCTGCGACGCTTGGGGCCTCCCACTCCCGCCTCCCCCTTCGGCGAGCTCCCCCTCGGAGCCGCTACCGGCAGCTGCCGCCGCTCCTCCCACCCCACCGACTAACAACCCCTGGCTGCCTTCTACACCTCAAGGCAACCCTTGGGGCAACGCTCCCCCTACCCCCACTCCCGCGCCAAGCCCTCTGCAAGCGTGTCCTCCTTTCTCTCGTGCTTTTCGCTGCTTTCCTCTTAACCTTGCCCCCACCCCACAGAGGCCGCATGACTGGTATCCCCATTGACTTAGATACTATCAAGCAGCTTCGCAAGGCCGTCAAGGAGGACGGGTTAGGTAGCCCATATGCTTCCCAAATACTACAGGATCTCGGCATGGACTTTTGCATCCCCCAAGACTGGGCCTCGCTTGCCCGTTCCATTCTTAACCCTGGTCAGTTTGTTGACTGGCGTGCTCACTTCCAGACGGAAGCAGCTAAGCAAAGTGAGCAAGATGCAGCCCTTGGAGTCTATCATCCCCCCGAAGCCTATATGGGCACTGGAGCGTTTCTAAATGCGTCTGCTTATATTAATGTCCCTGCCACCTTCTGGACTGTCCTCAGAGGCATCGCCTTACGCGCGTTTGCCAATTGCTCTGCCTGTCGGCCTAATAAATTCACCAAGCTCTTCCAGGAGCCGAGTAAGCCTTTCGCCACCTTTGTCTCCAGAGTCGAAGAAACCTGCGCCAGAAAGGTAAGTAACCCCCAGGCCCAATATTACATGTGCCCATCCTCAAATCCTGGAAAATCGTACTGTAATTCCCCCAACAAGTACTACTGTGCATACTGGGGGTGTGAAACATTAGCCACTAATTGGAAGCCTCCTGTTCCTAATCATTACCTTACCTTAAAGTGGGCCCCTACAGGGTGCAAACTCCCTACAGTTAACTGGCTCGGCCAAGAAAGTAAGGGATCCTGCACACATCTTAATCTTACAGTGCAGCTCCCCACTGATCCCTCCTGGTTACTCGATCAAACTTGGGGCTTCAGAATCTATGAGAAAGGAACCGACCGAGGATCACTTATTCTAATAAAAAAGGAGGCTATAAGCCAACCATACCAAAATACTGCTTTAAAAACACCCTCTGGCATAGGTCCCAATAAAGTCATTAACCCCCTTTTTCCACAGCTCTCCAGCCGCACCTCAGCTCCAACCAGCCGCACCTCAGCTGCAAACAACGCATCGCCAACCCCACCACCCCAGCTTCCTCTGCCCCCTTCTCGTTATTCCTCTCCCCTCCTCAGCCTCATCCAAGCCGCCTTTGCCTCAGTGAACTCCTCTAACCCCAATTTTACCTCCTCCTGCTGGCTCTGCCTCTCCACCTCTTCCTCACTGTACGAGCCCGTTGCCTCCAACCTCTCCTTTTCAGAAAGCACAGAAGACAGCCCCTCGGAATGCAATTGGAATACCTCTGCCGTCCCCCTGACCTTTCATTCAGTCTCCTATACGGGAAAGTGCGTCCGCCCTCGCTCCAGTAACTCTCCCGACCTCACTGCCTGTGCCAGCTACTCATCTCCCAGCAGCTCGGCAAAATTTCTCATTCCTCATAACTCCTCCCAATGGCTCTGCTCCTCTACAGGACTTACCCCCTGTCTCAGCACGAATATCATCAGTGAATATAAAGAAACTTGCCTCCTAATTGTCCTTATCCCTAGGGTCTTATACCACAGCGAAGAAGACTTCTTCCTCCGTCTGGAAAAAACTGCAGCTCCTGCCCTTCTGCAAAAGCGAGAGCCCATCACTGTCCTTACAATTGCCTCCCTCCTAGGTCTTGCCGGCGCTGGCACCGGAATCGCTGCACTAGCCAGTCAAGGCTCCGCCCTAACTCACCTCAGGGCGGCTGTTGACGAGGACATTCGCCACCTACAAAACGCTATTTACCATCTAAAAAATTCTGTCAATTCCCTCTCTGAAGTCGTGCTCCAAAACCGCCGAGGTCTTGACCTTCTCCTCCTCAAAGAAGGAGGCCTCTGCGCCGCCCTAGGAGAAGAGTGCTGTGTTTATGCCAATTCCACAGGTCTCGTCGAGGACAGCCTAAAAAGGGTCCGAGAGGGACTAGAAAAGCGTAAAAGAGATCGTGAAGCCACCAGTTATTGGTCCAGTTTTTTCACTCTCATCCTCCCATACATCCTTCCTTTTCTTGGCCCCCTATTAATAATTATTCTAGCTCTCATCTTAGGACCCTGCCTCATCCGCAAAATTGTCCAGCTTGTAAGAAAACAAACAGATGCCCTTTTTTCCTCGTTCGTGCAAATCCAGTATCAGCGACTCGCCACCTCTGACGCCCCCCACTCCAAGATAACAGCCAACCCTCCGCGACCTCAACGCCACCGGTCGACTCGCCAACCGCGAGGCCCTTCCCAATCACCTGAACATCGCTCTCACCTCGAGTTCCAGCTTCTCTGAACCCCTGAACTTTAAACCCCTCACCTTCGCCCAACCCGCTGCAGCGAAGCCCTTGTCGAGCGCCCGGGGCACCACACCAACACTGAGCTCCAGCCTCGCTGAGCCACCGTCAACCCCTTTTTCCCTTCCCTGACCTCCCCCTTCCCTCACCCTTAGCGGGCCTCTCCGGTAAAGCCTCTTCCTCTAATTAGAAAAGAAAGGGGAATTGCGGGTAGCTGAGCTTGTGCCTCGACTTACCAGGCCTGGGCCAGGGGACCTGATATCACCCCCTGGGGAGGGTAGTAGGTACGGGCGTGAGTGCCCTCTGCAGCCCCCCCGAGCCTGAGGAGCGAGGTCAGGGCAGCTCCCTTTTCCTCACCCAAAATGCCACTGGCAGGGGAGGCTTGCCGGAGGAAACCGCCTTTCTCCCCAACTGCCCTTTCCCCCACTTCCCTATCTTACCCACACACTCCCTTGTGCCAAGGCCACTCCTGCCACCGCCAGCGCGCATGCACCGTGGCCAGAACAACCCCCGCCCGCTGCAATGGCTCCTGCGTCCTCTCAGAAACCAATCCTAGCCCCTCTTCCTTCAGTATTGCCATTTTAGGCTACTTCACCTCCTTTCCAGCCCTGCCCTTCCTACCAACCTATATAACCTGTAATCACCCTGAATAAAGCTCTCTCTCTCTCTCTCTCTCTCTCTCTCTCTCTCTCTTTGGCGCATACTCCTACTGGATGAAGAGTGTTTTTGTCCTTATCGCCGCCCTCCACACCTTGCACGCCTCTCGCCGAGGACCCTGGCCACGTCCTCCGCCTCGCCCTCGCCTCCGGGAAAGAGCCCCCGCCGCCGGTACCCTTTAAGCAGCCCCGAGAGCTGAGGGCTCGGCTACCGGCCGCCACTCCCCCTAGAAGCAGTAACCCCGACCGCGAAGAAGGACTAGCAGATGTCACCGTATGTCTTCCCATGTGACAGAGGAACCCTGGATGCCATTGGCCTTTCCTCAGAGAAGGTATCTACCTCTTGATTCCTTAATTTGGACATTTCCAGGGCCTTAGAACTGTAAGTCTGTCAACTAACTTAAACCATTGTAAAAGCCAAACCATTTCTGATGATTTGCATTCTGGGAAGCTCCAGCAAACCAAAATGCTACCCAGTTGTTTTTTGGTTACTGCTTGTGTAGAATATATTTTTCCATACTTTCACTTTCAACCTATTTGTATCTGTGGGCCTAAAATGAATCTCTTGTAATAGCACATAGATTGATCATATTTTTTAAATCCATACCGCCAACATGTGTCTTTTGATTGGGGAGTTTAATCCATTAGCGTTCAAAGTTATTACTCTAAAGGCAGTTCTTACTTCACCCATCTTATGCTATGGTTTTTATTTGTCAGATCTATTTTTTTCTCTGTTGTTATACTTTTACTTACCCTTACTAATACTCTTCAATTCTGTACCCTTCTTCAGGCCTCTCTCTTCTGTCTTTTCTTTTCAGCTGACAGAACTCCATTTAGTAGTTCTCTTAAAGTTGGTCTCTTATTAACGAACTCTCTCAGCTTCTGTTTACTTGTAAATATTTTAAACTCCTTTTCATTTTTGATGGATAGCTTTGCTGGATAGAGAATTCCTGGCTGGCAATTTTTATTTCAGTATCTTAAATATATTGTACCTTGCTTTCTCGCCTCCATGGTCTCAGATGAGAAACCAGCACTTAGTTTTATTTGGTTTCCCTCTTTGTTTGTGAATCACTTTTCTTTGGCTGCTTTCAGAATTTTCTTCTTCTGTTTGGCATTTGACAGTCTGTTTAATATGTATCTTGGAGTGGTTCTATTTGGATTTATTCTGATTGGAGTACACTGAGCTTCTTGGATTTGCATATTTATGTATTTTATAAGGGTTGGGAAATTTTCAGCCATTATTTCTCTGAATATAATTCCTTAACCTTTTCCCTTCTCTTCTCCTTCTAGGTCCATGATGCATATGTTTGTGTGCTTTCTGTTGTCAATCATTTCCCAGAGAACCTGCTCAAATTTTCCCATTTTTTTCTCCCTTTGTTCTTTTGTCTGTTCAAATTCAATTGCTTTGTCTTCTAGTTCACTGATTCTTTCTTCTGCCTCTTCAAATGTGCTGTTCTGAGTCTCCAGTATATTTTTTATATCATCTTCAGTATCTTTTATTTCCATAATGTGCATTATTTTTCTATGTATTCTTTCAAATTCTTCTTTATGCTCTTGTAGTGTCTTCTTAATATCCTTTATCTCTATATACACATTTTCCTTCATTTATCTGAGTTGATTCAAATTTCTTTGAATATCTTTGATTAGTTGTGCCAGATTCTGTATCTCCTCTGACGTTTTGATTTGTTTCTTTGTCTGGGCCATTTCTTCTTGAGTTTTACTGTGCCTCATGATTTTTTTTGCTGATATCTGGTCATCTGATTATCTTGATGTATCTATTTTGAAGGTTGGTTTCTCTCTCTTGTCTAGGATTTAGTTGTTGCCTGGGTTTGTATTAGAGCACTGCTTTGACAGTTGGGTTGTCCATATTTCTAAGCCAAAACAGGGCCAAGTACACATGCATGGGGTAGACCAACTCTGATGTGCCTGGGGTAGGGTTTGGAGAGGATCTGAAAAGCCTTGCTGTCTTCCCCTCCACTTTCTGGCCTTCGCAACAGATGGTACTCTTGGAGCCCAGCAGCATCTGACCAGGCAGGGCTAAAACTGTGTGATTCCTGTGCCCTCAAGTTTGCCAGCCAAAATATGGCTCAGTGTGGAGCCTTGTCCTCTTATGTACTTGGGGTGGAGGACTCCCACAGCTTCCCCAGTCTGCAGCTATCCCCCATGCAAGGATCAGGTCACCCGCTGCTATTTATCTCAAGGGTGGGCAATGGACACCAGAACCCATGGCTGGAATTACAGTGTCTGTCTACATTTTCAGATTCTTTGTTCCTCACTGACTGGGCCTTGACATGTCCTTCCCTGTCCTCTGAAACCCCTAACAGTTGATTCAGATAGTTTCTGCCTGGCTACTTGCTGCTTTTGGGGAAGATTCTGTGGTTCCCTCCCTAATCCTACATTTGGGAGCTCTTCCTTATAGCTTGTGCCAGTTTGAAACTGTTATGGACCCCAGAAGAGCCATGACCTTTTAATCCAATCTTGTTGGGTGGAAACTTTTGATTAGGTTGTTTCCATGGAGATGTGACCCACCCAACTGTAGGTGAGGCTTTTTTTATTAGATCATTTCCATAGAGGCATGACCCCGCCCTTTCTGAGTGGGCATTAATTAGATCATTGGAGTCCTTCAAGAAACCTGAGAGTCCTCACAGACCCAGATGCTTTGAGATGCTGGGAGATGTGGACAGAAAGATGTTTGGAGATGCTAAGCTAAGAGATGAAGCCCTGAGTTTGCTCCGGAGAAGCTAAGAGAAGACCCCCAGATAATTAGAGAGAAATGCACTGGGAGAACAAACAAGAATTCACAAGAGCTGAAAGACAGAAGCTAAGAGAGATAGAAGCCCAGAGACATTTTGGAGAGAGGTATTTTGAAACCAGAACCTGGGAGCAAAGAACAAGCAGATGCCAGCCACTTGCCTTCCCAGCTGACAGAGGTATTCTGGACACCATTGGTCTTTCTTCAGTGAAGGTATCCTCTTATCGATGCCTTAGTTTGGACACTTTTATGGCTGTAGAACTGTAAATTTGTAACCTAATAAATCCCCTTTATAAAAGCCAATCCATTTCTGGTATTTTGCATAACAGCAGCTTTAGCAAACCAGAATATTGCTGTTTTGTGTTCTGCTCTCCCTAGCATATTTAGTTAAAGGGATAAGCTAGAATGACTAGCTAGAAAAGTTAAAAAAAAAACTCAATATATTCTAAACTGGTCTTTGTAATATTTATATATGAAGTTGATTTTTTAAAAGAATTGAGCCAAATATAAACTAAACTTCTTAATATTTTCTGTGATAATTGACTTTGTCAATGAAAACTGCTATACTTGAAATTCTATTACTGTTCTTGATCTAATTCTTAGGGAATTCATAATGGGTTACCAAAACTGCTCAGTATTGAAATAACCAGTGGTGACTGGCTATGGAAGTTAGTGATGGGGTACTTCTATGGATCTTCTTTTAACTTTTTGTAACAGTGAGTGCACATTTCTTTAGACAGCATCCATTTCCCTATTAACTGTTTTACCATTTTCAGAAATAAAATAATTTTTCAGAGTGTTATAGAGGGAAATTTTTGTTTGGTTTTGCTTTTAGTTTAGTTTCCATTACACCATAAAAATATAATTGTTTTCCCTTGAAGCTCTTTTTGTGCTTGTAATGCATTTTGAATAAATGACTTCACTTAATAGTTTCTCTAATTTTTGCCAAGAATCTGTAGTAGACACTGTTGAATACCCTGCCGTTTATCTCTTTGACCCACCTCTGAGTTTATCTGCAGCTGCCATGGACAATTCCCATTCATGCCTACAGCTTTCTACCTTACATGTCTAGGTCATTCTGCTTCTATTTTGAGGGCTCTCTTCCTCAGCTCTGCATCCAAAGACATTCTTCAACCAATGAAGGATGAGTATTGGTGGATAAATCTCCCAGTGCGATTATTCTGAAGCAAGTTCTAGTTGATTACTGAAAGGGTCCCAGTGGGATAGAGTATCAATTGCTCCCTGTAATGACTTGCTCAGTACTTCTGCTGTGTGGCTGTCTCCTCTCCCTGTCTCACTTCTGTCACTCCCTCACTTGTACTTCCTGGCATCATCTCCCAAATAATTGAATTGTCTGAAGGTCTATTTTTGTGAGAAGTCATAATAAGGCAGAAAAATAATTACATATAATAAGAGTTTCATTCTTTCACTAATTCCCTCATTTAACAAAAATTCATTGTGTCCTTACAATATCCTATGCACTGTGAACAGGTCAGACACAGCTCTTGTATCCAGAGAGGTACCAATTTAGTGGAGAAGACTGACATTGAACAGATGATTGTAAGCGTATGTATACTAGTGCTACAATGTCTAGAATGTCAATTCCATGAGGACAGGGATTTTTTTTTTCTCATTATTGTACTCTCAACATCCCAACATCCACAAACATTTCTGGCATGTAGTTGTTAAATAATGAATGTATGCAAAGGGTGAGACTGGAATTATTTAACAAGTTCATAGGAAGGAATCATTATCAATAAAGGAGTGTGGGAAAGCTATACAGGAAAATAAGTCTAGTTCTCCTATTTATTTAAAAACCAAGACAGAAAAAAGTAGCACAATGTGACACCTTCCAAAGCAGGTTGATGACGTGATTTTGGAACAGAGGCAGTGAGGTGAAAGTAGGGACATTTAGAGAGTCCACTAGAGGCCATCGAAGATATGGCTTAAGAGTATTCCTTTTATGTTAATATTTATGCAGTAACAATAGAAAATAACTAATTTTTCTATTTAGAGGCATCTTCATAAATACCCCATTGTTGGGTGAAAGGAAATCCACATGTCAAAGGAGAATGCATATAGATTTTTCTAAATAATCTACTATAGATGTTTGAGCACTAATGACTATAATGAGCAATGCTTACTTACTCATATTTTTTCTGTTTAATTATAAATCTAAAATAACTGTTATCTCATCTCATGACTCTTGAAATCCACTTTTATTTTTACCAGGTTGGCTGTTCCTCCCTATGTCTCCTAAATTTTCTATCAAAAGTCTTATTTTCCTGTATTCTCTAATGCCAAATGTATATTTTACTAACTGTATTTTAAATTATTATTTACTTAGAATTTTAGAAAATTGTGTTATTTATTGTCATTTGCAATAAAACTTATGTGGCTATTAGGAATAGCGTAGAAGGGCCTATAAGGTTTGAAATAGAAAATAATTATTTTTCCCAGATAGTTAAAAACTAATAAACCTAAAATATATGTAAAAAGGACAGTAATGAATGTAAAATACTATAATATAAGTGGACAGGAATACCTGAAGTGATTTTTGTATGGGTTATAAACTATGCATTTCTTTAATATTGCCAAATCAAAATCAAAAGAAGCGATTTTATATTAAGTCCATTCTTTAATGCCAAACGTACTTGTGAAAACTCAACTAGTAAGTTAACTCACAGATAAGAATCTAAAGATTAAAGATTTTTGACAATTGATTGTTAGACGAATATTTAGTTTCTTGCTGCCTCTAGAGTTTCAGAAGTCTTTCAGACTTGCTTGTTAGAAGAAGAAATTAACATGTTGCAAGAACATCCAACAAAGAAACAGTCTATCATAAAGCATTTACTTTAGAAATTGCGGTGTTTCAGAGCATGATTTCTTTGTGACCTAGAATTAGTCGAAGAATTGATGTGAGGATCATCATGAATAGAAAAAGCAACAGGAACTGAGGTCAACAGAGTTTTGATGAGAAGCCTGTGATGCCCTCCAAAGGGCAGTATACAGACTAAAGGTCTCCCCGTATGGTTCTCTGTTTGATCTTTTGATCTCTACCCAATGTTCCAATGCCATTATCTAAGAGAAGAAAAGAAAGGTCATTTTTCCTTTATAATTGAAACTTTTAAACCCTAGTCTGTCTTCATTTCTCTCTTTCATTCACGGTACCAATTTGTATCACCTGGTCCATAGTAGTCCAAAATTCTCAAACTGGCTATCATACATAGACAAAAAATTCTCTGCAGGAGAATCAAGTCAAACTGTGTGGCATAGTTGTTAAAACATTCATTGACTTTGCGGACAAGTAGAACTTGTTTCTATTCCCAATTATGTTTCTAATTAACTAAGTGACTAAATTAATTGCTTAACTTTTCTTCAGTTTTAATAAATGTAACCTAAAATAGCAATACTCTTTAATTTATATTCTTTCTGCGTAATAGCAATCCTGATCACTGGTGATGAGTCCTTTGAACTAACTCTGGAAAAACTCATGATTTTGGTAATGAAAGAGAGGAAAATATTCACATCTTTCTAAATATTAGCCAGTATATAGGTGATTTTTATAGCAGCCACATTACTGTCATGTTCAATTTGCAAATAAATGTTGGGTAAACATCCTCTATGAATTGAAACATTTCGAGTAACCCTAACAATCTAACTATAATGCATGATTTTAACTCCTGCGTTATATGCAGAAAGGACTATGAGCCTCACTTGTTGTCTAATCTCCAGAAAAGCTAAAGTCTAGAAAAGCAGGAAAACAGTTCATCCCAGGCAGGGACATCGAAGGTTGGTGAGGGGCTCATGCTAGGAAATGGTCCTGGATAGACATCAAGGCCAAATTTTTCGCCAGGAAAAAAAGAGAAAACAGCGTCAATGGGTGAATGATGAGGACACTGCAACAATTACTGGGGATGTGAAGAGTAAAAAAAATGGTATCACAGTTCCCACAGGGGCAGCTGCTAAATAACTCATGACAGACTCATGATCTTGCTTAGGTACAAATCTAATCCAGGCCTTTTTTTTTTTTTTACAAAGGGCTTCTTCAGTTTCTTCTGGGTGAACCCAAAACACCACTCATTTGTTAGCTCAACAAATAATTTTCCAGAGTTTGTTATATTTTAGGAACACCATTTATAAGTTTTATGGTTTGGCATCATCCTATCCCTCCAGCCTCTTTGCTTTTAGTTTGTATTAAAATTGTTTTGAACTACTTCTGATTCCCAGAAAATACCTTACTCTCTAAAACTCATTATCCTTGCACATATTCCTCTCTCTGAAATATATTATCTTAGCCCTGATGTGTTAGCTCAAAGGCTGCCTCCTCGTGGAAGCCTTCCTTGACTTCCCAAGGCAGATTAAATCTCCCATCCCCTTGCATCCATTGAACATTATAAACAACCCTGTGAATTTGCTATCTTATTATATCATAATTGCTTTCATGCTTATTCCCAGTAGAATTTATGCATGTGTTGGCAGGATCATGTCTTTCAGTACCCCTTCCCACCTTTTTAAATCTATAGACATAGCACAATGCCTGATACAGTTAGTGTCTGTCTAATGATGAAGAAACTAGGGAGACAGCTGCCAATGCAGAAGGACAGGAGACAATTTTTGGAATATGATGAACATTCAATTTTATATAGGACATTTCAGGGAATACAGTAAGTGATTGATAGAAGTGACTGTGGTTTTCTACCCCACAGCCTAAATCTAAAAATACTTGAAATCTTCTGGTAGCCATGAATATCTACCTAAATGTTAACTCAATGTGAAAGTCAAAATACTTAACATAGTGCTTTGCACTTAAGCAGTCAATAAATGTCTTTTGACTAATCTGTGGAATAAATACATGACAAGAATAGATGAATGAATAAATTCATTGGCCAGAAGGCAAAAACAAACAAATGGCCTTTAGATTCCCTTTTGGTTCTGAGATGAAATTATGACTGGGGTCCTATAACTAGTAAACATACTTTTAACATGCAGTCATTTTAATTTAGGATGCTTTGTTTATTTTTACAGTTGATCTTCTTAAACATCCCTGATTTGTTGATGAGAAAACTAACATTTTTGTGTGATTTTTTTTTTTTTTTCATGAATTTCAATAGAAACTCCTGCCTGAACTCTGTCTTAATCTTTTCTCTCTCCCTCTGGGGAGCCATTCTTCTAAAAGACCTACTTCTTCAAGGGAAAACAATTACATTTAACAAAGGACAAGGACTAATGCTATTACTATGTATATTCTTCTGCAGTGACAACTAGAAAATCATAGTAGATAGATTTATAAACATTAATGCTATTTTGCACTGTAGGAAACTTGCAATTTGGTCAAGATCCACATTTAATTCCTGTCCTTATATTCAGATCTCAGTTGTCTTTTTTCCTTGGCATCTTTAAAAGCTATTTTATACAAAAGAATTCTATTAATAATGAATCAGTCTGCCTTTATAACTCACTATAACCCCCAAATTGCTTTAGATGGGTAAAGAGATAGGTAGCACCATAGATAAATAAAAGAAATAATAGCATTGTGTCATATGATTTGTTACTGCACTGAAGATTATATCTTGTATCCTAGGAGAAAGAAGCTTTAAATGAGTTTCCAAGGTCATAACCTTATAGTGATGAAAAATATATACATAATACAGTGTTCTCACTCTATTTTTATAATAAAATATTCCTTTTTGTGACAATAAAATATTAACTTTTATCTCATATTTTGTAAAAGTCTGCAATGATTATTGTATATGTATGTTGAGCATGCTTGCGTCAGTAATATATATATATATTTTTTTTCACAACTGAATTTTATGTCCAAACATCTTGATAAGTGATTAAACTTTTGAACATATGTATTTCTCTGTTTCATGAAGTTTCATTGAAATGCAACCAATAAAATGAAACTTTACCAAAATACTATTATTTAATGATATACAGCGCTCTCAGTTTTTCTACATATAAACATATATGGCAGATAAAAGATTGCTTACAAATAGTTCCACAAAATTCCTGAGAGCCAACATCATGAAAATATCAATCTAGATTAGTACCAGAATACTGTAATAAAAAGCCTAAATTTAATTTGTTCACAGAAACTATAAATAAAGTTTTATCTTTTGTATGGTAGCCACCAATTCTTTAGGTTACTATATGGGAGAAACAGATTGTTTTCTCTATATTTCTTGATATTTTAAAGTATACACCCCTCCAAAGTCAAAGCTCTATTGCATGCCAGAATCGATATTTAAGATTATTATCTCCCACTACCTGATGAGAAACAGGGCAAAGGAATTATGCTCAAGGTTGGTGTTTGCTTAAAATGAAATATATAGGAACACTGAATGATTATTATTCAAAATGGTGTTTCAGAATCAATCACTCTGAATATTATTCTGTTCTGTCCCAAAGATGATGGTTATTTCAGTACTAAATTAACATTTGCAGATGTTAAACTTTTAGGACAAGTGTATAGCAACAGTTTATTTCCCCCGGGGAGGGTAGAGGTAGCTTTTCTGAGATGGCTGAGTGGTGTAAAATTAGTCCTAACAAAAAGTGAATACGCACTTATGAGAAGATTTGAGGCTAAAGCCCCTAACTAAATGGTGTGCTATGGCAGAGAATTTTCACACTGATAAGAAAAGCACCCCTTGAGTATCTCTTTTTTATTCAGTTCAGATTGCCAGTGAGTCTGAAACTTCTAAGAATAAACCGCAGAGTGACTGAGAAGTTGCATACAATAGTGGTGTTAACAGATAGTAGAAACCTGTTCCCACTGGGAGTGCATCTGGACTGGTGTTATGGGGAAGTTACTGGGTAACCCCTGGATGATACCAGGAAGTTTCCTGATTAACAAAATTTACTGATGCAAGGGGTACCCTTCAGCTTTTTAACTATGACAGTAGCTGGCAGGATACTACGAAGAACCTATGCAGTAATCACCAGCTAACACTGTGAAGGCGAAAGGAAAACCTCTCTAGATGAAACCCCAAAGGTTTCATGCCTCAAAACAGCTAAGATTTTGCAATTGAAATGATTTTTGAGAAATTTATGAGGAAAAGTTCATTATGAATCTCTCATTTGAGATGTCACCCGAGTAGCTTGTCACTGTTTGTCAACTGCAACAAAAGGCACAAGGCTTATTATTATTATTATTATTATTAATAGAGTTCTTTCTTTTTTTCCAAAGGGATTGTTGTAAAATACCATGATTAATTGAAGATTTCTTTTTATTTCTGATTTGCCTGATTGACGCAAGTAACGCTTGTTAATTTCCCTAGATGCCTAAAGCAGCAGTGGCAAAGAGACACAAGATGATGCATTATTTATTCAGATATTCAGTGGTCATTTTCATTCTTGTCACAAGTATTAATTTAATGAGGTCACATTACCATGCTGTCCACCTACTCTGACATGTAGAACTGTTGATAAAACTGATTAAACTATTTAGATTAAGCCCATTTACTCAAATTAATGTTCAGATACTTAAAACTCTTGCCATGCCTTATAACATTCAGACTGTGTCTCCTATTTCAGTTGCATTAAAAAAAGATTAAAAAAAATAGAAACTCTCACCAAATGCCCCATATTCCTAGCTGCTTGCTATTTAAAGCAATTTAACAATGGCTTTTTAAAATTTAATGGGCTTCATAAGTTTTTGTTTCACTCATTAGTTTAGAGAACATACTATTTGTCTAAGTATTTCTTGTAGATTTTAGCCATATGACTCAAATGTAAGAATACTGTGTGCCACTTTGTCAGTTATGTTTTGTTCAATGTTGTATGACTTCTTGAAATATTTTATTTATTTTTAATGAAGTGTGATTTATAACTCAATCCAAGGTATAAATTCTAGACATTACTTCTGTAGAGCCTCATTTTCAGTTAATAGTTAAGTTTACATACTTTAGAAATATAAAGGTTTTTAAAAGTCTAACTATAGATACCTCATTGAACATCAGGATATGGTGAATTTTTGAAGAAAAAAATTCACGTGAGTAATACCTCTACCTTAAAGTAGAGGCTCTAAATTATTTGTCTCAAACTGTTTAAATCACAAGTGATAATTTAATATTCTCGGAATGTCTAGTATTGTGATGATTATTAGGAAAGTTTGGACCTTATATTCCTAGGAAGCTGGGAATATGGCCTCTAATATTTTTACTTGTATCTGGCCTTCACACAACTCCCAGAATTATCTTTTGAAAATGCAGATCTAATATGTCACCCTGCTCTTTTAAAGTAGTAATTGGAATTTTTGGTCCATATAGAAAACCTAATTCTTTCCAAGACTTGCATATTTAAAATATTTAATCCCATGCCACTGTCTAGGCAACTGCCTTTTTACTCTCCTAGCAGAACCTTACTTTTTTTATTTCACTTTTTCTGAATCAACCTAAAAAGATCAGTTCATGTATAGACTCTCCTCTCTGACATCTTATGGGATGCCTTAGGACCTTGTCTCTGACTTCATTGCTCAGAAGAACCTTGAACCTTGCATTGGTTCTTATATAGCATCCCTGCATTATGATCATTTGTTGACTAGCTAATGCTCCCTTATTGACTCTGATTTCTCCAAAACGGGTAGAACTTCACATCCGTAGTGTCCAGGATCGTGCGTGGCTCAGATGGATGTATGGATAACCAAATAAATAAATGAATGATTTCAGGCCCCTGAGCGTGACCTAAAAAGGTGTTATTTCTAAAGGCAGGTCTTAGTAAATGTGGTAAAATTTTCCCTGGATTGCAAACAACAAGCAGACATCATTCATATGAAAGGTAGAAGCTGGCTGCTGCTTCATCCCCTAGACAACTGTAAATTTGCCTGTCACAGGAAAATGACTAAGCTTTCTTGTAGAGTCCAGACAAGAGAAAATCCAGGTTGCCAGTTGGTAAGGAAAGACAACTCAGGAAGGATATTTGGCCAGGGTTCTAGAACTGTGAGCTACATTGGAAAAAGATCTAAAAGGCAGAAGAAAAGTGTACATGGCTATTTTCTTCCCAAGCAATGCAATTTAGCTTTAAATTAAGTCTAACATTATTCTCAGCTTTACATGTCTGCCTGCCTAACCAGCCTCCATGCTCTGTAAGGCCTAGAACCAGGATTTTTTCAAGTGACTTTTTCTCTCCTTCAAGCAGAATCCCTTATGTGTAATAAGGGTCCATATGCTTGTTGAAAAATCATAAGAGCTAACACTTGTAGAATGCTCTCAAAGAGTCCGTTAAGGCTGTCTTACTTAGTTCTTACAACCACATTTGAAATGGGTACTGCCTTTTCCTCATTTTTTATATGAGAAAAGTGAATGAATATACATACACTAATACAATCTGCACAACTTCTATGTGAGTTAAGTTGGTGGTATTTATTATTTCATATATATTTTAACCACCTCGAGAGGTTCCCGGCCATGCTAACCCACATATTCATAGGGTTTCAGCTTCCCATAAATATGTCTCTGCCATTTCCAGGAGCCTCCAAGGAAGTCCTCCCATTACTCCCAAAACAGTCTGCGTGCCATGGTCCTCACACAGTATATGCTTTTCTTCCTTATTGTTACTTGTCCACCTACCCCATTGCTGCCAAGTCCAATGTGAGGTGTGTTGTCTGAATGCTTTCCTAATTTTGAATTCCTGGGTCACCAGAAAGATGCTGGGTCTTTCACTAGAGGAAGGGAGAGTCGGCTGCTTACAATGGGAGTGAGATGTTGTCTTTCTACTCCCTTTACTTTCCATGACTAGCTGTATTTACTGACAGAGTAGGGGTTGAAACTGAAGGATGAGTGGCAGGTAAGTGGACACAGAAAGATTTTATGAAGTATTCATTCATTCAATAAATATATCCTATACATCTACTCATTTCCAGGCAACATTCTAAGCACATGCATCACACTCCTAAAAACAAAAGTAGACAAAAACCGCTACTTTAAAGGATTAGCATCCTATATAATTGCCTTAATTTAGTAGGAATGGGGTTTTAGGGTCTGACATCTGCCTATCTCTCCAGATTCATTTCCTGACACTGCCATACGTACAGCCACCACTTCTTCAGTGTTATTTAACTCTCTGTCTTTTGCATCTGCAGTCCCCTCCATGCTTCCTTCTTCTCCACTGTCTAATTCTTTCTCTTTTAAAATTTCACTCACTCCTTTATCAATGGCCTCAGCCTCAGTTTGCAGTCCCAGGGTTCCCATACTCCCTTACTGGTAGCTCGAGATGGAGAAAGTCATTATGAGATTTTGGGAGATGTGGTGTCTATCTCTTATTGGACTTAAAGAGGAAATCTAATGCTGGTTCCAAGAGGCTATTGTTGTGAAGTTTTCATGGGAATATAATGAATTGAAGCTTTCTCTGAATTTGAACAGAAATGTATTTCAAAACTGATGAGTTTTCCACAGTTCTTTCCCGGATACATTCATTTCCACTTTTTCTTAGTACTTCCTGAACTTCATCTGAAATTCTAAATGATTATAGTTTATTTTAATTTAACCCTTCTGTTCCAGTTTGCTAATGCTGCCATTGTGCTGAATACCAGAAATGGGTTGGCTTTTATAAAGGGGGTCTATTTGGTTACGCAGTTATGGTCTTAAAGCCATAAAGTGTCCAAGGTAAAGCTTCAATAGGGTACCTTCACTGAAGGGTGGCCACTGGCGTCCAGAAAACCTCTGTTAGCTTGGAAGGCACATGACTGGTGTCTGCTTGCTCCCAGGATGTGTTTCAAAATGGCATTCTCCAAAATTTTGCTCTTGGGGCGTTTTGTCTTCTCTTAGCTGTGGCTCCTCTTCAAAATGTCACTCTCAGTTGCTCCAGTAAACTAATCAAGGCCCACACTGAATGCATGGGGCCAAACCTCCATGGAAATTATCTAATCAGAGTTATCACCTACAGTTGGTGATCCATCTCCACGGAAACAACCTAATCCAAAGGTTTCAACTTAATCAACACTAATATGTTTGCCCGCACAAGATTGCATTAAAGAACATGGCTTTTTCTGGGGGACATAATATATAAAAACCAGCATACCTTTCTATATAGATGTGGGAGAAATTCTAACCAAGTCCAAGAAGCTTCCTGTTTGCTTACTTTACCTGTGCTCTATAGTAACTAGCAACATAAAAGTCTACTTAGAAAACTACACTTTGTAAATATATCCAATAATATTCTATACTTTGAAAAAATTGTATGTAAGTTTGACATTTAATAGTGATATGTAAATGTCACTGAATTATACATATTTTTTAGTTTAAGTGTTAGTATTTCATTATTAAGAAGTCAATTAAAGGGTCATCTAGGGGTAGTTCCCATTTGTAAAAATAATGACTGCAAAGTTATGTAGAGTATTTTCTGTGTGAGAACTATAGTTCTGATTTTCATATTTTATCTTTTTTAGTCTACACAACTATTCTAAGAAGTGGGAAATATTACTATTCTCTTCCACGGAAATACAACTGAGAAACAGACGGTTTCAGTGACTTGTCACATAACAAGCAAATGACATGGCAAGGAGTTGAAACCAAGCACTTGAGCACGCACTTTTAACCACTATATATTTTGTCTCCTTAGGAAAACAGTTGTGTGTTTATGTGTGTGCATGCTCATTTTGATGAGAGATTTGACATTATATTCAATTCATACCTTTTAAACACTGTTTATTTTGATACTAAAATCAACATTTTTGCAAAAAATGAATATGATCCCACGAAAAATTTGAGGACTCATGCACCAAAATATATTTATACTTTCCTTTCTACACCTTGCCTCAAGTGGATGACATCATTATTGGTTTTAATATAGGGTTATAGAGGCTGACTCAATTTTAATATTGACCTAGTATCAACCGTAAACATAACTCTATTTAAATCTTGCAGAATAAAAGAAAACATACATTTCTACTTCCAAATAGGCAACATATTGAATGGCCTTGAAGTAACAATTGAAAAATTGTTTATCTTTGAAAAAGTATTGAATTTCCATGCTTGAGAGAAGCTAAGCGTCAGATGCGTCTGAACATGTACTAAGGTCAAACACCAGTAATCTATTATTTAATTTCAATAATTTTATTAGCATATATTTCAAAGGGAACAGTTTCCTCAACATCAGAGGTGGGCCAAGACTTGGGAATATACTGGAGACTAATAATTTGACACTTTAAAACTGGTATTCTTTAAGTACTTCTATCTTATTAGAGGAGAGTTTGAACACAGCTTTGGGGGTGGTTGGAGAACGTATATCTGCCCTGTTCACAGACCCAACTAAAGTAAAAGGTCTTTAGTTAACTGATTCATCCTCACCACAGTGTAGTTTAGCAAATATCTGTTATTTTTCCAATTTCCCTATGGGTGCTTCACCTCCCACCTAAGCAGAAAATTAGCAAATTAAAGTAACTTTTCCATCTCCATGAGCATATGTACACACACACACACAGGCACACTCATATATATGTATGCATATGTATATATTTTCATCTCCTTAAAATTTCAGGATGTATTTATCCAGATCCTGACCTGGCTGGCCTGCTGTTTAATCATACTATGGCTTTGCACTTCTTAATACCCCATAAATGACTGCCCATTGCTGGTTAAATGAAATAAAAACTCCCTGCCTAATCGCAGCATCTCCCTGAAGCTCTGGATGACCAGCCTCTGCGTGCCTCTCAGACCTGTCTCATTCTGCTCCCCCTTTGCTCACCAGATGCCAGACCCTTCAGGCTCCTTCCATTTCCTGAGGTTCTTCTACCGCTTTCTCATCTCCTAGCCCTTGAGTATATTCTTATATCTTGTGAAAACTCTCTTTCACCAAACATTTCATGTATCTGCCTCCTCATCTCTTAGGTATGAATCCGAATTCTATGTCCTCAGAGAGGTCTCTCCTGTTCATCCCATAATCAGTCACTATCAAATCATCTGTTTATTTTCATTGAAAATCATTACTCTTTGAAATGACCCTGTTCATTCATTTCTTTGCTGTTTTTTTTTTTTTTTTTTTTTTTACCTCCCTTAACTAGAATATAAGCTTCATGCAAGAAAGATCTTCTATGTTTGGTTCATACTGTTGGGTCCTCAGTACCTAGCATAATGTTTAGCAAAAAGTAGCTGCTTAGTAAATGGTTGTTGAATTAATGAATATTGCTGATGATTTGCTGCCATTTTGAGGGGCCCTGTGGTTTGGGGAGAAGAGCCCTTCACTAGAGTAAAGTCCTCAGTGTGCAACTTATAACAAGTTATTTATAATGGTTATTTACCCTCACAAATCCTCAGTTTCTTTGTCTGCAAAATGGGGGAAATAATGCCATACTTTGTTACTGTTTAATTTTATTCAAGAAAAGTTTTTGGTAGCTTTAAAAATTCATGGAATCATACTATAAATGAAAAAAAGAAAAAATACAAACCAGAAAGAAGTAAAATGAAGATATAATGAGAGATTCTGAACTTCAATAGCTGTGTAGAAAACAATTTTCTGCAGAAACTCATTTTCAATTTTGACATTCAAAACAACCTTAAATATGATAAGATTAATAATTATAATGCTTTCCTCATGATACTGTCAGAATTTATTTTTTTGGAGGAGAAGAAGGGAAGATATAGAATAAAATAATTTATGTGACAGGGCTTTACAAACAGTGAACATACACATATTGTTAGTAGTATTACAAATGCTTTTTTGGAATAGCCTTCCCAATCAATTTATTTCCTTAATTTATAATACTTGTCAAATAACACATATAATACTGCATAGTTTTATTTTGCTCATTTCTCTGTTTCATACAACTGTGCTGTCTCCTTAAGTAGATTTTAGGCTTATTGAGAAAAAGGACTTGTTTTCCCTTCTACATATCTTTTCTATAATATTTTTGTCCTCCCTTGGACAATCCTCATGCTAAGCATGAGCTAAATAGCTCTTGGAAGCTGGCTATCAACACATTTATAACTCAAGATGGCAAAATTATGGATGGGCTTTGTAAATTTTAAGATACCAGAGGCAAGATTTATGGCATAGAGAGAACCCTTCCTTTTTTTTTTAAGAATTGGCCTCTCTCTGTGGTTTCATAGAATATAATAATTTATCTTCCGTTTCCTGAGTTATTTAGATAGCATCATGATGAGCCTGAGGACAACACTTGTCCAGCTTGCAACAAAGAGATATCTTTTGCGTGCTCTCCTGCTCTAGAGTGGGCTACCTACCTCAGGACTCAAATCAGTCTATCATCAACAATATGATTCCAAAATTGAAACACATGTTCATAATGCATTTTACATTATGAAAAATTTATTTAATTTACAGGAAATTAAGAGAAACCTATCATGAAGTTCCCCAAGATAACAAAAGATTTTATTACATTCACGTATTGAGATGAAAGTAATGGCCTAAAACCTAGGTTTTGGACATACTTTCTTAGTTTGAAGCTAATAAATGCTAAGTCTACAACAGTAAGCAAAGTAAAGTTCATCCCATCCTGAAAACCAGAAAGAAATTTTTGAAAATCATCAACAAAGCCAATTCTGATGTATATAATAAGACTTGAAAGTGTTGTTATTTAGGATGCAAAATCATGCACTTTTTTTTTTTTTTTTTTTTTGCCTTTGACTAGCAATTGTCAATAAACAAATTAAGATAACTCTATGGTATTTCCTCGAAATATTCCCCAGAAGTAAAATTGTTGTCTATGGATATATTATAAAACAGTTAATGAAATATTTAATAAGATGCTTAGGATAGTATGCCTGGTAAATAAACTAAAGTTAAAAAATGACTAATTTAGCATATAACAACATAAACAAAACCTTGAACACTCTAGCATGATTACTTTTTGTTTAAATGTTTAAAACAGGAAAATAAAACTGCCTGTTTGGAGTAATTATTGTAATACATGCTTAAAACTAATACCATTAAAATCAACTTATAACCCATAAAAATTTATAGCTGCATTTAGCATAATGTTTTTTTAATCTCCTAAAATTGTCTGTTCTTTTCTTGATGACATTTGGATGAATCTGTTAGGAAAAACATCTAAATTAAACTTTCCTTTGGAAGCACACATACCAACTATTTTTGATTGTTTTTGTCTTCCATACAATGGAGGGTTTGGTGAACTTTCAAAGGATGCTATGAAGTTCATTGTTGAGAAAGACTGACCACTGTGAACAAGGCTGGTTTAGGCTGAGCTTCTCCTTTTAAAAATCTCACCAAATTCCATCTCTGCAGTAACGATCATTTCTTTGTGGTGTGTAAAGCTCTAATTCTTCCCTGAGAAATCAGAGTAAACATCAGATGGTAATATTCACCAAATATTAATTTTGGTCCATTTCCTTTGGTTTCATACACTGTTTATACCATGGATGTGAGGGTTGAAGTTACTGCTCTGTGAAGTTTAGCCTTGTTTATGTAGAGTAGCTTTGGGAACTGACAGAATGAATATACAAGGTCTAATGACTAATGAGCAATAGACAATTCTACATGTAACTACAATGTGGCAAGATAAATAAATATCTGTCCCCAGCAGTACCTCCTTTCTCTAAGATAGCAAATTTTGATCTTAGAGTGGCCACATAATTTATTGTCTTGACTGAGGCACTTTTGAGAGTGAACAGGGATAGGACCAGAAGCATATATCAGAATTAGAAGTCACCCAATGAAGAACTTTGGTTCTCTTTGCTTCACTTTTTTTTTCCCCTATCATCAACACTCTTATGTTAAACTCTGTTTCTATGGTTTATCTTCATATCATGTTGTTAATGTCATCGTATTATTTGTGTTATACACGCAGAAGCCAGACATGAGTTCAAGTCAATAAATTTATCATTGCAAGTGTGTTCAGATAAAGTTCATGTATACTCACAATTATACAGATTGTAGAGTACTGTGTTCTTCCCCAGAGTGACTATCATGGTAAGATTATTACTTGTACTGAGTCACAAGAAGGTTTGTGACAGTGATATATAAGAGCTGAACTTTAGTGGTCCTTCTATCTCTGGAGCATATAATGTATTTTTTACATCAAGTACCAAAATTACAGTCAATTAACAATCAAGTTTATAGAATAATAATTTGCAGCCATTTGTAAAGGATATAAATATCTAAATATATTTCAAGACTACTTGTTATGTGAATTGTGTCATATACTTACTACACACAGAAAGTGGACATGCTTAACACCAGAACTGTAACTAACACTAATAAAAAAGATATTCTTAAAAACAGGTGTGATGATGGCATATAATAATTTCCAAGTAAATATTGGATCCTTCAAACTTCATACAGTTTTGTCTTTTTTATAATTCCTCTAAGTTTCATCTAGTTACAGATAACATGTGCAATGCCACTTTGAGTATAGTTTATCTTCAAGTGAAGGGAGTGTGTGTCCCGTTGCCCTCCAGACTATTGAATAACCACGAAGCTTTTGGGGATTTATTCTGATGAGCGTTGTTTAACATGATAGGAAAACTAGAGCATCCTGGGCTGTTTTAGTTACATTAAAAAAGAGAAAGAATTCTATAAACAAGACCCAGAGCAAACTGATGACAAAATTTTGTTGCTATATTTATAAAGATATGAGCTTTAATTTAATTTTATAGGTAACAAATCTACTGGATTCATCCTGAAAATATATATATTTTAATGTATTTAGTAAAAAAGAAATCTCCCTCTCATACCTGCTCAATTCCCATGCTTCTCCACTGAAGGAAACCAATTTCATAATTCACTTTTATCATTCTAGAATTTCTTTAAACACTCATATAAAATATATAATACTGATTTCTTTCTCTTTACATACAGGGGGCATATTATGCAGGATTTTCTACATCTTGTTTTTTTGTAATAGAAAATATATCTTGGAGATATTTTCATACCAGTGTATACGAAATTTCTTTCCCTTTTGGTCTGGATTATGTTCCAAATTAGGAGGTATGATAATTTATTTAACAAATGACCTATTGATGGATACTTGCTTTGTTTCAAATCTTTGTTTCAGTAAAGATGTTCTGTGTGTGTGTGTGTGTTCAGGGTTGCAGGGAATATACACATATACACATATATGTCAAACATACCGTTTTGTTTTTTTTTTCATTGAAGGAAACACATTTACCTGACCTCACTTCTTCAGCAAGTTAACCGCCTTATTTCCTGGTTCCTCTTTATAACAAAACTCATCATAACCATTTTTTATACTCAAATCAGAAATTCCTTTCTTCCATATTCTGTTAAACACACTGAGGTTAAGCTTTCGAACTCAGCCCTTCACACAAACTGTTCATAGTAAGATCACCAGTAACATACATATGAATAAAGGCAATGCTCCCACTTTTATTTGATCTTCTAGTAACATTTGACAATGGATCTCCTTGATATACTTTATTGACTTTGTCTATCAAAGCCCTTATTCTCCTGGCTCTTCTTTTACTTCCATAGACACTATGTCTCAGTCTTTACAGGATGTCCCCATCTTCCTAATCTCATAATAGTGGAGTGTCCCAGGGTCCATTCCTTATTTCTATTTGCTTGTCTGTCTATACTCACTGCATTGGTGATATTGTCTAGCATGCATATGTTAATTATTTACTAATCAATGGCTCTAGTCCAGACTTCTCTCTCATTATCCAGGCTCATGTATTCAACTGCTTCTTTGATATCTCTACTCGGATGTCTAGTAGACATCTCAAATTCAACTGAACTAGTGATTTTTATCCGTCCATCTGTGTCAAAGGCAGTTTTACCAGTGCCTTTGATGGCAATTCTATTTTGCCAGTTGCTCAGTCCAAAAAGCTTGAGGCAATATTTGACTCTTCCCTTTCGATCATAATGTACATCCAATCCATTAGGAAATCGTATCAGCTCTAACTTTAAAGTCCATCAAGAATCCAACTAGTTTCCACCTCCTTCACTTCTACCATCCCAGTCTAAGTAAGCATCACTCTCTTGCTTGAGTATTCACCTCCTTTCCCTCCCTCACCTCTCTTAAATCTTTGCTCAAAGTTTCACCTTTTTATTCATGCTTCCCCTTTCCCCACTTTAGTTTTTCTTTTATTAATTAATAATATTTATCACCTGATAACATATCATTTTATAATTTATTTATAATATTTATTGTTGATTGTCTAGATGTAAGCTCTTTGAAGTCATAAATGTTTGTTTATTCCACTAATATATAGCAAGTGCCCTGTGCCTAACATGTAGTAGATACTTAATAAATATTTGTTAAATGAATCCCTTGCTATGTTTTTATTTTCTCTCTCTTTGACAGTTTTAACAATGGAAAAGCACCAGAAAATTTCGTATGTAGAGTCCAAGCATGTCATTAGTGAGGGACTGAAAAGATCATTATTGCACAGTATCATTGTGATATATCACCAGTTATATGTCACCATGATACAACTTAAGATAAGGCTGATGTTTTGCAATATGATCTATTACAAACAATATGAATGTTCAGATGTAACAGTGAGGGGGTGGAAATAAACTGGATTTCTATATTTTTAAAGCATATACATATTCCATTACAAAATTGCATCTGGTATAAAATTATATGTATTCCATTACAAAATTACATCTGGTATAAAGTAGCCATCCTTCTCTGCTTCTTTTCTCTTCTTCTTTTTTCTCTATTTTTTTTTTCCCTCTCTGTTTTGCATTTCTCTTTAGGATTTACATGTAAAATGTCTACCAGTCAATAGTACATGTCTTACAAGTTTTAATTTAAAAAAGTGTTTTATTGGGAGAGAGAGTACTTATCACTTTCCTACAAATAAATGCATAGATCTTGTTTTTATTTTTAGTCATGATGCAGAATCTCATACACATTAGATATTTAAGGAAACAAGTAAGAATTTCTCCTTTAGAACATTTTTTAGGTACTGAGACAAAAATCATTTTTCTAGGAATAAAAATACATACAGTTCTCATGCATTAAAATGGGATTCTGCATACCAGAATGCTCAACTTTTCAGTCATCTAAGAGATATATATGATATGTTTCAATTCAGCCAAGAAATCTGGGGAGCCAGTTGTTATTTTCTTTTTTTATTTAAATTAGATTATGTGGGTAACAACCTTCTTTTATTATGTGTTGACCTTTAATGTACATTTGCTGACTAGATCACTGTGACACTCCAAATACATAGAACATTTTTAAAACTACTAAACTGGGAGTTCCTAATTAATGATCTAAAATTTTAAAACAAACTCTACCAAGTGTTTATTAACTAAGAAAGAAAATGAAATCAGTAACACTTTCATAATTCTCCATTTTAATTCAAGTCCAATATTAACTATAAATTTGAATTATATACAAAAATGTGACTAATACATGACTTAAAGATTTAAAATGGTAAAATATATTCCTCACCATGAAAATATTTTTAGACAGAGATTTTAGTAATTTAATCACTGATCACCACAGGTATTAATTGGTTAAGTATTATGTCTTGGGCTTAGCATTGGAAAAATTATCCACTGACAATTCCATCATTATAATTTCTGGTATATTTGGAAGTTTGCCCCTTTCATAACTTCTGTCCCCAGCACTCATATCTGTGTACCTGTGTAAAGAAGCCCACAAAATAATAGGTTAGACAGATAAGCCAGAAAAATATGTATATGATAGACATTTCATTAGATGGAAATCTGGGAACAGCCATTGCACAAAAAATAAGCACCAATTCCCTTAGAGGGAAGTAGCACTGGAGCTGAATATTGGGGACAACAATGATCTAACCAGGAAAAAAAGAGGGTGAACCATCCTAAGCAGATGGACAAAGTTTTTGCAAAGTTTTGAGAGTCACAGAACATTCAGGGTTTTCATCTTGTATTTGTGAAAGGAGTGAGGTGGAGCTTAAGGGAGAAGATGGGTCAAGAGAATACTTTGGACAGATAGGAAAGGGCCAGATTATGAAGGTGTTTTTGTTTCCTTGTTTTATTTGTTTTAATGCACACTCTGAAGGAAAAGGTTAAATTATACAACATAGAGAAACTGTAAGTAAGGAGAGGACCACGGATGGTTTGCTGAAAGGGATCAGTGTTTCAGTCACTGGCCCAGGTGTTAGTTCTCTTTTGCTACATAAAAATTACTCCAAAATTTAGCAGCTTATGAGGATGGATGTGTATCACCTTACAAAATTTCTGGGGGTCAGGAATCCAAGGGCAGCTTAGGTAGATATTTATGGCCTAATGTGTCTTAGGAAGTTGTGGTCAAGCTTTCAGCTGTAGCCACAAGCACCTGAAGGGTTGATGTGAGCCAGAGGATCTGCTGCCTCAGGCTCACCAACGTGACTTCTGACTATAGATTATTAGTTCCTTGCTGGCTGTTGGCAGAGGTCACTGTTCTTCATCACCTGTGCCTATCTGTAACACTTCTCATTACATGACAGCTGGCTTCCCCTTGATGGAAATCCCATTATCTTTTCTGATCTAATCTTTTAAATGGCATACCATCACTTCTTCCATGGTATGATATGGGAGGTACTACACAAAGCTGTGAATACTAGAAGCAGGAGCAAGAGGGGCTATCTTGGAGGCTGGCTACCACAGCCCAGATGGGGAAAATAGGAGCAGATCCAACAATGAAATGGTTCAGTTTATGTATCAAATTGGTTAGGTTATGGTATCAGTTGTTTGGTCAAACCCTGGCCTAGGGGAGGTATTTTGTTGCTGTAGTGTACTTTGCAGATGGCATTAGCAGCTACAATCAGTTGATCAAAATGATAGTTTCTGTGTATCCAAAATATGTATTTTCTTATATGGTAAAATCCAAAGTTTGAGGTCTTGACTGAAAATATGAAATGCCTTTAAATTCCTCTTCCCAGATCTTTGGTATTTATTTTTTATTTCACAGTGAATATATGGTCTACTAAATTATAGAATCTCAAGTAGTCACCTGTATGCATATTTTTTTCTCTGAAATCCTGCAGTGACATTAAATTTTCTAATTTCTGTTTCATTTATTCTGAGAGAAAAAGGGTTTAAATCACATATCATTGTAACGAAACATTCCTTTCAGGTGTTAAATTAGGTGAATTTATTAGTCATGTTTTAATTATAAACAACAGGATATTTTTAAAAATTAAATATTGTTAAGCTTATAGTATTCCAGCAAAATTTGACTATCTATTTTTAAACTTATAAAAATTTAACCCATTTAGACCTTATGAAGTCTTCAAACAGCCAGGGTGAATATTTTAAATACTTTGATTTTAATTAGATATCATGCTTCTTTAGCTTATAGAAAAGAGGTAGGAAGTTTCAAACTGTGGCACTCAACTAAACAGCAGGTGTCAGCTCTAACTGCTTCCAAAAATATTTAATGTATTCTGTTAATCGAATTCCTTAGATAATGATCCAGTCACGTTCATTTATCTTATGCCATCTTTGTAGTAGGTTTTCTTTCTTATTTACTCTACTCCTTTACATTCTATGATACAATTGTGTCTAAGATTCTCTGGTTTCCCAGTAAACCCAGTTTTGCCCTTCTTCATCCTTTCAATCACAATAAACTAAGAGTCACATTAGCTTTATCTCCTGACTTCTGGAATCACAGATCTTCAAAGAATTCTGAGATTTAAGTTAACAATTTTGGAAATTTCAGTTATCCCAGATTAATGCATACTATGTGATATATCTTGAAGCTTCATAGATGGATGTCCATTAAAGCATGAGCATGACTGTGTCTTCTAGTGAGTTTATAGAGTGGTTTGAATCAAATTGAAGATAGTGTTAAAAGCTTCAGAATTTGATCTATGGCAGTGGTCTAGATTGAATTGTTCCCCCCGAACTGTATGTTCAAGTCTTAACCCCTGGTCTTGTGAATATGACACCATTTGGAAAAAGGATTTTTGAAGATGTTATTAGTTGAGACGAGGCCAAGCTGGATTAAGGTAGGCCCTATTCCATTGTAACTTTTGTCCTTATAAGCAGAGGAAATTTGGACACAGATTGTAAAATAGAGAGGGGGTTGGAAAGGAGAGCATGGGCAGAGATTGAGTTATGCTTCCCCAAGCCAAGAAACACCATGAATTTCCAGCAATCCCCAGAAGCAAGGAGAGAAGAATGAAACAGAGTCTCTCCTTCAAGAGGAAGCATGGCCCTGCTAACACCTTGATTTTGGACTTCTAGTCTCCATAACTGTGAGGCAATACATTTCTATTGTTTAAGCTGAGTTGTCTGTGGTAATTTATTACAGCAGTCCTGGAAAACCAAGGCAGTATATATCTGAAAAGTACAGGAAAGTGACAAACATTTTCTATGTTTTCAAGTCCAATTAGATAGATACATCTTGAGGAAAGTTATTTAAGGAGTATTAATGTCATCTTATACAACATTGTTTGATTTTTCTACAAGAAATTATGTTGTTAACCAGTTCTAATATGAAAGGTGACCATGCCCTTGAAGGCACAAGTTGAAGTAGCAACATCTGATTCCAGATGTAGAGCTTTGGTGCTGGTGCTCCAACTGCAGAATTCTAATTAGATCTATGATCTTAAAGCAGTGTCTTCAACTTGTAAAATATAAATGATAATTTTTAAGTTAGAGTTAAATGGGGATATGGAGGAAGTTAACATGAGAACTTTAGAAATTTCGGATGGATACCAAACAATGCCAAACCTAAAGACACAGACAAAACTTTTACTCAATACCATTATGATTAGGGTTAACTTAGCACATCTATTTGAATGAGTTTTGGTAGCAAGACTTTTCTGCCATTCCACCCCCCAGGTAACTTCAAGAAACAGCTAAAAGAGAAAACTACTAATTTATACAATTTTCTGATTGTGGTGCCCAGTAACTCTTCTCAGGTCATCTGGAAGCAAAAGCATGAGGGAAGAAAATTTTTTATTTAATTCCCTTTACCTTCACTTTTAAAATCATTCCACCATGCCTCCAACAACTCAACATCTATTTCCTACCTCCCATCCTTTCTGAGATGTCCAGTGACCAGATGATTTCCATAGTCAAAGAAAATTGTGGAACTCTTCTTGCCCGTATATGCCAGGAGTAGTCCCATGATCCAATCTTTTTGTTACACTTGACTAGGTACCCTTTCCGATTACCTAAGGTAATTTTGATATTCTCTTAAATCTACATAAAGAAGTTGTCATTCACCCTCTATTTTACACCAATGTATGGTCCTGCCCTTATTTCAGAATACTCATATACACAGATTTCTTTCTTATGGAAAACATCATTTTATGGTGTGAGACATATCACTTTATCTGAGAAAAAGCCAAGCCTCCCCTCCCACTTCCCCCCATACCAATGCCTAAAGTCAATGTGGTGGATTGGTGCAGAAACAATCTAAATTTACATTGATGGTCAATCCGAACTAAATTATATCTATTCTCTCTCTCATATTTTTTTTTCCATTGCTCTTTGGAAAGGCTATTTCTTATAGTCCAAATTCTAAAAATGTGTCTTCACATTTAAATCGATCAAGATTGTGGTGAATTGACAGGGATTTTTTAAAACAATTCAGACAAAATTTTAATTGATTTTGGCAGAAGTGACTGTGATGTTTTTGCTACATGAAAACTAGTTTTTTTTTTAAATTGTTATGAGGAACAGTTAAATGAAAACTTAGTGGTGATGCCAGTGATGTCGAAGAAAATTCATGAATCCAAAATATTATTTTATTTCTAAAAGTTAAAGAAAATATTGCAGGGATTTTAAAGTAATTCACTTATTTTATAGTAGTGATAGAAGTCTTGTAAGTAGGGTGCTATTCAAATTCATAAAATTCTGTGAAATTTTTTATGTTTTTGTTAATTTTTTACTTTGATATTACATTTTCCATTTTATTATTTGGAAATTTTACTTGTAAATAGTTAATGAATTTTTGTCACTTTTATCATATAAACTTAAGAGTAAAAGTATATGAAGCAACAGTTTGAATATTTATATATATATGTATATTTTGTATCTTTCCCTTTGTATTCATTCACATTTCCAATATGCTAGATTATCACATCTTTTAAGGACTATTCAATAATATGATTTGTTTCTCCATTTTTTTAAGCCTCTGCACCTTCCAATCAATCCTATTCTAAACTTTCTAAAAGGCTCCTTTGACAACTTTTCTATGCTTCTCAGGAAACTTTATTGTTTGCCTAAAATTTTGTGGAATAAAATCAACAGTCCTCAATCTGTCAGTAAGTTTCCCCCAATTTATTTTTAAACTTAAACTATTATATATTTAACATCCTGTTTCATCCGTGTATGTGTATGTTTTAATCAGCGCTGAACAAACTTTGGATTTTCTAGTCCCATATGTTAGTTTATATGATTCCAAATGTCTGGAATGTTTTCCTCTTTCTTTTTTCCTAATTAAATTCTGTCCATTCCTTTTGTTAGAGGGTGACTCTTGCTAGTTGCTGTAACACATAAATACAGATTATCAGTGGCTTATCAAAACCAAGATTTATTTCTCCTTAAGGCAAATTTCAAGGATCTTAGGGCTCAAGTCACCTTCCTCCATCCTGTAGTTATGCCATCTGGAGGAACATGGGGCTTCCAAGGCTACCACGGCAGAAGAGAATGATGGAGGATATCCATTGAACAATACCTTCCCTGGCCTAAAATAGAAACAAGGAATTTTTTCTCATAGTCCTCTGACCACAGTTCCCATTAATTCCAGCCTAACTGAAATGGAGGTCAGGAAGCATAGAAAAACATGTGGAATATTTGGAGAACATTGTTTTTGTCAGTTCTCTTAATGCAAACACAATCCACTTAACACTGTAACCTACAGCAATCTTTTTCTCCTCTGAAATTCCACCGTTTTCCTATAAATTTACCTTGCCTGATGATAATTAATAGTCTTGCAGCATAACTTCTATCATCTTTTTGAATTAAAGTTTAGTTTTTCCAGACTTTATTTTCTCTCATAAATTGAACTGTAAGATCTTTGAGGACAGGGTTCATGTCCTGAGAGTGCTCATCAAGTTGTGTTATATATATTGGTAGTTCTGTCAGTAGCTGTTGCTGATTTTACATTCCAAACAGCTTCAGTTAGTGGAGAAACATCCAATGGAGTAAGACTTCAAGTGCACTGCAGGCTTCTTATGTGTGCCATGTGGGGGTAGATTGCATTATATACTCCATTTTAGATATGTTCTTAATCTTACACACATTCGTTTGGAGTGAGCCAGTTGTAGATAGGATCTTTTGAAGATATTGAGTTAAGGTGTGGGTCTTAATCTGGATAACTGGAGTCCTTTATAAGCAGAAGAAATTTGACATCATAAGAGAAAGCCACAGGGAGGAGCAAAAGTTGGAAGTTAACTGAACCTGGAAGAGAAAGAGAGGAATCACCATTTGATGCAAGGCAAGGACCTAAGTCAAGGAACCCCAAGGACTGCCAGAATGTTACAGACTTTGGGGAGAAAGCATTACCTTCCTGAAGCCTTGATTTTAGACTTCTCCTAGCTTCTAAACCGTGAACCCATAAATTCCCATTGTTTAAGACAATCCATTGTGTGGTATTTATCATAGCAGCCTGGAGGCTAAGACAACACACAATATTAAGACTGATTATGATTTTGGGAAAATGTTTCTTCAAGAAACTTTAGTTGGAAGACAAATTGATCTGCAAGAGTTTAAAAAGGGGCAAGTTGCAAAATATATTACCACTCTTCTGAAACTCTCTGTATTCTCAAGATACCTTTATATCCTTACAAGTTTACTAATATCTGCTATGACTGATGATAATGATATGTTTCGTGGTTTTCAGAAAAAATCAAATAATTTAACTACTTGATCAAAGAAAACCTTAAGAAAAAACTGTGCAATTATAAATCTCACTGTTTGAATGAGGAAACAGGTTCAAAGTAATTATGGGACTTATAATTATGCAAAGTTAGCATGGAAAAAGAAACTTAAAGATGTTCTAATCCACCAATTTCATTTGCAGTTGAGAAAATCACAGCCCAAACAAGTAATATGACTTTTGCAAGGTCCCATCGAGAATGAGTGGAAAAGCAGAATTATATCTCCTCGAGTCCAGTGATATTTAGACTGCACTATTCTGTAGTTAAGCATGAAATGTGCATTGTTTTTTTAAAGCTATTTAAAACATCATCCACCTGAACCGGAGTAAATATCAAAAGGACTCCCTCATAGGTCATAAATTCTAATCTCTTTTACTTCCTCTTCATTAAAAGGGAGAAACTTTTAGAACATAAAAGAGAGACCCCTCTGAGGTAAGAGTGTTCACTGTAAATCTTGAGCCTTAATTATATTTGATTTTAAATTGGCCATTAAGTACGTGAAATAAGGCATAGGCTTAAATTTTACTCAGTGTATTGAAAAATCTAAAAAATATAAAAATAGGAAAAGAAGATATTGAGAAATCCTCAATATAGAATTGCGGCTAGCACATCTGTTTTCCAAAATATTTGGTAGCATTCATTTAAAAATTTGTAACTGCAATTCAACCATGGATTATTTCCACCATTATTTAAAAAACTAGAATACTGTTGATAGTATTTAATATTAACACTCTCTATGTCCTGGATTCTGTAAGAAACAAATAAAATGTGCAATCCGTTTTCAGGGCAGTTTCATTTGCATTTCATTACACTTTTAACCCTCAATTTTTATTCTTTTAGAGGCTATTATAGTGGCTGGTAATCATACCTTATATATTATATATTATAAACAGCACTTGGAGGGTCATCAACAAGATCATTTGGTCCATTCCTCTGATTCTGATCATGACAACCTCAGATCATTCAACACCTAGAGTTACTTCTCTAATTTTTCAAGACACCAGGTGTGAACATCAAATCAATCAAATAAACGTGTGTGAAACAAATTGAACTATATTTTGAGAGGAATAAAATAATTATAACCCCAAGTATTTTGTCTCAAATTCACAATCACTAAGATAGGTTAAAAACAAAATACAAGATGCAAAATAACATTTTGACAAAGCAATAGAGAAGTCATAAAGCAATATTCAATTTATTCTCAAATGATTGATTCAAGCAATACATGCTGTTAGAGTTCAGAGAAGGAGAAATATATCCTGACATGCAATGGAAATTCTCTCTTGCTGTAACCTAAGCTAATTTTATTTGGCTTAGTCTTTTGTGTATCAGTAGAATTGGCAAGTTTCAAGTATCTTTTTTTTTTCTTGGTTCCTCCTCTATTAGGCATTATACATAACTTCTAAACCTTCTGTTAAACATTTCTTTTAGGTATCAGCTGGGTAAATATTAAGTAATCACTATTTATTGATAATTATGTTTTAAGTAAATTTCAGTGATATATCAAACTTTAAAATAAAGGGAAGATTATTTTCCTATCTCATGTGTATCACACAATATATTTAAATCCATGGCATTACCCATTTTGTGATTTCCAAATCCATTTTAGCCTTATGTCAGTCTAAGTAGGCCTTTCCCATCTCAAATATATGCAGTACTTTATTGAAATAATATGTGCTCTGACCCCATAGCTATATCTTTTTTTTGAAAGCAACTTGATTCAATTCAGCCCAAATATATTAATATTGCCATTTTAAATAACTCACTTGGCAAGGACAAAAAAGTTCACATGTCAATGTGATTAGAAAGAAGGGTGAGGCACTGGAATAAATGAGAAGCATTTTAGAATTAATCAAGATAAGAGACCCGGCACCTCATACGTTAACCAAACAAAAGAACAGCAATATGTACTTTTTCCTGGGCTTATTATTGTTTCACTTTGCCCTTTAATTGATAAATCACTCCTTTAATTAATCAGTCTCTTTCAGGACTACAAAATCTCAAGTAGCAAGTGCTTTGTATTTATTTTCTCTTGCAGCCTAGATTTCTGAATATAGAGCTTGCTGGAAAGGGAATGGAAATAAGTGTTCTTTGGTAGGAAGCATGTATTAAAGTCCACAGCTTGAAGGAAAAGACCATTTTGATTATAAACTTTTTTGAATTCAGAACATATAAATATGCAAGAAACACCATTGAAATGATTTGAGGGAATTTTCTTTTCCAGTGATGAAATGCCTGTAGACTCAATAATATATACTACTGTGTTCATCTGAGTGTTAAATATAAAATGACTATTCTTTTTCTACTACTCCAAGTCACTGTTATAATATGAAATTATCACTCTGTATTAACACAACCAAATCTTTTCTAGCTATCTTTTCTAGACAAATTGATTATTGGTGGCTTTCTGTCAGTGTATGAATCAGTGAGGGTGAAAAAGTGAAAAATGCCCTTCTCCGTGTAAACCTACTTCCATGTTTATTGCGCCTCCCCAAGGGAAAGAGATCTGGACTAGAGAACGAGTGAAATAAAGCCACATAGAGCTGTGAATCTTACGGTGCTTCATACTCACAAGCACTCATGTACTTTCTCCCCAGAAAAAAAAAAATGGTACCTCTCTCTTGGGCACCATGAAGGATATAAGCCAACCATTTACACAAAAGTTAACATAAACGAGAAAATATTATAGCCGTCTTTAGATAAGATTTTATTTTCACTAAGTCAAAATAGGCAAGAGTGTATTAAAATTGAAAGAATTTTAAACTTAGAATACACCGAGACTATAGTTGATAATATTCAGTAAACACTCTAGTGCCAATTCTCAATCAAGTGAATGCACACTGACAATCATGTCCTTTGTCCTAACTATTCAATTAATTTCATTTAATAAGTTTCCTGGAAATTTATCCAAGGAAATAATGCAACAAAATAAAAATCTATGATAGGGAGAAAAGAATCATTATACACACAACACACACACACACACATACACATATGTACATTAATAGAGGAGTGGTACTCGGAGACAATTAGGCAAAGTATTGTTCACATAGACAAACTGGTCATAACCTCCTCTCCTAGGAGCTCAATCAGCAATTTCTGCTGGGAAACCACAATGCAGTTGATGAAGTGAAAATCAGAACCAGACCCACTCTCCCACCTATCCACCAATATTGATATTGAACTATATTCCTATCTTTTGTGTATTTCCAATATGTTTTGTGGTGCCGTCTATAATAATAGACCTTTCATTCATTCAGCCAATAGTCAAATAGCATTCTTTTAATGCTAATCACTGTGCCAAATGGTAAGCTTTCAAAGCAAACTGTGATCTTTTGCAAATGTTGACTTCTTTATTTGTGTTGCATAAAAACATACTGAAGTGCAGATCCATTACATCTGTGGCTACATTGTGGTTAGGTGGCTACTACGTGAAGAAATAGCAGTTAAATTGGGAAGAAATGCTCTATTTATCACAAAAGCATGTTGTTGTTTAAATACTACTTTTCAGATGTGAATGCACTTTCCTATATCACTATTAAATGATCTCCATTGATTCCTTGAAACCAAGAGGGGGAACATAAAATGAAAACAGAAAAAAGCCATGACTGCCTAGAGCTTAACAATTGATAGTGATAACTGGACCAGAGTCTTTGATCTATTTATTACCTACATTCTTCATAGGTCACATTTCCATCTCTCAGCAACATATTTGAATGTTGATTGTAGGGTATGTTTGTTTGGGTGTGTTTGTTATACACACACAAAAGCTATAGAAATATATTTTACATAGACATGTACATATATATGCTTATCTAGCAAATACATTACATGTATAATCATTAAGAAGAAAATGGAAATAAGAGAGTAAAATATCTGCTTAACAAAGTGTAAATCTTTTATAGTGAACTCACATATAGCAAAATTCCACATGCAGAGGATGTATTTCAAAAGCTTATTTTCAGAACCATAAGCCTTACTGCCATTACTCTGAGAGCAATGAGCTTATGAAACATTTCCTTAGGTTTCTTTGTTTCTTTTTAAGAAGGTTTCAGTTCTTAGAGAGAATATATGACAGTTGAGATGTGAAAGATTTTTTGTCACCAAGGCCACATTCCTGCAAAGAGACTAAAGAAAGTTGGGCATGTTCTTCTTATTGTCTAGAAATAAACTTCAGTGCAGCTTTCACCTTCCAAGATTCACAGAAGGTTTCCCACATTTACCTGCAAAATTCGCATTATTTTTGAGAAAATATTTAATTGGGTAGGAAAAATAAGAACTTAATATGCTGATCGCAATATTTGAAAATGACTTTGATTCTTCTAGAGGTTAGTTCTTTTCCTATTTCTGTCTTACCCCATTTCATAATATGGCTCTATTGGCATAACTTAAACAGATAAAGCTAACTTTTTTTCTAACTGGATTTTGTTACATGGAAATGTTTAGAATGAAAGATTTAGCTTTGGTTAGGAATCATCTTTATACACACCCTCACACACTCAGATATACTAACCTAGTTTTCCATATGCTTCTCTGAGAGATTGTTCCTGACCACATACACTGAATGACTGTGCTGATTAAATTCTGTGATCTTTTCTCCACATTTAATTCATCTTGTCATGTATGGAAAACCAATGACTTCATTTCATAAGAGAAAAAACTGTGCTCTGTTCCTTGACCTTTAATTCTGAGAAAAATGCTAAAACACTGAAACTCACCCATCTAAGTGACAAACATTCATAGGTAATTTCTATTTTATGAAAAAGAATGAGGAATTTTAAGCATTAAAATGAGACTGACTTTTGGAGTCAAGGCAGTTATTCTCCTCTGTCTGGGACAACTGCTGGAGAAATGGCCTTCGATGTCTCTGTTAGATTCCCTCACTCAGCCTGTGAAGTTTCCCCGAGTCCAGGCTGGTTATCTCACAAATCTGTGCAAAGCTCCAGTGAATAATTTATACCAGGCATGAGGTGACAGATTAAACACACCCATTTTGTCTAAAATGCTATGTAGGCATCAAGATGGAGCCAGGCTGTGGGGTGAGTGGAGCTCGGCTGATGGGAACCTGAGGACGTCTAGAAGAGAGGATGCTGCTGTAAAGAAAATGAAATGTAATGAGATACTCTTCCATGCATAATTCATAGGTGAAAACAGAACTGCATAAAAAGCCATGGATTTTAACAAGGCAAGCCTGCAATCATGCACATTATCTTCCCAGAGGAACTTTATATAATATTGGTCGAAAAGAAGAGTCTGAACACCAGTACAAAATAAAGCTGACAGGTTTTCAAATGCAGCAGGATTTAATGTACAATGCCTGTAAAAGAAACAATTTCTATTTACACCTGCAAATACTGCTTAGCCAAAGAATTTACTTTAGAACTTTTGCTATCTCCTATTTAAATGGAAAAAAAAAAAAAAAAAAAAAGAGGAAGAGGATAGAAGATTCACATTGATAAAAATAAATAAAATTCATAAGCTGTATGTACTGTATGTTATGGGGTTAGGTTAAACTGAACTTGGCACGTATTTCCACTCTTCTGGCAGCAAATGTGTAGCTAGAAATGTCTTCAATGAAGAGGATTTAAAAATGATAAAACGTTAACTTTTGTCACCATGAATTTTAATTTAGCTGTGTTGTAGAGCAAATATTGTAATTTGGCTTTCAAGACCAGTTTAGAGGCTAACACATGCTTGATTTGAAGTGGTGTTTAACAAGGGTGCTCTTAGTTGGGGAATTAAAGAATGGAATGTTGATTAGAGCTTGGGCTGTCTTGGCTGGGAAGAATTGGGGAGGGGGTGCTCCTCTATGCTCTCCACACAGATATGCATAAGGAATAAGTGAATACAACAGAAAGGGGCAGAGGTGTCTGCAAAGCGTGCAAGGTGGAGGGCTGTGCAGGCTTGTTTGCTCAGATTACAATATATAATATCAATATTTGAAAGAAAAGTAAAATAGTTATATTACATCCAGTTACAGTTTCATGGCTCTGATATTTGGCTGAAGACAACATTAAATGTTGAAAATGGTTGACATATCAAAGTGGTCACATACCACAGAATTTTTTGAAGTTCCACAGTATAAGAAACAGAACTGCAAAGAACAGGAGGTTGAAGTGGTCCAGACATCAAATAATCTAGTAGATTTAACATTGTGTTGTTAACTTCTGTTCATCTAATTCCGATACGCTTTAATTTTTGACAACAGTTTAAAAATGTGGGCTTCATGAATTAGGTAATGATTTAATTTCTGAATATGGAATTTGAGTTTTCGTGACCAGGTGGCAGAACATAGCATAGTCACACCCGGAACTGATAAAGAAGAGAGCTCTTTCAGTATTGCAGAACTTTCATTCAGGTTCCAGTGATGAATTTGGGACATGAGTTTAAATATTTGCATCATGTTTAGTATTCATTTTTGACTACTCTGATACAATCTCGGCACTTTTTGGCTTTTAAAAGATATTTACAACATATTGCCCCCTCTATAACTTCAATGACATCAAATTACCTCTCCGGGGCATCCAGAGCTGACCAGCTGGTTACACTTGCTTAACCCTATCAGACTTTAATACTCCAATGCTTTCTTTTTCTAAAGAGCTTAAAAAATGGAAAGACTTGTCCCTGCTTATAATAAATCCAAGTTTGAAATGTGACTGGGAAAAGACCAATCAATGTGACAATATCTATGCCTGACTGTGTCAGAGGCGAGAAGAGGTGATCACCATCTGTTCCATCTACCTGACAGATGTGCTCTCTTCCACCTCTTTTCACCAGTTCAGCACACTGCTGAGCAATTTGCTATATTGAAGGATCAATTTTCAAGCACAGAAAGGATTTGTTTGCTTATACACCTGTGCTCTAAAGGAAGTTTTCCTATTGCTCATGCCAGTTGCATGGACTTGCTGAATTCTTTAGCATATATAAAAATGCAAAGTGCCTGAAATGATAATCAAATGATAACATAATTAGGATTCCCTCTTGAGTCATATGAGACAGATGGTTGCATTAGGAAAATGTGCCTGGGTACAGCTTCTATAGTATGAATTTGTGTTCTATTTTTTACCATTCTGTGAAAGCAATGCACATATTAAATATCATATAGGACACAGAACACATTTTGGAAAATTAGGGGGAAATGGGGTAGGAATTTAAAAACTCCAATTGACTGAACTTCCTAAGCAAGCATTGGTAAAGGCCACCCTAGATTTTCAGGATTCTACTCTTCTGCTTATAAACAGTCAGGCAACCTCATAAAACAAGTTCTGTGAATAGGGAGCTACAATTTCTGAATCAAAAAGATTTGCTTTTCTCGTTCATTCAAGTGAAATCAGATCTTATCTTCACTTGCTAAAAATTTTCAAAGCCCTCTTATGACACTTAGATATATGCCTGTTTAGGGGTGTTCGGTCCTGCCTGTCCCTCCAACTTCATTTCCCACCACTCTCTTCTGCTTTAGCCACTCTGAATTCCCTGACATGAGAAAGATGATGGCGTCTACAGAAAAAGTGAAGAGATTGGCCTTTAAGGTAAAACTGTATTCTCTCCATTGCAATGAGGAAAAGATGTGAAGATACATATAGCAGAATTCTTATTTAATGATTTTTTTTCCAAGTGACACAAGAAATATAGAAAACATTTAGGAGGGCTTTCAGATTTAAGATTTTCTTGTTGAATGACCTAGAGAAATTTGCATCTTTCCATGCATCTAGAAAAGGAAATGATGTTAACAGGAAATCAGAATGGATTTACTAAGAATAACAATTTTGGGTAAATCTAATTTTTAGACAATGTTAGAGAGAAGACTAGGGTATAGTACTAGTATTTGGCAAGATCTCTTTTGTTGAAAAGGGTTGACTCCATGCTTACAAACTTGATAGACTGGAAACAGTGAAAATGACTTTACCCAAAGCTGCTGACCATTAGCAACCTAGAAAGAGTTATCCAATTGTGAGTCACAGGGTTTTATCTTAATCTCATCTGTTCCTAACTTATGAACTATTTGGATGAAGAAATGGAATGAAACTTTTATCAAACTTGTGGATGACTTGACACTGGAGAGAAGAATGAATTGTTGCAGACAGAATGAATACTAAAAAAAAAAAAAAAAATCCTAAGCACTTACATGATTCTTAAAATCCTTAATTCACCCGTGCTTCCCTTACTTTGAGGAGTTTTAAAAAATTGAAGTGGCTTATCCACGATTTTAATAAATCCAGGTTTTTAACATGGATGGATAAAAAGAGTTTGAATTGGGGATAGGAGAGTTCGCGGTGACGGCATTTATCTATTCCTAATTGTGTTTGAAGGGCTAAAGAGGTGATCATAATTAGTTCTCTTCTACCTGGGGACTTTTTAAAATTATCTCTGTCCCTCTTTCTACCTTTATCCTTCCCATATTTATTTTTCCAATCACTTCTTGATTTTCTCTTCTGTTTTAATTCTGTCCTTGAAGCCAGGAGCATCCAATATATGAACCACACTCTCCACTTTCTAGATTGTTTTTCTCCTGGTGGTATCAAACTACTTGCCAGGAAGAAATTTGATGTGTTTGGTCTAAATTTGAAATCACTGGTTGTGCCACAAATGGACTCCTGCAATGAAATAATATAGGAATATGTTTTTTGTGTATTTTAAACATTTTATTGCATTCAAAAAGAAAGGTTCTATTGATTGACTTTGTTCTGGATAGTGTGCAAGTCAGGTTCCCTCTAAAGGAGGGTAGAAAAAAATTTAAGTCTTCTGAATATTTTTTGTAACTCTGCCTTTAACCATTGCCAGTTTATGGGATCCTGGAATTAAGATGAACCAGATGATGGGCATTTTGTTTATTTTAATATGTCAGATGACTAGCTCTTGGAATCTAAGAGATATTTACTTAACTGCTTCCTCAGATCAGTGGCTTTATACTTTCTCACTGGTGACAAAATGCTTAAACCTGATGAATTGTAATCTGTGAGGGAAAAACAAGGACATTGTTGATTGTTCAATGAACAGTAAGAATTCAGGTTTAAATTTCACTAAATTAACGGAAATGGGAAACTGCATTCATTTGCTGTTGCTGAGTGGTCCTGAGCTAAATGAACTCCTCATTTTAAGAGCTGCAGACAAGTTTGTTGGAAATGAAATAAGAACTTGAGAAACAATTTAAAAATTTTGATTAATATAAATCTTAATCCTCTTTTCTCTTTCTCTTCTAGATATGTTCATGAAATTAAACAAGATACTTAGAATATTTTTCAAAATCATTTCTGTAGGGTTATTTTGGAATTAATAATATGTTTCCCATAATGTATAACATGAATACATCTTTACATACAGTATACTAAATTGTAAGAGAGCGGCAAAGTTTTTATTTCCCTAACCTGAAAATGTCCATCACCAGGTGAATGGATAAACATAGTGTGGTATATCTTTATAATGAAATACTTCTTGGTAGTAAAAAGGAACAAACTACTGATAAATGCAACAACACGGATGAATCTCAAAAACAGTGTGCTGAGTGGAAGAAGCCAGATGCAATAGAATATGTACTGTATGATTTCATTTATATGAATTTATAGAACGTGGCAAATCTAATCCATAGATTTAGAAACAGATTGGTGGCTCTCTGGAACCAAGGAGAAGGGATGACTTGAGAAACCTTTCTGAGCAATGTAAATGTTCTATCTTGATTAGGTTGTGGTTACACAGGTGTACAAATGAATCAAAATACATGGAACTGTATATTTTAAATGGGTATATTTTATTCTATGTAAATTTTACTCCAATTAAGTCAACTAAACAAAACAAAACAAAAACACCTATGCACATGGATTTCTGATCATGTGCCTACCATGAAAATATTTGGACATCCTTTCTTTAGGACACCAAAATAAACATTGTTGACTTTTCAAAAGCCTCTTCTCTCCAAATACTGTAGTGCCTACAACCTATAGCTCAACAAGAGCTGAAAATGCTGGTTGCCATGGGAGAGAAGTAAAGTCACATCTATTGAGCATCTCCCCAGCAATTAAATAAGGTGCTTCCAATGCATGTTCATTTGTAGTGTCATGATTGAGAATTTCTCTTAGGGAAGAGATCTTCCCTTGTCGGGAAACTTCAAGATAAGAAATGTGGAAGGAGCATCTTATATGTAAGGATCTTGAGTGTGGGCAGTATTCTATGTGAGACAAGGGGAGGTTTTTGTTGATTGCCGTAAGAAGGAATTTGGAAGATCAGTGTAGTGGGTAGAGAGACTAGACCCAGTGGACAGATGGTGGAAGCCTGTGTGATACATAATAGACCTTTTAAAACCACAATCAATTCTGTAAATGTTCAGAGCAGAGTTGTTAGGCATGTGCTTTAGCTCAGGGTGACCCAGGAATGGAAGAGAAGGATCTAGTAAATGTGCAAAAGTCACATTACTCACTGGAAATTAGAAGATATCTCGTAAGGCTCAAGGTTTTTCCTGCAGTAAGTTTCAAGTTCTGTATCCTTTCCACATCTTTTGACATGAATTTGAGTTTGGGTTACACATTTATTCAATATTATTTTCACAACATATGTGTAACAAATGAGAAATGTCTTGATGTAACTACTGAGGAAAATATGGCTCTGAAAGTTCAGAGTTGAGAATGAAGAAATCATAAAGGCTGGCTTTTCAGTCTGTTGCTATTCATATACTCAGGTGTGATCTATCTTTTTTCTTGTTGAGTGTAGATGAATTAAATACCATCCAATATTGGTCTAAATATGGATTCTGAAACCAAAGGTTGTTTTTGGTCAAAAATATACAGATAAATTTAGGTGAAAATTTCAGATGTTAATGGAAAAAACATTAATTTTGTAGGTATTAGATTCACTCTGATGAGGTTTTTCTTATGTATACCATTTTGCTAATTTACTACAACTTTCTTTAGAATCCTCTACTGCTACCTTCTTATATTCTTCCTTTCTTCATCCTAGGGGCAACTTAAGACCAAGACTGGGACTTGAAGTGCTCAGAAAGAAAATAAGTTTTATCTGTAAGTAAGAATTCTATTTCCTCATTAAATAAACAAGCATTGTATTCCGAGCAAACACAAAATTCACCATGCTGCTAGGAAAGCTAATCACATGCAAATAAAAGGTTAATTCTGGCGTTCTCTTTTCCCAACTTAGTGCTTGTCAAAACATTGGAGAATTATACTAATTTTTCAGGGATAAATGACTTTAACTAGCCTTTAGTAATTAGCCTAGATTTTTCAATATATAGATTGACGTGTGAAAATTGCTGAATGACTTAGAATGAGCTTTCCAATCTTTAGGTTGTGATCCATTGGTGAGTAATGAAGTCAGTTTATAGGTTGTGGTTAGCATTTTAAAAAATGATATAAGATAGAAAATACAAAGTTTGATACACATAGTAACCATAAGTATTGTTTGGTGGAAATTAAGGCATATGTGTATATGCTTGTGTGCGTGTATGAATGTGCATGCATGTATTAAAGTGTGAATATTGGGTTGCAAGGAAAAAAACGTACTTACTCTGTGTTGAGGACAATAAAAATATTTTTAAATATTTTTTGGCAGAATCCATATCTGTTTAGATTCTGCACAGATGAGACCTTATAGATGTTCTTTTTTTAATTTTTTAAAATTTTTGTTAAAGAAGTTGAGGAATTTCAGAAAAATTGTGCATAAAATACAGGGTTCCCATATTCCACCCTACTATTAACATCCTGCATTGGTGTGATACATTTGTTACTATTAACAAAAGCACATTTTTATAGTTGTACCATTAACTATAGTCCATGGTTAAACTCTGGGTTCACTGTTTGTGTTGTACAGTTCTATGGATTGTTTTTATTTTTATTCTAGTAACATATAAACAACCAAAAATTTCCTCTTTTAATCACATTTAAATATATAATTCAATACTGTTAATTATGTTCCAATGTTGTGCTACCTTAACAAAACATATAAAATATCTCCATGTCATTAACCATTTTAATCACAGTAGGGATGCACCATTATTTCTTTAATCTACTATTGCTTTAGTGACCATCCTGATACATAATTTTTTTGTTCAGTTTTTCAAGATAAATTTCTAAAAGTCGACTTGGTTGGATAAAGGTAGGTACGCAACCAATATATTCTCCAGAAATGTCCATGTACACCTTAGGAGTAGTAGGAAACAGGTCTTTCTGTTTCCCACACTTTTACCCAATATGCTGTTGCCATTGAAGATGCAAAGTTTTACCTATGTGATAGGCAAGGCAGTATATCACAGGGTTTCCCATGATTTTTTTTCCTTTATTAGAAAAGTTGTGAGTTTACAGAACAATCATGCATAAAATACAGGATTCCTAAATACACTGCCAACACCTTGCATTGGTGTGGAACATATGTTACAATTCATGATGGCGCATGTTTATAATTGTACTATTAATTAGAGTCCATGGTTTAACTTAGGGTTCACTTGTTGTGTATTTCCATGGATTTTTTTAAAAATTGTTACTCTGTTACCATATATACAATTTTTGAAAGTTACCATATATACAATTTTTGAAAGTGTTTTAGATGAGTGCCTAGGAATTTGTGATGGCTGGAACAATTTCTCTACAGAGGGATCGAGGAAGTGTACTGAGTTCACAGATGGCTTTTTCAGAACTTTTTCCGAAGTCATGACATGTTATTTATTAATACTTAGCTTAAATAACATCACTTAAAACACTACTTCAGTTTATTGTCATCCCATTTCAAAAATCATAGCATTGTTAAACTTCTGTGATTCACATTTTGAGAAAATATAAGTCATCCCATCAAGGTTTCTTATTTTCTGTTCTCTTTGCCTGCAACATTGTGCTTACAGCTGGTCATGTGGACAATCATTTTGCATAATTTAGATACCATCTCTAATGTCTACCTTAGAAAAGGGTTTCCTGAACCACCAAATCTAAAATACATCTTCTCAATATGTCACAATATTTTTGCTTTTAATTGCACTTATCACTATATTAAATTATCTTGCTTAAAAATACGTTTGTTTTCCTCTTTATTTTCCTGATTACCCAACCTAAAATCCACCCATCCATCTCTCCAGAATATAAACTCCATGGAAGCAAGGGCCGTGCCTGTCTTATTCACTGAATGCCTTAGAAAAGTTTTTGGCATGAAGTTGTTCCTCAATAAATATCTGTTGATTAGATAGCTGGTTAAATTTCAGAAATAATGGTAAAATCAGCTTATTGCATTAGAAAAACTTTTTAAAAGTGAAATAAGAATGACTATAGCAACATAACATTTATAATGCTTTCTTTCCATCCAGCTTGGTCCTCATTAGGTTTTATTTATTTATTTTGTATTTACTCTGATTTAAAGTGTTCAAATTCCAAGTATTGGAATCAGAAAAATAAAAAGAGATTATTACTAACTCTGACCAGCAATGACATTTAAAAATGGAATCAACAACATCTAACACAAATGCAATTAAAATTCTTGGAGTCTGTGACTAAGGTGGAGGAGAATTTAGTATACCACTATATACCATCTGCTATTCTAGGGGTCAATATGAACCCTCACTGCATTAAAATTTGTTAAATATACTACTGAGAGATTTTTTTCTGTGAGAAAATTAATAGGAGAGGATGATTACTGTCTATTTTAGGTTGAGCAACTTATGTATCTGCCTAATTACATTTATTTGAATGGATATATATATATATGTATATTTATATATATATATATGCACACACACATACCTACCTACCTACATACATATATATATAGTATACTAAAAAGAAGTATAATAAAGTCTTTGAACTAAGAAGAAGCTGACCCTATAAAAGATTAAACACTTCAAAAATAAGATTATCAGTCTGATTCTGACTGTAATTATCTGGGGAAATTTTCCTTCTGGGGTTATTTAGATTGTGTCTTTAAAATTCCTAAAGCTATGATATTTAATATGGTTGGTAAGTTTTTTAGTTAAACAATGATATTGAAACTACATTGGCTATGTACCTTTTCCACCTGAGATATCGTTTTGCTCTTGGAGTCACTATTTGAAATACACTGGAGTCATTTGTCAGAAAGATGCTATACTAAATATGCTACTCCATTTTAATACCAAGGTACAATTAATATCTTTCAAGTTGAAAGTCAGTTTATTTATAAACACCCTTTTCCAGATTCTCAAGCACTACCCCTGAATATTATGTTATAACAGATGTATAAAACACCAAAGAAGAAAGATGTCAAAACAGACTGTTATTTGATCTTGAAGATGATCCAGAGAAGCAAATGTCCAATGTTTAAGTTCTTAAGCCTAAAATAAATATTTCAGAAAAGCTCTCATCATGTTAATTGCCAAATGCATCACAGAACCGCACTCTCTCATTTCTTAAGCCCCTGTTCAGAAATAAAAAATTTCCAGAAAAGAATGCTTTGTCAACAAAGATGGAAAGTCCACTTTAAGAAAAAATGGATTGACTGTGCCATTAAAGTATCAGATTGAAAGTGAGTAATAATAACAACAGCAATAAAATAATGTTAGTCTATTTTGTTGAATACTGAATTAATGCCAGGCGCTAAGCCAAATACTTTCTCACAACTTTAGGAAGTAGATGTATCAGTTATGCCTCCCCCTAATTTACAGATGTAGAAACTGAAATATACTGTTTTACTAACTTTCACACAACCATGAAGCTGCTAAGAGGCAGATTTTGAATCTGACTCCAGTTTAGTGTGCCTCCAAAAACTGCACTCTTACGTACTATTTTATGTACTATAAATATTTTGAACAGGAAATGTCAACAAGCATATTTTCAGTGATAACATTTTCACTTCTGATTACTAAATGATACTGTAAAACAGTAATAATTATAGGTATCTTTGGTTTCTCCCCAGATTCCTTTATATATCCTGATTATGTCTGAATCTTCCACACATCTTCATAATAATCTATAGACGCTCTTTCTCTATTCTCATAATTAATCCCAAATACTACAATTCTTAAAAAATAATTTGTCAGTGAAAATAATAAGTAGGAACATTTGATAACACTTTCTTAATTCAACCAAATAAATACTTCCAACTTGGATTCCATTAATATTAAGGGAAAAACTTTATTTTAAAAAAATAACTGGTGAATAAAATTATTTTGGAGAAATGTTTTGAGACAGGGCTTGAGCAGGTCCTGAAGGCACAAGTAAGTTACATGAGGAAGTGGCCCAAATGCCCATGGCCCCCACTCCTGCCACATTACCTTCTCTTTGCCAGCACACAGGTATATCCTCTTGAGGAGTTCCTTACGATCAGATGACTAAGGAAGAGAAGCTCGGGCCTGATTTACAGATGGTTCTGCCTGATATACAGGTACCACCCGAAAGTGGACAGCTGAAGCACTGCAGCCTGTTTCTGGGACATCCCTGAAGGACGGTAGTGAAGGGAAATCCTCCAAGTGGTCAGAACTTCGAGCAGTGCACCTGGATGTTCATTTTCCCTGGAAGGAGAAATGGCCAGAGGTGTGTTTGTATACTGATTCATGGGAAGTCACCAATTATTTGGATGGTTATTCAAGGACTTGGAAGGAAAATGATGGGAATATTGGTGACAAAGAGTTCTGGGGAAGAGGTATGTGGATAGGTCTTTCAGAGTGGGCAAAAAAACCATGAATATATTTGTGTCCCATGTGAATGCTCACTAGAGAGTGACTTCAGCAGAGGAAGATTTTAATAATCAAGTGGATAAGATGATCAGTTCTATGGATGCCAGCCTCTTTTCCCACACTTCTGTCATTGCCCAAAGGGCTCATGAACAAAGTGGTCATGGTGGTAGGGATGGAGGCCATGCATAGGCTCAGCAACATGGACTTCCACTCTCGAAGGCTGACCTGACTACAGCCACTGCTGAGGGCCCAATCTGCCAGCGAGACACAACATTCAGTCAAAGATATGGAACCACTCCTCGAGGTGATCAGCCTGCTACCTGGTGGCAAGTTGATTTCATTGGACCACTTCCCTCATGGAAGGGGCAGTATTTTGTTCTAACTGAAATAGATAGATGGGTTTGCCTTCCCTGCACATAATACTTCTGCCAAAACTACCAACCATGGACTTACAGGGTGCTTTATCCACCATCAACGTATTCCACGCAGCAATGCTTCTGATCAAGGAACCCACTTCACAGCAAATGATTGTGGGAATGGGTACATTCTCATGGAATTCATTGATTTTACCGTGCTCTACATCATCCTGAAGCAGCTTGATTGATGAAACTGTAGAATGGCCTTTTGAAGAATCAATTACAGCACAAACTAGGTGGCAATACCTTGCAGGGCTGGGGTAATGTTCTCCCAGGCCGTGTATGCTCTAAATCAGTGTTCACTCTATGGTGCTGTTTCTCCCATAGCCAAGATTCATGGCACCAATACCTAATGATCCACTAGAAAATTTTTTTCATCTTATACCTGCAACCTTAAACTCTGCTTGTGTACAGGTCTTGGTTCCAAAAGGAGGTGTGCTTTCACCAGGAGATGCCACAATGATTCCATTTATTTGGAAATTAAGACTTCCACCTGGCCACTTTGGGCTTCTCCTGCCTCTGAATCAGTACTGGCTGGGGTGATTGATCCTGTCTATCAAGGGGAAATAAGACTGCAATTACACAATGGACTTAAAGAGAAGTTTGCCTGGAATACAGGAGATCCCCTAGGACATCTCTTAGTATTACTATGCACTGTGATTAAAGTCAATGGAAAAGTGCAACAGCCCAATCCAGGCAGGACTATCAAAGGGTCAGAAACTTCAGGAATTAAGGTTTGGGTCACCCCACCAGACAAAGAACCAGGGCCAGCTGAGCTGCTTCCTGAGCATAAAGGGAATAAAGAATGGATAGCAGAAGAAGGTAGTTACAAATACAAGCTACAACCACATGACCAGTTACAGAAACGAAGACTGTAATGATTATGAGTATTTCTTCCTTATTTTGTTATATGTTTTTATATATACGTAAAGCAAATATCTTTGTTTTCTTGCCTATCTTATCCCTTATCATATGACATAAATTGGACTAGCTCCATGTCATAGTATATAAGTTATAGGATATTAAGTTTAAGAGTGAATATTACCCAAGGACTTGCACCCTATCCTTAGGAGAGTTAGTGCATTGCCAGTTGTATGCAGGACAGTTGAATAGTGTTAGGCGAGAATATGACTGCCACTGTTTTTAATTAGAAATAAGTAAATAAGTAAGTAAATAAATAAAGTATGCTTTAAGGAAATGTGTATGGCTGCCAACTTGACAAGGGATGGTCTGTGATGGTTAAGTTCATGTATCATCTTGGCAAGGTTATGGTGTCCAATTGATTAGTCAAACAAACACTAACCCAGTTGTTACTGTGTGGATATTTTGTGAACTTCAATCATCAGTAAGTTGATTGCATCTATGGATGAATACATCTACAGACAAGTGAGAAGATTGCCTTCAACAATGATAGAAGTCTCATCCAATCAGTTGAAATCTTTAAAAGGAGAAGTAACAATTTCAACAGTCAGAAGAAAGAATTTCCCATCTCTGCCTCAGCCAACGAGCTTCTCCTGGGAATTTCATGAAAAAACCTTCATTGGAGTTCCCAGCTTGTGGCCTGCCCTACAGAATTGGACTTGTCCATCCCTACAGTCACGTGAAACAATTCTCATAAAAATCTCATATTTGCAGATACCTCCTGTTGGTTCTGTTTCCCTAGAGCACCTTTAGTGTAGGTAGTAACATTCAATAACACTTACTTAATTGAACCAAGTCAATACTTTAAACTAGGATTCCATGAATATAAATGAAAGAAACTTTATTCCAAAACATAACTGGTGAATAAAAATGTTTTTGGGAAATAGTAGCTAATTCTGTTACTGGAACAAAAATATTATTTTGTTTAAAGGCAAATTGATGGATTGGCTAATTATAAAAATCTTATTTAATTTAATATTCAAATATATTATCAAGAATGGTCAAGCTGCTGAAAGTTTCAAAATGTTTAAGTAATAAAGTAATAAAGAATGTTCTCAGCAATTCAGTGTCTTACTCTGACAAAACATGAAAAATCTTTTTAAAAGTGACTTATTAAAACACAATTTGCTAAAAAAAATTTTGCTTAAAAGTTTTTAAAGGCACGGTCTTCTTTGAGTTTTTAACTATTTTTGTCCATTTCAGTTTCTTTTAAATAGCAAAGAATTAGGGTCTCAAAGGGATTTTATGGTAAAATGCCCTTTCCAAAAGTGATATTCAGCAACTGATATTTGTGGTCTGTTCTCACAAGGATCACATACTGCAAGTCTAAAGCTGATTGGCCAGTCATGTTATTCCTGCCTTGCACACCATTCCCACAATAAACATAGTCAGTGGAAGAAGAGAAGAAGATTTCCATGTCACAAAGAATAAAGGCAATCACAGATAAACTTGATAATACAGGATTTGAGGTAGATTGGTAAAGCCAAGGGTCCATGAAATGTCATGCTAGTAACACTCAAATACGTATATGTCTTTCAACAGAAGCAACAAACACAAACACAAGTATCTCATTAAAACTTTATGAAATTCAGAAAGGGCAATATTGCTTTATACAACTCAAGTATCTTTACACCTGTCTTTACAGATATGGTACTCTGGTGGCAATGATTAGTTAGGAGTGGTCTGATCAGAGTGATGCACAGACATTTATTTGTCACTTGTAGGAAGCAGCCTCTTCCTGGAGTGGAAAAGGAAACAGTGTAATCCAGGTTGCAGCAGGCAGTCAGATCAACCATGAGGGCAGCTAGCTTGTGGATAAAGCTGCAATACAGAGGAAGGTAGAAAAATTGCTGAAAAACTGGTTATCATTACTGATCAAGCCATGTCTGGATAGAGATTACTTCCAGGCTTTTCAGTGATATTGTACTAAGCTATTTAATTTGCATGGAATTTTTCTCTTATTTGCCACTGGAAGCAGCCTGGCTGATAATTATCTTATCTATAAAAAATGAAACTTTTAGAATCTCTCTTAACTTTGATATAAAGATTATTACTCTGCCTAACCTACTGCTGGCACTCAATATATTATTTCTATAAATATTCATTGGTAAGCTTTGGGTGGGCTCTAAAAAGAGACCAGGGTTTCCTGTAAGACTCTGTTCCATTTTTTTTTTTTTCCTATCCCTATGTAGCTTTTGGCTATCAGATCTAAGGCAAGGGAGACAAGTATATGTTTGCATATACCCCTTATTATAACAAAGAGCAACATTTTGAAGCTAACCCACAAAATTGTCTTCAGCCCAATTTGGGCTGCCTTTCTTCTCTTAGAGATACTTATATTCAAATTAAACTACTTGGCAGGTTCAATAGTATTCAGAGCTACCCTAAACATTATTATACCTACTATATCCTGAATGTTATATTACCCTAAACACTTATAAAATATGTTAATAGAAAGTTATGTTCTGTGTTTTAAAAAATTACTAAAAATGGATAAATATATCAATATGGTAAGAAATATTTTGCAGCTAAACACTAAATAGATTGAAATGTATAAAGAAAGAAGTAGGATTCACAGATAAAATTTTTATTTAATTCTACGTCTGTAACATAGTATTTAGATTGTCTGAAGACACTCTAAAGTAGAATAAAAAGTATATCTCTCTCTCTATATATATACACACATACATGTATATATACACACATACACATGTCATGTATATATGCCTAAATATCTGAGGGAAAGTCCATAGCATTTATCAAATCTTCAAAGGGGTCTAGGATCTAAAAAACATTAAAGACCAAGGGTATAGAATTCAATATTTATAGGTTTGTTTTTCTCTCTTAAGTACCATAGTCTGTTATGTTAACCTCTTAATAATAGTGACTATTGGGGGTTCATGAAATCAAACTTCATGCATAGTAAACTGATTAAAAAGAGAAGGCTCTGGAGTCTGTCTACCAAGGTTTGTATCTCAGATTTGCTACTTACTGACCATGTGACCACAGGCAAATACTAACTTCTCAGTGTTGCTCATTATATACTTGTAAAATAAGAAAATCATAGTGGTTACTTCTTATGTTTATTATAAAGAATAATGAGAAAACTTGTAATTCATTTAGAACATTGCATGCACACATTAAGCATTCACAATGATAGCTATTATTATAATATTTCCTTTTGGGGGCAGGGGAGGAATTTGTCCAGATATATATATAGACATTGTTTGTTTTTTTTGCAGTTATCCTGGATCATATATTTATTTAAGATAGAAAATGAAATTATATTTCATTTTAATGAAATATATACAAAATACATATATCCTATAAATTTAACTGAATGTGGATGACATAGGTAATATTTTATTGACAAGTTACTGGCCCAGAATTACAAGCTTTGAGGTTATTCCAGAAGACCTGTTCATTAAGTACTATTCCTACTGCTTCTAAATATATGCTGAATATATCATTCTTTGATATTATAATCCCTGTAACTAAAAACTTTTCTCTTACTAAAATGGAATATTTAAACACTGAAAAATTACACAAATGTGTTTTACATTCATTCAGATTAATTTTACATACTAATTACACAGAGGCATATTATCTTACACTAACCGAAAATTATTTATTTCAAATAACTCTTAACCCTTAGAACATTTAACTGATTACAAAGACTCCTTTTCTGGCTGGGTTTTAATTATGGTTAGAATTAGAATGGTAGTAGAGATATATGTAGGTTTATACATGTTTATACACAACACAAACAGAAAATCATATAGTGCTTTTGGGTAATGCCTACCATGGGTAAAATATTTAGAAAATTATTTAATACCTCCTATGTGCCAAAAGCTGGGATAAATCCTGTGACAATATCATCATAAATAAATTCTCTTGAGGATGATTTATAATCAAATAATAGTAATATGGTGAATTAAAATTGTGTATTCATATATCTGTATAAGAGGTGCTATAGAAGATGAGAAAAGTATGAAAAATTCACAGATTGTGAAGTATGTAAACTCTTTTCTCAAAAACAAGCCTTCTACATTCATACAAGCATCTATACCATCTGGGGAGGGTGGTGCTGCTATTTATACAAAACAATATATGAAAAGGACCCTCAGATAATTGTGCAATGTGGTGACTATTTGCCTAGATAGTTATTTATCTAAATGAAGATTGCTGCCTTAATTAATGAGATAAAGCTGCTAAATTTGTGAGATTGGATCCCCTGTTGGAAAGAAAAAATATGATAGAATAAGTATGCTTTCAAAATAAAAACAACTTTTATTTCCTAGCTGACACTTAAGACTCTTATTTGCTGTATATAAAATATTGTGAAATTGGTTAGACATATCCCCTTTCTCTTGCCTCTCAATTTTGCTAGTCACATCCCCAACACACACAAGCATTCACACACAAGATGTATGATTGAAAATGAAGAACTCTGCAAATAATGTAATGGGAACAATATGGTGACAAATATGAAATGGTGAGTAAAAGCTAATCTAGTGATGTATTCTATAGGGGGAAAGTTTTCCATTAAATGAGATCTTAAACATGTAAATATTTGTTCTCTTATAAAACTTAGTATATAGTTTAGCATTTAGTAATTCAAACAGAAATTAATTAATTCCTTCATATTAATTCAAACATATATATATGAAGGAATCAACTATATATATATGAGAAGGAATCTAAAACAATAGATGACAAATCCAAAAAGATATGACAAAAATGATATACCTTACCCAGTAGCTTTCCTACCATAGTTACATGATAAAGTGCTTAAAAATGATTAGTTAATTTGAGATTGAAGTGAAAAGAATGTGCTTTAGCTAGAATTTGAAGGATTATTACAATTTTGTTAAGTGGAAGAATCATGCGGAGGAGTGTATTCATTCATTCAGTGATTCATTCACTAAGTCAATTAGTATATAAGACAACAATCTTGAGCACCTTACATGAGCATCTAAGTAACAAAATGGGCTTGTTGCTGGGTAGATAGCTGTGAAACAATTAGATATGGTCCCTGACCATGTGGAACCACAAGTTCCATGATAAACTCTATGAAATAAATGTGCTAAAATAATAAAGTGGGTGACTTAATTTAGACTTCAAGAGAGTCACACAGAGTCTGTTTGTGAAATAAATACTTAAGATGAGACCAGGAAAATGAATGAACTACAGACAGACAAATGCATTCTCTGGAAATCAAACTTAAGGGCTCTCTCAGAATTAATTGCCAATGGCTCCTCTTCTTCCTAAAGGAGGGGCTGTGCCGAAATTCCATTGTCCCCAAAAAGGTCCTGCTTGTGAGTGTGGATTAATCTTTCTTTTCCTTCACAGAATACCATGTGGTTTGGTCACCCTGAAAGCAGAGGGTGAGGGGCAGTGTAGACTTGTGTGTCCACTGAGGCCTTCAGTCTCTTGGGCCCTAGGACAAAACTGCTCAAGATCAGTGTCGCACAGATTATTTTATAATTCCAAATTTCTCTTTATAGTTGATGCAAATGAGTCATCATGCTACAATGAGAAAGAGATACCGCTCTCTTTGCCTTTTGTTCTCATCTCTTCCAAAATGCATTGGCGCAAAAGTAATATAAATCAATTATCTTAGTTTGCCAGGGCTGCTTGGAAAATACCACTAACTAGTTGGCTTAAGCAAGAGAAATTTATTGGCTCACAGTTTTGGAGGCTAGAAGTCAAACATCAAGGTGTCAGCAAGGCCAGACTTCCTTCCAAAAAGAAGTGTTCTGGTGGTGGCTTGCTGGCATCCAATCTCTGCCTCTGCACATGGTGATCAACTTCAGATTTCTCCTGTGTCTTCCATTCCTTAATAGACCCAATTTCCTCTGCTTAAAAGGTCTCCAGTCACATGAGATTAAGGTCTGTACCAATTCGTTTGGCCTTAATGTCTTCAAAAATCCTATTTACAAATGGGTTCCCACACACAGGACAAAGGGTTAGGATTGAACATGTCATTGGAGGGACACAAATCAATCTACCATATCAATCAATCAACAAAGCAATCAATTATTTGATGGTAAAAAAAGACATCTCCTCCCTGTTCTTTTAGCCCCCAAATAAAAGGCCCATATGTGTTTACACTATAAATAGATGCCTTCAAATAGGGAAATGTGCTAAATAATCTTGTAGGTGACATCAGAAAATTGTAATAATTCATTAAAAGCTATTGAAGAAAATGTGCAAAGCCCTAAGGGATTCAGGACGATGTAGGCAGATGCATTCAGCAGGAAACTCTTGGACATTGAGTTTCCAAATGTGCTAGTTCTTTGTCCAGTGAAGTATGAGACCATTTTTTTCCTCCAAGTTATCCAGGCAGGAATTACCTAGCCTAAGATTTTCCTTTTATTACATAATAAATATAAGCAATTATAAAATTTTGTTGTGTTCTCAATGTGACAAAATTTAAAAAGCAGAGACAATATGCAATAGACTAAAATTTACTGCAATGGATAAAAAATACACAATTAATGTAAGTGATAAGTTTTGAAATATGACATCAATATGGTATAAATCCAGAGAGAGAGAGTTTGCGTTAACATCATTTTAGTTAACTGAAAGAATTCTGAGTTAAGTAAAGATCTCCCAGAATATGTGCTATAAAGATGTGTAAGATAGAAACGTATACCCTGAAATACTTTTAATTATGCATTCTGAGCAGAGATATTTATTTGTTTTAATGGAGTATTGCTTTCATAATTTTCTCTATATGTGTTCTCAATTTCTGTAAATGAAGAGATTTTCATATCTAAGACATCCCCTTATTATCATATTTTAGTATCTCTGCACTTTTAATTACCTGACATGATGTGTCAATGTTTTATTAAAATGGACTGTATTCTTCATTTCATTGCCTTTTTGTTAGACTTATAATTCATCTTTTCTGTTAGTATCTTAATATAATGGTAACCATGGAGAACTCCTAACCCTTATGTCTCTGAATATCGATCTCATTGTAAACAGGTTCATCATTTTCAGTTCTATTTTCTGATTTTCGGAACTGCCTGGAAGCTATGAATATTTAGCCCAACTGACACCCACAAAAAGGATCCATCAAGGCCTGAATTAGAGACAATCTTCTCTTATTCCACAGCTGGTAGTTATCACAGCTTAGATTTTTGGTTGATTTTGGTAAATAGGTATATTCACAGCAGAGAAAGCACCACTTCCAAGTATTTACATTAAAATAAATAATTTGCAATTAGTGCAAGATAGTCTTTTGACATACCAAATGTAAAATTAATAAGGTGAAAATGTAAGAACTGAAAACACATTACTGTAATTTTTCGGTGTTTAAATACATTCCTCGTGAAACAAATAAAGAGTGCCTAAATTATTTGACTTCTATGAAGATGACAATAGACAAAGGTGAGGAAAAAAAAAGAGCTAAACTTACTTTCTAATTAAAAAGAAAATAATGATTCTTTTGTTACCTTTACTTAAAAATCTTTGGAAGAAAGATTTATTTCCTAAATAAAAACTATTTGTGGGCGGCTGTTCTAGTTTGCTAGTGCTGCGGAATGCAAAACACCAGAGATGGATTGGCTTTTATAAAAAGGGGGTTTATTTGGCTACACAGTTACAGTCTTAAGGCCATAAAGTGTCCAAGGTAACACATCAGTAATCAGGTACCTTCACTGGAGGATGGCCAATGGTGTCCGGAAAACTTCTGTTAGCTGGGAAGGCATGTGGCTGGCGTCTGCTCCAAAGATCTGGTTTCAAAATGGCTTTCTCCCAGGATGTTCCTCTCTAGCAAGCTTGCTCCTCTTTAAAATGTCACTCACAGCTGCACTGAGTTCCTTCTCTTTGAGTCAGCTCATTTATATGGCTCCACTGATCAAGGCCCGCCCTGAATGGGTGGGGCCATGCCTCCAGGGAATGTCTCATCAGAGTCATCACCCACAGCTGGGTGGGGCACATTCCAAGCAAATCTAATCAGCACCAAAACGTCTGTCCCACAAGACTACATCAAAGATAATGGCGTTTGGGGGACACAACACATTCAAACTGGCACAGCGGTGTAGAGGGGGAGACTAAGAAAGAGGTAGTTCAATTATGGAGACAACTAGTATGAAATACATGAATCTCTAAAACATGAATGAAAGCAGAAATGCTGAAACATCCTGTTCCATGAATTGTTTTGTATTTACCTTGAATTTACTGAGGATTACATTTCATGTACATATAGATTTGCATGTTATGTGTAAGTTATCCTGACTTTACTCCAGAAGGCATGACACTGTGTCAACCAAACCACTAAGTATAGAAATCAAATCTAAGGAGTACAATTTTTAAGATACCCTGCCACGCCCATGTTTCACTTTGCTAAAGCTGCTGGAATGTAGTATACCAGAAATGGGTTGGCTTTTACAATGGGGATTTATTAGTTTACGAATTTACAGTTCTAAGGCCATGAAAATGTCCCAGTTAAGGCATCAACAAGATGACACCTGGACTCTGAAGACAGGCTGCTGACATATGGGTTCCTCTGTCACATGGGAAGGCACAAGGCCATTGTCTGCTGCTCCTTCGCTCCCAGGTCTCATTGCTTTCAGCTCCTGGTTCTTGTGGCCTCCTCTCTGAGCTTCTGTGGGTCCTCTCTTAGCATCTCTGGGGCTTTTTCTCTAAGCTCTCTGGGTGTTTTTCTCTCAGCTTTCTCGACTTTTTTCTGTCTTTTATTCTCTTCATAGAGAACTCCAGTAAAAGGATTAAGACTCACCTTGAGTGGGGTAGGTCACTTCTCAATTGAAATAACCTAACCAAAAGGTCCCACCCACAACAGGTCTGCACCCACAGGAAGGGATTAAAAGCACATGGCCTTTCCTGGGGTACATAACAGCTCCAAACCAGCACAACCTGCTACATATGTTTTTACAACAAAATCAGAGAATATGCAACCAGTAGATTTCATTTTCATTTGGAGAGGTTAATCACAATCAATAAATAAGCTATAGGTAGACTGCCAACCAAGAGCCTACACTTTGAGAATAATTTGAGTTAAAATTAATATCAAAGAAAAGGGGCCTATAAAGTCCACCAAAACCCTGGACTATGGGTCTTAAATTTGAGCAAAATAATAATGAAATTACAGGCATAATGCCCTATCTTTTCCTTATTCTATCAGTCAGCATAGTGTCATAGTTGCTAACATCACTGTGAGACCCAAACTACAAAATCCATTCAGAGTTTAAATAATGCTTTTAGAACTTAATAGATGGGTGAACTTGACAAGCTACTTATCTAAAGTTCAGTTTCTTCATCTGTGAAATGGGGGTAAAAGCAGTCATCTAAAACTTATATGTGAGTTTTAGTGCATATATCAGGGCCTTGTATATGACATTGACCAGGGCACCATGTCTCATAATCCCGTAGATCCTAAGTGTGTTTACCACAAGCAATCCTAAATGAGGGAAATACTGTTAAGATTGCCCTTTAGCTAAGGTTTCTCCTTCTAGCAAATATTACTAGTCTGTTTACCTGGTGTTCCAGTTTGCTAATGCTGCTGGGATGCAAGACACCAGAAATGGATTGGCTTTTATAAAAGGGGGTTTATTTAGTTACACAGTTACAGTCTGAAGGCCATAAAGTGTCCAAGGTAACACATCAACAATTGGGTACCTTCACTGGAGGATGGCCAATAGCATCCAGAAAACCTCTGTTAGCTGGGAAGGCACGTGGCTCACGTCTGCTCCAAGTTCTGGTTTCAGAATGGCTTTCTCCAGGACATTCCTCTCTAGGCTGCAGCTCCTCTTCAAAATGTCACTCTCAGTTGCTTTTGGAGCATTTGTTCTCTCTTAGCTTCTCCGGAGCACTGGTCTTTCACTGGCTGTCTTCAAACTGTCTCTCATCTGCAGCTCTTCTCTCAGCTCCTGTGAGTTCTTCAAAGTGTCCCTCTTGGCTATAGCAAGCTTGCTCCTTCTGTCTGAGCTTATACAGTGCTCTAGTAAACTAATCAAGGCCTGTTTTATGAATGGGTGGGGCCGTGCCTCCATGGAAATTATCTAATCAGAGTTGTCACTTAAAGTTGGGTGGGTCACATCTCCACGGAAACACTCAAAGAATTACAATCTAATCAGCACGAACAAGTCTACCCACACAAGATTGCATCAAAGAACATGGCTTTTTCTGGGGGACATAATACATACAAACTGGTACACCTGGATGCCTAGTTTCTTTCCTTTGTTCATGAGCATCCACCCTCTATCCCATCTCTGTGATCAGGGCAGAAATAAGTCATAGGGCAGCTGCATTAACTTTTTCCTCCCCATAGATTAAATCACATAGAGTGGTTATGTGCAAACATAAAGTGGATCAAGATTGAGGTGTAAGTGCTGAATCACATATGAATCATATTGCCTTTGACAATGTCTCATTGTTCAGATCCAAGAGATAAAGAGCCAAGGGACCAAAAATGTGCCCTCCTCACTGGCAAAGACAATTTTAAAACTTTGATGTGCAACAAAAGGTCAGGGTCTGGTCTTCATTTTTCTTTAGAAATCTAGAACTTAATAAAGAAATTAATTGTATGCTTTTCTACCATTCCCTTATTCCAGGGGTAAGTACACACAATTTAAGCTAATCCAATTGATATACTCTCTTTCCCAGTCCCTAGGATTCATATAAGACTTAGATTTTCCAATCAGAATGACTCTTATGAAATGAGAGAGAGTAAACCCTCTTATTGCAGGGATTGAGTGAGGAAGAATATTGCCCTGGATACTATTAAGAGATACAATTTTAAGATGAAACTCAAACAATGGAAGATGATACTCAAAAGGAAATGGGATCCTTGATGATGCCTAAAACCAGCCAAATGTCTGATATTTTAAGATAATTGAATGCCATATGTTTTCTGTTTAAGACAGTTTGGGTTTAGGTTGTTGCTAATTGTGAACAAAGTATGCTAACTAATACACAGGGCCAAAAGTAGGACATTATTGTGCATGGAGAGGAAGCATGAAGATGATCTTATTTTGTGATTGGTCATGTGTGTTATAGATTGCTCAATAGGAATTAATGATTTCAGTTTGAGAGCACTTTAACAGCCAAATGAAGTCTTGTCAGTTCCTTGAGTACAAATTTTCTCAATCTGAAAACATATCAACTAAAGAGATTATCTCCCCCAGTAAACCCAATATACAATAGTGAGGCAGACATAGGACTAACACTGTGTGATCTCTGTGGAAAACTAGGGAGAAAATGTAACATTGAAAGGTGACAGTAACTGTACAGCTCATGACAATTTTTGAAATAACTATTTTTCTTCAAAAAAACCCCTGGATATAAGGACTTTTATCTGACGTCTTTCAATTTTTTATGTAACAGCTTTATTGAGGTATAATTAACACACTGTAAAATTCACACCTTTAAAGTGAACAATTCAGTGTTTTGTATAGTTACACAGTTGTGCAATACTGAAGTTTAGAATAATTTCATCACCCCCCAAAAGAAATTCCATATCAACCAATCACCATCTCCCACTCCACTCTACTCATGGCAGCCACTCACTTACCTTCTGTCTCTATGAATTTACCTATTCTGAACATTTTATATAAATGGAATCACTTGTTTTTTATGTGTGTGACTGGCATTTTACTTGGCATAATGTTTTCAAGATTCATTCATACTGTAGCATCAGTATGTCATTTATTTTTATTGCCTAATATTCCATCGTATAGATATAATAAATTCATAAGATGATGAATTTGGTTTCCACTTTGGTACTATTATGAATAATGCTTCCATAGAGATTCTTGTTTAAACTTTTGTGTGGACATATTTTTTTTTAATTTTTCTTGATTATATAAGTAGAAGTGTGATTGCTGAGTCATATGGTAACTCTATGTTTAATATTTTGAGGAGCTGTGCACTAGTTTCCAAAGTGGCTCCCTTATTTTACAATCTCACCAGTAATTTATTATGGTCCAAAGTTTCATATCCTCACCAACACTTGTTATTGTAGTTTTCTAATTTTTTTGTTTGCTATTTATTTGCTTGTGGGGATTGTAGGTATTTTCCTAGTTTGTTGAATATTTGATCATGAAAAGATGCTGTATTATGCCATTTTTTTTTCCTGTCTCCTAAGATGATCATTGTTTTGGTTTGCTAAAGCTGCCGGAATGCAATATACAAGAAATGGATTGGCTTTTATAAAGGGTATTTATTAGGATACAAATTTACAGTTCTAGGGCCATAAAAATGTCCAAACTAAGGGATTACCAAGAGGATACCTTCACTGAAGAAAGGTCGATAGCATCCAGAACACTTTATCAGCTGGGAAGGTATGTGGCTGGCATCTGCTGGTCCTTTGCTCCTGGGTTGCATTGCTTTAAGCTTCTGATTCCAGTGGCTTTCTCTTTAAGCATCTGTGGGTTCTCATTTAGCTTCTCTGGGGCAAACTCTTAGCTTAGCATCTCCAAATGTCTTTGTGTCTGCATCTCCAAGCAGCTGGATATGTGTTGGCTCTGAGATCTCTCTCCCTGAGCTCTTTTAAAGACTCCAGTAAACTAATTAAGACCCACTGTGAATGGGCAGGGTCAAAGCTCCTTGAAAATGATCTAATCAAAAGGTGCCAGCTGCAATTGAGTGGGTCACAACTCCATGGAAACAACCTTAATCAAAAGATCCCATGGTCTGCCCCCACAAGAGTAAATTAAAAGAACATAGTCCTTTATGGGGTACACAACAGATTCAGTTCAGCACAATCGTGAAACTGTGTCCTTCATTCTTTTAATTTGGTGTATTACATTAATTGATTTTTCAGATGTTAAACCAATCTTACATTATTGGGATAAATATCTCTTGGTCATGTTGTTATAATCCTTTTTATATGTTGCTGGATTTGATTTACTGGTATTTTGTTGAGATTTCTTCTTGCATCTATATTCATAAGGAATATTGGACTGTAGTTTTATTTTCTTTTGATGGCTGTATGGTCTCAGTGTTTGAATAATGCTGGCCTCACAGAATGAGTTGGGGAATGTTCCCTCCTCTTCTATTTTTAGCAAAGTCTGTCACTGATATTTGTTTTTTGAAAGTTCTAGGTTTTGGCTTTCTGGAAATTATTTTAGTTACTAATACAGTTACTTTACCTATCATAGATGTATTTAGATTTTCTCTTTGTTTTTGAGTCAGTTTTGGAAGTTTGTGTCATTTAAGGAATTTTTCTTGTCTGGATTAATGCAATTTATTTTCAATAATATTAAAAAAACTTTGCTCCAATTTAGCTCAGTTCCACCCCCCCCCACCATTGTGTTATCATCACCACAAAGTACATCTTTATTCATTGTAAGCCTATTAACAAATGTTTTTAATTATTTTTAATGTAATTATCATTTAAATAATATAGAAGAAAGGAGATGTAAACAAACATGTATTATACTATGTTTTACATTTACCTATATATATAAAGTTACTTTCACTGGTGCTCTTTATTTCTTAATATGGATTTAGTTATTGTTTCCTTTCATTTCTTCCTGAAAGATTTCCTTTGGTATGTCCCACAGGGCAGATCTGCTAGCAAAAATATTCTCTAGATATTTCTTAATTTCTCCTTTATAAAGGATGGTTTTGCTGACTGTAGAATTCTTGGTTGACATTGTTTTCATTAAGTGCTTGAATAATATATCTCTCTTCTGTCCTCCATAATTTCTCATGCAAATTTAATTGGTAATCTTATTGATATTCCTAGTACATGATGAAAAATTTTTTCTTGCTGTTTTGAAGATTCTTTTTTTGTCTTTTTCTTTCTGTAATTTGATTATGATGTGGATTCTTTGAGTATATCTAATGTGGATTCTTTGAGTATATCTAGATGTGGATTCTTTGAGTATATTCTACTTGGAATTCATTGACCTTTGATGTTTCTCATCAGATTTGAGATGGTTTTAGTTATTGTTTCTTCAGATATTCTTTTTGCTCCCTTTACTCCTCTCCTTATAGGACTTCCATTTTGCATATGTAGAAATGCCTCATACTTACCCAAATTTCTCTGCGTTTCTGTTTAATTTTCCCCCTCCTCCTCCCTCTTGTTAGTTTCTGTTCTTCAGATTGGATTTTATCAATAGTCCTGTAATAATATTGCTGATTTTTCTGATAGCTCAAATGTACTATTGAGCTGGTCTAGTGAATTTTTCATGTCAGATAAGTTTTTTTTCAAATTTAGAATTCTATTCTTTAAAAAGATTTCTCTCTTTTTGTTGATATTCTCTAGTTAGTTACACATTGTTCTTATACTTTTCTTTATTCTCTAGGTATGGTTTCCTTTAATTCTCTGAGCATATTTCTAATATCTGATTTATTGCCTTGTTAGTAAGTTCAACATCTGAGTTTCCTCAGGAACTGTTTCTCTTGATTTTCTTCCTGAGTATGGGCAACACTTTCCTATTTTTTGCTTATTTCATTATTTTTTTTGAAACTAAACATGTTAAATAATTAATATAGCAACTCTGGAAATCAGATTTTCCCTCTCACCCAGAGTTTCTCTTTCTTGCCCTTTACTGTTAGTGTTGTTGTTGCTGTTTGGTTATTTAGTGAAGTTTCTGAACTAATTGTGTAAAGTCTCTGTTCTTTGACTGTTGCAGCTATTGAAGTCTCTGCTCAGTTAGCTTAGGGGTTAGATAATGGTTGGACAGAGATTTCCTTAATAGCCTGAAGAATTGAGTCTCCCTGCTTTTTACTTACGGACTCTGTGTGTGTGTTGGGACATGCCTTCAATATTGCAAGAGTTTAAAATCTGCCTTATCCTCATTTCCCTCCCTGGGCAGAGCCTCAAGATTAAGATACATATGAGTGATTATAGCCTTTTCAAGTCTTTCCTAGGCACACAAAAACCTTAAACATGCATGTTGCCTTCTATATCTGCAGGAATATGTTCAGAATTTTTCAAAGCACCTTATGGATATCTCATTCCAAATATTTTCTTTTTAAGTGTTTAGCCAATTGCCACCTCAGGCATGTGCAGTGTTAAACATTAACCCTTGTATTTTTGTTTTCTGTTTTTTTTTTTTTTTTAGGGGGAGGGTTTTTTTTGTTTGCTCCTTTGTTTTTTAACCAACATTCTGGGAGAATGGCTTTTCCCACTGAGCAAATCTGGTGTCAGATCAGGTAGAAATAAGTCTTATGAATGGCACTTTTCCAGGAAACTGATGAAATGTCAAAGGCTGACAATTTTCTGTGTATGGGACTGTTTAGGAAACCTAAATCCATTCTTCCCCCTCCAGGAACTGCTAGGCTACTGACTTTCACATCAACCTTAGTTCCAAGGCTGCTGGTTTTCAAAATTTTCATGAAGTTGGAGAGAGAGAAAGGAACAGGACAAAGTAATATGCATCAAAGCTCACTGTTCTTACTTTGGACCTTTGCCATCCTCTGGTTGATTCCCAGATTTCCAAAAACATTTATTTTGACAATATTTGCCATTTTGCTTGTTTTAATGGAGGAGTGGATTTTTGGAGGTCCTACTCTTCCATTCCAAAAGTGCATCCCAAGTCTCTCATTTTTTAATACTAAAAATTCTAATCCTTTTTCTCTTAATTTTCATTGTAGTTCAAACAAAACCTTTAGGTGGGCAGCAAACAGGCACAGATAAAGCAACAGTTAGTGACTTGTTATGTAGGCTTGAGTATTTCTGGTCAAGAAAATAATACCACTTGATAAGAAATACTGATGGGGAGAGTCTCTTGATGGTATCACTTCATTATGATAACAACAAAATAATATAATTCAGACTTGGCTAAAGTTTAAAGTATGTTCATTGCACTTTATTTAGGAAATCAGGAAAGTGAGTAGTCAATTTTATAAACATCATCAAACAACATCTTTATATACGCAGGTTCTGGGGTCAGACTTCACACAGCAAATATTTTGGTGCTGAATGCAGAGTCTCAAATATCTGGAAAGTTCACTTTCATATATCACCAGGTTCTTTACTGAAGAAGCGTTTATATTCTTGAATCACAGGTGTTTTTGACTCCCTATTAACTGGTGTAGACTATACCACCTCCTTCCCTTTTCAAACAAGCAGCAGAATAGTTTATGTACATTCATTTATGCATGGGAAACTTGCTTGGCAACTAGATAAAGAGAGATGTTCTCCTAAGCTAACAAAGAGGCATTGGGTTGAGAAAAGAAAAAGAGAAGTATAAACTGGAATGGAAGGCCTTCTATTCTACTCTAGTGATATTCGGTGGCTTTAAGCATACTTTAGAGATGGGAAGTTAGAGACAGAAGCTGAAAGAACTAGCTAAGAGGGATGTTGTAAACTTTTGGATTTAGACAGAATGAACATGGCATAAGCTTTTCTAGAAGCCATTAAACAAGATGGCAGGTGAACAGATGTACAGTGAAATATCTAAATGGTGGAGTGGAAGAGACTGGGATTTGGACTAGGGTTCACTTAAGCTCTTTGACGTTCAATACCCTCATCTGCAAAATAATAATAGTGATTTTAACTTGGTGTGGGGGAATAAAAGGGATAATGTTTTTAAAAATCCCTTCCTAAACTGTAGGGAGCTCTGAAATTTTAGTTTTGATTTTTGATGACTCTTTCAGATGACTTCGTCAGTTTATGTGCAATGCTCTTATCCCCAGAACACTGACATCAGAGAAGATGCTATAGAAAATAGAAAACTGCAGTATTCTCTTGCTTATTCCAGTGTCCAATCCAGGATTGCCATCTGCTCTGAGTAGAGATAACTCACCCAAAGAGGCTGTGCTGGTGGTGATCTTGTGTTGTTACAGTAAGTGTTGAGAGAGTTTATCCTGGTTCTTTGTTCTAATGTCTCTAACTCAGTTTTCCTTTGTCCGTGGATGGGAACTTAGGGGGAAAAAATCCAGAAGCTAAAAACTCTGAAAGCTAGCCTTTAGAAATGGCACATCTTCAATGATGTCATTAACCACATTTAGATCCAATATTTTCATCTCAAAAGTGAAATTAGTTTATTTGAACTGTCTATTTATTTCTTCTGTGCAAACACTGAGAAGCTTTCTAGGATGTGCCATTTTGTGTGTGTGTGTGCATGTGTTTAAGAGAAGAAAAAAATGGTAGATTTATTTTGGACAAAAAATAGCTAATTTAAGAAAGCTCTTTTCGTATTCCTTAGTCAGCTTTTCTTATTGCATTATTTGCTTCGAGAGCTAGAACACTATGAAAGGGATTTTTGCAATAGCACTGGATTTTAAATTTTATTTTCTAGGCTCTGTATTCAAGCACAGAATTATATCACAACAGATTTAACTAAAAGTGTTATAAATTAAAGAGATAGTCATTAACAATTGATACCCAGTAGGCTACCTTTTAGAATAATAAGAGCCCTGAAGACCAACCTGAGAAATAAGCAAAGGACATTGGGGGTGGGGGTGGGGGTTTGTCACCATTGTTAGGTTTTGTCTTGACTGCAACATTTTAGGTCTTTCAGCTAAAGGTTTTGGGAAAAGTCAGCTTAAAATTCTGAAGTCTGGACATATGGTCTGACAGCCCCTTTATCACACAATATCATTGATCATTGATGCTAATATGTAATAAAGATTTGGTCTTTCACCTTCTTTATGCCACCCTTCTTTTATTTGCCTAGTTTCCTCTTTCTTTTTCTTTCTCCTAATTGCTTCACTTGATTACCACTCAAACTCAGCTGCCCAGAAGGAGCAAAATAAATGAATGCTGCAGATGTTAAACACAAACATTTTCAAATATTTAAATGAAGTTTTGCCATGAATGCCTTGATAAAATGGCTGATTAGAAAATGGTGATTTTCCTAAACATGCTTTAATTTTTACCAATTTAAATTTGGATAGTATTGTGGGAGGAAATAAAGTGCACTGGGTACAATTAGAAAATCTGTGGTCAAATTGACTTGAATACAAATCGTGTCAACATTTACCACCTTTATTATATGGAGCGAGTGATTTAACCTCACTGTTTCAGTTTTCTCATCTTGAAAATAGGTATAATATCTGTCACAAATAACTCAGATGATTACTGTGTTGATAACATGGAATTATTAATTGAAAGTTCTTAGCACAGTTCTTGGCTCATAAATCACAATATGTGTGTGTGGTTGTTTTAGTTCATTTTATTAATCTTCAAAGGCATCATATCTCAGGTCAGAAAAATCTGTGTTTTGATTATTTTAGGTGGGCAAGATATTTTGTCTAAAATGTCTTCCATTTTTTTCTAGACTTTAATTCCCCTGATTTCAAAATATAATGTTAATGATTCTAAGAGTATCAGAAAGATATCAGTTAGCATATCGTTATGCTGCAGTAATGAGCAACCTCCAAATCTCAGTGGCTTAAAACAGTAAGATTCTTTCCCACTCATGTTGCGTGTCTATCACAGGTCAGCAGCAGGCTCTGTTCCAAGTCATTCTCCACCTTATTCTGGGACAAAAGACGATGGAGCCTCCACTCTCAGAATATTGCTGTTCACTAAGGAAGAAGGAAAAAAGAACATGGGAAGGCACTCAGGGGCTCATAAAGCATCTGTCTGAAACTAATGTACACTGCTGTTCACATTTCATTGGCCAAAATAAGGCAGATGTCTATACTTAACTTGAAATGGGAGGGACCATGCAAACCTTACTATGATTCTGAAAGGTAGAAGTCAGAATATTGACAAATGACAATGATTTCTACTGCAATAGCTACTTGGATTAAAAGAATTCATGTTTAGAAAGGCATTTCATGAAACGTAGTACATATTATAACTATCACAGTTTTCACAAAACAAATTTCATATTTTAATTCAGCTTTGTAGGTACTTAAACCAATATTATGTAATGCTTTTTAATTGGGATTCACTTGAGATAATGACATTTTGCTTTATACAATATGACTCTTCTGAACATTTATTACAAAAGTTGTTGAAACGTAAAACGATGCTTTATTTCAAAGTAGCCTCTTCAGGATAAGTAACTTGTTTTCTGCATGGTGATCCTAAGGTCTCCCTGAATGCTGTGGATGTATTAGACGGCTTGTTGAGTGTACTTCTCAATTAGAAATCTGTGAGTCTCAGATAATCGCCATTATAAAATGAGTGCAAAATAAAATTTAAAAATATTAACATGATTCACCATACTAAAAACAAAAACCTGAAAGAAGATAGTATTGAAGTTAGTAAATATGACTTTCCATACTGATAGGAAAATTATTTTATTGTCAGCTTGGTTCTCTTGACCCTCATTTTCTGCTGCCTCTTTCCATATCCTCTGTTTCCCACTCACTTACCAGAATTTACCTAATTGCCATACAGACTGATCTGTGTTCTCTGTACTGTAGCCTTATATATCTAGTAGCAATAATTTGTTATGAAACTTTTTGTGGGAAATAATTAATATGCATGGTTATCCTCAGGTAAAAAGCACTTACTAACTCACCCTTTAATTTTTTTGTAAATTAGCTAGTAATTTTATTTAAAAATCAGATAAAATATTCTTGTTCATGTCACTTTACATGCTTCTTACATTTTAAAATACATATATGATTCATTCTTTTTAAATTGTCTTTCCCAAACCCCAGAATCAAATAGATTTTTAGTAAATATGTTTTAGCATATAAAAAGCAAATACGCTTTAAATAAAAAGACCTAAATCAAAGTTAATAATAATCAGTAAAGGAAACATAAGTAAAGCTATATGTACAATTCCAAATTTCCATTTGAACCACTTGAAGCTACCACTTGTCTCTCTGGCACTCTGGAAAAAATGTTGTTTTTTAACTTTGATTTTAAATGGACAGCAACTGTTCTCCCTAGGGAAATATTCTCAGAAGAAAATCCAGGGGTCCTATAGTTAATAATAAAAGGAAAAAAAAATGTGAGAAATGGGAAAAAGATCTTCTGAATAAATACATAGGTCAAGAAAAGAATGATATACTTAGAAGCATTTTTATGGTATCTGTACATCCTCTTTTCAGGACTAGATTTATCAGAGAAATGTCCAGCAATGTGAGACTCATTTTGATGCTGTGGCATTCAAAAGGATACAAATTTTTGAGCAAAGTTGTAAATGATATACAATATCTCCTTTTAAATCTAAGCTTACACAGTCATATTGACTCTATAGTTGTAGCACACATTAAAGTAACTATAAACAATAATGTTTTCAACTAATAGTATCTGGAATAGTTTTTTTTTTCTTTTATCTTCCAATAGGTAAGTTCAGATCACCCCATAACCAGAGTGTAATGAAATTGTCAACATTTTCTTCATTTCTTCTTTTCCTGACAAATGGTGTGAACGTATCACCTTTTTCTCTTCATGGAAAACCTAACTGGAATACATCAAAATGCTATTAGGTTTTTCATTTGCTTCCACAATGCAGTGCTAGGGAATGCATGCAGCCTTCGTCTGGGCACCACTGTAGAATATTCCTTGTCCCTGATAAAATGACTGCAAAGGAAAATTAAGCAGAATTATTCTCTGGCCTGTATTGCTGTTCCTTTGTTACAGTCTCTCTGAGAATGTGTGCAAGGGGATTATCTGTGCTGCAGGAATACACATGGGTTATGTTAACCAAAATGTGTTTAAAATTTTACCCAAGTAATTTTAATGTGCAAACATGTTTAATGAAAAGGTCTTCATGTCCAACACTACTTATGCATATGCTGCATTTTTAAATAAAAGAAAGAGCAGCAACAAAGACTGCCTGCCATAAGTTTCAAGAGACACTTATTGCAATATTATGTAGGAAGCAGGGAAAATAAAATCAAGTGCCCTTACCCCAAGGGAAATATCTGTAGCCTATTCATTGTTTAATTTATTTTGTCTTGAACTAAACCAATAATGGGATATAAAATAAATCCAGGTGAGCATACATGAGGCATAGAAGTAAGTATAGGAAAAGGACATTTCTTCCAACTATAAAATTTTACCCATGGATTATAATTATTAAAATACAAAGGTACATTTTGTTGTAATGGCAATTTGACATGAAGAAAGCTAGAAGAAAACTAAAAACTGAACTAGCAATTCTAGTTGCCCTCCCAAGCAATTTGATTACCTGGTGATAAAATAAAAGCAAGGGTACTTAAAATGAAGTGAGGATAAGTATTTGTTCTGTGAGATCAGTTTCTAAAGAAGTAGTTATATAGAAGAAACACAGATTTTTAGCAAGCAACATAGAGTTCCAAAATAATTTTTAGAAAGGAGGTCCAGTGTGACAAAATACTCTAACATTTTAAGAAATAAAATAACATATAGGAAAAATTAATCTAAAACTAATTTAAACCCCCAAAAGATTCAGCACAATAAAAGTTATTTCTTGTTTACTTGTATCAACTCGTTCTAAACACCTCGAGTTGTTGATAAATTAAGAGACAATTGAATGTTTTCTTCCAGGTGTGTTATTCTTGACAATGCTTTAGTGATTTTTCTAGCAATGTCTGAACAGTGGTATCTTGATTTGCTCTGAATGACAGATTCAGAGCAAGCGTTTCTCCTAATGCACGGGAAGAGCAATAAATTTCTTCTTGGAGCTCTTGTTATGATTTATTTTTAAAATCCTAACCAGAGTTATGGGAAGACTTCATAGTGAAACATTTCCTTTTTATTTTCACCTCAACAAAAATGCACCAGCTGCATAGTGGAACTCATTTCAGATACAGAAATGATGCCACAATATCCAATAACTGAACTTCCTAGTACAAATGGCTATTAAGAATACACAGCAGAGTCCTTTCAATCCCCAAATAATTTACTACTAAATGTGGGATGGACACTCTTTAAGGTTAGAACAAACATATTTATGCCTTTACCTTTTTCTCTTTTATGTGTCTAAATAATTTAAAGGCCAAAACCAAATATTTATACATCACATTTTCCTTGAGGGGAAAATTTTATAGGGAAATTTATCTCTACATTGAGAAACAGAATCTAAGATTGTCATATTTATTAATAACCATTAGGGTGATTTGGAGGCTATTCAGCTTCTATCTTTTACATTTGATTAATGTAAGGTGCACTAGTGACTATGTAGATATTTGCACTTTTCATTCAGGATCATAAGTGTGGTATGACTACTATCTCAAGCAGATATATTTTCAGACCATGAAAGAATAAAGTAAAATGCACCTAGAAATCAAATGTCGAGGTCATTAACTACCACCATTTGGTCTAGCTATAATAACATCCCAATTGCATGCATGGCAATTTACATAGAATTACCCATTATGCTCTCTGGTGCAATTTGGCTTTTGGAGGTCACTGTACCTTGATTTACTCTGTTAAAAGGGAAAATTTTCTAAGCCTCAAAGCTATGCTGTTTCAGGGCCCACTTTATTCACCATTGGCAGCTTCTGTGAAAACAAGGTGCAATGATAAATTGAACCAGAAATCTTCAAATTTTAACTATAAAAAGGATCCTTAGGAAAAAAATCTCACAGTTTTCTGTTTAAAAAAAAATCAAAGGAAGATGATGAAAGCCAAATTAGAAACTGGTGACTGTAAATTTCCTCCTTGGGTATCTATGACATAGATTTCTCAGACTTCCATTATTTGTTTGGCATTTATTTGTTTTATTTTTAATTAGAGATGTGAAGTAGCTGCTTCACTGATGCATTTACTTCAGCATTAGCCGCTCATGGTAGATGCTCAATCTACTAGATATCTGTCACAGTTTTGGATTGGATACCCATTATCGAGATTGATAGCAGTTATCAAACCTCAAAATACGTGTGTGTTCTCTTTTAAATATTAGCTGTCAGAGTGTGATAAGTTGTGTTGGCTTGTATGGAGCAGGGTTGAACATGACACAGAGAGGGTTAGTTTTAAAGAAAAACACACTTTATAGCTGAACTCCATGACAAAAGAGAGAGGCAGGCAGAATGCCAACGGTGTCGAAGACAGATGCCAGGGTTCAGTAACTGTTCCAAATAAAGGGAAACAATTTGACCTTCCTACTTTCGTCTTATAAAATGATTTGTTTAAATTTTAGCTTTAAAAAACATCCAAGGGAGAAAAAAACCTAAAGTATCCCTTGTTGTGCAATGAGGAATGTGAGTTTCTTTATGAATGCTCAGGGATGTGGTTCTGCCAAAGATTATGAAATTCTTGAAATATGTGTTCTGTGTAATGCCATATTTCAAGAAAAATCCTTCCATTTTGGAGAGGAAATTGATATTGGTATGTAGCACTTTGCAAACTCATTTTGAAAAGGGCTTTAGCTTGAATACCTTTTTGCCATATTTTTATTATGTTAATGTTAAACACCACCTATCAGATTAGAGGCAATATTTATTGGTACATCAAAGCTACAGCATATCTGTTTTGGCTTAATTTTATTTTTTACATTCCTATAGAATATCTAAATATTTTGCCCACATATTCTTCTGCATAAATTGGAACATGAATGCCACCTAATTGGCTATTACATAGCCTTTATAGTCTCTTTGTAGACAATACTATAAGACAGCTCTAATAAGGGAGCTCTGGCACAGTGTTGCCTCTTTAATGGGTATTTTTAAAAGTATATAATTGTCCCTTTGTCCATACAAACTAGCAAATACACTCTTCTTCTGACAATGGATTACTGCTAGTTTTATTACTATTGTTTTTTACATCTTTACAATGTACAGTGAAAAGTTCACCTTTAACCAGTCAATGCAGTGTTTTAATTAAGTGGAAAACTTGAAAAGGAAGGCTTTTGCAAGCAGGGCTCAATTGCTTCCTACAACCTTTATGAAAAGGGCATGGTGTTAAAACAAACCTCCCACTTTTATTTTCAAAGGAGAAAAAAAATCAGAGCTAATGATAATCTCTCCATTAGTATTATTAATAGTATTCAGCTTCGTTGACATGCTTTAGAAGCAGACAGACTTGTCATGAGCATCACATTTGCAAGCACTCACAGCTCCTGAAGGCTCTGGTGAAAGCAGAGAAGTATGTTAACAGTAACTGCAAACGGCCTTTGGGGAACAATAGGCTTACCTCAGACTGTGCCCAGCTTTGCAAAAAACGAAGTACTATATTATAGTCCATACTCATGTTAGTGCTCATATAATACTTGACCCAAAATCACTTTGTGAAGTACCATTTCCAATTCCAAACTCCTTTCTCATCCCCTTTGGATCATCTAATTTGAGTGTTATAGCATCTACCCACAGAACAGTGATTTCAGCATGCGTGTCCAATGGTTTCTTGTACAGGGCTTAGCTACTCAGAGTGGTGGGTATGTTTTCCATTTTCTCCAAAATATTTGACTTTTTAGTTCTGCTAGGTCTCCTAGCAATTATGTGTCATAAATAATTGTCTAATGAAACCTATGGTATTAAACTAATAGCTATAGATCATCCCAAGATTTTCAGAACAATTGTGTCATGAAACTCTTCAAGTATATCAGAAGCACTCAACAAGAAGAATGTGAAACTCTTACAGAGATGTGTCTAACTAGGATATAATTGTTTCACTGTTCTGTTTTATAATTAATCTGATCTATGTTGCTGGCATCATTAAATTAAAAAGCTTGAAATGGCAGTTTCTCTATGCAGGCTGGCCAAGGGAAAGGGCTAAGTTCACAGGACCGTACTTTGTCGCGGCAAAACTGTAGCTGCTGCATAATTGGTCTGCATGCATGATCAGCTGGGCCAGTGTTTCGAGATTTGTTTCTTCCTTAGGTCCAGTAAGTCCCTAACTGACATACTTTTATAGAATTAGGCAAGGACTAACTGAGTTTGGCATCTAATCTGTTTTAGCCAGTAGTTCATTTTATCCATTGTCTACATCCATTGGGACTCTAAGCTGCCCATCATGTGAACAATGAGAGCTCTATTTTTTCATTGCAATGTTGTAGTTTTGTTTCAAAGATTTTTCATAAAATAAATGTACAACAGAAATATTTGTAAGGAGAAAAGGGGTGTCCAAAAGTAAAACACACCCACATAAAACTATCAAATACTTGACACAATCATGATATTTTCAGGGTGTGGTGGATTGTACTATTTTTAAATTTTCTGTTATTTGCTGAAGTATATTCAGTATTTTACATCATAGTGTTGGTGAGATCTGATATGCCCTACAAGATTTTTAAACCCATTGATAATAAAGAACTATATAAAAAGATATTATGGTATATGTTTCTATTTAGTAACCTAGATAGGTTTATCACTGAAACATATGGAAGCCAAAAATATGTGGATTTTCATTGTAAATATTGCATTGAAGTAATTGCTTTCTTGAATGTGGATTCTGATATTGCATTTCTTAAAATAGAAGACAATAGAGTATAAATAAAAATAAGCCTGTTGATCCAATTAAATAGTTGCTGAAATCTGGTACACCTTAAAACCATAACAGAAGTTTACAAAGTAAAAGTGCATGGATTATTATTCTTTGTTATATTTAAGTGATTCAAGTAAATGTCCAGGAATTTTACAGTGATTTCAAACTAGGAAAAAAATGGGTGCAAGTTAATAAGATTTAAATTTATAAAAGTAAATATCCCTCATACATTTGTATGTGCAAATGTATATATGTACATATGGAAACATAATGAAACAAGAAAATAATCATTAAATTAATGTGTGTACATATGTAAATACACACATTAATTTAATGGTTATTTTCTTGTTTCATTAGTATTATCTGGCAGATATTTAAAATTAAAATAATAAATAAAGACCATTATTATCAATGCATTAAAAAATCTTGTAGGGCATATCATATTCTAATGAACATTGTGATGTTTACCGAATATATGCAAATAACAGAACTTAAAAATAGTGCTATCCTTATATATCATGAAAAAGAATGTAAAATAAATGTGATGTTATTGAGGGCATTGGAAACTTCTGTGGCTTTTTAGCCTAATGGAAATCCAGGGACTTAAAGTGATTTCATCTATTGTTATTTTTTTCTCACTGAGCACACATCTCCAACTCTCAGCTCTGACACTCAGGGAAAGTAAAACATAGCAGTTGAATTTTACCCACTCACACTCTACCTGACTTGTGGATAAAGATAACAGTTCTGGTCCCAGTTGCTTTCAGTTCTTTCTCTGAGATGACTTAATTCATCACAAACAGGGTAAGCAATAAAAAATAAGGTTGAAGCTTGTGCTTTTGTATAAACATAAACTGTGCCTTATATATATTCAAATTCATGTCTATTTGGAGGAAATATTCATGACTAATATTAAACTAAGCCCAGAATTAGGCAAAATGCAACAGACATATATTGAAGTGAGCATTTTATTATGTGCCATGTCAGTCAGATTAAAGAAAAGAGTGCATGACACAGACAGGATATTGCATGTATATCAAGCAATCTATTTATATGTGACAGGGAGGGTATGATTTCTGGAAAGAGTGACAACCCAATGAAATAACAGCTTGCTTTCAAAATTGTTCTAGTATAAATGTACATCTTTTAGGTTGGAATTTAAAATTGCAATTAACAAAATGTAGATAAATATGCTTAGGAATGAATAGTGACATACCAAAAAAAGAGGATAGAGAAGTCTGTATAGATGCAAAGGTTTTTCAAGCTTTCAGTACCAGTACCCAGCACAGACTGGTGGAAGCTTGCCATGCCTCTTAACAATCTAAGAGCAAGAAATTTTAAGGAAGTTGATATTATTTTGCTACCAAACACAGAAGGATGAATGTATAGAAGAAGACAAATTTCCCATTGTTGAAAAACTAGAATATAAAATACAAACATTAATCTATTAGTATTTGCAATAGCTGACCAAGACATAATTCTATTTATAAAAATCAGTACTGCTGTGTTCTTTATATTGGTACTTTTTCAAATAAAGTATAGATTTTGCTTTATAAGAAGTCTGGTTCTGTTTCTCTAATTCATTCCTTTGTTTATTAAATAAAAATGAAAGAAGGCAAACCATAGTGCTAAAACTGTATAATTACTAGTTTTCTTTCATGGACATGACGTCTGCTAGAAAGGAAGAGAATGAGGAAGGGGCGGGGAGGGAGAGGGAGAGAGAGCTGCACCCACTAACTTCACTACTAGCAAAGATAAAGTGCAGTGAAACAGAAATTCTTTTGAGTTTACAGTCATTACACTTCGATGCTAATACTAAACAAGGAGATAAGAGGAAGGAAAAACCAGTGGTCAGTTGGCTTAAATTATTACTGGAATGACTTTTACATAGTTCTAGGATTAGCTGAGCAAACCACACAGAGACCACCTGACATGCAGTTTATAAAGTATGCTAAATGAGAAAAACAGTGGTTGGTTGTGATGCTTGTCAAGTCTGGGTTCTCATAGCAGCAGCCGGGAGAGCTATGGCTGAAGTTCTCATCTCTGTCATTCCAGAGATTTAGGCAATGTCTTAGTGGTGCATGTGGGGGAGCTACAGGACAGATGCAATCAGAGCTGGCTTTGTACACCAATAGTGGCAAACTGTATTTTCTCATAACCTTTCCTTCTTTGTTCAAAAGGGGGCTTCCATTTTAAATTGCAATCTGTGACTTTTGAAACGGACCTTAAGGAATCTTGCCAACAAATACTTCTGACTGATTTTCTTTTTGTCTCTCTCTTGCTGTTTTAAAAGAAAATCACCATGGCAGCATTATGTGCAGGTGAAAAGTACCAGACTTTCAGAAGACAATTAAGCTTTCCCCCACCCTATGATTTCTGATGGCATTATGTTTAGGAAATGTTCAACAGAGTTGCAGATAATGTTAAGTTCAATGAGTATTGACCACACAAACTCAGAGATTCAACCATTGCCACAAACCTCAGATTAAGATCTTGGTTTGGATATTTTTTACTGTACATTTTTATTTGCATTTTGTTTGATTATCTACAACTTCTTAATGTATTGCTAATGCCATTTTAATCTTTCATGGGTATTTGACAGTGTAACAGCAAGAATAAAATAAATGACTTAGAAACTGCAAAGCCTTTGATCCAAAGTATGGTGAAAGATACTATTTATACCCAACTGGTCATTGTAACATAGTCTTGACAATCTCAAGGTAGACACATTTAACAGTGTTTGATTGGCAAGATACAACTTCGTCTCTTTCTCTTTCCCCAACCCCTCTCCTTCTCCATCTCAGTGTTTCCCTCTTCCTCTCTCTTTCTCTTCCCCTTGAGAATGTGACTTCTTGGCTGCATGATTGGCCAGTAAGTAGCACACTGCCTACATGGTAGAGACAAGTGCCCTTTCCCAGAAGTGCCCTTTTCTCAGGGTCCACTTTGGCCCCTATGCAATACATCATCCAGAGCAAAAATATATCTTGCTTGGACACCTTTTATTAGGTAACCTCAAATCCTAAATGCTTTGGGAAAATGGTGAGAATTTTTATCTCTAAAACACCGAACAGAAAACATGAAAAAGGGGAAGAGGGAATGAAGAGCACGCTCTTTTACGTTCAGCTATGAACTGGGCCTCAGTATTTTCTTTGGGATATGTTTACAACGTGCAAGTGCCATGTGCCATAGACAAAGTTTAACCACATCTGGCTGTGTGTAATCTCCAAATGAAAAGCAGGAGGTGGGTTATCATCTGGTAAAGCAATTTTCATATACTGCACCTTCAATTAATCACAGCTCACAGCTTCTCTGAATAAGAACCAGAGAAGTGATTGCTCATTTTTCTCCTTTTCTATCTCATTAGATGATGCAGAATATTTGGAGATAAGTGATCATTCCCATTGCCTCTTGAAGCTTATTACACGTTCAAAAATCTTGATTGTTAAAAAGCTTTAGGGCTGCTTACACTTGCTATTGAAATGATAACTCTGTCTCCCTTCCTTTCTGCTTACATTTGCTATTGAAATTGTAATGACTTCATCTCCTCTTGTTAGAATCCATAAAAACCTTGAACACCCTAGACTCAGGGAGAAGGATTTTTTAGGCTGCTAGGCCATCTTGTCTCCTGCTTCATGCCTAGCAACAAACTTTTTCTCTCTTTTAAACCCCAGTGTCTCAGAAATTGGTTGTTTGAACACATCAGGCAAAGAATCCACTAACTTTGTCTGGTATCAATTGGTGACTCTGGTGGGACCAAAATGTCCGAAGAATCAAGGAGGCCTTCTGCTAGAAGTTCTAGGGCTCAGGAATGCAATGCAGATTTGAGAACATCAGTCTTACCATGACCATCAGGAAGCCACTCAGGGTAACTCCTCCCACCTCTGACTCAGTGATTCTTTGAGTGGATGACTCATTCAATAATTTGGTGGAGCAGAAGAAACCAACATGTTTCCTCACTCTTGTATCTCCTGTCCTGTCCCAATTCTGTTTCTCTTATTGAGGAGAAAAGGACTGAAGGGTCTTGACAGCTTTCCAGGATGGATCTCAGAGATGGTGAATGGAGCTTAATGACCATGCCCAATCAAGATCCAAAGAAGTCCCTGGTTGTGAGGATGCTTCTTGCTACACTTTAGGATCATTCCCTTTGGTGTGCATTGGGACCTAGTATTTGATTCAAGTATTTTAATGCATTCTAGAAGGCTGTCAAGACTGGAAACCCAGTGTAGCTATCCAGGATTCAAGAGTCCCAGCCTCATCAGCCTTCAGCACTCTCTGGAAAAAGATACAGGCTAGTAAGACAGTGGATATACTTCTGTGGTTTCTAAGAGAGACTATGATTGATGAAACCATCACAATGTCTACAGGGACTAGATTTCTGTGCACACCTTGAAGACTGGAAATTGTCATGATGGATAAATCAAGGTAGTGGAGATGTGGTTGACAGAAGTGTTAATCAGGTTTTCATTTTAAGTATAAGTTAAATCTATGGTCAACAAAATTTGAGAGGTTACCAAATGACTGGTTCCAGTAAGAAGGAGCCAGATATTTCTATCCTTAATTATAGAGTTTTATTTATCAGTAATAAGAAGGGAAATTCCCTGAGCCCTACAATGTCAGGATGTTATCACAAACAAAGAAATAATACTGTACCAATACAAAATCAGGATTTCAGTATCTTTCAAAGAGAGAACTGTCAGAGGGAAATGGAACGCAAGTGCCAAATGTGAAAAGAGACCTAAGGATCTGGGCACTGACCCCCTCAAAGCCTTTCTGATCCAAACTTGGAAGCAGCATAGTGTGCTTAGAAGTGGAGAGTTGAGGGGACAGATGACAAATTTTTGGTAATTTGGCCTCTCTCCTCTCATTTACTGATCTGAGAAATGTAATAGGAATACTTATCTTTTATTTGAGCTGGAAACTGCTGATTTTTGTGCCTTCCCTAGGATGACTCTGAGCACCACCTTTTATTAGTTGTCAGAATTTGGTCATGCCTCTTACCCTTTCTCTGCCCAAGTTTTCTCTTCAATCAATATGAATAATAATATTAACTGCTCCATTTAACATTTTGTCACAATTTGTAACTTCATGCATTTAAAGTACATGGAATTTTGTCGTATGTGTAATAAGTTTTCATGTAAGTTTTATTATGCCCTGATAACCTGCTCATGTATTTGCATGATGGTTAAACCTCCCCTGCAAAGGAAAGGCTAAACCTACTTATAATTATGTCTAAGAGTCATGCCCTGAGAGCCTCTTTTATTGCTCAGTTATGGCCTGTCTCTCTCTAAGACAACTCTGCAGGTGAACTCACTGCCTTCCCCCCTACGTGGGCCATGACTCCTAAGGGTGTAAATCTCCCTGGTAACATGGGACAGGACTCCTGGGGATGAGCCTGGCCCGGGCATCATGGGATTGAAAAAGGCTTCTTGGACCAAAAGGGGGAAGAGAAATGAAACAAAATAAAGTTTCAATGGCTGAGAGATTTCAAATGGAGTCAAGAGGTCATTCTGGAGGTTATTCTTATGCATTATGTAGATATCCCTTTGTAGTTGTTAGTGTATTCAAAAATCTAGAAGAAATACCTGAAACTATTGAACTGTAATTCAATAGCCTTGATTCTTGAAGATGGTTATATAACTATATAGTTTTGCAGTGTGTGATGGTTAAGTTCATGTGTCAACTTGGCCAGGTGATGGTACCCAGGTGTCTGGTCAAGCGAGCACTGGCCTGTTATTGCAAGGACATTTGTGGCTGGTCAATAAACCAGAAGGCTGGTTTATTAAATCATCAGTCAATTGGCTGCAGCTATGACTGATTACATCAATGAAAGGCGTGTCTTCCACAATGAGAGAATGCAGTCAGCTGGATTTAATCCAATCAGTTGAAGACTTTTAAGCGGGACAGAGAGAGGACCTTCACTTCTTCCACTGCCCAGTGAAGCATTTCCTGAGGAGTTCATTGAAGTTGCGTTTGTTCCCCGAGGAGTTCATCGAACATGTTCGTTGGAGTTGCCAGTCTTCTGCCTGCCCTATGGAATTTGGACTCTTGCATGCCCACAATTGCACGAGACACTTTTATAAATCTGATATTTATAAATATCTCTTGTTGATTCTGTTTCCCTAGAGAACCCTAACTAATACACAGTGTGTCTGTGTAATTGTGAAAACCTTGCAACTGATACTCCCTTTATCCAGTATATGGACAGATGAGTAAGAAAATAAAGACAATCAATCAATCAATCAATAAATAAATAAATAAAAGGGGAAAGGGGATATGGGATATTTTGGATGATCTTTTTTATTTTTATTTTTATTCTTACTGTATTTATTTTTTGAGTAATGAGAATGTTCAAAAACTGTGGTGATGAATACACAACTATATGATGATACTGTGAACCAGGATTGTACACTTTGGATGATTATCTGGTATTTGAATACAATATCAATAAAATTGCATTTAAACAAGGAAAGAAGTATCAGGGTGGTCTATGTTTCAATAACTTATTTTGGAGATGCCAGCTTATGCCTGTAAGCAATAGGAAATCAAAGTCTAATATGCATTTTGCTTATGATGTAGTAGCTAAACATCTAAATTTGTTTTGCTTCTGATAATATTTCCACAAGTTTCCTTATGTGCACTGTTGTGATGGAAGAATAAAAGCTTTTCTTGAACTGTTGTGCTTTGTCCTTTCAAAATGTTCAAGTCTGCCTTCTGATAGTCCTTACGGCTTTTGTTTTACAGAAGCTGTTACTATTCACAGTTCTGCCTCTGTGCTTCTCCAAACACAAGGAGGCTTAGCCCAGCCACCACCCTGCATACACAGATGAGGTGGGGTGGAGGACTACTTGGTTATGCTGCCTCCAAAGCAACAACAAATATTTCTTATCCAACACAAATACATTCTGTTGGTTAAATAGTGTGACTAAACAGACTTATTGGAAAATAATAGTATATAATAGTTCATCTGAACTAAAGCAAGACATTTTATTGACCTGATAATTTAGATCTAGTCTAATGATACAACTTCCAAAAAATATGAAAAAATGATACCTAACTGGCAAAAAATATGAAAAAATTGTATTTTTCTTCACATGCCCTAATAATGTTTCATTTGGAATTTTCTTGACTAATTGTACAGAAGTTACTTGAAATACTAGTAACTATGCAGTGTTGGCAATTATTTTGGAAGCTAACAGACAAAAATCATTAATATTTTCAAACTTTCACAAAAATAGAATAATAAATTCCTATGCTACTATTTACCATATTCAACAATCATCAAATTTTGCCCCTTTTGCTTCATGTATCCCCCCTACTCTGTTTTCTTTTTTTCTCCCAATATATTTTAAAGCAAATCCCACATTTCATGTCATTTCACTTTTACATACTTGGTATATATTTATAAAAAATAAAGTAAAAGAAGAGAAAAAATGAATATTTTCTTACATAAACTCAATGTTATGATCACACATCATAATTAATAAAAATCTCTTGGTATCAACTAATACACAGTCTAGATTAAAATTTCCAATGTCTTTTTTATCAGTTTTGTTGGTTAGTATGAATCAAGATCCAAAAAGGTACACACCTCACATTTTGATGTTATGACTTCTAAATCTTTCTTAATCTAGAGTAGTCCCTGATCCTTAAAGACCCTCTTTTAAGTAATTCTTCTGCCATCAATTTGCTGAAATATCTGGGTCTTGTGCCTTGTAAAATCATCCACATTCTGCATTTGTTTCTTGACTTCTTCATGGTGTCATTTATCTTGTTTTCCTATCCCCTATATTTCCTACAAACTGAAAGTTAACTCTAACATCTTGAGTAGATTCAGGTTCAAATTTCATAATTTATTATTTGGCTGAGTAAAAAGAATGATTCGTAAGTGGTGCTCTGTGCTTTGCATTTATCCCCACTACAAGACACACAGGAGAAATGACTTGGCTCTTTCCTGTTTGCTTGCTGGTACTTTCAGCATCTTCCCAACAGTGCCCCTTCATGATGGCAGCAGCAGTTGATTCCAGAAGCAGTTAGTCCCTGGCCCCAATTTGTTCCCCTTTCTTTGGCACTCTCAGATCCAGATTCACTGTGTCCTCTCAGAGACAGCAATGCCACCTCATCAGCATCATCTTTCTTAGCCACAGTTCCATGTTGGTCATCCTCCAAGCTTCTGAGGTACCAGCAACAGCTGGGTGGTGCCTCCTTCTCACAGGTCTCAGTCCCTCCTCTAAGCTTTTAGATTCTAAAAAATGCTACTTCTTCCTTTCATTTCCATATTAAGTGTTTTCTATAGTTACCCTCTCTGTGCTATCTCGGTCTTTCTTTCTTTCTTTCTTTCTTTCTTTCTTTCTTTCTTTCTTTCTTTCTTTCTTTCTTTCTTTCTTTTCCTTCCTTCCTTCCTTTCTTTCTTTCTTTCTTTCTTTCTTTCTTTCTTTCTTTCTCTTTTCAATCCTCCCATGCCAATGGGAAATAGTATACTAATGATGGCATCATGGTGGACCAAATTATGAGCTTTGATTGATTGTTGTGAAGTGTCTAATGGAACAGAACCTTGCAGAACCAAGTTGCCTTCATACAAGTAATAATAACTCTAAGGACTGTGAATGGGATAGCTGCTTCTAAATGTATTGGTGAGCTTGCAGATATAAATGGACAAGCTTCAAACTTCAAATCCTTAGCACAACTCAGGGTCAGCAAATTAGAGTGCTCCTATGGTGACTCTAAAAGAATTTGCTATTTTTTTTTAAACTTCATGAACATCATATATAAAATTTCATAATTTTAACATATAATGAAATCATGACCTTAATAGGTCTCTCATGTGGGTATTAGGGCATTGATTGGGAAGGAGTGGAAGCTGAAAACTGAAATTGGTCCTCTGAGGGTACTGAAATGAGTCTGGAGTGCTTGACCCCCTTGAGCCATCCTGAGCATCATTACAACATTTTGTGTCAGTGGAGATTCATCTTCCTTTGTTTGAAAGTGTTAAAATGAGCACTCGTGGGACAATGACCTTGCAAGAGAATACCTATTCAACTCCACTCCAATCTAGTTGCTTCTACAGCTATAACTACATTATAGGTCAGATATCAGTACATTCTGGGGAAACAATACCAAGTCTGACAAAGGAAGAACTAGCATATATTCCAACATAAATATGTTTTCTTGCTAACTAATATCAGCAGAAGCCTGGATGATATATATAAGAGTGAAATCTATGCTGTTAGACTAAGAAGAACAATATAATAAGACAAATTCATTGAAGTGGCTTACTCACCAGAGAATCTGAATGTATGCATTAGTTCACGCAGCCATAAGTGGCTGTAACACTTTGTTTGATTGACTTAAACTTGAATAGAAAGCTGGCCTAAATTCAATTAGTTTAGATGCCAGAACTTTTCTGGCCTAATATAGAAGATGAGATCTAAAGGCTTAGGTGTGTATTTATTATATATGAACTTTCCAATTTCAAACATACCCACTGTATCCCTCAAGAGGGTTCAGAAGACACTCCCTTGACTAAATTTTTGAGAAATGCTTTAGTCAGGGGAGTACCAGTATCCATGAAAATCTTTGTGATGGCTCAATGGTATATGCTGTAGGTTGGAGGAGGCAATGGAAAATGCCAACACTGAGAATTTCAATTGAGATGATGGAATCTTGGAGAAACACAGGCTAAGTGACAACAGAACTGCAAAAGATATTTATTGTAAAAGGTATGAAAAAGGAAATACTCAGACAATCACTTTGAATTAATACTATTACTATTGTGGTTCATTAGTCAGTGGGGGGAGGGGTGACTTAAGCTGTTTAGATGATAAATAGAGTTTAGAATCAAGCTCAAGTTACATAAGCTCAGTAAACCTGCTGATGTACCTGGTCATATGTCTCCAAATAATGTATATATAATTGAAATAGACCTAACATAGATTTTTTAAAAAATATTTCATATCAATAGTTTCAACCCAATTTAACTTACTGTTTGGTTTCTTGATTTTATACTTGTATATTTTCCTTTGCATTTAGTTGCAGTGAAAACTAATGACATTAAACAATTTCTTATTTACTTTATATATGCATAAATACACATATACATATATCATAAAGATAGATAAGTACACTGATACCAATAATAAGAATACTGAATACAGTTTAGGACTTTTTCAGTTCTGTCAGTCCTTAAAATATATTCTACTCTGGGTATAAATTCAATATATTTTGCTCTAAAGTGATTTAAAATAATTTGATATGTTAACAACTTTATATACAGTTATTTGTTGCAGTTCATTTTCTAGTTTTAGGTCTGATTTTGTTATTAAATTGTATTTTTGGAATATGTATAAAGTGTATAATATTCAAAAGTATACAACAAATGGTATGTTTATAGATGTGTCATTTCCATACCAGCACCATATATAATTTTGTCTTTCTCCCACTGGAGGTAAATATTTTTATTAGCTTTTATTCCTTCAATATACCTTTTTTCAAATGTAAACATATTTCTCTCATTTCTTACCTACATGATAGCATCCTAGACATATGCTCCTACACCTTTTTTCCTATTTTCTACTTAATATATCCTGGAGATCAGCCATACTTTTAATGGTTGCATTGTATTCCACTATGTACACATAGCATGATTTATTCAATCAGTTCCTTACTCATGGACTTTTGCTTTATTTCCACACCTCCATCACCACAACAATCGACTCCAGCCTCAACTCCATCCATTACTACTACCCCTAGGGATGAAGAATTGTCAATCTGAATAATTAGATTCCTGGACATTTACTGTGCAAAGTCAGTGTGTTTTGAAATGACAGGCACCCGTGTTTGATCCTCTCTCCTGCTTCTTGTTGCTTCTATCAGACAAGACGTTCAACCAAGCCAGAAACATCTCTGGACTCAGTAATTTTGAAATCATCCATCTTCTTCATAAGATGGAGTTAGATTGCATGATTCCTGAGGCCTCTTTCAACTCTAACAATTTTTTGTTCTATAATGACATAGTTACAAACAGCTCTTACTACAAATCCCTGTGTAGATACATGTTAACTTACGAATAGAGGAATTCATGCAGCCATTTTTCTTTATTTATACTTTAAAGTTGCTGTAGCTTTTTCTATTATATCTCTTCTATAATTCCCTTTGCTACCTCACTGGTCTGGGATGTACCTCCAGTTTCACTGCTAGTTCACTACTATTGTCCCAGCAACTGGAACATTCTCTAAATCTGTAAGGCATTAATGAATATTTATTTAATGATTGAATAAATAAATGAATGAATAGTAAATTGGCTTTGCCTTCACCACAAATATCAAATTCCTATCACCATCAAGGACCTAAGATAATATGACTGCATATTTGTTCCAAGTATTGATTGTTCTAGCATCAAGTGGCATTTAATGAATTGGAAGAGAAAGAGTACCAAACAATTCCTTACTCTGAAAAAAATATGGTATCACTGAATTCTAAAACGTATGGTTGCTTGCAGAGAGAACACAGGCAATCTTACAAAGAGTTTTAAGAAATTGTTAAATATGTCCCCTTCACAGAGTCTCTACCTTTCAAGAACAAAAATACCAGTGTTCCAGTGAAACACAGAAGTCCATGAAAACCCAAAATACTGAAAGACAGAAGAGACCCAGGGTATAACAGTGCCTACTATTCACATCTTCTGGTTCATAGACACATTCTCACTTCTTTAAGGTTATGAATAAAAGTGAAATTTATGTTATAAGCATGCAATTTCAGAATAAACTTGGGAAATGATTTAGTACTCTTAAAGCACAGTCAGAGTCCTTTATAAAGGTGATTTTTTTGCTGCTTTGACTCTGATTATCACTTTAAATTTTTAATTCAGTTGGCCGGAGTGCATATGTATAAAATTTCCACAGACTTGTCATCTTAAGTTCCATTTCCATCTTTACATTTATTGTGAGAGTGGATGAGATGATATATTCTCAATACTTTGAGTTCCTTACAGGAGAAAATCTATATAAACATAAGGTATGATTTTAGGAAGGTTTTTGGAACATCAAAAAAAAACTGAAAAAGTTAATAAGAGGAATAAAGGCTCTCAGAATTACAATAAGCACCTTCCTACCTGCGTGTGTTTACATATAATGAAGACCAATAAGAAGAAGAACAGGTGGGCAGCATTTAATTATGGTACTTTTTATGAATAGAGGGTTAGGATGCAACTTGGATTGTTTAATATGAGCTCTTATAGCTGAGGGCTAGTAGCCAAAATGTTTTTGCATGCTTAATGGCCTTTTCATGATGTTTAAATTCCATAGCTTTCCACAGTTCTTCAGGTTCTGGCATGTGAGTCTAAGAGAACCATTTGTCTGTGGAAATCTCTGATTTGAGCTAAGATGGACCACAAAACAAATTCATAGGTAGAAAATTTTGCAACCTGCTGAAATTAATTTGAGTAATTTGGAGAGATGTTTATTCATCACAGCAGTTTCAGAGATGTATATTATTATCAATTGGCCTGATCCTGTGGTGAACAGGAATGAAGAGAATGAGTTTTCTGAGAGTAAAGTGCTTCACCATGGGGACTAAATTAACTCTTCATGAGCAATGGGGTCTTGGATGTAAGCAACTTCTTCCATGGTAGTAAGTGGTTTCCTGGAGACTGGATAAAGTTAATTTATCAGACTGCAGCTATAATAGTAAAAATAATATAATGACCATTTCTTCAATTGATTTCTACAACATATTTTGTTTGTATAATCACAGATTCTAAATTTAATACATATAAATATACTTGCACACAGAGAAGAAAAAGTTATTAGTTCTAGAAGCAAGTGGATGCAATCGTTTGCCAGAATAAACATTTCTTTTCAATGCTTATTTATTATCTGATTGCCAAACAAGCATCTTTGCTTTGAAGTTACTTGAAGAAAAAATAGCTTTTGATATATGAAAGGTTTTAGTGCTCTTTATTCAGAATGCAAGTTCAAGATATACCAGTGCTAAGTATAATCACGTGAGGAAAATTGTTTATAAGTGAAGGAGAATAATATTTATATGTTTCATTTTGTTTTTCTTCATTTTTAAAATGAGATTTATGAGTTTAGTTGGCTTTATTTTTCCAAATCCAGCACTCTTTATTGTCAACTTTTGATAATCATAAATCCATGTCTTCTGGAAAGTATTTCATAAACTTCAAAAAGTGGTTAACTGAATATAAATAACCTACGGTCCTTTCAGTGTTCTCATAATTTAATTCTCAATGTGCTTATTGATGTCCTGAATATAGATATAGACATAGATATGGATATACATATAGATACAAAGACATAGACATGGACATAGATAAAGATTATATATGACTCATTCATATTATACTATTATATGATGTTTGTGGGATTATAAATTTTACTGCAAAATAGAGGGTGGGTGTTTCCTTCTATTTCCTTTAAGTGGTCAAATGCCATCAGCAAAGAATAGACACAATCTATATTCTTGAGACATGGACTTCATTTCACTAAATCATAAACTATTAAGGCAACCTTGTTATTGCAATCAGACACACTTTTTTTTTGTTTTATATCTTACTGATACCTCATCTCTCTAGTCTAGAGCACAGACTGCTAATGTGGAACTAATTTTATGAAATTTTTTGGAGAGGAGTGAAACAATACCAACAAAAGCTAGCAAAACTGTTACTATTGTGTTACTATATGTATATATATATTTATATATGTGTATATGAAAGAGAGAGACAGGAACAGAGAGAGACAGACGGAGATGGAGAGGGAGAAACACATATTAAAGGATGGAACTAAATACAGCATGGAGAAAGTATTTTAATTGAATATATAAAAGAAAAAGAAAGTACGAGCATATATTCATAAAATGCAATATATAAAATTCCCCCTTTATTTAAAGGGAAAATCCAGTATGCATTTAATTCCCTAGTCTGTATTCTGCTGTTGATCTTATTTTTCCCCTAAATATCAATATTTAAGTTATAAAAAGAAAACACATTGCAGAAAATTTGGAGATTTTGGAAAAGGAAAAATGATAGTTAAAATCTCCACATAATCAATACATTTTTAAGTGTTTTATTGATTGCCAGTAGTCATTATTTAAAAACAATCTAACTGCAACTTGTTATTCATACTATAATAGATATAGAAGATTACCAAAATGGCAAATAACTCTGAAAATTACTTTTGGCCTTGATTTTTTTTTTGTATATGGGATGTCTGAAAAGTTTATGATATGTCAAAGAAAATCATACATTTAAAGTAAAAAGAATTATTACAGCAACACGACAAATATTAAGATCTACTACACTCACCTTCTGCTCGACATTATTAATATAGTACACCTTGGAGGCTTGATTCAGGAAGATGGGAAAAACTATGTAGTTACCTTACACTGCTTTTTTGTCCCACTTACTTTTCTCCATTGTGCCTTCACAAAAGGAGTACAAGACTCAATGTAGCTTCTCCCTAAGATTCCTGTTTCTCTTACATACATCCTGGAGGAGATAAGAGAAAGAGAAGTTGAAGGGAAGATAGTTGTATGTTTGAATTTAGAAATTGTGCAATAGCATTTCGTTAGTGCAGGGCAGAAAACAGGCAAGACCAAAAATTGGGGACAAGTCAACAAAAGACTAACAAAATTCATTAAGGATGACAAAAAGCAAGTGAAGACAAGATCTATCCTAGATAGCTGAAATGATATAAAGTTGTCAACAGATAACCACGTGTTGACTGTATAATCAAATGCTAGCAAAATAAAGACAATGAAAAATTGATTTGGCCATTTCCACTTCTGTTTGAATAAAAATACTTCTTTGTACGTTATCTTATGTTAATGTCATATTTCTTAAGCCTAGAAGCTCCTAGACTTTTAAGTTTGTCATCATTCTGGATTAGTAAGGGAAATTCTCTGTGAACATGAATGCTTACTGAAAAGGCTGTGATGATACCGATAATATTAGAACAGTGATAAAGTGGTATTCCTAATAATATCATGTTGGATACTATTTCCCTGGGGCATTAAATAATCATAAATTTTTATAGAGAGGATATGACCACAATGCTCAAAACTAATCTAGAGAAATAATCATTGCATCTCAAAGATTCATCTGTATTTTATCTGCTCCTTATCAGTACCAGTATAATTTATAAATGATCATAAATTGTCCATAGGCTGTGAGAAATGAAAGAGACATGATAAACATGAAATAACAAAACTTGACATGCTATATAAATGATCGGTACCACCCTAGCCCTGTGAAGACTTTACCTTGAGCCCTTTTCCTTAGAGAAACTCTCTGTTAATGTCCTCCAGCATCACCTCTCCCTATGAGGGCCAAATTTTAGCAAGGCAATGGGGCATGCCCATTGAGATTGCAGAATGCCTTCTGGATATTCTAAATCCCTGGAATCCTCTCCTGCTTCCAGTAGATAGCTCACTTGCCAAAACCACAAAGCTTGGTCTCAAAGTCAAGCACTGGTTTGGACTTTAAATCTGGATTTGTCTAATTTCATAATTTGTGTTCCTACCTACTTTACTGAATTAGCAATTGGTGCAAACTGTTATTTGGAAAACTTATACTATGATGTGTCTTAATTTTAAGCATCAAAGAAAGTGAAAATATCCTTCTGACTTTCTCAATTTTTCTGTTATATTGGTCTTCCAACTATTTGCTAGACTTCTATCACTACCCCTCACTAAGAAGCTCATAAAATTCTGTCAAAACTTAACCAGTTATTTGGAGAGTTATAAACTTCTGTCCATTTGATTTGCTGATTAGAAGATGAGTCAGATTTTCCAACAAGCAACAATTTAGTTTTGTTACACCAGGTAGCAGTTTTCTTATGCCCTTACCCACATTGTCTAATATGGAAAAAACAACACCAGATTTCTTAGTGTTTTCATACATGCCTTGTTTTTCTCCCTTATTTTTAAATTGCTGTGCCCTTATAATTAAGATTATCTCTTCTAAGAATCATATAATTTTATTTTACCCATCTTATAACCTTTTAATTGAATATTTAGTTGTTTTATATTTAATATAATTAATGATATGCATGGTTAATATATACTTTTTTTTTAAATTTGTTTCACCTTTCATATTGATTTTCCTGTCAAATATTTATGGTAGCCTATTTTCCACCATTCTTTTACGTTTCTCTATAGAGATTACAAAACACATCCTTACCATATTACAACCTACTGCTTCATAGCCAGTGCTAAGATTTAGACCATTTTAATTGCATGTATTTTTCTGCCTTTTATGTTATTGTTGACATGCATTTTATCTCTACACTTTACAACTCAAAAGACATTACATCATTGTTATTCGTGTTGTTTTTGTTATACAGTAAATTCAATATTCATGCAGATATACCCACACACTTACCATTTCCATTGTTCTTCATTCCTGTGTACATTTTCTTGTTTCCAACTAAGGGAATATTCCTTCTGTCCAAAGAACCTCTTTTATTGCTCGTTTTGATATAGTTTACCTCTCAAGTTTGCTTTTATGAATATTTTAAAATTTCTTCTTTGATTTTGATGGAAACTTTTCTTGGGCAGATACTTCCCAATTGTTAGTCATTTTCTTTCAACACTTTCAAAATAATATTATACTGTATACTATTTTACATGATTAATCTTGAGAAGTCAGCTATTTTTAATGCTGCTGCTCTAAAGTAACGTGCTTTTATTCCTTTTTATGATTTTCAAATGTATTCTTTGGTTTTATCTTTAAGGTTCATAGGGATTATTATATATATAACTTCCTATTTTAATCACTTTGCAAATTTCAGCCTGTATCTCTTCAAATACAGGTTCTGCCTTATTTTATCTCTCCTCTTCTAGGGCTCCAATTACACATATTGTTCTGTATGCTCTTTTATATATTTCTTTTTTATATGCTCTTTGAGCATCATCCTGGATACTTTTGCCTCATCTCTCTTGCAGTTCACTAATCCTTTCTTCTGCTCTGGACTGTTAACTTAATTCAAAACTTTCATTTTTATCTATAGATACTCCATTTTATTATTTTTATAGCTTTTTGTCTTTTTGTTGAATTCTTATCTCTCTTCTATTTCCTCCATCTTTTGAACATATTTATCACAGCTATTTTAAATTTAATGACTGTTAACTCTAATCCTATGTCTATTATCTGTTGTTGTTAATTATTGTTTGTGTGTGTAGTGTGTGTGTCTGTATTTGTATGTGTGTGTAATATGTGCATGTATGCATGTGTATCTGTTTCTTGATAAGCCTATAATTTTTGGTTGAATATCAGGTTTTCTGTTTAATAATAATAGACATTCTTCAGATAGGATTTATCCTATCCCCTGATAAGCAGATAGAGTTGGGGAAAAACTCCTTAATCCTCTTGGTACTTATCTGATTAAAGGCTGGCTTACCTCTGATTTACCCTGGCAACTAGCAGATAGTTCTCCAGGTACCCCAAACAAGCTATGGTGTGTTTTCTGGGGACTTTCTCTTTTAACAGATCCTAAACTCCATTCATTCATTCTCTCAATCTCTCTCTCTCTTTCTCTCTCTCTCTCTCTCTTTCTCTCCAAGAACACAAGTTTGTATAAAGTTCCACTCTGTTTTGCAGAAGGCTTTTTTTTTTTTTTATGTAGTTCTTTAGCAACATGTTCTATGCAGTTTAAGACATCAGCATTTGCAAGCCACATCTTAGTTGACTTGGTTCCACAAGACTTGGTTGCTTTGATGGTCCTCACTCTATTTTCTGTTTCTGCAGCATTGTATGATTGCCAAAATTTCTGCTTTGGGTAAAAGCTCCTTTAACCCTTACCTTTGTGATTCTGTCCTACTCTTGGGATCCATCATTATGCCAAGAATTGGCAAATGTCCCAGGAGAAAAATGGCTTCTGAAACATAGGTTCACTACTTGCTGTTTTCCTTATTTTTCCTTCTTTCCAAGATCTTGGCTCCTCAAGTCCTGATTGTCTTGGAAGCTCACCAATATGTTCAAGCAGATTTTTAAAAAATATTGTATCTGGATTTTCTAGGTATCCTTTACTGAAGCACTGATCTGCTACATGATAATACACTACAATCCAAAGCAAAAATCTCCAGCAAATGTTGTTTATGAAAGGAAATGTTGATTTCTATTGTGGTGGTATAAATTTATAGAAGCAACAATAAACTGAAAAAAAAAACCCTCCCATTTAGGTAAGCCATTGACTTAATTTTATATCTCTTTCCCAATCACAAATTGTGTAGATTATAAAATTGAATATGAAAATAAACATAGAACTATTCTTCTGCCTTCTCTAACCATATTCCTTGCCCAATTCATGGAACTAATGCTTAAAATGTTTGACTAATGCTTAAAATCAAAGAGATCTGGTGTCTCTCTTGTGACTGAGGTTTCTAACTTAAAGTAATTTACTTATGATGACACTAAAATCACTTAATACTTTCTGGCCGTGTTTTAGAGTATTTCTTCTTATATATCCTCCAATGTCTGTATATTGGCTATTATCAGAAATAAGATGTCTTAGACCCCACCGATTAATTATTTCTTAGTTCTCTCTATACATTGGCATTGACATTATGCATATAAATCATATTTGCTATTTAAATTAATATTTTATGACAGTGCCTTAACACAGGCTATGCATATTTGTATACAACCTGTTTTAGATAGGAAATTTTGTGCAGGTTTAATGGATTGTTCAATCCAGGTTGTGGAGTGAGTTGCTACAACTGTGTGTTGTAGGAACACATATTTAGGGCACAACAGAAACTTCCAGCAAATGATCCCTCTATTACTTTTTCAGTATAAAGAGTCCAGAAAGGGCAAATGATAACCTCTTTGTCACTTACAGGGCACAAAGTGTCCAGAAGAGCAGGAAAGAAGTCCCATCATGACTAGTCTCCCAGGGGGGCCAAAACTGCCCAAGGTTGCGGTCCATAAGTGGCATTTCCATATGCCCCACTTCATGTTGGAGAAGAAAGACAAATCTATACTATTTGAGTGTGGTTTTATAAACTTCAGGGGGAGGGGACTCTGCCACTGATAGTTCCTGTTCTGATAAGTATTTAGGGCTGCTTGATCCTGGTTTCCAGGTTTGAGATCTGGCTGGACCTTTGCATTAGACTTAATATCTCCCCCAGGTTGTGGAATGGCACACAACAGAAAAGGAGGCAGGGGTAGTGGAAGCTGAAAGATGGCTGCTTAGCATGTGTCTGTGACTGTCCCAGGGAAGGAGGTGGGGGTGGGTGAGTTCTGGGCAGTGGCCAATTGGCTGATTAACAAGTGTCAGTGATTTCCCTAACACAGGTCAACTAATCTTTTTCAGCATTTTATAAACATATTGGAAAAATATAGATATATTGATAAGATATAAATAGAAATGCAGAGATGCCCTTCAGGGGAAACAAACACATGCATGACTATAAAACAGAGAAGTCAGAATCTGTTGAGTTCAGAATCATCATATGCTAATAACACTGTAACACATAATACAGAATGTAGTCCACTAATGGTCTCACAAAGAGAGATCTATTTAAGTAGGTGTTATTAATGTTTACTACCATTCAGAGCTCAAAATAATAAACGGATTATTAGTGTGAAAGTCTGCAATCTTGAGATAAGTTCTAATAGTCAATACTTATGCAAGCTCAGTTTTCACAAATTCCAGCTATGATAAGCTGCCTGATGAAATGTTCATTGAAAGTTTCTGAAACAACATTATTTTTCTAAGGTCAATGTCGACACCATCTTTTGATAATTAACATTCTCTGATAACTTCTTTATTTGAATTCCTCTCTTTCTAGCTATAGAAAATTCTTTTACTTAGATATAATAAAAAGAGACATCCTGTAAGGAACAAGGAACAAGAGTACCTGAGATTTTTGCCTGAGTATTTTTATGTCATTTATTTTATATATATTTATTCTTTAAGTTAGAACTAGTTTTCTAAGAATAATAAACACCTGAAAGAATTATGGTTTATATAAACCCATAAACAACACAAAAAAAGAAAAAAACTCAATTTTTCCCTAAGTATATTATGTGATGGCATGTTATGACAAAAAGTAACGTATGGGCTTCAAATTTCCCACAGAGTCCACTCTCAGAAAACACAACACGATGTAATGAAGGATAAGCACACCCATTATGTTTCACAAGACACAGTTCATTTACAAAATCTAAGATTTCAATAATTTTTGAAGGTGAGTGAACAAAAATGTCTATTTTCAGATGGAGGATTCCTTTGTGTCTACTGCGCTGTGTTTGTATACATGTCAATTGCCATTTAGAAGCAAGTGAGAAATAATATTACAGTAGATTGAGCATGGTTGTAAAGACACATTATTTTCCACCAAGCATATGTTTAACTTGTGTGAATTCCAATTTCTTTATGCAGAAATTGTATTAACTCTTCAAAGCCTAGTCTGCATTTTATTAATATGTGGTTAAGTAAATTGCTGACTGAGCTAGGCCTAACACTGGGTGATTGTAGGTGAAATAATAAGGACACTAAATGTGGTTTATCTAACAGAACTAAACTGAACACATTTACTTTTCCACAGTCTACCATACAGAATTTTAAGGAAAAAAGTCACGTATAGAATAAGGCCAATTTCCTAGTTTTATTATAGATAGATTCAGTATTCAAAGAATTTCCTGTGACACAAATATGACTGGAAAAATAATTTTCAACATTAAATTTAGTGAACTGCTGAACTTTGCTAATATTTTTTTCAGTGTTCAGCTTAATTTTAATAAATTGCACAGATCTGGCAGCAGAATGAAGTCTAAAGATTGAAAGCCTGAACAGGTCAAAGGAAAAGTTGGCTTGCCAATGCAAGTCTGTTAAAACACTAACAGAAAATTAGACAGGAAAAACAGTTTAAAAAAATATTGTGAGTATCTTTGATCATCAGCTGGTTGAATAGAAGTAATATGACAAACAGGAAATTACAAAGAATAACTATTTTGACTGTAGTGGAAATAGTGACTTAGGTAGCTACAGTTCAAACTAAATGCAGAGTATTTTCCTGGAATTTAAAGAAAAAGTATCCAGATGTCTAAACATTCTACTCAATGCAGCTTTTATTTGGAGTCTGGCAAGCCTTCAGAAAACTAGTAGTCAAGTTTAGCTGGAATAGTTTTTCCAGCCTATTTACATAATTTCACACATATTTTATGCTCCTGCATTATAGTTTTTAGCAGTGACCATTTTTAATTTTAGGTTCTCTGCAAATGATATATTTGTTGCATGAATTATTTTATTGTTTCCCATCAAAATGCTTTGTAAATAAGCTCAATAGTCAAACCTGCGAATGACTATTGCAAACAGCAGTGAAGACAGACTTACATAATGACATTATTAAATGCTCTAATAGTGTCTCCATAAAATGCACCATACTGCTCTCAAATAGAAAAATTCCCACCCCAAGGAAGGAAATTGAAATACTCTCTTATTTACATATTTCACACGTGTGTTTACGTCTAGGATTTTAAAATACTATGTAAACAAGATTTGCTTTATGAATATATTATAGTATATTGAACATTTTAGTTTAGTATAATTACATGATAAAACCTCCTTTATAAAAGGTTTATTATGAAAATATAAAATATGAAAAACTAGCAGGTTTTCAGTAAATTGTATGAATAACAACAAAACAGCAAGCAATTTAGGATGTAAGTCATGTATTTGGATTACCTGAGTAAAATTTAATAACTGTTTACCCTTTGTGTTGGTACTCTAATTATAAAAATTTTAAATATGAAAAAGCTTTTTATGCCAAGGGTCACAAAGTTAGTTCAATTAAGAACCAGGATTCATATCCACATTGTCTGACTATAGAGATAGCATGCACCATAAGGAATAAGGAAGTAAGAATGAACAGAACAAAATACACTACCAAATAGCAGCAAGACAAAAAGGATCAGCAAATCTTTAGGCTAAATTAGTTGGTGTCCTAGTTTGCCAGGGCTCTATAGCAAGGAACTACAGACTAGTTGGCTTAAACAGCAGGAATTTAATGTTTCATAGTTTTGAATGCTAGAAGGTGTTGGCAGAATCGTGCTATCTCTGAATCTGTAGCGTTTGATGGTGTGTAGCCAGGAAGCCATAACTCAATCTCTGCCTCCATCACATGACTGTCTTTGTCCCCATCTGTCTCTTACCACCACTATGATCAAATTTCCTCTGCTTATATGGGCTCCAGTCAATAGATTATGGCTCACCTTGTTTCAGGTCAACCTCATCTTAACTAATAAGATCTTGAAGATTTATTTACAAATGAGTTCACATTTACAGGACTGGGGGTTAAAATTTGAACAGGTCTTTGTGGGGGACACAATTGAATTGATAACAGATAGGAATATGGCAACAACTGAAGAACCACATTCATTTGTTCATGGGTGCCTGCAAGAAAGATTTCTTAGGTAACACTAGAGGTACAATGTAGCTGACAATCTACCTGGCAAGTGTACCAGTCACAGTTCTTAGTTCTAAACAGAAACTGGAAGCTTATTTAATCAGAAAAGAAATATATTGCAAAGATATTGAACCCATCACAGAATCTTTGGGAAAACTGGAGAATCAAAGTAGTAAATGGTCATCAACAAACAAGCCTATGTAGCCATAATCACACCACTGAACTCTTCCACTGAGGACTTCACTAATGTCACTTCTAGACCCTGGAAGCTGCAGCTTACATCATCAGTGAATAGCGTACTGGGTGTGGATTCATGCTGTGGCATTACTAAATCTTGGTGTTGTTAGTGTCTGTGCCAGATAAGGATCTCCACTGCTTCTGCTTCTTTGCTTCACTGCCCTGATGCAGATACTCAGAAGGCTGATCTTTCCTATCATGCCATATGGAATATTTGTAAGGAAGACTGAGAAAATGAATATATGGTGTATCAGCCAGGGATCAATAAAAATAGCATAACTAGTAGGGGATATATGTACCTATGTTCATTCATATGTCTGTGAGTATGCGTGTGTGGACTCATTATAGTGAATTGTGTCACACAATTGATAACAAGCTATTTAAGCCCCAAGTGTACCAGCAGTTGGGAAAGAAGTGAAGATTGTGAGCAGACTGGAGTGCCATGAGGTTGAACTGAAGCTTGGAGTCCACAGACAGTCAAAAGGAGATCACAAGCAGACAGTAAACCTTAGAGCTCAAGCTGAAGCTTGGAGTCCACAGGAGGGCATTCAGGAAAGGAAGAACCAAGGAGAGCAATTATAATCCCAGCTTGGAGTCTCTAATGTTCAGGTAGGGCCTCAGTAGCTGGAACTACAATTGCTCTCCCCTACCCTGGATCTGCCTTTCCTGACTCTTTAAAGAGCTGCCACTTCATTAAGACTTACTTACCTGCTTAATCTCCCTGTTGATTAACTTAAAATCAGCTGATATCTGACTTTAATTACATCTGCAAAATCTCTTAACAGCAATACCTAGACTAATGTTTAAAGGAATAACTTTGAAAAGGTATATGCAGTCTACAAAATGACTCCTGCCTCCTTGACATCCTTCAACTCTCATGAAAGAACCTCCCTTATATACTACCTAACTGGAAATGTACTAGAAAGGGAATTCTTGACAATATAGTTCACCCTATCTATACTGACACATCACTAACTCATTACATTCCACCCCTTGTCAAATTGGTATGCACACACAAGTCCTTAAACCATACTTAATCTCCAAATAAAGAAAATAACAAAGTAATATTTCCACTTAACAAAACACAACTCTCCCAATTTCCCCTTGATAGTCGGAATCAATCACCACAGACAATATTGTGATGCCTTTCTTTGCCTGTTGATACAGATGCATAAGAACAAAATGTCCAGATAGCAGTTTCAACTCCCAGTTTAGTAGAATTGCTGTGTCTACTGGTGGAATTATTCCTTTCATTGGAACTAAGACCTCTAGAGGAGCCTAAAATCATGGGTGTAGGAAGAAATAGTTTGTTAGTGGATCACCAGAGATAATAGAGGACCCAATTCTATTCCTGCACCTTGATTCCAGGACTCAAAACTCCTGGCTCAGGACAAATGATATCACATATTGGATGCAGATTTAGACTATATACCACATCCACCAGCCTGCAAGGTGTTGACGTTGTAACTAATTCTTCAGATGGTATTTCATAATTCTATCAAGCAAGCTGCTTCAGGATTATAGAAAACATGGTAAGACGACTGATTTCCTTGAACATGGGACCATTGCCACACTTCAGTTTCTGAAATGCATTCTTTGTTCAGAAGCAATGCTTCGTGGAGTGTCATAATGTTGCATATGGCATTCTGTAAGTCTATGGATGACAGTTTTGGCAGAATCATGGAAGGAAGGAAAACAACTCCATATGCAGGGTAAGTGTCTATTACAGTAATAATAAAGTGCTGCCCCTTCCTTGATAGAAGTCATCCAATGTGTTAACTTGCCACCAGGTAGCAGATGGATCACCCTGGGGAGTAGTGTTCAGTACTGGTCTTTGATGTTGACACATTGGGTATCTCAGTAGTGCTGTAGCTAGGATGGCCTTGGTAATTGGAAGTCTGTGTTACTGTGTTCATGCCTAACTTCCATACTTGCCACCATGGGTAGTTTATTTCTGAACCCAATGAGCATGGGTTAAGATATTCATGGATTAAATCTTCCTGTTTCCCTGATTGTCTAAATACTCTTCTGTCTAGGCTATCTCTTGTTGAGCATTGACATGAAACACCAATAGTATACATTCTATACCCATTCAGAAGGTCTATTTCCATATGTCTTTCCCAGACCTCCTTGTCATCAGTTTTCCAATCATATTCCTTTTAAGTTCCAAGCCATGCAGAACAGTTGACCACAGCCTATGAATTGAAATTGACTTTTACCTCTGTCCACGTTTCTTTCAGGCTAAATGAATAGCCACATGAACTGCTTGAAATTCTGTCTGTGATGATTTCCTTTCACCACTGTTGTTCAGAGTTACCTCACAGTTAGGATGATAGCAAATGTCCATTTCAGGTGGTGCCTGCATTTCATGCAAAACCAGCAGTAAAAGTTATTTCCTCAGCCATCGGGAACTTTCTAGAATGAAAAAAGTAACATATTAGGAATAGGGGCCCTGGGCATTTGGGCCACTTCCTCATGAAACTTACTTGTGCATTCAGTGCCTGTTTGATCCTGATCTCAAATATACCACTTCAATTTGATGATGCAGTGCTGTTATGCATGCTCAACATTATGACTTGGAGGCTCAGCTAACACCCAGTTCATGATAAGAAGTTTACTTTGCATGGTAACTTGATGGACCCTGGTCAAGTTATCAGCTTCTATGAGTCCAGCAGCAAGCCAAAGCTATTTCTAAAAGGAGACTAGTTATCCTCAGAGGAGCTATAGCTTTGCTCCAAAATCCTAAGGGTCTATGCTCTGATTTACACATACAGTCTTATCAAAGCTCCAAATAGCATTCTTACAGCAGCAGGAAAAACAGGCAGCTCCTTCAAAATTTGGAATTCTCCTTCTCACTGTATAAATAAGTTCATCCTTTACAAGGTATTCTTTCCACACAACTACAGGAGACAATTTTTCCAAGCTTTTTTTGTCTCTGCATGATAAGTCTCCCCCTTCTTCCATTTTTCCAATAAAATTTTCCTCAGTTCATTTTGAGCCCTCACCAGCAGCATCCTCAAAGTTCAGATTTCCATTAACAACATGTTTGAGACATTTTAGGCTTCCTCTGTCATATCCTTTAAAATTCTTCCCACTTCTGCTCACTATCTGGTCTGCTCACACCTTCCTTTTTAGCTATTTGTTACAGCAGCCCTCTACTTCCAGGTATCAAAACCCGTGTTTCTTTTCTGTGCTCTGTAGCAGATTGCCAAAAACCTAATAGCTTTAAACAACATGTATTTATTATCTCACAGTTTCTATGGGTCCAGAGACCAAGCAAGGGTCCTCTGCAAGACTGCAATCAAACTATCATCCAGGGCTGAGTTCTTATTTGGAGGTTCAACTGGGGAAATGTCCACTTCCAGACTCACCCAGATTATTGCCAGAATTCATTTCCTTATGGCTATAGGCTTTCGGAGGCTTGCTTCTTCAAAGTCAGGAAGAAGAGCAAGACACAAAGGCTACAGTTTTATATAACTTAATGTAATCACAGGAGTGACATAGACCACTTTTTCCACATAATTTAATGTAATCATAAGAGTACTATTCTATCACCCTTGACATATTTTGTTGGATAGAATAGAATTTGTGCCAGAGTCACATTCAAAGGGACATAGGTCATGAACTCCAGGACTCCAGATCATGGAGGCTTGATGCAGTTAGTATTGCCATTTTGTTATATTAGAAGAGAAGATCTTTTTCCTTCAAAAACTTCCAAGTTGGACAATATCCAAAACATAGTGGGAAGGTAGTTTGGATTCTGTACAAACTGTCTCCTCCCAAGACAAGGCAAAATTCAACAAAAGGGCATCATAAACAATTCAGTCAACCTCACAATGGAAGGGAAAGAAGAAACAAGGGCAGAAGTACTCCTGTCCTTTTTATTAATAAGGTCTGAAGACAAATGCAGCAAATAATTTTATGATAGTCCTGAGATTAGGCAGGGGAGTTTTGAAGAGATACTGTTTGATCTGGGCCTTCCTAAAAACATGATACATGTAAAATAATGGTTTGTATTTGTGAATGGGTAAATTCTGAAAATTCAATAAAGAAAACAAAGTCATGGAATAAAATTTTACTTTGCAGAAGGAAGAAGAGAAAGAAGAAATAAAGTATTTATTGAAGTACTTAGCAGGCATTCTTCAAGTTTTTGCAGTGGGGGAGCTCTTTGTGAAACATACCCAACCACAGTGCATCAAATCTAAGTTTGCCTCTAGCATGTTAAAAATTCAGTGAAATTACTTATTTTTTTTTGCAGTTTGTATTATATTATTTTGTGTAAATATCATGTCATGGAATCTTAACTTACTAAGTGTAAAATTCATAAGGTAATAAAATAGTGTTGATAAATTTGAGAAGGGTGGGACTGTGACTTAATAAACTCTGTATTCAGTAAACATTTACTAAGTGAAATGAAGCAGACCCTGAATAAAAAGTGGGGTTTTCCCAGAATTTTTCAAACTCTGTAGGCACAGTGATGAAAATGTTCAATTCGTATTTCTGCAATGGATTAATTAACTAATTCATCGACAAAACCATGAAACAAATTAAGCACAAGAGATGAAAAATAAATATTCCTATTTCTAACTCTCTGCTGCTTCCATATTGCCACTCATAGAAATGAGTTACTATTTTACTTTCATCTAATTGAGAAGTTGATAATTGGCTCATGCTATTTTGAATGGCATGTAAGCACCTTTGATTAGAATTTCACAAATTATAATTTATGTCAAATTTGCAGCTGTTGAGAAATGCTTGCTTCAGGAGATGGAAATAAAAACAGATGCTTCAAACTCTGTAAAGCAGTACCTTATGGCCTGAATGGTATTCCATATTTTTATTTCTATTCAACACGGGAAGTAAGTATTCATCCTGTTCATGATATAGAATGAGTACAGGGCCCAGCTGAATAATTTTAGGCTAAGTATTATATTGCTTTAATATCAATAGAGTAAAAATAGTGTCTTAGGGGATGTTATACAGTTTTATGGCAAAGGCATTAAAAATCAAAACTATGCCCTCTGAGAATCCCCGAGATTTGTTTTATTATATGGTCTCATCTCTGAAGAATCTTTGTCGTTTTCCCCTGTTGTTTTCTCCTTTAGTTGTTTGCTAGCATTGTTATTTGGCACTTCCTCATTTAATTCTTCTTTGTCGTTCAAATTGTAGTAATACCCATGAGAAACTAGACAAAAAAGCAGTTCCTGTCTCAGATATAAAAATGACTTTTTTAGTAAAATCAAATTATCTTGTGTCTCTTGATTGTCTTATCTTTAAAATAGGGGCACCCATCTTACAGCATGTGTTGAGATTTGGGTAACACCAAATAACTGATTGTAAAAGAAGAGATGCTTTTTAAAATTCTCAAATTCTCAACTTTAAACCTATGTCAGTCATCTTTGGCCAGCTGTTTCTGATGACATATGGTGCCCTACTTCAAGTTTTTGTTCCTTCCATTCTTTCATAATGGATCTAAACATAGTTAATATTATGATTTTTTGTTATGGTAGTCCCATGTTAAGTTCCAGGAAAGCTTGCTGTGTTTCATTGAATTCTCTGAAGATTCAGAAATTCCATTTGGAGATGCAATGCTGTCCAGATAAATTGTACTCTGTTCTTCTTAGATGATCACATCATCATCCCTACCACCATCATCCCTACAACCACCACAGTGATCTAATAATCAACTATGTGTGAACTAAGAAATGCTTAGGTCTTTATGGATCCACTTGGACTGCTATTGCTATATACTATCATTGTCTGTGCTGACATGCTTAAATTCTTGCTTTATAATGAAATAATCTGGCATAAGTCTGAGTAGAATTGCCTCTTCTTCAATCTTTATAAATGGACTTTTAATTTTTTATATAAGTAGAGAAAACTTCTCCAAAAAGAGCATACGTTTAAATAATAGCTAGCTTTTCTTGAGCATTCTGAATGATATGCATGCAGCATTTCATTTTTATTTTTACTATAAACATCAGAGATTCTGGTTTAGAGATACAAGGGTCCAGGATAATCGCCCAAGACTCCCTAGCAAGCAATCTACTGAAACTGATTCAAATCCAGATCAAGAATGATCAAGCCTCATTACCATACTATATGTTCTCCCATTCTGAATTGTTTTCGTTTAGAATATGGTGAGGTTTGGGAGAAGATAAGATGAAGAAAGCAAGAGATGGTATAAAAAAGCTCCTTTTGCTTTCAGGGGTCCCAATGTGAGGTTCGCCTCTTGCAAAGTAATTTGTAGTGGGCCACCAAAAGAATCTATTTTCCTAATGTGAAGATAAGCGTAAGTATAGAATATAGAAACTTTTCCTTCTCAAGGCACACTTTTGAGACTTCTCTCAATCCTCCATTTCATGATTTCTATTTAAGAATATTGTTTCTTTTATAAGATTAAATAAAGAATAAGGGGAACATGTTAAGTAACTGCTTCCCACATTTAATGACAGTTATGGCTTTAAGAGAATGAGTGGAAAACAACAAAGTCATGTTCATATGTTCATATGTGAATGCTGGGAAGTCTCCTGTTCCCTTTATTAGTGAAGTGACTTAGTCCCACACCCCAGACTTAGGAGAACATGATTAAAATCTATACTTCATTTCACACCTTCAAACAGTTGATATCACTAGTGCTCAATCATAAACGTCAAAAGCTTTTTGTCTCTTTTTCAGAGACCAGTTAAGAACTGCAGAAAAATAAAAATTTAAGGCCACCACTAGGCAGCAAGAATGACTATGAAATTATACAGAGTGGCAGAAGGAGCATACAACAGGACACACATTGCTTAAAATCCTAGTCATCACCTGACCCCATTGCATTAAGCTATTGAATTTCTTCATTAAAATATGAGCAGATTTATTGGAATATATAAGCATCAAGAAACAATTTTTAATCTGAAAATATATAGCAGATACTAAGAATATGGTCAGATTACAAATGTAAATCTATAAAGGCCTTACTCTCCTATTAACTTTTATCTTATATTTGCTAGCTATATTTAAGGTTATTTTGATTTGGATAACTCTCACAAATTTCATGGAATTCATAGACTGTGTTTATTCCATTTCTCTCTTAGAGAATGTTAAATTTACACTTCAAGCAAAAAAGTCAACAGCCATTTTAGGAGAAAATGCGTTCAAAGAAATAATATACACTTAGTATTTCCCAACCCCTAAAATCCATGCTCACTTTGATACACAGGAATTTGCCATATCCATCTTTATATTAATTTGAAATTATAACAAATTATAACACAAGTACTAAAAAGTAAATCAAAACAATGATTATTTTAGAGCATGATTTTTCAAACTGAACCTCTGGAAATGTGGATGTGACCTCTTATGAAGCCATCTCCTTATTTCATGCCCTATACCCTTCTCCCTACATTCGAGCATTTAAAGCCAATCAGCCCCAAACTAGTAATGTATTGAAAGGAGAAACCAAGGAGAATATTCGCAGGATAAGAAACCATAGAAGTCAGATGTGGTTGGGATACTGCATATGAGAAACAGGACAGGTGAGGGGAAACATGAAGGCACTAGGATAGAGAGAGAAGGAAGGGTATCTACAGTAAGGAAGGATATGGAAAAGGGTAGAAAGGAGAATGGAGAATACACATACACAAAATAGTGTGTAGAATGGCTGAAAAGTTGCCTTGGATCAGAGTGTACAATAAGACAAAATAAAATTATGTGTACATGCATTAAAGCTTAACTAGACAATGTGATAAGTATATGTAAAGACAGAAGAAAAATTAACTTATCACTTAAAGATGACACAACCTTGAAGACAAAAGTCAGAAATTGGTTACTGTATATTTAGCACTGACCAAGTGGGACCGTGGCTCAGATTCCAGAAATTCCATTCTCTTGGAAAGATTTCCCCTATATTAGGAAAGAGAGTCTTAAGCAACCTTAGCCCAAGGACTTTTGTTAGAACATTTATGTCTCTTTTGGTTTAACTCTAAACTCACTTGAGTAGCAAATTGTCAGATTACAATTTGGATCTTGGCTCACGTATGTTATAGGAGAGAATGTCTTTAATCACTTAAATGTCAAGTTTTATAGTTTCCTTGGCAATGATACCTCACTGAAAATTACTAAATTGAAGCCATGGGTGCCTTGAGTTTGACATGCATCTCTGGGGACTGATCATCTCTGGGCTCTGATGAGAGCAAAAATCCCGAAGGGGCCTAGAGTGGCATTACATAACTTTGACACCCCACCCTCCCACCCCCCAAATGCCCACCGCCCTGTTCCTAAAACTTGCAGATCACCATGTAGGACTTTACAGACACAAACAATAATATAATAAAATTTCAGAATTGAAGGGAATCATTGTAGGTCACTAAGACTAATCTATACATCACCGGATCTCAAACAGTTCAATGAGCCCCAGAGATTGTTCTCCAGAAGTGCCTCAGGTGGCTCCTCACCAGGTCCCATATCCACTTGAATTCATCTAGTTTTCAGATTGAGCTTCAAAAGGTTTTATTTGAAAAAGCATCTCCAACACTAAAAAAATGTTTAAGAACTACTGCTCCACTGTAGTCAATGTTGTAGCTCTTCAGACCATGATGGAGAATAATGTGGTTTAAAAAAAAAAAGTGAGGTGGTACAATAGTAACTCTAAATAGTGTGAAAAATTAAGAGTGTATAATGTAATCACTAGAAAAGCCAAAAAATGCAAGAAGGCATAATTCCAAACAATATTCAAATAGCTCAAAGAAAGAAAGAAAAGTTGAATAGAGCATCAACATTAACAACAAAAACAAGAACAACAAAAACAGAAGAGAGAAGCAGAAAACAAATTATTAACATAATAAATCTAATTCCAAACATATAAATAATTACTCTAAATGTTAATGGACTAAACATGCAAAAGGCAGAAAATGTTGGAATAGATAATAATGCAAGACCCAAATATATATTGCCTAGATGAGATATAGTCAACTTAAGTAGACTTAAAAAAAGTACTGTCAGAGGTAAATAGAGACATTTAGGATGACAAAAGGATCAATTCAATTGAAAGACATAACATTCATAAATATTTATATACCTTATTTTAGCACAATAAAATGCATACAGTAAAAACTAATAGAATTGAAGTTAGACATAGAAAATTCCACAATAACAGAGAGTTTAACACCTCTCTTGGCTGCTAATAGAACAACTTGGCAAAAATTACTAAAGACATGGACTGTATCATCAGCACTATCAATCATTTACAACTAATTGATATTTTTTTAAAACTCCATACAGCAATTATTGAATGCACATGTATTTCATTTGCATATGGTGTGTTCACCAATACTGGACATGAAGCCAGTATTAATAAATTTAAAAGAACTGAAATCATAGAGAATATATCTCTGACCAAAATGCACAGAATCAGAAATAAACAATATCAAGACATATAGGGAAACCACACATATTTAGAAATTAAACAACACACCTCTAAACAATTCATGAATAAAAAACATAAGGAATTTACAAAAATATTTTTTATATAGAAACTTCTAAAGGATATATAAAATAGCTACTAAAATTAAAAATTTAATTTAACAAGTTTTTATGATTCATGGTATTAGTTTCTTGGCTAAACAAATGCCATACAATGGGTAGGCTTAACATCAGGAATTTATTGGCTCACAGTTTCAGAGGCTAGAAGAACAGTTATTTCTTCTGGGTGGGTGCAGGGATTAATTGGGAAAGGAAATGAAGGGACTTTGAGGGTGATTGTAATCCTCTATATTTTGCTATAGGTTTAGGTTTTATAGGTATATGCATTTGTCAAATGTTGACAAAAACACAGTCAAGAATTGTGTATTTCTTTGTACATAAATTTTACATAAAACTCTAAACAAATAATAACATGATAGATAATGATATGCATATTGAAATGTATTGGTGGATTTAAGAGACAGATAGATGGACGTAATAGATACATACTCGGTGCAGAGGTATAGTGGGTTATGTACCCCAATTTAAACAAATCAAGTCATTGTAAATAGGATCTTTTGAAGATGTTATTTTAGTTAATAGAATGAGGTTAAGCTTTAATCCAGATTACAAGAATCCTCTATAAGCAGAAGAAATTCAGACATAGAGAAAAGGCCACAGGGAGGAGCCGGAAGCAGGAAGTCAATGGAATCTGGAAGAAAAAGGAGAGAACATCATCACTTGATGGGAAAGCCAAGGAGCCAAAGGATTGCAAGCCAGCCAGAATCCTACCCAGCTCAGAAGGAAGCAAGCTTTCCAGCCAGGGCCTTGATTTTTACTTCAGGCCCCTGAAACCATGAGCCAATAAATTCCTATTGTTTATGCCAAACCATTTGTTTTATTTGTGATAGCAGTCTAGCAGAACTAAGACAGAAGGAAACTCCATAGGCATGACTCTTCTGGCCTCTCCCCTCCCCTTTACTCACTTGACCCAGAGGATATGGCATGACTTACCTGATTCAGGTGTACCTTTCAACTTCTTGCAAGCAAGCTATCTACATAGAGCAGGCAGTACTAGGTACTTCCGAAATGCTTTCCTCAACCATGGGGGATACAATTGCTTCCTTGGTCAAACATTTCCTGTGAATTGAGTGAGTAGGTCTACCTAATTCTGTGGTTTAGTTTTAGCAAGTCCACCTGTTCTAGTTTGCTAATGCTGCCGGAATGCAAAACACCAGAGATGGATTGGCTTTTATAAAAGGGGGTTTATTTGGTTACACAGTTACAGCCTTAAGGCCATAAAGTGTCCAAGGTAACACATCAGCAATCAGGTACCTTCACTGGAGGATGGCCAATGGTGTCCAGAAAACCTCTGTTAGCTGGGAAGGCACGTGGCTGGCATCTACTCCAAAGTACTGGTTTCAAAATGGCTTTCTCCCAGGATGTTCTTCTCTAGGCTGCAGTTCCTCAAAAAATGTCACTCTTAGTTGCACTTGGGATATTTGTCCTCTCTCAGCTTCTCCGGAGCAAGAGTCTGCTTTCAACGGCTGTCTTCAAACTATCTCTCATCTGCAGCTCCTGTGCTATCTTCAAAGTGTCCCTCTTGGCTGTAGCTCCTTTTCAAAATATCATTCACAGCTGCACTGCATTCCCCCTGTCTGTCAGCTCATTTATATGGCTCCAGTGACTCAACTCAGACCCATCCCAAATGGGCGGAGCAACACCTCCATGGAAGTTAACCAATCAGAGTCATCACCCACAGCTCGGTGGGGCGCATTCCAAAGAAACACTCAAAGAATTACAGTCTAATCAACACTGCTAATGTCTGCCCACACAAGATTACATCAAGGATAATGGTGTTCAGGGGACAACATATATTCAAACTGGCACACCACCTTTCTACCTTGCTTCATAAGTCATATAATTTATTGATCCATACTGTTTTGTTTTCTTTCTCAATTTGTTCAAGACCCAGAAATGGCAGAGAAGTGTGCCCACTCAGAGACCCCAAAAATGCCAAAGGATCCAGTGGGACTTTAATAATATTTTTCATGTTGTATCTCTTAAAATTAATGATACTACATGAATTTAGATCTTACGATTAGGTAGTGGGAGGAGGGTATGTTAAGAATTAATTTGTCACTGGAGTTGGTTGAGTTTATCTACCTAGAAACCCTGTTCCAAAGGTTGGCCAAAGACAAATGATATACGTTGAATAAATATGTATGGATAGCTATACCATAGGAATAACTGATTTATCTGTTTAACAATAATATTCTTTCTTTGAGGACCAACCATTCTGTAATTACTTGGGTTGCCTATATTTTGGAGCCTACATCTCCACGGTAGGATATGGGAATGATATGGAAGATAAGATTCAAATAAGTAATTTATTTCACTTTCTGTCAGTACTTTAAGTGATTTAGTTGAAGATGAATATAAACTCTTTGTTGAGATGATAGTTTGACATATTTGGTTTCATAATTCCTTCTGGTAAGAAGACTCTCACTTCAAACCTGCCATCAAATAAACTTGCTTTTTAAAAAATGCCTATTATTTAGTATATGTGAATTTAAGCAAAATTACTTCAGCATGAGCAAAAACCCTAAATCAATCAATAATATATAATTAAATATATTATACAAGTCAAATATGACATGGTTTTTACAATATGTCAAATATTTACTCCTTCTAAAATAATAGGTGCCATTGCATTAAACATCATGTATCCACTTATATTAGAGTGGAAAACAGAATGTCCAGATTTACACAAAGAAACAATGTCCCTGATTTTTCCAGAAGAAATTTTATTCAAAAGAAAGATAGCTTTGAGTAGGTTGCAAGACATTTTCCATAGATATATAAATGGATGTAATTTCAATTACAAGTTATAGTAATATATTTTTAATGAGACCATCTTTAAAATTATTAAATGCTAGTTAAAAGTGTTGAACTATTTATCTTATAGAGTGCAATTGAAATAATTTTCTCATAATGTTTTATTGTAATTAACCAAACATTTATAATGTCTTTCAACAAAATATTCATGAATAGTTAGATGTATCCTGTGTTAAACAAAATTTGTTTTTCATTGATACTATATTTTCATTGGAAGAGCAAAATTATAGAAGTTTTTGTGCATTAATGTGTGTGCTCTGTTTGGAGCACATTTAAAAATGAGTTTAGGCGGAGGCAGGGCAAGATGGCAGACTGGTGAGCTGTATGTTTTAGTTACTCCTCCAGGAAAGTAGGTAGAAAGCCAGGAACTGCGTGGACTGGACACCACAGAGCAATCTGACTTTGGGCATACTTCATACAACACTCATGAAAACGTGGAACTGCTGAGATCAGCGAAATCTGTAAGTTTTTGCGGCCAGGGGACCCGCGCCCCTCCCTGCCAGGCTCAGTCCCGGGGGAGGAGGGGCTGTCAGCTCCGGGAAGGAGAAGGGAGAACTGCAGTGGCAGTTCTTATTGGAAACTCATTCTACTGACGCAAACTCCAACCATAGATAGACTGAGACCAGACACCAGAGAATCTGAGAGCAGCCAGCCCAGCAGAGAGGAGACAGGCATAGAAAAAAAACAGCACGAAAAACTCCAAAATAAAAGCGGAGGATTTTTGGAGTTCTGGTGAACATAGAAAGGGGAAGGGCCCTGAGGCGCATATGCAAATCCCGAACAAAAGCTGATCTCTCTGCCCTGTGGACCTTTCCTTAATGGCCCTGGTTGCTTTGCCTCTTAGCATTTCAATAACCCATTAGATCTCCGAGGAGGGCCCTTTTTTTTTTTTTAATCGTTTTTTCTTTCTCTAAAACAATTACTCTAAGAAGCCCAATACAGAAAGCTTCAAAGACTTGCTATTTGGGCAGGTCAAGTCAAGAGCAGAACTAGGAGAGCTCTGAGACAAAATGCAATAATCCAGTGGCTGAGAAAATTCACTAAACACCACAACTTCCCAAGAAAAGGGGGGTGTCCGCTCACAGCCATCATCCTGGTGGACAGGAAACACTCCTGCCCATCGCCAGCCCCATAGCCCAGAACTGCCCCAGACAACCCAGTGTGATGGAAGTGCTTCAAATAACAGGCACACACCACAAAACTGGGCGTGGACATTAGCCTTCCCTGCAACCTCAGCTGCTTGTCCCAGAGTTGGGAAGGTAGAGCAGTGTGAATTAACAAAGCCCCATTCAGCCATCATTTGAGCAGACTGGGAGCCTCCCTACACAGCCCAGCAGCCCAGAACTGCCCTGGGGGGATGGCACTCACCTGTGACATAGCACAGTCATCCCTCAACAGAGGACCCGGGGTGCACGGCCTGGAAGAGGGGCCCACTTGCAAGTCTCAGGAGCCATACGCCAATACCAAAGACTTGTGGGTCAGTGGCAGAGACAAACTGTGGCAGGACTGAACTGAAGGATTAGACTATTGCAGCAGCTTTAAAAATCTAGGATCACCAGGGAGATTTGATTGTTAGAGCCACCCCCCTCTCCCTGACTGCCCAGAAACACGCCCCATATACAGGGCAGGCAACACCAACTACACACGCAAGCTTGGTACACCAATTGGACCCCACAAGACTCACTCCCCCACTCACCAAAAAGGCTAAGCAGGGGAGAACTGGCTTGTGGAGAACAGGTGGCTCGAGGACGCCACCTGCTGGTTAGTTAGAGAGAGAGTACTCCACGAAGCTGTAGATCTGATAAATTAGAGATAAGGACTTCAATTGGTCTACAAATCCTAAAAAAACCCTATCAAGTTCAGCAAATGCCACGAGGCCAAAAACAACAGAAAATTATAAAGCATATGAAAAAACCAGACGATATGGATAACCCAAGCCCAAGCACCCAAATCAAAATACCAGAAGAGACACAGCACCTAGAGCAGCTACTCAAAGAACTAAAGATGAACAATGAGACCATAGTACGGGAGATAAAGGAAATCAAGAAGACCCTAGAAGAGCATAAAGAAGACATTGCAAGACTAAATAAAAAAATGGATGATCTTATGGAAATTAAAGAAACTGTTGACCAAATTAAAAAGATTCTGGACACTCATAGTACAAGACTAGAGGAAGTTGAACAACGAATCAGTGACCTGGAAGATGACAGAATGGAAAATGAAAGCATAAAAGAAAGAATGGGGAAAAAAATTGAAAAAATCGAAATGGACCTCAGGGATATGACAGATAATATGAAACGTCCAAATATAAGACTCATTGGTGTCCCAGAAGGGGAAGAAAAGGGTAAAGGTCTAGGAAGAGTACTCAAAGAAATTGTTGGGGAAAACTTCCCAAATCTTCTAAACAACATAAATACACAAATCATAAATGCTCAGCGAACTCCAAATAGAATAAATCCAAATAAACCCACTCCGGGACATATACTGATCACACTGTCAAACACAGAAGAGAAGGAGCAAGTTCTGAAAGCAGCAAGAGAAAAGCAATTCACCACATACAAAGGAAACAGCATAAGACTAAGTAGTGACTACTCAGCAGCCACCATGGAGGCGAGAAGGCAGTGGCACGATATATTTAAAATTCTGAGTGAGAAAAATTTCCAGCCAAGAATACTTTATCCAGCAAAGCTCTCCTTCAAATTTGAGGGAGAGCTTAAATTTTTCACAAACAAACAAATGCTGAGAGAATTTGCTAACAAGAGACCTGCCCTACTGGAGATACTAAAGGGAGCCTTACAGACAGAGAAACAAAGAAAGGACAGAGAGACTTGGAGAAAGGTTCAGTACTAAAGAGATTCGGTATGGGTACAATAAAGGATATTAATAGACAGAGGGGAAAAATATGACAAACATAAACCAAAGGATAAGATGGCTGATTCAAGAAATGCCTTCACGGTTATAGCGTTGAATGTAAATGGATTAAACTCCCCAATTAAAAGATATAGATTCGCAGAATGGATCAAAAAAAATGAACCATCAATATGTTGCATACAAGAGACTCATCTTAGACACAGGGACACAAAGAAACTGAAAGTGAAAGGATGGAAAAAAATATTTCATGCAAGCTACAGCCAAAAGAAAGCAGGTGTAGCAATATTAATCTCAGATAAAATAGACTTCAAATGCAGGGATGTTTTGAGAGACAAAGAAGGACACTACATACTAATAAAAGGGGCAATTCAGCAAGAAGAAATAACAATCGTAAATGTCTATGCACCCAACCAAGGTGCCACAAAATACATGAGAGAAACACTGGCAAAACTAAAGGAAGCAATTGATGTTTCCACAATAATTGTGGGAGACTTCAACACATCACTCTCTCCTATAGATAGATCAACCAGACAGAAGACCAATAAGGAAATTGAAAACCTAAACAATCTGATAAATGAATTAGATTTAACAGACATATACAGGACATTACATCCCAAATCACCAGGATACACATACTTTTCTAGTGCTCATGGAACTTTCTCCAGAATAGATATATGCTGGGACATAAAACAAGCCTCAATAAATTTAAAAAGATTGAAATTATTCAAAGCACATTCTCTGACCACAACGGAATACAATTAGAAGTCAATAACCATCAGAGACTTAGAAAATTCACAAATACCTGGAGGTTAAACAACACACTCCTAAACAATCAGTGGGTTAAAGAAGAAATAGCAAGAGAAATTGCTAAATATATAGAGACGAATGAAAATGAGAACACAACATACCAAAACCTATGGGATGCAGCAAAAGCAGTGCTAAGGGGGAAATTTATAGCACTAAACGCATATATTAAAAAGGAAGAAAGAGCCAAAATCAAAGAACTAATGGATCAACTGAAGAAGCTAGAAAATGAACAGCAAACCAATCCTAAACCAAGTAGAAGAAAAGAAATAACAAGGATTAAAGCAGAAATAAATAACATAGAGAACAAAAAAACAATAGAGAGGATAAATATCACCAAAAGTTGGTTCTTTGAGAAGATCAACAAGATTGACAAGCCCCTAGCTAGACTGACAAAATCAAAAAGAGAGAAGACCCATATAAACAAAATAATGAATGAAAAAGGTGACATAACTGCAGATCCTGAAGAAATTAAAAAAATTATAAGAGGATACTAAGAACAACTGTATGGCAACAAAATGGATAATGTAGAGGAAATGGACAATTTCCTGGAAACATATGAACAACCTAGACTGACCAGAGAAGAAATAGAAGACCTCAACCAACCCATCACAAGCAAAGAGATACAATCAGTAATCAAAAATCTTCCCACAAATAAATGCCCAGGGCCAGATGGCTTCACAGGGGAATTCTACCAAACTTTCCAGAAAGAACTGACACCAATCTTACTCAAACTCTTTCAAAACATTGAAGAAAATGGAACACTACCTAACTCATTTTATGAAGCTAACATCAATCTAATACCAAAACCAGGCAAAGATGTTACAAAAAAGGAAAACTACCGGCCAATCTCCCTGATGAATATAGATGCAAAAATCCTCAACAAAATACTTGCAAATCAAATCCAAAGACACATTAAAAAAATCATACACCATGACCAAGTGGGGTTTATTCCAGGCATGCAAGGATGGTTCAACATAAGAAAATCAATCAATGTATTACAACACATTAACAAGTCAAAAGGGAAAAATCAATTGATCATCTCAATAAATGCTGAAAAAGCATTTGACAAAATCCAACATCCCTTTTTGATAAAAACACTTCAAAAGGTAGGAATTGAAGGAAACTTCCTCAACATGATAAAGAGCATATATGAAAAACCCACAGCCAGCATAGTACTCAATGGTGAGAGACTGAAAGCCTTCCCTCTAAGATCAGGAACAAGACAAGGATGCCCGCTATCACCACTGTTATTCAACATTGTGCTGGAAGTGCTAGCCAGGGCAATCCGGCAAGACAAAGAAATAAAAGGCATCCAAATTGGAAAAGAAGAAGTAAAACTGTCATTGTTTGCAGATGATATGATCTTATATCTAGAAAACCCTGAGAAATCGACGATACAGCTACTAGAGCTAATAAACAAATTTAGCAAAGTAGCGGGATACAAGGTTAATGCACATAAGTCAGTAATGTTTCTATATGCTAGAAATGAACAAACTGAAGAGACACTCAAGAAAAAGATACCATTTTCAATAGCAACTAAAAAAATCAAGTACCTAGGAATCAACTTAACCAAAGATGTAAAAGACCTATACAAAGAAAACTACATAACTCTACTAAAAGAAATAGAAGGGGACCTTAAAAGATGGAAAAATATTCCATGTTCATGGATAGGAAGACTAAATGTCATTAAGATGTCAATTCTACCCAAACTCATCTACAGATTCAATGCAATCCCAATCAAAATTCCAACAACCTACTTTGCAGACTTGGAAAAGCTAGTTATCAAATTTATTTGGAAAGGGAAGATGCCTCGAATTGCTAAAGACACTCTAAAAAAGAAAAACGAAGTGGGAGGACTTACACTCCCTGACTTTGAAGCTTATTATAAAGCCACAGTTGCTAAAACAGCATGGTACTGGCACAAAGATAGACATATAGATCAATGGAATCGAATTGAGAATTCGGAGATAGACCCTCAGATCTATGGCCGACTGATCTTTGATAAGGCCCCCAAAGTCACTGAACTGAGTCATAATGGTCTTTTCAACAAATGGGGCTGGGAGAGTTGGATATCCATATCCAAAAGAATGAAAGAGGACCCCTACCTCACCCCCTACACAAAAATTAACTCAAAATGGACCAAAGATCTCAATATAAAAGAAAGTACCATAAAACTCCTAGAAGATAATGTAGGAAAACATCTTCAAGACCTTGTATTAGGCGGCCACTTCCTAGACTTTACACCCAAAGCACAAGCAACAAAAGAGAAAATAGATAAATGGGAACTCCTCAAGCTTAGAAGTTTCTGCACCTCAAAGGAATTTCTCAAAAAGGTAAAGAGGCAGCCAACTCAATGGGAAAAAATTTTTGGAAACCATGTATCTGACAAAAGACTGATATCTTGCATATATAAAGAAATCCTACAACTCAATGACAATAGTACAGTCGGCCCAATTATAAAATGGGCAAAAGATATGAAAAGACAGTTCTCTGAAGAGGAAATACAAATGGCCAAGAAACACATGAAAAAATGTTCAGCTTCACTAGCTATTAGAGAGATGCAAATTAAGACCACAATGAGATACCATCTAACACCGGTTAGAATCGCTGCCATTAAACAAACAGGAAACTACAAATGCTGGAGGGGATGTGGAGAAATTGGAACTCTTATTCACTGTTGGTGGGACTGTATAATGGTTCAGCCACTCTGGAAGTCAGTCTGGCAGTTCCTTAGAAAACTAGATATAGAGTTACCATTTGATCCAGCGATTGCACTTCTCGGTATATACCCGGAAGATTGGAAAGCAGTAACACGAACAGATATCTGCACGCCAATGTTCATAGCAGCATTACTCACAATTGCCAAAAGATGGAAACAACCCAAATGTCCTTCAACAGATGAGTGGATAAATAAAATGTGGTATATACACACGATGGAATACTACGCGGCAGTAAGAAGGAACGATCTCGTGAAACATATGACAACATGGATGAACCTTGAAGACATAATGCCAAGTGAAATAAGCCAGGCACAAAAAGAGAAATATTATATGCTACCACTAATGTGAACTTTGAAAAATGTAAAACAAATGGCTTATAATGTAGAATGTAGGGGAACTAGCAATAGAGAGCAATTAAGGAAGGGGGAACAATAATCCAAGAAGAACAGATAAGCTATTTAACGTTCTGGGGATGGCCAGGAATGACTATGGTCTGTTAATTTCTGATGGATATAGTAGGAGCAAGTTCACAGAAATGTTGCTATATTAGGTAACTTTCTTGGGGTAAAGTAGGAACATGTTGGAAGTTAAGCAGTTATCTTAGGTTAGTTGTCTTTTTCTTACTCCCTTGTTATGGTCTCTTTGAAATGTTCTTTTGTTGTATGTTTGTTTTCTTTTTAACTTTTTTTTCATACAGTTGATTTAAAAAAGAAGGGAAAGTTAAAAAAAAAAAAAAAAAAAAACAAGGAAAAAAAAAAAATGTGCAGTGCCCCCTTGAGGAGCCTGTGGAGAATGCAGGGGTATTCGCCTACCCCACCTCCATGGTTGCTAACATGACCACAGACATAGGGGACTGGTGGTTTGATGGGTTGAGCCCTCTACCACAGGTTTTACCCTTGGGAAGACGGTTGCTGCAAAGGAGAGGCTAGGCCTCCCTATGGTTGTGCCTAAGAGCCTCCTCCCGAATGCCTCTTTGTTGCTCAGATGTGGCCCTGTCTCTCTAGCTAAGCCAACTTGAAAGGTGAAATCACTGCCCTCCCCCCTACGTGGGATCAGACACCCAGGGGAGTGAATCTCCCTGGCAACGTGGAATATGACTCCCGGGGAGGAATGTAGACCTGGCATCGTGGGACGGAGAACATCTTCTTGACCAAAAGGGGGATGTGAAAGGAAATGAAATAAGCTTCAGTGGCAGAGAGAATCCAAAAGGAGCCAAGAGGTCACTCTGGTGGGCACTCTTACGCACACTTTAGACAACCCTTTTTAGGTTCTAAAGAATTGGGGTAGCTGGTGGTGGATACCTGAAACTATCAAACTACAACCCAGAACCCATGAATCTCGAAGACAGTTGTATAAAAATGTAGCTTATGAGGGGTGACAAGGGGATTGGGAAAGTCATAAGGACCACACTCCACTTTGTCTAGTTTATGGATGGATGAGTAGAAAAATAGGGGAAGGAAACAAACAGACAAAGGTACCCAGTGTTCTTTTTTACTTCGATTGCTCTTTTTCACTCTAATTATTATTCTTGTTATTCTTGTGTGTGTGCTAATGAAGGTGTCAGGGATTGATTTGGGTGATGAATGTACAACTATGTAATGGTACTGTGAACAATTGAAAGTACGATTTGTTTGGTATGACTGCGTGGTATATGAATATATCTCAATAAAATGAAGATTAAAAAAAAATGAGTTTAATCTTCACATGCATCTAGCTCTCCCCTCCTAAATTAACCCTGACATGCCCAAAGGAATTCTTTTATATACTTAATAATTTTTTGTCTTTTTTTTCTATGGATTACTGAAATAAGCATTATGTTATAGAATTGAACATATCTGCTTGCAATTATTTGGTATTGCTTTGAATATTTTAAGCTATATTATTACAGATAAACAAGATTTTAATTATCATTATGTTTTATACCTGTTTTTTTCCTAAAAATTATATTTGCCTTAAAGTTATATTAATGAGTCAACTAGATGCATGGAATATATATATGTATATAGTTTGACTTTTTAAAAAATCTGGTAATCTCAGTCATTTAATACTGAATTAACCATCCTTCTTCATTCTTTTTATAATAGTAGTTTAGAAATCATATATTTCATTTATTTTAGCACGTTACTTGATTTTACAAAGTCTGAAATTAGTCATTTTCATTACCTTCTTTGAAAAAATATAAAAACCAGAATGCTTTCAATCACTTTTTTTTTATGTATTTTCTCATGATTTTACATTCATCTTGTGAACTCAAAAAATAGGTAATGTTTTGGTTATTAGTTTTAATATGGTCAGTATTTGTTTAAATTTGACAATATATTTACCTTTTTTTTTTTTTTCTCACTATTGCTTCTTTCATTCCATTCCCTCCTTTTGAGTTAAATTTGTTTCCCAAAGTATATCTTCTTGAAGTTTTTTCAACAAGATCTTTTAATCAGAAAACTTTTAAGACTTTACCTGAACGTGTCTTCAATTTTTACTTACTTTGGGTTGGTATTTTAGTTGGGTAGAAAATTCTACTTAATATTCATACTCAGCATTTGGAAGTTATTTCATTAGTACTCCTTTACCACATGTATGATTATTGTTTAGAAACCTTCTTTCAGTGTAATTGTAATTATTTTGGTGGTGGGTAGAAAGTCTTAACTGAAGAATTTTATTTCAAGGGAAAGAAAGTCTTCAGAACCAGTGTTAGAAATTGTTAACTATTTTACTTCTAGTCTGAAATTTTTGTTCTTACCTTTACTGTAGAGGAAATAATCTCTCAGCACCCTGAAAACTGAATATATTGGGGATATAACTTGTACCATTACAAGGTTGGCCAAAAACAATTAATTTATTAATATCTCACCATATCCCCTCATCCAAAATTAATTTTTTATCTTTCCTTTCTCACAACTATATATGGCATATATTTAATTTTTGCCCACTAATTTCAATGTATCTGAGAATTAATGCATTGTTGGCAATAATTAATAGTTAGTAGGCCCAACTTGGAGACTCTTGTACTCAGTCTCATACAGGAAAACCAAAATCTAAGTAAGTTTCTATTCCCTATAAATGCCCACCCAGCCCATAAAACAGAATTTAATTTAGTCAGTCAACTATTGCTAATACCCTATATGCCAGCTAATTTCCTCATTACTAAGCAATCAGCTGCACTACATTTCAGATTAGGAAATGTAGTCTGCATTAACCAATGAAGATTTCCTCCAAATGTACTTCGTTTTTCTGCTATAAAAGCCGAAGCTCCTTTATTTTTCAGCAGAATTCTTCTCTACTTCTGGTAATTGAAATCTCCCCAAGACATGAATTGATTTAGTAAAACGGTCTGCGATCTAACCAAATTTTGCTCACGTTTTTATTTTAACACTGATAAACTATTTTATGATGATTTTAACTTTAATATTATTATGTTTTATAATCTTTCTAATGTATTTTCTGCCTATCATAAACTGCCCCAATCCTAATTTTTTTTCACATGTGGATATTTATAATAGCCCATTAATCAATATCCCTGGGAAAAAGACCTAAAGTTCAAAGTCAAAGACTTTTTTTTTTTTGCCTGATTTCCACTATCCATGGAATCTTTTTTGACTTTCCAATGTTTATTATTTCTGTGATTCTTTATTTTGATTTCACAGTATTTAGCAATAAACCCTTTTAAGTAGAAAGCATTTAAAAACATTTAAAAAGTAAAAACAAACAAATTAAAATAAAATTAAAACTTTAGGGAAATTGTATAGTCTTGCAGGAAGAAGAACCAGGAAAAAAAAATAGCTGTAAACAATGAAGCAAAAACAGGTAAAACTCTGGGTCCTTGAAGAAGGAGAAATGGGCTCATGAAAGGATTAAAAGAGTTTGAAGCTTGGTAGAGGAGATGATCTATGTGTCCCCAGGGTTTGGGCTCAGCTCTCCTTATTTCTCCTTCAATAACTTGCAAATTTCTGAAGTTCATTGAAAATTTCTTGAACCTATGACTAAGCGTTTCTAATTAACTTGCCTAGTTTTCTAACTCAGCTAACCCAATTTGTGGAATTATTCCTATTCTTGTCTGCAAATTTGTGAAGGATTTTTCTCTATGAAATATTTTGCTTTTGGCTTTTCATAATTAGATATAGATCTATATTTCTCCTGTAAGATATGGGTTGTAAGGTACAGAAGGAGACCATTCTTTCTTTGAGGGGCTTCAGAATTCCATATCTGGATTTCTCATGCTAATCAGAATCCTTGGCTGTATACAGATCATTCTTTAGCACCATTAATAGTCCAGCTTTCTCTGAAACTGTGTGTGTGTGTGTGTGTGTGTGTGCATGCACGTGTACCCCTGCTTTTCCTTAATGCCCTTTAGCACTAATATAGGAAACACATTCACACATAAACAACCTGTGCAAGATCTGCCCTGCCCTGTTTCTCTACTACACCCTTCAAGATCACTTCCCCCCCAACACACAGCTTGTGAGAAATGGGAATGGAAAGCATGACAGTGCAGCACCCATCCCTAAAGAGTAGAGACCTAGCAGAAACTTTCTGAAGTAACTCTACTATAGCAGGACTTGGCAAAAAAGACTTGATCAATCATTTAAATGTTTGATATTTCTTATTCTTAATGAATTCTTGGGAGTGTTTAATTTAAGGCCCTTTGCTGCATTTTAGCATGTGGCTTCTAAACCTGAGGGCAAATTGCAAACATCTGGTCACTGTTTCAAAGTATGAGGATTTGATAGTTGTTAGAGGGTGGTAGTAACAGGAGAAATTCTTCAGCTGGGCATGAATATGTTCAAAGGCAGCAGTGATTGTATTGTAATCTGTCTAAAAGGCTTAATTGGAAATATAAAAACATGATAGTTTTATGGATTGTTTAGTTAATCATTTTGAACAAATTTTGCAACAAAAGAATTTCCTCAAGAAATAGCAATAAGGGAGAAGAGCAAGGAGGCAAAAGAGGAAGAAAGACGAGATTGAGGGATAGAGCAAAACATTGGTGTCACTTAGTAGACAGATAAATACAAGGACATCTATTGAATAAGCCTCTGAAGATGTCAGTTTAATAACGTACATTTTAACGCAATTTTTTGAGATACATGCACATAATATAAAATCATCCAAAGTACACAATCACTTGTTTACAGGATCATCATATATTTGTGCATTCATTATCATAATCAGTCTTTTTTGAACATTTTCATTATTCCAAGAAACAAAAATAAAAGTAAAAAAACAACACCCAAACATCTCATACTCCTCCCCACTCACTATTATTCATTTATTTTTTGTCCCCCCTTTTTTCTAATCATCTGTCCATACATTGGATAAAGGGATTGTAAGCCACGAGGTATTCACAATCACATGGTCACACCATAAAAGTTATACAGTTATACGATCCTCTTCAAGAATCAAGGATTCTTGATTGCAGTTCAACAGTTTCAGGTATTTCTTTCTAGCTATTCTAATACACTGAAAATTAAAAAAGGAATATCCATAGAATGCATAAGAATAACCTCCAGATTGACCTTTCAACTCCATTTGAAATCTCTCAGCCATGGAAATATTATTTTGTTTCATTTCTCTTCCCCCTTTTGGTGAGGAAGGCTTTCTCAATCCCATGATGCGGGGTCCAGGCGCATCTCTGGGAGTCATGTCCCATGTTGCCGGGGAGAATTATACCACTGGGAGACTGTCCCAGTGAGGGAGGGCAGTAAGTTTACCTGCAGAGTTGGCGTAGTGAGAGAGGCCACATCTGAACAATGAAAGAGGTTCTCTGGGAGTGACTCTTAGGCACAATTATAAGTAGGCTGAGCCTCTCCTTTGCAGTAACAAGCTTCACAAGGGCAAGCGAGATCAAGGGATTGGCCTACTACACTGGTAGTCCCAAATGCTTGCAAGAATATCAGGAATTACCCAGGTGGGTAGTTTAATATTTCCAATTTTTCTACAGTCCCTCAAGGGACCTTTGCAAATATTTTTTATTCTCTGCCTAAATTACTCTGGGACATATCGGGGTTTCATGCTAACATGTACAAACCAACCAGATCTCACCCCCTATTCAAGGTTCTGTGTAATTATGATGTTTCACTAAACTGACCTTATAAGTTACATTATATAGCATGCTACAGAAAATATGGATTTTCCACCAAGTAAACATTTCTTCTTTTGGTCTCACATACAAGTTGAAGTTTTAAGACACAGTCAATATCATCCTTTTCCCTTTAGTTTGGTACACCTTAGTGCTAACCAAGTCCGTTTTGTTCATATCTCTAATTAAAGTCTAATCTGTTTTTACCTTCTTTAACATTTGTTTTATGGGGTAATACTGACATTCATAGCTACCAAACTGGCTCTGAGTCTCATGTGTCACACAGATACCTGAAGTTACAGGGACAGACCAGGTTAATCACAAACAGCTCATCATCTCAGGATTTAGAAATAACCATTACAACTCATGAATAGATGTGACTGCTGTAAGAGCTTACAATCTAGGAACCTTTACTATAAGCCTTCCCCTGATAACCTGTGCTCTCAGATTCAATTCTCAGAGTGTGCACATTATAGTTCATATTAGTGAGGTATTATAATGTTTGTCTTTTCAATTCTGGCTTATTTCACTCAATATACTGTCCTCAATGGTCATTCACCTAGTTGCATACCTCACAACTATATTTCTTCATGCCACTGCTCAGTATTCCATTGTATGTATACGTCACTGTTCACCATTCTCTTTATTGGCCGATGGACCCTTAGGTCACCTCCATCCATTGCGAAGCGTGAATATTGCCACCATAAACACCAGTGGGCAATGACCATTCATGTCCCTGCTCTCAGTTCTTCCAAGTGTATAACCAAAAATAGGGTTGCAGGACCATATGGCAACCCAGTAGTTAGCTTCCTGTGGAATCACCACTCTGCCTTCCAGATTGGCTGCCCCATTCTACATTCCAGCCAACAGTGAATAGGTACATCCTTCTTTCCACATTTTCTCCAGCACTTGTAGCATTCTGTTTATTTTTTAAAGTCTTATTCACACACCATACAATCCATTCTAAATAAATACTCAATGATAAGCACATAATTATGCATTCACCACCGCAATCTATATGAGGACATTTCCATCTGCAAAGAAAGAGAAAAAGGAAAAAAAGAATAATAAAAATAAAAAAGATATTAAAAAATAAAAATTAAATTAAATACAATGGGAAGGTCAGACAACATCACCACCACCAACAATCCCATATCACTCCCTTATATCCCCCTCTTATAGACATTTAGCATTGATATATTGCTTTTGTTACAATTAATGGAAGCATCTTACAACATTACTGTTGACTATAAACTCCAGTTTGCATTACTTGTATGTTCCCCCCATACCATCCAATTTTCAACACATTGCAATGTTGGCATTCATTTGTTTTGCCTCTTTTAAAAACATTCTTGGGGGCAAGATAGCAGCATAAAGACTAGTGGAGTTTAGCTGGTCCCCTGGAGCAACTAATAAACAACCAGGAACAACTAGTAAATGATCTGAAATAATTGCTGAGGGACAATCATGATTGTCCACACATTGTGCACCAGCCAGGATAGGGTGGAGTGGCTGAGATTGCAGCATAAAATTTGTAAGTAGAAACTGCGGAACTGCACCAGGGACCCCACCCCCCACAGCAGGATGAGCTGCAAAACCTCGCTGTTGTAGAAAGCAGCATTCGTGGAGTAAGTGAATATAGCTCAACTGAGCTCCAACTGGGAAAAGCACAGTGGCTAGAGACCTCACAGGAAACTGTCAATTTCTAAGACACACCCTCAGGGGGACTTGAAACTGAACATAACCCCATTCTGAGACCTGAACCTGTTCTGGTTTGGGAAAAATTGATTGGGATAACCAGAGAAGCCAGATGCCTAGACAACAGGGAACTACAAACTACAGTGGGAAGGGTGGCGATATGGCTGAGTCAAAGGAACAAACTTACATCTAAATCAAGATACAGTTGAGATATTGTTTCACTTTAATGAAACAATCAATTAAAGATTTTCAAAGAAATATACTAAATAAAATCAAAAACCAATTCAATGAGTTCAGGGAAGATATGGCGAAAGAGATAAAGGATATAAAGAAAATACTAGGTGAACATAAAGTAGAAATAGAAAGTCTGAAAAAACACCTGGCAGAATCTATGGAAATGGAAGGCACAACACAAGAGATGAAAAACACAGTGGAGACATACAGCATCAGACCTCAAGAGGCAGAAGAAAACACTCAGGAACTGGAGAACAAGACATTTGAAATCCTACACACAAAAGAACAGATATGGAAAAGAATGGAAAAATATGAGCAACATTTCAGGGAATTGAATTACAACATGAAGTGCATGAGATACATGTCATGGGTGTCCCAGAGGGAGAAGAGAAGGGAAAAGGAGCAGAAGCAATAATAGAGGAAATAATCAATGAAAATTTCCCATCTCGTCTGAAAGACATAAATTACAGATCCAAGAAGCACAGCTTTCCCCAAACAGAACAGATCTGAATAGACCTGTGCCAAGACACTTAATAATCAGATTATCAAACATCAAAAACAAAGAGAAAATCCTGAAAGCAGCAAGAGAAAACCGATCCATCCCATACAAAGGAAATTTGATAAGACTATGTACAGATTTCTCAGTAGAAACCACAGGGACAAGAAGGAAGTGGTGTGATATAGTTAAGGTACTGAGAGAGAAAAACCACCAACCACGAATTCTATATCCGACAAAACTGTCCTTCAAATATGAGGGAGAATTTAAAATATTCTCTGGCAAACAGACAATGACAGTTTGTGAATAAGATACCTGCACTACAGGAAATACTAAAGGGAGCACTACAGACAGATAGGAAAAGACAGGAGTAAGATGTTTGGAATACAATTTTGGGTGATATGGTAGTACAGCAATAGAAGTACACTGAACGAAGATGACTGTGAGTATGGTTGAAAGAGGAAGGTTAGGAGCATATGGGACACTAGAAGGAAAGAGGAAAGATAAAGACTTGGACTGTATAATGCAGTGAAACCTAGAGTGCTCAACAGTTGTGATAAAATGTGCAAATATATTTTTACATGAGGGAGAATAAATCAATGTCAACCTTGCAAAGTGTTAAAATGGGGTAGTATTGGGGACAAAAATACAATCAATGCTAACTAGAGACTATAACTAACAGAAACATTGTATTATGCTTCCTTTAGCATAACAAATGCAATATACCAAAGCTAAATGCCTATTAGAGGGTGATATAAAGGAGGGGTATGGGATTCTTGGCATTGGTGCTATTGTCTGACTCTTCTATTCTACTTTAGTTTAATTCTATATTTCCTTTTATTGATTTTTAGTTGTCATTTTTTTCTTTCTTTTTCTTTTGTCTCTCTACTTTTTTTGACTCTTCCTCCTTTTTTGTGGAAGAAATGGAGATGTCCTTATATAGATAGTGGCAATGGTGGTAAATGCATAAACATGTGATTATACAGGGGACCATTGATTGTTTACTTAGAACGGAATGTATGGCTTGTGAATAAAAGCATCTTAAAAAAAAACAGATGAAGAAACCTTGAGGGCACTATATTGAGTGAACTAAGTCAGACACATGAAGACAAATATTGTATGGTCTCACTGATATGAATGAATTATAATGCATAAACTCATAGACATGAAATATAAGTTACCAGAATACAGAATGAGGCTAAAGAATGGGGAGCGGTTGCTTATTATGAGCAGAATGTTTATCTAGGTTGAACTTAAGTGTTTGGAAATGGACAGAGGTGACAGTAGCACATTATGATGAGAATAACTAACAGTGCTTAATGGTTTGTAAATGTGGTGGAAAGGGGAAGGTTAGAGTCACATGTGTCACCAGAAGGAAGGTTGAAGGTTAAAAGATGGGAATGTATTTAACAGTGAATCTTGTGGTGGACAATGTCCATGATTAACTGTACAAATATTAGAAATCTCTTTCATTAACTAGAACAAATGTATGACACTATAACTAGAAGTTAATAATAGAGGGGTATATAGGGAAACAATATACTTACTGCAAACTATGAACCACAGTTGGTAGTATTTTAACATTGATCAACAGTAAAAAATCTACTATACCAATATTGTGAGTCAATAATGGAGAAGAGTTGATTAGGGATAATGGAGGATTTGTGTTTTCTTTTTTTGTCTTTATTTCTTTTCTGGAGTAATGAAAATGTCCTAAAAATTGCAAAAAAATAAAATAAATTGTGGTGATGGATGCACAGCCTTATAATGGTACCGTGGGCAACTGATTGTGCACTTTGGATCTTTGGATGACTGTGTGGGGTGTGAATAAACTCAATAAAATTAAATTTTATGAAATTCTCATATTTGCACATTTAATCATCGTCATTGACCACTCTAGTTTTCACTAAATTATGCAATTCCAGTCTCTATCTTCTCTCTTTCCTTCTGGTGTCTTACATGCCCCTAGCCTTCCATTTTCAACCATACTTACGCTCATCTTTTCTTCAGAATACTTACAATATTGTGCTATCAATACGCAGTATTATACTATCCATTTCTGGATCTGTATTCTGGATCTGTACAATCAATCCTGTCGAACCTTATGTAATCCTGCAGCATCAAATGCCCATTTTCTAACTTCTTCCTATCTCCTGACAACCTGTATTCTCAACTTTAACTCTCAAATTTCATCCGTCAATGTTAGTTCATATTAGTGATTCCACAGAGTAGCCATCCTTTTGTTTCTGGCTAATTTCACTCAATGTAATGTCTACTGTCTACCATTTTGTCTTTTGGATTTTATGTTATATATTATTTTTATTTTTTTCTCTCTCTCTTTTAACTCTTACTGATATTCTTCATTTCTACTCTCTTCTCCAAATATGTCTCTCCTGTCTTTTCCTATCTGCCTGTAGTGCTCCCTTTAGTATTTGTAATAGAGTAGGTCCCTTGTTCAAAAATTCTCTCAGTGTCTGTTTGTCTGAAAATATTTTAAACTCTCCCGTATTTTTGAAGAACAGTTTTGTCAGATATCAAATTCTTGTTTGGCAATTTTTCTCTTTCAGTATCTTAAATATATCATGCCACTGCCTTCTTGCCTCCATGGTTTCTACTGAGAAATCTGCAAATAATCTTATTGAGCACCCTTTGTATGTGATTGTTCTAGTTTGCTAATGTTGCTGGAATGCAAAACACCAGAAATGGATTGGCTTTTATAAAAGGGGGTTTATTTGGTTACATAGTTACAGTCTTAAAGCCATAAAGTGTCCATCAACAAGGGGTGCCTTCACTGGAGAAAGGCCATTGGCATCCGGAAAACCTCTGTTAGCTAGGAAGCCACATGGCTGGTGTCTGCTTGCTCCTAGGTTGCGTTTCAAAATGTCATTCTCCAAAATGTCTGCATCAACTTCCAATGGCTGTCTTCAAAATGTCTCTCTCAGCTCCAGCTCACTCCAGCTCCTTTTCTCTCAGCTTATATAGTGCTCCTGTAAACTAAACAAGGCCCATGCTGAATGGGCAGGGCCATGCCTCCATGGAAATTATCCAGCCAGCGTTATCACCTACAGTTAGGTGGGTCACATCTCCATCAACACTGAACCAATAGGTTCCAACCCAATCCACACTAATGGATTGTCTGCCCCCACAAGAATGCATCAAAGAATATGGCTTTTTCTGGGGGACATAAATAAACAAACCGGCACAGTGATGGATTGCCTTTCTATTGATGCTTTCAGAATTTTCTCTTTGTCATTGACATTTGATAATCTGATTATTATGTTTATTTGAGTAAGTCTGTTCAGATATGTTCTATTTGGAGTATGCTGCACTTCTTGGATCTGCGATTTTATGTCTGTCATAAGAGATGGAAAATTTTCAGTTATTATTTCCTCCATTATTCTTTCTGCCCCTTTTCCCTTCTCTTCTTTAAATAAATGTCTGCTTAAATCTTTACCCAATTTTCAATTGGATTGTTTTCATTGATAAGTTGTAGGTGTTTTTACATATTATGTATAATGTCTCTTTATAATATAGAGATTTACAAACATTTTCTCCTATTCTGTGAGTTGTCATTTCACTTTTTTTGGTGCTGTCCTTTGAAGAACAAAATTTAATTTTCTTAGAAAGTTGAAAATAAAATGATCATATGACCCGGCAATACCATTTCTAGGTATATACCCCAAAGCAGAGACTCAAACAGTTACTTGTTCATCAATGTTTATTGCAGCATTATTCATAATAGCCAAAGGTGGAAGCAACCCAAGTGTCCATCTACAGATGAATGGATAAGTAAGATGGGGTATATACATACAATGGAATATTATTGAGTTGTAAAAAGTAATAAAGTTCTGATGCACGCTAGAGCACAGATAAACCTTGAAGGCATCATTTTGAGTGAAATAAGCCAGACACGTAAAGACAAATATTGTGGGATCTCGCTTATATGAAACCCTTCGAAAAAGCAAACTTCATAGAGACATATAGACAGTAGTAAATACATTATAGATGAGTGAGAAGAGGAAGTTATAGGTTAATGGGTAAAGAATTTGGTTTGAAATCATGATAAAGGTGGGATAAGGGATATCGGTGATGGTAGCACAATATTGTGAATGTAATGAACACTACTGAATTGTAAACTTGTATCTGGTTAAAATGGAAAATTGACTTGTATATTTGTTGGTACAATAACAAGTTTTAAAAATGTTAATTTCGATGAACTCTATTTTATTCTTTTGTCACTTGTGCTTTTGGTTTCATGTTTAAGAAGGCTTTGCCTAATCCAAAGTCACGAAGAATTACCCCTGTGTTTTCTTCCAATAGTTTTATAATTTTAACTCTATAATTTTAAGTAAAAGAAAGAGTCCAATTTCATTCTTTAGCATATGGATATCTTGTTGTTCCAGCACCATTTATTGAAAAGACAATACTTTTCCTATTGAATTGTCTTGGCACCCTTTTCAAAAATAAATTGAAAATAAATGCATAGTTTATTTCTGGACTGTCAATTCTTTTCCATTTATCTATATGTCTCTCTCTCAGGACCACACTGTCCTGATTACTTTAAATTCATAATAAATTTTGAAATCGGGAAGTGTGAGTCTTCCAAAATTGTTCTTTTTCAAGATGTTCTGTCTATTCCTTGCATTTCTAAAGAATTTTAGGGTGAGTACATAAATTCCTCCCAAAACAAAAAACAAAAAACAAAAAACAAAACCAATTGGGATTTGATAGAGATTGCATTTAAGCTGTAGATCAGTTTGGGAGACTTTCCATTTTAACAATGTTAAGTCTTTCAATCTTTGAACATGGAATACATTTCCATTTATTTAGGTTCTTCTTTCAAAAATATTTTGTAGTTTTCAGAGTACTAGTTTTCTACTTCTTTGGTTAAATATATTCCTAGGTATTTTATTCTTTTTGATGCCATTGTAAAATGAATTGTTTTCTTTACTTCATTTTTGGATGGTTCACTGTTAGTGTAAAGAACTACAATTAATTTTTTATATTGACTTTGTATTCTGCAGCCTTACTGAACTCCTTTATTAGTCTACTATATTTAAGTTCATTCTTTAGGATTTTCAATCTACAATATTATGTCATTGCAAATAGAAATGGTTTTACTTATTTCTATCATATCTGTATGCTTTTTGTTCCTTTTAAAGAATTGCTCAAAAGTATGGTAGCTAAATTTGGTTCCTTTTGAAGGAGCAGTATTTGAGGCTAGCATTTGAGACTTCCTGCAAATCCAGGAGAACTCTTCAGTGCTGTGTTTTTCCCTGGTTCCCTCTGTTAAACTTCTACCTGCTCTACAGTTTAGCTTGTTGTTATCACATAGCTACTGCCTCCTCTGAATTATTTACTGTTGAAATCTCCGTTGTTTTTGACAGCACAATTAAGTTTGAACTTACTCAAACTCTGTTCCAAATAAAATCACTTCCCCTACAGAGCTCTCTGTTCTTACAGCCTTCCTCTCCATCTGTGAAAAAATCTCTGAGCCACTGCTCCAGAGGTGGGAGTGGGAACCATTGGCCACTATTCTAGGAATGGCACCCCAGCTTTATGAGTGGAGTGCTGGTGTGCTGGGCAAGGACAACAGCTGCTGTTTTGTTATTGTTGTCGTTGTTGTTGTTTACCTCCCCTGATGTGGAATTTCCACCTTATGACCAGCTGGGACAAGAGGGATCCGGGATCAGTATTCTCAACTTCCCACATCTGTAGTAGAACTTCTGCCCTATGACTGTAGTCTGGGTTGATGAAGAGAGTTCAAGACTTCTCAGCCTCTCTTGCCTGGAATAGAACTTCTGGAACATGGAGAAGAGGAGTTGAGACATGATGGCATCTTGCCCCTCCTGGGGAAGATTCTGTAGCACTAGACTGGGATCTGCTGGGAAAAGGAGCCATGTTTTCCTGGATGCACCCTGTAGGAATAGAGTTTCCTTCTCCATGCCTTCAGAGAGAAGAAACAGATTGTGGTTTAAATGCCATTGACTTAGGCTATTCTTGCCAAAGTTTAGTTGATTTTCTTGAATAATTGTTTCCCCATTAGCTGTAGGTCCTTAATGATTTTCAAGCATCTTTAAATAGTTGGGTTTTAAAAAATAATTTTCAACTGTGATGGTTATTTCACTGGAGAGGAGAGAGTTCCAGACCTCCTAATGCTGCCATTTGAGAAGTGTCTCTCCCTGAAGATTTTGAATATTGAAGGTTGCCTCATGCCTTGAAAAATAATGACCTTTAAGGTGATTTTCTAAAATAAAGGTTTATTTTGAGACACAATATGGTGCAATGAATTCTACAATCTCAACCCCATTCATCTTCTCCCTGATGCGATGAATGGGAACTATATAATGTTTGGAGGAAGCCAAGGATTTATTAAGAATGAGGGATTTTTAGAAGTAAAAAATAGTATCCCCAAATATTATCCTGGTTACATTTCATATTTGGGCCATGACTTTGGTAAAAAATAATAATAATAAAATTTTTCCTCTAGAATATAAAACTGCTTTTGTAAAATTAATCATGTGTGTTTATTTTATCCAAAAATTTTTCTAATATCTTCATTGTACTATTCTACAGCATCTTCCTTTCTCTGATAATTTCCATTCTGGAGCCCTTCTTCCTCCTATTTCAATCTAATATTTTTTATCTCTAAACCTACTATGAAGCTATTCTCCAGGAATAGCACTTTGCAGGTTTTTAATTCAGAAACAACATTTGCTGGATCCAATTCCTCTTTCTTCGTAAACATGATCTCTTAGCTAGAGTATATCCTTGAGATATTTCATAACAAATACTGTCTTTCTGAATCCTTATGTAATTGAAAATGTCTTTATCTTGCCCTTATTTGGTGAAAATTTAGGTTGATAGAAAGTTAATTTTCCTCAATGGGCTGATGTTATATTGCCCGTCTAATTTTAATTATTTTTCTTTTGGTATTTGTTCTCTATCCTTTTTCTAGGATTCAGAACCTGTCCTTGTTGTTGCACAAGTTTTTTCTGAAGGTCTTCAGTTTTTAAACCATCTTCACCCTTCCCCATTCTGTTTATAAATTCCTAATTACAGAAAATGTCCCCCTTTATACCCTCTTTACCCTCTTTAAGCTTATCTGTTCTCTATGTCCTCCACTCCCAACTCCTTATATTGTTTCCTGATATCAATCATTAAACTATTTTTTTGTAATTACTGATCATAGCTCTTAGAAGATAGGCAGACCTTAGAGGAATCTTCTGTTTCTGAAATATTTGCCCATGCCTCCTGTATATTTTAATCTGCCTGGTTTTCTGGACTCACTGCCTGTCAACTGCACAGGTCAAACTATTCAACTAATTTACGTATGCTCTACCTGGCTTTAAACTGTGGGATCAAACCTGTTCCTCATATTCAGCAGGGATTGATAAAACTCACATACAATAGATTGTGGCTCATGATCAGGTTATTCCTGTACAAACTGTGTAAGTTTGTACCCTGATATTGGTAGATTAAAACATGCTTTCATCCTTGTTATCAAGCTCTAACCTTGTAATCCTATTCTACTCTTATTCTCCCACCCTTATCACCCTAATCAAGACTCCAGTTTTCCCATAAATACTTCCAGTTCTTTCTAGGTTTAAAGATTTACCCTGGAATCCTTATCCTCTGACAGTGTCTTTGATATTTATTTCTGGAACTCTCAACACAACATTTTTTTGTTTTTGTTTTTGTTTTTCAGAAATATTAATATCCCGACAGACACACTTACATTTAAATTGGCAAAACAAATATCATCTGCATGAGCCAACTGAAGAACAATTAACTTCTCAATTGTGTTATACTATTAATTCAAAGGAAATTCATAAAAAAAAAAATAGAAGGCTCAGGTAGGGAAGACTTCATTGTAGGAGTTAGAACGTGAGTTGAATCTAAGTTACTGTAATTACTGAAGACCTACTATGTGTTGGATACTTTAGCTTTATTACTGTAATCTTTGCAATCATCTTCCAAGATCTTATTTTTCCCTATTTTATAGAACAGAATATCAAGCTTTTGAAACAAGTTACTGCCAAGTTCACCTGGCTATTTTTCATAGTTCATAGCGAATGAAAATTTAGGTCTGCCTTATTCAACGCTAGTGATATTTCATTGAGCTACTCTGCCTCTAAGAAAGAGTAGGTTTCAGATGGTAAGATAAAGTTTAAATGGAAGGAACAATAAGAGCAGAGAGCAAAGGCTGATACATTGACATGACATTCTGGAGGCAGGTTTTGCTAGACTGGGCACTCTCCAGGCATTGAGGTTAAAGCGCCAGGGAGGCAGTAATGCCAGGGCACCTTCCAAGGCACCGAGAAGCTGTCCTTGCAGTGGAGTCATAGCAAAAACGTAAGTGGCAGCAGCACTGAGAGAGCAGCAATTTATTATCCTGCTGTATCTGCAGAGGGTGCAACTGTGTAGTTTCCCTTCTGAATTAATCTCACTTCTAGGTACTCTAGTACTGAGGTGTATTTAATTTCTGGGTTTCCATAAGATTTCAGCAGCATTGTACCAATTACCCCTGCCCTCTCACACTCTGCATACTTTGTTGATGCATGAAATTCCTTAAGCAGGCACAAAGGCTTTCATTTTACCATTTCAGATGCAAGTTTAAAATGCAAATACTACCATTAGAGGTAACCAGTGTGAAATCAATGGCAGATGTTTTACTGTTTTGAAAAGGAAGGTAGTTAGAAGGGAAGAAGGCACTAGGTCCTTAACTGGGGAGAAATGGATGGCAAGGAGAAGAGGCCAAGGGCATGTTCAAAAACAATTGGTCCCACTTCCCATTTGGCCTGATATCAAATTTCCTTTATTAGTTCTTAGGTAATTTGTGAAATTGCTATGTACCTTTGACAAAGCACTTTGGTGCAGGTACCACTCTTTAAGAGTGAATGGCTACCTCTTTTGCCTTTAATGCACAACTAAATTTTATGGCTGTAATTATCAACTGGGTTGTTCTAAAGGAATGATGTTAGCTTTGTCTTTCAGTGATGGCAGTAAAAGGCATTGACTAAAGGGAAACAAATATATTATAGAGGGTGTTATACATATTGTAATGATTTAAATACAGAACTGTAAACAAAAGATCTATAAAACACAACCTTAGTAAAGATCTTGATGTTAATTTCTCATTTTTATTTCCTAAAAAAATTGGTGATGTACTGAGTGAAGCAATGAGTAGCATTTTGCCTCTTTTTGTGCCATCCACAGTTCTATTCTGGGCACAAAGTTGATATTTCTGGGGAACAAAATTATTTCTTAATGTGCTGAGGATTTCCTCAAATTAAGTCTGATACACTGCATGCAGAGACTTCAGTCTCTAAGCATTTGTTGAAAATTCAGATTTTAAGTAAACAGTTTCACAATTTCACTCTAAATACCTGTGTTATGAGATGTATTTGTATTGGGCCAGTTTCAGTTATTTATTAATATATTTGCTTCCCTGTTATACTATTTTGGGAAACACTCTTCCATGGGTTTCTTACGTTCCTGCACATCTTGCCAATAATGCAAAGCCCTGACCAATTTTTACCTGGCCATTCCTCAGGAATGATTTGCAGTGAGAAAATTTGAAGGATGAGGTAAAGTCTTCCTCTGGAACGAAGTGTAGGTTTGCTTCCTGACTGCTGTAAAAAGGTGGCCCCCCAAGCCCTCTCTTTGTCCATCTGCCATGATGCAAACTCTCTGTGTGCACACGTTTATTTGTACACTTCCACATCACTCCTGTGGATCTTGTGGGGCAAGAAGAACCAACACAAACATGAGGCTCCTGCTGCTTGCTGCACAGTAATAAAATCCTTTGTCTCTGTTTTCTGCCACCCTCCATGAAACAGGGTAAGATCAGATCCTGCCCCTTACACTTATCAGCCCATTGCAGAGGGATAGGATTTAAATAAATATATATTTCTGTTTTTCCAGTGTCTTTGAAAGATGCCTGGCACTCAATGATGTTTCCTACTTTCGAATGATGACTGAATTTTGTTGCTGTAGCATTAATGAAATCTCCAAATTGAAACATTACAAATTCTTACAATTTGGGAACTTAAGGAATTTCATTATCTTCCAACATCATGCTGACAAATTTGCTATGCTGCGGTTCATCACAAAAATTCTCTGGGAAGAAGTTGTAATGGTAAAATAGGCTTTGGTGGAAAGAACATAACTTCCTGGTTTTCCACTACCTGGGAAAAACTCCACAGAATTCTCAAGTTGTATTTCCTTGTGGTTACTTCCTAAGTTGCAGTATCAATCATACCACATCTATCATGATCTGCAAGGGAAGGGGGAGGTGAGGGTATAATTACTTCACTCTTATGATGCTATGCAGATTCAAATAAAGCCTGATGTTTAAATAACTTTTGGTCATTTGTGTCCTTGCCCAAATACACCTTAATTGAAATTGTTCATTTAAGATGACTTCCTTTTCCTGCTCTTGTCAGGGAAACAAATATGCTTCATCTCTATCCCTGTTTTTCTAATGGCAAAGTTATTGTATGTAGCAGATGCAGTGTTGTGTCAGCAAGATTCCCCTTCCAGCTTGAGGCACCACAGCTACATGGAATGTTGACTACTGACAGCTCACAGCTTAGTCCTTCTCCAGAAATTGATCTGACAAAGGGAAGTGCCTCAGCCAAAGTAATGTCCCCGTGCCAGTTTAGATGTTTTTTTATGTCCCCCAAAACTCCAAGATCTTTGATGCAATCTTGTGGGGACAGATGTATTAGTGTTGGTTAGGTTGGAACCTATTGATTGAGTGTTTCCATGGAGATGTGACTCAATCAACTGTGGGCAAGAACTTTGATTGGATAATTTCCATGGAGGTGTTACCCCACCCATTCAGGGTGTGTCTTAATTGAATCACTGGATCCATATAAAACAGCTGACAAACAGAAGGACTGGAGAGAAGCTGCAGCCACAAGGGACACTTTGAAGAATGCACAGGAGCTGAGAGAGGAGCTGACACACAACCTAGGAGCAAGCAGACACCAGCCAGATGCCTTCCCAACTAACAGAGGTTTTCCAGATGCCAATAGCGTTTCTCAAGAGAATGTACCCGATTGTTGATGCCTTACCTCAGACACTTTATGGCCTTAAGACTAACTTTGTAAGCAAATAAACCCCCTTTAAAAAAGCCAATCCTTTTCTGGTGTTTTGCAAAATGGCAGCATTAGCAAACCAGAACATTCCCCTTCCTGGTATATTAGATTTCTAATAACTGATTGATGCAAGGGCAAAGGACTGGACCCCTTGTCTCAACTCAGAACATCTCAGAAGGCCATTCCAGATTCAAAGCTTCATGTGAGATTGACTGAGGCTTCTGTGGCAACTACATTGCAGTTCAACTTCTCCCTTTGCCTAATTCTAGTTAACTTCAATTGTGCAAATCTCTGTCTTAGAGGCTATGTCTGGGGAACCTGAATTATGACATCTGGAGCCAGCAGAAGTCCTACACAATAGGCCCTAAGTAGATTTGGGAGCAGAAAGTTTGATGGCCACTAGCATATTGTAGCCTTATAGTTGTTAAAATTTTTAACAACTGGCATGAAATACCAATGGAATAAAATACAATGACAGGTGCAGTATCTTTGGTCTTAGAAAGTTTTGTTAAAATGTAGAAATTATAAGGATGTCAAAATCAGTTGCTGTTACTGGATGCTATCAATGCATGGAGGAAAGTCAATGAAAGCCTGAGTAGGACTAATCACAATTTAAGCCAGGATGTCATAGTGTAAACTTAGTGGGCCTCCTTGAGACCATAGAAAGAAATTCTCAAACTCCTGTAAGTGGAAGGCAGGAAAAGCTAAGGATCAAGTTCAGACTTAGATTTTGTTTGTTTTTATTTGTGGTAACATATTTGCAACCTAAAACCTCCCAACTCATTCTCATTAATTGCATCCACAATATTGTGCTACCATCATCACCATCACTTACCAAAACTTTTCCATCACCCCAAACAGAAACCCTGTACCCATTGTGCTTTAACTCCCCATTCCCCTGCCCCTCACCCCAACCCTGGTAATCTGTACTTTGCTTTCTGTCTCCATGAATTTGCATATTCTAGCTATTTCATATAAGTAAATTCATACAGTATCGGCTCTTTGTCTGACTTATTTCACTCAACATGATGTCTCCAAGGTTCATTCATTTTATAGCATGCATCAGAGCTTCATTCCCTTTTATGACTGAACAATATTCCATTGTCTGTATATACCACATGCTGTTTATCCATTCATCTGCTGATGGACTGTTGGATTGTTTCCACCTTTTGGCTATTATGAATAATGCTTTTATGCACACTGGTATAAAAACATCTATTCAATGTTTGTTTTCATTGCTTTTGGGTATATTCCTAGAAGTGGAATTATTTGATCATATGGTAGTTCCATGTTTAACATTTTGAGGAATGACTATACTGTTTCCCAGAGCCAACTGCATCATTTTACATTCTTATCAACTTTGTATAAAGGTTCCTATTTCTCTGAATCCACAACAGTCTTTTGGTTTGTTTGTTTGTTTTAATAATAGCCATCCTAGTATGAGGTGGTATCTAATTGTGGTTTTGGTTTCTATTTCCCTAATAAGTAATAATACTGAACATTTCTGTATGCTTCTTGGCCAATTATATATCTTCTCTGGAAATCCAAATCCTTTTCTCAATTTCTAATTGAGTCGTATGTCTTTCTATCATTGAGTTGTGGGTGTTCTTTATATATTCCACATATAAAAACCTTATCAGACATGATTTCCAAATATTTTTCCCATTCTGTAAGTGGTCTTTTCATTTTCATGATAATGTCCTTTGATGTGCAAAATTTTTAGTTTTGGTGAAGTCAAATTTTTCTAATTTTTTTCTTTTGCTGTGTGTGCTTTTGACTTCATATCTAAGGATTCATTACCTGATACAAGGTCCTGCAGATTTTCCCCTACATTTTCCTCTAACAGCTTTATTGTTTTGGCACTATATTTAGGTCATTGATCCATGTCAAGTTCATCTTTTATAAAATGTAAGGTGGGGGACAAACTTCATTCTTTCGCAGGTGGATATCCTGTTTTCCCCACATTTGTTGAAAGACTGTTCTTTCCCCATTGAGTGGACTTGGCATCCTTATCAAAAATTAATTGGCTCTATCATCCCCAGAGGACCTCTTTTATTGCTCTTTTGTGGCCTCTCTCTCAGCCAACTCTGCAAATAAACTCACTACCCTCCCCTCTATGGAGGACATGATTCCCAGTGGTGAAAGTCCCCTTGGGAACAAGGGACATGGTTCCCAGGGATGAGCCTGACCCTGGCATCATGGGATTGAGAATGCCATCTTGACAAAAGGGGGAAAAGAAGTGAAATAAAATAAAGCTTCAGTGGCTAAGAGATCTTAAATAGAGCTGAGAGGTCAATCTGGAAGTTATTCTTATATAGATATTCATTTTTAGTTTCTAGTGTATTAGAATAGCTAGAAGGTAAAACCTGAGTCTGTTGAATGGTAATCCAGTAGACTTGATTCTTGTTGACAATTGTATAACTATATACCTTTTATCGTGTGACTGTATGATAGTGAAAACCTGGTGACTGGCACTCCCTTTAATCAATGTATGGTCAGATTATGAATAAAATAATGACAAAAATATATAAATAATAGGGTGGATAAGGGGTATGAGATGGTTTGGGTGTTCTATTATTTATTTATTTATTTATTTATATTTTGGCGTAATGAAAATGTTTCAAAATTGACTGTGGTGATGAATGCACAACTATATGATGACACTGTGAGCCACTGATTGTATACTTTGGGTAGATTATATAGTGTGTGAGTATATCTCAATAAAATTGTATTAAAAATAATTAATTGTCTCTAGAGCTAGAGATGTGTAGGTTTTTGTCCAAACTCTCATTTCTATTCCATTGATCTATTTGTTGTCCATATGCCTATAACACATTGTTTTGATTACTGTGGCTTTGTAGTAAGTTTTTATATCAGAGCATGTGAGTCCTCTAACTTCATTCTTTTTCAAGATGGTTTTGGCTATTCAGAGCCCCTTATCTTCCATATATATTTTATTTATGGCTTTTCTATTTCTTAAATAAAAGCTACTGAAATTCTGATCAGGATTGCATTGAATCTGTAAATTGCTTTGGCTAGCATTGGCATCTTAACAATTTTAAGTCTTTCAATCCATGAACAAGGGATATCTTTCCATTTATTTAGATCTTCTTTAATCTCTTCCACAATGTTTTGTAATTTTTAGGGCAAAGTCTTTTACATTCTTGTTTAAAAATTATTCCTACATATTTAATTCTTTTAGATGCTATTGTAAATGTGATTGTTTTCTTGATTTTCTTTTCAGATTTTTAACTGTTGGTGTGAAGAGACACTAGTGATATTTGCATGTTCATCTTGTATTCTACAACTTTTCTGATTTATTTATTAGCTCTAGTAGCTTTCTTGTGGATTCTTTGGGATTTTCTATATATAGGATCTCATACTCTGTGACTAGAGATAATTTTACTTCTTTCTTTCAAATTTAGGTATGTTTTATTTTTTTCTCCTACCTAATTGCTCTGGCTAGAACTACTGGTCTTCTTTATAGACGGTTTCTGAATTTTTTTCTTGTCCTGTTGGATGGGCCATCATTTCCTGTTTCTTTGTTCATCTTGCACTCTTGTTGCACATTGTACATTTTAATAACTTAATGTGTGTACTCTGGGATTTAGTCCCTGAGCTCTCTGTTCCTTAAGGTTTTATCCAGAAAGTGGTATGACAGAAATTTCCTTGGGTGTCAAGAGCTAACAAAAGCAAACAAACCAATTCAATAAACACCTTTCAAAGTCTCTGCAATTTACTCTGATTTGACTAATGTGCTCCTTCGGATTTCCTATCAAGAAAGTTAGCCTGAGGCAAAAGTGAAATGTAGGGTCCTCACCATCTTTTCTGTGCCTGTGTCCTGTCCTGGGCTTGTGCTCACTCCTGATCTTATAGGAACAGAATGTCACCTTTACTCCTTATGAAATAGACTTTCCCCTATCCTGGGTGCTCTAGTGTTTGTCTTAAAGTGAGTAATATTTTTCCCCAGTGTTCTTTGACTTCATTATTATTTATTGTATTAGCTGTCTGCAAGGTGCTTCTGCCTGCAGGGCATGCTCTGCAAGCATATCCAGAAAAGAGTTTCCTGGTTCAGTCTTTCTGGCTGCCACCCAATATATTGACACTGACATACAGACACCCCAGTATGTGCATAGAGTTACTTTGCTCCCTTTGGATCAGTCCAGGGTCTCACAATGTGTGCACAGTCTGGCTCCACTCTACTGTGCCTGGTTTGGGGTAGGGGGATATCATAAAGAGCACCCAAGCTTCTTCTAAATTTTTTAGTCTGTTTTCTTGATTCTAAGCTCACCCAGTTACCGCAACCCTTTAACTGTTTTCTGGAGGTTTGAGAAAGATGACTCTTCCAGTTTCTTTTAATGCAGAGATATCTTCTTTGAAAGAAAATAGGCTCCCTTTTCAGGATTTATGGCCACTCCCCTCCTTAGACATTGGATTTACAAGTACATTTAAAGCATGACATAATTTGTTTGAGGAAGTGTTGAGCCTGCAATAGGAAGAAAATGGATGTACCCTGAGAGAAATTTTGACCCATCTAATATGAACTTGCAGGAATCAGAAACGTATATGTTGAAATAGATCCTGAGGATGGTGTATTAAGGGAGTCAGGGGAAGATAAAAGTTTTGAAATGTTGAGCTTATCAATATGGAAACATTCGCACATGGCACAGGATTTATCATCCTGAGGTAAAGCCCCCAGGAGACATTGCTAATATACTTATAGAGTGGTTCTCAGACGCTTAAAGAACCAGAAGCTCACACCACGTGAAGTAGACATGCTAAATCTGCCAAGTCTGATGGTGGAAAAAGAGATCAAAAGTTGTGACTGTGCTAGAGTGTATAAAAAAATGCTAGGTTGGGAAACACAACAGCTACTATGATCTGTAGAGGAGCCTGGAGAGTGTTGTGTTTACCCGGATAATGATGCATGCTCTGTGATGAAGTTTCCAAAATCACTGACAGTCTCAGTGCTGACTATCCTGCACAGGGACACATGAATTATTTGGCCTATAGGAAGAAGCTTCTGTAGTAGGGAAGGCCCAAACCAGAGGAAACCTAGAGGGTAAGGGTGAACTACCAAAAACTCAAAGAGAAGCCTCATTTTCAACTATTGTACAAAATGAGATATGTTTGCCAGAGCAAATTACCATGACTTCTAGTACATGGTATGTGCCTATTAAACTGGTAAAAGCTTGATTTTCTACCCTGTAAATCAGAAAACCAAAAGCAGATCACATTCATATGGAATAGGCCACAGGATACACTTATTGTTTTGTCTCAAAGCTAGATTAACTTTCTCGCCTTCTGTCAAAATATAGTCAGCAGGGATCTGGATATTCTGCAAACTATCACTTTGTGATATTATGTTAATTCAACTAGATAACACTAAAGAGTGGAAAGGAAATTACATGGAGAGTCACATTCCTGCCATATCAGTGTAGTTTTGTCATAGGTCCGGTTGTCTGAGGCATGCCAGGATTACCCTCAAAAAATTTAATTATTGCATTTTGCACAGCCTACCACTAAGAGACACGTGCAGAATCTAGAAGTCTTTTTCAGGTCCTGGAGGCAACATATTCCAGATTTGGTAATATAGCCCTGATTCTCTACTGCTTAACAGTAAAGGATGCCAGCTTTGAGTGGGGTCCAGAGCAGGAATACACTAATGGCAAGTCCAGGCTGTGGTGCAAGCATCATTGCTTCTTTAAGCTTTTGGAATTAGAGGTTTTGTGGTGGGAAAATATACCATGTGGAGTTTATAGCAAGCCCCAGAAGGAAAATTACAACATAGGCCGCAGACCCCTGGAGTTTTGGAGCAAAACCATACCATCTGCATCAGAGAATTTTTATTCTATTTCAACATGGTTTCTGGAGTGCTACTGGTTCTTGGTTCAGACAGAACCCCTAAATGATCATACAGCCAGAAGTGCCCATCATAAGTTTAGCCAGGCTTAGTAAAAATCCCTCTTAAGATGGGAGTGGTACCTCTGGGATTAGAGATGACCAGGACAAATGTGCACAAGTGAGCTGCATAAGCAGGTAGCCTAGACATCCACACGACCTGTCAGTATCATTACGCTGACACCTGTCTCTCGGATCACTCCTATGTTTCATGGTGGCTGTCCCTTCTGACGAGCTGACAGAAGAGGAAACAAGGATATGGACCAATTTTGCTCTATGGATGACTGGCTTGGTTTGTGGGTTCAAGCTGAAGATGGACTATTACTGCACTACAATCCAACTCAAATTTACTTTGAAGTATAATGATGGGGGAGTTATCTTCCTAACTGGGAATCTACATTGCATGGAATTGACCTTCAACATTGCACAGAAAGATAAGTGGATCTGCCATGGATACATTGCAGAGATGAATGGTTTGAATAAGGAAAAACATCCAGGTGATCCACTGGTAGGTCTCTTGTCATTCCATTGCACAATTTAATGATAAATGTTCCAGTTGGCAGTAATTGCCTCAAAAGGGTATAGGGTATGATGACAAGGAGCTTAGTTTGTCCCACTAAACATTCTCTTAGTATCCTCAGGAAAAGACTGACCATAGTCCTGAAAGACCTTTCCTATATGGAGTAAACTTAGCACATGATCCAAGTGATACATGAATTGGACTACACTGAATGCTGTGATGCACCACCCAGATCTCCATTCAGGACAAAGCACTCATTTTTCCAACCACTGGGGGTGTTGACTGCTGATAGCTCACAGCTGGGCTTCTCTCTGGTAATCTTTCTCAGCCTAAGAGAGCTGCCTCACCCAAGTTATCCCTCTCCCCCAGGATAAGCTTTCATCTGATGACTGGTAAATAATGGCATTCAAGGGCTGGTTGCCCTGTTTCAATTCGGGACAACTTTAAAGGGCCATTCCAGCTTCAGGATGATTCTTTGTATTGGCGGAGGTGTCAGGTGCAACTGCATTACGGTTCAGTTTCCCCTCTGCCCAATCCTCTTCTCCTCACTCTTCAGTGGCACTGTTCAAATGCAACTCTCCAAATAAACCTCCTGCATTCAAATCTCCATCTTGGAATATGGTTTTCCAGAAACCACCTTCTTCTCACTTCATTAACATTTCAATTATTCTTTGACTCTAAGTAAATTTCCCTCCTAGCATCAAAAGTCCTATGTAGCCAATTCCAGCATAACACCCAGCACCACTCAGAAACATCTACTTTTTAGATAATTCTCATCTGTTTCCCACCCTGGCAACTGTTTATTTATTTCCCTTCCCCTGTTAACTCTTCCTTTCATTCTTGCTTCTCTAGGTCCAAATCTCACTTCAAAGAGCTATTTTGATCTTAACTATTCTATAAAGACTACTCTCATTGTCCAAGCAATTCTCCTTTTCTACGCTCTTTTTTTTTTTCTAAACTCCGTACTTTGAATATGACCATTAGCAATCTAGTTTGTATTATTTCTCTTTTGTGTGCATATTGGCCTGTGAGAGCAGTGCTCTGTGGATAATGAACTTGGGTGAATATTCTTAAAATGAAATTCCCTACATCCAAAAATAAAGGGGTCCCATCCATGTAACAGTTTTATGTGGGATAAAAGGTAAAAATAGACTTTGGAGTCAGAAAATTTTAATTCCAGATCATAACTTTCCCATTTATATTGAGCAAATTATTTAACCTCACCACACCCAAATTTCCTCTCTCATCTGACAAACACACCTGATTTTAGAGCAGCATTACAAAGATTAAATAATTCACTGGAAGTTCTTAGCATAGTTCGTTCCTATCACATGGGTTCAATAAGTGATCAATGAAAGAACACCCTTTCATGTACTTGGATCCCTAAGCACTGGTCTTGAGTAAGGTAGATGCTCATTGAATGTTTTGGGTATGAATTATAATATTCTTCATTATTTTTCCAAAGAAAATGGTCAGAATATTAATATTAAGTTTCTGTAATGAGATTGAATTCTAAAGGACTAAAGCAAAGGATAGCAGAAAGGGAAACACTGGTGTGTCTCTGGTCTTTTTCAATAGCAAATGCCTTAGAAACATAAAATCTGAAAATATAAGGCTCTCCATGTTCTAATCATGGAATCATACTTAGATTATCCCAACCTAGCCCTGCTTAATGGTGTCAGGTTATTTTTATACTTATATTAAGTGATGCAAGTTCCATGGAAAAATCTCGTCAACTTCATTTCTTAGAAAATTTGCCCCAGTATATATCATTGTCCTTAAAAATTCTGAGACTATTTATAGATACGTAATCTTCTTATTAATTCAATATTAGTGAAATTCTTACAAAAGAACATTTCTAACTCTGGACAATGTTAATAAAACACAGCATAAATATCTTGGGATGGTTTCAAGAGGAGCATACAATTGATTTAATGTGATTTATGTGGAAAATTGTACTTCATGATATTTTGGAAATCTCTGTTAATTTAGCTAAAAGGCCTGCTCATAAAAGTCTTTAAACATATGAAAGTTTGAAGAAAATAATATACTACCTTTTAAATAACAAAGTTGTGATAAAAATTAAATAACATAGAAATATTTATACTAAATTATGAAAGTCCCCTTTTGGTTTTTTCAATCTCCTTCCCAGAAGTAACACTGTTTACTATGCCTTTAAAATATCTGTGTAAATTTGTAAGATACATTTTTTTATACAAGGCAATACGAGCATCTTTATTTCTATTGAGGACAAGTTGAAATACACAAGTGAAAATATGGAGGAAAATATTCCCTGAATAATAAAGCCTTTCTTAGGACCTCCAATATGGCAGAGGGTATTTAGGAAACTTAGGAAGGAAGGAATGTGGCTAAAAATGAAAGCCTTCTTTCCAGGTTGGTTTCCTCATTTCAATATTGTCACACCTTAAAGCTGCCAACTCCTCTCCTCCTTTAGTCTTTTCAAAGTTTCAGGGAGATAAAATGGAAATTTTCCTGATAAAAAGTCTGATTATCCATTTATTTTTTAGAGTTGTACAGATGAAATCTGTGTTCTAGTTAGGAAAACCACTTGTTTTCAGTTCTGATATGGCCAAATTATGGGTTTTTCAAAGTTCTTTGTGAATTGTAATATTCTATACTTCTTTGGTCCTTTAATTAAAAACAAACAACAAAAAAGAAAACCATAACACAAATCCTGGTTTGGTTGGTTGCATTGCTTTCACCATCCTATTTCCTTTTTGGGCTGTTGTTGTCAATCAAGTGTAATTATGAAGTTATCTCATAGATGACTATAATTTGACACTAGTTTGAAACACATTTTCTGTTTTAGCTCAGTGTGATAATAATTCAACTCCTTGCTATTTCTTGTATATACAATGGATAAAAACCCTTTATTTAAAGGACATCTCATTGTCAATATAATTTGATTTTCATCTACAGGAGGCAATCTATATGTAGAATATATATATATATATATATATATATATATATATATATATATATGATGTGTGTGTGTGTATATATATATATATTCAGATTAATATTTAAAACCTAAAGCACTCAAATGATCATCAATAGGAACAGTAAAGGAAGTTTAATGAGGAGATTATAATCAGGAAATGCAATAATAGGGAACTTGCTTAATGAGGACATTGGTGCCAAACTACATTATTCATGGGGCATTCTGATTAGAGACAAATGCAAAATGAAACATACATTCTTTGGTGGAAGTCTTCATTTACATTTCAAATAAATACTATTACTCCAACCTTTGGCTGAGAAAATGAGCTTTCATACTGAATAACTAAAGACTCCTCCAAAGACAATGGTGTACCAAATATATTGTTAAAGAATAAATGAGAATTGAAGTACATTTTCACATTTTCTTGATTTTAAGTCACTTCGCATTGTATATTCAGTAAGAGACACAATTTCATCCCACAAATATATCTCCTACTTTCAGAATCTCTGCCCATGAAATAAAACATGACCATAAATGGTTTTACACATTTTCCCTTTTCATTCTATTTATCATATTCTAATAGCTCCCTTTCTGTCTTAAGACTCAATCAGCTCAACTGATTAAAGCAAAGTACTGAGACCTGGATTACAAATCATAGTTTTTCTCAGAGGAAGCACTAGATTTCTTGCCATGAAATGGAATCCTAGCCTTAGCTGGCCATATCACAAATATTTCAAAGTGAAGATGAATCATTTCAGAGCCATTATTCTTATGAGTGTAGGTGTGTTTGTGTGTGTGCATATGTATGAAGAGGTAAGCTTATCAAAATCACCTATGAAATTTTGTGCAATGTAGAGCCTCCTTTGAATTGGGATATGAGCTAGGACTAGTATTGTAGGCTAACAATATTCTGCATGTATTCTGATAAGCCTGAGTTAAAAAACAGGTAGAGGGAAAGTGTCAATGTAAAACTCCATTACAATTCTACCACTGAAAAGAATCCATAAAAGGAGAAGATGTTTTTGAATGGACATAAACTGATGGATGGATTTTTGATTGGAGACTGGTTAACCTGCTGTGTGTGGAAAAAAAGTAAGGACTGGAACTTCCTTTTTGATAGGGTGGGACACACAGAGAGAAACAGATGAAAAAGTTTTAAAACTTAAAGAAGAAAAAGTAGGCTCTGTTACCTTAAATTTTGGGGTCTTGATTTTCTTTGACTTATCAGCAAATGGTGTAAAACTTTTTTCAGAAGACGTAAAGATATATATCTTTGAGAAAGATCCATAAAGGAATTTATAATTGTCAATTGATCTGCAATACTAATACTAGGCATCAGGGGAAAAAAAAAAAAACTGTTCCAATCTGCTAATGCTGACATCACGCAAAATACCAGAAATGTATTGGCTTTTATAAAGGGGGTTTATTTGGCTACAAATTTACAGTCTATGGCCATAAAAGTGTCCAAACTAAGACATCAACAAGATGATACCTTCACTGAAGAATGGTGGATGGTGTCTGATACACCTCTGTCAGCTGGGAAGGCACATGACTGTTTGTGCTTCTCCAGGGCAAACTCTGGGTTTTCATCTCTTAACTTAGCATCTCCAAACATCCTTCTGTCCACAACTCCAAGCATCTCTAGGCATCAGCAAACATCTGGGTCTTGGTTTAGCATATCCCGGGGCATTTTCATCTCTCTGCTCTCTGTGTGAGCTCCACTTAAAGGACACCAGTAAACTAATCAAGACCTACCCTGAATGGGCAGGGTCAAATCTCCATGGAAACATTCAATCAAGAGATCACACCCTAATCAAAAGGATTAATAAATCTGCCCCCACAAGATTGCATTAAAGAATATGGCATTTTGGGGGACATAATATATCCAAACTGGCACAAAAATCTTAGGGGAATTTGGGTTTATAGTCTTGTTAGCCTACAAGACTAAGAAGTTATATGAGACTTATGAGGGCAGTTTGAAAAACATATCAATACTATCCTTCACCTCTAACCAATATTTGACCCTTAGAGAGAGAAATTTAATGTAGGTTAAAGTTACACAAAAGATAAGGTCCACAAAAATGGTATATCTTACACAGGATGAAACCTCACTAACAATTTTAAGGATACACCAGTCAAGGTCTACAGATTAAGTAGAAAGAGTTGTAGAATACCACCTGTGGCTCTTTGGATCCTCCTTTCCTCCAGTGGTCTCATAGTCTCTGATCGAGAGTAGGTTTAGTCTCTAAAGTAGAATGTGGGTTAGTTTACACAGCAGATAGGATGGATTTAGGTTATGAAACATCTCCATATCATATCCCAGAAATTTTTGTAGCTTACATGACATCCTCCATGCAGTCATACCTCATAAATCCATAGAGCATATCTGTGTTTATTGCAAGTCATGCTAAACCAGGATCACCCTGCTAAAAACATTCCATGTATCAGGACTCATCTCCTAGCAAATATTATTACTTTATATACCAGGAGGTCAGTCACAAGTATGTTTTCAAGGAGGTTAGCCCAGTGATCTACCTTCTTTCTTTCCAGAGGATCATCTATCCAGTAATCAAGAGAGGAATGTTTCATTGGACACCTATTTTAATTTCTCCCTCTCCAGTAAGCTAAAGACCAAATAAATCTATTTTTGGCTTTAATCTTAGAGTAATGAGTTTATTTGTATTCTCCACCCATATTTTTCCTTTAAACTTGTTTTATACAGAGGCATGCTATATATGCGCTTATACCTGAAAACTCAAAAGTACTCTAATATAAGTAATATATTCCAGGGAAGTTGAGGTTTTTCTAAAAGGGCATGTTTCAAAGTTTGAAAGGGTAGAATGGTGTAAGTTATATTTTGATTTCTCACTGATACTTTAGGCAGCAGAGTGAGGGATTTGGCCACTGTTGAAGCTTTCACTATTGTAGCATCTATTTTGTTGGTAAAGTTAGATACAACTAAACATATCTTTGAATAATTGGGTATATGCCAACTTTGTTTTTAGAAGTATTCTGTTTTTTTCCTGTGCCGCCATTCAAAACATATCTGTTTTTTGTCTCACACAGTCAGATCTGGAGTTGACCATTACAAAGTAATTTGGTCTGTTAACACACTAATGATTGAAGCAGTTTACTATTTACATATCCCAGATAACAATTTTAGGACTCTGGGTAACTTAACCTAAGTAATTAAATAAAATTTTTATTTCAGACAGTGAATAGATCTATTTTATTCAATAGTCTATTTTCCTGTGGATTAACTACTGATTCTAACTGCCTACACTTTATGTTTTAGCACTCAGTAAACAAATATTAAATGCTCTCTTGACCAAACAAGCTATAAAGAATGAGGCATTAGTCTTCAACTATACATTTTCAGGTTTTATTTTAAAAAAGAATCTCTTTTCACAATCATCCAGCAGATGAGAAGCTGCTTTCCTGATTTACAGCTACTTTGAGAATGATGCATGTATTTCATGCAAATTATATTTTAATACTTTGGAGCAAGATATAAATGGAATTGGAATGAACATTTATTTCCTAGAACACACAATACCCACAGTCATAACAAGATATGAATAATTGATATTAATTATTAGTGCTGTTGTTTTAATTATTCAAATGCTCATCAACTGCACGTAATTGTTTGGCAACATGTTATAATAAGTGACACAATCACTATTACTTCCTTTGGTGCTCATTGTTAGAATATGAATCACACCGAATTGTTTTGGTATTCACATGGATGTAAAATGTATTTACACAGGAATCCTACTGTAATTTGCCAGAGAATTAATTAATGCTACTGTGCAAATATGGGCAGACAAGTTACATATAGAAATGAAGAGGGAGAATCCATGAATTTAAAATTCCAAATGATAGCATTTTCCATTTTGATGATTAGTTGTTTTTATGTATGGGAAAGAGCTACCAAATATAGGAGGTACCCAATAAATCAATCAACACCTGTGGCATCCAATGAGTTATTAGAAAATCTTAGGCCTAGGATGACCAAAATTAATGCTAATTTTAGGAATACCATCTCATCAGCAGATCCTTGCCTTACCAATGTTCAGAGGCCCTTTGTTTTAAAAACGTCAAGGAACTAGCCATACTTCAGTGCTCCATTGATAGGGAAGAAACCTTATGAGGGGCAGTGGTCACTGGTTTGCAATCAGCTAGATAAATAGTGTGAGGTCATGTAACTAGTACTCAGATATGCAATTACAACTACATAAAGAAGACAATATCTACTTTAGGAGGTTAGTTTGTTAGAATTCAGTGTGGCATTGAGGAGTGCAAAAGATAACTGTGGACTGACTTCTCCATTTACTGTGAACTTCGGCAAATTGGTTAACCTCACTGTGCTTAAGTTTTTTTTTTCTTAATAAGGTTCATAATATCATCTTTGCCTGAGACAAAATTTCTGCATCAGAAGATTTCTTTTAAGATCTTCTAGTTAAATCATCCATTAAAATCTATGACTGTAAACCAGTTTTCCAGGCTATTTTCAGTCCAGGAGCTTTTTCTAAATTGTCTCACAGTCTGATTCTTCTCTTGTTCGAGAATGTTAAGTATCTTTATGTACATGTGTGAGTGTACATGTAGCATGCATACTCAGCCCAAACTCCTAATATAATTTGATGTGTACTCCTCTGTGTTTTCTTTGTCTTCCAAAAAGCAATGATATACTGGTCCTTGGCTCCTCATGTTGAAATTTAAGGTCCTTCAAAAGTGTCACTCTTAGTTGCACTTGGGGTTTTTGTCCTCTCTTAGCTTCTCTGGAGCAAGAGTCTGCTTTCAATGGCCGTCTTCAAACTGTCTCTCATCTGCAGCTCCTGTGCTTTCTTCAAAGTGTCCCTCTTGGCTGTAGCTCCTCTTCAAAACATCACTCACAGCTGCACTGCGTTCCCTCTGTCCGTCAGCTCATTTATATGGCTCCAGTGACTCAACTTAGACCCACCCCGAATGGGCAGAGCAACACCTCCATGGAAATTATCCGATCAGAGTCATCACCCACAGCTGGGTGGGGTGCATTCCAAAGAAACACTCAAAGAATTACAATCTAATCAACACTGATAAGTCTGCCCACACAAGATTACATCAAAGATAATGGCATTTGGGGGGACATAATACATTCAAACCAGCACACCACTGATTATCAAATTTGTGTTTTCTCCCTATCCTTTTTATTTGATTTCTAGTTTAGTTACTGGGGTTTTGAACAAGACATTTAAACATGGATTTCATGCATCAACTCAGACTTTCAGTCCCTATGTCTAAAATAATCTCATTTGTATCAGCTGGCCCAAACCAATCTTCTTGTCAACTCTCCTATGTCTGCCAATTGTATCATTCTTCTGCTTATTTAGACCTGAAATGTTGAGGTCCAATCACTGGGTGACTCTAGCACATGATTTCTCAGGTCTATTATCAGTCAAAAAGGAGAAATACAGACTTCCATTAGTAATTTGTACTAATGGAAATTCCATTTTCAAGTTCACTTCTGACAGTTTGGCCTTCAATTCTGAATCAAGCTCTTCCTCCATTTTCTTTCTGCTTAGCACTTGCATTTGTGACACATTTGAAACCTTTATCTTTACAAACTCTTATGCCGTGGATCTTTCAGTAACTGTCAGCTTATATGAAAAGCTTGGAAATTTTTTCTGCCTCGAGAAATCCAGGCCTGACATAATCCAGCTTGTCAAAGGACTTGAACAATGAGGATTCAAAGTCTGTAAATTCTCCCATCACAATGTCTCTCAAAAGGATAAATTGTATGAGATGGGGAGAAAAGCAGGGAAGTTAGTAAGGGAGAAAAATTATTCCAGATATTCCTGCTTTCTTTCATATGGAGGAAGCTCCTGGCATTATTCTGTCCTCTCCTTCACTTCAGCTCAGAGGCTGTCAGAGGCCTTATCCCATGGTGTGTCTGGATAAAGGGACAGGATGAGCATATCCCAGCTCCTTCCTCTTCTGGCTTGTGGGAGCAGCTGTGTACAGGCAGCACAAGCTCTTGGTTCTCCATGTGCTACATCTTATCAAGGCAGAGCCCCCAGGTGGAGAGATCTGTTTCTATCCTGTGCAGTCTGTGTAGACTGTCCACTTTGGTGGTCTATTTGGCTCTCCTTTTCAAACCACATTCTTCAACATTGGCTTTCTCAATAATAAAGCTTTTGCTTTTTGAATAGTTGCAATCTCCATAGTTTTTGTTTTTTCCTCAATTAGCTTAGAATCCAGGTGGGAAAAGAACTATTATTTCTTGAATTCCCTCAAAGACTTAATAATATGACTTGAGAGCACTGTGGTGCCAGATAAGCTCTGTGTCTGCCTCTCCATTTTCATCACTACATCCTTAATTTGCTGCCCTTGCATCACACTTGGACTACTGTAAAAGTGTTTTGACCCTTCAAGGCCTTTAATTAATTCATTACTTTGGTCTTTCTATATGTATTTATTTCTTGCTTGTTTTCTCTCCTTCTCCCTCTTTGCTTTCTGGCACATTCTCTTCCTCACATATACTGCAGCCCCAAAGCTTGTTAACAATCTCATACGTATCCTCCCATACTTTTGACCATGACTATAATCCAATGCAATTACACACACACATAGGAGTTTTGTTGCCTTTGTTTTTAAAACACATATTATACCATTTTTTGCATCTTGATATTCTCATCCAACAATACTCCATATAAGATGATGTAAGAACTCAGAAAGGGTAATAATCAATTATTTTTAATGGCTGTAAAATTATCCATGGTGTGAATGTGCCAGAAATTATTCAACTGATATCCTATTATTGGCATTCAATTTGACTCCATTTTTCGGCCACTATGCACAGTTCTACAGTATATATGCTTATACAATGCATGTTTTTATTTCTATGGACCTGATTGCCATGGGATTGGAACCCCTGAACAAAGGGTAGGTTATATTTTAATAACTGTACAGTATCTTTAACAATTTACATTTTTACCAGCAATATGTGAGAGTATGATGTTTCCTGCATTCCTGCCAGCACAAAATATTGTCACATTTTCCTTGGCCAAACTAATGCTTATAACATTGTATCTTATTGTTAATTAAATTTTTATGAGCCTGTTTACTAGTGAGTTTGAACAGATCTTCATGTAGTTGTTAAATGTATACATTTGTGGGTCCTTGACTTGCTTATCCCTATCCTTCATTCACTTTTCATTGAGTTGTCTAGATTTTTCTTGTGAATTTTTAGGGGCTTTTGGAATATTATATATAATATTTAATTGTCATTGGTTTTGTAATTTATTCTAAATCTATCCATCTATTAACTCCTGCTCATAATTGCAATGCTTATAATCATTAGAAAGCATTTTTGATAAATTATTTGTATTCTATTCATTTTGGTATTTTTTTCTGACATTGATACTTTGTTAAAAAATGGCAGCTGATTTTTTGCCTTTAAACATCTTTTTAATTATTTTTTCTTTTAATTTTTTGACATAATGAATTATAATGATAGATTTTATGCTATTGGAACACTATTGCATATCTGGAATAAATAACACATGGTCTTATTAATGTATTCTTTTAATACATACATGAATTGTGTGTGTTAATGTATTGGAGGGAGATGGGAATTTTGGCCTTGGTATTCAAATATAAGGTTGGTCCATATTTACTTGTATGTACATACACGGTTTCTTTTTAAATTTATGTTGGCTGCAGTAAAATGAATTCAAGAGCTTTCCATTTTTCCAACAATCTGGAATGGATTCTTTAAAAATAAAGTGTAATTCAACAATGAAATGAAATGATCCTGGTTAATTTTAAATTGGTAGATACTTAATCACATTTGTTCTTCTATCATAATAGGTATATTCATGTTTTTCACTTGTTTTGGGGTTAATTGTGGCATTTTTTTTTATTGAACAACAAATTGTCTGTTTCCTCTAGGTTTTCAAATTTATTTCCAAAGATACCCATGCATTTCCTTATAATTGATTTTATCACATTTTTGTGTGCTTCTATGTCCTTTAATATATGTTATTCTTAATATATATTTAATCTAATTTTCTATATGTAGGGTCATGTGATGATTAGCTATCTACCTATTTTAAATGTACTTATGTTTTTCCTAATATTTGCATATTAATTTCAGATTAACATTTATAAATTTCCTTATTTTATTTTCTTTTTGGTTTATTTTGTTAAAATGAGTTCAAAGAACTTTTGTTAATTTTTATTTAATTTTTCACTCTTTATAGTGAAGGATGTGAATCTATTCTGAATGTACTTTTATGGTCTGTCACATAGATTTTGGTTTTAAATATTATATTTTGCATTGTATGAGTTTTGAATTCTTATATGATCCAACGTTTGTCTAGAACTATTAATTTTTAGGTAATTAAGATCTGGTGGAGGGAATTCAACTTGTTGTTACTTATCTCTAAATTTATTGAATTAAGATCAGATAATATTAGTAATATGTAAAATTACTAATTTTGAATTTTTTAAGGTTTTTCTTGTGGCCAAGTACATGACCAATATTTATTTGAATGCTCAGGACTTAAGAAAAAAAGTGTAATAAAAGAATTTGAAAGGCTGTATCAGTAAACTAAGTTTGTTGATTGAATAAAACGTTCTATACAGGCATATCTTGGAGATATTGCAGGTTTGGTTCCAGACCACTGAAATAAAGTAAATATTGCAGTAAAGCAATTCACATGAATTTGTTGGGTTCCCAGTGCATATGAAAGTTATGTTAACACTATGCTCTAGTCCATTAAGTATGCAATAGCATTATGGCTTAAAAATCAATGTACATACCGTAATTTAAAATTATTGCTAAAACTGCTAACCATCATCAGAGCCTTCAGTGAGTCGTATTCCTTTTACTGGTGGAAGTTCTTGCCTTGTTGTTGATAGCTGCTGACTGATGAGGGTGATGGTTGCTGAAGGTTGGGGTGGCTGTGGCAATTTCTGAAAACAAGACAGTAATGAAGTTTGCTGCATCGATTGACTTTTCCTTTCACAAAATACTTCTTTGTAGCATGTGCTTTTGTTTGATAGCATTTTACCCACAGTAGAACTTCTTTCAAAATTGGAGTCAATCCCCTCAAACCCTACTACTGCTTTATTATCTTTGTTTATGTAATATTCTAAATCCTTCCTTGTCATTTCAACAATGTGACCTATCTTCACATTGAGAGTAGATTTCATCTCAAGAAACCACTTTGCTCGTTCATAAGAAGCAGTTACTTATCCATTTAAGTTTTATCATGAGATTGCAGCAATTAAGTCAAATCTTCAGGCTCTATTTCTAGTAGTTCTTTTGCTGTTTCCACTATATCTGCAGTTACTTCCCCCGTTAAAGCCTGGAGCCCCTCATAGTCATCCATGAGGGTTGTTAAATGAACTTCTTCCAAATTCCTGTTAATATTGGTATTTTGACCTCCTCTCATGAATCCCAGATGTTCTTAATGGTATCTAGAATAGTGAAATCTTTCCAGAAGCTTTTTAATTTACTTTGCCCATATCCGTCAGAGGAATCACTATCTAGGGCAGCTATAACCTCATGAAATGTATTTCTTAAATAATAAGACTTGACAGGCAAGATTACTCCTTGATCCATGGGCCACAGAATGGATGTTATGTTAGCAGGCATAAAAACAAAATTAATCTCATTGTATATCTCCATCAGAGTTCTTAGGTGACCAGGTGCATTTAAAATGTGCAGTAATATTTTGAAAGAAATCTTTTTTTTTTTTTTTTTTTTTTTTTTGGCTGAGCAGTAGGTGTCAATGGTGGAATTAAAATATTCAGTCAACCATGTTGTAAACAGATATATTGTCATCCAGTCTTTGTTCCATTTATAGAGCACAGGCAGAGTAGAGTTAGCATACTTCTTAGGAGCCCGTGGATGTTTGGAATGGTAAATGAGCATTGGCTTCAACTTAAAGTGACCAGCTGCAGTAGCCCCTAATAAGAGCATCGGCCTGTCCTTTGAGACTTTGAAACCAGGCATTGATGTCTCCTCTAGATATGAAAGCCCTAGATGGCTTCTTCTTCCAATATAAGTCTGTTTCATCTACATTTAAAATCTGTTGTTTAGTCTTGCTACCTTCATCAGTTATCTTAGCCAGATCTTCTGGATAACTTGCTGTAGCTTCTACATCAGCACTTGCTGCTTCACTTGTGCTTTTATGTTATGAAGAAGGCTTCTTTCTTTAAATGTCATGAGCCATGAACCAACCTCTGCTAACTTCAAACTTTTCTTCTGCAGCTTCCTCACCTCTCTCAGCCATCATAGAACCGAAGAGAGTTAGGGCTTTGCTATGGATTAGGCTTTGGCTTAGGGGAATGTTATAACTGGTTTGATCTTCTATCCAGACCACTAAAACTTTCTCCATATCAGCAATAAGGCTGTTTCACTTTCTCATCATTCATGAGCTCACTGGAGTAGCACTTTAATTTCCTTCAAGAACTTTTCCTCTGCATTTACAACTTGGCTAACTGTTTGTTACAAAAGGCCTAGCTTTTGCCCTCTCTCAGCCTTCAGCATGTCCTTCTCAATAAACTTAATCATTTCTAGCTTTTGATTTAAAGTGAGAGACATGCAGCTCTTCCTTTTCCTTGAACACTTTTGTAAGGTTATTCATTGGCCTAATTTCAATATTGTTGTGTCTCAGGGAATAGAGAGGCCTGAGGAGAGGGAAAGAGATTGGGGAATGGCTGGTCAGTGGAGTACTCAGAACACACACATTTATTAATTAAATTTGCTGTCATATATGGGCACAGTTTGTGGTACCCTCAAACAATTACAATGGTAACATCAAAAGATCACCGATCACAGATCATCATAACAGATATAATAGTGATGAAAAGTTTGAAGTATTGCCTGAATTTCCAAAATGTGACACAGAGACATGAAGTGAGCACATGCTGTTGAAAAAATGGCACCCATAGATTTATTTGATGCAAGGTTGCCAAAAACCTTCAGTTTGTGAAAAACACAGTATATGTGAAGCACAAAAAAGTACAATAAAATGAGATATGGCTATGTTTTTGTTTATAGTTTTTACTACATAAGCTGTTAGATTTTTGAAAGAGGCATATAAAATACCCCATTAATAGTATATATGAAATTAAATTTTCTTTGAAGTTCTAATAATTAAAATATTATATATTTATCAGATACTTTGGTACATGCAAATTAATGATTGTAACATTTTCTTCATTAATTGTGCCTTTTATTCTTATACAATGTTTCTCTTCATCTTGATAGATGATTTTAACCTCATATTCCACTTTATTTGATATTATATTGTCCTCCTTGATTTCTCTTTGATTCCATTGCTTAGTGTCTCCATGCTCAATCCTTTATTTCCAACTGTCTGTAATATATATGCATATAAATATAAAGGTTTAGTGTCTTAGAAATATTTTTCTTCTTTCTATTGCCACAATAATGTGTCGTAAGAAAGAATTACAAAACCCCAGTGCTTTACAATAGTTATCATTTATTTATAGCTCACTAATTTTGTGGCAAGGTTGAGCTGTGCTGGTCTATCCTTGGCTGATCCCAGCCGGATATATTTTTTCTGCAGTCAGCTGCATATGAATTGGTTCTTCAGCTTTTGGCTGGTTTCTCTCACTTGCTGTCACCAGTGTGTTGGCTGGTCTAGGGTGGTCTCTGGGCAATGGAAGTAAGGTGGGTGGTGCTCAACTTGTATCATGTGTCATGCTGTCATGACCTTATAGAGGAGTAGCAATCAAGGGGAAACACACAGTCCTTTTGGGACCCAACCTTCAGCCTATGTATATTGGCACATCTACATCAAGTTGCAGATTCAAGCAATATGGAAATGACTAACTCTTTAGTAAGAGGAACTGCAGAGCTATGTGAGAAAGGATGTGGATTCAGGAAAATGTAAAGAATTGAGACCATTTTGACAGTCTACATAAAATATATTAGGATTTTGTTTCTTAACTGAATTTGATAACCTTTTAATTTCATAGGATGATTGGATTTGATTGTTTCTTCCAATATCTGCCATTTTAAAAAATTTGTCTTTATTTCTCTTTTTCTTTTTTACAATCTTTTCTGAAATGAGCAAGATAATATTTGTTATTTTTTTCCAATTTATAATTTGTTAATTCTATTGCATTTTTCTATTTTATTGGTTTACTCTCCCTATTCTGGTGCTTATAGTCAAATTCCTGCCTTTAATAATATATAAAAACAAAATACTATCCCCCCCAAACATCTTGTTTCCCCACTGCTTATCATTTCCATCCCACCTGAATTTCCCTCCATCTTGCTGCCCACCATTTCATTCTTTATTATGTTTACTGATTTAGTTCCAACCATTTCAATTTCCCTTGTATCATGGCTCTTTAATTTCAAGAATTTTATCAACACTTATTTTATACATTCAGGCTATGACTATATTTGGATTTAACTTTGTAGATAGCTGCTTAGAAGGAGTAAAAGCAAAAGATAGGGGAAGAGCATGAAGAGATATTTCAAGTAAGAAACAGTTTCATGGCTCACTCCTGTTTCCTCTCCTCTCCTGCTTTCCCTATCTTGCAGTCCATTTTTCTGATCCATTGATTGATTGGTTACTACACTTTGGTGAGTCCTTTTTCCTCACTAATTCATGTATTTCCTTAATCGTTGAATATCTGCTTACACTTTTATTGAATAGTTGAGTGATATCATTATTTGGGGCTTGAAAGCATCACCTACAATCCTAAAGAACTGCAGATGAGAACTTCAATGCTGATCTAATTCTTCTCTGGCAGGTTATTTTTTTCTTTCTTTCTGTTTGTAATAGTGTGAGGTTTTTTTGTTTGTTTTCTCTTGGTCTTTGGGGTTCAGGAATTTTACCATTAAATGCATAAGAGTGTGTATTTTCTTATCAATACCCATGAAACTTGCTAAGCCATTCCATCTGCAGATTGAGTTTTTTCTTTAGTGTAGGGTGATTTTCTTTCTTTGTTGACTGCTTTAAATGGATCTTCCTAAACACTAATTTGAAACTCAGTGGTGACCTTTCTCTCCTTCAATTTTCTACTAAATATTATTTGCCTGTAAATCACTTTTTTTTCAGTTCCATGATGATTTTTTTTTTTCTCATGTGCAATATACTCAAATCTTCTTAAATGCCAGTATAATTTTTGTTATTTAGGTTTACCCTTGTCTCCTCTGGCAGTACACCTTTTGGGAAACTGTCTTATTTTATTTTTCTTTTTCTGACTTAGGAGCACCTTTCTTTGAGCCATTATTTCTTTCTGTTGGTTTCACTGAATCTCAGATCCAGCTGCTAAGTAACCTTAAATAAAAGCTCTCCCATGGATGGAGAAAAGCAGGGTGGCTTAAACACTTGTGGGCTGGTAGTATGACAGCAGGCAGGTCATTAGTCCCCCATTCAGCTGCCAGGAGCAGGCATTTGAGCTTCTCTCAATGTCAGAAGAAGAGACACCTAAAGATATATTAACTCACTCCATTATAAGTATTGTCGGGCTCGCCAGCAATAGCACAACTCTCACAGAACTGGATGGAACAATGTTTTACTCACATAGAGAAGAGACAGAGCAAGATCAGGTTTACTAGCAGCTGTGGTTTCCTTATAGCCAGCTAGTCTCAATCCATGGCCAAGACAGGGAAACATTCTGTGTGCAGTGTCCCTCTCATGTTTGTGTGCCACAGGGGAGGAACCCCACTCCCTCCTTACCAGGGAGAGATATTCCACTGTCAAAAAACATGCCCACCAGTGTCAGACTGTCTCCAGTGAATGCTTATATACGCTCAGGACAACCAAGGATGCAATGTAGCAGCAATCCCTTTATTTACTAGGGGACTATGTTTTATCCTGCCAGGCCAACACACCCGGTCCTGAGCGCAGCATGTATTTGTGGGTGCCAGGATAAGGCAGCAGGCCACACTAGGACTGTCCACTATCACACTCATACTAAAAAGACTCAACTCATCTGCTCTGCCCCTCCTTAATTCCTAGGGAAGTAGAAAGAATGAGAGCAGACTAAATGGTCTGCATCAGCCTTCCATTGGAGGGTCCCAGCCAGGTCATTGCACTCAGGCTCTCTTCCAGATACCCAGAGGCTTCAAAGTAGAGAAAACCTGCAATCATTGCCTCAGTTGTACTCTTATGTCCAAGGAGCCCATTTGTCCCAGAGCCCTCTTGGTTCAGAAAAGGAGAATAGCTTGTAACTGAAATGGGAAAAAGGAAGCAAGATGCTTTTAGGTTCCATCTTAGAATCTTCTTTGTTGGATCCAATCTGCTGCTATATCACCAAAATTCTCCATTACCCACAGTTCCAAATGGAAACTCCGCTGATTGACATTCAAATGCTTCCAATTCCTGATTTACCTTTAACTCTATTAGAACGTGTCTATCTATCTTCTTTGCCTGGGAGTCTGAATTCCCATAAGACAGAGCTTTGCCTTAACTTACCATAGCATAGTTCAAGACTATAACAAAGTAACCCTTTACTCCTAAAATATTCAATATATAATTTTGGAAAGAAGAAATGAATGGGTTAATAAATGAATATATTCATTCTAAGTTCTTTCTTTTCCATTTGCAGCTACAATTAAAGCTATGTTCATCTGATTGAGGGCATAACTGTAAGACATTCATTTTATGTTTCAAATCACCAATTAAAAAAGATGTTTTTGTATGTTGATCATCATGCCTTCATTCTTTTGATTACATTCTTCAAGACACTAAGCACATAGTGGTAATTATTAAATACTTATCAAATGACTTACCAAATGAGAGTAAGCAAAGGAAATATCCATGTTACCCATTAGCAAGTAGGATATGAGAAAAACCTTGAGCATTAATGTGTCTTAGTGGTTCTGCATGTGTGATTTCAAATTCTGGTTCCACTCTTTTTCAGTTCTGTTGTCCTTAGACATACACCAATCATACTTCCTTCACAGGATTTTTGTGAGAGTTAAAAAAAAATCAATGTAAGTAAAATTCTCAAAACACTGCCTGGCACAAAATATGTGCTCATGAATGTTATTATTATAATTATTATTCTAGTCACCCAAAACATGAACGTATTTATTACATACTCAAAAAGCATTTAATAAACACAAATATTGATCACAATTCATTCTGTGTAAGCATGTATATGAACAAAATAAAAATTATTTAAGGTATAAAGATATATAAAGTTAGGAGAAAAGTATATACTGTAACCAAGTGGTTGTCGCAATTACCTGACTCCAAAGCCATATTCACATCACCTTAACTGAAAGAAAATGGCTGTTGTGAAATTTGCCTGTAGGAAGTAAAATGCTGCAAAGACTAATAGGAGAGCCAAAAGCTGTAAAGTTTCAGTGATTATTTGTGAGAAGACACAGGTAAGCATGGCTGGATATCATTGTTGCTTCACACACATGCTTGTGTGCTCATACACATGCATTTCACCAATAATTCCCAGAACCATAATGAATAGAAGATAAGTAGTGACACCTTTCCCTAAGTACCATGGCAACATGAGCAGTGAAATCCTGATTTGAGTTTTTAAGTACAACCTTAAAATTCTATTAACTTTCACTTCTAATATCACATTTTCAAGGAAGAAAAGAAAAGATCACTTATGTGTAAAAAAGGTCAAATGAAGAATTATCTTAAAATGACATTTTTATGATTATAGCCATGTTTAATAACTGCAAATGAAGAATTATCCCCCATTTGATGTTTTTAAGACCAAGACAGTGTAAAAATGTCTTTTTAAAATGACGTTTTTACAATCAAAGCAATCTGTAAAAATGTCAGGTGAACAACTCAATGAATTAAATCTTTCTGAAGATATGAGAATGGGTTAAAATGTCCAGTGGAGCATTTCATTGACATTTGATGTGTTTTTTTCAGGAATTATTGGTAATAAAAATGCAATGCTTAGTTATTACTCTCTTTAATTTTGTGAGTTGTCTCTTCCGTAGAAATGACTCATAACTAAGTGTTCTTCTGATCTTACATTAAAATGATATATGATATTTAGCTGGCATCTAAATATTGAGATATTGTCTTTAAGATAAAATTAAATTTTACAAGTATGATACATACAAATATGCAGTTTTTGCTATCTAAAATATATTTTGTAATTTTGTTATATGCTATTATATACCCCAGAGTAAAGGATGAGGCAGGTATCACATATGTCTTATAGAATAATAAACTTGACAAATTTCAGTAGAGCTAAAATTTTATATAGAACCCCCTCCCCTTTTCTTAAATTTGAGGGTTTGCTGGGGATTTTCTGAATGTTTGCCCAATATTATTTACACGTATCTGTCTATGGTAGCACTGTTTAAGAAAACTTTTGCAGCAATGATAAAAATATTCTGTATCTGTGCTGTCCAATGTTGAAGCCATATGATTACTGCAAGCCTAAAGTGTGCCTAGTATGACTGAGGAACTGGATTTTTTATTTGGTTTGACTGTAATTAATTCTAGTGTACATTTAGATAGCCACATATGCAGGTTTATAGGAATGAATTTATAGAAACCAATTGGTTCCTATAACAAATTTATGATACTCTCCAATATAAACCTGAATTTTCTAAAGATGGAGTCATTAATTATGTTTTAGATAGGACAAAATTTTACTAAATGAAAAGAGCAAATGTTGAAGGGCTATCAACGAACAGTTTGGTCTAAAAGTGGAGCCACTGACATAAATGGGATGCCCAAACACAGGCTGTCAGTGCTTCCGGAGTGATTCCAAAGGGAACCAACAACATATTCATTCTATTTCATAGACAGAAGAGCATCTATGAATTTACTTGCAATTTCAAGAAAAAAATAAAATTTTAAACTTATCATAATTAGCCCTGACAAGTATTTTGATGGGCAAATTAGATTTGCCACTTAAGCCTTATCCATTAGAAAGGTTTTGAGTCACTCAAAATAGTTCTTTGTTCAAAGTCTATGGCACATTTCCGTTAAAGAGCTTGAAGAACCTAGTAATAATGCTTCCCATTTTAGAAAACATTTCTTCTTGCTTTATTTCATTTAAGCCTCACAATAATTCAAAAGGCATATTTTTCAGGTGAAAGTATCAAGGGCTGAAGAAATTAAGGCATAGACATTAAGAAGAAAAAAATCACATGATGATAACAATGATAATGCCTGACATTTATAGTACTTTTCATCTGGTAGTCACATCTAATGCTTGTGCTGTTCCTTGAGATTGAACACTCTTGATTTCCACTCCCATTTAATAGGTAAAAAGCAGATATGCTCAGGTCAGTCACAGCTGATTGTGGCTAGAATCTAGGTTTCATAACTTCCTGCCTATTGATGTTTCTAAGAACTGGACAAAGACCATGTGGAGATATGCAATGCTAGAAAATAAAATTTTAAAAATGTAGCTTCAGCTGATTGATTGCAAATGAGTTGCAAAGGATTTCTGTATATCAAATATGACCGAACAATCAATAATTTGATAAGTGGAAGAGATGAGAGGAGTGTCAGTGATAATGGGAAATTTAGCACAGGGGAGTAGTTAGGGAACATATAAGAATTCTGCCTCTGTCATCTTGAATTATAGTTCTGCCAAGTCATCAGTTTCTTAATGCCCTACCAAATGCATAGGGACCTTATTCTGTTCACCTTGCAGAACCTGGACAATCTTACAGCATACTGTTAGAACCAAGATCTATCTATGGAGCAAGTTGCCTTTTTTTCTACATCATGAGAACACAGGCTTAGGCGCAATAGAAACTTTTAGCAAATGACAGCTTGATTAATTACACAGCACAAAAGGTTCAAAAGATCAGGGGAAGATACCCCATTGTGACTGGTCTCTTGGGGAAGCCAACTGCTTGGGTCAGGATTGGTGGATAGCAACTCTGTATGCCCCACTTCACATGGTAGAGGAGAGACAAACCTGTGTTACACAAGGAGGTATTTCTGCAACGCAGGGGTAGGGGGCCCTGATAAGCAATGAGAACTGCTTGTTCCTGGTTTTGGGTTTAAGGTATGGTCACATCACTCCATTAGACCTAACATCTCCTTGGGGCTATGGAATGGAAACTTACTGAAATATGTGCACACAGTAGAAAAGGAGGGAGTGAGTGAGATCTGGAACATGGCTATTAAGTATGTCCATGATTTCCACAGCACCAACTTTCGCCTGATGCTGACGAGTTTTGTTTTTTTTTTCTGCTTTCTCTTCTATTCCATGTGTTCTCCTTACAACCCTCCTTCATTCTTCTTCTCTGAAATAGTGGGCCAGCTACCATTTTTGAATTCTTGCTACACACCATGCACTATCAAGAATTTTACATTCACTTTTTAATTTAATACTTCCAGCAATCCTATGAATAAAATTTTATCACTCACAATGTACAGATAAATAAACTAAGGTGAGGAAAATAAAGTTACCTGACCAAAGGTACATAAATAGTAAACAGAAAATCAAACATAGGTATCTTACTATGAAGTCCATAAGAATTGTGTTCTAAGTGACTTGATATTAAGTACTGTGCCTTGACTATCCCATATTCCCACTATTTTCACAATTTCTTAAAATAGACTCTGAAAAAAAAAATGTGTAAATGACAAAAGAGCTCCCCAGTGGCTTGAGTAGAGGAGCCAATACAGGGCTTTTCAAATAGGTTGAATCAAAGGAATTATATCCTCAGCAGAATTTTTCTGGAAAAAAAAACCCACAGAACATTGTATACATTATATAATCATAACCTATGCAGAAGAAAGTGTCCTTCCTTCTTTGTCATTTTTGCAAGTGCCAGTTAAAAGCTGCTCTCCTACTTATGTGTTACCCACCATGCACTCCCCAATGCAGATTAGAGACTACTATGGGAGAGGCCTTGCAGAGAAATCCCTCTTAAGTTTACACTGAATGAAAAGAAATTGAATTACTTCTCAGTTCTGCCAAAGGAGGATTTAAAAGAAATCTCTGCCATGCAAGAAACCATAATTTAATGTTCAGGCAAAATGGAATGGGCAATTAGTATTGGATGGGCAGCAGCATTTTAACAGATCATATAAAGATTTATTGGGAAATTTATTTTGAATTCATGAAGGAATAGTTGACTTTGGAATTTTGAGTAAAAATTAGTAGGTGCTACCAAAGCCCTCACCTTTATTTCCCAGTGTTAATCAATCAGAACAAGCTTGGGAAATTTTCATCGCCTCATGATCATTAAAGTTGTTGAAGAATAGCAGCTAACATTTAGCTGTTAGTGGGCCAATTAGAGTGATGAGTACTCTCTATGTATCTTATTTAATCATCACATTATTATTAGGTACATTCTATTAGTGTTCCTGCTTCACAGATAGAAAATCGAGGCTTAGAAAGATTAAAACATGCCTACATAGAAGAGTTTATAAATGAGAAAGCCTAGATCTATCTACTTTGCTCCAAAGCAGAATTTTTAATGCCTGGGAAATTAGCTCTCTGAATAATGAACTAGCATGCTTGTGCTAATTGGCTGCATGGACAAAATGTGTAGGAGTATCAATTTTTTTAGAGATACAAGAGATGGCATTAAATGATAGTCTTAGATTTTCCCTATTTGCTAAAAGAAAATTAGTATAATCTACCCAGGTGTTACAAGTATATTGGGAAGTATAATAAATAGCTTGTTACTTTTTTCATTTAACCTCATCAGAATGATTTGAAGTGGCAGTATTTTGAGTTAAAATTGAACTGTTTAGAGAAACCCACAAGGAAGTGGCTGGCAGGTGGGGGCTGGTAAGGCAGGAGCCTGGCTGTGCATCCTGCTTTCCATGGAGATGCCCCCCAAACATGGCTGGGGGTGGAGGAGGGGGTTGAGGGGATCGAGGCAGGACCAGAGGACAGCACTTGGTGGTCCCGTCAGGTGACTCAACCTCACACGAGGAAGATCTTAGCAAGATTAAAGAACAAAATTGTTGTGAATGAACTTTCTAACCTGAAGAATAGTGAAGTATAAAAGTGACAGTAGAACAGCAACATACTCTTTTTTGCAGACTGAACAGAAATGTTTTCCAAAAACAAAAATATATTGAGTGTGCTGAAAGAATACCAAGAAGCAGAAAACAGAGAAAACCAAATTCAAGAACTAGTCATCTCAAGTTCACATAGGAATGTGTGGCATTTGTCTCTGTAACGTTTCTTTTTGAGCATTTCCCCAAAGATTTGAAGAGGATTTACAGTATAATCCTAAATGACAGGGATGCAATAGTTGTAAACAGCTATTGAAGTCTGAGGTTAACTACCAGTGTTTACTTTCCTGTCATATCTGCTGGAGAAATCACGGACACACGCTAAGCAGCCATCTCCAAGCCCTAGCTTACGGACCCCCACCCCCACCCACCCCCTCCTCTTCTATTGGGCAGTGATGTTTCTGTCTCTTTCCATTCCACAACCTGGGGGAGATGTTAAGTTGAATGAAAAGGCCTAACTAGACCTCAGACCCAGAAACCAGAAACAAGCAGCCACAGATGGAAATCAAGTACTGAATTCTCGGTGGCAGTCCCCACCCCACAACCCCAACCTATACCAGAGTAGTTAATCCCACACTCAAACAGCATAGATTTGCCTCTCATCTCTGATGTGAAGTGTGACATATGGAACTGCCATCTATGGACCTCACCTGAGCAGTTTTTGGCCACCCTGGGCGACTGGCCATGATGGGATCTCTTCCCCTGTTTTGAATCTTTATGCTATTTAAGTAATAAAACCATCTTTTCCTAAAATTTTCTGTTGTGCCTGAACTTAAGTTTCCACGGGGCAGCATACAGCAACTCTCTCCACAATATTCTTCACTTGGAATGTGTTTTGACTGATGAGTCTGTGGAAGATGACAGTGAGAATGTGTTCCCGTGGAATGGAGAAGTCTTCAGTGGACCAAAGACAGAAACTGAAGAGAATGACACTCAAATTATGTTTAACTTTCCTCTTATAAGAATGAATCTGACGTTTTGTCACTCTTCTCAGAAATCAGGGGTCCGTTTACGTATTACCAAGCATCTAGTCATTATCTATAGTTTGTTAGGGTTTTGTTTGTTTGTTTGCATTACCGTGCTTTGGTGTTTTAGCAATGGGGGAAGAGTGTCTGCCTCTTTTCTCTTGGTACCCAAATATCTCTAGTAGTCAATCACTGGAAAGAAATTCCAGCAAATAGAATTTTTAGAATTGTTCTCCAGTCTATTGCCATTTCTAGATGTGTGATTTTAAAATTTTATTTTTGGAAATACAATATTCAGGGAGAATTTTATAGATAGATGTGTTAATAACTTGAATCAAATTTCTCAAACTTCTGTAGACTTACCAACACTTGTATCAGTGGTAGCAAGTGAAGCCAAGCTGTATTTTGAAGAACCTGTTGTTCCTTTAAAGACAACGTTACCACACAGTCCATTTGAGACGACATGTTGCCACAACATTGCCAGTGTCCTACGCACAAAAGCAACACTCCGGGTCTTTCTTTATGACAGACACATGAAGCAAGGAGCTCAGCAGTTTATTGCTGTCCTCAGTATGGCAGTCAAGAGAAGAGCCTTGTGTTTCCCCAGGAATGAAAGCTTTGACACCAAATGAAGTTTTGAAAACTTGTAATAGGAAAGAAAATGTTGTAATTTTGTTTTCTGGGAGCAGTGATTCCACAGTTATTGCAACCCTTGCTGACCATAATATTCCGTTAGATGAACCAATTGATCTTCTTACTATGACTTTCATTAATAAAGAAAAAAAAAAGACAGAACAATTACTTTGGACAAAAAAGGACTAAACAGATAAATCGTGACTGTGACATACCTTCTGAAAAATTCTTTCAATTTTTTCTTCCTGCAGCTGACAATAATCCTAATAAATAATTCAATGTACCACATTTCATCGCAGGAAGAGTGAGCTAAAGGAACTACAAACTCTTACAGCTTCCTAAACTTGGAATTTTGCCAATTAGTTTGCCCTTGGATATGGTTTTGTATGAAAGCATTATCTGTGCAGACTGGTTTGCTTCTAGAGGAAATGTTTTTAGTGAACCAAAATGAAGTGAAATTATTATATTAGAACAATGCAAAGGTAGTTCTTACTGGAATCAGTGCAGATAAGAAACTTGCTAGTTATTCTCATCATTGTTTTTGCTTTCAGACACATGGGCTGGAAAAATTGAATAAAGAAATAGAAATAGAACTAGGTAGAATTTCTTTTAGAAATCTTACTTGTAATGACAGAGTTATTGGTGATCATGGAAAAGCAATGAGAATTCCTTTCCTGTAAGAAAATCTTGTCTCCTTTCTAAATTCCCTACCAGTTTGGGAAAAGGCAAAATTGACTTTAGTCTATGTAATTGGTGAGATATAATTTTGTGCCTTGCACCTATGGACTTGGTCTTACAGCCTTTCTTCTTCTGCCAAAACAGTCAATAACAAAAAGACAATTTAATTTAAAAATTTGGAAATGACCTGAAATACATTTCTCCAAAGGAAATATGCAAATAGCCAATGAGCACATGAATAGATGTTCAACATTATTCAATAGCAGGGATATTCATATAAAAATTACAATATGTATCGTTTCATACCCCCTATGGTGGCTATAATTAAGAAGAACAAGGTAACAAGTGTTGGTGAGAATATCGGGAAACTGAAACTCTAACATATCATTGGCAGGAATATAAAATGGCAAAACCACTCTGGAAAACAGTTTGGCAGTTCCTCAAATTGCTAAACATAGAGTTACCATATAACCCAGCAATTCCACTCCTAAACATGTACCCAAGAGAAATGAAAACCATGTGAAAACTCATAAAGGAATGGTCACAATAGCATTATTCACAGTAGCAAAGAAGTAGAACCAAATAATGAATGAATAAATAAATGAAGTGTATCTATGCAATGGAATTTTCTTCAGCAATAAAAAGGGATGAGCTACTGACACATGCTACAACATGGATGAACCTTAAAATCATTATACCAAATGAAAAAATGAAAAAAGCCAATTATAAAAGCATCTTACTCTATGAGACCGTTTATGGGAAATATCTGGAATAGACATCTATAGAGACAGTGAATAAATTAGTAGTTGGCTAGGGTTGTGATGGGACTGCTTGGTAGGAAATGGAGAGCAATTGCAGATATATATAGGATTTCTTTTGGGGGTGAAGAAAATGTTCTAGAATGGATTGTGGCCATGGTTGAACAACTCCTTGAATATGTTGAATATGTTAAAAATCATTGAATTTTACACTTTAAATGTGTGAATTGTATGCTATGTGAATTATATCTGAATAAGCTGTTAGGAAACAAAAGAATGAAGATGAGAGGAAAAGACGAGTTGCATAAATATTTTGAGCATAGAATCTAGAGGGACACATTCTCAATTGAATTGCAGAAGGTTGTTAAAAGAAAAAAGTCTAGGATAGCCCCCAAGAGATAGCTATTCTCATAAATTGGGGTAGAAAATAATGGAGGAAGAATAAGTTGAGGTGGTGGGGAGTGGATATTACAGGATTTGCCTTGGATTATATTGAGTTGGAGGAAGTAGAGGGGAGATTTAATCACACACACACACACACACACACACACACACAAAGGAAACAGTATGTGAAATAGCCTGGGAAGAAAAAAGAACAGATATCCAGCTACTTAAAGAAGCCTAGTGCAGCTGAAGTTTATATATTACAAAGTAGAGAGTGGTTGAAGATGAGAACAAAGTGGTAATAAGGTGCTTTGTAGACTATGTTAAAGGCGTTGATGTATTTTAAGGAAGGGATTGGTGTGATCAGAATCATATTTAAGAAGATCATCTAAGCTCCAAGTGAAGGAAGATTAGAAGGTCTTAGAACTGAAGGTAGACCAATTACGAGGCTGTGTAATAACACTTATGAAAGATGGTGGCCTGAATTAGGATAATACAGTGAACCTACAAATAATTGGAGTTAATTAAGAAACATTTGTAAGGTTTAATCAGAGTCCTTGGCTATAAACTGAATATATGTGGTGAGAAAAAGGAGAAATTCTGACCTGGCTCCTGGATTTCATGCTTGTCACCAAATGAATAGTGGAACAATTAAACTTAATTTTTAACACTAGAGAGAACAAATTCGCTAAAGGTATGGCATTCATTTTTCTAATCTTTGCATTTAAAATATGCATCAGAAATGTTAAGTGGGTGTTTTCTAGGATCTTGAACCAAAGTGTAGCCCAACAGCATCTGGATCATCTGTGGGCTTCTTAGAATTGCAAAATTTCAACCCACATCCCAGAATTACTGAGTTTGAATGTGCATTTTTAGTAAGATCTTCAGGTGACTTTTATGCACATTGAAATTTTGGAGGAACTGCTCTGGTAGTTTGTTAGATGTACAGGTTCAGATCACAAAAGGAATGTGTGAATTGGAGATAAATATCATGAATAAAACCATAATAAGGATGAAATGTGTGTACCTTCAAAGAATGGAAGTTGGCCATCTAGTCCATTACCATATTAGGTTGTACTTGATAGTTAATATTTTTCTTTTCAGTGTTTATGACTCCTAATTACCTCCCATAAACTATAATTTATAAGAAGTAAATTTCACAGACATGAGGATAATTCTTATTTTTGGTTACTGTGGTTCTGTCTCCTGGAATATATGACACCCTGTCTTTAAGTTAAATTTGGCCATTGTAACTGCAATATGACAACTTTATAGTATTATTTATTAGAAAAGCAAGAGAATATATATATATATAAATACATTTTCTAGGTTTCTGAAATCTTTATCATTGAACAATTTGAACAAGCCAGTGCACTTACAATCTCTCTTTCCCTATAAATATGATTTAGAAAAAAAATTAATACTTGCCAGATAATTCACGCAGAAAGCCAATGTTCAGAAAATTCATAAACCAAATAAATATAACTTTTCTATAGGCATTAATTTTAACATAAATTATTCTTTTCTGTAAATAATTTACTCCAGTGTGGTTTCACCTTTATATAGCCAATTTGTCAACCAAGACCCCACGCTAGGCAGATGCAGTGAAACGCTGTGTCTAAACTTGTCTGCATTGTGCTTTTCCGCTTGGTTCCAATGTTTCAACCCAGGATGCTCACTCTGCCCTGAACAGTGTGAGTGCATTTAATTACAATCTGACATGTGTATTTGCCAGAAACAAAAGGTTGTGAACTGAGGGTGATGATTAACTGTTCTACTGGATAATTGCTTAAACTACTACTTTTATTATGCTGCATTATCTCTTTTGAACAAAGTGATTATTGGCCTTTTGTGTAGTGATTATACAATGTAAGTGCAATCTTGCTGTTTTAGCTCTTGTCAGAGTTTATGTTTAATGTACTAGCATTAAGATGAGTGGTGCAATTTTAGGTGTTCTTTCATGGGTTCAGAACCATCCTGGAGACAACCTCTGTGCCCAGAATAGGGAACATCTTTGGTCTTCTGGAGGGAAGGGAATCAAACACATGATGATACAGTATTTAGGAGAAAGATAAGATGCAGTCATCTTTTGTATGCATATGCCACAAGTGACACACACTTCCAATATTACAATCTGGCAAAAAGTCAGCAAAACTAGTGGGTTCTGAAAAACCCTGGAGATAAATCTGATGTTCAAAAAATTAAGTAGTTTATATTTTTTGCACAGTCAGGATTTATGAGCCACAGATTTTATTCATTAGTGTAAATATAGGACAGGTGTTCACAGAGTTGTAATGATGAACCATGGCTTTATTATTAGGAAACTTAAATTTTAAATCCCATCTTTTCAAAGCTTTAATCTATATTTAGGTAGTCATCTGCTTCACAGAATTTCACTCCTCTCCAAATTCCTCTCATCTTTCAAGTTCATGTTTTCTCAGATGATCATTTTAATAATTCTATTGATTTTTGTGCCATTAAACAATTTGGCATAGTGGCCATGAGAGGAGCTGCTCTATTGGGATTACAGCACATATTATTTTAAAGTTTTTCTTGAGATATAATTGATATACAATAAGCTGCACATTTTTAAATGTACAATTGATAAGTTTTTAAATGTGTATATAACCATGAAATATCACATAGTCAAGACAGTGAGCCTATCCCTTATCCACAAAAGTTTCCTTTATAATCCTTCCTTCAGAACCTTCCCTGGAATCCTCCACTCCATCCCCAGACAAATACTGCTCTGCTTCCTAATATTATAGATCAGTTTTCATTTTCTACAGTTTTATATCAACGATATCATAAAATATGTATTATCTTTGCCTGGATTCTTTCATGCAATGTAGTTATTGTGAGATTCATACATGTTGTGCATATCAACATTTCATTCCTTTTAATTTCCGAGTACTGTTTCATTTTAAGTATATACCATAATTGGTTCTCCACTCATCTGTTGGTGGGACTTTGGGGTTGTTCCCGTTTTGACCACTGTAAATAAAGCTGCTGTGCACATTTGTATGCAGGTTTTGTTTGGACACAAGCTTTCTTTTCTTCTGGGTAAATACCTGAGTTTGAGATCTGCAACATAAACTGGTTATGTGTTTAAACATTTTAAAAATGAACAAACTCTTTTCCAAAGTGGTTGTATCACTTTACATTCCCAGCAGCAGTATATGAGGGTGCCATTTCTTTCACATCCTTGTCAACACTTGCATGGCAATTCTTTTTATTATTAGCCATTCCAATAGATGTGTATTGATTCTTCAGTGTGGTTTTATTTTGCATTTCTCTGATGACTAATGGTGTTGAGCATCTTTCCATGGACCTATTTGCCATTTGTTTATCTACCTTGGTGAAGTGTCTATTCAAATATTTTATATTAACCATTGCTTTTTTATATAGATGCCGATTATCAGGCTCACTAAGTTCCCTCTATTCATGAGTTTTATGAAGAATGGATATTGGATTTTGTCAAATGCTTTTCCTGCATCTATTGAGATAATCACATGATTTTTCTTTTTTAGTTTATTAATATGGTGAATTACATTGTTTGATTATTGAATGTTGTATTAGTCAGTGTTTTCCAGGAAATCAGAACTGATAGGATATGTGTGTGTGTGTGTGTGTGTGTGTGTGTGTGTGTTTAAATTTTATAAAACTTATTATAGGAATTGGCTCACACTACCATGGGGATTGGCAAGTTTGAGCTCCATAGGGCAGGCCCCAAGTTGGGTACTCCAATGGAGGTTTTGATAAATTATCCAGGACAAGCTAGCTGGCTGAAGTTCAATAGACATTCTTCTTTCTCTGCATTCCATTGACTTCTGGCTTCTGGCTGCTTCCTGTGGCTTCTCTCCCAGTCTGACTTTCACTCTGCTTATAAAGGATGCCAGTAATCCAGAGTAAAGTAAGTTGGGCCACACCTTAAATAAAATAACATCTTGAAGAGATCTTATTTACAATGGGTCCATAACCACCAGAATGTGGACCAAGACCAAGAATATTTCCAAACTCAGGTATACAATTCAATCCATATCGAACATTAAACAATTGTGTTTCTTGTATACATCACTTATATAGTATAGGTTTCAATTTAGTAAACTTTCATTAGAAATTTTGTACTCATTGTGTCATTTTGGATATATTATATCCCCCCAAAAGCCATATTTTTTAATGCAATCTTGTAGGGGCAGACTAATTAATCTTTTTTATTAGAGTGTGATCTCTTGATTGAATGTTTGCATGGAGATTTGAACCTGCCCATTCAGGGAGGTCTTGATTAGTTTATTGGAGTCCTTTAAAGGGAGCTCACATAGAGAGCAGAGAGACGAAAATGCCTGGGATATGCTAAACCAGAAAAGCTTGATAGAAAAGGCCTAGATTGCTTTGAAGAGACTGTTGGTAGAAATGTGAATGCTAAAGTTACCTCTGATGAGGCCTTAGAAAAGATGAATGTGTCATTGCCAACTGGAAGAAAGGTGATCCTTGTTTTAAAGTGGCAGAGAATTTGGCAAAATTGAGTTCTAGTGTCAGATGTAAGGCAGAATTTGAAAACGACAAGCTGGGATACTCAGCTAAAGAGATTTTGAAACTAAAAGTGGAAAATGCAGCCTGGCTTCTCCTTACAGCTTATAGTAAAAATGCAAGGGAAAGAGATAAGCTGAGAAGTGAACTTTGGGTACAAAGAAGCCAGAATCTGATAGTTTGGGAAATTCTGGGCTTCCAGAAAGTGAGACCTCAGAGGATAGTGCCCTGTGAGGATTTAACCAAACATGGAACTGGACCACCCTTTCAGTACAAGCCAGGATTGGAGATGGAGTTACCAAGAAAAGATTTGCAGAAAGTAATGTTGTCTGATAGTTTTGACACCTGTATACTTAATGACAAGTCAACAAATTTTTTGCAAGATCTGTATAAATGGAACCACTGTCAGTCTGGACTGGAGGTGATGGAGAAGGAACAAATTGAAGGAAAAATTTCTTCAAAGACAGAATAATGGAAATTGATGTCTGGAGTCAAGAAATCTTGAGCAAGGAGAGCAGAGCAACCCATGCACATGGAAAGGGTGAGTTTGCCCCAGAGGCAGAGGGCAGGCCTTCCACCTCAATGCTCAGGAAGAGTGCTGTTACCCCAGGCCTCAGAGAGGGTGGAGCACATTCCCTGGGGATTGGGGAGAGCCTGGCCATTATCCCACTTTTCTGAGAGGGGAGAGCATGTGCCCCAGAGATGGAAGAGAGTCTAGCTGCTGCCCCGATGTTTGAGGAGGGTGGATCTGAGACATAGGCTGTCTCCCCAATATGTGGATATTTTGGAGCACTCGTGCCAGCATTTGGAGAGAAAAGGGCTGCCTCAATGGCCCTTGAAAAGTTGGGACTACCACTTTCTCAAGCTCCAAGAATAAAACGTAATTCAGTAAATGACTCTCAGCCTTTGAAATCTAATGAAATATGCCCTGCAGGTTTTTGGAACTGTTTTGGACCTTTGAACCCTGTTTTCCTTCCAATTTTTCCCTATGGAAATAGTAATGTTTATCCTATGACTGTTCCTCCTTTGTATACTGGAAGCAGATAACTCATTCTAAGTTTCACAGGTCCACAGTCAGAGGGGAATTTTGCCTTAGGACAGACCATGCCTGTAACTGATTTTGATAAGTTCTTGTACTTACCTATTGTTACTGAAATGATTTACATTTTTCTGATATTGTGATGGGATAAATGTATTTTATATATGGAAAGATCTGACCCTGCCCATTCAGGGAGGTCTTGATTAGTTTACTGGAGTCCTTTAAAGGGAGCTGAGACAGAGAGCAAAGAGACAAAAATGCCTGGGATATGCCAAGCCAGGAGACCCAGACTCTTGCAGAAACTTTGAGATGCTGGCCCAGAGTTTGCTCCAGAGAAGCTGAGAACAAAATGCCCCAAGAGTAGCTGAGCAAGACTTTTGGAGAGATGCTTGGGAGCTGACGTTTAGAGATGCTTGGAGATGTGTGGAGATGCTAGCCCAGAGACATTTTGGAGAAAGCCATTTTGAAACCAGAACCCTGGAGCAAAGGATCAGCAGATGCCAGCCACATGCCTTCCCAGCTAACAGAGATTCTCCAGACACCATCAGCCATTCTTCAGTGAAGGTGTTCTTTTGCCCTAACTTGGACTGTAAATTTGTAACTTAATAAACCCCTTTTATAAAAACCAATCCATTTCTGGTATTTTGCGTAACAGCAGCATTAGCAAACTGGAACACCCAGTTTTAGAACTGATAGTGCTTTGCAATTTTGTTTTCTTGCCTGTCTTTGTCTGATTTCAGTTTCATTGTAATTATGGTATCATAGAATGAGCTAGGACATATTCCTCTTCTTCATTTTCTGGATGAGTTTTTGCACAATCAGTATTTTTTGTAGAATTCACAAGTTAAGTCATCTGGGCCTGCAGATCTTCTATGGAAATGTTTTCTTCATAGAATTCGATTTCTTTAATATATTTCAGGATTAGTTTTTTCTTTATTCTTGAGTGTTTTTGGAAATTTGTGTCCTTAAAGGAATTTATCCGTTTCATCTAAGGATGTCATGTTTCTTTATGTTCTTTATGTTGCTCATGTTTCTTTATTACCCTTTTAAAATCTGCAGAGATGCCACCTCTGTCATTCCAATGTATTGATAACTTGCACTTTCTCTTCTGTTTCCTTATCAGTCTTCCTAGAGGAATATCAATTTTATAGATATTCTAAAAGCATATCAAAGAAGAAATTGCTAGCTTTTGTTTTTTTTGTTGTTGTCGTTTTTCTGTTTTCTATCTAATTGATGTGTTCTGATCTTAGTTATTTCCTTTTGTTGGCTTACTTTGAATTTAATTTGATCTTTTTCTAGCTTTTTAAGGTGGAACCTGAGGTAATTGATTTAAGATGTTCTTCTATTTCTGTTTTCTTCTGTCTTTACTGATAATCTGTGTACATTTCTGTCAATATCGAGAGAAAGCCGTATTGAAATCTCTGACTGTAATTGTGAATTTATTTCACCTTGTAGTTTTTCCAATTTTATTTCATAAATTTTGAAGCTTTTAGAAGTTGCATAGATCTTTATTATTGTTATATTCTATTGATGAACTGACCTCTTTATCATTATGAAATGGCTTCTTTCTTCCTGATATTGTGAGTTGCTTGCCATCCCTCCTTTCTTTTAGTTAGCATTGGCATGGCTACTTTTTTCTATCCTTCGCCTTTTAATCTTTGTGCATCTTTATATTTAAAGTGTATTAGTCATAAGGGGCATATAATTTGGTCATGTTTTAAATACACATCCTGGCAGTTCCTGTCTTTCAATTGAGTGTTTGGAAAATTTGTGTGTAATGTGATTATTGATACTGTAAGGATTAAGTTTGTCACCTAAATATTTGTTTTGTTTTGTCCCATTTTTTGTTTCCCTTTTCCTCTTTTTATGCCTTTTTCTGAATTAGTAGAGGCATTTTTTAATGACTTCATTCTATTTTATTTGTTGGCTTATTAGCAATATCTCCTGTTTTTATATTTTAGTGGTTACTTTAGCATTTATGGTATATATCTGCAACTTATTCCATCAAGTGATTATATACCATCAAGGTCTACCATTTCACTGATCACATAAGAAATCTCAAATAATGTACTTCCATTTCTCTCCTCCATGCATTTATGAAATTGTTTTCATAAATTTTACTTATATTTTCTCTTACATTATAAGTCACAGATTTTATCACTATTACTTTTGTTTAAAGCACTCAATTTTCATTTACAGAAATTTAAATAAAAAGAAAAATGTTTTTTAACCACATCGACATAATGGCAGAGACCATCATTCCTTTGTGTAGTTCCATATTTTCATGTGGTATCATATTAATTATTCCTGAAAGACTCTTAAACATTTCCTGTAGTACAAGTCTGCTAGTTATGAATTCTTTCAGGTTTTGTGTGGAGTCAGTATTAGTCTCTTTTCCAGGCCTAGACAATAGATGATGCCTCTTTTATCAATAGATTTTTTTCAGTCCTGTATACTGACATATTATTTATTGGGAAGACTTAAGGAGTATAATGCAAATTACATTATAGAAGGAATGTGTATATATATATATATTCAGTACAATAACTGATAAATGTTGGTTTTTAATTGCAGCTTATTGAGATATAATTCATATAGAATAAATTTCACACTTAAAGTGTATAATTCAGTGTTTTTTAATCTATGCACTTAGTTGTGCAACTATGACCATGATTAACTTTAGAGTATTTTAATCACCCCACAAAGAAACCCAGTATACATTAGCAGTCATTCCCCATTTCCCCTACCCTCAGCCCCAGCAACTCATTAATCTCTTTATTTCTATGGATTTGCCAATTCTGGACATTTCTTTTAAATGGAATCATAAAATAAGAAGTTTTTTGCCACTGGCTTCTTTCAATTGGCATATGTCCATGGTTCAACCATATTACAGCCTGTGTTAGTACATCATTCATTTTAATTGCTGAATAATATTCCATTGTATAGAAATGCCACATTTATCTATCCATTCATTAGTTGACAGTTACTGGACTGTTTCACTTTTTGACAATTATGAATATTCTGCTGTGAACTTCCATGTGCAAATTTTGGGGTGGTCATAAGTTTTAATTACTTTTAAGTATCTCCGTCTTATTGGAATTGCTGTGTAATATGGTAATTTTAAGTGTAGCATTTTTGAGGAATAACCAAACTGTTTTCCAAATGGCTTTACTATTTTCTATTTCCACCAGCAATGAATGAAGTTTCCAATTTCCCCACATCTTTGCCAGCAATTGTTATTGTATGTCTTTTAATGATAGCCACCCTAGTAAGTATGAATGGTATGATATTGTAGTTTTGATTCACATTTCCCTAATGGCTAGTGATGTTGAATATCTTTTCATGTGCTTTTTGGCCATTTCTAAATCTATTTTGGATAAATATTTATTCAGATCCACTCCCCATTTTTATTTGAGTAATCACTAATTATTCTTTGAAAATTCAGTAGCATTTATTAGTAAAGTTATTGAGGTCTGGGCTTTTCATTATGGGAAGTATATTGATTAGTCTTACAAGTCTCTTTAGATTCTATTTCTTCTCAACTCAGTATCAGTGGTTTATGTCTTTGTAAAATTTTGTTTATTTCATCTAGATTTTCCTATTAGTTGGCACACAATTATTGAAGAGTATTTCCTTATATTCTTTTATGTTTTCATAATATTTGTAATGATGAGCCATCTGCCATTCATGATTTAAGCAATTGATCTACTGTCTCTTTTGTGGTCAAGCTAGCTAAAGTTTTAGTCAATTTTGTTGACTTATTCAAAGAATCAATTTTTTTGGTTTGGTTGATATTCTCTATTGTTTATCTTTTCTCTGCTTCATTTATCTATGCTCTAATATTTATTCTCCTTCATTCTGTTTGCTTTGGGGTTAGTTTTCTCCTCTTTTTCTAATATCTTAAGGAGGAAGTTTAGGTTATTGCTTTGAGATCTTTTTTCCTCTTTTAATACAAGTGTTGACAGCTATATATTTACCTCTGAGCATTGCATCCCATATATTTTGGTATATTTTGTTTTGTGTAATTCATCACAAAGTATTTTCTAATGTCCCTTCTGATTTCTTAATTGATCCCATGGTCATAATGTGTTGCTTATTTTCTACATATTTGCAAATTTCCTTGCATTATTGCTTTCTTAATTAATTCTAATATGATTGGCAAACATATTGTGGACAATTAAATGCTTTAAAATTTATTGTGTCTTTTTACAGCCAACAAATCTAGTATATGATCTCTCCTGGAAAATGTTTCACACATACAAGAGAAAAATGTGTCTTCACCTGGTGTTGGATGGAGTGTTCTATAAATATTTTCTTGATTTACTTGGATTATAGTTTTTCTCACATAATTTAATTGTTGATCCTCTGCTTAGTTGTTCCATCCATTATTGAAAGTGACATATTGTTGAGTTGTTTATTTCTTTCCTCAATTTTAGAGTTCTGTAGTTAGGTATATACATGTTTATAATTTTTATGTCTATCTTATAATTGATATAAAATCAATTATAAGATATTATAAAATGCCCTTCTTTTTCTCTAGATACAATGTTGGACTTACAGTCTATAGTGTCACTGATATTAGTATAGACAGTCCAGCTTTCTTTTGATTATGATTAGCATGTGTATGGTTGTGCCACTTTGAAACTGTTATGGTATCCAGAAGAGCCGTGATCATTTAACCCAATCTTATTGGGTGGAAACTTTTGATTAAGCATTTCCATGGAGATGTGATTCACCCAACTGTGGGCAAGACCGTTGATTAAATTATTTCCATGGAGTTATGGACCCCATGCACCCAGGGTGGGTCTTGATTAGTTCACTGGAGTATTTAAGAGAACTCAAGAGCTGACTCAGATTCTTGCTGACACTTGGAGACACTTAGAGAAGCAGACAGAAGGGCGTTTGGAGATGTTAAGCTAAAGACAAAAGCCCAGAGACATTTTGGAGAAAGCCATTTTGAAACACAACCTGGGAGCAAAGGACCAGCAGATGCCAGCCACATGCCTTCCCAGCTGACAGAGGTATTTCAGATGCCATTGTCCATTCTTCAATGAAGGTGTCCTCTTGTTGATACCTTGGTTTGGACACTTTTATGGCCTTAGAACTGTAAATCTGTAACTGAATAAATCCTTTTTAAAAGCCAATCCATTTCTGGTATTTTGCATAATGGCAGCTCTAGCAAACTGGAACAATGGGTTTGGCTCATTTTGTGTTTATCCTACTTGAAGTTCATTGATCTTATTAGATATGCAGATTTATGTTTTCAGCCATTAATTATTTGAATATTTTTTTCTGCTTCTTTCTCTCTCTCCTCTCTTTCTGATATGCCCATAATGTATATGTTGGCATGCTCAATGTTACCCTACATTTCTCTGAGGCTTTGTTCTTTTTCATACTTTCTCATTCTGTTTTTTGCCCATTTTTCATGTTCCTTGATCTCAATTGATCTAACTTCAAGATTGCTATTTCTTTTTTCTGTCAGATAAAATCTACTATGAGCCAGTCTAATGAATTTTTCATTTTGATTATTGTAATTTTCAATTCCAGGATTTCCATTTGATTTTTTCTATATATAATTTATATCTTTTTGTCGGCATGCTGCATTTGGTGAGACATTATCACCATGCCTTCTTTTACTTCTTTACACATGGTTGTTCTAGTTCTTTAAACATATTTATAAAGACAGTTTTAAAGTTTTGGTCTATTATATCTGACATCTAAACCATCTTCCCTGTAATAGGTTTTTGTCATTGCCTGCAATTTTCCCTGTGTATGGGTCACATTTTCCTGTGTTTTTTTTTTCCTAGTCTTGTAAGTTTTTGTTTAAAAGTGGACATTTTTAGATAATTTACTGCAGCAAGTCAGAATAATGACTCCACCCCCTGAGGCTTGTTTTTTTTTTTTTTCTCTTGTTTACTTGTTCAGTGGCTGGACTATTTTAATGGAGTATATTTTCTTCATCATATGCAGATCCCAATGTCTCTCCTTGGAGGTCACATTCTTGGGTATGTACACACTTACTCTAGTATAATAGTGGCTTTAGCAGAATTATCTTTGATTATTTCTTTCCCTAAACTCTCTGTGAAGCTGTCTTTCTCTCTTGGTATCACACCCAGCCACTAAGTTCCACTAATCAGTGGCTTATTGTGCTATTGTTGAAAATGCCCTAGTGAATAATAAATTTGGTCCCCTTAATAGGAATATTTTTTGAGGCCAATCACCAATCATTGTACCTTCTTTTAACCTCAGAAGGGCTCCTATTAGATGTTTATTTCTCAGTTCTGTCTGGTAAACTAACTGATCCACAGTTGAGCTTATTGCTCTCATGGAGGTACTAGCCTCCTCTTAATTGCTTAGCACTAAAATCTCCATTATTTTTTAGAGCATCCTTAGATTTGAACTTCCCCACACTGTGTTTCAAATAAAATCAGTTCCTTTAAGGAGGGCTTCATATCTTTCTGTTCTTATGGCCTGCCTTTTCACCTGGGAAACATTTCTGAGCTCCTGCTCCAGAACAAGGGGTAGGGAAAGTGGCCAGCTTTTTTTTTTTTTTTATTAAATTCAGTTTTATTGAAATACATTCACACACCATACAATCATCCATGATATACAATCCACTGTCCACAGTATGATAACATAGTTATGCGTTCATCACCACAATCTATCTCTGAACATTTTCCTTACATCAGAAAGAACCAGAACAAGAATAAAAAATAAAAGTGAAAAAAAAACACCCAAATCATCCCTCCATCCCACCCCATTTGTCCTTTAGTTTTTATCCCCATTCCTCCACTCATCCATACACTAGATAAAGGGGGTGTGATCCACAAGGTCTTCAAAATCACACTGTCACCCCTTGTAATCTACATTATTATATAATTGTCTTCAGGAGTCCAGACTGCTGGGTTGGAGTTTGGTAGTTTCAGGTATTTACTTCTAGCTATTCCAATACATTAAAGCCTAAGAGGTGTTATGTATATAGTGCATAAGAATGTCCACCAGAGTGACCTCTCGACTCCATTTGGAATCTCTCAGCCACTGAAACTATTTTGTCTCATTTTGCATCCCCCTTTTGGTCAAGAAGACACTCTCAGTCCCACGATGCCGGGTCCACATTCATCCCCAGGAGTCATACTCTGTGTTGCCAGGGAGATTTACACCCCTGGGAGTTGGGTCCCACGTAGCGGGGAGGGCAGCGAGTTCACCTGTCGAGATGGCTCAGTTAGAGAGAGAGAGGGCCACATCTGAGCAACAAAGAGGTACTCAGGGGGAGACTCTTAGGCACCATTACATACAACTTTAGACTCTCCTTTGTGGTAATGAGCTTCATAAGGGCAAGTCCCATGCTCGAGGTCTCAGCACATCAAACCACCAGTCCCAATGTTTGTGACAACATACGCTAGGGGATCAGCATCTCAAAGTTTAGAGATAGGCCTTACAATTCAGGGATAGAGTTAACTGCTGTAAGAGCTTACAATCTAGGGACTATTACAATTATTGTGTCCACATTAGGCTATGTTCTAAGATTCAATTTTGAGTTTACACATTGTAGTTAGTCCATATTGGTGAGGCATCATCCCTCTCACCATGTTTTCTCCAACACTTTTACTCCTACATATATATTTTCCTACAATTTTATAGAGTTATATTCCCATACCATACATTTATCCACAGTGTACAATCAGTTGTTCATGGTATCATCATAAAGTTGTACATTTATCACCACAATCAGCATTTGAACATACTGATTACTACAAGAAAAATTGTTTTTTTTTTTTTAGCAATAAGAAAAAATGATAAACAGAAAAATAACGTCATACAATGCAATATACTACTAAGGACAGCAAATAACACCACTACCAAGAATCCCATATTATTCCCCTATATCCCCTTCTCATATACATTTAGCATTGGCATATTGCCTTTGTTACATTTAATGGAGGTATATTACAATGTTACTGTTGACCATAGACTCCAGTTTGCTTTGATTATGTTTTTTCCTGAATACCATCCCTTTTTCAAATTTCTACATGGTTGACATTCATTTGCTTTCCCACATGCAAAAACATTTTTATATTTGTATATTTAGTAACAGTCATTGGCCACTCCAGTTTTTGCCATGTTATACAGTCCCAGTCTTTATCATCTATCTTTACCTCTGGTGTCATACATTCTCCTATCCCACCTCTTTCAGCTTTACTCACAGACATCTTTGTTCAGTGTACTTATATTTGTATATTTAGTAACAGTCATTGGCCACTCCAGTTTTTGCCATGTTATACAGTCCCAGTCTTTATCATCTATCTTTACCTCTGGTGTCATACATTCTCCTATCCCACCTCTTTCAGCTTTACTCACAGACATCTTTGTTCAGTGTACTTATATTTGTATATTTAGTAACAGTCATTGGCCACTCCAGTTTTTGCCATGTTATACAGTCCCAGTCTTTATCATCTATCTTTACCTCTGGTGTCATACATTCTCCTATCCCACCTCTTTCAGCTTTACTCACAGACATCTTTGTTCAGTGTACTTACAATACCGTGCTACCATCACACAGTATTATGCTATCTATTTCTGGATCTATGCAATCAATCCTAAACATTCTGTAGTCCTGCAACATCAAATGGCTGATCTCTGCCCTCTTTCTATCTCCTGGTCATCTGTGTTGTCAGCTTTTAACTCCCAAAGTTTGTTCATTAATGTCTGTTCATATTAGTGAGACCATACAGAATCTGTCCTTTTGTTTCTGGCTAACTTCACTCAACATAATGTCCTCAAGGTTCATCCACATTATTACATGATCCATGTCTTTGTTCTGTCTTACAGCTGCATAATATTCCATCATTTGTATATACCACAGTTTGTTTATCCACTCGTCCTTTGATGGACATTTGGGCTGTTTCCATCTCTTGGCAATTGTGAATAATGCTGCAATAAACATTGGTTTACAAATGTCTGTTTGTGTCTTAAGTTTCAGTTCCTGTGAGTATATACCCAGCAATGGAATAGCTGGGTCATATGGCAAATCTATATGTAGCTTCCTGAGGAACCTCCATACTGTCTTCCAGAGTGGTTGCACCATTCTACATTCCCACCAACAATGAATAAGTGTGCCTCTTTCTCCACATCCTCTCCAGCACTTGTCATTTTCTGTTTTTTGGATAATGGCCATTCTGGTAGGTGTGAGATGATATCTCATTGTGGTTTTGATTTGCATTTCCTTAATAGCCAGTGAAGTTGAGCATTTTTTCATATGCTTTTGAGCCATTTGTATTTCCTCTTCAGAAAAATGTCTGTTCATGTCTTTTGCCCATTTTGTAATTGGATTGTTTGTCTTTCTGTTATTGAGATGCAGGATTCCTTTATATATTCGGGATATTAAACCCTTATCTGATATGTGGTTTCCAAATATCATCTCCCATTGTGTAGGTTGCCTTTTTACTTTTCTGACAAAGTCCTTTGATGTACAAAAGTGTTTAAGTTTGAGGAGATCCCATTTGTCTATTTGTTCTTTGGTTGCTCATGCCTTGGGTGTGAGGTCTAAGAAACCACCTCCTTTCACAAGATCTCTAAGATACTGCCCTACATTTTCTTCTAAGAGTTTTATGGTCTTGGTGCTAATGTTTAGGTCTTTGATCCACTTTGAGTTAATTTTGGAATAAAGTGTGAGATGGACATCCTCTTTCATTCTTTTGGAAATGGATATCCAATTCTCCAAACACCATTTATTGAACAGGCTGCTCTTTCCCAGTTGCTTCGGCTTCACTGCCTTATCAAAGATCAGTTGTCCATAGATGTGAGGGTCTACTTCTGAACACTCAATTCGATTCCATTGATCAGTATATCTGTCCTTATGCCAGTACCATGCTGTTTTGAGCACTGTAGCTTTGTAATATGCTTCAAAGTCAGGTAGTGTGAGACCTCCCACTTCACTCCTCTTTCTCAAGACATTTTTGGCTATTCGGGGCACCTTACCCTTCCAAATAAATTTAGTTATTGGTTTTTCTATTTCTGTAAAGTAAGTTGTTGGGATTTGAATTGGTATTGCATTGAATCTGTAAATCAGTTTAGGTAAAATTGCCATCTTAACTATATTTAGTCTTCCAATCCATGAACATGGTATGTTCTTCCATTTTTTCAGGTCTTGTTCAATTTCTTTTAGCAGTTTCTTATAGTTTTCTATGTAAAGGTCTTTTGTGTCCTTGGTTAAGTTTATTCCTAAATACTTGATTCTTTTGGTTGCTATTGTAAATGGGATTTTTTTCTTGATTTCCTCCTCTTGTTGCACATTACTTGTGTATAGGAACACTACAGATTTTTGCATGTTGATCTTGTAGCCTGCTACTTTGCTGTATTCATTGACTAGTTCTAGTAGCTTTGCTGTAGATTTTTCTGGATTTCCTACATATAGAATCATGTCATCTGCAAATAGTGAAAGTTTTACTTCTTCGTCTCCAATTTGGATGCCTTTTATTTCTTTTTCTTGCCTAATTGCTCTAGCTAGAACTTCCAGCACAATGTTGAATAGCAATGGTGATAGTGGGCATCCCTGTCTTGTTCCTGATCTTAGAGGAAAAGCTTTCAGTCTCTCCCCATTGAGTGTGATGTTAGCTGTGGGTTTTTCATATATTGCCTTTATCATATTGAAAAAGTTCCCTTCTATTCCTATCCTTTGAAGTGTTTTCATCAGGAAAGGATGTTGAATTTTGTCAAATGCCTTTTCTGCATCAATCGAGATGATCATGTGGTTCTTCTGCTTTGATTTATTGATGTGGTGTATTACATTAATTGATTTTCTTGTGTTGAACCAGCCTTGCATACCTGGAATAAATCCCACCTGGTCGTGGTGTATAATTCTTTTAATGTGTTGCTGGATTCGATTTGCAAGTATTTTGTTGAGGATTTTTGCGTCTATATTCATTAAAGAAATTGGTCTATAATTTTCTTTTTTTGTAGTATCTTTGCCTGGTTTTGGTATTAGGGTGATGTTGGCTTCATAGAAAGAGTTAGGTTGCTTTCCCTCTTCTTCAATTTTTTTGAAGAGATTGAGCAGGATTGGTACTAATTCGTTCTGGAATGCTTGGTAGAATTCACATGTGAAACCATCTGGTCCAGGGCTTTTCCTTTTTGGGAGCTTTTTGATGACTGACTCAATCTCTTTACTTGTGATTGGTTTGTTGAGGTCATCTGTTTCTTCTTGAGTTAATGTTGGTTGTTTATGCTTTTCTAGGAAGTTGTCCATTTCATCTAAGTTGTCTAGTTTATTAGCATATAGTTGCTCATAGTATCTTCTCATTATCTCCTTAATTTCTGCAGGGTCAGTAGTTATATTTCCTTTCCCATTTCTGATTGCATTTATTTGCATCTGCTCTCTCTTTTTTTTTGTTAGCCTAGCCAGTGGTCCATCGATTTTATTGATTTTCTCAAAGAACCAACTTCTGGTTTTGTTGATTCTCTCTATTGTTTTCCTGTTCTCAATTGCATTTATTTCTGCTCTAATCTTTGTTATTTCTTCCCTTCTGCTTGCTTTGGGGTTAGTTTGCTGTTCTTTCTCTAATTCCTCCAGGTGAGCAGTTAACTCTTCAATTTTTGCTCTCTCTTCTCTTTTAATATAGGCATTTAGGGTAATAAATTTCCCTCTCAGCACCGCCTTTGCTGCATCCCATAAGTTTTGATAAGTTGTGTTTTCATTGTCATTTGCCTTGAGGTATTTACTAATTTCTCTTGTAATTTCTTCCTTTACCCACTGGTTTTCTAAGAGGGTGTTGTTTAGCCTCCATATGTTTGTGAATTTTATGACCTTCTGCCTTTTATTTATTTCCAACTTCATTCCATTGTGATCTGAGAAAGTGTTTTGTATAATATCAATATTTTTAAATTTGTTGAGACTTGCTTTGTGACCCAACATGTGGTCTATCCTAGAGAATGTTCCATGAGCACTTGAGAAAAAAGTGTATCCTGCTGTTGTTGGATGTAGTGTTCTATAAATGTCGTCAAGTCTAGTTCATTTATCATACAATTCAACATCTCTGTTTCTTTAGTGATCCTCTGTCTAGATGTTCTATCCATTGATGAGAGTGGTGTACTGAAGTCTCCAACTATTATTGTAGAGGTATCTATTTCTCCTTTCAGTGATCGCAGTGTTTGCCTCATGAATTTTGGGGCATTCTGGTTTGGTGCATAAATATTTATGACTGTTATGTTTTCTTGATGAATTGACCCTTTTATTAATATATAGTGTCCTTCTTTGTCTCTTTTAATTGTTTCGCTTTTGAAGTCTAACTTGTCTGATATTAATATAGTTACTCCCACTTTTTTCTGGTTGTTGTTTGCATGAAATATCTTTTTCCACCCTTTCACTTTCAGTCTATGTTTGTCCTTGTGTCTAAAGTGAGTTTCTTGTAGACAGCATATAGATGGGTCCTGTTTTTTAATCCATTCTGCCAGTCTGTGTCTTTTTATTGGGGAGTTTAATCCATTTACATTTAGTGTTATTACTGTAAGGGCAGTACTTTCTACTACCATTTTGTTTTTTGGAATTTATATGTCATATCTTATTTTTTCCTCTCCTTTTACTTTTCCTGATAATCTTCATTTCTGCACTCTTCTCCAACTCTCTCTCTCCTGTCTTTTCCTATCAGCCTGTAGCACTCTCTTTAGTATTTCTTGTAGTGCCGGTCTTTTATTCACAAACTCTCTCAGTGTCTGTTTGTCTGAAAATGTTTTAATCTCTCCCTCATTTTTGAAGGAAAGTTTTGCTGGATATAGAATTCTTGGTTGGCAGTTTTTCTCTTTCAGTATCTTAAATATATCATGCCACTGTGTTCTTGCCTCCATGGTTTCTGCAGAGAAATCTGTACATAGTCTTATTGACTTTCCTTTATATGTGATGGATTGCTTTTCTCTTGCTGCTTTCAGAATCCTCTCTTTGTCTTTGACATTGGACAATCTGACCAGTAAGTGTCTTGGAGTAGGTCTATTGGGATCTATTCTATTTGGGGTACGTTGTACTTCTTGAATCTCTAATTTTCTGTCTTTTATAAGAGTTGGGAAATTTTCAGTGAATATGTCTTCTATTACTCTTTCTGCCCCTTTTCCCCTCTCTTCTTCTCCTTCGGGGATACCCATAACACATATATTTGTGCATTTCATGTTGTCACTCAGCTCCCTAAGACCCTGCTCATATTTTTCCATTTTTTTCGCCATTTGTTCTTTTGTGTGTATGAATTCAAATGACCTGTCTTCCAGTTCACTGATCCTTTCTTCTGCCTGTTCAAATCTACTGTTGTGTCCCTCCATTGTGTTTTTCATCTCCTCCATTGTGGCCTTCATTCCCATGAGTTCTGCCATTTGTTTTTTTAAGTTTATGAATTATTCTTTATGGTCAGCCAGTGTCTTCTTTATATCCTTCAGCTCCTTTGCTATATCTTCCTTCATTTCATCAAATTTATTTAGCATTAGTTGCCTCCACTCCTGTGTCTCAGCTGAGCTATTAGTTTGTTCCTTTGGCTGGTCCATGTTTTCATGTTTCCTGGTATGGCTTGTTATCTTAAGTTGTCTAGGCATCTGATTCTCTTGATTAGTTTATTTTGGAGCTTGTTTTCTGTCTTTTACCTAGTGGTTTTCTTGTTGGTTGGCTTTGTTCTCTGGCCTCTGTTATTCAGTTCAACTTATTCTAGACCTCTAACTTAGGTTCTATTTAGTTGATCAGAATTTTTCCCCTCTTGTTTTTTCTGTTTCTTGCTCTGCCTCTATGTAACCTTTTTGTGAGTGGGTCTCCTCAGATATGGTCGACCCTGGTCAGATTTTCCCAGTCTAGTGAGGCCCAGGTCTCATTGGGAGGGTATGGAGTTTTCCTGAGAATGAGACCCTCCTATGAGGCCTTTAGAATTGGTGCTTTTCCTCTCCTGTCCAGCAGGTGGCGCTGGCCAGCCCGCAGCTCCCCCACCAGTGTAAGGAGGTATGGAGCCTTTAGTTCTCCTGGTGACTCTGATCCTGTCAGGGGCGTGGTTGACTGAAACTGGAATCTGAATTCCAGCCCCTGGGGTCTGAATTCCCAGAAGGAGGACTGTCAGTTGAGCTGGGGCTTCCTCCACTCTCCCAATCCTCAGACCTCCAGTTGTCTCTCAGGGGCACTATTCCCTTCTCCTCTCTTCTCTTTGGGGCCTCTCCAGGTAGATTCCTTGGTCAGCCTGAGTTGGCAATTAAAGACGGGGGTGGAGGCCTTCAGTAGTGAATACGGAATTCAAAGACACTGTGGGTACTCTGTCTCCCCTCAAGCCCAGCCTAGTCCCTCAACCTGGGCTTTCTGATAGAAAATAACCACATATATTACTTTTATATTTAAAAAAAGAAAAAAAAAAGTAGAAAAGAAATCAAGAAAAAGAAAAAAGGAAAAAAAAAAAGAGTCTCTTTTAAACCTCTTTCCCCAGCCTGGAAGTTTTGTCAGTGTCAGAATAGAGCATTTAAAGATATGCTTTGGGCTATTGTCTGATAATTACTCTCCAACCGCTTCAGTTCCACCCTTGCTGGGGGCTATTGAAATGCAAAAAGATAAGGGATCCGTGAGAAGCCAGAAGGGACAAAATGTAAGGGAAAAAAAAATGGCTTTTTTGGAGTCTGGGAATGGGTGCCCGCTTTTACGTGCCCCCACTTCTTGGAGCCCAGCCCTTCTTTAGCACCCCAGCTCCCAAAGTTAGCTAATTAATTTGTTAATTAATTCTGCAGTTGAGGCTGGGTTGAGCCTCCCTTCTTGCCCTCAGCAGATTGCTGTGTTTTTTTTGTTGTTTTTTTTTACCCCCTTTCAGGGAGCCGGCAGCAAGACAGTCTGTGAGGTCTGGGTGGGGAGGGGCGCCAGACCCCTGGTCCGGGGAACTTACAATGTTCGCTGCGATCTCAGCTTTTCCTCCAGTTCCAAACTTGTGTCCAATGTGTGACTGGTGACTGGAGACCCCGAAAACACTGTTTCATATAGTTCTTGGGTAATTGCCAGCTGCTCTAGGGGAGAGACGAATTTCTGCTCCTCACCACTCCGCCATCTTGCCCTGCCTCTCGCCAGCTTCTTTTGATGTGACATCTGTGCTTTATGAGTTGTGTTCTGGGGTGAGAGTATCCCTAGTTCTTCAGCTTGCATCTCCCAGTGTGGAATACCCAACCTATTGGTGGGCTGGGGCAAGGGTGATACGGGCCCCAATATTTTTGACATACTGTGACTAGGGTAGAGTGTCTGCTATATGAGCAGATGTTGGATATGGATTCCTCAACCTCTCAACTGCACTCTTCTGAAATTTCGTTTTGTCAACCAATATCTTGGAAAGGGTAGATGAGAAATTCTAGTGACTTACCCTTCTTACTCAGGTACCATAGACCTTGACTGGGAGCCGATGGGGGAGGGAGCCTCATCTTTGGGCAGAACTGTGTAAAGCAGAACTGGAGAGCTGGGAAGGGAATGGGTCACAGTTCCTGTGCCACTAAATTTCACTGTTCTTATTCAGACTTAATAGATTTTATTGAACAAATGTTTCTTCATTTGCTGTATGCCCTTAGAACAATTTTCAGACAGTTTAAATTTTGTTTTCTGTAGTTGTTGATTTGTTCTGTTTTATTTTTTACAATTTCACCAGTTATATTTGTTTTACTATGAACAGGATTATGGAGCTACTTGTGCTACCTTTCTGCAAGTGGGATGCCTCATCTCCCATTCTTATGGTTGTAGGGTACTATCACTTGCTCTTGAACTGTTATAAAAATATCTTAACTCTTTTTCCTATTTCTAATATTGCCAATTTTAAACCATCTTCTACTGATTCCAACTTTATTTTGTTGCGGAGTTAATAGTACAACATGACACAGTTATAAAATGTATATAACCTACTGGTAGAATGGCTAGGTTCAAACCTTTGCTTTAACATGCAATAGCTATAAAACTCTGGGGAAGTTACTTAATCTTTATTTGACTCAGTTTTCTCATCTGTAAAATACTGGTACCTACTTAATAAATATGGTAAATAAATGAAGTAATATGTAGAAAGTGCTTAGGACAGTGCCTTGATATCTATCATTCCTTTTTTGGTCATATGGTAAACTGTTTAGAACACTAATTGGACTAATCAAGTTCTTTTTTTCCCAGATTCATCTCCCATTTGCTTCTCAGGTACCATAATATAGTTCTCCAACCAGATCATATTCTTTCTTATCATTACACCATTACACAGTAGTTAATCTTGTTCTTTGTCCTAGAATGTCTTTCCATTTTTTCACCTTAATGTGTGTGTGTGTGTATTATTGTAGTAGCAAGATAATTTAAATTTCTTGATAGTTCCTTCCCCAAACAGAAATAGTTCCTCACACTGTGGGCTCCAAAGATTGGGTGAATTTTTCTCTGGTTTCAGACTTGCTATGATGCACAGTAATTATTTGTTTAAATGTCTGTCTTTTCGTCTTAACTATAGCTCTGTGTGAATGAGCTTCCCATGTATTCAGCACAAAATATGGTGCATGTAAGTATTTAATTAATATTTACAAAACTAATGATTAAAATTAAGAATAGAATCAAAATTATGAAGGGAATGCTTACATATTTAAGGAAATATATTGCTGTGGTATTTTCCAGAATCATAAAATTTCAAGAATTGGAAGGGACCTTAAATGTCAGGCAGATTTCAAACAGCTTACCAAGATATTCTTGTTAGTAATTTTACAAAACTTACAAGACACTCATTTCCATTTAAAAAAGAGTCATTTCAATTTTTAGAATCCTAAGATTCAGAACCATAAATTTTCTTAACATAGTACACTTGATCCTTTTTCTACCTCCTAGAGCCATGAGAACATGTTTAATCCCTCTTTCTAAATTTAAAATCCAAACTTGTCATATCTCTAGTCTCTTGCCTCCAAGCTAAACATTCCCATTGCATTCATCTGTCTACACATACCAAAATCTTTTTTTCTTTCCAGAACTACATGCCAAATTGGGAATATATATTTCCTAAGACTTAGCATGGAACCTCCAGTATATCATGGTCCATGCGGATTGTTGGAGAACTGTCACGTCTCCCATTATGCTTTTATGAATGCAGACAAAATTTCCACAGTGCATTTTACAACTCTTAATGCTTGATGAGGTCTACCATTCCAGTTATGACTTCTGTAAATTTCTTTTTTTTTTAAAGTTACTTAACCTTTTATATTGTAATAATGTTCACATAGAATGGTCTCCAATATATACTATTAATTTATATCTGTATACTTGAATATAATCAAATAAACTTTCATTAAACTTCATTTGAAATTCTGCTCCTTACTTAATTTAATCCCCAAATACCTAAAATATTTGAGGTCTTATGATTTATAGTTTTGATGCAAATTAGAAACTAAAAACAAAAAATACAATGGCAAAGGATTTCCATAGTAGAATAAAATTTCTATTTGAGATTGCCTGAACCTGAAAAAATGCCAAGAAAAGGAAATTCCACTGTTTAAAATCTTTAGTTGGAATGGAAAATAAAATCACTTTTAGGTTAGAAAACCAAGGCCTATAGTTGGTTGTGTTTTTTCAATATTATACATTAAAAATCAGTCACATTTTGCTTTAAATGTTACAAAACATTGTTTTTTTATACCTGACATTGTTGCCTACTTCCATCTTCTTTAAATATTACTACTCAAAAAGAAATATTACTACTGAAATCCAGATCCTTAAGGAAGACTCCCTCCTATAATAAAAGTGGAAGTATAATCATAATTTTTATAGAATTGGGTCAAAATTCTGAAATGTTTTCTATTTATCTTTTTCTAAAAACACATTGAACACAAAATCATTTTGTATACAACACAGTGTGTTTGACATCCATTTTTGTCTTTTCATGCATTAACCAAATATGGTTCCAGATTCTCTTTTTTTTCTGGATTTCTGAACAGGGGTTTTCCAATTGCTAGCATCTTGAATTTTCTCACAGTCCTATTTCATTTTTGCTGTGCTTCAGTGTTGGGTCATCCTCCATTCCTGCTCTGACATTGAACATAAAATCTTGGAAAATAATAATTCACTTTGTTATCTTATATGTTTTCAGACATTCTCTCTCTTGAGAGGCATCAGCCACTATCCCAAATCATAAATGGCAACCTTCATTAATAATTTTAATTCACTTCTCAGTTCTTTGTAGAAGTCTTAGTTTAGGCCATTACTATATTTTAAGAATTATATACCATTTCAAAGAACAAGTTCATACTGCCTGTTAGAGCAATCTAGAAAGGAAAGGAAATTGTAAAATAATATTAACAACAACACATTCAAAAATATATCTATAGGGAAAACTCAACTATAATACTCCTACAGTGAAAAGGTTTCTCTATTTGGTTTTTGGCACAGTTATAGATGACTCTTGCACCACTAATAATAATTTAATAAATTCATTCTTGCAACAGGAAAATAGATACTTCTAAAGACAAAATCAAAAGCAGATGCATCTTTATGCAGAGTTTTTTGCCTGGAATGGAGTTAGTGTGAAGTTAATTCTGAGATACCTGAGTTAAGAATATATATTTCTACAAAGAAGAACAGAATATACTTCTTATAGCAGTACAAAATAATTGACATATGAGATTTCCAAGGTTATCATATGTCAAAGGCACACACTGAAATCAAACATATGCCCTGGCACCCTTGCCAATTAAAGAGAAGCACTAATTAGAATTCCAACACTCATTATTATCAAATAGGTTGGAAATGGGAAGTAATTTTAACCTGAAAAATTAATTTGAATCTTTTGTATATATTAATGAATATAAGGTGCAGTAGAACTGAACCTTTTTTTTTTTTTTTTCCTTAATTATAATGAAAGGCCAGGTACAGGGTCAATATTCAAGTTTTTCTTTCTTGCCACCATCAAATTCTATCAAGGAACAAATCACTCCTCATTAAGGTAAGTCCTATGGGAGGGCAAATGCTTGACAGTCATATATAGATACCAGGATGTCATGTAGGATTTTCTCCCTTTGTCCTAATAATATGGTTAAAGTTCTAAGCTAGGCAGTAAGGGCACCAAATAGAGAAATAAACAGGGTGAACCTCTTGTCCCCAGGGCTTCCAGTATAAAAGTGAGTGTTAGAATAAGAAGGCTGACAGGAGAGGGTTGTCAGTCTTTTGTGGAGTATAATATATGAGGTGAGAAACATTCTCTCTCCAAAGCCAAGTGAAGGAAGTTCCAAGAGTTAACTAGGATTAGGGATATTTTTAAGAAGGAAGCAGTCACATAGTGGTGGTGGCCTCAAGCTTCATCTCGTACTTCTAGCACAGAAGAGTAGGTGACTAAGAGCATTCTCTGGAGATTGTTTCTGGAACTAAAATAATTAACGTGTGTTTGTTGTCAATCCTACTCTTCAAATACGGGAAAGAAGAGAGACATATTTAGCATTTTTCTTGTGAAATTTGAGTGCATTCCTGCATGTAGAATGAATACACAATGGAGCTTACCTCTGGTCTTTGCATATCTGATAAAGGATCTGCAGAGTAGCTCACTCCAGCAGGATGGTGCTGCAGTGAACCTGGGAACGTTATGGAGCCCACTTCCATTCTACCCCACAATTGTGTAGCCTCTAAGTGGCAGAAGAGTTCCCCAGTGTTTTCTAGTGGCTCTACAAGAACAAACATGTAGACCAGATAAGTGCAAGGTCCTTAGTGTCTCCACATGGCTGCTGGATCAAGGAGAGCCCTGGAACACCCAGAAGGGGTAAAGGTCATCTATTCCTGACAGGGTCAGGGGAAGATAAGATGCTTTTTTAGAAGATTTTATCATGTGTAGAGAGATCTGTAGAATGATAAGTAGACTGAACCAGAATAAAGTCTACAATCTATCCCATCGATGACAAATGGGCAGTATGATAAAGAGACTCCTGTCTATTTTATTCTTCTTTCATATTCCTAATCCCTGAAGAGAATATACCTGGAACAGTGAGGGAAAGAAATGTTTCAGAGTCAGAACACAATGGCCTCTCCTTTAACCCAAGCAACAGTTGTATAAAAACTAACTTTGAATTGAGTTTGAGGCTGAACTTTTAAAATGAATTAGAATTTAATTTTAATTAATGGGAAAATATTGTATTAGTCACTCAGTGTTTGTGAAAACTTGTGCAATCATATCCAGACCCAGAGGAAAAGCGGGATCCAAAATAGTTGAAAGTAGAGGTTGGAATAAAGTGATGAAGAAAAGTGATGCTACCATGTCATAGAGCTTACAATTTAGTTGGAAAGACAGCATTACAGAAAGCATTACACATAACTTAGAAGATACTACTGAAAATTGGAAGGTAGAATAATAAGGAACATAAATAGGACAAATTGCAAGATTTCCTATGGGTTGTAGCATGCAAAGGCTAATCAAGAACTGTAGAAATCTACTGAATTCAGACCACAGAATGATCTTAGCTTTTCCTTTTGACCTTTTGCAAGAACACCAGGCTCTTAATCTGCTCTGTAGGATTAGAGTAGTGGTTCTCAATGAGGAGTTGGATGGGAGGAGGGCATTTTTTTTACTAGTAGATATCTGGTAGTATCTGGAACATTCTTGGTTGTCACATCTGGGAAGGTGGAGAGAGGAGGAGGGAGGGGTACAGACATCAAATAGGTAGTGACCTAGGATGCAGCTGAGTATCTTAACATCCTACAATGCACAGGACAAACCCCATAACAGAGAATTATCTGAATGAGATGTCAGTAGTGCCAACCTTGGAGTAAAGTAACAAGTTAATAGCTTTTACCCATATCCCTATGAGTGATGAACCAGCAATATAAGATCAGGGGAATCATATGAGTTAGGTGTGCTTGGAGGATGCCATCTTAAAATAGTTTTAATTAGAAGAAAGGGGTTTATATGTTGTATCGTGAACTTTAATAACTAATATAAATCATTATACATCTTTCCTGCAGAACTGACAAAGAGCCTTCTTTGATAATTTAATTCATCTAGGTTTATGATAGCACTGGAGAACCACTACCAACATGCACAAATTAATCTGACCATTTAGACATTTTCACATAATTTTTTGTGAACCTAATATTTTTTAGAATTTGAACTTATTAGAAACACTTATTCAAAAATATATTTGAAAGCCTTCTATGAATTAAGCATTAAGAAACATAGGAAAAAAACTTTTAATGTTCCCTGCTTTCAAGAAGCTTAGAGACCAGTGAAAAATAAGGAATATCAACAAGGACTAATTCTCTTTTTACCTTTAATTTCTTCTTTTGTTGAAAAAATAATATATATCTTAGATGAAAGCAGACATCTGTAAATATCAAAGAATACATTTTAATTTGATAAAGAATATTGAATAATTTTATAGGGTGACAGATACACATTTAAATTCTATGACTTCCATGAAATATAATACAATTAATATAACATTTAGAAATAATAATGAACAAAACTTTAATCTTGAATACATTCATTATCACATTTTAAAATGAAATATATTACTCTATAATGAAAACCAGTGATAAAATGTTAAACTTTATTTTTCTCTAAAGGCCATTTTCTTATAATGTTCTCTGCAATTGTGAGGGATTGTCTTCAGAGACCTACATTAAAAGGAAACCTGTACAGTTTTGGATACTTGGTATTAAAAAGCAAACAAATAAACAGATGTTCTAGGTAAAAATTAACTTAAATAAGTTACTTCCAATTATAAGCACATTAAACTTGTCATTGAAGCAATGAAAAGAGCCCTGTTATTCTTAGTTCTTTAACACCATGAGTAGCTTACCTGGTATTTTTTGATATAGTTATACATCACAACTTCTTCCATGTCAAAAATAAGATTTTCCCTCCATCATTAGCAAGACTGTAAAATTTTATTTAAATTTTGCAAGAAAAAAATGTCAGAAACACTATAATGGTCTTTTGATTAAATATGTTGAATTTAAAACTGCATCATCTTACATCTCTTAATTCATTCTGAGGTTCAAAAATAGCTCCTTATATAAACATTGTCTGATGCATAGATGTGGAAGTATGGGACCTATAAATTACAGTCTGTTAGCTAAGTGACTCTCCACTTTTCACAAAGAAAATACTTCACAAATTATTATTTCAAATTATTTAATCTATCCAAATGTGTGACTTCCATTTAATTCATTTTAAATTTATATATTAAAAATTTCAAATCATTCTGAAAAACTTTACTCTTCAATTTCTATACTGTGTTTTAGATTTATATAACAGTCCATGAGATTTTTCATAATTATACAGTTGTAAACAGGGTTGAGGAAACTAGGAATGGCTTGCTTGGAAATGTATCTGCTTTAATAACAAGTGGAGGTTAATCGGAAAATAACAAAATGAATATATGGGAACATTTCTTAAGTATCAGACCTTTGTGGATTTTGTATGTACACTGTTTATTTTTTCCAAGCAGAATAAAATGTTCCTTTCTTCATCTCAGTTGTTGATGCATTTGTGTAGATACATTCTGTATTCATTTATAAATAACATACATGTTTTGTAAAATCTGCTTCCACTGGTCTTTTAACTAGGTTTATATGCATGTGTTTGTCTAGCTAGCCTGACTCTGTGTGTATCTATAGTTACACATACACATTTATTTATATATTTAGATTCTCTAGGGACATATCTCCAAATGGGTAGCATAAGGCATTCAGGAAACACAGACCTGTGATACATGTTGACATAAAAAATGATACGTTTCCTTTTATGTATAAGGATATTATACTACAGATGACAACCTTTCTGAGAATTCAGTGTTTCTAAAATGTGGTGAAAATAAAGAAGGGGCTAGGCAGCTACATTATATCGAAGGGTGAAAATAATCAGGAAAAAGCCATAAAGGCAGTTAAGGTTTACAGTGGTCTTTTTAATCACTGCATATCAGCAATTAATTTGATCTGCAGTCTAAGAAGCATTTTATAATTAATTTCTCAGCATTTACCACATATAAGCCGTCACTTTAAAGTGCTATGTCATTAACAAATCCCATTTTTTTCATAAAGAATAGGCATACTGATCTACATTTTTCCATGCTGCCAAGACAGAATGGACTCAAGGGATATTATCTTATTCAGAAAGAACCTTTCAAGGTTGAATAAAAGAAATGGTGCAGGGTCCCTGGGAGAGGGAAGTGATCATCATTTTCACCTTCAACTCCTCTTTGATGTGGCAGAGTCAATTTTTAATCAGCAGCCATCAGACTGGGCTTCATTTCGCCTTACAAAGTCCTATTACACTGCCACTTTCTGGAAGGAGGTGATAAGGACAATGCTCTTCTTTTTCTCTTCATAGAGAACTGCATATGATGAGTCCCTTTGGAGAGGCTTGATAAAAAAATAAAATTAAATTAAAAAAGAGTGAGTATGTAGGGATAAAGGTCACCTCTCTGTCAGAATTAACTCTTCAAGACAACAAACTTTGATTTTCCTGTGTTTGTTTTTAGGAACTCTCCTATTGTCTTTGGAGGCAATGGCAGTAATAAGCTGAAGAGGGGAAAAGAGGAGTAAATGCACACAGCTTTTGATGAAAATGATATTTAGACTTATTAGTCACCCCGGCTAACCAACACAGGGTATATAATGCTAATGAACATTATAGTGATTAGTGATGTGTAGGAAAACATACAATTAAAACCTACTTCTTTTAGCAGTATACCTCAAAGAAATCATTTATCATCAGAGTGCACATAAGTGCCACACAGACACAGTAAGAGAAAAATGCTTCTATGCATTCAGCTAAATTGAAAAAATGAAAAGGGGAGAAAAAAAAAAGCCCACTATTTTCTCCCTCTGGAAGTGTTTTTTTTTTGTTTTGTTTTGTTTTGTTTTGTTTTTATGTTAAGTAAACCTAAATTATTTTTTAAACTATGCACTCATGCAGAAAAGCCTCTATACTCTCTTAGTATCATTTATTGTAGTCAGCAGTCTTAATTGCCTCACTGAAATGGATCAGAGTTCTGGGAATTACCCAGTAAAATGATGTTACTTCTCTCCAGCCTCCACATCCTTTGATATAATCTCATTAAAAATATCAGGCCTCTAGGTGAGGGAATACATATGGATGCTAAATGCATGTTAAGCAGGAGCACCCAAACTGATGACCTAGTTATTACAGAATAGAGCAGAAGAAGATGAATTTTAATTCTGAAGTACAGCAGTTTCCTTCTTGGTTAATACCATAATTATTAACATATTTTTGGAATGAATTTGCTTGTTACCCTTGAAAAAGATAATAATACTGAACCAACTAAAATACTGAAATGACATTTTTTGGAATAAAACAAACTCCCATTTTCCAGAAGACCACACAAGTGAAAAAACACATGTAGTTTCATTAACTGTAATTACTAAAAGGAGATGGGAAAAGATGTGTGCCAAATCCCTTTTTGTGTGTGTTCTCAAAATGTAGCTGGGTTGAAAAAATATAAACCTCGAGAGGAAACACACTCATCACCCAGCCAAATAAGAAGGGGAAAGAGTGGAGGGAGAGTCATGCTGAGTCCACCATGTGAAATGATTAGATTTTTATAGAATTGGATTTCCTGTTATAAATTGGAAAGTATAGTTCCACAAAAGCTAAGAAGGTATAGAGCATACAAGTGTCCTGTGCTGTGTAATCCAATGTGTTGCAAAAACAACACATTGGTGTTGAATAATGTGGAGAGAGAAATCATACTGCAGTGCCAGAGATAATTTTTCTAGTTTCCAAAATAAAATTTCAATATTTAATCACCAATAATTTATAATTCCAAAGATGCAGATAGCTCAGCTATCCAAGTAGACTTTTATCCAATTCAGCAAATTTGGAAAAATAGATTGTTTTGCTAAAAATGATATTTCATTACCCTAAAATAAAATACAAAGTGCGGTGAAGTATAAAATTATAAAGTGATGTAGACGTTACTTACCACCACTACTACCACTTTGGAACAACTTTAGAGTGAAAGCCTATCTGTTTTTTGATTATATAGGAAACCTGATTCCTAACTATATCTTTGCTTTGCCGCATTCCCACACCAGCTATTATTTTGCTGTATTGAAATATGCTTTGAGATAATGTGTTGAAAATAATAAATGGCAAGAATCTTTTTTTTATTTTATATATTGGTCAAAAGTTGATTTGCTAGAAGAAAAGGGTTTAAGAAATCCATCCTGGGTTATCCAGGTTAGTATGTTAAATTGTAATTCTGGGAAGTAAAATGAGGAAATTATTATCAATTGGCTACAACTCAGTAAAATAAGGAAATTGATTTGTTCATTTCACACCATTTACAGAGATGAATAGCAATTATTTCAGCTATACCAGTCATTTTTATTCTTAGAAGAGTCCAAATTCTTTTACAAAGAAGCAAAGCTGATTTCTTGAGCATATGTTCTTCAAGGGTCTACCAATGGAATAAAAAAAAATGTGAAATTAAAGTCCATTGAAGTACCATGATCAGAGATATGAAAGTAAGACTAGGAAGTAGAGGAGTTGAAGTCTCTTTCTACAGTCCGTGCTTGACTGTTATGCACCTCAGGTATTTAAAGTTTTTCAAAGTCTGGGTGTGTTTACATGCAATCTTCTTTCTCCTTAGGATGACTTTGTAACACTTTCTCCACTTGGCAAGCACTTAACTCATTCTTCAAGGGCCAAATAGATACAGTTTCTGCTTGGACTGTGTTCCCTCCCTCACACCCAAGATTCCTCCTCTCTGCTTTGATTTGGCATTTATCTCTGACTGTTGGACAGAAAGAAAACTGAACGTGCTTGTTTCTGAAATGCTATCATTTAGCACAGGACTCAATAGAATAGGATTTTGAAAAGTAAATAATTTATTTCTTCACCTGAGGGTCTGTGGTTATATATTTTAGCCTTGGAGTAAAGGAAGAACAGCAGAAAATGTATTTGTAGCTGGGGAAAGATTGATCAAGCTGGTGGAGAGCAGCTCCAGGCTATTCCCAGTAAATAACAGCTCACCTTGCCCACTTCATTTGACTTGAGATCTAGTATAGTATGCCACCATCATCATGTCCTTGTAATATATTTTTTTGAGAGTGATTCTGCAATAGGCAACATATAAAGTCTTGTTCCTTACACATTTGTATAAACTTTTTCATATAATAAATTTAGTCTTTTATTCTCTATTCTCTTTTTTTTTTTGGAAAACAAAAATTCTGTAAGTTTAATAGTCACTGAATAAAATATGATTTCCTTCTACGAAGCATTTTAGTCTTTCTTTAGCTGCTTATTACACAGCATCTCATTTGGTTTGAGACAAGCTAGTTTTCACTTTAAATTGTGTGATTTAATTCAGTTCAATATGTTGAACCACTTTTTAGTATTCTATTGAAAATTAGAGGAAATCGTCAAATAGGTTAGTACAATGAATTCTCCTGTTTTCTCTCTCAGTTTATCTCCTCTGACATTCCTAAATTTTTCCTTGTGCTAATGTACCAACAAGTACTGGTTTTTTATCCTTGCCAAACATGAACATGAAAATTAAAGTTAGTTACAGATGGTTTTTTTAATACAAAGTAAGAATATTTGTGAACTTAGCTTTCTAGCCCATGTTTCCTATGTTTCAGATATCACCTTATAAAATACAACACATAGACAATGGAATCTTTGTGGCTTTTCATAGTCTTTAAACAGCTGAATGTAGAACATAACCTTTGAGATGTTGCTATTTGATTGAAAAACACTTTAAGCACAAATATATATGAGGATTTGTAAATACTCAAAGACTCATACTATTTCAAACATTATGTTTTCATGCTCAACTTTAAACTGAGAATCATTATCAACACTGATCTTTGAATGGAGAAACATGTTATGGGCACTAATCCTTCATATGTAAAGTCTTCTAGCTGCACTAGTTTTCATAACAAATAGAAAATTGTTTTAGTTGGCTATACAGAGAATATAGAATTTTTTGACTTAGGTGTATTTTCATACCACAAAGATAAAACATATTCAATTAAATTGCTTATGACTGGGCAAAACCCTCCTAAGAAATAGACAATTATTTGATTTTTTACCAAAGAAAAATATTTTTTTCCTGGAAAACCAATCTAGGCCTACTCTTTCTATATTTATTTTCAAAAGATGTTGAAAATTCTTTCTACAACCAATAATCATTAACATTTACTGAGCTTTTACTGTGTGCCAGGGACTTTGCTATACCAGCTATATTTGAGTAACAGCGCTATGAGATGGTACTTAGTCTTTTTATATAGTTGAGGGAAATATGGCTTAGGGAAAATAAATTACGGTCCCAAGTCAATTTAGTAAGTGGCAGAGCAAAATTTTTACCTGGGGAGTCTAACTATATAGCCTACATTCTTAACCACTAACCATGAAATAAGTGTTCAATAATTTTCTGGAACAGGAGAGAGAAATATAAAGATGAATGGAGAAAGAATGAAAGAAATGAAGGAAGGATGATGGGGCAGAGTGAGAAAATGTTCTACTTGATGTAGAGAATTTCCATGAATTTAAAGGAATTAAGAGGATTTATTTCTAAATGTTTAAATATGAATGTTTTATAACTAAGCCTACAAAAGAACTTAACTTTTCTACTCATTTTACTGAATTTTTTCTATAAAATATTACTGACATTCTAAATAATAATTTTGAAAAAATGGTGGGGTAGATTGTGCAATTGGCTGCAATACTCCACCCTTCCCTGTAACCACACCCTTCCTATGAACTCATCATGAGTGGATATGTTTTCCCATCTTTGACATTGGGTTGGGTAATAAAACTTACTTGGGCAGATGGTGTGCATGTGCATGCGTGTATGTGTGTGTGGCATGGATTACAATATTATCATTATACCATGTAAAAGGTAGTGGACTTCAAGAAGGAGATAGATATTTTACATATGTATGAATAAACCCTTTCTTGCATTTCATACGCTATACATCTTAGCACAAATAGAATCTCCTCTCTCCATTTCATAAATATGTATAAATATAATTATTATATTTTAGTAAAGCAGGTGGCAGAACTGATAGGTTATGAGCCTTGCAGACAGATTTTTCTTAATTTAATTAGATTATCTTTAGGCAGAACAAATACTCTCCCAGATGATAATGGTTCCCTTTATTCCCTGCTCAGCTCCTATACAACTGCACTACCTCCTGAGCACTAAAGGCATTTGCAGTCACCACCCTTGGATTTAAAGGCACTCATCAGTGTCTACTTTATGGCTCGAAGTTGATCGTTCTTGTATTTATTATCTTTACCCCATTTTAAGGCTTCTTTCACAATATTGTAAAATTAAACCTCCTAGAATACTGCTTTCTTCATGTAATTATTTTGTTACAGTGCCTGTGATGGCTTCCGGTTGTATCTATTTTATAGCATACATATCACCCTGACTGATATTCAAGTTCAAGTTCTTCCATAATCCTTTCCTAATGTATGCTAAAAGGATCTGCACAATTCCTTCTCAGCCAATCAAAGGTATACTCACTCATACACACACACACTGTCTTACTCTCATTTCAATACCACACTTTATTTTTTCTAATGGAATTTGTCCTCTTATGCATAGATTAAACCTCACTCTTTCTAGGAAGGCTTCTTCATGAGTCCACCCATCTGTCCATTATCCAACAACTTCAATCAATCTATTATGTAAATATCAAATATTAGTTAGGGCAGTCTAACTACATTGACAAATAGCCCATGGTACAATGGATCAAACTCAATAGAAGTTCATATCTTGCTCATGCAACTGTACTGAGTTTCAAGGCAGCCCTCATCCACAAACTCTGATCAGCAACAAAATCTGATTAACTGGTTAGCAACTCATGTTGATGAATTTTCTAACATCTTCAACTTGTGACTTACAGTGTGGCCCTGGTGGTCATCAACAGTCCAACCAGATGAATGGGAGAAAGGAGCATTGACAGAACATTTTCATGTTATATTTTGTTTCACATTATATTTTGTTTGCTAAAGCTGCCAGAATGCAGTATACCAGTATGGGTTGGCTTTTTCAATAGGGTTTTATTAGGTTACAAATTTACAATTCTGAGGCCATGAAAATGTCCAGATTAAGGCACCCAGAGGAAAATACCTTCTGTGAGGAAAAGCTGCCAGCATCTGGGGCTCCTCTGTCACATGGGAAGGCACGTGGTGATGCCTGCTTGTCCTTCTCTGCTGGTTCTGGTTTCAATGGATGTCTCCAAATGTCTCTCAGCATTTCTCTCTCAGCTCTCTGGGCTTTTACTGTCTTTATCCTCTTCACAAAGGACTCCAGGAAAAGATCAAGACCCACCTCAAATGGGCTGGGTCACATCTCAATTGAAAAAGCCCAACAAAATGTCTCACCCATAATAGGTCTACACCCACAAGAATGGATTAAAAGAACATGGTCTTTTCTTGGGAACATAACAGATTCAAACCACCACATATTTCTTGGTCCAGAATGGACACACACTTACCTCTGTTCACATTGAATTAAAAACTTAGTTACTATTAAATATAATTCTCCATTTTTGTAGTTGTTCACCAATGACAATTCTGTTCAACGTCCAGGGAAACATTAATTTGGTGGACAGTTTGCTCTTTCCTCTGCACTTAATTTACTTATCTACTGTGGAAGCTTTTCAACAAACAATTTGCCCTGTAATTTTTCTTTCATTGTGCATTTTGTTAATTCAGCATATTTATAAACTATAAGAAATCAAGGATCATATCTTCATTTTTCTTCTTATAAATACATCCAGTACTCCATAACACCCAATGCAGTGACAGACATGTATTAGACATAATATGTGATAAATTTTTGTATGAGAAAATCCAGTTAATGCATGGAACACAATAAAAGTTCAATAAGTGAGGGTCTTTCTTCCAAAACCTGGTATGTGTATTCTTTATTAATTATTCATTCATTTGTTTTTTTTTTAAATTTTGTTTTTGATAACCAGTCTATTCAAGTTTTGAAATTTAAATATGAATAAGATACAAGTCCTGCCCTTAAGAATCTCCTTGTCTCTCAGTCCACAAAAATTTCAAATGTGAGCTCCTGGAGGAAGCCTGTTGATACCTAGATTTATTGAAGTCTTCCAGCCTTTCACTAAAAAATATAGTACCATCACTGTTATTAGTATTTAAAAAGCTATTGTTGAATGCTAAGTCATTTCAGGCCTATGTTGGAAAAAAAGCATATCTGAACACATACACATTTAAGGGGTAGTATGTACATAATTCCAGTCTTGCGAAATATTTAGATTTGTTTGATTATTTGCATTCTAGTAACCTATTTGCTTTCTTATCTATATATCTGTTGTTTATTATTTGTTACCCCAACCAAATAATCTAATTGATTTGGTATATTTTTCCAAATTGAGGCATTTTAACTTTAGATGTTTTGTAGACTCTGTTTCAAGGGAAAACACCAAATTGCTTTGAAAATTTTGATTGGTATTCTAGATGACATAGTTAATTCAAATAATGAGCAATCTGGTTTATTCTTAAACTGAAAAGGGAGTCTTCTAGAGTAGCAACTACATTTAAGAGACCATGGATTACAGCATACTCCTGATATCATAGAGATCCAGTTATAATTTGTTATAATATTAATCCTAGTGTCCCTCCTGTCTACCCACATTTGACACATACCAAACACATGCATTCATGTGCACACACACACACACACACACACACACACACACACAATTCTCCTGTAGTCATTCATGGTAAAGGGGTTGTCTAGTATGCAAGCAAGGCCTCCAGTAATAGAGCACTCTGTTTAGCTCCATTATCCTTGGAAGAGACATAGGGTTCCTAGGGGATGCTAACCCCAAAGAAGTAGCACAATTCTGTAGTTCTACCTGCTTCTCCTTCCAGTATTATAAAAGCAGATTCCTAGTCCAAGGTAGGAGTCTCTTAAATTCCTTCTCCAACTCTCCACTCTCCATTGGGGAATTACTAAATGAAAGCCATGGCTTGTGGGAGCTAAATGGCTGTTGTGGTTGAAGCTGAAATGTTCATTATCTTCTGAGATCTAATCTTTTCAGTGTTTCTGAACTATGGCATAATTTACAAATGGTGTTCTTTAGCCACTTGCATTAAGGTCTACTACTCTCTCTAGAGTAGAACAGAAGGATACAGGATAGAAGTAAATATCCCCTGGGTCCTAATCAAAACCCCTGAGTTTCAGGATTTTGTCTGCATCTGCTGTACATCAAACTGAGAAAAAGCAGGCCTTTCTTTTCCTATGGGAGAGAATGTGACATGAAATTCAGAAGTCTTTCTGAAAGTTTCAGAGTTAGTTTAAATGATGTTGACCAGGTTTCATTCTTCACAGATGACTTCACCTCTAGAAGCCATTGTAGACCTCATCTTTTCTTTCTTCTGTCACATTTGATTATGTGTCAAATCCTGTGAGTTCCGTTTTTTAAAATGTCTTCTCTTCCATCTGTTTCCATCAGCTCCAGCTTAATTCAAGATCTGGGCAACAGACTCAGTTTGATAATATTTTAATTGTTATCTCTACTTCTATTTCTACCATTCCATTTCTTCCCATACACTGTTAAAGGTAATGTTATAAAATGAAAACATGACCATGCCTCAGTTTTGCTCAGTATTAGTCAGCAGATTCATATTGAGTACAGGGTAGAGATTAGCTTGCATAGCGTGGTCTAAATGACTTTCCTGGTTTAACCCTGGTTTAACAAAAGCTTTGCCCTTTGCTGCTGTCACACAAACCCCCTCTCCCCCAGTCAATCTATTGTTATTTTATGATCCAGTAATTCTGAGTTTCTCAGAGTCTTTTGAATATACCAGGCTGTTACTTACTCTCTGTCTTCAAGCACTGTTGTTTTCTCTGCTCAGAATACTTCACTGAGAATTCCTTCACTTTCTTTATGAACACTAATTCATTATTCCAATTACTTATAGGTTTTTGATAATTAATTATAATAATAAATGGTGCTAAACATATAGTGTATACTCAAAGCAATGTGCATGAAGATATGTAAAAATATCAATAATAATAATAATGGTCATTTATGTCTTAAATACATCAAAGCAATCAATGCTTTCATAAAAAGTAAATAAGCCACTCTATAAAGTTTTAGTGGTGGTAGACTTTTCTCCAGTCTAAGGAAAGCCCCTTGGATCACCCAGCTATCCTTGAACCATTTAGAACTATTATGGAATGCTTTTGTCTAAATCTAGGAATTGTTAAGTTCTGTTGAAGTATGATCCTTCAAGATGACATAAATGACCACTTCAATCACTCATCCTTGGTACTACCATGCATGATCTGATGGAAATTCATTTATACCATTTTCCAAGTCTACAAATTAACATGGCTCTGTGGAAAAAGTCTAAATCCATTTCAGTATATTCCTAGGCCATTTTTTATTCTCAGGAAGTTCCCTAGTCATATATGTTCTAGATTAAATGTGTTCTTTTTTATTTTGCTTCTAAGATTTCATCTGTGAGCCCTTTTTTACATATTAATAGAGTATTGCATGTACTCATTATCAAATGCTAAATACCATATTGTTTTTCTCCTATACACAATGCCATTTTTTTTTCTTTCCCCTCTTCTATGCTACACATAATATATATATATATTTAGTGGGTGTTTTCATATTTTTCTCAACTCCAATTTCTCTCAAGAAAATTAATATTCACTATATTGGCTTTATAAGGAATTATAGCTTTAAGACATTTAAAATTATAATTCTTGTTACTTACATAGGTTATTCTCTGAACTTGCACTGTCTCAGTCTTGACTTTCTTGCTGGGTTCTAATGTTAACTGCAAAAATCTGTATGTGCTATTTCTATCAAAATCCTTAAAATGTATTTTTATATGAAAAGGTGGCCACCATATTTAATAATGATTTGAGAAACTTATCCCTTGGAGTAAAATAAGGAAAGTTGTTCAAAAGTATATATATATAATCTCTTCATGAAAAATAATTATGAGTTTGCAGTTTTCCCTGTTTTATCATGCAAATGCTGTGAAATATGTAATTATTCAATTGCTATTTTATGAATCAAATCGCCTGTTTAGCTTCAAGACTTTAATGAAAGATATATTTTCTTACCACAGGTATAAGTGATTCTGATGTTTAATGTATTTAATTTTAAATTTTCCAGGAAGTCCTGGGATTAGTCCACCTTGAAACCTACAAGCAAAAGTCAAGGGAACAAGGGTAGATACTGGACAACAGTTTCTTTCATTGGCTGTTAAGAACAATGGTAAAGCTAATGAATACAATAAGTATTCAAGAAGCTTAGAAACAAGTGGTTAGGGTGAAGAAAGAAAATGTTTGCCTAGAAAAACATGCAAAATTTTCAAACATTTATATAAACTATGTAATGGAGATGGATTACCTATTGCTTTTAGATACCAACTGACACTATAGGAGGCAAGTTTTGTAAGAAATAGCCATTTTTAATCAGTGGAAAGTAATCTAGCAATCTGCTAAAGTGATAAAGGGTAAAGAAAATGTTGCAGTGTTTCATAGTCAAAGTCAATAAAATAATTAAATCAGTGCCATGACTCATAGCATAGAAATGAATGGATCATGGAAATAGCCTCTTTTTCCCCTAATGCTGCCATTCTCTCCTCTTGCAAAAATTAGCTAAATATAAATGCATATTTTCATTACACCTAAAGTAAGTACTGTAACCTCAAGGTAGAATGTAATAACTTGATTGTAGCTTGCTGTAGAAAATGGAAGGATTTAATCACTTTTGATACCTGAGCATATTGGCTCCCATTCTCTAGCATAATCTGTGAGATTTCAGTGTGTACATGTGAGAGAGACCAGAAAGAGAGACAGTGAACTTTGTATCACACATACACATGCCAATATACACACATACTCACACACACTTTTTGGTTCTGTTTTCTGTGCTTTAGAATTTGGATCACTGGATGAAAGCTTTAATTCTTAGAAGCATAATCAAATTGTTTTGGAAACAGATATATAAAAAGACAAATTAAAATTTGTACAATATAGTTTCTAAGAAGGAACTGCTGACAAATTAATCAGCTGCCTTCCAGAGACACTAGGGGAAAGATGACCAAAAGCAAAGTGACATTATCAATAAAAGACAGGACAAGCTTGAAGTAATTTGTTTTAGTCCATTCTCTTTGGTTTCGTGGAAACAGATAAATACACTTGTAACATGCTGTGCTCAAATTTGTAAACCTCTCTGTGCTGACTGCAATTTTAAATACAGTATTGATATTAAAATGAATAAAAAGTGTAAATGTTTTCTCAGTAACGCTATCATAATATAATGTCCTTCTAAAAGCCATTATATCAGTACCACAAAGAACAATTAATGAAAATGTTCTTTACTACACATATCCTTCTATTAGCACAACAAAATGTATAATATATCTAATTATCTAAAACAAAATTAGCTATAGAGGCTTAATTTAAAACAGTGCTTCGATTCTCTCACACTTCATAATAATTCTTGTATTTGAATACCACAGAATGGAAGCTTTGTGTAATGTTAAAAAGCATGCTAATTTGAACTTTATCACCATGGGAAAATATATGCATGATGTCTAATGCTTAATAGGAATAACATAATCTGCATGTGTGGTCAACATAAAAAAATACTTAGTCCTTTTGCTTACGAGAACATAGATTCCTTGGCAGTGGGTGACAGCTAATTTCCTCTAGGCTTCTTTTGCCCTGCAACTATTAATGCATGCTGATCTTCATGTATTATTGGGAAAAAATTAGTCATAAACATGAAAAGAACAAAACACAAAGCTATCAATCTTAGGTTAATTAAAGCAAAATAGTTGGAAATTCATTCATGCTATTGAAGACAAAAGAGCATGATGGTGGCTTAGCCATTTTGTATGAAAAACAGACTATCACATACCCAAAAATGTGTTATAAAGTACAGATGTTCTCTTAGATTAGAAAAATAGTTTACTTTTAGCATATTTAAGCATACCATATGGAATTCATTTTCATCACTCCAATGCTTTTAAAAAATATTTCTTGAACAAATAGTTTGGGAGTTTGATATGTAGATGTAAAAATCTCTAATGTATGTTTTTATTCTTTAGTATTTAAAGAGTTCAAGGTGATAATTTAGGAAGTTAATAATGGTATAGTTAGAAACTAAAACAAAGTATAAAACTTCCCCATTCTTTTTATGTATATATATCTTTTATGATTTTTTTCATGGAAAACATCATGTGTGTATAAATTAACTCTCACATATTATTGATACATTCATTTCCTTTACTACTTTTAGTCCATTCCCATAACTTTGAAATCTCTTCTTCATAAATCTTCATATCCCAATGTAAGGCTTCACTTCCATTTTCATGACAATTTCTTCTTTATTTCTTTACTTTATATTCTAAATGGTGGTATTTCCCTCAAATTCATGTTAGAAAAATTTTATAAACCAACTGAGATGGAAATAGAAAATTTTGATCTGCTAGTTTTTATGGTTTCTTATTTTTCTTAATTTCGGTATGTTCTCTATAACAATTTAGTTTACAGTGTATCTCTATTGTTACATTGCTTAAAATCATTTCAATTTTCTATACATTGTCAGATATATGTAAAAATCTTTCAATATATTCCATCAAAATTCTGAATTTTTTAAATGTTTCAACTGATTACTCTTCCTTTGCTTTCCTTTCATTCAAGGCACTGTTAAGTCATGTCTCTCCACTGCTGGAAGATGAATTTTTCTAGCTTTTCCTAAAATGAACACATTCAAAATAATTGGCAGAAAATATTCTTCATGTCTAGTTGCTTTATTAGAGAAATTCACAGCTTCCTCTGCTTTTTTTCCAATGTATCTTCTGTGTTATAAAAGTGCATAAAATTCTTTGGTCAAAGTTTTAAAATTTATTTGCATAAAAATCACATGGATGTCTTGTTAAAAATGCAAATTTCTACCTCTATTCCCTGAAGATTATGATTCAGTATAACAGAGTGCAGCCAGGGAACCTGCATTTCAAAAGAGTACATATATACTTATAATGGATGTCACCCTTGAAGCACACTTTGAGAAACACTGACATAGATAATAGGATATACTGTCAAGCTTACATTTTCATCGAGATAGTATTCTTTATACCTGACTTTCCAAATTTGTTCCTGCCTTTTGCTCTTGTGTACATCTGACATCAGTAGTATCATTTAATCAGAAAACAAAGACTTCAAAATGTAACTCAGTATATAATTCATTTTTGTTCTGCCTATGTAGATTATACAGAGAATATTTAGATACCTATTGATTTGTATACCTGTGTAGAAGTGACACGATGGTTTCTTCTAATTGTACAGTGATTTTCTACAGAAGCAGCCTAGTAAAATAGAAATTGCCCTAAAATTTGAGTCTTTGTTTTTGTGACAATTAATTTGTTTTCATCAGGTATTCCCAAGTGAGTTATGAAGGAACTACAACCCTTACTTATAACAATAAATATACTTTCAAATATTTAACATTGTAAAGACATTATGGGAGCAGGACAATTGCCCTGCCACGTTTTGCTCTGTTCCCCTTGGGGTTTTCTTGATTAGATTATTGTGACTACCAGACACTATAGCCCATGAATTCACAGTTCCTCCTACCAAGGAGCTGGCCAAGCCCAGATTTTATGAAAGGAGAAATACAAAACAAATAAATAATAACACAAATAATTCAGATGCCAAACCTAGGTTATTTCTGATGCAGGCAATGCTGATGTGCTTCTTCTACAGTAGATCATCAAGTTCTTTCATAGGTTGCAATCAGGCTTGCCTTTAACCATCCTGGAACACACCAATGTAATTATTATTGGTGCTTCCTTTCAATCTCAAGTGCCCCTTTTAGGATGATTAATTGTATGGTTTCTCAACCAATGGACAATTTTGAACCCACCTCTTGTTTACCTGTCCCAGAAGATTTCTATGTATAAGAAAGAATTTTATTTTCATGACTCATGAAATGGTGACCCTTGGAGAGTTATGTTCCCTTTGACACCAAGACTAAGAGGACATTGAAAACTCAGTGACAATCCTAATGTCTTGCCTATCCATAATTCCAGTTTCTCTTCCTTATATAATAAATGGGAATGTGATTATTGACTTTAGAAAGTGACTTGGTTTGTTAGTGAACCAATAGAAAAGGAACACCTTATTCATACTATAAACAAAATTTCTGCACTATAGTATAAGGTCAGAGTGGCTGAAACATAACGGTCGATAGAGAGAGGAGATGGAAAAGAGGTTAGAGAAGGAATCAAAAGCCAAATCATGTAGGGTCTTTAAGTCTAGTAAGGAGTTGGGCTTTATTGTGATGGGAATCCATTCTAAGGTTTAGGAAAATACCATGATTATAATTAATATTTTTTAATGACTACTCAGGGAAATAATTGTAGATGGTGAGAAGATCATCTAGAAGCCAACTGCATTAATTCAAGCTATAGAGGATTGTGTCTTAAATTAGTGTGGTTATAATGGAAATAAAAAGAAATAGTTTCACAAACATTTTGAAGATAGAGTTTTTTCAGTCTCATTAATTTTGTTATACCTGGTATAGACGAGGTGGAGAGACTACCAAAAAAGTAGTTAAATATATGAGTTCAGTGTTTTAGGAAGTCAGGACTAGTAGATAAAGACTTGGAGGTCATTGATATATAGATGGTCATTTCCTGAATCTGTTCCAGGGCTGCCCAAATGCCTATCAATCAGTTATCAGATATTGCTTAAATGGTGCTATAGTTCTGAAATATTATTTTCCTATTCCCTGTTTCTTTAAAATGACCTTATGTTCCACTACCCAGAAGTTCTCTTTTTGCTCCTTTCGCTAACAAATAGAATTTTAAAAATAATTACCAAATAATAAAGACATACATATAAATTACTTTAAGTAAATGGATTTTCAACTAACCACCCTATTTATGGACTCACTGGCTCATCATAAACATTCTGTTCCCACTTTGGGAATGCTGGATGATGATCTTGACATGCTCCATGCTCACAACCTGTTGGCTACTTTCTTGTTTGCCCAGACAACCTGAAATTTAATGCTTACTAAAAATTGTTTGTGTAGATACCAAAGTTTCTTGCAGCAATTTTACAGGTTATTTAATTACATCACTTAATTACATGCTTAATAGACTGATAATATGTAAATAGAAAAATAGAGTTGGATGCTTGAAACTTAAGTTGAATTATTTTAAACGACTCAATAAAGTCACTTAAAAATTATTACTGTCAAATTAGGTTGAATTGAGATATAAAATACTAAAATTATTCTACATTCAGACTGCTTCATAAATGTCTAAATTTTTGCTCCGTTTTAAAGAAACCAATACTGATACACATAGTTAATAAATCAGGCAAGAGACACAGCTCAGAAATGAGATAAGTGGAACTATGCTAAAATAAAAGACTGGTTTTATGACAACAGATTGTCAAATCAAATTGATATTTACATGTTTTCAATTAAAATCAACTATGTAATGCCTGTATGTATCATTTTTATGATTTGCTGTTTCAACTGACTTTTTTTTAAAACTGACCAGCTTCTCTTCTAATAACATCAAATAATAGGGTTTCTACAATACTTCAAGAGATTTTAGGATGGAGGTGGTAGTCTCTAAAGTTTAAGAGACTTTAAAAGAACAATAAAGAAAAATGTCTTAGAGGATAGGCGTTTCAAACATCCTAAAAATACATTATGAATAACACTATCTGTTCAGCATTTAGTGTCTAATCTAACCTTCTCAATGTATCAGCAGTCTCACATTATTTTACTAAGAAGCCAAGACAAGCAGAAGCAAATCATCCTTCTGCTTTTCATATTCACTTGCTATTTTCTCCATAAGGAACCACCTTCTTAATATATTTGACATGGCTTCTACATTGTTTCACATTGCATGCTATAATACTTTGAAGAAATACAACATTTGAGCTTCTAAAAAATAATTGGATTTGAGGTAAATTTTTACAAAAGCAGTAGCAGAGGATAAGTAACAATTAATGTAAATGGGAATTATTAAAGAGGAAGACATAAGATAAGGAAAAATAAATAAGTGATGTAAGAAATCTGAGAAATCTCTTTGTGATTGTACAAGGCCATTCAGGATCATATTAATATTTCTTGGACAAGAAAGAAAACAAACAAATTTGATGATCATACTTCCCAAGCCAGCAACATGTACACATGGTTTGATCAATTCCACCAGATGTGTGGGGCCTGCCATTATGAAGAAAATCATGGTATCTACTGAATGGCTGAGAAGGCTTAGAGAATGTGTGATGCTTTGAGAGGAAGGATGCCTGGAAAGTAAGTTTTACATAATCTGGGTAGTGTCTGAGTTTATCAGAGCTGCTATGGCAAATACTACACAATGGGTTGGCTTAAACAACAGCAATTTGTTATCCCATGATTTTGGAGGCCAAAAGTCTGACATCAAGGTGTTAGTCGGGCTTGATTTCCCCAGGAGTCTGTAGGATTCTGGCAATCCTCAGTCTTGGGCATCTCTCTTCTTGGGCCTTCTCCTCTGACTTGTGCTGTCTTCTGCTTCTTCTAGCTTTTGGCTTCTACTGACTTTCAGCTTCTACTGACTTGCTACATCTCATCTGAATTTGCTCTGCTTACAAGGATTTCAGTCACATGGGAAAGGAGGCCCACCGGGATTCATTTTTACCTCATCTAAATAGCATCTTTGAAGACCCACTTCACAAATGAGTCCAGACCTTAACAATATTGCCATCTTCAAAGGTTCTATTTACAAATGTGTTCATGCCCACAGAATGAGGGGTTAGGATTTGAACCATGTCTTTATGGGGGAACATGATTCAATCTCCAACAGGTAGTGATTCTGAAACCATTTTGGCATCAAACTGAGTGATACAAAAATATTATATTCCAATCTTAGTCACAATGCTATTTAAAACTCTTTAACTTGAAATAATAACCAAATAGTTTATGACATGTTTTCTACTCTAAATAGGGAATCAGAGTGAGTTTTATTCAGAAATAGGAAAGGATATTAAGAATAAGTTGTGGAAATATTGACAGTAGTTGATATTTAAAGGGAAACAGTAATTACCCAAACTCCTACTAAGCACCTGCATAAAACAGATATAAAAAGTAGATCTTGGTTGCAAATAATTGTTTTTAGATTATTTATATACCTTTAGAATTGAAATTTTAGCAATCTTTATTTCTTTAATATAATTTTACATTGTACCTTTAGTTTTTAAGGAAGAAATGAGTACATGATTTGTACTATGCTTTTAATTGAGTGATTTTTTTTTTTTAAATAAAAGCACAAAGTAGCAGGTCATGTGATATTCAGCAGGAATTCATGCTAGAGAAGGCAGAGCCTCTTCCTGCTGCTCTCCTAGCTTTCTTCCTCCCTTCATGGCTATTTTTGAGGGAGTTGTCCACATCCAAGCCATCCTCTCCCACTGCAATCCAGCATCTATGGGCATTGCTCAAGTGAAGGACACCAATTGCACTTTTCATTACTTACCTAACATGGCATCTAGCATGTGACACTGTGGAAATTCTTTCCTTAAGATTTGCTCTTCCCTTGCTTTTAGTGACAATTCTGGCTCCTGCCTTTCCTCCTACTTCTCTGGATGCACTTTGAGGATTTTCTTCCTGCACCGTAAATGTTAGCAATCAAGAGAGTCCTATCTGACCTCCTTCTTCTTCTTCCCCTCCACACATCTCATCTTTCTAGCCTCATGGTTTCAGCTGATATCTCTATGCTGATGTCTTGTCTTCTAAATACAGGCCAGATTTATGTCCTGAGCAGTAGTCTTGGCCATCCTACTGCTTACTTAATATGGTACATGGAAGTCCTGCAGGCACCTGAAACTCAGTAGAAAAAAACATATGCATATGAAAATGAATAGTCAGGAAACTCCTGAAGAAAAAGAAAAAATTTAAGAGGAAAGACTCTAACTGATACCAAGATGTATTTTAATATTATATCTATTGCTTAAAATATACACAGAAAGGCCAACATAGTTGAAAAGAGTACAGAACACAGACATATATGGAGAACTGATTTATGGAAAAGTTGGCACTCAGAAGATCTTTACAGTAATGTGTTTCAAGCTCATTGGACAAAAATATTCTGACATCAGTTGTTATAATAGGCCAAAATGAAAATAATGACCATCAGTAACAAAGTACATAAATAAATTCTGGCAAAATATTACAATGGAAAAATATATATACCAATTAAACAAACAAACTTCAGTTAAACACAGAATTACATTTGTAACTCCTGCGTGTATAAACTGAGTGAAAGAATTCAAACCAAAAGAATATCTGCAGTATTTTTCATATGATTCAGTTTCTATAAAATTCAAAAAGAGATAGTATTGGGGAAATTGATGAGGTAGGTATTGGTAGGGGAGTTAAGGGGGTCTTCTGGGATAATGAAAATGTCTTAAATCTTGAACTGTGAATTTATAAAATATATACTTTTCTATATGTGTGAATTATACACATAATATATAAGACTACCTGAGATAGTTTCAATACCTAAAGTACAGATCTATTTAGTGGCTAACACAAGGTTTTCATAAAGAAAGTTCAATTCTAAAGCAACTATTGCTGTCAAATAATATTCTGGTAAAATATTCCTTTATACAGTGTTATTTACAATAATTATAATAATTTTAAACTTTTAATATTTATTTAAAGAAACTTATTCAGAAACCTAAGAAAATTTGTGTTTTTATTTAAATGGACAATGAATCCTTTAGTTCTTTCAAGAATCTGTGGCAGGATATGGAATTTTTATTTTGAAGAGAGCCATTTGGGAGAATATAATAGGCCACATTTCTAACCCTGCTGGGGACAAAGCACAGTTTCTATAGATGATATGCAAAAATTGGGTATTATGATTGAGACAAATATGTGAGTATGTATCTATATATCTCTCTCTCTTTCTTTCTCTCTGGTATGTGTATTAGAATCACTCTAACAGACATAAAAAGATTATTTCCAACATAAGGAAACATAATCATAAAGATTATTTCCAACATAAGGAAAATGTTTTTGAAAAGAAATAGAGTAAAATGGCTTAAATCATAGATTGTTGAGGGAAAATTTTCAAAAACATTTTTATTTATCAGTGGTTTTCAAGCAAGCAGTTCACAAAATAAAATTATCTACTAGGAAATTTGATCTAATAGGAAGTCCCTTCCTGATTCATTCATCAAATATTTATTGGGGATATGTCATGCATCAAGCATGGTTCTATTTATAATAAGGATCGAGATGAGGATAAAATTGAAGAAAATTTTGGTGTCAAACTACTTAGATCTGATGTGGGGAAACTGGGAATAAGAAATATAAGCAAATTATATATAACATATATTAATACATTATGTATTAATTTTATATAATATATTGGATTGCATTTACATGTATATATGTATGTATATAAATATATACATTAATATATAACAAATGGTGAAACATATTAAGGAAAAACAAGACAAGGAAGGGCAATGTTGAGCTATGCTGGGGGGAGAAAACAAATACCAAATGATGGGTTGGTTTAATAACAGAAATTTATTGGCTTATGGTTGCAGAGGCTAGAAGGCTTGCTTCCTCCCAAGGTCAGTATCTTCAGGCTGGTGGTAATCTTTGGGTTACGTGGCATCATATTCTCCTTTCTCTTCCAGGTTCCATTGGCTTCCAGTTTCTTGCTATGAACTGTGGCTTCTCTTGACCAAAAGGGGGAAGAGACATGAAACAAAATAAAGTTTCAGTGGCAAAAAGATTTCAAATAAAGTCAAGAAGCCATTCTGGAGGTTATTCTTATACATTCTATAAATATTCCCTTTTAGTTTCTAGTGTATTAGAATAGCTAGAAGGAAATAACTGAATCTGTTGAACTGTAATCCAGTAGACTTGATTCTTGATAACGATTGCATAACTATATAGCTTTTATTGTGGGACCATGTTATTGTGTAAACCTTGTGATTGGCACTCCCTTTATCCAGTGTATGGGCAGATGAGTAGTAAAATAAAGGCAAAAAAATAAACAACAACAACAACAAAAGAAAATGTGACAAGGGCTTTCAAAGATTACAAATAACTCTTTAAGGGAGTTTTTCTGTGAAAACAAGAAGATAAATGGGTAGCTGTTAAGCCAATCAAGAGAAGAATGCTCAGGATAGAAACAATAATAGCACAGAAAGGAGAAATTGATGTTTATGAGAAGAAATGCTTAATCCTTAATTATTCAGATTGTCCATGTAAGATATTTGGGAGTAGAACAGGTTTGAGGTATCTGTGATGGAGTGAAAATGTTGCTGCTTGTGCAGTCTCATAAATAAGACATGGGAACTCACTGGAATTGTTTCTGGCATTTACAGTTTCATATTTTAAAGATATTAGAAATAATAAACCCTGAGTAAAACAAAGGATCAAGTCATGTTTGAGGTTTTGGTTTGGAATATAAATGCATTAACATTATATATCTACTCTGACCTTAGCTTAATTTTTTGAATACGTAAATTTTTTATGATGTTTCAGAACCACATTTGCAATTCTCCTTTCTCTCGACACACCATGAATCTGTCCCAAATGATGTCCATTGGCCTCAAAGACAACATTTTATGTGGACTCAGTAGGACTGGTTTAAGAATTGAACCCAAAGAAAATGCAGAAACTGCAAATATATTGGGAGAGATAGTGGACCATAGAGCCAATGGGTATTTGCAAATATACAGAAATTCCATTCTAGAAATGTATCCTTTCATAAGCAAGTTGAATTTAATTGTTATGGCACATTTTACAAAGATGCATTGATGCACTATTTACCTTTATAAGAAGACAATGCATCTGTATCATTTTGATATAAAGCAAAACCAGACTCACACTCACTAATTACTTACCTGTAGAAATGCATCATAATTTTGAAATATTTTTAAAAAATTTTTAATCATTTTACTACAGTTCTGTATATATACACAATCAGGTATATTAAAATATTTTGAAATTTAAGCCAGTTTAGTTATTTAAGAGAATTTCAGCAGTTTGGCTTGGTATGCATTGAATTCAGCAAAATTTATTCAATTATTGCTGAACAGAAGGCAGTTTACCAGAGACTATGGGAACTCTCAGGTAAACATGACTTCTAGGAGGGCAGAAAGGGAATTATGGATAGAGGAGAGATGTAGTGCTGAAACAGGTAAGCTGAAACACAATGATGTGAATGCTTATATATGCCAAACAATATACAGGTAAGTTTGGGGATTGGGAAAATAAAATATAGTAGTCTATAATTACTCTACTGATAATGACAGCTTTTCGCTCCATAGGCAAATAAAATTTGAAAAGAACAAATAGGTGTTCTATGATTCTTTATCATTAGACTCACTGTAATTTGCATCACATTAGTGGAATTATCCTTCCAAACAGCAATTATTGTATTCTCACCATCTATTTTATAGCTTACTCTACCATTTCTATCTATATGAGCTACAGGTCTTTATATAAAAGATCATGTCACATACCACTTAGTAGGATCAGTAATAATAAGATGATAATAAGCCAACCAGTTTTTTGTGTGTGTCTATTATCAAGTTGATGCTCCAAGTTTTTAAATAAAATCTGAAAGGTCTCCGTAATTCATTCCCCTCCCTTACCTTAGCTCTGTTGACATGGTTGCCAAGGTAATTTTTAAAAAATTAAACCGTAGTAACATGGCTCCATACCAAAAATATACTGCTTTCTGCATTCAATTGCAATATTCCTCCTGAGGCCAAAACATTATTTTCACAAAGAATAATGCTATGCAAAATAACAGGAAACATACTGTGAATAATGGCTTTCATATGAAACTCTTGGTGCTGATTCTAAAACATTGGTTTTGTGTATGCAACTCTAAATAGCCATAAAGAAAAGATAATTTAACACTTTCTGGATATATTTAGTATATTTCAGTGTTTGATTGTTTTATCAATTATTAAATAGAGTTAATTTTCCCTAAGAAAAAAACTTTCAAGATTATACTTTTGGAGATATCAGAAAAGCTCATAGCTAATAATTTTAACCAGTCAAAAGTATTAAAATGTGAGCATTGGTACACACATAATCACTTGTGTTCACTTTTAAATGGCATATGGCCATTTGTTTAAGTTTATGCCAATCTCTCAATATAAAGGTTGTAATATATATGGTTTAATATATAAGGAGTACGTGGGGAAAGTACATCCTACAGGTGTGGAAAAATGATCAGAGCAGAGGTCCTCTCAAGCACAGAAGCCATAGTGGTTGCCCAGCTTGCCCAGATCTAAGGGTGATAATGGAAAGACCTTAAGACATAAAAATGCTCGTTAAGTCTGAGAAACAGCAGGAAGCCCAGTATAGGTAAAACTGAGTGAGAAGGGGAGTGGTAAGAGCCAAGAATAAACAGATTGCTGGGGGACTGATCTTGGAGGGCCTTAGAAACAGTGACCAGGGGCTTAGATGTTATTTTTAGCATGATGAGAAGCTGAGGGAGGGTTTTGAAGAGGGAAGTGAAATGCTCTCTTTTTATGTTCTAAAAGATCATCTAACTGCTTTAGAGACTATATAGTTTGCCATCAGGGAAGGGGACAGGGAGATCCATAAGGAGACAACTGCTTCACCAGAAGATAGATAATGTGGCTTGGATGAGAATGGAACTAGTGAAGGTGGTGTGAATTGGTTGGCTTGAGGATCCATTTTGAAGATGGGGCTCATGGGATTTGTGATCTGTGAGAGGCAAAAGAATCAATGATGGTCATAGGATTGTGGCCTTAGTGACTGAGCCAATGGTGATGCCATTTGCTGAAATGGAGAAAAGAGAGTGTAGGAGAGAAAATTATGCTTTGGACATGTTAAGTCTGAGATTCTAAGTTCCAAGTGGAAATATTAAATGCCTATTTGGATATATGAGGCCAAATCTCAGGGACAGGAGGGAAAAGATACACATATGAGAGTCACTAAATGGAAATGGGGAAGGCATAGCTGGCATAAGAGAAAACCCAAGCATATAGTGTCAGGAAAACCAAGAAAAAGATTTTGAGAAAGAAGTTATGAAATCTGAGACTAAACTATTGATTTGGTAAGATGGAGTTTGTTGACAACAATAACAAGAGTAGTTTCAGTGTTTAAGAGTAGAGTGGGAGGTAAAAAGTTAGTCTTTCAGCTGAAGTGATACATTGATCAATGTAAGTACCTACATAGCAAGAGTGAGTTAGTGTTTCCTTTCTCTACCCAGGAGTTCTTTGCTTTCTGTGCCTTTTCTCAGTGGCCTCCGGAGATAATGCCCTAGTCCTTGATTTTGAATATGAGGAATATTGTTCTTTAACTTAATCTATTCCCATGGGTTTGAACCCTTGTACATAGGACCTTTTGATAAGGTTACTTCAGTTAAGGTGTGACCCAACTGAATCAAGATGTGTCTGAATCTTATCGAAGGCCTTATAAGAAAGGTCTCAGAGAAAGTCACAGGGGAGCAGCCAGAACTGGAAGTCAAGGAAACTGAGAAGCCAGGAGAGACCACCCCCCGTGCACTGCCATGTGACAGAAAAGGGAAGAACTAAGGAGCACTGGCAGCAGGCCCAGAATATCACAGGATTCTGGAGAAAGCATTAACCTTGCTGATGCCTTGGTTTTGCATTTTTCCTAGCCTCAAAACCGTGAGCCAATAAATTCCCTATGTTTAAGACAGCCCACGGCATGGTATTTGCCTCAGCATCCAGGAAACTAAAACAAACCCTAATGCCCCCTCTCATAAGTTCTTTTCTCTTCCAACGACATGACATACTTTCTGAATGGATGAATATGAACATATCAAGCTCTCATATGTTCATTAGCTCCCTAATTCATAATGAATCAAGTTCAGACTCTTTAATCTGGAATTCAAGGCAATGATCTGATTAAAAACAACAACAACAAACAAAAAACTTCACTTCTTTCTAGACATTTCACTCCATTTCATACAGTCTACATTGAATGTCCTAGACATGCTTTGCTCAAGCTATATATTTACCTTTCCACTTTATTAGCACTTAAAATATTTTAGAAATGGGAGTAAGAATTATCCACAAAGCTAGCTCTCCATTACTCAAACCAACCATTTCTGGTGTGTCTTAAGGTAAAGAAGAAAGTGAGGTTCAGATGAGTTATGCAACCTAAGTCCAAAAGAGAATTGGCCTAGATTCTTCTATTTCTAGCTACCTTCTTTCTAGCATAATACTTTACATAAAATATTTACAAAATAAACTCTTTTAATAAAACAAAGATATCGTCTCCAAACCTTATTTTTCAAAGTGTGGCTAGAATGAGATTTATCTTTGATTTTCTCTTGCTGCTTTACCAGCAATTACCCTTGCTGTGTAAAGATGTTAGAAAGCTTATAGGACTCAAATTTTTCAAGGTATCCTGTAACTTCTCTCTCTTTATTTTCAAATTTTCTTCCATTTTAGCAGAAGTAACGTGGCCAGTGAGCTCCACTTTCATGCAACAACAAATTTATTTTTAATTCTCCTTCTCTCAATCCTACTCATGAGAAATAAGCCATATTTTGATTATATTACTGGGTATTCTCTGGGATATTTGAAAACTGCATAACATTTGTGCTGGTTTGTATATTTATGTCCCCCAGAAAAAGCCATATTCTTTAATGCATTCTTGTGGGGGAGACGTATTAGTGTGGACTGGGTTGGAATCTATTGGTTCAGTGTCCATGGAGATGTGACCTACCCAATTGTAGGTGATAACTCTGATTGGATAATTTCCATGGAGGCATGGCCCTGTCCATTCATCATGGGCCTTGTTTAGTTTACTGGAGCACTATATAAGCTTAGACAGAAGGAGCTCATAGCTAGCTGGAGCTGAGACAGACATTTTGAAGATGGCTGTTGGAAGCTGATGCAGACATTTTGGAGAATGCCATTTTGAAACACAACCTGAGAAGAAGCAGATGCCAGCCACGTGCCTTCCCAGTTAACAGAGGTTTTCTGAATGCCAATGGCCTTTCTCCAGTGAAAGTAGCCTTTGCTTATGGACACTTTATGACCTTAAGACTGTCACTGTGCAACCAAATGGACCTCCTTTTATAAAAGCCAATCCATTTCTGGTGTTTTGCATTCCAGCAGCATTAGCAAACTAGAACAGCATTCTTTTTACAAGATGAAGTAATACTAATCCTGATATTTTATATTTATTTATGATAAATTTGTGATATGAATTATCTATCTACATGAAAACTAGTCTACTTAAATTATTCCCCATTCTCCAAGAAGTTTTAGTGACTTCTAGAGGGTATTTTACATTCAGGTGAGAAAAAAATTTTTCTGGTTTTTTTTTTTTTTTTTTTTTCCCTAGAAGAAGAAGTCATAGCACCATTTATTATCCAAATAAAATGCACACACCTGAGGGATGCTCCCTACATGGGGAAAAAAGAAAGTCTTTTCTCTTTTCACATCAGGTCTGCCAGGACTTCTACCAACCCTGGTAGCATGGCCAGAGTTGCAGCTTCTACCCTTCTCCATGGGTGACCCATTCAGCACTCTCATGCTCATGATACACACCTGGTATGGCCCTGCAGCTGGCTTCTGGGAACTCTGCTTCTCAGGCTAGGACAATGGCTTTGCTGCTTCCAAGGGCAACAGAAGTTTCCTGCCACTGTAACCTGAAGGTGTCAAGGCCATGTAGTTGTCTCAGAGATAATTATTCCCTCTCATCCATGTTACCCTATGCATATCATTGGAGTGACTTGCTTATGCACTAATGACTGGAGTTTAAGAAAACAAATCTTTAGGGTTTTTAGTCATATCTCTTTCCTTTCCTCTTCTCTCTTGTGTTTCCTCATCTGTCCTTGCTCTCCCTACATTTCCTTGTATTACCTTCCTCTTCCTGTCTCTCTTTCCCTATGATAAAGACAAGTTAAGTACAGCTACATTTAACAGATCGAAGCTGTATTCATGACACTATTTATTTCTGACAATTATAACTTAATTATTGATAAAAATCACCATTCTATCATTGCTTATGATGTTTTTCCTCCTGGAATGCTCTTCTTTACTGCTCTGGATTGACCTCTACTAGGCCAGTTCCACTAATTTCTCATCAATGCCTCAATTTTCTTGAATAAGCATCAGAAATACACATTGGAAATCTATGTTTCAAACTATAATCCATTAAACATACCTGACCTCTTAATATTTTATTATCCTTTTAACATCTGGGCAATAAGTAGTCATGATCCCTCCCTCCCTTTTATTGATAATTTAGGTTATCTCTCTTTTTGTCTTGGATTGCCTGGCTAGAGAGTTTTTACAGACCTTTTCAAAAAACTAGCTTTCAGTATCGCTGTTTCCTTTATTGCTTTCCTGTTTTCAATTTCATTGATTTCTGTCCAAATTTTAGTATTTCTTTCTTTCTACTTGCCTTAGGCTTACATTGCTTTCTTTCCCTAGTTTCTTAAAGTGGAAGGTTAACTTTTGATATTAGATCTTTTTTTTTTCTTTTCTAATGAATGCATTTAATACCATAATTTTTTCTCTAAGCACCACTTTTGCGTCATTCCAAAAATTTTAGCAGGTTGTACTTCCATTTTCACTTCATTCAAAAAATGTTTATTTTCTCTTGAGACTCCTTCTTTGATCCATTTGTTATATAAAAGTGAATTGTTTGATTTCCAAATATCTGGGGATTTCTCAGCTCTCTTTGTATTATTGATTTGTAGTTTAATTCCAGTGTTGTCTGAGAACATACTTTGTATGATTTGTATTATTTTAAATTTCCAATATGTTTTATGTGACAAATGTGGGTGATGTGCCTTCATGAATGTTCCATGTGAGCTTGGAACAATGTGTATTCTGCTATTGTTGGATGGAGTATTCCATAAAAGTCCGTTAGCTCAAGCTCATTGATAGCATTGTTTAGGTCAACTATATCCTTACTGAAATTCTGCTTCACCAATGAAATTACTGAAAGAGCTTATTTAAGTCTCCAGCTATTATAGTGGATTTGTCTCTTTCCCTTATCAGTTTTTACCTCACATATGTTGATGCTCTGTTGTTGGGTACATGCACATTAGGGATTGCTGTGTCTTCTTGGAAAATTAACCCCTTTCTTATTATGCAAAACCTTTCTTAATCCCTGGAAATGTTCCTTGTTCTGAAATTTGCCTTGTCTGAAGTTAATATAGATACTTCAGATCTATTTTGATTAATGTTATCATGATTTATCTTCCTCCATACCTTTACTTTTAACCTATCAGTGTCTCTATATTTAAAAGTGAATTTCTTGGAGAAAATGCAGGACATGTATTTTTAATCTCTTTTCTCTTTTTAACTTCTTAATCTCTATCCTTCAATTGGTGTATTTAGACTATTTGCATTTAAAGTAATTATTAATAAAGTTGGATTAGTGTCTGCCATGTTTGTAACTGTTTTCTCGTTATTGTTTTTTGTTTCCTTTTTCCACTCTTTTTCTTTTTTTCTCTGATTTTAGTCAAACATTTCATATGATGCCATTTTATTTTTCTTTTAGCATATCAATTATTTGCCTTTCTAAATTAATTCAGCATTCACCCTATAGTTTCATTACACAATATAACTTATGTAAGTCCATCATCAAATAACGTCACACGTCTTCACATTTAGTGCAGGTAAAATATGAGGGTATCCCCAATTCTTCCTACTAATCACTTATGACAATGCTTTTATTCATTTCACTTTTCCACTTACTATAATCCCCCAATACATTGTTACTTCTATTACTTACTGTAAACAAAAAACTATTTTTACATCAATTAAGATAAAAAATTTTAATTTTAACAATACTATATTAAAACATGTATTATATTGAATGTAATATATTAAATAATATATTACATTTAAATATAATATATTAAATAATATATTATATTTAAAAATATATTTTAGCTTCATTTATTCCTTTTCCAGTGCTCTTCCTTTCTTTATGTAGGTCTAGGTTTTTGACCTATTTCATTTTCCTCTCTCTAAATAACTTTTTTTTTTTAATCTTCATTTTATTGAGATATATTCACATACCACGCAGTCATACAAAACAAATCATACTGCGGTCGCAGTTGACTCGTCTATGGGGGGGGAGTGGCGGCCGGTTGCTAAATCCTAGGCTCTCAGGATTGCTCGGAGGGTACCGGCGGCGGGGGCTCTTTCCCGGAGGCGAGGGCGAGGCGGGGGACTTGGCCAGGTCCCCGGCGGAGGCGTGCAAGTATGGAGGGTGGCGAGAAAGGAACAGGCGGGACACGGTTCTTTTAGGGTGAAGAAACTAAGAGAGAGAGTTTATTAGGGGAGAGTACAAGCTTATATCGGGCGGTTTAGAGGGCGGGGTAGCTGTAGGGGTTAAAGGCTTGGATTGGTTCTGAGAGGACGCGGAAGCTGTTTGCCGTGGGCAGGAGTTGCTCTGGCAACGGTGCATGCGCACTGGCGGTGGGGGAGTTGCTCTGGCAACGGGGAGTGTCCGGGCAAGATAAGGGGGTGGGGAAAAGGCGGTTCCCTCCGGCAAGCCTCCCCTAACGGTGGTATTTTGGGTGAGGAAATGGGGCCTGCCTCCGGCCTCACTTTCCCAGGCCCGGGGGGCTGTGGAGGGCGCTGTCACCCGTACCCACTACCCTCCCCAGGGGCTGATCAGGTCCCCCAGCCCAGGCCCGCCAAGTTGAAGCATGTAATCAGTGTCCCGCATTTCCCCCTTCTTTTCTAATTAAAGGAAGAAGCTTACCGGAGAGGTCCGCTAAGGGATGAGGGAAGGGGGAGGTCGGGGAGGGGAAAAGGGGTTGACGGTGGCTCAGTGAGGCTGGAGCTCGGCGTTGGTGTGGCGCCCGGGCGCTCGACAGGGGCCTTGCTGCTTGCGGGATGGACGAGGGTGGGGGGTTTAAAGTTGGAGGTTCAGAGAAGCTGGAGCTCGAGGTTGGTGCGATGTTCAGGCGATCGAGAAGGGCCTCGCGGTCGGCGGGTTGACCGGTGGCGGTGAGGTCGCGGAGGGTTGGTTGTCATCTCGGAGTAGGGAGCGTCAGAGGTGGCGAGTCGCTGGTACTGGACTTGCACGAACGAGGAAAAAATAGCATCCGTTTGTTTCCTTACAAGCTGGACAATTCTGCGGATAATGCAGGGTCCTAAGGTGAGAGCTAGAATAATCATTAGTAGGGGGCCGAGGAGAGGGAGGAGGTATGGGAGGAGGGGGGTAAAGATGTGGGACCAATAGCTGGTGGCTTCACGGTCTTTTTTGCGTTGTTCCAGTCCCTCTCGGACCTTTTTTAGGCTGTCCTCGGCGAGACCTGTGGAATTGGCATATACACAGCACTCTTCTCCTAGGGCGGCGCAGAGGCCTCCTTCTTTGAGGAGGAGAAGGTCGAGACCTCGGCGGTTTTGGAGTACGACCTCAGAGAGGGAATTGACAGAATTTTTAAGATGGGAAATAGCGTCTTGTAGGTGATGAATGTCCTCGTCAACAGCCGCCCGGAGGTGAGTTAGGGCGGAGCCTTGACTGGCTAATGCAGCGATTCCAGTGCCAGCGCCTGCAAGACCTAGGAGGGAGGCAATCGTGAGGACGGTAATGGGCTCTCGCTTTTGCAGTGGGGCAGGAGCTGCAGTTGTTTCCAGGCGGAGGAAGAAGTCTTCCTCGCTGTGGTATAGGACCCTAGGGATAAGGACAATTAGGAGGCAAGTTTCATTAGTTGTATTGAGGGTTTGCACGTTAAGGCAGGGGGTAAGCCCTGTAGAGGAGCAGAGCCATTGGGAGGAGTTATGAGGAATGAGAAATTTTGCAGGGCTGCTGGGAGATGAGTAGTCGGCACAAGCTGTGAGGTTGGGAGAGTTACTTGAGCGAGGGCGGATGCACTTTCCTGTAAAGGAGACTGAATGAAAGGTTAGGGGGACGGCAGAGGTATTCCAATTACATTCCGAGGGGCTGTCCTCTGTGTTTTCTGAAAAGGAGAGGTTGGAGGCAACTGGCTCATACAGGGGGGAGGAAGTGGAGAGGCAAAGCCAACAAGAGGAGGTAAGATTGGGGTTGGAAGAATTCACTGAGGTGAAGGCTGCTTGGATAAGGCTGAGGAGGGGAGAGGAGTAACGGGCGGGGGGCGGACGAGGTTGGGGTGGTGGTGTTGGCAACGCGCCGTTTGCAGCTGAGGTGCGGTTTCCGGGTGTGCTGCTTGTACTCGAGGTGCGGCTGGGGGGCGACTTCGAGCGCGTTGTTAATTTGCTCGACTAAGGATTCTGTGTCCGAATCGTGGTCTACAGTATCGCTGTCTGAATCTGTTGACTGGGTTGATAGGGCCTCCTTGGATTTAATGGGGCCTCGATCAGGGGGGAGGGAGCCTTGAAGGCAGGAGCGGACGGTTATTAAGGTGGGGAGCAAGCCGGGAGGGAAGCGCTTGCTCTCATGCTCCATGGCGTTGGTGACCCGATTAATAAGGCGATCATAAGTAACAGGGTCCCAAAGATGGCAAGTGGTGAGCCATGGGTTAAAGGGCAGCAGGAGGTCCCAGTATACCTGCAGCTGCCGGACAGACACTTTACAGCGATGTGTGTCTAGGAGACCCGCCAGAGCACGAACTTGGGGTGCTTGTCATGCAGATAGACGATTACCCATAGCGGAGGGAGAAAAGAAAAAGGGGGGTTGATTATTGAGTAAAGAAAATGAGGTAAATCGTGGCCGCGAGGCTGAAAGAGACGGTGAGAATAGAAGGCAGGACCCTCTAGTAGCGAGAGCAGTTTGGGGGCGGGCGGTTGCAAAGAGGCACACCACGCTAAACGAAGAAACAAAGACACAGAGGACCACAGCAAAGTAATGGAGGGGAAGAGGGAAAGCTACTGGAGGAAGAGTGTTAGGAGGAATGGGGGGGATATAGGAAGAGAAGACGAAAGGTAGTCGGGGGCAAGAGTTAGGTTAATGCGGGAAAGGAAGAGCGGCCCGGGCGCGGAGCGGCGTGGGAGAGGCGGCTCCAGACGTGGAGCGGCGAGGGAGAGGCGGCTCCGCGGGGCGGCGAGGGAGAGGCGGCCCTTACTTTGCAGGCGAGGAGAAGGGGAGCTGGAGAGGCGTCCGGGCGAGCGGGTGGTTTTACTGGACCGCTGCGTGGAGAGGACTTTTAATTCCAGGTGCCCCACGTTGGGCGCCAGTTGCGGTCGCAGTTGACTCATCTATGGGGGGGGAGTGGCGGCCGGTTGCTAAATCCTAGGCTCTCAGGATTGCTCGGAGGGTACCGGTGGCGGGGGCTCTTTCCCGGAGGCGAGGGCGAGGCGGGGGACTTGGCCAGGTCCCCGGCGGAGGCGTGCAAGTATGGAGGGCGGCGAGAAAGGAACAGGCGGGACACGGTTCTTTTAGGGTGAAGAAACTAAGAGAGAGAGTTTATTAGGGGAGAGTACAAGCTTATATCGGGCGGTTTAGAGGGCGGGGTAGCTGTAGGGGTTAAAGGCTTGGATTGGTTCTGAGAGGACGCGGAAGCTGTTTGCCGTGGGCAGGAGTTGCTCTGGCAATGGTGCATGCGCACTGGCGGTGGGGGAGTTGCTCTGGCAACGGGGAGTGTCCGGGCAAGATAAGGGGGTGGGGAAAAGGCGGTTCCCTCCGGCAAGCCTCCCCTAACGGTGGTATTTTGGGTGAGGAAATGGGGCCTGCCTCTGGCCTCACTTTCCCAGGCCCGGGGGGCTGTGGAGGGCGCTGTCACCCGTACCCACTACCCTCCCCAGGGGCTGATCAGGTCCCCCAGCCCAGGCCCGCCAAGTTGAAGCACGTAATCAGTGTCCCGCATCATACATTGTTGTTTACAGTACCATTACATAGTTGTACATTCATCACCTAAATCAATCCCTGACACCTTCATTAGCACACACACAAAAATAACAAGAATAATAATTAAAATGAAAAAGAACAATTAAAGTAAAAAAGAACACTGCGTACCTTTGTCTGTTTGTTTGTTTCCTTCCCCTATTTTTCTACTCATCCATCCATAAACTAGACAAAGTGGAGTGTGGTCCTTATGGCTTTCCCAATCCCATTGTCACCCCTCATAAGCTACATTTTTATACAATTGTCCTCGAGATTCATGGGTTCTGGGTTGTAGTTTGATAGTTTCAGGTATCCACCACCAGCTACCCCAATTCTTTAGAACCTAAAAAGGGTTGTCTAAAGTGTGCATAAGAGTGCCCACCAGAGTGACCTCTCGGCTCCTTTTGGAATCTCTCTGCCACTGAAGCTTATTTCATTTCCTTTCACATCCCCCTTTTGGTCAAGAAGATGTTCTCCGTCCCATGATGCCGGGTCTACATTCCTCCCTGGGAGTCATATTCCACATTGCCAGGGAGATTCACTCCCCAGGGTGTCTGGGGTGTCTGATCCCACGTAGGGGGGAGGGCAGTGATTTCACCTTTCAAGTTGGCTTAGCTAGAGAGACAGGGCCACATCTGAGCAAAAAAGAGGCATTCGGGAGAAGGCTCTTAGGCACAATTATAGGGAGGCCTAGCCTCTCCTTTACAGCAACCGTCTTCCCAAGGGTAAGGAGGTCTGATGACATGAATTCTGTCAGTTTTTGTTGGTCTTAGAAAGTGTTTACTTCTTTATATAATTTCCTATATAACCTTTCTGGATTTAGAATTCTAGGTTGGTGGTTTTCTTCTTTCAACTTATTAATATTTCATTTGATTCTATTCTTGCTTACAAAGTTACTAACAGGAAAGTTCAATGTAATTCTTAAGTTTGTTCCTCTAAAGGTAAATTTTTTTTTTAACCCCTTTGCCTCTTTCAAGATTTTCTTTTCATCTCTGGTTTTCTGCAATTTGAATATAATATGTCTAGCTATAGGTTTGGGGGAAGTATTATCCTGTTTAGTGTTCTGTTAGTTTTTCTGGAACTGCAGTTTAGTGTCTGTCACTAATTTTGGAAAATTCTCATATAACTTCATATATGTCTTCTCATTTAGTCCTTCTTTCTTCCCTTCTGTTACTCCAATTTTGCCTATATTATAAATTTTGAAATTGCCCCATCATTGTTGGATATCCTGTTCTGTGTTTTTTTCCCATTCTTTTTTTTTTTTTTTTTCCTTTGCATTTCAGTTTGGGAAATTTCTATTGACCTATCGTCAATTGCAATGAGTCTTTCCTTGGCTATGTTCAGTCTATGCATAAACCCATAAAATTACTCTTCATGTCTATTACAACGTTTTTGATAGCTGGCATTTCTTTTAGATTCTTTCTTACAGTTTCCATCTTAGAGTAATAATCTGTTCTTTCATGTTATCTACTTTTCCATTAGAGCCCCTAATGCATTAATCATTGTTATTTTAAATTCTCTGTCTGATAATTCCAACATCTGTGTCATATCTGAGTCTCATTTTGGAATGATAGTGCTTGCTTTGTCTCTTCAGACTGCTTTTTCTTGCCTTTTGGCATGTCTTTTAATTTTCTTTTTGAAAATAAAACATGTTGCTTGGGGTAATAGTAACTGAGGTAAATCAGCCTTTAGTGAGGATTTACATTAATCTGGATGGACTTGGGCTGTGTTTAACTTTTGCTGCAACTGTAGGCGACAGAGGCTGTAAATTCTTCTTGTGCCATTGTTTGTGTCTACCCTCTGGACTTCCCTAAGTATTCCTCCCCAGAGAGCCTCTGTGTTTTGCTGCTCTTTCAGTTATAATCTGCTGTTATTATACCAGAGTGCGACTGGGTGGTGATAAGGTGTGGGGGAGGGAAGCATCTATAATCTTAAGATTAAATCCCAGTCTTTTAGTGGGCCTTTGACCTTCACAAGTTTTTCTCAAGCAGTGTAGCTCCTGTCACCCCTACTTTGATGAGACAGGAGGCTAGAGAGGGCTGGAGTGGAGCAATGTCCTTCCATGAGCTGGGATAAGACGCTGGCTAAATTTTTTCCCCTGGCCAGTAGACCTTTGTCATGGAGAATGCTCTGGCTGTATTTCTCAATGATTAGTCTTTTCTCCCCACCAGAACCCAGGGGAGATTATTCTTGGCCCCATGAGAATGTGGTGAGTTTTCTGGAAGTAAACCCCACAAAAGTTTGGGGATCCCTCTAAGTTGGCAGTTTCCAGGAGTTTTTACTCTTATGTTAGTCCACATTCAGCCTCCAAAAATCCTTCAAAATTACCATTTAAGTTATTTCTAGTACATGTGGCCAGCAGCTTCTGCTCCTGGTATGCAGATCTCATGTGTGACTTCCTAGATTCTCCTGTCTCTTTAGATTTCATGGTGGGAGTTTGCCCTACAACCTTAGTTTTCTGATGGGTCCAAGAAAATTCTTTGATTGTCAGTTGTCCATTTTTGTAAGGATGGGGGTAATGATTTCCAAGCTCTTTACCTGTCAGAGCTGAACCTGGAAGTCCCCCTCTTAACATTTTTTTAAAATTTTGTAAAATGTCAAAAAAAAAAAAATGCTATCTTAGGAAATGTATCATTGGGATGATACGTTATTAGCATTGGTTCTGCTGTGTATTGCTACTATTTCCAAGTAAATATAAGAAGCCCTGTTTATATTTTACTTTTTTGCACAAGTTAGAAAAAGAAATGACTGTCACAGAGTCTTTTACCTTAGCATTTTTCAACTGTAACTCACATAACTCAAAAGACCATATTCTACCTCTAAAATCATCAATAAACTCAATTTCACACTATTTCAAAGGGCAAAGAAGTTCAGGTATATGGAATTAGATATAACTAAAACTAAGTGATCATATGCTGTTGCCCCATAAAACCTCAGAGAGCTGGAATTTCCTGTGCATATGTGTCATTTTTTAAATTCTTTAACTGCAAATTCCGGTCCCTAACTGAATTCTGTTCCTGTGTTTATGATGTCCATGCATCAGATTCATAAATGGATAGCAGTTGCATAACTTTTTAGGTATGTGCACATAAAATAAATGAAAACAAATGCTTTCATTAACACAGCTGGTCAGAAATATTTAGTTCAAATAATTCTGTATTTCCTTCCCACAGACAAGAGACTTGGGGAAGAAAATGAAATAAATATTTAAATACAAAATATCCCTCCTTCTAGTCAAGAAAACAAAAGGAGGAGAACTGGTAGTTGGGCTCTAAGCACACAGGGAGTAGATATTAAATAACAAATAAATGTTAACACTAAGAGCATCACTGTTATAGTGCCAACCTAACACATGCTATAGTCCTTTGTGGACTCCCAAAGTGAGTGATAATGGCATTTTCTAGAGACTATGAGTTATGTCTTTGCAAAATATGCTTCAGTTTTTATTTAAGACTGTGAAAATTAAGAAATTTAATTGTAGGGGGGGAAACATTTCAGGTCACCAAAAGAAAAAAATCTGCCAAGAAATTATCTTATTTCCATGCAAGAAAAAATAAAGCAACATTCATATAATTGCACTAGGTCTAGCCCTCTCACTAAGGTAGGATTATTTTTTTATTTTTAACTTAGCGCTGTCCTTCCAGGATACATAATTGGTGGAAAACAAGGTGGGTGGATGGGTTTGGCACTGAAGGTTTGCCTGTAACTCATGACCCAGCATACCAACACATGGAAATTCTGGCTAGAATATGACAAATAAAAATATAAATATATTGCTCATCTCAAATCAAAGAGACAATGGGTAGGTGCCATGAATGAGGGGGAGCCACAACCCTAGACTTTTGAGAGGGAGTGGATTCTCAAGGAAATCCCCAGCACCTTGGCAGATGCAAGTAAGCTTTCCCCAACACATGGCCCATGGAGGATTCCCAAATAATTTGATTTGTTCTATTGATGATCACTAAAGCTTGTGAAAATGCTAGGTCGCTTTAGTTTGGTTTTGCATATTTCATTATTATCTTCTTATATCTAATTTTGCGTAGAAGACAAAGGGTATGAACACTGGTGAAGAAGCGAAATTGTTTGAGTTCTTAACCTAGCTCTGACAATTACCAGTTCACTGACCTCATGGAACCTCAATTTCCTCACCAATAAAATGGAGATTACCATAAATCCTCTGCTTACAACACATATTATTGTGAAGACAACATGAAATGATGAATTTGAAAGTATGTTGAAAAGTGGAAGATGCTACACAGACCAATGTAAGGGATTAAGAGACTTTGAACAACGTTCATCATTAGTCCAGAAAAAGCCTGTGTAGTCAACATTTAAAGGTTACTAGAGCCAAAAAGATTCAGGTCTAAGGAGAAAAATCCTAAACATGGCCAGATTTTTTCTCAAGAGAGCAGAGAATTTTCATTGTGTTGTTCTACCCAAATTACATAATTTTAATGATGAAAGTAAAATTTAGAAAATGAATAAAGAAATCAAACATGTTCTTTATAAGGCAAGCTAACTAGATTGAACTATTATCAAGCTTCAGACCGTGCTTAAAGATTCACATTCAGATTTATCCCAATATTTGACTTTGAGTCTAGGTCTGCATTAGATATCCCTACTGGCTCCTAGGTAGTTTCACTGGCATTTCCTGTAAGTTACACTCAACAAAAGACAACAATCCACCTACTAACACTCAGAGCCTAATAGGAAAGAATAAGCCTGCTCGTGAGTTCAGGTCACAGTTAGCTCTGTGCAGCAAAGCTTTGCCTTGTATATCTCATATGCTTAAATATCAGTACAGGAATATAATTTTTCTTACTGGCACTACAGAACAAATTCAGAGGCTTCTGTGCTGTGCAACCTTGTTTTATTATTACCATTGCAGAGAAATCCTGGCTGCCAGGGCCTACAAAAGTCCAAGAAGAGAATACAGTAGCTTTCTAAATTTGGGGGAATCCCATGCTCACTCTGTTCGCATGCTGCAAAGGCCAAATCAGAGACCAACTGAATTGCACTAGGCACCAGGACTGTAGCTCCTAATCCCTGCTTTGTGATACCACTTGACTGATTCCTTATTAATCCCCTCAGTCAGGAGATAGACCCAACAGGAAGCCTGTTGGAGAATGATTAGCATATTTTTCTTTTGTTGCAGCTTTCTCACATCTTATTAATGAGATATATGCCATCATCTTTAGCACTGAAATAAAAGCCATACTGGTCTTCCCATACCCTCTGCCCAGTCTGAAATGTCAAGCAAGATTGTTTCCTCTATGATGTACACATTAGGGAAATTGAGTAGACCAGGTGCATTCACTTCAGGAAACATCTAAGATGTATGGTTGTTGGAACACTAAGCTCGCCACTTAATACAATGTGAAAAGGCAAATTCCCAACAGAAACAGTTGTGACCATAATCCCAGCTCAGTTCTTTTCTGCTAACTTCTACTCTGGACTTTCTTTTCTGGGTCTGCTTTTCCCATTTTTCTTCTCATTGCCTCTTACCTTCCCATCTGCCAAACTCCTCCAAACCAATGAATCTGCTTGGTCTTGCTGTTGAATCATCTTGGAATTTGTCTCTTGTACCTTTCTTCTCAGATTCACAAATTGCAAGCTAAAGACCCCCTCCACCCCACCCAGAAGAAACACTTGAGTCCTGGGGGACACTAAACCAAGATGGAATCCCCTACCTCCATACTCTCTTTCTTATGAAAAGGAATTTGATCTGTGTCAGGCATTATAGAAGGTACAAAGATTAAAATAATAGAAAGATAATTTCCACTTTCAATGGTATGCACTTTGCAAGAGAGACATGAGAATATGTCACTAACATTGCAGTAAGTGAATAAAAATATGTTTCCTGAAACTTTTGAGAAGAGAAATGATAAAACATTAATTTTGCTTATAGAGTTGAAAAACTGGATAAATGAGATGAACTTTGAGCTGATGTTTGAGGATATGTAGGGGATCCCATTGCTGAGAGGTTATAAGGTCAGATTAAGGTATCTGAAAGAAAGGAATAGCATCATCATAAGGCATAGATAAAAACAGGAGACTAAAGGTCTGTGGGAAAAAGGGGGAATCCTTTTCTCTCATTACCTTGAATTACATTGGTTTTTTACACAATTAGAAAAAAGGAGCCATAATTTAAAACCAAATATGCTACTAAAACTTTCTGCTTAGTGAACCCCTGTACTGTGCAGTACAGCAGACTTGGGAAGTGTTTCTTAAATTTCAGAAACTTCAGTACTAATTTCAAGCACAACTTTAATATTTTTGATCACCTGTACTATCATTTATTTAATATTTTAAAAGCTCTTCTTCATTTTTTGTTTTACTTAGCCTAACCCTAAGCCACACTAACTATGAAATCAGGAATTTGATATGCTTTTATACAAATATATGTGTTATTGATAACTGAGCTATAAATAATCTTGGATTCCTTGGAACTCATGTCACAATTAGGGAAACTGTGACCTATAAGTCTACAAAGACTTCAACTGTCACAAAATATATACGTGCAATAGTCCTATAGAGACTGTCATTTCTACAACGTTAACCTTATATTCATGGATACTGTGAGTTAAGGACTTAAGTTTGAATACTGCATACACTGCTCACCAGCTGGTTGACTTAGGACAATTTGCTTAACATCTGTAAGTCTCAGTTTTCTCCTCTGTAAATAGGAAAATGATACCTAACTCACAGAGCCAGGACTGAATGAGATAATGCACACGAAGCCTTAGGTGTTATCCTTGGCATACACTAAGCAAACTATAAATCATATATATTAGTATTATATTTGCACAGTCTAACAAAGCAGGAGAATTATCTTCAGAAAGAAGTTTTAAATTTTATTTGAATTACCTGGCAGCATTTTCTTTCTCTTTCCCATTAACTGATTAGTTTTAAGCAGAGTAAGTGAGTCCTTTCAGTATATGATATGTTCATGAAAATTATGAAGACTAGCAAAAATTCATGGCCACAGACATCTCTGAGTGGCAGCGAACCACATGAGGGTCTCAAGGAAACAAGAGCAGGCCTAAGATGTTTTCTTGCAGTATCTGCCTTTTTATGTTCCATATTTATTTTGTGTCTGGTTAATTCCCACAATAACCTTATGTTACGTAATTTAATAGATGAGGAAACTGAGACTTTGAGGGTCTAAGTAACTTGCCAAAATCAAAGTCACAAAGCAGAAGCAGATCCTGGAAACAGAGCCATCTGACTGCAGAGCACAAACTTTTTATGCAATAAGCAGCTATTTTGTGGCTGCTAGAATGTCTTCCAAGAAGCTGTGAGACCCACCACAAAGGGAGAAGAGAACTAAAGGCAAACTGCTTTCTGGATTGTTTTGTTCGAGGGTATTATGGAGCAACACTTCAAGTAATACAGACTGCTGGAAAGAAGAAACAGAGGCAATCTGAGAGGAGTGGAAAATCCTATCAGAAAACTGATCACTTTTTCCTTACACTTATTTTCATTGTAGTCTTATAGGCATGTCAGGTTAAATGGAATAATTAGTGTAAGAGCTTCAAATTAGAAACAACATGATGGCAAGATTAATCTTGGGTATTTAATGAAATACCATTTCCCCTTCTAACCAAAAGTCTGACAACCTGGTGACAGTACATATCTGTCCCACAGGCCATTTAATTAAGAACCAGCAATATAGAGACCTTTTTTGGTCACCAGATAAAAATGTGTCTTGTTTAAAACAAGATGTTTGAATGGGAGGCTCTTTGAGGTCAAGGATATCTCTTGCCATACTTGAAAATAATATTTAGCATTTTTTGGATTGGGTTTTGATTAAGGTATCATTAATTTCTCCTTCTGAGTTTACATGATTATCTTACTTTAATCTTAAATACTGGGGCATTTTCTTTCATTTAAATAGACTTATCTCCACCTAAGAAAAACTGTTCTTTACAATATGCAACTAAATTCTACTATAATGTAACATTTATTGTGCTCTTTACATTGTTCAACTTTACCATGTTTGCTCTAGTAAAAAGTTAGGTAATTATATATTCTGAATTTTTGGTCAGGATGTTAATGCACAGAATTCTGCAAGAATAGGGGGGAAATGAGCCTGGAGAGTGTTAATTTGTTTGGCATTGGGTTCCCCCCCCTGCCTCATCTCTCTCTCTCTCTCTCTCTCTCTCTCTCAGACTCTGAGAAATACTTGACCCATACTTTCTAAAGCAATGAAAGTTTCCATTCACATTTTTTGTAATTATGACTGGTTATTTCCTCTAAATGTAGTTTTGGAAAACATTTGAGAAAAATTAAGACAATGTATATGTATTGTAATTTCATCCTGGAAAGAGAGAGGATGAAAGCAGGGAGAAAGAAGGATGGAAACTCAAAATTTATATTATAGTTATATGTTGTGAAATCTCTTTGAAGATGAAATGCTGCCTACCCACTTCTTTTCATTATCTGTGGAGTATGGTTCAAATCTAGTTTCTTTATAAGAAATTTTTGGTTTTGCACTGATAATATTTTCACACTAATAATTTAATTTTTAAATACATTACAATCCTTACAACCTATTCATAATTGTTATCTCATTTTGATCCTCATTCTATCTGGTGAAGAAAGTAAAAGAATTAATATAATACTATTTTGCATACGGATAAAATGAAACTCCAAGAAGTTACAAGACCAGTCAAAGTGCCACAGTTAAACTCTGGCAAAACCGGTGATAAAGGAAAGGACTTCTTATGCTTAGATGCTGCACTGTGTGCTCAACATTTGAAACCCAGTTTTAAAACATAGCAAATAAGTCTTCAATAGACTTTATTTTTTAGAGAAATTTCCTTAACATAGAATTTCATTCTAAGTGGATAAAGTACCTTTAGAATCGTTATAGATGCTACCTTGACAAGCCTGAAAAATTAGGTCCCATGAAGAATAAAGCAGAGAAGTACATATATTGTTGCCATTTCTTAGGTAACAGATTACCTAAAATGACAAAACACTGTTGCAGAATCCCAAATTACTTTGTAATTTGCCTACAGTTCTTTTAAAATACCTCTTTTAGATCATTTAATTTTTAAAGCCATATAAATGATGTTGGAAAGAGATTATCCCTCCTTTATTTATAACATTTTATATAGCCCTTTTTCTCTATAATTAAATTGCAGACATTTTAGCACTAGGAACGTATTTTAATGTGGAATTATCTTTATTTTGTCCAAGTCTCCTAAAGCTGAACTCATACATTATATATAGGTAAAACTAGTTATCTTTTCTTAATGAGTCAATTTTCTACAATATGTTTTATCCCCCACATTTAACAAATATGTGGATGTTTTAATAGATCATATTATTTCACTGACTTATTTGAAATCAACCACACAATTTTTCAATAGTAGCCAACCCAGCAAAAGTAGCTTGAATTAGCAGGCAAGACGAAAAATAAATCCAGTCCATTTCCAGTGTGTAAATGGTGTATTCAATGATTACTACTTTCTCATTAAGAATATGTTCAATTATGCCACAGATAGAACTCCATTTGGTTTAATGAGGAATTAAAATGGATGGAATTAGATTTAAACTAGAATCTCAAGAGCATCAATAGAGTGATTAAAGTGGGTGTGGAAAATCTTTATAGTTTTATTTATTACCAGTCCCAATCAAGAATTTTCTTTCTAAGAAAAAGTTTAGAAAGATTAAATGGTACAGATTATTTTAATTGAAGTTGCTAGTTGCATTGATTCTTTTCTTTTTGAATCACAAAATAGTGTTTAAAATATTTAAAGTGGTTCTCACTATTAAAGCATTACATTGTTTAATCAGCTAATTAAAAAACCACTCAAACCTATAAAATACTTGTTAACATTTATTAGATGCTTATTATTTTCCAGATATTGTGCTAAATGCTTTCATATATTACCCCTCGGGAACCCTCACAACTATGCTATGCTGTAAGCACTGATATTATTTCCATTGTACTTACAGGGAAATTAGTTTAGAGAGGCTAAATGACTTGAACAAATACACAGAGTGGGAGAAGGTCGAGTTTTAAACTGGCCCCCAGATCCAGGGATTATACAAGGAGTTATCCAAGAGATCTGGGAATATGATGGATTTCATTCCTGTGATTAGGTTATGTTATATGGCACAGTTGATATTATGACAGACATATTATCTTCAGTGGGTCTGACCTAATCAGTTGAAACTTTAAAAGTGACAGCTGCCTTTCTGAAGTCAGAGGTTCAAAGTCAGAGAGACTAAAAGAATGAAGGGGATTTGACAGAAGAGAAGATTCTTGTGCCGGTTTGAGTGTATTGTGTCCCCCAAATGCCATTAGCTTTGTGGTCTTGTGTGGGGCAGAAATTTTGGTGCTGGTTAGATTTGCTTGGAATGTGCCCCACCCAGCTGTGGGTGATAATTTTGATGAGATGTTCCCATGGAGGCATGGCCTCACCCGTTCAGGGTGGGCCTTGATCGGTGGAGCTATATAAATGAGCTGACTCGGGGGGGAGGAAATTGAGTGCAGCTGGGAGTGATGTTTTGAAGAGGAGCAAGCTTGCTGGAGAGGAATGTCCTGGGAGAAAGCCGTTTTGAGGCCGGAGCTTTGGAGCAGACGCCAGCTGCCTTCCCAGCTAGCAGAGGTTTTCCGGATGCCACTGGCCATCCTCCGGTGAAGGTACCCGATTGCTGAGGTGTTACCTTGGATGCTCTGTGGCCTTAACACTGTAACTGTGTAGTGAAATAAACCCCCATTTTATAAAAGCCTATCCATCTCTGGTGTTTTGCATTCTGCAGCATTAGCAAACTAGAACAGGTTTTGGTACCAGAGAAGTGGGGTGCTTTTGCTGCTGAGTTTGCAAATACCAAACATGTTGGAACAGCTTTTTAAATGGATAATGGGGAGTTTCAGGAAGAGTTGTGAGAAGCTTGACAGAAATGGCCAAAACTGCTTTAAAGAGACTGTTTATGGAAATATGCATTCTAAAGATACTTCTGATGAGGTCGTGAACAGAGATGATCAATGTGTTGTTGTGAACTGGAAGAAAGGCGAACCTTGTTTTAAAGTGGCAGAGAATTTGGCAAAATTGAGTCCTGGTGTCATATGGAAGGAAGAATTTAAAAGTGACAAACTGGAATACTTAGCTGAGGAGATCTCCAGACTACCTGTGGAGGATATACCCTGGCTTATAGTAAAATGCGAGCAGAGAGAGATAAACTTAGAACTGAACTCTTGGGTTCAAAGAAACCAGAAGCTGATGGCTTGGAAAATTATGAGCTTCCAGGGGGTGGAATCCCAGAAGCTACAGCCCAATGTGAGGATGTAACCAAACATGGAACCCAGCCGCCATTTCAGTACAAGCCAAGATTGGAGATGGAATTATCCAGAAAGGATTTGTGGAAAGTCCTATTGTCTGATGGCTTTGACCCCTGTATGCTTCATGCAAAGCCAACAGAATTTTTGCGAGATCTTTATAGACAGAGCCATTGCCGGTCTGGACTGGAGGAGACAGACAAGGGAAAAATTAAAGGAAAAATCTCTTCAAAGACAGAGCCATGGAGGTTGAGGTCCAGAGTCAAGAGGTCTCGGGCTGGGAGAGCAGAGCAGCCCACATGCATGGAAAGGGTGAGTTTGCCCTGGAGGTCGAGGGTGGGCATTCCACCTCGATGCTCTGGAAGTGTTTTGCCACCTCAGGTCCCAAAGAGGTTGGAGCACATTCCCAGGGAATTGGGGAGAGCCTGGCTGCCACCACACTGTTCTGAAGGGGTTGAGCATGTGCCCCGGAGATGGAAGGGAATCCGGGAGCTGCCCCGATGTTTGAGGAGGGTGGGGCCGAGAAGGTGGTCTCCCCAATGTGTGGGTATGTTGGAGCACTCACCTAAGCATTTGGAGAGGAAAGGGCTGCCAAAAAGGCCCTTAGGGAGGGTTAGGCTCCCGCTCTCTCAAGCCCCAAGGATGCAACGTTGTTCTGTTAATGACTCTCAGACTTTGAAATCTAATGGAGTTTGTCCTGCAGGTTTTAGGAACTGTTTTGGTCCTGTTAACCCTGTTTTCCTTACTCTTTCCCCTTATGGCAATGGGAATGTTTATCCTGTGAATGTCCCTCCTTTGTATATTGGAAGCATATAACTTGTTCTAAGTCCACAGATCCAAAGCTAAAGGAGAATTATGCCTTAGGACCCACCATGCCTATAATTGATTTTGATGGGATTTTGTACTTAACTTTTGTTACTGAAATGATTTAAGTTTTTGTGATATTGTGATGGAATGAATGTATTTTGTACTTGGAATGATAATGTCATTTTGGGGTCCAGGGGGTGGAATGTGCCGGTTTGAATGTATTATGTCCCCCAGAAAAAGCCATGTTCTTTGATGCAATCTTGTGGGGCAGACAGAATAGTGGGGATTAAGTTGGAACGTTTGAATTAGGTTGTTTGCATGGAGAGGTGCCCCACCCAACTGTAGATGATAACTGATGGGATACTCTCATGGAGGTGTGACCCCACCCATTCAGGGTGGGCCTTGATCAGTGGAGCCATATAAAACATGCTGACTCAAAGAGACTGGACGGAGTGCAGCTGTGAGTGATGTTTTGAAGAAGAGCAAGCTTGCTAGAGAGGAATGTCCTGAGAGAAAGCCATTTTGAAACCAGAACTTTGGAGCAGATGCCAGCCACATGCCTTCCCAGCTAACAGAGGTTTTCCGGACGCCATTTGCCATCCTCCAGTGAAGGTACCTGATTACTGATGTGTTACCTTAGACACTTTATGGCCTTAAGACTGTAACTGTATAGCCAAATAAACCCCCTTTTTATAAAAGCCAGTCCATCTCTGGTGTTTTGCATTCTGCAGCATTGGCAAACTAAAACAATTCTCCTTAGTTGACTTTGAGGATGGAGCAAACCACATGTGGCAATGATCCAAGTGTGGCATCTATGAAGTGTGTGCAATCCATAACATATAGTCAAGCAAGAAAGTGGGAACTTCAGCTCCACAACCACAAGAAACCAGATTCTGCCAACAACCCAAATTAGTTTGGACGTGGATTCTTCCCAAGAGCTTCCAGGCATGAAGTCGTTTGATTTCAGGCTTAAAACAAACTGGGCAAATAATGCAGTTATGCTATGCCTGAATTTTTTACCTACAGAGCTACGAGCCAATGAATGGAAGTTGTTTTAAGCCACTATTTGTGGTGATTTGTTACACAGCTACAGAAAAGTAATGCAAAGTTTAAAGTTGAGAATTTACATGTAAGAAGTCTGATTATATTGCCTCTATTCCTCCACTCTATTCTACCAAGCAGTGTGGACACTGTTTCATGAGAACACAAATTTATTTACTGCTCTTGGTTAGCACTGGTGCCTTTCCAACACCAGTATGTATCCACGTGACTTAATGGAAAGAGAACTGGATTTGAAGTCAATATGTACTTCATCAATTTAGTGAAATGACGCTATTTTTTATTTCTTAATTTCTTTATTTGGAAGTGTATGGATCAAACTTGCATCGAGTAGGTGTTCAATAAATTTATTTTGTGATCTTTCTCATAATTGGCACTTGAATTATAAAGTGTAAAAATTACCAAAACTATAGTATACCTATACCATTTCTGAAATCATGGATCCATTTATTCTCCCCCAATTGTATGCAAAATACTGTTTCCATTTCTTATGCATTCCCTGGCTTGGGGTAATAAAATATTCCTACTCTCTATTAGAAATTTACTAGATTTTTGTGGACTTCTCTCATCCCTCAGGCAGAATTGGGATTTTTTTTCAATGGATTCTGATTTCACTATAAATACTGCATGCATACAAATAGACTGTTAGTTTCTGTAAGCAAGTTTATTGCCTTATACATGTCCAGATTCCAAGCTCATTGTACAGCAGTACATGTACAAGATACTCAGTAAATGTTTGTCAAATGAATTGAAAAGATCTGAGGAATATAGAGAACTCAGAAGAAATACTTTTCTATAAGCTTCCTATTGAAGGAGATTTTTGGTTGATAAACCTCGGTATAGCAATCTTAGAATAAATATTCTGAATAACAAATGCATTCTTTAAAATTCCCCTCAGTGAACATAAAAATAATTATTTTGTTTAAAAGAATGAGGAACTGGTATATAGATAGAAGGTTAAAATAGGGCATATTTTAAAGTCTTTATTTTAGAGAAGCAGTTAAGACAGTGGAAGTGGAAAATGTGTTTTTCCAAATAAAACCTATTCAAGCCTTGTGGTGTCCGAGTTTTTACTTAATTTGAATCTGTTTTCTTTTTGGAAAAATCTAGCTTCCTCTAGCTAAGGGGAAAAAAGTTTTCAGATGTTTCTCAAACGTCAAATTTTTCCTACCAAAGTAAAGCTTTCATGTAATTAGTGAATGGAATTGTAGAAACATATACGGACACATTGCACTTAATATTATTTCCATCCAAATTACATACTTATACATTATAAACCCATTGGCATGGTTTTATAATTATTGCTTGCTGCAGTTGTCTTTTTTAAAAATCAGATAGGAGAAGACAAGAATTATAAGAAATCACACATTTATACTGTCTTTTTGTTTACCTATTGTTACCTTTCCCAGTGCTTTTTATTTCTTTGTATGGGTTTGAGTTACCTCTAGTGTCTTTTTCTTTCAGTATGAAAGGCTCCCTTAGTAGTTCTTGTAAGGAAGGTCTTCTAGAGACAAATTCTACCAGTTTTTATTTATCTGGAATGTCTTAATTTCTCCTTCATTTTTTTTTTCTTCTTTAAACTTTTTATTTTGAAATAATTTTAAATTTACAGGATGGTTGCAAAAATAATATGAGAACTATGACACACCCTTACCCCCAGATACCTAGATCTAAATTTTTTTAACATTTTGCCACATTTGCCATAATATTCTATCTATGCATTTACTAATCAACCTATCAACCCATTTATCAATTATCTATCAATCTATCTCTATCTGTATATCTATGTATCTCTGAACATTAAGAGTAGGTTATATGCATTATGCTCCTTGAACACATAATAATTCCATGTGCATTTCTAAAGAACCAGGATATTCACTGATGTATCTGAACTAAATTTATTAAGTTCAAGAAATTTAACATTGATGTAACTTACAGTCTATACTCCATTTTTACATGTCCCATTAATGTCCTTTTGAGCCTGTCTGCTCCATTATTAGATCCTTTCTGGAATTACAGATTGCATATAATTGCAATGCCCCCACCCTTGGAGACTTGTACTCTAATTTCTGTTTCTATTAGTTTGCATATTCTCCAATATTTTCTTTGTTGTTACCATGGGGCTTAAGTTTGACAACCTAAATCTGTAACAATCTCATCTGGTTTGTTACCAATTTAACTTCAATGGTATGTTCTGGTAACTCTCCTTGTCACAAATTACAAGTTTATACATAATAAATAAAAAGTTACTGATTTATCATTACATTTTATTCATTGCCTTTTAGAATTTATAAGAAGTAAAATGCAGGGTTACAAACCAAAAATACAATAGAACTGGCATTTATACTTAGCCATGCCATTACCTTTACTAGAGATCTCCGTTTTTCCATGTGGCTTCAAACTATTGCCTAGTGTCCTTTCCTTTCAACTTGCAGAACTCCATTTAGCATTTCTTGTTGGGCCCATCAAGTAATGAGAAACCTTTTCAGCTTCTTTTTTTTTTTTAATCTGGGAATGTTTTAATCTCTCCCTCATTTTTGTAAGACAGTTTTGCTGGGTATAGATTTCTTGGGTGGCAAGTTTTTCCTTTCAGCACTTTAAATAAGTCATCGCATTGCCTTCTTATCTCCATGGTTTCCAATGAGAAATTGGTACTTAATCGTATTGAGGTTTCACTTATATGTGAGGCATTGCTTCTCTCTTGCAGCTTTCAGAATTCTTTCATCTTTTGCATTCTACAATTGGATTATAATTTTTTCTGGTGGGTGTCTGAGTTTATCCTGGTTGGATTTCATTGAGCATCTTGGAGAGATATATGAATATATATTCATGTCTTTCATTAAATTGGGGGAAATTTCAGTAATTTATCACACTGTGCAGTTGTTAAGTTTCTTGGCTATGTATGTAACAGCTTTTCTTCAAATTTTGGAAGTTTTGTCCATTATTTCTTCAAATAATCTTTCTGCCCCTTTTCTTTCTTCTGTCCTTCTGAGACTTCCAATATGCAAATGTTGGTATGCTTGATGGTATCACACAGGTCTCCAAAGCTCTGTTCATTTTTCTTATTCCTTGTAAAAATTTCTTCTTACAGGATAATCTCATTTGAGACATTGTTGTAATTCTTTCCTTTAATTCCTTAAGCATGGTTCCTTCAGTTCTTTGGATATCTATATAATAGCTAATTTAAATGATTTGCCCAGTGCAACATCTGGCCTCTCTCAGGAACAGTTTCTCATGACTGCTCTTTTACTGTGTGTGTTTTATACTTTCCTTTTTATTTACTGGTCTCATATTTCTGTGGAAAATTGGACATTTTAAAAAATATAACAAGGCAACTCTGGAAATCAGATTCTCCCCCTTCTCATGGTTTACTATTAGATTTTTGGTTGCTTGCTTGAATGATTTTTTTTTTCATGACTTTCATGGACTAATCTGGTCTTCTGCCTCAGCTGGCTGCAAGGCTGCTGGTTTTCATATCTACTATCCTTGCCAGGCTGCTGCTTTATAAAGCTGCCACAGAGCTGGGGAAAGGGGGATGATAACAAATCAAATCCCTGCTGTTCATGTGTAGGTTCAACAGTTTTCCTTGAATATATGCTCCTCAGATTTTTACAAGCATTTTGTTTATCTTCTGAGTGGATTTTAGCAATTTTATCTCCAGTTTTGTTGCTTTTATGGAGGGGCAATTTACTTAGGTATTCATTCACTCAGCCAATCTGGAAGTCCCAATTTATTTTATTATTAAAATAGCAAGATTTGTAAGAAATTAAACTGGGTTAGTGTTTTGTCTATATTTTGGATGCTACTTTTTAATAAAAGTTCTGAAAATATATGTATTTGAGATACTCCCTCAAATGCTAAACTATAGTGCCTGTGATCCACTAAAATAATCCATACAACATAACATTTTTTTCAGACAGTTTCTGGAAATCAGCATAACCAATGCTAGAAACTACAGGAAGCATTATTCAAAAGATATTTGGTAGTTAAATCCCCCTACTTACCTCATTCGCAAAAACTTTCAAAAAGCAGTAAAAGAAAAAAAGGCAGGCAATACTCAAAATTTAAACTGCATAAAAAGATAATTAAAGATAATTTATATAATTATCTTTAATTATATAATTAAATATATAATTAGTGATTTTGAATAATTACAATGAAAAATTTACATGCAAAGCCTCAAATAAATAAATGTATTGTTATAAACTCTATAGAACTCTATAGAACTGAGTAACCTGTCTGATTTTTTTTTTTGCCATTTGATGCTTCTCTCAGGCAGATAAATGAATCTTGGTTTGTTATAATCTTTGTATTTAACTGAGTAATATACACAGAATTTTGAAAAATATTGCAAATAAGAAACATAAGGCACAAAAATAAGATATCACTGCTTAATTGTAAAATCCTTAGAAGATATCACATATAATAAGCACTTAAGTCTTTGATTTAATAGAATGGGACCTGGATGCTTATGTCTTAAATATTCACACTAATAATTAGTAAACACGAACAAAAATGTCAATTAAAATAGTAGTCATAATTCATAAATAAAACAAACAATCTGATTAACTTATATCTGCAACAAAACTGACAGAAATTCTTCATGGGGATGCCATGGGTGGCCTTCAATGAGTCCCTGATGTGAAGTTGCTTTTTCTGGTGAGAAATCACAGATTTTCAATGATCTAGAAGTTCCTTTCCATTTGGATGGAGGAGGTGAACTCTAACACTTATGCAGCCCTGAGTCCTCCTAACTCACCTACTGCCCTGAGAATGCCTCTCTGACTGTCCCAGGAGATTGACGATATCACTCTTTTCATGTCTCTCTTCTCTCATATTTTGTTTCACTAAATCATGAGTTACTTATAGAATCATATCTTTTTCTATAGCAGGCCTCTTAAAAATGTGTATTAAAGAAATGAATAGATCTAATATATTTGCTACTGATTCTAGATGGAACTTTAAGATATTTTGTCTATTATTCTTCACAATTCAGGACTTACACTCACAGACATCTGTGGAATCAGCTTCCCAGATTCCTCATTTGGTTGATCACTTTCCTATATATTTATCTGTTGATTTCCACTGCTAGCTGGCATTTTATAAAACATACTATGAATTTGTGATTTTTTACTTGAAAAACTTTTTTAAAAATCACAAAATAAAAATAATAAACAACACATTAAAAACACCTGCTGATTAGGTCCTATTTCCAGAGATTCTATTTTAATGGGCTTGGCAAAGTCTTTCTTAACCGAGTTACTCTGAGAGAATTAAAATTTAGTACCCTGAAGTATCAACTATACATAATGAATTAATTTCTCTTCAACCATCTAGAATAGCACAATTCTTGTTAGAGCACTGAAATCATTGTATTATGAAGCTCAGTTGAGATAAAGGATAGAAGGTGATGCCAAGATATTGAGTGTGCAGCCAAGATAAAGGTAAATGAAATTATACTAACTTGCTCTCAATTAATGTAGAATTGACTGTATTCTTCTTTTTATAAATATGCATATTCCCAGAAAATTCTTTACACATGGCATTGCTCATCCTGTTTAGCTTAGAACCTCTAAATATAATACATCAGCTAGATATGTAGTTAATATCAACTAAGTATCTCTCACTCTGAAATTACTGCCTTATCACTAAATTCTTTGAGAATAGCATTTCCTCTGAGTTTTCTGTCATTCATTGAAAATTGTTTATTTTCACTTGGGATCAACTATCGTTTTTCTATTTCAATTTACTTAACATTAAGAAGGTTTTATGGGGCTTAAATAAAAGTTATACAAAAGTGCATAGCACTGTACTTGGCACATGATTACTCAAATGTTATTACTTCCTTTCTTTTCCTAATTGTTATTAAGAATAGTTACCATTGACTGAACACTAACTCAGACTTATGCCTGGCATTTGCTTCCCACTTTCTACACATAGATGCTCATTTGAAACTTCTAATAACCTGATAAATTAAAAATTAATATGTCCATTTTAGACGTGAAACTGAAGCATAAATTAACTTGTACAATTCACTTTCCATGGCCTAAAGGTTGTAGAGTCAGGATTAGAACCAGATCTTCTAACTCCAAGTACTCTGTTCTTCGACATTTGCCCCATTACACTTCTTCTTGTTAAGATTAGGAAAACTGCAAAATACAGTTCCTCATGTTTTAAATGAAAATAAAAAGCTTAAGGATGGCTGCAAAGTCAGATAATATAATGTTTGCCTCCCCAGTTTCTGGGTAAAGGATACATTGTGTCTATCTAACTGATCTATACAAGCAAATGGAAGCTCAGAAGCAAAAGCATACTCTTTTAAGTGATTTACAATAAAATTTGACATACATCTGTAACTAACATACTTAGTTGGGAGAACAAAAAAAGCTTATATCATCACAGTCTTAAATTCTTTTTTCTGCCTAGAGCTCTAGAAGTACAATTTGAAAGCTGGACTGTCTATGCTAGCCTAAAATTCTTATTATTCCTCCTGTGAAATATGTAATTTTAGAACTGGCTGAAAGATTTTACTTTTTCATTTTTTATTATTATCTTGCCGTAACACCTTGACTTTTCTCAAAAGTTACTGTTTTTCCTATAAATTCAGAGAAAGAACACCAGCTCTGCCTCCAAATTATGTTTACTGACCCTTTATAAATACTTCTAATTTTTCTGATTCAGTCTGCTTCTACCAGCACAATATATCTTGATATAAATAACAAAACTGTTTATTTTCAGTGTGTTACCTAAAAGCCAATGAACATCTGCATTTATAGAAATGTTCAGTTAATTATCTCTTTTGAGTTAATAAAGTTTGGCTTTTAAATTTTAATGTGATGTTTGGTGTTGGTTTGCAACAATCAAGATTCTCATAAAAATCCTAAAATGGAAAAAGCAGTATGAAAGAGGACATAAAGATGGGTAATGTAATATGTTTTACAGTGTAATAAATAAAAGCCTTCAGGAAATGGAGTGATTCACAAGAAGTTTCAGCATTAATTGTATGTTTACTTGATAGGCCATAATGGCTTTCTTTGGAAAATTTGCATCTAATGCAAGTCCTGTTAAAAACATTTTGTCAAAAAAATTTGCTAAAAGCCCTTTTGAGTACTGTCTTGGCATCAGTTTGTGGAAAACAAAAATCGAATCCTATTTATTTCCAAAAGTGTTTCTGGCCTGTCTCTTTATTCCCTATAGTCTGATTTTATACTATAGTAAGTAAAAGGCCTTGCTGAAAACTCTCAAGGTTATTTTGCAATTGTGCATCATAAAGGATTCTGTCCACTGTGCAAGCAAACAAAAAAGACATTTCTATCTGTTTTATATAACAAACTAATATATGTTTATATTTTATTCAATTCTATCTCCCTATAAACACTATCCAAAATTCAAATGGGATGTAATCTGTGAAGTTATAATTTGAGGAAATTCTTATGATATAGTGTGTCAGTTGCTTCCCAGACCAACAAGTGGCAAATAGTATCTAGTGATGATGATTCATATTTTGGAGCACTTAATTCAATATCTAACAATTCATTCAATATCTTAAAAACACTAAGAAATAGCTAAAATCCTTTCCACTATTTTACAGAGAAGGAAATCAAAGCACAGATAAAGCAATTCACCCAATCATACACTTATTAAACGGTGGGGGCAGGATACCAACACCGATAATTGGAATCCAAGAACCCAAGCTCTTTACCACTCTGAAAATGGAAAGAAAATGAAAAAAGTGACAGATTTCCCCCTAATGAGAATGAAACCAATAGTCCTCAGTTGAATTTGAATCCTATGAGCATAATGGACTGTCAAACAGTATCCCTTGTTCAGCAGTGTCATGCCATTTCTTTTCCTTCCTTTTTCCCTCCCTCCTTCCTTCCTTCCTTCCTTGCTTCCTTCCTTCCTTCCCCCTCCTCCTCCTTCTTTCCTTCCTTCTTCCTCTTCTTCCTTTAATGTCATATACTATTAAGCACTTTCTGACGTCACTTAGATTAAATTCACCATATAATCCCAATACCTCTTGGGGTTCTAGAAGTCCCTCCCTCTTCTGTTTCACCTCTGTCACTACCAGCATCAATGAGTTCATGGACAGGAAAGCACTTCCTTTAGCTGGATCCAAGCCCTGGAGTAACTCTGCTGGCTACAACATTCTTTTTCCAGTTTAATGCCTAATAATTTATCCCCCTAATTGTGCATTGCATCTATAGCTCTTCTTCCTTGTGTTTAATGTCTTGTTTTGATGAAAAGTGAATTGCCTTTGGGTTATGTCCATTAAATTTCATTTAATCACTCTGCTCTCCAATGAAATTCTACATTCTATATCAAGTTTCTGAATTATTTTAGGAGAAAGTACTTCTATGTCCTAAGAATAATAATTAAGCCATATAAATGGAATCCTAAATATTAGTGACCTCAATATTTTTCAGTCTCCATATGAAGATTACACAATAACAATTCTGTTCTCAATTATGGCTAGCTTTTAATATAAACATTAAAATGAAAAAAAAAGATATTAGAAAAAAGATATTTGTTGTTTAGTTTAAAACTTTGGCAAAGAAGTTGTTGCAATTGCTTCTAAATTTATGCTTGAGTTACTGGACTCATTATGTCAAACATCTTAGTCTGAACCAATATCAGTAATGATTCATTCTTTTGCTTCAGAAGTGACTCGATCTGTAGATGTCAGATAATTACTGAGATGACCTATCATGAGTACATTTAACAACTCTCTGACTTAAATTTCTTATTCCCTCCGCAATATAATGACTTCTTCCTAGACCTTTTTATACATAGTGTCTCTATACTCTTGGGGTTTCTTTTCATGATCAGTCACTATCAGGGTTAGCTCCTATCATCTATCTTTAGACAAAGAAATGTAGTGGCTCTATACAATAAAAACTGTGTTTTGTCTAGATATTTTAGAATTCTTGCTTATTTCCTCAAATATTTTTTAAAAAGGTTTGTCCCACACATCTGTACATAAATAAATGGCACATAAGTGCAATAGTAAAAGTTGATATAAGATACTCTTTCCTATTCTGTTAAGTGCTCTGGGGGGAATTAAAGTGGTTTCTTTAATATAAAATATTAAGATTAGAAATGCAAGATGTTCTCCTGATTCTGTCCCTTAGGAATATCGTGTTTAAAAGTAACTAAGAAAAAATGATAGCATCTTGATGGCATTCACTATATGAATCTTGAAATTCATAGGAATGCCAATACACAAAGAACACTTTGTTGTGTAAGTTATAAATTTGTTGTTAAATCATTTGATTCTTTCTCAAAACATTTCTAGGGGATAGAACACTGTATTAACATTATAATTTCTTTTTAGAATTACTAACATACTTCTTAAAATTCAGGTATAGTTGCTAATAATAAAATCTTTCCTATGTGCTGTGGAAACTCTATACTTATTTTCTTCCTGCTAAAATTGTGAATTATTTCTTTAATGGCTTAAAATGATAGGGAAATTTTCCTTAGCTGTCAGCTTCATTGCTTAGTTCCTCCCTGGTTAATGTCTGGGTAAAACAAAGCAAGTGACCTTTTTTTGTGTTATGTATCTATGTTAAAGAAACATGAATAGCGGTCAAATGCTTATTTATGTTTAAAATGTTTTTGAGATTTTTGGGTTTTTAACACTTAAAAATAGTTTTATTTTTCAAGACAAACTATTATGAGAAATATAGCCCTACTAATCTGTAGATTCTGTTCTGAGTGAAAGCCTTAAACTGGTTAATTAGAGGACTTCATTCTTCATAAGATTTGCATTTCTGTTAGACACAGAAGTTGCTTAAAGAATTAGAAAAAGTGACAACTCAATTGACAGGTCCATGCTTATTTTCCAGTCATTTCAAAGCAAAGGTGGGGATTTTTTTTTTTCCTTGTTTGGAAAACCTTGAATTTTTGAGGGACAATCAGACAAAAAAACAAAACCAAACAAACTCCCACAAAATCAACACAGATATATTTTCATTAACATATCACATTATTCTCTAATTCATGACTAATATTCATCTCAGTTTCAGATCTTACATTAAAATTATATTCAGGAGTACTAATCAATTAAATCCAGACATCTTAAGAGGCTCCTGTCTCCTGTGTATGAAAATCCATCAGAACAATGATGTGATGTGTGGTGCAAAAAGAATGAGAAATGCAGTGGCCTGGGTTAGAGGTCCATCTCTTTGTCCAATTGATTATGTTGAAGAGTCTGTTTCCTCATCTGAAAAAAACCGTGATCCCCAAAACAAATCCATTGTATTTTCCTATTTCAAACTTCTTCGTAATTCTACAAATCTACAAACAGAGCTCATGTGAAGACCAAAGTAGCAAATAAAATAAAATCAATTTGATAAGCTCTAAAATCTCAATTGGTTAAATCTTCAAAGGGAAAAATATGCAAGGTAACTTGATTTACTCCAAGTTTAATCAAGTCATCCCCAAAATATATGACAATGGTTCTAATTTTATTTCTTTTAAATTGAATATGTCATATAGGAACTGATTTAGTCTCAACGAAATTTGATAATTATGCTCAACACTAAAAAATTATTTATGAGGCTAATATATAAAAATATAAAATGCCCCCAAACTGTTTTATTAGTTTTTACTTCATCGTTACTCTGGTGGATGCCAAGGAAGTACACCATGGAGAAGCTCAGACTGCAGCTTTGCAGGTGATTTGGTAACCAATCTTACTCTGCATCTCAGTTTCCTCATCCATAACTCTGGGATAAGAAAAGTACTTATATTTCAAGAATAAATGGGAGAACATTTATAAAAATTGTATTTTATAAATTTTTATAGAAAAGTGTAAAGAACACAGTAACTGAAATAAGAATATATATGCAATGAAATAAAATGATTACAGTGTTTGGAGGCTAAAATTTATTTTTTAGTGAGCAATATACACATATATATCACTCATACATATATATGCATACCACCACCACCCACAATCTCACTCTCTCTCTTCCTCTCTCTCTCTCTCTCTCTCTCCTCCTGGTCCAACCAAATTGCAAATTCTAAGAGGAGTGAGACCAGACCAGATATACAAATATTCAAATATACAGATGTATACAAATCAAGATCATGCTATAAAGTTCCAAGTAATAAGGTATATGACATTAGTGGCATACAGTTCGAATTTAGAAATATATTTTTTATCTTTTGAAATAGTGATATTAGTTTTCAATAACTTAAACTTTGTTTTATTTATGGTCCTATATGCTTTGTTGCTCATTTTATTACAATTAGTGAAACTTTGTCTAAAAAAATGGAAGAGCTAAGTGTCGAGGTATTAATGAGTTGTTTTATTTCTAAATATTCACTTTATGCTTCTAACTGTCATACCAACTCAAGAATAAGGGCTCTAGAAAACAGGGAATGCCAGCATGCCTACTGCATACTCCTCTGTTCTGCAGCATGTTTGGAAAGACACTAGTTTTTGAGAGGAACCAGGACAGGGGTCTTTATACCAAAGGCATTACCATGGACCCAGAGACCTTCTGTTAATAAACTTGTACTCAGAACAGACATCCTGGGAACAAAAGAGACAGCACTCATTTGCCTTTCCTCTAAACATTTGGGCTTTAATAAGAACTTCATTGTTTTCTATGGGAAACTATAAAGTTTGAAAAATTCCTCAAAACTTCACATGTGGGTAGCTCCCACTGCCTCTCATCATGTGTCTATGGTCTCTTAGGGCATATTTCAATTTCACCAGGCTTAACACACTTTTAGAATATGGCCCAAAAATGAGCAAAGGAAAAATGTGTTTCCGCCTTGCTAGACTAATTGTTGCTTGTCTTCTTTTCATGTACTTAGTTTCCATATTATTCTCTGGTTGCCCATTTGAAAAATAGTATCATAGGAAACTTGCTATGCAGTATGGTGAGGGGTCAGGTATAACTAACTAGTTATGTAGTCATCTTGGGTGGTCAAGAATATTGTGCTTTGGGAAAATTTCCTTCCAAATGACAGATTAAAAACACCTGTATTAAATCTGTGTTAGTATTAGTAGTTCAGAAATATTTCACAAATCAATGTAAACTTTATGAATAAATGATATGCTAGCATTCCAGTTGATATGTAGCCTTAGTTAAAATATTTTTACATTAATCATGTTATTTTTTACACTAAGGAATAGTAAGCACGCTTCCCTGATGCATTGTTTGTATTTCATTCCAACTTGGGATGACTCTTTAAACTCTTCCTCACTGTAGGATATTCTTTGCTTCTGTTTCTACAGAGAAAAACACTTCATTGCTTCAGGTCTTTGAAATAATGCAACCCTTCAATATTTCAGGAAACAATAATGTTAACACATAGTAACATACAAATATTTGGGTTGAATAGTTTCAATTAGATAGATATTAGAAAAGTGGCATTATCACTGATATGAAAGATCATAAAATTTTGCAGCTTTTTGGAGCAGTTATGATCAGCAGTCATTTTACAGATTACAGAGCATTCATTGTTTTATTTTGATTTCTTGGCCCTCACTATTATGCCAATTTAAAGATATGCCATTCAGTGATATTAAGTGAGTTTTCCCAAATTTGTTCTCTGAGCGGAAGCTATTACGAAGTGCCTCTAAGTACCCAACAATTGGTGAACAAACCAGAGAAAAACAATTTCAAAATAATGCAGTGAATACCAAAATTTTAAAAGAAATAACCTCATTCAAATAAATCAATTAGCATCATTTGTCTAAAAATTTCACCCTTCAATATGAATTTCCCAGTTTTAAAACACTTTTTTGTTCCCAAAGAATAAAACAACAAAGATTAATATAAAGACCAAGCAAGCACATTTGCATTCTTGCTGCCTCCCTTTGTAACAGTGACTTTTTAAACATAACCTTAAATTTGTAAGCAAGCAGGAAATTGTAAATATAACTTTAAAATGTAACCTAAAGCAGTTTTATATGTAATCTTAAAATGGGAAGTAGGCAGGGGGTGAGGACCTTTGGTCTCACAAAACAGCAAGATGTCAAGTCTGCAACAATATGTAAATATAAAGTTTGCACCTTTCACAGGTGTCATCTGGTTCCTGAAGAAAGCAGAAAATAACTAAATTGCTGAAGTTCTCCAAACCTGTTACATGTTAACCAAAATGATTAACTCCCTTTGTCTCTAATGGGTTTAGTCAATTAAAGAATCATTTCTGGGAGATTGCTCCAAACCTCCTAGATATAGATAAGCCTTTCATCTATCACTCTTGTTGCATGTTAATTAATTAACTCTCTTTGTCTGGGTATAAAAACCAATTGAAGAAACACTTCGGGGAGGCAGATTTGGGAATTCTTCCCTGTCTTCCCGCCTGTGTAAATAAACCATCTTTTCCTCTTCAGCCTGTTTAGGTGTGACTTCTACTGGTCACTCCGAGAGCAACAAACCCAGATTTGGGAAGTGCCCCTTATACACCTTCCATTTTGTTAGTGCTCGCAATCTTCTGTCAAACAGGAATCACTAAAGAATAGGATTGTCAAGCCTACAGGATGCTAACAAACATTTAACAAAATTGCCAAATAGGACTCTGCTTCTGTGGAGAAAGTTTCTAAATGCTGAATTTAATCCAATGGTAAGGAGATGGTGGAGGAAATCTGAAATTTGTTGCAGAGACTTTTTATCATTTGTCTTTGGTGGTATATAATATGATGATAGTAAAAAACAAACTATGGAAGTGACAATTCTGTGTTTGTTTCTACACAGGGAGACAATAAATGAAATGGAAAGTTCCTACTCAGGTGAGTCAGTTTGTCCTGTTTCTTTCAAGTTGTCCCAGTGTAAATACAAATTTTCAATGAACGGTCTATAAACTGTGAAGCGCAACTTCTGTTTACTATGTTTTAAACTCAGTTTTGATTTGGCCCATTTAGCCTTGTAGAGAAAACTAAACTGAGCATTAGTTACAGGTAGTAAAAAAAAAAGAATGACCAAACATTCATTTAATTTAATGACTTAATGATCAAAATCATTTTTTGGTTCCTTAAAAAATATCTAAATAACTGTTCCAAGCCAGCTCTTGAAGGGCTCAGTTCGAAACAGCCATAAGACAAAAGAATACGCCAGGCATGGAGACAGACATGGGTTTATTAGGACTTATGAACAGGAGAGGGTACCCGGTGGCAGCCATCTGAGGAACAAGGAATTAGTGCTCCATAAGGGCAGAAGTGCAAGGGCAGTTTATAAGGGTTTAGGACAAAGACCTAGGTTATGAGAACAGAGTTTCAGTAGAATCTCGTGGCATAGAGGTCTGGAGGTTTGTTATCAACAGTGATCAGGGGAGGGGAGTTTCATGTTTTGTTTACCATACCATCTGTACATACTTTCTTTCCTGCGGAAGTCTGATGACTCTTAACTTCTGTCCCCCTGACGCAGGGTGCTACATGCTGTGGGGTCTCACTCCCCATTAGGGAGGGGGATTCCAGGCCCTAGGTCTCCACCATAGCTCAAGTAAAAAACATATGAATAGCAGATTTACAGTGAAATTTCTGCACACTACTCAAGAAAATAACAAAAGTGGCAAAAACACAAGTGAAATTTCCTTTGATAAGAATATTAGGAAAGAATATTAAAAAGGAAATGCAGGCAAAAACTGTAAATTTTCCTGACATTTGCAAAAAATCCATTTATTCACTCATTCATTCAACAGATATTTATTGAATGCATACTTTATCCAAGACATCGCTCTAGAAATTGGGGATGTGGTAGTGGAAAAATAAAGTAAAAAATTCTGGTCTCAAGGACCTGACATTCTGGAAAGGAAAAACAGTGAGATAAATATTTCAATTTATCATCTATCTCTATCCTTCTAATCTGTCTATCTATCTATTAGTTAAGTAGTGCCAAGAACAAAAAATACAAAGTACAGAAAAAGAATAGGATGTGGGGATCAATTTGAATTTAAAATACGATGGTCCTGTAATTTCATACAGAGAAGGTCACATCAAATTAAGGATTTGAAGGGGTACAGAAGTTATCCTATAAGCTGTATGTTTGGCTTGTGGCAGGCACATACAACAAGGAGGACAGCATTGCTGGAGCAGAATGAGAGATAAAAGTAGTAAAATATTGGAGAAGTAATGGAAAGCAAGTGCTGTAGTCTTGTAGGCCATTGTAGTGACTGGAGATTTTCAAGTAAAGAAGTGACATGATTATTTAACAAGACAATTCTGGTTTCACTGTGAAGAATAGATAATTGGTAGACAAAAATAAAAGTAAAAAAAAAGCAGTTAGGAAACTACTAAAATATTCCATACAAGAAGTCATAAAGAATTGACCTTGGGTATTAAAAAGCGGGTAGTAAAGAGAGGATAGATTTTGGTATGTTTAAAGTTAGATGTGTAAGCATTTGCCAATAGATTGAGTATGGGGTGTGAGGGGAGAAGTGGGGTCATGGATGAGCTCAGGGGTTTTTGGTGAGAGCAGCTGGAAGAATGAAACAACGATTTACAGAAATGCAGAGCACTTTAGGAAGAGAGGGAAGTTGCGAATCAATTTTGAACACGTTTTATCTAAGATCATTGATATACATTAATTGGAAGCATTACATAGTCAGTTACAATATGAGCCTGGAGTTTAGGGAAAAGGCCAACAACATAGATGTAGTTAAGCCATGCTGGGATGAGATCACCAAGAGAATGAGCATGCACAGGGAAGACAATCTGCCCAAGGATGAAGCCCTGGGGTACTCCAAAATTAGAAAGTTCAGGAAACTAGGAGGAAACAATAAAGGAAACTAGTGTTGTGGCCAGAGTCAAAAGAATATTTTTGCAATAAAGAAAGTATTTTGTGAAGGATTTTCAAAATGACTTGGCCACATTTTGAGTGGAAATGTATTCCATATCCAGAAACTTGGTATTGACTAATGATCTCCCGCAAGAAATACAAGGAAGAATAAATTTTTTTTAAAAAAAGGAGGGGGGGGGGTCATGTGAGAGAGACAGCCCAGTGTCACAGAAAACAAGTGAAATGATTTGATTTAAAGTGACTCTTCAATATTAAAGACATTGAAAGCTCTCAAGTAAATTTTTCAGTTGAATATGAAAGTAACAAAGTGCTAAAGAAATGATTATGCTAAAACTGATACTTAATGAGTTGACAGCAGCAAAACTTACATTTTTAATGAATCTGAATGGAAGAAATAGACATTACAAAATACTTTTAAATAGGTATTTTCTTCAGTTGTGAAATCAGAAGAACTCCCCCACCTCTTAGAAAAACCAGGTTTCAAACCCAGTACCAACAAAGTCAAAGCATTTCCATTTGTTATACACCAACACAGCTAAGTTTATTTAATTTGAGAATCATGTTGAAAAAAGGACTCAGCATACCTCATTATTTATTTCATAGATACTTGTGTGTTTTTTTATTTACTTAAATAAGGAGAAGAATGAAATGTTTGCATTTTGCCTTTTATAGGTGGACCTTATGAACCAGATAAAAAAGTAGCACTTGACACCAAGAAACATAATTCACTTTAACATTATTGCTTTTTGGTTTAAAAAGACATATTAGGTATAAACTCTTTAGAATTTTTTTAGATTATTTTATTTTGATCTTTCAGAATAAAGGTGATGTTTCTTTTTAAAAGTGGTAAATGTAATAATTATTAATTTATATATGTGTGTATGAATATATATTCTTTAGGTTTGATTTCAACATTGAAAACATCATTCTCATACAAATAAAAATTTAACATGTCAAAGATTTATTCTAATTAATTAATGAAGAATTCAGGAAAATGTTGAACTTGGTTTAACATCTGAAGAGAATTTACTAACAAATAAAAAACTGGTTAATTTTCTACAAAGCAATAAATCATAATATTCAGAGTTTTCTCATTTACCAGAGAGAAATTATTTACATGTTTTTGAGAAAAAAATCCATATATTGCCATGTAACTTCACTAAGTTCAGAATCTTTAATCAATATTGACTCAAATTGTTACCATACTATAATAAAAATCACTAATATATGATTTTAAGTTAAGAGAAGTTACAAATTAACAAAGATTAAGAGTTAACAAATTAATTAAGAATTAACAAATGGTTACGATTACTGAATCATTATATAAATGTCTTCCTTTTTATATTATAGAATAGGAAGAAGTTAATAACTGAAATTACTGAAACTCACCTGGTCCCAACCTTGGTTATAGTTATTATTGTAATGACTATTCTAGCCTAGCTTCAGCCATTCTAATGGTAACAACCCCAGCCCGTCCTTGTTTGAATCCACAAGAGCCCTGAACTCCTTAGACTCTGGGAGACAGATTTTGGGCAAATAGAATAGGCCATCTGATCTCCTGCTTTGTGCAGGAATAAGCTCTTTCTCTCTTTGAAATCCCAGTGTCATGGATTAGCTGTTATGTGCATCGGATAGAGAACCCCATTTTTGTTGAGTATCAATATTGCAAAAGAATGTTTGCACTGCAATTTGACAATAGCTTAGTGTGAAAAAATATTTGTTTCCTTTCTTAGGTAGATTTTGGTTTTAAGTGAAGTCTATAGTTTTACATCTAAGCAGAGTTAATATTATCTAAAGACATTTCATCTTTCTCTCATACACATCTTTGTATAACTTTTTATAAATCCTGAATTTAGATAAATGTCTATAGCTGAGAAAATACTAAATGAGTTTCAGAAATATGATTCTATTTACATATATTCTGAAGCAAATTATTTGCCTCAGTCAAAATCATTATTTGTTAAATACTTGTAATAGTTTGAGGAAGCCTGGATAAATTGTTCAAGATATGACAAATAAAATAGAAAAGTCCATACTGAGACAATATCTGGGAATACCGTTGGGCTTCCTTTTTTGGTAATTTAATTTTATTTTCATGGTAGCCATTAAATCTGGTCTGTGAGGCTGAGGCTTCTTACCCCAGAGAGGAGAGCAAAAATTCATTTCTTGACTTTGAGTTTCTAACTAGCATTTTCAAAGTTAATGAGAAGATAATAGTGGCATTTTATGTAGATTGCCCAAAAGAGGAGATGACTTACACATCAATGAAGTGCTAATTAGATGGGCCATGGAGTAAACCTTTGAGCAGGGATGAAAGATGAGAGGCAAGGATGGGAAGGTCAAAAGGTTGGATGCCTCACCCTCACTCTTGTACAAGCTCTCTCAACCACAGATTGAACCTGATAGGGAAGGTGTTACAATTACCCAACAGTGGAGTCCTAGATGCACACACAAAACTGAAATTCCTGTGTCCAGCATGGAGACTTAACTGAAGAGTAGAAATGACTGAGAGGGCCTGGGTAGATGGCATGAGTCAGTGTTTCATGTTTTGTATGTTTTCATCTAAGGAACTGCTAAATTCTGAAATGGCAAATACCTTGAAGGGCTGATGGAGCCCATCATGGGGAGGATCGCAGAAAAGAAGCGAAAAAACAAGCACTGGATGTTACACCCAACCTCAAAGGACTGGCAGTGCTCTGGAGAGACAAATTAAGGGCTGAGTAGGTGAAGAGGATCCACTTGGCCAGGACAAATGTGTAGGTCACTGTCACACCAGATAAAGTCCTAATGATACTGGACAAATGTGGTAGATTCTCTGCCTGATGTGCTCAGTAACCAAATCCTGAGACACCGGGATTTCAAAGAGAGACTTTATTGCTGCTAGGCACGAAGCAGGAGAGCAGATGGCCTAGAGGCCCCAAAATCTGTCTCCCTAAGTCTAGGAGGTAAAAGAATTTTAAGGATTCTAACAAGGGGAATTGAAGTCATTACAATTTCAAATAGCAAGTCTAAGCAGAAAGGAACAGAGACAGAGTTATCTTTCCAATAGCAAAGTGTAAGCTGAAACAATTTACAAATGTAAAGGAGTGGAACTGGGGCTGTAACCAGTTAAGGGCTGACTCAGGTTCCTCCTTTAGCATTCGGGCATTTGCCCTTACAAATTTCTAAAGTGAAAAAACAACAAAGGTACAAGATAAGGGCTTTTAGAGTCATTCTCAGGGATCAGGGCAACTGGATTGCAGTTCAGAAGTTTCAGGTATTTCATATCTGTCTATTCTAATGAACCAGAAGAAAAAAAAAATATTTATATAATGGTTCAGTACTCATAATCATTCGTTAACCTCTAACTCCTCGGTTACACTAAAGTAAGGCATGACTACCACACCAGTTCACCTACACCTGGAGCATGTGAATGCTTTTCCTGTAGGCAGACGCCATCCTGAAGGGTAGTCTGAGGGAGACTAATTTAAGACTAATTTAAGACAGAGACCATTTTCATTAAGAATTGGAATAGTTTCTCTTACACAGGGAAATAGGACCCTGAAAGAAAGTTAACCAGATAGATAGAAAATTTTAGAAATTTGTATTTATTTTAAAACCTTGGCATTCTAGTGTAAAATACGTAATTTGATAGAGGGTACTTGGAGCCCTTATTCAATTAGATCTATTTATTTAAGCAAAATTTTAACATTATCAAGTAGTTGGTAATTTTTAAAAAAAGCACACACATGGAAATGTTCCCCATTTATAGACTTGTTGCTAGTTATTTGGGGCTTAGTGCAATATAGCACTCACTAAGATCAATCACAGTGAATGTCAACCCCCCAGCCCCCAATAAGACGCGCGTTTCAAACAAATATACAGATTGATATAGATAACTTCTATTGTAAATTGACAGGAATCCAGTCAAGATTCCCCTTTTTCTGACTTTTAATGCCATATTCTTCCCAATATCCTTCCGTACCTTTTGCATCCCAATTTTGACTGTATCACTTTCAGCAGGAGTGAAAGACAGACTTTGTAAATGAACAACTGCTGAAAGTAAACAGAGTTCAGTCAAGCCTTCTAGTCTAAACCTTTTGATATCCCTGGCTATGTACTTTACTTGCATTCTGTCTTTTAATTGTCAAAACAAATCTGTAGGAAATGTGCCGTTATAATATCCCTTTATCATACTTAGAAAGTGAAGTTTATCTATTTTATAAGACTTGCCTTAGGTCACACAACTAGGGAGTGGTGGAACTGAGATTCCAGCCACTACTTATTTACTCAATTTCCTACCTCACAGAATTGGTAAGGCTGTGAAAATATCTAGTATTACACCTAGCACATAGCTGTTACTCAATAAAAATATTGTAAACAATGAAGTGATTAAATAATACTTCAAAATGTAAATATTTCTGATCACATACTTCACTTGTGCAGGGGCACTGGCAAAAACATGTGCTAACCAAGACTGAAAACTGAGAGTAAACTTTTTTCTTTTTTTGCTTAAAAAAGAGCAGCTAGCACAAGGAGAATATGGGAATATTCACAAATAGATTAAAATGCCCTGATAAAGAACCAAAAGGGTAATAAAAGGAAAGTGACATCCAGGAGGACATGGAAATTCAAAGGATCTCCCAGTGTGACTCAGTCTGAAATAGCTTCAAAAATTTCAGTCAGCTTGAATACACAGGCCAGTAAACGTGAGCTGTTGCTCTGGAATAATTATTTTCACTCCTACTTTTATATATATACCAAAATAGTTAAGGTTGTCTCTATCTTTATGAGAAAAATGTCAGTATTTGTTAGCCTCCTTACATTTTTACAGAAACTGTATTTAAAAAGTAGGTTTATTTGAGGAACAGAACACAAAGGAAGTACATTCCTGTATAATAAAATTATTGTAGCATTAAACTTGCATTGTGTTTGATTATAAAATACCTGTAGATAAACTCAATAAATTTTCCAGTTCATAGCATTTACTTTTCTTTAACCTTCCTACGCAAGTCACATAGATTTTACCTCAGAAAGCACATGATAAATAAAATAACATGATTTACCGTTAGATCCTCTGAATAAGTTGAAGAATGTTATTTTTCAGGACAGGAAATGAACTGAATACATTTGAAATCATGAATTGAAAACATGGTAAATTATGTTATTGGTTATTAAGTGAAGTAACAGGAATCAAAATTTTAAACAGAATCTGTATGACTTTTGCTATTTTTATTTTTACATAAGTCTTGTGAATTAGGAGCTATGGTTGAAAATCAGTGCTCTGAAGCAAATGTTCCTTGTCTGTCAATTTTCTGAATTCTGATTTTATATCTTGGGGCTTCTTTCTCATCCTGTGTGCTCTCATTAGCATTTGAACAGAGTTGCCCCTAGCTGACTCACACCATCTGATTCAGGTCTTTCCTGCTATTTGGAATGGGAATTATTTTCCCTGGTATACTCTGAGTCAAAAATTTTTAATCCATACTATTTTACAACTTTACCTTTATATATACCAGTACAGAAATATATCCTCCCACCACACATACTCACACATGATCAGCATTTCAAGTATGATAGTAAAAAAAAAAAAAAAACATAATAAAAGCTGTAGACAAGGGAAAGATCAATTTAGAAGAGAAAATTTAGGCATTAAAAACCAAGTGTATCACAACTTAAATCATGAAAATATACCTAAATATATACAAGATTGGGAATAAGAAGGATAATATAGTAGCAAATTCTCAGAAAATCATAAATTATGAAATAAAAGTAATGTATGGACAATCCTGACAAAAATTAATGTTTTTCTAGCTAAACATAAACTTTTAAAACTGGTCCCCCAAAATGAAACCTTCAGTACTGTGTAATGCCTGAAGAATAAAACAAATTATCCAAAAATGATCAACGTAATTCACTAAGCCCAAAGATTTTAAGTGGTTTGTTCTTTTAAAACTTAAAGTTTTAACATGATACTCATGTTATAGAAATAACATGATATTCATGATACTCAATTACATGACTAACATGATACTATGATACTCAATTTCTATAACTTGATACTCATGTTCAAAAGCATAAGAAAGAAGGAAAGCTACCTAATTTATTTAGTGGAGCCACTATAGCCCTAGTAACTATATTTGACAAACAGGCAAGAAAATAAAATCATAGGCTGTGTCTTTTTGGCTTCTCTAGGAAGCAGATACAGTAAGTGCAAGGTATTTATAGGGGAAAACATGCGTGAAAGAGAAAGAGAAGAGGAAAGAGGAATAACGGAGCTCTTCATTCTCGGGTGCCAGTGAAAGGAGTGGGGAAGGGAGAACATTGGGTAGAAAGATCCTCAGATCAGCGCAAATGTGAGGAAGTCTTGTCTGGCTCAAAGGGGAGCGCTGACGTAAAGCAAGCCTGTGCAAGAGTCTGAAATCGGGTAGAACAGCCAGACCCTAATAACCCTGTTATATTTAGTCATTGGCTGGAGCTGCCTAGGACGAAAGTGCCCTCAGCTTGAATGCTGTAGAGGCAAACAAAAGCACCACATCAGAGAGCTGGCAACTCTACCCTTCACAAGGAAATTCTCTGCTAATGGATCTTCCACAAAAACCCATGTGGCTGACACAGAGGCCTACATTACTAATGAATGTAAATGCAAAACTCCTAAATAAACACTAGAAAATTTTAGCAGCAGTATAATAAAAGAATAATATGTCATAGTCAAGTAGAATTTATTAAAAGAATGCAAGTCTGGTTTAATATTTAAATATGTTTAAATTAAGTGTTTGTTTTCCATCATCATCGAAGCCAAAACTTTATGTACAAATGCTCACTAAATTTGTCAGGACATGTGTGAGTGGCTTCAATTAAAATATAAGCCATGTTAAATACCCCAAATCAGTTAGGAAGCCTAAAAGAATCTTAAAGACAAAGGTTGCTATCCTCCAGAGCAGCTAAAACTAATGTAGAAGCAGAGGCCCTAATATTAAGATTCCATGGACAGTGTAAATGGTGATTTGAGATACGGAAATCTAATCAAGATTCATCAAGAAAAATATTTCAAATTACAGAACCTTATTTCTCATTGAGCAACTTCTCATTTGTTCAGTACAATGTAGTATGTTTCAAGTTACCAGCAGAGATTTTCTTGAAATTTGATTGTTTACTGATTTTCATTAGCAACATCAAATGATTCTATATTCTATTATATACAATACTTGATCATGTAAGTCACCCTCCTAATATAGAATTCATCAACATTGCAAAAATATTTATTGCAACATGCAATCAACATCAAATTTACCAGAGGAACTTTAGAAGATTCTCATTAAAGTCATAAATAACATAATTCTACTCCTATTACCACTATTATGTAACAATATTTGATAAACTATAGCAAGTGCTGTATAATTATGGAGATAAAATGATCATTATTTTCAGGTGAATTGACTCCTACCTTGTAAAAACTCAAGAGAATTAACTTATAATTATTAGACTTAATGAGAAGATATTATTTGTTGGCTAGTTACAGTCCTATTAAAGATAATAACTTTTTCAAATGCCATCTAGAAATTGATATGGAAAAAGTTTCCACCAATAATAGATATATAAATTATATTACTCATAGGAGATGTTTCAACCAGAAACTTTTTAATAACTAAATGATGATAACCAAAACTTTATTGAAGAGCAATAAAGATGAAGAAAAGGAGGGGGCACCTCTTATTCCTGGGTGGGGAGAATAAATGTTAAAAGGTATCAGCTAGGACTCAGGCAAGATGGCGGCATAGAGAGGAGTGGGAGCTAAGTAGTCCCCCAGAACAACTACAAAAAACCAGAAACAACTAGTAAATAATCCAGAATAACTGTGGGGGGACAAACGAGACCATCCATTCATCATACACCAACCTGAATTGGGAGGAATGCCTGAGAACACAGCATAAAATCTGTAAGTAAAACCTGCGGAACCAGGTCGGGAGACCCCCTCCTCCATAGCCCAAGCTGCAGAGCTGCGTGGTGCCACAGAGAAGCTCTCTCCCAGCAAGCGAATACAGCTCAGCTGAGCTCCAACTGGGGTTTTAAGTAGCGAGTGTGAACTGCTCACTACAGGTACGCAGCCCCAAAAAACAGACAGAGGCTTTGGGTGACAACTGACCTGGGAGAGCCGGAGGGTCGCCTTGACTGGGTCTGAAGGGGACTATCTGTTTCTTTTTTGGCTCAGTGGAGAAAGCCCCAGTCATTTTCAGTTTCCAGGGTTGTGACTCTGGGAAGGGTGGAGACACCACAAGCAGAGACTGAGAACATTGAAATGCTAATGACCTCCACCTGAGGGGTCTGTCTTTCCTAGGAGGAAAGGGGTGGGGCCCTTTCCATTCAGAACCAGACCCCAGAGCCTGGGGGAACACGGCCATACCTCCTCACACCAGTCAAGAATTATAGGCTAACAGGTGTCACCTGCTGGGCAGAAAAGCACAGTGACCTGAGGCATCAAAGGGTGGAACAATTTTCTAAGACACACCTACAGGGAAACCAGATACTGAATATTTCTTCCCTCTGGGACCTGAGCCTGTTCTGGTCTGGGAAAACCTGATTTGGATGACCAAGGAAACCATGCCTAGACAACAGAAAATTACAACCTACACTAAGAAAAACAAAGTTGTGGCCCAGTCAAAGGAACAAACGTACACTTCAACTGAGATACAGGGATTTAAACAACTAATGCTAAATCAATTCAAAAAGTTTAGAGAAGATATTGCAAAAGAGATAGAGGCTGTAAAGGAAGTACTGGACATGTATACGGCAGAAATCAAAAGTTCAAAAAACCTACTAGTAGAATCTATGGGAATGAAAGGCACAACACAAGAGATGAAAGACACAATGGAAACATACAATAGCAGATCTCAAGAGGCAGAAGAAAACACTCAGGAACTGGAGAACAAAACACCTGAAAGCCTACAGCAAAGGAGCAGATGGAGAAAAGAATGAAAAAATATGAGCAACGTCTCCGGGAACTCAAGGATGAAACAAAGTACAATAATGGACGTATCATTGGTGTCCCAGAAGAAGAAGAGAAGGAAAAGGGGGCAGAAGCAATAATAGAGGAAATAATTAATGAAAATTTTCCATCTCTTATGGAAGACATAAAATTACAGATCCAAGAAGCGCAGCGTACTCCAAACAGAAGGATATAAATAGGCCTACACCAAGACACTTAATAATCAGATTATCAAATGTCAAAGACAAAGAGAGAATCCTGAAAGCAGCAAGAGAAAAGCAATCCATTACATACAAAGGAAGCTTAATAAGACTATGTGCGGATCTCTCAGCAGAAACCATGGAGGCAAGAAGGAAGTGGTGTGATATATTTAAGATACTGAAAGAGAAAAACCACCAACCAAGAATCCTGTATCCAACAAAGCTGTCCTTCAAATATGAGGGAGAGCTCAAAATATTTTCTGACAAACAGACAATGAGAGACTTTGTGAACATGACACCTGCCCTACAGGAAATACTAAAGGGAGCACTACAGGGTGATAGAAGATAGGAGTGTGTGGTTTGGAACACAATTTTGGGAGATGGTAGCACAGCAATGTAAGTACACTGAACAAAGGTAACTATGAATACGGTTGAGAGAGGAAGATGGGGAGCATGTGAGACACAACAAGAAAGGAGGAAAGATAACGACTGGGACTGTGTAACTTGGTGAAATCTAGAGTACTCAACAATTGTGATAAAATGTACAAATATGTTCTTTTACGAGGGAGAGCAAGCAAATGTCAACCTTGCAAGGTGTTAAAAATGGGGAGGCATTGGGGGAGGGATGCAATCAGCATAAACTAGAGAATCATTTGTATAACTAATACAATCATTATATTATGCTTCCTTTAATGTAACAAAGGTGATATACCAAGGTGAATGCAGATAAGAGGGGGGGATAGGGGAGGCATGTTAGACACTTGACATTGGTAGTATTGTCTGATTCTTTATTCTACTTTGATTTAAGTTTATTTTTCCTTTTGCTGCTTCCTAGCTGTCATTTTTTTGTTTCTTCTTTCTTTTGCCTCTCTACCTTCTATGACTCTCCCTCCTGCCTTGTGGAAGAAATGTAGATGCTCTTGCTTAGTATGAGCAGAATGTTCAATTAGAATGAACTTAAATGTTTGGAAATGAACAGGGGTGTTGGTAGCAAGATGTGAGAATAACTAACAGCGCCGAATGGTGTGTGAATGAGGTGGAAGGGGGAAGCTCAGATTCATATATGTCACCAGAAGGAAAGTTGGAGGTCAAAAGATGGAAATGTATAAAACAGAATCCTATGGTGGGCAATGTCCATGATCAACTGTACAAATACTAGAAATCACTTCATGAACCAGAACAAATGTATGACAATACAATTAGAAGTTAATAATAGAGGGGCATATAGGGAAGAACTATATACCTATTACAAACTATATACTACAGTTAGTAGTATTTCAACATTTTTTCATAAACAGTAACAAACGTACTATATCAATACTAGGAGTCAACAATTGAGGGGGGTTGGTTAGGGATAGGGGAGGTTTAGAGTTTCCTTTTCTTTTTTTCTCTTTTCATCTTTCACTTTATTTCTTGTCTGGAGTAATGAAAAGTTTCTAAAAATTGAACAAAAATTAAGTGTGATGGATGCACAGCTGTATGAGGGTACCCAGGGGCAAGTGATTGTACACTTTGGATCTTTGGATAATTGTATGGTATCTGAACAATCTCAATAAAAATGAAAAAAAAAAAAGGTATCAGCTATCATTATCTTCAAATAATTTACAAATATTAACTTGAAATGTACTTTGGTCAATTTAACAAATTCATCGTATAATTCACTTACAAGAATAACCATGGAAGAATAGTCAAGAAATTATAGATAAACAAGAAAAGCATATTATGCCTTGTCCTGATCTCTAACAGGCATTATGATACTATAATGCTAAACCTTTTTAAACAATTCTTTCTTTCTCTTAATATTTGTAAAATTTTTATACTTGTGAAATACATATAAGCCAGGAGAATGTAATTAAATCATGTTTTGATGTTGGGTTAATTACTTAAAATTAACTTATAAAGACCCAAACCTTATACCATATACCAAAATTAATTATATCCATCTATATCAAGCATGTATAAAAAGGAATTGAAAGAAAGTAGAAAGCAATGTCTAAAATCAGTTTAAGGGCTGTCTTCCTCAAAATATGAAGACATACATACAAGGACTGATAAATTTGACAGTTAAAATTGTAAATTTTCTCCATTTCAGAAGACATACAAATAAAATATAAAGTCAAATGAACTGGAAAAATACTCAGGAAAAATTGTAGAGAAAGTAATAGTCATAGTATATGAAAGGCTCTTAAAAATTAATGAAATCAGATAAACATCTCTACTGAAATAAACAATAGGTATTAATAGGCAAATCAGAAAAGAAAAAAGCACAAATAACCAATAAGCATGCCAGAAAAATACAATTAAGTAAAAATATCATTTCATTTATCAAGTTGCCAAAAAATTTAATAAAAATTTAATCCTTGATGTCCTTGAAGCTACAGATAAGCAGGTACTATATATACTTGTGTGAATATAATTTTCAGTGTCTTTCTAGATGTAATTTTGCAACAAATGTATTAAGGGATATATGTGTGCCCTTGGTAGAGAGATTTTTTTCCCTAAAATTTTTGTGAATACTTAAAAATAAACAAAGATATAAATAAAATATATTAAATAATGTTCATTGTTGTGTGATTGATACTTTTTTTAGAAAGTCTGAAAACAACTTGCACTCAGCAGTTGCAAATCAGTTAAATAAATTTAAATTGTAAATGTTACAATTGATCATTATGCAACCATTAAAAAACATGTTATGAGAGAATGCTTAATGAGGAGGAAAATTATTATAATGTATGACTGATTGAAAAAGTTACAAAATCTATTATAAAGAATTGTTTTAAGCAGCAAGTACAAGCAAAATATCAAATGTAGAACTAATTGCAGTAAAAACAACAAAATTGTATAAACACACCAAAGAAAACAATACCAGGTACAATGAATATCTAGCTCCAAAAACTTTACAAAGCATCCTACTAGGGTAATAACACGAAAGGGCTATTGTCAATAATACTATCATTTTACCAATTGCCCACCATAAATCATAATCCAAACTTGTTTTGTCCTGGCCTACTCTATGGAGAGAGGGGCTCCTACTAAGGCTTCCTAAAGGAAGATTTTATTACCTGATTCATTGACTAAGGTTCCATGTTAGAAGGATAAAACCAAGATCAGGAAGCAAGAATCATGGAACTACATTTGTGAGTTGGGAATAACTAATTGGATGCTATTTGGGGGTTCTGAAGTGCTGAGAAGAAGAGGGAATTGAGGAAGGGTGCAGTGCAGTAATGAGGAGAGGATCCCTGAGCTAAGTGCATTAGGGTTCCTCTCATCTTCTGGGGAAATCAGTGGGGATCTAGGTGTTTATGCGTGGATTGATTTACAGTCTTCAGGTAGCCTAAGAAAGACTAGAGGAAAAGGAAAGGAGGAAGGAGATACAAGAAAATTAATGCCAGCTGACAGAGCAGGGTATTGTCAAAGATATGGAAGATAAAATCAGAGATGGATGGTTGATCCTTACACTGATCATCGTGTGTGATTTCTGTTATCACACTGAAATTCCATCACCATTTTTTCTCTCTAGTCAGTTCTCTTCATAAAGGTAATTGAATGCTGTCAACATTCCTGCCAAAAAATTCCCACCAACTTTAATTGTATCAGGATGAATATTTTTTCTTTCACCAAAGCTATATAGAAAGGCATTGTATTCCTTTTACATGCTTTTCTGCTTGTTTAGATTTCATAAGAAAATGTGTAATTCTCCTTTTTCCTTAATATTTCTCTGTCTATGAAATTGTCACCAATCTAAAATGTTGATTGTCTTCTACCCTGATTCATTCTTTCTCTTTTTGCACTGACTTTCATGGAGTGTGAAAAGGGCTGTAAGCTCAGTAGATACATAAACAGAAAATTAATTTTTCAACGATTTATTTCTTATAATAAGTATAAAATTTTCACAAAGATTCCTCCTTATGGTCACAACAGAACCCACATTTCCCAAAGGAGAAAATCAAATCAGGAACCCTCTGATAATATTAAGAAAATTTCTGTATGTATAAAATCCAGACAAAAATTATGCTTAGGAGTAGATTTGCTCCCCGAGTCCTCTGTATCTTTCACTGTAAACTTGAAGAAAGGATAACCACAGTCTGGAGACAGGCAGAGACGACAGGTGACACTCCTGATGGGCCTCTGAAGCAACTGGAAGAACAAAGATGGGTATGTATGCCCTTCTTACATGGAGACTTATGCTGCAAGGTTATAGAAGGTTTGAGAAATTTCCGTTTATTGTATTCTCAGTTTATTGCTAATACTTATACTTTTAATAATGCCAGGGCATAAGCGACAAAATAGGCCATGAATCAAGAAGTACACACAGTGAACCAGCATGAGAGTTTCCCTCTTTCCCTTCCTCTCTTCTTCCCTTCCCTTTCTTGTCCCCCAACTCTCTTATCCTCCCACTACCTACAGAGGACTTTGATAAATATAATATAGAACCTATTTGTCTTTTGAAGAAATAACCAAGAAACAGTGTAAGGAGCAAATTTAGTAAGGGTAAAAAAATTCGTCTGACCTCCATTTAATAGAAAACCTGAAAATTCCTAGAAATGTAATGTGGGGGCACTTTCAAAAGCTTGCACAGTAAGAAAACTGATCAGGATTTTCATTAATTCTAGTCATATATATTAGAATTATATACAGCTATCAGCACCTTAATCAAAACAGTGGGTGAGCAAGCTATCCAGAACCATTGCTCTTTACCTCTTCTGTAGCCACTATTAATATACTATGTTCAAAATATAGAGACAAACAGCATGAATATCTATGTGACAAATATCGCTCACAATAGAAGCAACCACAAATCTCTTTGAAATACAAAGAAGTCCCACATATACCCACACATCAGGGGAAAGTCCTTATTTGGCTTTCAAAGTAACCAGTTTTATCCCCAGAAAATAAGTCCAATTTACTGACAGCTATAAACATGAATAGTAAATTGGGTCTTTATAATATCACCTCTGCTAGTTTTTCTTCCTGTGCCGGGTCAGGAATCCCTGCCCATCTGCTCCATGAAAGCCTGCATAAAGATACACGAGCCCTGAAAGTAATCTATTTCCCAGTTCTCTGTGGCCCTAGAAGGCACAGAATTTATGGAGTCTTGCTAGCGAAGCCAGGCTAGTAAAAACAGAAAGATACCCTAATGTTCTTGGCAGAGCGTTGTGTCTATAGATGTGGAAGTGTTTAAGCGACTCTGTCTAAGATGATATTCTTGCTGTTCAGTGAATGAAATTCTAGCAGAAGCTGGCCAATAATGTTCAACAATGCATTCTGTTTATTATGGTAAGTGATAATTAAATCTGTTCAATGAAAAACTGGCAGTTTGTTTAAAATAAGTCTTATTTCCTTATTAGAGTTTCTTTTGCTCTAAAAATACAATATCTTTTCTATAACAGTGACAGCCATAAATAAGTTCTCAAAGAACAGCGAGGTAAGTATGGCACAGAACGATTGGTGGAACATTAGAAATAAAAGCATACCTTTCCTTACTCTCTCTTTTTTTAACCTTGTGTGATGCTCTTTTCTAGAATAAAATTTTCCATTAAATAAGAACAAATTCATATAAAGAAGTAATTACTTATTGCTGCTTTTGAAGATGTGAGAATTTTAAGATGTTGAAAAATACCAAGTCTCAGTGTTTACAATCATCAAAATCCATTTGAAAAAAAAATACTGTAGTTAATGGAAGACACAGCTGTTCTAATTCTCTTTAGATTTATTACTTCTGCCTGCATCTTTAAAACAATGAATTTTTTTTAGAACATAAATGGAGTGAGATAATTAAGGTAGTGGATATGAAGAAACCTTACCTTCCTGAAAAATGACAGTCAGACTATATATATAAATACTTTGCACAAATAATATTCTTTATATTTATAAAGTCAGAATAAAAAGTGAAGCAACACACTGGACGCAGGAAATACAATCAGTAAGGTGAAAAATAATTTGTCTTACACTATTTTTCTAGAGATGTGGTATCTAATACAGTAGCCACCACCATATATGACTATTTAGTTTAAATTTAACTTAAATACAGTAAAAATACAGTTTCTCAGTTGCATTAGCCACATTTCAAATGTTCAATGCCACATGTAGCTAAAGACTACAGTATTGTTCCAAAACAGTTTATAGAACATTTTCATCATCATAGAAATTGCTATTGGATGGTATTGTTCTAGAGCCTACTCATTAACATCTCTACAGAACTTTCATCTTCATGGAATATTTCCTATAGCCAATGTAAAGTACTAAAGTAATAAAAAGAGAGAAGCAAAACATTGTTGTATAGAATCTATTGTAAATATCTTGGCTTTTCAAGGAGTTAAAGACTTTTATTTAACAAAAACTTTTATGAATAACTAGATTCTCTGTATTGTTGCAATAGCTAATGATCAAGCACCCTTTAAGTTCTAACACTGTGTGGAACCTACAATCAACAATTACTTATTGAGTATTATGTGCCAAGCACTGTTCTAGACACTTGGAATATAAAAGTGAATGGAAAAAAATTTTTTTCTGCTTTCAAGGAACCAGAATTCACATTTTGCTTCAGTCCCATTCTATAATTTCCTGGTATCAACCCTAATTTTTAGTGGATATCATATGATCCCTACAACTCTTTCCAGGTATTAGATGCACATTTAATAAAATTTGGTATGAGATGTTTTTATTTTTATTTTTATTTTTAAATGAAATTTAGATTTTAGAAGGGTCATTTACTTAATATGCCCCCCTGCCTTTATTTTTACTTTCAAAAATATCTACTTTTATTATAGGCATACCTCAAAGCTATTGCATGTTCAATTCCAGAGCACTGTAATAAAGCAAATATCACAATAACAGGAGTCACTCAAACTTTTTGGTTTCCTAGTGCATATAAAAATTTCATTTACACTATACTGTAGTCGATTAAGTGTGCAATAGCATTATGTCTAAAAAACAATGTACATATCTTATTAAATAATATTTTGCTAAAAAATGCTAACATTCAGTGAGTCATAATTTTTTTTTGCCAGTGGAGGGTCTTGCTTCAATGTTGATGACTATTGACCGATCAGAGTTGCTGAAGGTTGGGATGGCTGTGACGATTCCTTAAAATAAGACAACAATGAATTGTGCCATATCAATTGTCTCTTCATTTCACAAAAGATTTTTCTATAGCATGTGATACTGTTTGATAATATTTTACCCATAGTAGAACTTCTTTCAAAATTGGAGTCAATCTTCAAAAACCCTGCCACTGTTTTATCAACTAAGTTTATGTAATAGTCTAAATCCTTTGTTGTCATTTCTATAATGTTCTACAGCATCTTCACCAGGTGTAAATTCCATCTCAGGAAACCACTTTCTTTGTTCATCCATAGGAACAACTCTTCTTCTTTTCAAGTTTTATTGTGAGATTGCAACAATTCAGTCATATCTTCAGGCTCCAATTCTAATTTGTGTTATCTTGCTATTTCCACTACATCTACACTTATTTTCTCCACTGAAGTCTTGAACCCTACCTACAAGGTCCATCCATGAGGGTTGGAATTGATTTCTTCCAAACTCCTGTTAATGTTGATATTTTAATGTCCTCCCATGAACCACGAATATTTTTAACAGCATCTAGAATGGTGAATCTTTTCCAGAAGGTTTTCAGTTTACTTTTCCCAGATCCATGAGAGGAATCACTGTCTATGGCAGCCATAACCTTATGAAATATATTTCTTAGTAAGAATTCACAGTTGGAATAATTCCTTAATCTGTGGGCTGTAGAATGCATGTTGTGTTGGTAGGCATGAAAACAACAGTAATCTCATTGTACATCTTCATCAGAGCTCTTTGGTAACCAGTACATTGCCAATGAAAGGAGTATTTTTTTCTGAGCAGGAGATCACAACAGTGGTCTTGAAATATTCAGTAAACCTTGTTGTAAATAGATGTTCTGTCATCTACATTTTGTTGTTCCATGTATATAGAGCACAGGCATAGTAGATTTGGCATAATTTAAACAGGACCTATAATTTTCAGAATGGTAAATGAGCATTAGTTTTTACTTAAAGTGACCAGCTGAATTAACCCCTAACAAGAGAGTATGCCTGTCCTTTGAAGCTTTGAAATCAGACATTAACATCTCCTCTAGCTATGAAAGTTCTAGATGGCATCTTCTTCCAATAGAAAGCTGTTTCATCTACATGAAGAGAGTTAGGGCCTTGCTCTGGATTAGGGGTTGGCTTAAGGGGATGTCATGACTGGTTTTATCTTCTATCCAGACCAGTAAATCTTTCCCCGTATCAGCAATAAGGCTGTTTTGCTTTCTTATCATTCGTGTGTTCCCTGGAGTAGCACCTTTAATTTCCTTCAAGAACTTTTCCTTTGCATTCACAACATGCTGTTCAGGATAAGAGGTCTAGCTTTTGGTCTGTCTTTGCTTTCAACATGACTTCCTCATGAGCTTAATCATTTCTAGCTCTTGATTTAAAGTGCGAGATGTGCATCTTCCTTTCACTTGAACACCTAGACCCCAGTGTGGGGTTATTAATTGGCCTAATGTCAAAATTGTTGCATCTCGGGGAAGAGGGAGGCCTGAGGAGAGGGAGAGAGAAGGGGGACGGCTAGTCAGCAGTCAGAACACCCCCGGCATTTATCAATTAAGTTCATCGTCTTTTATGGGCCTGTTTCCTGGTGCCCCAAAACAGTTACAATAGTAACATCAAAGATCACTGATCACAGATCACCATAAGAGATATAATATTAATGACAAAGTTTGTAATATTGTGAGAATTACCAAAATGTGACATAGAGACACAAATTGAACACATGCTGTTGGAAAAATGTCCCCCATAGACTTACTTGACACAGGGTTGCCACAATCCTTCAATTTGTATAAAATGCAGTATCTGCAAAGTGCCATACAGTGAAGCACAATACAACAAGGCATGCCTGTAATTTATTTTTAGTTGCTGATGTGTTCAGGCTCTCTGAGAAGCAAGGTATATAATTACTATGCCACATCTTAAATAAAACCAAACTTATTAGTGGGAAATAATAAATGATCATTTTAAATCTGATTAGTTGGACATAAAGACATAAATGTAAAAACAAATAATAAACAAGGTGATCTTTGTCTTCAGTACCGTTTTTTTAATTATTACAGATTGCTCAATTCTTGTCTATAATCTTCACTTATTTTTTCTTCTAGTTTGATTAATAAATAGAAATACAACCCTGGTTTTCAAAATGTCCTAACGCCAATTTTTCTAGAGACTTTTCCCCCACCCCTATTTCATCACTAATTCCATTTCCCTGCCATAGCCTTTACATTTATAACCCTATTCTTCACTAAAAAGGAATTTGAATAAGTGAGCATATTTTGGCATAATAAAAAATCACCGAAAGCTGTTAGTTGTAAATATTCTTATAGTATCATACTCCTATAACTCATATTGCAATCACAGAACATGATTTACTTGGGCAATTGTGTAGTAGGTACAATTTCTTTGTACATTCACACATATACACATGTACACACAAGTTTAAGTGCTTTTTAACAGTGAATTTAAATTACCATAGTTGGACTATTCAAAGTTAATAGCAACATTCTGTCTTTAGCCCATCCACTAAAATATAGTAGCAGAGTATGAAAAACCACCCAATGTGCAATGACCAGAAGTAAAGTATAGGGAATTTAATGATGGGCCTTTACTATGGGTGTGTTCAAATTGATTTCAAATACTGAGCAAACAGGGATTTACATCTTAAACTTTTAAAACAAAATGTGGAAACTGTAGACATTTTTCTTCCAGAGTGTCACTAATTTTGAATGTGCATTTTTATTTTCAAGATAGGATGATGGGCAGGTTTTCCAGAGTATCAATGCCAGTTCAGATGAAATCCAGTACACATGTCAGTGCACTAGTTCCACAAAGATTTAGTGAGTTCTCAATTGCTCAGGCACTCCACCAAGCAGTATTCAAGCAGAGATGAGTAAGACACTTGTCCTCAGTCTAGCAAGTTAGAAAAAGGTATATAAAGGACTAAATGTAATACACTCTGATAATTCCCACAATAGAAATATCTATAAAGTGAGTTGGGGCCCAGAATAGGACGTGATGAATTGAAGGATTTTTCATATGCATTTTAGGCTAATAATTCCACTGATGTATATTAATACAGCATTTGATGAATACAGTTGTAAAAAAATCTATAGTAGATATGAAAACATGCATTAGTTCTCTGATCATTAATTCTTATGTACAGCATGATAATTTAAACCAACCCCCCTAAAATTTAGCCTTAAGTAAGAAGGGATTTTCAGTTTATTTAGAAAATATAGGCATGTTCTTTGGAGAGAATATTTGGAGACACATCAAGAAACACATCTTTCAGCCAAAAATTAAGCCTGGGATTAATATTTTTTCAGCACATTTTATTAGTTTGAATCTATGGCATTAATTTTAATATAGTATTTTTGTATAACATTAGTGAATGAACCATTGAAAAAGTTTAGTCTACATGATAGGAACTTTGCCTCTCATTCTATATCTTTAACTCTAGCACATTGCCAGACATACAGCAGGTATTCTCAATTTACTCTTGAAAATTTAAATGAAGGATAGATACATTTAATAGGTAGGTGTTTTAAGCATGTGCATTATCTTTTTTTCCTGATCATCTATCTGTGTTGATGTTCTAAGAATGGAAATCTGGACTGAGATAACTTCTCTATAATCTATTTCATGTGCATTATACTCAGTCCAGAGTTTACCCAGGAAACTTTTTGGATAATGTTGAAATTTCTATATCTTAGGCATATGGGGAGGGAAAATTATGCTTTAGCTTGACATTGCTTTTGGACTTCTGTGCAGTCACTGGGACCAGGAGAATGAAAATTTCCTGAAGGCAAGCTCTCTCTACTATCATGCAGTAGGAAATAATCCAGACTCTGAGGATGTAGCAAATGTAGGGACCAGGTGAGGCAGCTCAAAGCAATCCCAGAGGAAGGAGAAGGAAGGCATTCTTTTTCTATCCTAGAATCAATGACCCAGAGGGGAATAAAATCACCTCACTCAACTAAACCACCTTTCAGCTGTTGGTTTGTCTGGACATGCCATACTCATGTCTCAACATGTCTCAACTGTGGCTCCCAGAGAATGAGTTACCAACATAATTGCAAGATTGGATTGTTTACAAAAATCTGATTCCATTTCAACTCTAAAGCCTGATGATGTTCTTGGCGTAAGACTGGTGCTCCAAAAACAATTATTGATAAATAAATTGACTGAATCATGGTCATACCAGTTATATGAAGATTAATTGTTGGGTTGAGAGACAATTCCATCCACAAAACCAACTCATGAATATAAATGATACAGTGTGTAGTGATGATGTGTTATCTGTAATGTATAATTACCACAATATTTTAAAATATTTTAATATGATACATGATAAATTTCTCTCTTTAGAAATGTGCATTACAGGCCAGATGAAACTAATCAACTTCCTCAGTCTGGTCCAAAGGGCTAAATTCCTCACTTATTCCTGGAGCCGGTGGTTTGTGGAATGAGTTGTGTATGTGTGTTCCTGTGTGTGCGTCTTATTGAGACACTAATTTTGTAACCACAAGATCACACACCCAGAATCAAAGAGTGAGATTTCAAATACAGTAATTTATTTTACATATCCCATTAATTACATCCTATATGCATATCCAGATGTACATATAAACATTCACTGGAGAATATATGATGTCTTTACCCTAAAATAGTTAACAGCACAGCAAATATAGGCTTCCATTCTCCCTGGAGATAGGTGGTCTATCAACAATTTAAATAAATGTGCGCTGAAATTTTTGGTTTGGTTTAAAGCTTGAGCTCTCACAATCTTCACCTCGCACAAGACCTTAGTTCACTCTTCCTGGGGAGTTTTTAATGGCATCCAATCTCCTAAACAGTGGGCTGTGCATTCTGCTTTTCACATTACCATTCTTAAAGAATCCTTGAAATACCTGGGGTGCTGGGGATTGTTCAACCACAATGCACAAGTCTTGTATTATGTAGCTGGAAGAATACTTAGAAGCACTGGTAATAAAAATGACAATATATCATTCTTAACAATTTATTTCAAAAATTTTTTAAAGATCTGAAATGTTCTGACATCAGTATTCAAATGCCTGTATGCAGTTAGATTTCAAATAAGTTAAGATTCTCTCTGCCATATGGTTTCATCCTATCTGAGAGGCATAGACACTTATCTTGTACAGGATAAGCAATTATGACTGTTAGAAGGTGCTATTCTTTGAGTCTTGGTTTTCTCTCCTTTTGTGTTAGACCCATTATCAGTGGCTGCCTTTCAGCTCTAAAGAATGATAGCTGACAAAGGTTCTCATAAATCTAACATCTGCTCTTTAATTTGTCTTTGTAGAGATATAATATTTTCTCTAAGGAGATGTCACACATCTTATTTGAAAGAATATATAAAGTAAATTCAAACCTCTTGGGATAATTCACAAGAACTGAATTTAAAACAAAAGCTATATAGTCTTGCCCATTTGGTATTTAACTTAACACTATCAATTTCACTATTATAACACACAAATAAGTAGAAGAGGACATTTTGACCAAGTATGAATTCAGTTGAAATTCATAGATTCCAAATTTCAACATTTTGGGGTTCCCATTTGGCTAATTAATGTCAAAATGCGGCTTCTTAATACAGTGGGGAAAGAGAGATATTTTAAAAAGTCTCATAAACTTTCTTAAACACAAGGTGGCTTTCATGCACAACATTATGACAAGTTAAGTGCAAATGAATCAGGACATGTGGATTAAATTTCCCTTGAAGTATACATGGTTTTGTAAATTATAAGAAAAAAAGGGAGTGGGAAAATTTAGTTTTAACTTTGCGAAACCCAAGACATTTGAACAATTATTCAAGTATGCCAAACTCATATTTTCCTCTTTTAAATCCACTTAATATAAGAAGAACACTTGGAACTTATAGAATGAGTTCCTTCCCAGTAACTCAGAGTCCTGTCAGAATATTCTTGTCTACCTCATATTAGCATTGCAAACAGATTTTAGATGTAGCATTGTTGTTTTTACAAGTGTGATTTGGGAAATGATGATGGATTATGTGCTTTGCAAATAAGGAGGAAAAGGGCATGAGAACATAAATAAAATAGAAGTCAATAAATTCCTCTTTTCACCAAACTCTACTTGATAAAAGCATCATCCTCAGCAATATCATGAAAAATAAATGCTATGGATCACAAACATGAATTAATTACAAAACTTTCTCAATTATTCTGAGGGCAAGACCATTTTCCATAAATCTAATGTTATATTCCATATCTAACAGAAACTTTTTAATTATCTGCTCTTTTATTTTATAATGATTTTACTATATAAGAAGATGTGTTTATTTAAAGAAATCAGTTTCTGGATAAACCACAAGAAACAAAAAAAGAAGGAAAATCAGAAATAGCATCTACTTTCATCATTTTATGGTATATACTTCCAAACTCTTCCCTAAGCATAACTACATACACAAATATTATTTACAACAAAAATACTGTAATATATATTGTTATTTATTCTAGTTTATTTTAACATGTAGAGTATTATATCTGTATACACACATTTTTATAGCTACTATTAAAGTTTGTTCACACTACATTCACTTATTTTATAATCTGAATTTCTCTTTCAATTAATTATAATTTTATTTATTAATATATATTATACTTCTACATTATCTAATCCACAATTAGAGACATTAGATACAGTATCATTATTGAATCTACACTTATTTGACATTTATACTTTCAATTTTTTTTCCCATTTCAATAAAAATGAATATAGGCAACCCCTGGAGTTCCTAACCTGCAGAGCTTGTAAACTTTTAATGATCACATTGCTCCCTGCCACACACAGTTCAATTTAATATTTCCATAGACCGCACGGGGTAGGGATCTTGTCTCTGATTCACCTGTAAACTCTCAATGCTTAGAACAGAATAGGGGCTCAGTACCTGAATGAATGAATGAATGAACAAACACATGGATAAATTACCATCTGTGACATATCTGCTATTCCCCAAGGGACAGATAACTTTCCACACTCTGAATATCACTCCGATCACTGACTACTTTCTGGTCTCTTTCAGCATAGTGCACAAGCCTACTCCTTCTTACCTTATTTATTTCAATCTATATATCAGTCCTACTGAAACATCCTTGGTTTACTTTTGTGGTCAATTTATTTGATCTGCTTTTTATAAAGATCATGCATTTTTCATTATAGAGCACAATATAAAATCAGAAACTTTATTCATCTGAAGTACTATATAGAAGGATATTGGAAACTAGAGACACAAATTGACTGAAGCCAGTAAAAGAGATAGAGACTGAGGGAGAAAGAGAAAATGAAATAGAGGGAGAAGGAGAGAAGAGGCAAGGAGAGGAGAGGAGACGGATCGAGGCAGTTGATTAGTTTTGCTGTTGTTGACATATCATGGACCTATTTTCACATCAGTTCATATAGCTCTATAACATCCTATCCAATATCTGTATAGAAATCGTTGTATGGGAACAAAGCAAATGTTCATCCATAGGATATTGGACTAATAAGCTCTGGTATATCTTTCATAGATGTAGAAACACCAAAACCATATGATATATGGTTGTGTTTTAAAAAGATATTTGGAGGAGCCACTCCTAGGGGAAAGAAAGGTTATTTAGGAGCCTATTAAAATAGCTTATGTAAGTGGTGATTAAGGTCTAAGCTGAAAACATTGCAACTGGTAAAAACTAAATTACTTGATAGGGAAGTTCAATTATGAGCAGGGCATAGATGGAGGGATTTGATTTTAAAGATATTTAATATTCAGAATCAGATTGATTTGCTAACCAACAGCATATTAGGGAGGATGGCAAGTGAAGAAGCAATAAAAATGAGATTGAGGATTTTGGCTTGATGGCAAGGAATATAGTGATTATTTACCCTGATAGAGAAAACAGAAGGAGACCTGTCTGTGGGGAGGTGAGAGTGAGATGCTGAGTTTTGGATTTTGCTTATGAAGAACGCATAGGACCTTCTGAAGAATGTCCCTATATTTCAGTAGAAGGAACTAGGCTGGGACCATAAATGCTGCTGTCAACCGCATAGGCGAGACGATTGTGGTCTGTGGCATAGACGAGCTTGTTCAGGACTAATGTGTAGATCGAAGAGTTAAGAGCAGCAAGCAACAAGGAGGAGAATCCAGAGAGGGAAGGACAGAGAGAAGATAGAGCCCAAAGAGTTGTCATGGCTGAAGATGGGGCCTCATGTTGCACTGAGGTCAAAGAAAAAAGGTATCAAAATGTCTTCAATATTTGTGACAATGTTTTTGACAAGAAGATTTCAGATTTCTTTAGGAAAGCAAATCTATTTTGGATATGGGGAGAGCATTCAGATTACCATTGGTTTAGGAGCAAATGGAAGTTGAGGAAATAGAGGCAGGGAAAGTAAAATTTTCAGAGAGCTTGGCTGAAAGGAAAGAGCAATTGGGTGGGATTGTAGGAGTGCGCAAAGTCAAAAGAAGGCATGCCTGTGTGTGTTTATGCGTTCATGTTTATGCGTTCATGTGTGAGAGAAAAGATTGGAAGGACTTTAATATGTTTTTGGACTACAAGGTATGGAATTCACAGCACCAGTGGAGGGACTGGCACTTGATAGGATATATTCTTCTATTATGACAGGAGGAAAAGGGACGACTATATACAAGGGAGAGGGGGATATGAAGAAGTTCATAGTTTGTGATCTATATAGCAATTTGTAAACCAATGTAATGTAATAGAATGCAAATAAAAAAAGGGGAACTATCAAAAGCGATGGGCTTTGCTAGAAAGCACCTCAATTTATTCCTTAAACTTTGGTTTATTCTTTCCACATCCATGAAGATATGTGAAAATGTTTAGCAAAAGATGATTTAAAGGACTTCAGAATGATTTGAAGCCATATAGGGGAGTTGTGAAAGATAATGCAGCCAAGAATCCCAGAGCTCTTAGCAAATATATATCTCCACTTCTGCCAGTTTATCCTTCAATAAAATAATTTTAGATATCTCTCTAATTTGCTATTACATTTTTATGGACCAAAAAATTCCTAAAAATATTTTAGACAAAATTGTTCTCCATAATATACTATGCTGCAGTTAAAAAAAAATATTACATTTTCAGAAAGCATATAAATATGTATTTCTTGTCTCAGAAAAGTTCCATTTTTCTGCTTTAACCATCTATGGTCTGACTCTCCAAGCATGTTTTTTTCTATCCTTGCTTTAGGCCAGGAGTGGTAGTAAGTGCTGGGGATGTGGAAGTGAATTGAAAAGACACCATCTCTGCCCTCCTGGAACTTATAGTCAGTCCGGTGAGGGAGACAGTTGTGAATCAAAGCATCTGACAAATAAAGGTAAATTATCCCTAAAATAAAGTTACAAAAAGAAAGTATAGTTCTTTGAGATTTGAAAATGAGAACGGATATCTCTGAGAAAGCAATGTCTGAACTGAGATCTGCATGAGGAGTAGGACGTGAGGTGAGTGTGGGGAGTGGACTAGAAAGACAAGATGAGATCATTACTGGCAGTTATGAGGATTGTGCAAAGGTGACAGGGCAGGAACACAGAAATGCAAGTCTGTTTGGCTGGAAGAGAGCTATAAGGGACAATTGAGAGAGGTGAATATGCTAGAAAGGTAGGTAAATGATCTTGTTCACTGTCTATCTTGGAACATTAGGATTATGCCTAGCATGGGGAAGGTGCTTGACAAATATTTTATAAAGTGAACAAATAGGTGTTACTTAAAAACTGTTGAAAAGATACCACTTTGAGGGCCACCCAGGATAAGAGATCACTCCTTACGCTTCTAACAAGAGATATGTGAGCCTACTGTGAAAACAGAAAGGGAACAGCCACACATTTAAATTAAAACCTGCCAGAACAAAAGTGCTTACTACTGTGCAGAATCAAAGGACCAAGGAACAAAGTCAAAATTTATTCCCTGAGGTTCACACACAAACTGAGGGTATATCCATGATAGCAATATCCCAGAGTCTAGGGCTCATTATTGTTGATTTCAACTCTGTAATGCTTATTCACTGGCCAATAATGCAAGCAAATGTTGTACTCCTAATTAAACATCTTAAAATCAATATTCATGGAGACTTTGCCCTCAACTTTGCAATTGGCTCTTTTATTCAGATGCCTTCTACAGTATCACATGGCACAGTTTTCTGTAATGTAACTAGATATTTGGTTTTCTAAAACTGGTATTTCTATTAAGTGAAAATAGAATCTTAGGAATTTATAGCATTTCTCCTACTTATGAAAATACCTTATGAAACTTTTTCTGGAGTCTAGGACAAGAATGTTGTTATCAAGAGTTATTGATTTTAAACTTTATCCACTCACATATTCCACAAATAGGGGACATTTCCTGTTCTACTCTCCTAATTCGTCAAGGGGAAAGTAATCCTTTCCTATCCTATTAACAGAGGATATTCCAAGTTAAAAGTATGGAAAAAGTCATGTGAAAATTAACACAAGTCTTTTAATTGCTAAATATTATCTTTAATTTTTAAATATTTAATTCTCAATACCGAAGCTGAATCTTCTTGAGTTTTTCTTCATAATTCTCTGTTCCAAATGGACGATTATTCTTTGTTCCTTTTTTAAATGAAACTCTATTATTGCCTATTATGTTGCTATGGATATCTATGGTGAGAGCACTGTATAGAAACTTTTTGGTGTTGTATTAAACAGTTTTTATCTTGTATACAATTTCACAAATTAGAGTGATGCCACGATAATGATTTCCAGCATTTGGGGTGCTTTGACTTCCTTTTATGTGGCTAAGTTTTTACATGTGATCACAAACAATGCTCATTAGAACATAATATTTTTTAAGACATGCACTGACATATATTTCTGAGGCTCATGCAGGAATCTGATCATCAGTTGTAATATTAATTTTATTAGAATTAGTCATTTTAAATAGAGCTTTGGTAAGCAACCATAGGTAAAATTGTGGTGATATATTTTAGACTAGCTTAAAACAAGGTATACTTGAATTTTTATGGGAATCTTGCTGAAGAATTCACATACATGAAAACAACATCTTCTACGTAAAAGGATTTTAGCTTGCATCATTAAAATGTTGTTGAATACATTTGTCTGTTTTTTTAATAGTCTGTGAGTATATGTATATATATATATATTCACCTTTGTCACTTAAGAAAAAGAATGTATCTCTGTTTAGCAATTTTGAAGAATAGCTAAACTTTGAATTTATTTTAAAATAGAGCAACAGAGGAAATACAAATGGCCAAGAAACACATGAAAAAATGTTCAGCTTCACTAGCTATTAGAGAGATGCAAATTAAGACCACAATGAGATACCATCTAACACCGGTTAGAATGGCTGCCATTAAACAAACAGGAAGCTACAAATGCTGGAGGGGATGTGGAGAAATTGGAACTCTTATTCATTGTTGGTGGGACTGTATAATGGTTCAGCCACTCTGGAAGTCAGTCTGGCAGTTCCTTAGAAAACTAGATATAGAGTTACCATTCGATCCAGCGATTGCACTTCTCGGTATATACCCGGAAGATCGGAAAGCAGTGACACGAAGAGATATCTGCACACCAATGTTCATAGCAGCATTATTCACAATTGCCAAGAGATGGAAACAACCCAAATGTCCTTCAACAGATGAGTGGATAAATAAAATGTGGTATATACACACGATGGAATACTACGCGGCAGTAAGAAGGAACGATCTCGTGAAACATATGACAACATGGATGAACCTTGAAGACATAATGCTGAGTGAAATAAGCCAGGCACAAAAAGAGAAATATTATATGCTACCACTAATGTGAACTTTGAAAAATGTAAAACAAATGGTTTATAATGTAGAATGTAGGGGAACTAGCAATAGAGAGCAATTAAGGAAGGGAGAACAATAATCCAAGAAGAACAGATAAGCTATTTAACGTTCTGGGGATGCCCAGGAATGACTATGGTCTGTTAATTTCTGATGGATATAGTAGGAGCAAGTTCACAGAAATGTTGCTATATTAGGTAACTTTCTTGGGGTAAAGTAGGAACATGTTGGAAGTTAAGCAGTTATCTTAGGTTAGTTGTCTTTTTCTTACTCCCTTGTTATGGTCTCTTTGAAATGTTCTTTTGTTGTATGTTTGTTTTCTTTTTAACTTTTTTTTCATACAGTTGATTTAAAAAAGAAGGGAATGTTAAAAAAAAAAAAAAAAGAAAAACAAGGAAAAAAAAAAGATGTAGTGCCCCCTTGAGGAGCCTGTGGAGAATGCAGGGGTATTGGCCTACCCCACGTCCATGGTTGCTAACATGACCACAGACATAGGGGACTGGTGGTTTGATGGGTTGAGCCCTCTACCACAGGTTTTACCCTTGGGAAGACGGTTGCTGCAAAGGAGGGGCTAGGCCTCCCTATGGTTGTGCCTAAGAGCCTCCTCCCGAATGCCTCTTTGTTGCTCAGATGTGGCCCTCTCTCTCTGGCTAAGCCAACTTGAAAGGTGAAATCACTGCCCTCCCCTCTACGTGGGATCAGACACCCAGGGGAGTGAATCTCCCTGGCAACGTGGAATACGACTCCCGGGGAGGAATGTAGACCTGGCATCGTGGGACGGAGAACATCTTCTTGACCAAAAGGGGGATGTGAAAGGAAATGAAATAAGCTTCAGTGGCAGAGAGATTCCAAAAGGAGCCGAGAGGTCACTCTGGTGGGCACTCTTACGCACACTTTAGACAACCCTTTTTAGGTTCTAAAGAATTGGGGTAGCTGGTGGTGGATACCTGAAACTATCAAACTACAACCCAGAACCCATGAATCTCGAAGACAGTTGTATAAAAATGTAGCTTATGAGGGGGGACAATGGGATTGGGAAAGCCATAAGGACCACACTCCACTTTGTCTAGTTTATGGATGGATGAGTAGAAAAATAGGGGAAGGAAACAAACAGACAAAGGTACCCAGTGTTCTTTTTTACTTCAATTGCTCTTTTTCACTCTAATTATTATTCTTGTTATTTTTGTGTGTGTGCTAAGGAAGGTGCCAGGGATTGATTTGGGTGATGAATGTACCACTATGTAATGGTACTGTAAACAATCGAAAGTACGATTTGTTTTGTATGACTGCATGGTATGTGAATATATCTCAATAAAATGAAGATTAAAAAAAATAAATAAATAAAATAGAGCAACATTTTTACATGTTTACATAAATAAGAGAAAGCACCCATTTTCCTTAAAATTTATAATGAAAAATGATGTATACTTGTAATTTATATACAAGTTGTAAGCTCCAGAAATCAATTATCCAGTTAGTCACTTTAAGAAACGGTCTTTTTCTACAGTTAGACAATCATCTGGGAAAACATCACAATGGTAATGCAAAACTTGATTGTGATAACCTTCCAATATTGTTGGTCTTCTGGTATATCCAGAGGGTTCTACATTTTGAAGTCCACCATAGGATTTCTTTAAATAAAATGGTATCTTAAAATGCCAGCTTTATAGCCATTAGGAACTATTTTGTAGAATATATAAGGTGTACACACCATAATTTCTTAGAAGTGTCAGTATGGAAGGGATCTTAAAGATGTGTGGTCCAACCTTTATATGCTTTCATAGGTTTAGAAAACCAAGATGGTCAAATCTCAACTTTGTCTCCCTCCTTATTGCCTCAAAATTCAGTATATGAATCCCATCTCTTCTTGTTTCTGGTTGTATTATCTGGTATACCTTTCTTAGTGTGTACCTCAGTTTCCACATTTTACCATGGAGATGATAATATTACTTACTCATCAGGTTGTTAGGAACATCTACCCAAATGCAAAAGAGGGAAAAGTATGCGATAAGTAGCCATCAGAGTTTAGCATTTATTGTGGCTGTGGCTTTGGTTTTCATTGCTTCATTACCTAGTAGAAAATAGGGTTTGTGGGTGGTATCTAAGAATGTATCCAAATGAGAGCTGCAGAGGGAGATTAAACTGATACTTTGATAATCTCTAATTTATCCCCTTGAATTTCAGACATTGCGCTAATTGCTAGGGATGCTAGCTTGTTATGAGGCTTACAGTCCAGCAGATAAGAAAGCGACAATGTATGATGAATGTTCTGATGGTAGACTGTACACATGAATAACATACACTGGTTTTAGTTTTATTTTAGAATTCTCTGTTAGAAATTATAATTTTGGCTATAATTTTTAAAATATTTTTTCAGACATGAATAAAAGTATTTCATAACTATAAATAAATGAGTGTGTGTTTAAATTGGTAAGCATAAATGCAATAGTCTCCATTTGCTATAATTACAGTTTTTTATTGTCAGTATGTGGGGATAACCAACAATCTAATATTGTACCATCTAAAAATCCTCAATATTAGACAAAATAAATAAAAACCAATACATTTCTTTAAAAAGTTAAGTGCATCCAGCAGCGCCAAACAATGCAAAGTACCACCTTACAAGGGGAGCATTCAAGTTGATTAATACAATATTTTCTCTCACAAGTGGAATCATGTCACTATAATTCAGTGATACTGATGAAGAAGTAATGGCTGAAGTGAAATTTTTGACAACTAGCAATATAGTCATAACATATAGATCATTTCTGCTGTTTTGTCTAAGAATCTTAATTTTTTTCCTATCTAAACTTTCACAAACACAAATAATCTCTTTCCATATTCTCTGCAATAACATTTGCAGTAAATTTAATTTATAATACTGTACCAGTATCCAGTGCTATACTGTCATTGAGATTATTGAAATGATAGTTCTGCCAGATAATCTATCAATCCAAATGGCAGAACTTGGACCAATCTCGTCTATATTAAAATTACCTTCCCTGTAAGAAACCTATAATTCTTTTCCTTTCTTTCAAAACTTTGCCTTCTGTTTTGAGCTTTATGAATAATTGCTTTTCTACTGATCAAAAACAAATTCCAGTATACTAGATACACTATCATTGATCACTATAAGTACTAATGTATGAATAAAAATATGTTTATGTTTCAAGCTAAAACTGACATCTCTGTAATAAGACCTCATACACAATCTAGCACATTACTATCCTTCTACCTGGAGACAGCTTGGCTTTGAAAGAGTGGAGATTTGAACTAATAAAGTACCGATGATTTGCTTACCTATCATTCTTTCATTGTCCTCCTTGAATACCATGATTTGTTAATGTAATACACTGATGGCACTGTTACTGATTAGTACAGTGCCGCAGAGTGTGAAATCACAACAAAAAAACCCCCAGCTATATATTTTCCTGTTCACAGTAAGGAAGAGTACTGAGGGAACAGTTTGTCTAGGATGGTCAAGGAGAAAAAATAACAATATTTAAAAAATCATATTATTTTAAATGGTAGCTTGTTTGGACTCCGGAAACTGGATTCACACAGTTTCTGTCTCTAGAGGCCTACTGATTATGCTGATTTTTACATATTTTTAGTAGACAAGAGAAAAGCCATGACCAGGAATCTCCAAACTGGAATTTATTTTCAGAATAGTTTAGAAATCTAGAAGACCAAATCCTAAAATAAGAATGTCGTGCAGCACTCCAACAACTGACTCTGTGGACTAAATGTATTGATTTTCTTAACTAAATTAGTGGTTTATTTGGTGTGACATGATACTTGGAATTAGAAATTCTAGTTACAGTCCCCAGTGGCCTTTCCTTTCATCCTTGATATGTGAAAGGATAGGAAATTTCTTTTCAAAATGGAGAGAAGGGTTGTTCCTCCTTCAAAAAGAGCTGGAAACAAACAGAAAGATGTTTGACAACAGAAATCAAGAGTCCTTCAAATGATATCTTGGTTAAAAAATAATCAACGAATCAATTTATTTTTTTAATTGAAGGTATAAATAGAAGCAGACATTTATTAGTATCAGTTATGAAAGTACAATGGGAAAATATAAGCTCTTAGCAGTCTGGATTCTGGGGTGATCTTTTCTAATTTTCAAAGAAGATACTGCAAGATGAATGCCAATGGAAATTAATAGTTTTCTTCAGAAAAGTTTCACATTTGGGCTCTTTAGGCAAGGCTAAAGCAATCAGTTAGGTCAAGTGAGCAAAAGAAGAATCAGTTCTTTCCCATTGACTAGGTAAGGCAGTTTGTTTAACTGATACCATTCTTTTCTGTAATGTTAGTATTACACAATACGAAACACACCCAAATTTACAAAACAGTAAGCAGAAGTTTTGTTAGAGAATAAGCTTCAGAATAAGGTTGTGAATGTCAGTGTTTTAACAAAGAAGAGATTCCTTTTTTTTTCCTCCCAAGTTTTATTTCAAAGCAGCTGATTCAGACATAAATGGAAATGCTTCTAGAAGAAAGATCCCTGAATGTCTACTAAGTCAGGGGCTAACTTCAGCTATACATGGGGCAGAAAGAAATCTAATGGTGAAGAAATAAGTCCAATAGAGCTTGTATAGACCTAGTTTTTATTGTTCCTACTTAAAAAGTATGAAGCAAATGCTTCAGTAACTTCCCACCCCCCAAAAGTAAACAAACAGCCAACGATCTGAACCTTTTTTAAAATTTTTATTTTATTTTTCAAGGGTTTTCAAGTAGGTAATTCAATTATATTACTCAAAATCAAAATGATATTTAAAAGTGTAATTTAAAATGTTTCATTTCCTCTCCTGTCTTTATCCAAATCATTCCCACCTACCAAGGCCTATAATTTTAGTTGGTTTCTATTACAGCCTTCTAGTTCTTCTGCTTATAAACACAGAATGTGTAAATATATTCTTAATTTTTAAATTGACAATCAATTTTTGTTTGTTTGTTTGTTTGTTTTTTGGTATATAGTGCAATGAGTTTTAAAAGAAATTGTATTTGGGGAACCACCACAATATTCTGCATATAGAAGAGTTCCATTGTCCCCCAAAACTTCATGCTACCCCTTCATAGTCACACTCTTTCCCCATTGCTACCCCCTGGGAACAACTGATCTGTTCTCCTGCACTATAATATAATCTTTTTAAGAATGTGATATAAATGGAATCATACAGTGTGTATCCTTTTGAGATTAGCTTCTTTCACTCAGCATAATGCCTTTGAGATTCATCCAAATTGTTGTACCTTACACGAGTGCCTGTTTCTCCAAAGTCTCACTAACTTCTTCTCACTAGAAATTAGAAAGCAGACAAGTTTGATAAAATTGTCTATTTCTAGTTGTTTAAAGATATTGTTAAGACACCAGGAAAACAAACCTTTGAGGAAAACAACTTCTAACTTTTCCTTCAATTTTCAGAAAAATATAACTGCGTGTATACATACATACAAACATAAGTAGATGACTTTAGTGGAAAGGTGTTAGAATAAGTGTTTTTTGCAACAGAGCAGGGCCAGACCTTAGTGCTTAATCACTCAAATTGGACCACTATGTCTAGAAAAGTTACTTGAATAAGGCTAAAAAATATTCTGAAACATTATTTTGAATGAATTTTGTAAAGTGAGTCTGGTTTTCTTTTAATGAATTGAACACCTTCACCTTTTTATTTGTGCCCTCTACTTTCCCAAAGTTTTTTTTTTTTATTCTATTGACAAACATGCTCTTTATGTGTGATTCATACACATGAAAAGCATTCCCTCCTAAACTGTATGAATATTTCAACATGATTATATCTCTTTACTTGCTTGCTTGTTATGAATTACCTTGCTAACTGTCTCCATTTCTCATTTTATTTTGCATAGACACAGCAAAAGCTCCAAGTAGGAACATTTAAATTCAGCCTATTCTTCGCACTACAGGGACCTATAATTTTGGGACTTATGGTTGTTGCAACAGATACATCGATATTGAAGGTTTCAGTTTTCATTGACCTTGAAATTTGCTACTAATTCCTCAATTAAACCTCTTATTGGTCTTAACTATAAGAATTTTTGTTGTTGATATTATATTGTAATTCACTATATCTGAAAAGAGTAATGTCAGTTTTCCTTTAAGCATTAACTTCTGCTTAATTTAGGATTTCCTTTTTCTTTTAAGTGAAGGTTGTATAGTTGAAACGACTCATTGTTAGGGGCCATTCTATCTTGTAGTAAAAGCTTATAGATATAAATAATGTAAAAATGTCATAGTCCACTGTGTGGGAAATACTATGCAAATGAAATGAGAATATTATACCCAGTATCAGAAAAAAATGGCTCATTAAGCAGTCTAATTCCAATTGTAATATTGAAATATAATTACCATTCTAACTCTACTTAAAGAATTTTTTTTTTTTTAAATCGTATAAGTCAGGCCAATGTTCATGTGAGGTTTCGATAGTTATTCTTATTGCTTTTCAGTTAAACCTCTTGGATCATGTAAGTTATTAAATGGTCAGTTTTAAACTGCATATCTTAAAGGCTATAGCAAAAGAACTACATTTAAAAAATACAAAATTAAACACATTTTCTTTAGTTTGTTTTCAGTTGTTTAGTTGAATGTGTTCCCTGGTGGTTTTACTTTCATCTTTCAAATTTATTGCATGTTATTATATATAGGCTTCTCCTGGCCGGTAGGTAAATACATGGTAAAAATTAAAAAAAAAAAAAAAATCTGACTAGATGATTTTGAACCAGTGATCACATGCCAAGTAAGATCACTTCTGTTAGCAAGTTATACTACACATTGTGCTTATTGTGTTTAGAGTTGGATGGCATCTTTTAAGTTGGACGCTGACAAATTTGAATGTGTCCTGAGGAGGGTAATCATTATTTATTAGTTATGGTTTATTCATCCCACACGTTTCTATTTCATGCCACTGAATGTAGACACTCTTCTAGGTGCTGGTGATTTATTTTGAACAAGGCTGATTGAATCCTTGCTGAAAATGCCTGGGGAAGTTTCACTTGCAAGGAGAGATAACACTTGAAAAAACTTGTAACAGTTTTTGGACAGGATAACACTTTCAAAAATCTGAAGCAATATATTCAACAAATATTTATTGAGCATCTACTAGGTTGTAATCACTATGCTTGCTGCTGAAGAGGAGAAGACATGAATCACAGTCCCTGTCCCCAAGGAGATCACAGGTTGTGCCCTCACAGTGACAAAACAATGGCTGCTCATAGTAAGGAACCATATTTGGCTCGATACAAAGTAATTTGTAACTATTAGGTCATTTTATTATAAGACAGCCCCAAAAAGAAATAAGCTTATTATAATGGAATGACCTCCTGGTTACTCAACAGTTGAATTATTGCTTTTCAGTAGTGTGAAGTAATCCTATAGAAGGCAGTACACTCAAGAACATTGCATTTGAGATAGACCTGATGTCTATTTCACCCTTAGCCATTTCCTGGACATGTTAGCTGGGAAAAATGACCCCAAGTGTAAGTTTTGTCATCATCCTATAAAAGGATAATGGCATCTGCTTTTGTGGGGCTGTAATATGAATGATCTGAGAGATAATGCATGTTAAAGTGTTTTGTGATATGTAAATATATACATAAATCTAAGATTTTAATGTTTTGGAAGGAGGTATAATGTCTGTGATGTTAATGGCCAGATGAATCTAGGTGTCCTTTTGAAACTAAAACCCCAGAATTTTAGAGCTGGAAGAAAGCGTACTAATAATTTTATCAAAATTCCATTTTGTAAATGTTGAAATTACAGATATGTGAAACTATAGAAATTATAGATATCAAACTATAGGATGATAGATAATAAATGACTGCCTATGTCATATGTCAGCTAACAAGCAAGAAGATTCTAGTATATTCTTTTGCCTTTGTCTTCCATTCTAAAAATTGGCTAAAAATGTGTTTACTAAAGGTATTTAATATTTTTTCTATGTTCTTGTTGACTCTTTATAAACTGAACAGATATGTTTTAGTAAAAAACAATAACTCTGAAATATTTCACCTAGTAAGATGACATTTCATAATTATTATTTCAAGCTTTCTTCATTTTAGTGGGATTTTGAGAAATGAACAGTAAGAATATATTTATACTGTGGTAAAGTAGTTGTCATATGTGTAACAATACATTTTTATGATTGCTGAATGCAAGCACTCATATATGAGTTTAATATTTTATAGTTGTCAAAGCATTTTCGTATACACTGTGTATAGAGACACAGATTTGTTCAAAATCAAGCATCGAATTATAACTCTTCAGAATAAGTTAAATCTCAGAAAATTCAAGACAACTAAGTTGATAATCTTGTAACATCATCAACCAATGTACGTATCATAACTCTGAAAAGCCAAAGAAATAACAGTCTTTTAAAAAATGTATTTTTGCTACTACCTTTGTAAAGGGATTTTGTTAGTTTCAGATGCAGTGAGCAAGAGTTAAAAATTATATAATCTAAAAATTTACAATTATTTTTAATAAATAATTAATTTCAAGAAAACTAACCTTACAGTGCCAGCAAACATTAGATCAAATTTGAATATGAACTGATATATTTCTGAGTTAAAAGTTAATATAATTTACTTTTAAAGTAATTCTAAATAGTTCAAAAAGGCTACAGAGGCAATATGAACTAATAGGTAAAAATAGATTTCAGGACACACTTACTTGCAATTGGGTATGCAAGGTTTTTTTTAGAAATAAAAGATATTCTTTGAATACTCACTCTCTTTAGGACCAACATTTTAACTGGTTTTGCTATTAAGATTGATTAACTGAGTTCATAAGCTCCTGCCTGTCCCTGTGTTGTTTTGAGGACAGATTTAAGAGTAATATTATGCAAGACTCAGAATTCTTCAGTACCTAAGGAATATCACTAAATAAAAATCACAGTGAAGGTACCCTCCTATAACTAGAGGTACTCCTTTGCAAGTGTATTTCTGTCATTGCAGCAAAATGAAGTTGGCTGATTTATGCGAATGGCCTTCACTCATTAACGAAGGTCACTAACCAGGTTTTTTGGTTGGTTGGTTGTTTAAAAATAGGTAGTCCTGGCAAAATATTCATTACAAATATCCAGCGTGGTTTAATTTAATTCAAACTTCCCTTTTCTTGGTCTTTGGAAGACAGACTCCAAAGACAGGAGAGAATTTATGCATCTAAATACATCTGAGTAATGACATTTTTAGCGAAACCTTTTTGAGTATTTAGGAAAATAATATTTTTGGAAATATTTTGGAGATTTTAGGGTTGGGGATCATGTGTTAAAATTAACTGGATGGTTGCCACAATTTTCCAATTTACTTTCAATTTGTATAGGAAATACAAATAGTGATTTAAATTTGTTAAAACAATAGCTACAATGCAAATTTTTCTATGAAAGAACAAAAAGTATATTGAAGTTGTTTTATTAATATGTTTTAATGGGAAACAAATGGAAATAATTTGGTTAGTTTCTGAATTGCAATTTCTTGTCTAAACTATTTTATATTACAAAAGCAGTAAAAACTAGCAGAACTATATGTTAAACATAGACTTTTTAAAAATATACAGTCTCATGTTTATTTTAGTCATTTTTCATTTCACAATTAAATGAAACATGCGTATAATATTAGAAATCACATAACAGAAAGAGAAATCAAAATCATGCTCAAATATTTCCAAAATAATCATCACTCTGGAAAGCCTGCCCCACTTGTTTTAAAGGTGCATTATTGCCTGATTTAAAGGCAGACAGGGCCTGTGAGGCCACATTCCTTGCCAGAAAGCCTCTAGAGACATCTTTGATCATTCTTTGTGATGCATAAAATATGTCACAGTTGTACTATAAAAGATATCAGCCATCAGGTAAGGCTGTCATTTGCCCTTGTAGTATTATATTGGAAAAATACGTTGTTGTTTTTTTTTCCCTCTCTTGTACTTTGTATGGGATTACTGTTCATGAAAAAACAATCTATTTAGTCTATGTATGACCATTATCATATCCTGGTTTCCTTCAAAAGAAAGTAGTCATAAATAAACATGCTAAAGAGAATGGATCTGGTTGATACTTTGTTGCAACATTCACCCATTTCATAAGTTGTTATAAGCTGTGAATATGTTAAGTACTGGTCTACATTAAAGTTGGGTTCTACAAAAGGATTGCATATTTCTCCGGAGACTAGTTGCTTTCATTTGATTTCTGTTACGCATACATCTTAGTTTATTTCAAAACCTGAACCTATGTCACAAATAATATTTATAACAAAAGAACAATGGTAATAAACTATTCCAAAATGTTATATTCCTGTTTCCCTACTCCTCGCATATTTTTTAAATTATGTGTGTGTATGTGAGAGAAAGAAAGAGAATTGGCTTTGCTAATGTATCTAAGAAAAAACCTACAGTTATTTTTTTGTTATATTCGTCTCTCAAGTATTAACATACATAAAAGGTTTTTACCTTCCATTTGAATTAGAGTTTCCTCACATTTTACTTAAATGGCAAAAAAACGGATTTAAATATTTATTTGGGGAAATTTTTTTAAATATAGTTTATAGGAAATTTGGAAATATTTAAATATTTAAATGTGAAATCCAATGGAAAAAAGTGATTTCTACCTTTGAAACTCGAAGTAGCTACTGACATTTTTATCAAGTTTAATGGTTAAATTGGCTCCGTTAATATTGGCAATACGTATCAGAGAGTTTGCTTATCAATAGTACAATGCACTCATCTCAAAGCAGTTGGCTGCTAAACCAAGAAAAACCCAAACAAGCAAGATACATAAACTATGTTGGTGTGTGCTAAATCAGAACAGATGAAAAGAGGTGTACTAAAAGAATACAAACATAGGTTCAGTTAATTTTTATATCTCCTTAAGAATTTTCAGCTTTTTTAAAATAAAGATTCTCCAGTTATTATTTCTATGCCGCAAAAGTATTACTGCTTGCATATAAAATTTAGCAATTTATTTAATTTATAAATTGGGAAGGAGGAATCCTTTCTAACGTAGAAATAACATAAGGTATAACAGACCAGATCGATTAAAGGCCTCCATCTGGTGCAAGTCTAGAAAAGTTGCTGCCATATGTTTTGAACAGCACGGCAAAACTAACTGTTTTATACTGTCACCACCTCCAGATCTGTTTTATAAATTACATTTTGTTTTTATATATGTGTTTGTGTGTGTGTGTATACAGATAGATATATATGAAACAGATTAGGTATGGTTTCATCTATGGCTCATTGCTTAATGGTCCAGCAGACACTATATAAAATTTTAAAAAGGCAGTTGGTCATCATGGCTCAGTGTGAAAGCCATTTGACAGCTTTAAATAATGAAAAAGGAAAAAGGAAAAGGAGACACAGACTTTGCTATAAATTGTTCACTCAGTATCTTTAAATCTTAAATGGCTTTATTTAGATTTTCTATAGCAATAGTTCATATATGAAGATCACTAAAAACGATAGAATAATAATGAAAATGTAAGGAAGAAAACTATGAAATTCATGTGACTACTAAAGACTGGTAATATAAAAAATATATTCAGTAGTCCTGTTTTTTAAAGGTAAAATTTCATAAAGATAGATTAAAAAATCAGAATATATATAAATATATTTGCTGTTGGAAAAATAACATATCAGGTTCAAATGAAATTTAGGAATGTTAATCTCTTTTGCAGCTGCTATTTTTGTTTTATGGTATTTTTACAGCTGTTTTTAATTTCTTTTAAGAAATACTAAACCTTTAGGAGAATTCCCATGTGAACAACCACGGTACAGATAATTGGTTTCATTGCAATTCAGATTATGAACATCATTTTTCAGTTGTAACTTTCAAACTATATACATAGCTAAATCTGTAAGCCATTTTCTTTATGCAGCTACTATCAAAGGGAGAAAAATCAGTTTAAAGCATCGCAGAGTCTTACTCTTTATCTGATAGGTTACGATGTTTAAAAATATTTACCTTTCTCAATAGAACATTAATATATCCTATATAGGACATGCAGATGTAAGCTATATTTTTTATTTAGAACAGCAGAGTAAAATAAATTATGAAAATTATTTCAGAAATACAATTACTTTAATAAATTTCAGAATTGGCTTTATCATGCGATTCTATTTCTATATGTAACATCTTCTTTGATTAATTATTACCAAAGACTGTATATCTTCAATTAGAAGCATCCTTGATTAGCAGCCACACCTACACCAAGCAGTTTTTAATAGAAGCCACCCTTCCCATGCAAGCCGCAGGGGAAAGTAATTAAATTTAATAGAAGCCGTCTTTGTTTTATAGCCACCCTCAATTTAAAGCCACAGGGGTAAGTAATTAAATTTAATAGCAGCCATAGCTTCTAAACAAAGATATACAGTATCAGCTAGGTATGCAGAGGTATAGAAATAAGACATACTCTACCTTTGGAGTTATGAAGAGTGTGGGTTTTTATGAAGCAGTGTTAAAAAATGTAAAAGTTCACAAAATACTTTTTAAAGCAATTCAAAATGGGTGGAGAAGGTGTAGTTGTCACCCTGCATTTTTCCAAAGGCAATAAGGGGGTGGGGCTGCCAGACATCCTTGCTAAACCACAATAGCTTGGACAATTGCCTGCTGTGAACGCTGGATTCTTCCTTCTCTCCAATATCAATTGGACAGGAGCAGGCTTTCCTACTAAAAAATAGAACTCCTTGGATCCCTTAGCAGCAATTCAAGGGAACTTAAATTTCACGTTCATGTTCGTTTATTGTAGATCTGAGCTAAGTTTGTTTTGTTTTGTTTTGTTTTTTCAATTACAGTGGTGGGGGTCCTCAATTAGTTTACCCAGCCAATTACTTTTAAAACCTGATGAATGAGACTAGAAGCACCATGTGGGTGGGTAATTTCAGCTCCATTCTATGGAATGTTTTGGCGGGCTCCCTCCCCACACCATCTACATATTTTGATGGACATACAAAGAGGCTTATGAAGAAGTATTCTAGAATTCGCATTGGTCGTATGACAAGTTTGGAGTTTCTTCCATACCAAAGTACTATAAACCAGGAAAAGTTTCCTGATTCCTAAGTTTTAATACTGCTTTTAAAATTCCAATTTTTCAAAATTATTTGGGGCGTGTTTCATCCATGTTTTGTCATATTTGGTGGTTTAAAAATGCATACACTTCATACATGGAAAAAAGCCTAAGTAGAAGAGAAGCAGTTGGTACTTCTAAGTTCATTGCCTTTAAAAGGTAGTTTGTAGTTAAGAGAAGAGAGGAGAGACTGTGAGATTCAGCATCCCAGATGGTAGAAGACAATAAGAGCTGTCTGTAGGCATATGGTACACGGATAATGTACCAAGGGAGTGTTAATAAGGAAATTAAAACTTGTATTTTAAGTGGCATGTGAACACAGCATGGATCGTGACTCTGAGAGATGAAAACAGGTCCTAAGAAAGGCTAGGGGAGTAATATAAACAGGGGGTTTATAACATGCAAATTTAGTTACCAAACAATTGCATATACTTATGTTATCAGTAGTCATTGTGTACACTTTTTAACACATGTACTAGCATATTTATTTTGTGATTTATCAGTAGAAAATAAAGTTTTGTAACTAATATTTGTTATTTAAACTACTTCAAAAAACATAAATCCCATTCGTGTATAATAATAAATTCTTTACAATGAATTGCTTTGCCTGCAACACTGCCTAGTGACATTTGAGAGATGTGGAGTCTTTTCAGTTGCAAGGAATTAAAAATATCTTCAAATTTAACCTGCACTACAGCTCTCTTTTACTTAAGGACACTTAGAGTATCAGTGATGTACGTATTGCCAAGTTTGTGATTATCTCATCGAAGTATCAATAGAAGTTTTTTTTTTTAATATGAAGTATTAAATTCTGTATGACCATATCAGACTCTATTATTATTATCCCAACTTAACTGAGAAATTGTTTCATACCTGTATTTCCCTTTTCTGTTTTGCTTTTGTTTTTTGTTTGTTTTTAAATCAGACTAATGAATGACTCTTTCCACTATTCTCTCTATCAAGTTCTTTCAGTTAGGGTTTTTCTCCAGCTTGGGTCATTGAGACAGAGACTACTTTCATATACTTTTTTTCCTATACCCCTGCCCTGGAGGCAAACAACCCTCTTCTAGTTTGCTAACAGGATTCTAATGCAAACAATGTTTTCAGAACAAGTTACAGGTTATAAAGACTCAGTTTTATGCCTTCGTTGTCACAAAAGGTACCTTTTCATAGCTTGACTTTGCCATGTGTGGCTCAGGTAAGTAAGTGCTCCCACATAGACTAACTTATTTAGATGGTACAGTCACCTTTACTTGAAATTGCTTGGACTGAATTCTGCTACTGAAAAGTATAATGCCAATTGCTTTATTTTTACATGTTCAAGAAGCTAGAAGTGGCTGGTTTCCTATTGTATTTCTGTCTCTGTTGACGTATACAGGCAATGATCTGGCAGGTTCTGGTGAATGTAATTAGAAAGGCTTTTGAGGTCACTCCAAACATAACTTTAAGATGGCAAATGGTACCTTATTAGTATTAAAGCAGTGTCTGATACGATTGTGCTGAAGTTTTCAATTATTTCCAAAATCTATTAATTTTATGTATTTTTAAAATAAAGTCTGAATGATAAATGTTTTAATTTTTGTTATTAACTGCATTAGAAATTTATTTCAAATCCCAAAGAACAAGGAGCAGGAAGTTGAGGAACTTTAAAGTAGCATGCTACAGTTTACCAATACATATGTACCAGCCCTGCTTCTCCCATTACACCAAACACAACACATACACACTCACACATACACATACACACACATAGACACATGCACACCACATTGAAAGTTAATTTATTTCACTAGAGATTGTGGGAGATAGGAAAGTTGTAACTCAATGCAAATGGTGGTTGTACCAATACGCAAAGCATGAAGGATAGTCCAGATACATAGTTAAAGTCACTTTATCCGGAAGCGTGTACAACCAGTATAGTCTCAGTTTAGGGGATGTTACAGAGAAGTAGCTGGACTATGGCTGAATATCAAGACTAAGAAATTGGGGGTAGGTTCATAGTTGGGAAAACTATGGACTCAGCTCTCCATCCATCGGAAGAGGTGAAAACAAATCCAAGGACTCTCTTCTAGGAATATGGAGGATTGGGAGAGAAAATCTGAAGCCCAAGCAGTGGAAGCATCAGGGGTGAAAAAAAGATATTCCTTTGGCCATCTGGTCACCTTACTGGATGCAGCAATTCTCATTTATTAACTGAGTTCTTACTTTAGTAGGTAGTACCTACATATACTGACCCCAGCCAGAGCCAAGATCATCAGCACCAATATTCTGAAGTTCTACTCCACAAAATAAATGCATATAAAAGTAATGTTAAAATGAGTTTCTTGATATGTTTTTCTGAGGTTTGCATATTTAACTCTAGATAGGACATGCATTATGCTAATCTCCCTTTTGAAAGAATAATATTATAGTGAGATTAACAAATATTTTAAGAAAACTATGACATTCAAACAACAAATGTTCTAATTTAATGTTCTAATCCTTCAAAATATTTTGAACAATATTCTATTTAGACTTGAATAACAATGATACTGGAATAAATAATGAAGAATTTTGAATATTAAAGATTTCCAAACATCAGAAAAGATTGATTTTTATTTAGTATAATGTTATTTATTGAATTTCCTTTAAAATATTTTAATATTAGCAAGTCATAATATCTTTTCAGTAAACTTTTCAAAATATTAAGTTGACAAAAACACATTTTTTAAGGATAAACAAAAATTGATAAAATTATGCATGTTTTAATGTGCTTTCTCTTTGATTTTTATAAAAAGATTGCATCTTGGACTTACATCAAGTCTAGAAATTTGAGTCATTACATTTGCTATGCACACACACACACACACAGAGAGACTATATATAGTAAACCTATAGATTGAGGGAGATTTATATATTTAAATCTAATTTTAAATATCAAAGTATAAACACAACAAAATATAAACATAACAAATATAAAGACAGCAATCCATGGAGAAATATCAAACATTTAGATAACAATTTCTTCCAAGACTATTTGGTCAATACAAAAATTAGCAATATAACTAAAAAATGTATGCTATTGAAGAGAACTTCATTATAACTAATATTAGCTTACATTCTAAAATTTTATTTTATTATTTATGGTAATTAAAAACGAATGTTCAACTTAATGGACACATGAAATGCAACAATGTTAACTTTGAGCCATAAACTTTGAATTTTCATATGGAATTTTGTTTTAAAATTTGAAACTCAATCATATAACTTTAAGTAGTGTTTTAACTATAATACTGTCTAAACAAGGGGAAGATTAAAGGACACTACTAAATGCAAGAACATCCTAGGAAAAATAATACCTGCTTTTCCTATTATGTGAACCATTAACCATTGAGACCTCAAAGCTATAAAAATGGGATGGGGACATCTAAAAATACTGAAAACCAGCAAATATTTCCTGGTTGAATATAAATTTAAAATATTACAGAGAAAACTGATTCCTGATGATGAGTGGAAAATCAAGGGGACATTCTTGCCTCCCTAGTTCTGTCATATTATCTTAAGATTTATATGGTCTGATTTACTATTCCACAGAAAGCCAATAGGAAGGGATTATTTCCTTATGATTCCTGGCAAAGGAAGACTCTGCAAAGATGATGTGTTGATCCTATAATATCTAACAACAAAGTGTAGTTTCAAAAGTTTCCTTCTATTGCTGTATTTTTGATAAGGATGCAACTGATATGTAAGAATTGACTGTGCCAAAAAATACATAATACAGCTCATCATTGAGCTTATGTGGATTTAGTGTTCTGGAAATCATCTGTATCCTTTTAACAGGAACTTTATTGAAGAAATTCTGATATTTAACATTTATTTCTGTATAATGAAAATGCAAAACATTTTTACCATTAGGGAAGAATTCTGGTAATAAGAAATAGGTTATAAGTATAGGAAAACAGAAGTTGGAACTATAGCTCTTTCACCAGGGCAAAGAAAAATCAATAGCAGTAGTATATTGGTTTAAATTTCAAATAGGAAGGTGAGAGAAACCAAAGTGCATCCAGATATGTAAATTGAATTAGATCAAAAATCATTTTATACACTAAAGTCTAAAACTCTGCCCCAGTTAAAAAATATGACACTATTTGCCTCAATTATCTATATATTTTAAGTACAAGTAAAGGATTTTGATCTAAATATCACAGATTGTGAATTTAGTTTTCCATTTCTCTTTTGAATGTTTCTACACTTCATATAATAAAATGAGAGTAGTTGAAATTAGAGCCACCAGTGCTGACCCAAAAAGTTGTAATGAGCCCACTGAAGGCAGCAACCCATGCAGAAATATCAAACATTTAGATAATAATTTCTTCCAAGGCTATTTGGTCAAATTTGCAAAGATTTGTTGCTAAAGGTAGGTTTCTCTGCTTGTCTATCATTCTAATCCTCTCCGCTAGCAAGAACTAAACTATTTGAGCATTAAAGGAGGGGAAGACTTACGTTTGAATAAGTTTTGCATAATACTTAGAAAAATATTTCATAGATTCATCAGATATTAAAAATAGAGATTTTTTAAGGGATATTACAATATACAAAGAATTCTCAAGCATTTAAAAGATGAAGATACTTGTGGGAGAGAAAAACATGACTCTTGGCAATATTCATCTTGCTCTAGGAGAGATACCGAAATATTTTAAAGCAGGATTTAGTGGTTAAAAATGTCTTTCCTGTTTCAGTAAGTATTACATATTTAATGTACCTCTAATGGAAGCTATACATGTATGTAAATATGAGATAAACCCCAAGTGAGAGAGTTTTAGATTCTATTCAAGTGGAAACTAGAAGATTATTCCAAATCTCACAACATGGTGGATGGCACAATGCTGAGAATGAAATGTAGAAATGAACAAAAAATGTGAAGGTTTGTTTATGTATACAGCATGTTCTGCAAGATATAGTGAAGTGAGATACTGACAATAATTTAGACTGGGATATTTAAATAAAAAACCTTGAAATTCATTGAGAAGAAAGGCAGGGAATTTTAAAGAAATGATGGCATTTCAAAAGTAGAAAATAACAAGGAATTAAATCTAACTTTCCATCCACTCCATGCCTGCATCTGAACAACCAGTGCTGCTGAAGAAAAAACATAAACATGCTGACTGTTCTCAACTTAATTTGCATTCTTGCTTCAAATGTATGGCTATAGTACTGCCCATCTATCCTTCTATTTTTCTTTAGTCCAGTTATTAAACCCCCTTTTCTCTGTCCTCAGACTTCTACTTCTTCTTCTCAATCATGCAATCAGTTCATGACATTGTTTCCTATTTCTAAGAGAAAACACAAGCAAAACACCAACTTCCAAAATTATATCCACTCACCTACCTGCATCTAGGGTCTATATACTCTGATTGGGTTGTCTAGGTTCCTATCTGAGGTCATGTGAGCTTATCACTTCTCATTCACTCTTCAGCTTCACTTTATGCACATCCTTTCAGCAATTCTCCTCTCTTTCTCCTGCTTCTTCAATTTTTTTTCTCTTTACAATTTCATTGCATTCAGAAGAGTAATTATATCATAATACTAATTATAATACTAATTATACAAATCATATCCTATATACCACTCCAGATACTCTCAAACTCCTTAGACACTGGAGATTTTGGCCACTTTTCCCAACCTTAGCTGCCACTGGGTTCACAAACTGCATGAATTCCAATCAGCTTCACTTGCATAATTGTTCAGAAGTTTTGGACACGATAAAATACTCTGGGTACTGAGCACCCGCAACTGGATAGTGCAGATGAATTAACACCCCAGAGACAATCACTGGATTAAAAGGAAAGAGGAATTGGCAGATCAATGCTTTCCCCTTGCCCTTGATCAAAGGTCCTGAGAAGTCATTCATTTGGTCTTCCTTTCCAATTTGGAGACCTTTTAGTTCTTTTCACTTGCCTAGTTTCTCTGGCTGTAACTTCTAGTTCAGTATTGAATAGTGGTAGTGAAAGTGGGAATCTTTTCTTGTTTTGGATTTTAAGGGGAAGGTTTTAAGTCTTTCACCAATGGGTATGATGTCAGTTGTGGGTTTTCATAAATGGCCTTTAACATGTTGAGAGTGTTCTCTTCTATTCCTATTTTTCTGAGTTTGTTTTTGTTTGTTTGTTTTTGTTTTTTTAATCAGAAAAGGGTGGTGGATTTTAGCAAATGCCTTTTCTGCATCTATTGAGATAATCATGTTTAATGTTTTGCCTACGTTCTATTTTTATTGTATATTACATTGATTGGTTTTCATATGTTGAAGCACCCTTGAATTCCTGGGAGAAATGTCACTTGTTCATAGTATGCTATTGGATTTGGTTTGCTGGTATTTTGTTAAGGATTTTTACATGAAGGTTCATAAGGGCAGTTGGTTTGTAATTTCATTTTCTTGTGATGTCTTCATCAGGCTTTAGTATCAGGGTAAATCCGGCTTCATAGAATGAATTAGGACATATTCCCTCCTCTTGAATTTTTTGGAAGAATTTGAGAAGGATTTGTGTTAATACTTCTTTAAATATTTGGTAGAATTCACAAGGAAAGCCATCTATCTGGGCCTGAATTTTCTTTTGATTATTGATTCAATCTCTGTACTTGTTATAGGTTTCTTGAGGTTTTCTATTTTTCCTTCAGTCAATTCAGGTAATTCATGTATTTCTAGGAATTTTCTGATTTCATCCAGATTGTCTAATTTGTTGGCATACACTCATTCAGGCACAGATGGAGAATTCAGATGCAAAACAGCAAAATAATAATAATAATAATAACAATAAGTTGGAAAAAAGTGTTGGAGTTGACTATATGGTAACCCTGGAATCAGATTGGATATTTAGAACAACCAGGAGTGCCAGTCAAAGCGAGAGGCTGTTGAGAGTTCAGTGTTTGTAAGTGAAAGCATGAACCAATGACTAGCTCCCATTCCTTGGCCCATGGAAGTGGCTATGGAAATGGCAATAGCTGCAGAAATGTGCTCAGATTCTGAGAGTGACTGGATGGGGACAGGATAGCAGGAGAAACCCTGTCCTCCAAAAGTTGGGGTTGAGATTAAAGTAAGTCTATGAGATCCCTGATAGACCAGCACTGATACTAGCCCCAGTTTTGGCTTCTGGGCAACAATTACTTCCAGCCTCCCACCAGCCCACTGGGACTTAAAGAGCTAGTGCACCGTCTTTGATTGCTTTCTTTTTTCCCTTCTGCATGTGGGTGTTTCTTGGTCTGCCATATCCCTGAGGGCCATCATGGATGTTAGCCTAGGCTTTGGCTCTCTGGGCAGCTGCAGATTCAGTCCTCACACAAGAATCTAGCAGTTTTTAAAGAGATGGGACAATTTTGGGGGGGATTGGGTTTCTTCCTTTTTCTTACCTGTATGGTTTGAGGACCAGCATGGACACTAGCTTAGTTTTAGCCCTCTTGGCACAGTGGTTTCAGGCCTTCCATCAGCCTCATTAGAATACATGGAAGCCACAAGGCAGTGGAAGAGCAAATTTAAATTAAAAACAAAACAAAACAGAAAAACCACACACATTAACCAAGAATAATCTATCCAGCAAGGTCTCCTTCAAAAATGAGGGAGAAATTAAGAAATTCCCAGATAAACAAAAGGTAAGGGAAATCATTACCATTACACCTGCCTAACAAGAAATGCTGAAAGGAGTCCTTCATGTCAAAAGGAAAGGACACTAGAGAGCAATTCTAAGATGTGTGAAGGAATGAAGACCTCTGGTGGAGGTAACTATGCTGATAAATATATATGCCAGTATTATTGCATTTTTCATTTGTAATGCTGTCTTTTACTTCTTATGGCTTAAAAGTCAAATGTATAAAAGTAAGAGCAATAGTGTAGGCAATTAAAGTTAAATTGGTATCAATATAAACTAATCTGTAATACATTCATGATGTTAAGTAATCCTCATGGTAACCTTAAATAAAATATCTTTAAAAATTACCCAAAAAGAAATAAAAAGTGATTCAAAATGGCTCATTGTGAAAGATCATCTAAACAATAAAGCAAGGCAGTAACGGAGCAAAGGAAGGACAGAAATTATAAGGCTTACAAAAAATAGTTCTCAAAATGACAGGAGTATGTCTTGCTTTATTAATAATTATTTTCAATGAAAGTGGATTAAATTCTCCAGTTAAAAAGCAGAGATTGTCAGAATGGATAAATTAGCATGACCCAACTGTACAGTATTTACAAGATACTCATGTTAAATTCAAAGATACAAGTAGGTGAAAAGTAAAAGGGTGGAAAACATAATCCATGCAAATGGTAATCAAAAGAGAACTGGGGCATCCATACCAATATCAGACAAAATAGACTTTAAATAAAAAACTAGTACAAGAATCAAGAAAGGGCATTTTGTTTTAATAATAGAGTCAATTCAACAAAAAGATATAAGAATTATAAACATATATGCACCTAACAATAGGGGTCCAGAATATATGAAGCAAACATTGATAGAATTAAAGGGAGAAATATTCTTCTACAGTAATAGCTGGAGATATCAATAAACTACTTTCAATATTGGACAGACACAGAAGATAAATAAGGAAATAGAACACTTGAATAATACTATAAACCAGCTAGATCTAACACATGTACAGAGCACTTCACCCAACACAGCAGAATACACATTCTTCTCTAGTGCACATGGGTCATTCTCCAGGATAAACCACAGGCAGGATCACAAAAAAAGTATCAATAAATTTAAAAATATTAAAATCATACAATGTATCTTTTATCACAATGGAATGAAGTTAGAAATCAATAACAGACGGGGTAATGGCAAATACACATATATATGGAGATTAAACAGCAGACTCTTAAACAACAAATGGGTCAGATGAGAAATCACAAGAGAAATTAGGAAATATTTTGAGGCAAAGGAAAATGAAAGCAAAGCATACCAAAACTTAGTGGGAGCAAAGGAAGAGCTGAGAGAGAAATTTATAGCTCTAGATATTTATATTAAAAAAGAAAAAAGATCTCAAACCAGTCTTAATTTCACAACAGGAGGATCTAGAAAAAGAAACATAAACTAAACCCAAAGCAAGCAGAAGGAAGGAAATAATTAAACTTAGAGCATAGATAAATGAAATAGAGAATAGCAAAACAATTTACAGAATCAACAAAACAAAAACTTGGTTCTTTGAAAAAATCAATAAAATTCACAAACCTTTAGCAGACTGACAAAGAAAAAAAAAGAAAAGATATGTTATGAAAATGGCATTATCACTACTGAACTTACAGAAACAAAAGGTATTATGAGAGAATACTATGAACAATTGCACATCTCCCCAGTTATTGAGTTATAGCTAATTGCCTGCTTCTCATTACTGCTTGCATTTCTAATCATCTTCTTAAAATTAACATAACCAAAACAGAATTTCTAATTTTCCCTGTAAACTTATTCCTCTCTCATTCTTCCCCATCTCTGTGAATGGAAATTCCAGCTTTCCAGTTACTCACGTCAAACCTGGAACCATCTTTAGCTCTTCCTTAGACACCCGACAACTCATCAGTCAACTAATGCTTTTTAGTCTACATTTGAAATATACACACATTTTTGCCTCTTTTTCTCAGCTCCCCTGCTGCTGACCCAAACCATCCCACTATTTTCTCTCTCCTGGTTTATTCTAACAACCACAATTATGGTCTGTTTGTACCTTGCCACTCCTACAGTTTACTGTCAATGCAGGAGCCAAACTGATCCATAAAAATATGACAAGACATGTCATTCCTGAGGACTAAACTCTCAATCTCCTTACCGCATTCAGAGTAGAAGCCAACCCACTTCCAGGTCTCTACAAGGCCTCATTTTATCTGGCTTCTCATTTCCCATTCCAGCCACATGGTCCAACTGGCTGCCCATGGAACCCTTCAGGCAGCCCTTTGTACTTCCTGCTTCCTCTGCCCAGAATGTTCTTCCTGAGCCATCCAATATCTTGCCCTTCATCTTCTTCATATCTTTGCTAAACCCACTTTTTCAATAAGGCCTAAACTGACACCCTTATAGAAAATCACAATACCCCCACCCCTGCACTCTGTGCCCTCTTATCCTGATTTATTTTTCCCTGTAGCATATTATAATCAGACATATTGTCTATTATTAATCTCTTTATTGTATGTTTCCCTATAGGTATGTAAGCTTCATGGTGGCAAAGATGTTTGTTTAATTCACTGCCCTATCACCAGTGCTAAAAGATTACTTGCCATAAATATTTGTTGAATGATTTTTGGATGAATTATTTGAGTATTTTCCATCATTGTGATCCTCTGAAACAAATGAATTCATTCAACAGGTAGGTTGTAGGCATAGACATGTGTGTCTAAAAGATAAAGACTATTGAAACATAAGCTTCATAAAATGGTATGCACTATTCAAATGAATATCAATGACTGTGTTTATTAAGATAGGTGTTTGAACATCTTGCATTTTTGAATCATTTCTAGCATAGAACTGTGGTTATGAGAAATTAGCTCTTTTAAAATTTCTAAGAACTTTAAAATGTTGGCCTTTGTAAAATCAGAGTAGAATAGACAATGAATTTTATCATTTTTTTTATCGGTTCCACGTTGCACTTAGAAAACTAGGTATATGGGGAAATGAAAGTCTAAAGTAGAATTAAAATATGCTACTTCAGGCAAAATTAATAAAGTTATCATTGATAGTGGTAACTATTACATGAAGCATATTTGAAATGTATCTATGTAAAAAAAGACAAAGCTACTTAGAAAGTCAAGATTTTAAATCCCAAACAGCAAAACAGTCACATATTCTAAAAATAATATTTCCATGGAATTTCTGTGGAATTCTGAAGGGGCTCTGATTAAATGTAGTTCTACACATTTTAGAAAATATAGAATGTATTCCTGGTAAGCAGATATTAAATCCCAATTGTGCTAGCTAACAAAGAGCAGCTGGAATTGAATTAGATCTGCTGAAATAAACCAAAGTAAAGTAAATCTTATTTTAAGCAAAGAATACATTGATAAAAATGTGTTTAAATTGTTTTTTCAGTAAGATGTTTTCTTTTTAGTGCTGCAATTTGATTTCAATATGGTTTCTAATTCTCTGACTCTCTGACACTTTAACGTTTTGTCTATGTTAGTCCGAGTTCCAACTTCTCACCCAAAAGCCTGGAAATGTGTTCAACTCATCTCAATTTCTGTCTAACTTGGTGAAATCGATCTCTCTTTTTTCTTTTCTTTGTGTGACTGTGTCTGTAAGTAGTAATAGTGGAGGCAGGGACGTTAAAGGGGCAAGGATGGCTTAAGAAGAGCAATTTATTTCTTAGTCATTTTTCTTAAATAGTAAAGAGAAGTATGAAACAGCTTTCCTTCATCAATATTTATTTAGATTTTTATTTTGAATTAATTTCAGACAATGAAAATTGGAAAACGAGTTCACTGAGTTCTCATACGCCCTTTACCCAGATTCCCAAGTGATGAGTTTTGATCGTATTTCCTTTTTTCTTATCCTTCTCTCCTCCTCTTTTTCTCTCATTCTCTCTCTCTTTCTCTTTGTCTCTCTCTCCCCTCCCCACCAAAGATTTGTTTATTTCTTCCTGAACCCTCTGAGAGTAAGTTGCATATACAATGATCCTTTATTCCCAAATATGTCAATGTGTATTTCCTAATAACTATTATATTCTCTAACAGAATCATACTATAATTATTAAATCTGATAATTACGTTGATACAATATGATTGTCTAAGTGACATACTTTTTCAAATGTCGCAATTTCTCAATTTCTCTCACTTTTAAAAAAAAATCCTGGGACAAACTCCAATCCAGAGTCGCCTGATGCACTTAGTTGTCGTATCTCTTTAATCTTCTTTAATCTGGAAGAGTTTCTTAGTTTTTTCTATTAATTTGTATTTTTTTATCTTTCATCACCTTGACATTTTGATACAGGGCATTTATTTTCTAGAATGTTCCTTAATTTGGGTTTGTGTGATATATTCTCCTTATTAGATTCAGGTTATGAATTTTTGGCAGAAAAACCACAAAACTGGCATTAGATCTTTTCTAATGTGTCATACAAGAGGCATATGATAATCATCAATATTTATGGAACAAGACCACATCAAGCACCCTACAAAACATGACCTTTTTCTTCCTGTATTTCAAAAACATGTTTATTCATTTTTACTTAACAAAACATGTATTCATGGATTCCCCACTTTGCAAGGATTTTGTATGTAATAAAATGTTAGAAAAGTTCAGAAGAGAAGCAGGTATGGGTTAACATAATTGAGGAAAAGCCCATAGAAGTAGTGGAACTTTAACAGGACACTGAATTATGGAGGAATGAAGAATAGGGTGATGAAGGGCATTCCAAGCAAGGAAAATTAGGATGGAATTCATCACCTTAAAAAGTTGGTAAACTAAGCCTGGTCCATTCTGAAATGAACCACAATTAATAAAATTATTCTCTACGGGGATCAATTTTCAAAACTCCAGCTTATCTCTTGATGTTCTCAACAGTGCAGTAAGTCCAAAGAATATAATTTCCATTGGCCCATCTATCTAAATTATCAGACCAGAGTTTTGGCGTTTTGTTTTGCTTCCATATCCTTAAATATGATTGACTATGTTTTGTTGCTATGTTGTTGTTTCTGTTGTCTTTGTTTCGAGTTCTCTGAATTATCTGCCAGCTGAACTTATCTGATTCTTCTTAATTCCGATAAAACCACAAGATACTTTAGAGTAGCCCTTATGTCAAGCAAATCCCATATAAAGAGCAAGTAACTGCTTTAACATTCTACTAATTTAAGAATTCAAAGACTTGAGGGTATAGATTTGGGAAAGAAGCATATAGTATGTTCAAAACTTGTTAATATTGTTAACAGAGAATGTCTCCTTTTTTATGGTATAATTATGTCTCAGTCCTGATGGTTGAAATGAAAGAGCAACACAATCCTGCAATTAGGGTATAGTTGTGCCTGAAACCTTAGAAGTTCAAAGGCAGAGCACTGCAACTTATGACATAACTATCAGAAGGGTACATTCCACATGCATTTGGTTAATCTGTAGCATATTACTCTATTCTTTCATATATTATGTGTGTGCTGCAGCTGATATGCATAGTTCAGTAATTAAGGTTAAACTTTTTAAAAAATTAGTTACTCTCTTCTAAAATATGTTATAAAATCACAAAAGGTGAAAGGGTTTTGAGGTATTTAATTTCCTTTTCTGCCTTGGAAAGAAGGAATAGGAAATAGAGCAAACATTAGATACATTTTATTAATCACATAGTCCAAGTCAATGCATTACATACATAGGAATGTGAAATGTCAGATTCAATTAAATGAGTGCTTGTAAAATAAACCATTTCACTACATGAGCATATTTAAATCATCATACAGTTGGATAAATACACTGAACATTCAAGTAAGCATGGGTAGCTACTTGACTCTTTAATTAATGAGATAGAGACATTGATTTCCATGTGTGATGATGTGAACAGATCATATCTTCTTATAAATGTTAATTTCTGGCTATTTTCTAATACACTTTTAAAAGTGGTGTTTTCTCCTTATACTCTCACCACTCTGCAGTTTTTCAGATTCCTCGGTTTGTGGGGGAAGTTGATTCAGTAGTCTTACAGTCAAAAACAACATGAACTTCAGTATGTAAGGAAATGAAAATTAACTCCTTCGTTCAAGACTGACATATTGTAAAGACCTTGAAATCAATTATTATTGTAAATATATACATTCTATGTATTTTTATAAAAAGTTAAGTTTTGAACAAAAACAATAATAGGCAACATTTAATGACTTCTTGCTTTATGCTAGACAATACAATAAGACTTTTGCAAACAGCTCTAATCTTCCCCCAAACCCTGCATGATCACATTATAGTTCCCATTTTACAGTGAAGAATCTTTCTTGGAGAGGCTTAATAACTTGCCCTAACTTGTTCTAGTAACTTAGAACATGGTGAAATAGGGGTTTCAGAATCAATATATTGAATTCCATAGCCAGTTGAAGTTATTTTAATATTAAACATGGGGAGACTCAGTCACTTAATTGACATTGTATGGTTATTTTCTTCACATATGAGTGGCCTAAATTTTATTGTGTTTATTTTAAAATTTTCACTTTAATTTTAAGTTGGTTTTATAATTCTATTTCATTTATAAATTTATTTTAGATTTATAATTATTTCATTTATAATTTTATTTATTCTGATAATACAATAAAGACATACCTATTAAAGAAAAGCATTTATAAAAAGAAAAAGAAAACAATAAATATCTACAATTCTGTAGCCCAGACAGTAGTGATTAAACAACTTTTTGCAGAGGTGATTCTGACAGAACAGTACTTGGTTTCTTATTGCATATACGTACAGGAAGACATTTTCCCCTATTTTAGACAATGTCAAATATAAAACTGTGTTCCTTTTTTACCCTACGTATATCAATAGGCATTTTTCAAGTCTAACCACTGTCAGATTATAAAAGGGCTATGTGGATAAATCATGATGTTTTAAAATCTGGGTCCAAACTTCAACATTGCCACATTTTGTATTCCCTAGAGCTATTGACTTAAATTCTTTAATATCTATGTCTTCAACTTTAAGATGAAATAAACTACAGAACCTATCAACAGGGCACTGTGAGAATTAATTTTTATACTTTGTGTGGTAACAATATTTTTCATTTATGCTTCTGTTATTGCATTCTCATTTTATTATACTGTAGTCAGAAAATATGGTCTATGCAATTGCTTGAGGACCCTCCTTCCCACATTAGCATCAAATCCAGTGATTTTGTTCTGATGCCCTTCACATACTTCCCAGTAATATATCAAAGAATTAGTGCATTTACTCAGTGCAAATGATTGGGACCTGTTCTGAAGCACTCCCAAAAGAACAGTAGAGTCTGATCAGACACTTGATGTTGCTGCAGAGAACTGCTCCCTCACAGTCTTACATGGTGTTGCTGCGGCTGCCCCAATGTCCTTCTGGTTCACTTCCCTGCATTGGCTGAATGGATGCTCTACACTCGTGATCCCAACTTTTAGTCCTCATCTACACACAGCCATTTTTCTCAAGAACATGTCCCCAGACTCAAGGGGTGCTACAAACTCAGCCAAAATCAATGTCTACAAATAACGATTATGCCTTTGGTTTTTACACACATCACCAAAACCTTAAATTTTCCATCATGGTGAGTTCTCATTGAGGTGAGTCCATATTATTTCTTGTTCTTGTAACAGTATAGATTCTTTGACTATCATAGATGTTCTAAAAATGTGGAACTTCACAAAGGAAGGATCAATATCTATTTTTCTCTTGGGATTCTCCTTGGGTTCACTGCAAGTTTTAAAGAGATCCCAGACCTCCATCTGCTTCCTAATCTGGGGGAAATTTTCCTCTGTACTTCCTTACACTATTTTTATCTCCTTTCTCCTCCCACTCAAGACATGTAGTATACAATTCTCAATAAAGTTGGCTTTTAAGATTGTTTTTAAGCAGCTTTTGCTTTTAATCTAGTTTTCCCTGAGGCAAGGAAAAACAAAGGTCTGCCATCTTGATTGGGAGGGGGGCTTAGATTAAAACACAAATTTACATTTTAATGGATTATCCTTCCATAATGACTTTATTGGTCCTGACTTCTGATATAATGCATATTTAGTAGTGCATAGCTCTTCTTAGAGACAATTCATTTCCAGTGTATGGATTTGTTTATCAAGAAGCAGTTGATTTGCAGAAAATTGCTAGTATAATTTCTGATGTGTGCTATTTTATAATAGTGCCTGGAGATCTTAAAAAAAAGTCTTCTTAATTCTATTTATAGTTACCCATCTAAAAAAGTTTTGTGGCAGAATTTAATACTTAGCAATTATGCTATTCAAGCAGTATGTAGGCAAGTACTTTTAAGCAGATATTCATGTCTCTGCCAATTCCACACTAGAAATTCCAACCCTACTGTTCCTGAGATTATATAAAAAGAAAAGGAATCTATTATAAAGAGACATTTTTTAGAGATAAAAATGAAACTTTTTGATTTACTTACATGTTACTTTCCTAGATGACTTACTGAAATCAGTGAATTCCATAATTCTGCATAATTTTAGAATGGTTTGACAGTTATTGGGAATGGCATATTACATGTTTGTTATAATCCCCACTTATTGAAATCTGTATTGTGCCCAGCAATGTGTTTAGTGTGGTATACACATCATCTTATTTAATTCTTACAACCCCCTTGTGAAATAGATAATAACATTAGATTCTTTGGCATTCCAGAACTCTGAAGCTTTGAGAGGTTAAGAAATTTACTCAAGGCCACTCATCTAAAAAATGACAACAAAAATATGAACCTATTTTTTAACCAATTGGGATGGACATTGTGCAGATATGGCTGCCAAAATTTCTCCATTCCCTGTGTGCATATGCTGTTCCTCTCACAAAGAGGTAGAATCTATTTCCCCTCTCCTTGATCTTGGCTATCCTTGTGATTTGCTTTGAACAACAGGATATGGTGGAAGCGATGCAGGGTAGTTCCAGGCCCAGGCCTAGCAGCTTCCATGTTTTCCCTCTTGGACAATGACCATCATGTAAAGGAACCACAATACCTTGCTGGTGAGAGCTACATATGTAGAGATAGAGGCCCTGGAGAACGAGATTACCAAACCTTAGCATTATAACCACTTGTCTGAAATACCAGATATGTGCATGAAATCACTGTGGATCCTCCAGCCCTAGTTGACCTGCGTCAACCAACGCCTTGTGGAGCAGAGAGGAGCTGTCCCAGCCAATCTCTACCAAATTGCACAATCATGAGCAAGCAAACAGTGGCTGTTGTTTTAAGCCACTAAGTTTGGGAAGGTTTGTTAGGCATCAAGAAATAACTGAAATGCTAATATAAATTACAGGCTCTCTTGCTTGCAAGCTCTTTAATTGCCTTTTTTATTTATTATTAAAAATTTTGCCAAAAGCTCTTCATGTTTGCATAACTTAGGCAAGTTAAAGGCATGACTCAAAAGGAATCAAGAACCAGAATCAAAGTAGAATCCTTTGTTCCAACTCTATTTTTGTGGTACTAAAACTCTTCTCATTAACATTCTTACTGTTTAAGTACTCCCAGGCACTACAGAAAATTTTCCAAACAAAACCATTTTTAATTACTAAACCAGTAAACACACAATTGTATTTGACACCATACTCTTAATTGAGGCCATGCCATTTAATGAAACTTATAATGTGAATGGTAATACATTTCTGAAATTTCTGAGTATAACTTAGTCATGTCTCAATGAAATTATTATGGATATTTAAAATATATTTCAAATCTAAGATGAATGTAAAATAGTGAATAGCTTTAATATATCACTGTGAAATATGCAGACTATGCACTTTTATATTTATTAGAAATTGTCTTCCATCAATTGCTATTCTATTTTAATTTTATATTTAAAATTCTCTATCTACAAACAATATGTATGGAAACTTTAATTTTTATATACCATAGACATTTAACATTCTTTTGCAACAAAAATATGTTTAAAATAAAACACCAGAACATTTTGGATGAACAATACAGAATCATTAATTTCTTTTCTCTAGCTGATATTCAGAACAAGAATAAAAAATTTGAAACAACCCAAATGTTCATGAATGTGGGATTGTTAAATAAATTATGATATACCTGTAAGGTGAATATTATGAATACATTTAAAACGTTACCCAAGATATATTACTAAGTGAAAAAGTGTACTTTAAAATAATATGTAATAAAATATCATGTAGTTAAAATAGTATTATTAATTACATATATAAATATGCAGCTCTAAATTGTTCATATTTGTAATATTTGATTACTTAGTATATGTGTTTTATTTAATAAGCAGGAAAACACCCTCATAATTATGGAGAAGAAGGAAAGAACATGGACACTGGAGTCAGGAATACCTAGATACAGATCCTGACTTTACCATTTTTTTATTCTTTATGATTTCAGGCAATAATCTAACCTAACTGAGCCAGTTTCCTCATCTGTAAAATGAGAAAAGGAACATTGACTTAAAAATTTTTCAGAGACATCAAAGAGCAGCTCATGATGCTCAGAAAATGATAGTTATTCTAATAATAAAAATAGGAGCCCAAGTCAAGACTTGGACCCTCCAACTCCATTCCATAGCCCTGCGCCGTTCAGTCAGAGCAACAATTTTCAGATTGCTTTCCAGTAATGAGTCTGTGTTTCCACAGGGCTGTTCAGGCACTCCCCCAAAATCCTGAATCAAATTTCAGTAAAAATAGATTTTTAATTTTTAAAAATTATAGCCCATGTGTTTATGGGCTCAATTAAATGAGAACAAAGCTCTTGCATATCACCTCATTGATATTTTCCTCAGAACAAGTATTCCTCAATAATAAATGAATGTTTGGAGATGATATAATGTATTTTGGTTACTCTTACTTTTTTTTCTTTAATTTTGTCATTGGGGTAATATACATGCAACTTAAAATTTCCCATTTGTACCTCTTTCATGTATACAATTCAGTGGTATTTATTACCTTCACTGTGTAGTGCAAGAATTTTTATTTGAGTTATATACTTAATAATGAGTACTTTCTTTTATTTTTAGGTGAAATAAATACCTTTAAAACTAAGAAAAAGTAACTGATTCTTGATCACTGATTTAAAAAAAAACTTTAAAAGACAGTTTGATAAGGATGTGATCATGTGTAAGATAAAACAAGAGGTCACCATAAACAATACAAAATATGTGGCATTCACCAAACTGGTAAAGAGGAAAAAGAGAAAACAGTGTGCCCAGATCAGTACCATGAGGTCATTCAAAGAGAACAAAAGGGCAATGCTAATTATTAATTTCATAGATTCATATTTTATAACAAGTTCAGAGTGGATTTCATGCAGTAAAATTTTATAAAATAGTTCAGTGGCACAGGCCAATTTCTAATATTATTTTAATGAATATAAAATAAAGGAAAAAAGATGTCTCAACATTTTTAGTACAATATAAAGAGGCTAGTCTTATTAAATATAACTAACAAAATCTGAATCTGAAAATGAAAAAGTCTTCTTCAAAGTAAGTTCATTTATATTTGAGGGGGTAAAAATCACACACTTGTTGGAAAAGCATATTAAAACCAGTATTGGCATTTGCATTATTGTATTTGATAAATATACTTTCATTTGTCTGTGCATTATAATCAGATGACATTTGGACAATGTTTTTTTTAAAATAGATGTTTACTAATTTAGGTGTATAAATTTGAAGATTTAGCTAATACAAAAACTTTCTGTTTTTCTAGGTCTTTGCATGTATGTATTTTTTTTTGTATGTTATTTTAATGCAAACAAGTATGAAGAAGATCTATCATTTTGTAAACACACAACGTGTATACATATACTAATACAAAAGGAGAAAAATTATGTACTTAAGTTATTTTCATACAGATTCATGCATTTGTTCTTTAACACATTTAGCAAGAGTCTTCTGTATGTTAAGTACATTTGTATGCATATATGATAAACTAGTGAAACGGTAAATGTGAGCTCTGAGCAAAAGATGGAAACAATGTTAAAAAGTCTACAGTCCTCCAGGTTTTAGTAAAAAGCTGTTGTTGACGTGTTCCCACATAGCTACGGTATATTACATAAATTAGCAATCAAAGAGAATTGAGCATCCCATAAAATAAATCAGGTAATGCCATTTACAGTTAATATTTAAAAGTTCTTGTAAATTTTCCAAATTTTCAGTTATTTGAAATGATATGGCCAGCAAGTATAAGAATGCATTTCTTTATGTTTAAAAATCTCTGGATATCTCAAGACCAGGAGCTATACCAAATATTTCAAATGGTACTATATCTATCTATCTATCCATCTATCTATCTATCTATCCATTATCTATCTAATCTATATCAGTTTTACTACTGATACAGAAATTCCATTAGCTAAATCTCTTTCTATCAAAAACATGGATAAACTAGCCAGGATATCTTGCTGCTATTTTCAGTAAGTTCATCTCTGGCAGTGTTTGGTGATAATAAATGTTAGCATTCTTAGAAATATAGCAAAGTAATTATAATTTGAATTCAAGTATTAAAACAAAAAACAACCAACTGTTTGGGAACAAGTGAGTATTCGATAGCAATAACTTCTGGGTTATCTGGAAAAAATTATACTGCATAGTTGATTACCTCATAATATTATAGGATACATTTTTAAAGGTATTCTACCAAATAAAAAGATATAAACTGGCTGAGAAAATTATTTTTCTCCTCCCTCCATTTTAAACACTTACCTTGGAGAAATATGAGGAGTCTCTATTTAAATTTGAAAAACAAAAATTAGTACTCCTCTTAGTTTCTGGATCAATTTGACTGAAGATTAAGCAGAAAACGTAAGGTAAGCTGTTAAAATAAGCTCACATTTGCAGTTACCTCTTCTGGTGAATTACAATGATCTTGTTAATGACCAGAAATTAAATGGATACTGAGCCTGAAAAAAAACCACAACTATCTTTCTATAGCTCCTTATTTCAACTTGGTATTCACAAAACTTTCTTACTTTTCTTAGCATTGACTAACTTGATAATAAGTAAATGTTGTGAAATCAGTTTGCAAGTTTACAGACAAACCAGGACAGAGAAACTCACCCATGCACATCGTGCTCTGCACAATATTCCATTTGTAAAAAACAAAAGTGCCCCTCTGCTGAAAAAGCAAAGTTTGAAACCAACTATTAAACATTTCAGATTCACAGCAGTCCTGATTTTCTCTAATTATTTTGTCTTCTAAGCACTGTTTCCTGCATGTAAAAGCAATTAAATAGTAGATCCCATTCTACGTAGAATCCTCTGTAAGGTTTATATAGTTTCTTTTACTTAAATCTATTTAAGACATGCCCTAACTCACCATATTATTCTAGAAACCTTTTAATAAATGTGCAAGGAAAGGTGCATATAGAAAATCAGATTTAAATGGGATATGGTATAAACCACAAATAATCTTACTATCTTCCATTATAATTAGGAAAGAAGGTTGCTATCAACTCCATCTTCTGTCTGCAGCCTTGACAGTCTATGGCCATAACTCATAAAGCCTGGGGATCCAGGAAATTTGTTAGACTTCAAAAATGAAAAGAACTGCATAATTTTTATTTCTTAAATAAAATAATGTCTGATTTAGATTACAGATGTTTCTGTCTTTGATGTTTGAATGTTCTGGGTAAACATATTAACGAGACTCAGCTGTATTAGTTTAGTGCAGGTAGATGGAAGTTTTATGATCTTGTGAAATTGAAAGAACAATTGTGTTTTTGTTATAAATGCTTTTTGTGCATCATCCCCCTCCCCTCTCCCTTCAAAAAAACTTTAAAGAGGAGGTCTTCCTATCTCAGATGGCAGGCTCTTTCGAATGCCGGTAAAAAGAACATTGACTATATTTGTTGGAAATTTCATTCAATGAAGACTTTCTTGTTGAAGAGGTTTTGTGGCAATATTTAAGGGGCTCAGAGAACTTTCAACGAGTAGAATAGTGGGCATATTTTCCACGGTTGACTGTTCTCCATGCGATGGGGTGTATTTTTTAAAACGCATTCTTGGCCTTTATCGAAAAACCACAGATAGCTATAATTTGGGTAGCTTTTACAGATAATTTATGACTTTTGCACTCAACTTAATGGCCCATAAAAAACTCAAAACAGCAGTGTTAGGCCATTGCTGTAGCAGTCAAAAGGATTCTGGAGACTGAAAGGGGTTTTAGAAAGGGATTTCCATGTCAAAATGGAAATTTTGAATTGTACTTAGAACTTCTGTTGCTTGAGACAAATATTATAGGTTTCAAAGTTACCCTCTGGCCTCAGAGTCTTGCCAGTATATCTAAGCATTCTACAAAAGAAAACAATTTGTGTGTTTTAGGTTTCCTTATTTTTTCATATTACTATTGGATAATGTAAATTATTAAGGTAGGAAATTAATGCAAACCTGTTTGTGACAAATAAATGCATTTTTTCAGCTATGACTACTGAGGCCTATGATATTTTTTTCTCTGTTGCTTTTAAACAGTTAACATCACCTGCTGCAATTTGTGATGAAACCCCACAGGAAATGAATGCCAAAAGTACAAGATGAAAGAGAAAGTAATTTTCTGGAAGGGGAACAAGAATAATTTTGCACTGTGAGGTGAAAGGGTGAGAAACCAAAAGGTGTGTGAGGACTTATGAAACTGGAAATGAGGGTAAAATTTAGAGGCACAGGAGCAAATATAGAAAAGAGAGGATGAAGGAAAAGTCTGGAGTCATAAAGAAAGAAAAAGGAAGGGAATATAGAAGGAAATATACATCTAGAATGTGATATTCAGAAGGAAACTCATTGTCATATACATAGGAAAATCACAAACTTAATAAAACATTGTATACAAATTCAATATACGTGCAATGGGTAAAACAAAACCACAACAAAACATTGAGATGAATATTTTTAGTTCTTTCCCCTCTGTCCACATAGATGGGTGATTCTATCATTATTTATTTTGTTTCTGGTCTTTCTTGTGAAGAATAAACAGAATAAGTAGTGAGAATGAGCTAGAGATGCCAAGAAGGCTAGAATTATTATTATTAGAAAGGGGAGAAAATTACAAAGAATAAATAATTGAACATACAAATAAAATGAGAGGTAAGAGAGAGAAAGCTACACAATCCATTTTGGGCTGAGTTGAAGAATAAAAGGATAAATATTTGCAAGGGAAGTTACAGGGTAGTAGATGAACTGGGAAATGGAAAATGAAATGGGGAAACTATTGCTATGTTTTATAAACTGCAGGATAACAGCATATATTTAAAACATGTTTCTGTAAACTGGTGGTTATTGAAATCTTTTGTCTGAGTAAAGCACTGTTTTAAGCCCGGGCCACTAGGTAGTTAAATCCTAGATGGGGTACAAGTGAAAATGTAAAGCAGTGAAATAGTAAAGGATTTTTCTCATTTAAACTCATTATTAATTTTTTTTTTTTTATCGCTGGTGATTAACAAACATATTGATCACTGGCTGTCACAGTCAGTATGAACTGCATAAATTGGCATTTTTTTCCTCTTCTTCTAGAAACCATCCAAAAACAGTAAGAATAATGGAGAGGAAATTCTGAAAACTTCAATTTGAATTAATTTAGGGGAAAGAGATATTATCTAATGGCAGTCAAAATCATGTAGGAATGAGAAACAAGCTGCACAAGATGAAATAAGCAGATCAGAATGGAGAGTGACAAAATGGTTCAAAAGTGGTAGATTTCAGAAAATGACAGCAATATTATAATTCTTGAGAAAAAATTGCAACTTGAAATGTAAGAGCTGTGTATGCAGTGATTGATAATGCATGGATTTATGGGATTAAAAATGCCAGATGGTAGCAGCTTTCTTGAACCCAGTTTTGTTCATAGAATTAGAGGCTGCAAGATATACAAGGAATCAATTTATCTCATCTGTATTATCACAGAAGAAGAAAGACCCCCAAGAAGAGCTTAGAATTATATGCAGAAAAATAAAACACATTAGATAATGAGTAACATATATGGAATGAGTATACTATTAATATTAGTTTCCTATTGCTGCATAACAGATTACTCCATTGAAAATTTCAAATTTAGAAGCCATTGGAGGAACATCTACAAGATCCTTAGAGAGAGAGAAAGGGTAACCCAAGGAGTTTATGTTCAGTCAAAATATCTCTCAAATATGTAAGTTAAAATAAGCTTTGATAATGAAAGAATGCAAGAAATATCCATTAGCCCATCTTGAAGAAACTACTACAGAGGATATTTTGACCATTACTAAGGGAATTGGTATGCATATTACTAATAGAGAATTGACCATCAGAATTATACATATTTAACAGTAAGAAGGAAGGAAGGAAGGAAGGAAGGAAGGAAGAAAGGAAGGAAGGAAAGAGAGAGGGAAGAAGAAAGAAAGAGAAAAGAGGGAGAAAGAAATACATGGAAATAAACGTAATAATTAGGATATCAGAACAAACACAAGTTCTCATTATTTTTGTTTTCCTTACAGTCAGTTCCTTGAAAAATAAATAAATACATGAATGACTAAACATGTGCAATTTTTTTTTAATGACTGGCAATAGTCACAGAAAAAGGAATTTCAAAAATATACAAGAAACATTTTGTTCACCTCTTTCAAACTACACATTAAAATCTGAATAAAATGGATAATTTCCTAGGAAAATTAAAACTGCTTGTTTTAGTTTCCTAGCTGCTAAAACCAATGCCATAAAATGGATTGGTTTAACAACAGCAATTTATTGGCTCACAGTTTCAGAGGCTAGAAGGCTTGTTTCCTCCCAGGGTCAGTATCTTCTGGCTGGTGGGCAATCTCTGGGATTCCTTGGCTTTTCCATCACACAGCAATGCACGTGGTGACGTCTTCTATTTTCTCTTCCTATTCTGTTGACTGACAGTTTTGGCTGCTCCCTCTGTCTTCTCTCTCTATGGCCTTCTCTATAAGGCATCCAGCAAAAGAATTAAGACCGGGCTGAGTCAATGTGGCCACATCTTAACTGAAGTAACTTCATCTAAAGGACCTATTTACAATGGGAATGGATTAAGATTAAGAACATGTTTTTCTGGGTACATAACTCCAAGCCACTGCACTGTGTAAATGCAGAAATTTTCAAATAAATTATAGGGAAAGTTATGATAGAGTAACCCCAAGATCAGGTATTTCAAAAAAAAGCACTATTAAGCCTTTAAAGAAAACGTAATTCTAATGTTATTAAAATAATTTCAAAACACACAAAAAAATATGAAACTTTCAAGTTCTTTCCAGGAATTGATACAAAAATGTCACAAAGAGGTTGAGTAATGAAAAGTAGTAATCTCACTCATTGCCATCTGTGCAATGATACTAAATAAAATTTTAGCAAACAGAAGCCAGAATACATTAGAAGAATACCCTTATTTATCATATTAATGGATTTTAGGAAATAAAATATAGGACTACCATGTGAAGGCTAAAAACAAAATGACATGATTCAACAATAACCCTTGGAAGAAAAAATACTCAATAAAAAGGTAATAGATAAATCCTTCCTTAATATGACAAAAATATAGCTTTATCAGTTCCAAACCCAACAATACTTTTAGTGGTGTTACACTAAAGATACACCCACTAATATTGAAAAAATAAAAGTAAGACTGTTATCACTGTTTTAAATAATTTTACGGTAATATACTAGCCAAGGGGATTAGAAAAGGAATGTGATAAGAGGAATAAAAATTGAACAAGAGGACCTAAGTATTCCATATTTGCAGATGATATGCCTGTATGTGTGAAAAAGCAAGACAATTATCTGAAAAACCTAAAACAGCATTAAGATAATTCAGTAGGTTAGCAGGATTCCAGGTCAATACATAGAAATTGAATATATTTAGTGTATAAAAATGACAATAAGATATAATGGAAGAAAATATTACACTTTCATTAGCAGAGGAAAGACAAAATATTTTGTAATGATCTTAATAAGAAATGTGTGAGACAAATTTGACAGAAAGGAAAAAAAAACCTTTAAAACCCTCCTGAATGGCATAAAAAGAGACAATAACTGAGATAGAAATAAGTTGTTTTTAGATAGTAAGAACTATGATATCCACATTAATTTGTGATGCCACTGGAAAATGGAAATATCTCAGAAATCATAAATTTTGATTCATACCTTACATCATTCAACAGAATATATATAAATATACAAAGCATACCTAATGTAAACAAAACATTAAGAATCCTAGAAGAGAACATGGAAAAGTACTTTTGTAAACATAGAGTAGAAATATCTTTCTAAGACTCAAAACCCAGATGTTAAAACAGAAAAGCCTGCTATATATATGATTATACAAAGTTTAAAATTTTCTATATAGTAAAAAATAAATAAATTCAAACAACATAAGCAAATTCAAGACAATTGACCAACTGAAGGAAAATACCACAATTCATATTACAAAAAAAACCCTTAATATATAAAGTGCTCCCACAAACTAATATGAAAAAGACCAACAGTCAAAGAGAATTATATGAATAAAGGATATGACAGAGAATTCATAGGAATGGAAATACAAACAGCCCTTAAACCTATGAAATTAGGATTGAATGCAAATTAAAGCCACACTGAGGAAGCAGTTTTCACTAAATAGATTATCATTGATTTGATAATACTCTGAGGCTATTTTGGGAATTAGGTTCACTCAAAACATGGCTGGAAATTGCAACACTAGTGGGACAAAGGTAGTTAAGTACTGGTGCTTTCATACAGCTCAACTAATATTGTACCACACAAAGATATCTGAATTGTGCAGAATGTTCTCCCCTTTCTTATAAATTTGAGCCTCCTATCTTAACTACTCAGAAACACTTCTCATCATTTCCATAAAATAGGTTGAACAACAAATGCATATTGCAATATTTGCATTTCAAAAATGGTGAAATACAAGCAACTGCATATTGCTCAACTTAACAATTCAGGTGTTTAGAATAGCATGGCATGCTCACACACTATTATAAACTTTGGATTTAGGTATTTGAAAATTCATGACTCATGTCTGAAGTAAATTTTCAGATTTCTAAGATCCTAAAAAGCAATTTAAAAATATTTAATCAGCAGTAGTTCACCCAAAATGAAAATAATTAAATTATATTTTCACTGAATTAAAATGTTGTACTTTTAACAACACTAATAATTTATCTGACTTTCACAACTCTCTATTGCTATCCTATATTTTGATTTTAGTATATGCAAAAATGGTCAGAATATTCATTTCTAAGAAATTGTCTTCAGTATATTGGTAGACCTAATTGTATAAAATTTTAAAATTAATTTCAATACATTTTAATAGCCATTTATCAAACTAATAAAAATATCATGATTACACCATCTTTTGTAAAAAACAGAAACCACAATTTTTTTTTAATAATAAACCCGGAGGCAGGGCAAGATGGCAGACTGGTGAGCTGTATGTTTTAGTTACTCCTCCAGGAAAGTAGGTAGAAAGCCAGGAACTGCGTGGACTGGAAATCACAGAGCAATCTGACTTTGGGCATACCTCATACAACACTCATGAAAACGTGGAACTGCTGAGATCAGTGAAATCTGTAAGTTTTTGTGGCCAGGGGACCCGCGCCCCTCCCTGCCAGGCTCAGTCCCGTGGGAGGAGGGGCTGTCAGCTCCGGGAAGGAGAAGGGAGAACTGCAGTGGCAGCCCTTATCGGAAACTCATTCTACTGATCCAAACTCCAAGCATAGATAGACTGAGACCAGACACCAGAGAATCTGAGAGCAGCCAGCCCAGCAGAGAGGAGACAGGCATAGAAAAAAAACAACACAAAAAACTCCAGAATAACAGCGGAGGATTTTTGGAGTTCTGGTGAACATAGAAAGGGGAAGGGCAGAGCCCAGGCCCGAGCTCAGGCCCTGAGGTGCATATGCAAATCCCGAAGAAAAGCTGATCTCTCTGCCCTGTGGACCTTTCCTTAATGGCCCTGGTTGCTTTGTCTCTTAGCATTTCAATAACCCATTAGATCTCTGAGGAGGGCCCTTTTTTTTTTTTTTTTCTTTTTCCTTTTTTCTTTTTCTAAAACAATTACTCTAAGAAGCCCAATACAGAAAGCTTCAAAGACTTGCAGTTTGGGCAGGTCAAGTCAAGAGCAGAACTAGGAGAGCTCTGAGACAAAACGCAATAATGCAGCGGCTGAGAAAATTCACTAAACACCACAACTTCCCAAGAAAAGGGGGGTGTCCGCTCACAGCCATCATCCTGGTGGACAGGAAACACTCCTGCCTATCGCCAGCCCCATAGCCCAGAACTGCCCCAGACAACCCAGAGTGACGGAAGTGCTTCAAATAACAGGCACACACCACAAAACTGGGCGTGGACATTAGCCTTCCCTGCAACCTCAGCTGATTGTCCCAGAGTTGGGAACGTAGAGCAGTGTGAATTAACAAAGCCCCATTCAGCCATCATTTCAGCAGACTGGGAGCCTCCCTAAACAGCCCAGCAGCCCAGAACTGCCCTGGGGGGACGGCACTCACCTGTGACATAGCACAGTCATCCCTCAACAGAGGACCCGGGGTGCACAGCCTGGAAGAGGGGCCCACTTGCAAGTCTCAGGAGCCATACGCCAATACCAAGGACTTGTGGGTCAGTGGCAGAGACAAACTGTGGCAGGACTGAACTGAAGGATTAGACTATTGCAGCAGCTTTAAAACTCTAGGATCACCAGGGAGATTTGATTGTTAGAGCCACCGCCCCCCTGACTCCCCAGAAACAAGCCCCATATACAGGGCAGGCAACACCAACTACACACGCAAGCTTGGTACACCAATTGGACCCCACAAGACTCACTCCCCCACTCACCAAAAAGGCTAAGCAGGGGAGAACTGGCTTGTGGAGAACAGGTGGCTCGTGGACGCCACCTGCTGGTTAGTTAGAGAAAGTGTACTCCACGAAGCTGTAGATCTGATAAATTAGAGATAAGGACTTCAATTGGTCTACAAATCCTAAAAGAACCCTATCAAGTTCAGCAAATGCCACGAGGCCAAAAACAACAGAAAATTATAAAGCATATGAAAAAACCAGACGATATGGATAACCCAAGCCCAAGCACCCAAATCAAAGGCTCAGAAGAGACACAGCACCTAGAGCAGCTACTCAAAGAACTAAAGATGAACAATGAGACCATAGTACGGGAGACAAAGGAAATCAAGAAGACCCTAGAAGAGCATAAAGAAGACATTGCAAGACTAAATAAAAAAAATGGATGATCTTATGGAAATTAAAGAAACTGTTGACCAAATTAAAAAGATTCTGGACACTCATAGTACAAGACTAGAGGAAGTTGAACAACGAATCAGTGACCTCGAAGATGACAGAATGGAAAATGAAAGCATAAAAGAAAGAATGGGGAAAAAAATTGAAAAAATCGAAATGGACCTCAGGGATATGATAGATAATATGAAATGTCCAAATATGAGACTCATTGGTGTCCCAGAAGGGGAAGAAAAGGGGAAAGGTCTAGGAAGAGTATCCAAAGAAATTGTTGGGGAAAACTTCCCAAATCTTCTAAACAACATAAATACACAAATCATAAATGCTCAGCGAACCCCAAATAGAATAAATCCAAATAAACCCACTCCGAGACATATACTGATCACACTGTCAAACACAGAAGAGAAGGAGCAAGTTCTGAAAGCAGCAAGAGAAAAGCAATTCACCACATACAAAGGAAACAGCATAAGACTAAGTAGTGACTACTCAGCAGCCACCATGGAGGCGAGAAGGCAGTGGCACGATATATTTAAAATTCTGAGTGAGAAAAATTTCCAGCCAAGAATACTTTATCCAGCAAAGCTCTCCTTCAAATTTGAGGGAGAGCTTAAATTTTTCACAGACAAACAAATGCTGAGAGAATTTCCTAACAAGAGACCTGCCCTACTGGAGATACTCAAGGTAGCCCTACAGACAGAGAAACAAAGAAAGGACAGAGAGACTTGGAGAAAGGTTCAGTACTAAAGAGATTCGGTATGGGTACAATAAAGGATATTAATAGACAGAGGGGAAAAATATGACGAACATAAACCAAAGGATAAGATGGCTGATTCAAGAAATGCCTTCACGGTTATAACGTTGAATGTAAATGGATTAAACTCCCCAATTAAAAGATATAGATTCACAGAATGGATCAAAAAAAATGAACCATCAATATGTTGCATACAAGAGACTCATCTTAGACACAGGGACACAAAGAAGCTGAAAGTGAAAGGATGGAAAAAAATATTTCATGCAAGCTACAGCCAAAAGAAAGCAGGTGTAGCAATATTAATCTCAGATAAAATAGACTTCAAATGCAGAGAGTTCTGAGAGACAAAGAAGGCCACTACATACTAATAAAAGGGGCAATTCAGCAAGAAGAAATAACAATCGTAAATGTCTATGCACCCAATCAAGGTGCCACAAAATACATGAGAGAAACACTGGCAAAACTAAAGGGAGCAATTGATGTTTCCACAATAATTGTGGGAGACTTCAACACATCACTCTCTCCTATAGATAGATCAACCAGACAGAAGACCAATAAGGAAATTGAAAACCTAAACAATCTGATAAATGAATTAGATTTAACAGACATATACAGGACATTACATCCCAAATCACCAGGATACACATACTTTTCTAGTGCTCATGGAACTTTCTCCAGAATAGATCATATGCTGGGACATAAAACAAGCCTCAATAAATTTAAAAAGATTGAAATTATTCAAAGCACATTCTCTGACCACAATGGAATATAATTAGAAGTCAATAACCATCAGAGACTTAGAAAATTCACAAATACCTGGAGGTTAAACAACACACTCCTAAACAATCAGTGGGTTAAAGAAGAAATAGCAAGAGAAATTGCTAAATATATAGAGACGAATGAAAATGAGAACACAACATACCAAAACCTATGGGATGCAGCAAAAGCAGTGCTAAGGGGGAAATTTATAGCACTAAACACATATATTAAAAAGGAAGAAAGACCCAAAATCAAAGAACTAATGGATCAACTGAAGAAGCTAGATAAATGAACATCAAACCAATCCTAAACCAAGTACAAGAAAAGAAATGACAAGGATTAAAGCAGAAATAAATGACATAGAGAACAAAAAAACAATAGAGAGGATAAATATCACCAAAAGTTGGTTCTTTGAGAAGATCAACAAGATTCACAAGCCCCTAGCTAGACTGACAAAATCAAAAAGAGAGAAGACCCATATAAACAAAATAATGAATGAAAAAGGTGACATAACTGCAGATACTGAAGAAATTAAAAAAATTATAAGAGGATACTATGAACAACTGTATGGCAACAGACTGGATAATGTAGAGGAAATGGACAATTTCCTGGAAACATATGAACAACCTAGACTGACCAGAGAAGAAATAGAAGACCTCAACCAACCCATCACAAGCAAAGAGATCCAATCAGTCATCAAAAATCTTCCCACAAATAAATGCCCAGGGCCAGATGGCTTCACAGCGGAATTCTACCAAACTTTCCAGAAAGAACTGACACCAATCTTACTCAAACTCTTTCAAAACATTGAAGAAAATGGAACACTACCTAACTCATTTTATGAAGCTAACATCAATCTAATACCAAAACCAGGCAAAGATGCTATAAAAAAGAAAAACTACCGGCCAATCTCCCTAATGAATATAGATGCAAAAATCCTCAACAAAATACTTGCAAATCGAATCCAAAGACACGTTAAAAAAATCATACACCATGACCAAGTGGGGTTTATTCCAGGCATGCAAGGATGGTTCAACATAAGAAAATCAATCAATGTATTACAACACATTAACAAGTCAAAAGGGAAAAATCAATTGATCATCTCAATAGATGCTGAAAAAGCATTTGACAAAATCCAACATCCCTTTTTGATAAAAACACTTCAAAAGGTAGGAATTGAAGGAAACTTCCTCAACATGATAAAGAGCATATATGAAAAACACACAGCCAGCATAGTACTCAATGGTGAGAGACTGAAAGCCTTCCCTCTAACATCAGGAACAAGACAAGGATGCCCACTGTCACCACTGTTATTCAACATTGTGCTGGAAGTGCTAGCCAGGGCAATCCGGCAAGACAAAGAAATAAAAGGCATCCAAATTGGAAAAGAAGAAGTAAAACTGTCATTGTTTGCAGATGATATGATCTTATATCTAGAAAACCCTGAGAAATCGACGATACAGCTACTAGAGCTAATAAACAAATTTAGCAAAGTAGCGGGATACAAGGTTAATGCACATAAGTCAGTAATGTTTCTATATGCTAGAAATGAACAAACTGAAGAGACACTCAAGAAAAGATACCATTTTCAATAGCAACTAAAAAAATCAAGTACCTAGGAATAAACTTAACCAAAGATGTAAAAGACCTATATAAAGAAAACTACATAACTCTACTAAAAGAAATAGAAGGGGACCTTAAAAGATGGAAAAATATTCCATGTTCATGGATAGGAAGACTAAATGTCATTAAGATGTCAATTCTACCCAAACTCATCTACAGATTCAATGCAATCCCAATCAAAATTCCAACAACCTACTTTGCAGACTTGGAAAAGCTAGTTATCAAATTTATTTGGAAAGGGAAGATGCCTCGAATTGCTAAAGACACTCTAGAAAAGAAAAACGAAGTGGGAGGACTTACACTCCCTGACTTTGAAGCTTATTATAAAGCCACAGTTGCCAAAACAGCATGGTACTGGCACAAAGATAGACATATAGATCAATGGAATCGAATTGAGAATTCGGAGATAGACCCTCAGATCTATGGCCGACTGATCTTTGATAAGGCCCCCAAAGTCACTGAACTGAGCCATAATGGTCTTTTCAACAAATGGGGCTGGGAGAGTTGGATATCCATATCCAAAAGACTGAAACAGGACCCCTACCTCACCCCCTACACAAAAATTAACTCAAAATGGACCAAAGATCTCAATATAAAAGAAAGTACCATAAAACTCCTAGAAGATAATGTAGGAAAACATCTTCAAGACCTTGTATTAGGCGGCCACTTCCTAGACTTTACACCCAAAGCACAAGCAACAAAAGAGAAAATAGATAAATGGGAACTCCTCAAGCTTAGAAGTTTCTGCACCTCAAAGGAATTTCTCAAAAAGGTAAAGAGGCAGCCAACTCAATGGGAAAAAATTTTTGGAAACCATGTATCTGACAAAAGACTGATATCTTGCATATATAAAGAAATCCTACAACTCAATGACAATAGTACAGTCAGCCCAATTAAAAAATGGGCAAAAGATATGAAAAGACAGTTCTCTGAAGAGGAAATACAAATGACCAAGAAACACATGAAAAAATGTTCAGCTTCACTAGCAATTAGAGAGATGCAAATTAAGACCACAATGAGATACCATCTAACACCGGTTAGAATGGCTGCCATTAAACAAACAGGAAACTACAAATGCTGGAGGGGATGTGGAGAAATTGGAACTCTTATTCATTGTTGGTGGGACTGTACAATGGTTTAGCCACTCTGGAAGTCAGTCTGGCAGTTCCTTAGAAAACTAGATATAGAGTTACCGTTCGATCCAGCGATTGCACTTCTCGGTATATACCCGGAAGATCGGAAAGCAGTGACACGAACAGATATCTGCACGCCAATGTTCATAGCAGCATTATTCACAATTGCCAAGAGATGGAAACAACCCAAATGTCCTTCAACAGATGAGTGGATAAATAAAATGTGGTATATACACACGATGGAATACTACACGGCAGTAAGAAGGAACGATCTCGTGAAACATATGACAACATGGATGAACCTTGAAGACATAATGCTGAGCGAAGTAAGCCAGGCACAAAAAGAGAAATATTATATGCTACCACTAATGTGAACTTTGAAAAATGTAAAACAAATGGTTTATAATGTAGAATGTAGGGGAACTAGCAATAGAGAGCAATTAAGGAAGGGGGAACAATAATCCAAGAAGAACAGATGAGCTATTTAACGTTCTGGGGATGCCCAGGAATGACTATGGTCTGTTAATTTCTGATGGATATAGTAGGAGCAAGTTCACAGAAATGTTGCTATATTAGGTAACTTTCTTGGGGTAAAGTAGGAACAAGTTGGAAGTTAAGCAGTTATCTTAGGTTAGTTGTCTTTTTCTTACTCCCTTGTTATGGTCTGTTTGAAATGTTCTTTTATTGTATGTCTGTTTTCTTTTTAACTTTTTTTTCATACAGTTGATTTAAAAAAGAAGGGAAAGTTAAAAAAAAAAAAGAAAAAGAAAAACAAGGAAAAAAAAAGATGTAGTGCCCTCTTGAGGAGCCTGTGGAGAATGCAGGAGTATTCGCCTACCCCACCTCCATGGTTGCTAACATGACCACAGACATAGGGGACTGGTGGTTTGATGGGTTGAGCCCTCTACCACAGGTTTTACCCTTGGGAAGACGGTTGCTGCAAAGGAGAGGCTAGGCCTCCCTATGGTTGTGCCTAAGAGCCTCCTCCCGAATGCCTCTTTGTTGCTCAGATGTGGCCCTGTCTCTCTAGCTAAGCCAACTTGAAAGGTGAAATCACTGCCCTCCCCCTTACGTGGGATCAGACACCCAGGGGAGTGAATCTCCCTCGCAACATGGAATACGACTCCCGGGGAGGAATGTAGACCCGGCATCGTGGGATGGAGAACATCTTCTTGATCAAAAGGGGGATGTGAAAGGAAATGAAATAAGCTTCAGTGGCAGAGAGATTCCAAAAGGAGCCGAGAGGTCACTCTGGTGGGCACTCTTATGCACACTTTAGACAACCCTTTTTAGGTTCTAAAGCATTGGGGTAGCTGGTGGTCGATACCTGAAACTATGAAACTACAACCCAGAACCCATGAATCTCGAAGACAGTTGTATAAAAATGTAGCTTATGAGGGGTGACAATGGGATTGGGAAAGCCATAAGGACCACACTCTACTTTGTCTAGTTTATGGATGGATGAGTAGAAAAATAGGGGAAGGAAACAAACAGACAAAGGTACCCAGTGTTCTTTTTTACTTCAATTGCTCTTGTTCACTCTAATTATTATTCTTGTTATTTTTGTGTGTGTGCTAATGAAGGTGTCAGGGATTGATTTGGGTGATGAATGTACCACTATGTAATGTTACTGTAAACAATCGAAAGTACGATTTGTTTTGTATGACTGCGTGGTATGTGAATATATCTCAATAAAATGAAGATTTAAAAAAAAAAAAAAACATTAAGCAAAAAAAAATAAAATAAAATAAATTAAACCCACTATATATATTAATTGTCTGATTTACACCTGCTTTTCACCTCCAAAATGATGATTTCAACTGGTTTAAACTAATTAATATGTTCTTTGTATTAATTGTCCTAATAATATATTTATTTTGCAAGATGAGGTATACCTTTTTTAACTATACATTTTATATACTATAAGTTTTTCATTTTAAAATGGAGAAATTTTTGTAATTTTAAAAGCATAGCATGTTCACCCAGATAAGGTGGCCAAGTTTTCTCTGCATTGTTACTTTAATTAACTACCTTTATAATTACTTGAAGGCTGTACCACAAAGGGCAAAGGTTTCATAACTAGCTCATTGCAGTGATAAATACGATACCTAAAAATGTTTCTCCCACGTCATGCTTAGAAAACACTCCTCACAAAATAAGATTGTAGTTTAGATCACATGTATTTTGACTAACATCACATACACAAATTTTTAAACTAAGTTTTTCCCTAGTATTACTAGCTATTTTATTAAGTTGACAAGCCCTCCTTAACAAAGACAGGTTCAGTGAAGGTGAAGGGGCTGTTCCTGCTGGGGACCACTCAATTATTTTGTGTGGAACAATCTGCAAATAACTTGAAGTAAAAGCTGATTACTAAAGTAGGCCTGTCCACTGTAGAAATTTTATATTAATTCAGATTGTCACAAAGAAGAAAAATTCACCTACAATCACATACAGCAAAGATAAATGCAGTGAAGTATAAGTATATTTATTTCCAGCCTTCTTACTGCAAAATTTCATTCTGACACACATGCTCTTGAGTTCCAACCCCAAATAGCATGCAGACGTCAGCACCGCCAGGATTTTCCAACCCACTGCTAGCCCTGTGAGCCCAGGGAATGGCCAGCTATTATTGACCAACCTAGATTCTTCAGAATATCAATGGATTATCTGTTGACCATATTAAGTTTTTTGAAGAAAATAGGACAAATTTAGTTTTTAGTTACTTAAATTTAGCACCATCATGGTCCTCCCTGCTGCCAATATTTTTTTCTATTCACTTTTAAAAGCTATTTCTTGTCCCTCTGGCCTTGCAAATTCTCTCCCACCAATCTGCAAGCTGTCTGTACTCCACAGTGCTCCAAACCTCCATGGTGGCGAGCTGTGGTTAAACACCCGGTTTTCTGTTTCATGATTACTTTTTTGCATGTTGTCTTTTAGGTATCTAACATTTGTTTATTTTTTTTCTTCACTATAAAATATTCCTAATTTGAATAGTTTTTTTTTGGTAAAATTTTACTTTGGCAAAGGAATCTGCATGTTATTTAAAATGTTTTTTCTATTGCCTTGATTATTTTCCCGTTTGATACAATTGTAAGAAACGTTTAACCCAATCATCCTACATAAGCATTCTGAGGTCCCTTAAAAATAAAGTGAACTAGTGTGTTAGGAAAAAAAGTTTAGAAAATCCACAAAAGAAGATACAACCCATTAGAACGTGTTACATAAATATTCTAGAGTCAAAGGAAAGGAGAATAGGAAGCAGAGATGATTTCAAATACCTTTGCTTTCTGGTAAAACTATTTTCTGTTGGGATCAAAACAGGCGGTAATATCTTTGGCAACCATTCTGAAGCACTGATTTTAAAGTCAAAGTGTATGCAAAGGAATAATTTTCTACTGTAAAATTTCACTTCATATGGTAAGTGGTATGTGAGCATGAGTGTATTTATAGTTTGAGGTAAACAGGTTATTTACAAAATGCATTTAATGATACAAAACCTAAGAATCAGGTACCCTCTAGCAGCTCATCTGCTAATCAAACTCCCCAGCTTCAAAGGACGAATGCAACATTACCACATACTCTGTTAGAGCAGTAGTTCCAGGCGTCAAGGTGATATAATGGTCACAGACACAAGAGAAAGATTTCAGTTAAGGGTAGCATAGCAGCACGCTACTAAAGGCACCCACCGTCATGCTAATTAAAGTGCAATAAGCCAACAAAAGCCATCAAACATTATACTACCAGAGGCAAAATAGGAAGCTGATGAATCAAAGCAATTGTTTTGTTTTTAAAGTCAAAGTGCCAATATACTATTGGTGAAATAAGAATGAATACGAGTCCCTAAAAAATGGAATAGTATCAAATTTTGAAAGTTTAAATTCATTAATTAACCATTGATAAGAAGCCTAAGTGTGATCCCCTAAATATGCCCCCAATTGGTAGTAGGTAAATATAAATATGTAATTCTATTGCATTAAAATTAATGCTTAGCATTACTGACCAAACATTTTTATTGAGCATCAAATGTGAGAAAAGTAGTGAGTTAACAAAATTATTTTGGATTCATGTTCTTAACAGCAAAGTACTCTCCTTGAAATTAAAATATAAATTAAATATATAAAATATAAATTAAAATATATTTATGATTCAACATTTTTCTTTGTGCATAAAGCAATACTATCTCTGCAGGAAGTGTGACATTATATCAATGGCTGAATGAAAGCAATGGGCCACTCAAATAAGTAAGCACAATAATACACATTTGTATAAGTCAATTAAGTTGTCAATTTTATGCATAGGAGTATACATTTCTCTAGAACTGTAATTGGAAACAAATTTTTATAGAAGAAACTATAACCGCTGAATAGACATAAACAAGTGAAGGAAATTATCATATAGATACAATAATCAAAACCATTTTAACATTGTGGGGATGTAATTTGGGTTTGTAGTTTGTGGTTTTAGGGCACCATGCACATCAAAGCTTGTAAGGCAGGTCCAAAGCATTTTGAAGAGATATAAAAGTATAATTAAAAATATCATGATGGGTGCTCAAAGGAATTCTTTGAAAGATCCCGAATAAACAGGACTTTAATGAGAGTGTTGTAATAAAACTGTGGACTGGGCTCCAATCCTCAGATGTATAATGTGAATTACAACATATAATTACAGCATTTACAATCCAGGTTATGAAATCAGCTAGTATTTATGGCCAATGTCCACACATGCCGTTGCTAACAACTGGCAAATATACACAGCAATCACTGCGGTATAACAGAACTCCAGTTCTCATCTTTTATCTTTGAAAGAAAATTCATTGAAATTTAGCATTTCAATAATGCTTCCCCAAAACATTTAAATACGTAAATTTGAGGCATTTCAACAATATTCCTCAATGAACAACAAACAAAAAGAAAGACAAGTACTGTCTCAAGAAATGATCTTTAAGCAATTAAATTCTTGTATAATAACTTTGTCACTAAGGATTAATTAAGCATGATTGTTCTGCATTCTATCAAATATCAAAAATTGTGAATTATTTCAGGCAGTGTTGTCAGATACCTAGTCACAGTCCATAGGGATACCTTAGATTTAACAGCTGTTTTGTGGGTTGAAAAACAATGTTGATTTTACAAAATATAAAACAGCGAAATGTTCAACGTTTTTATCTACAAGTACATATTGCCTTTAATTGGATGAAATTTCTTCACTTGATACTATAAAGAAACAATAAGATGGTGTACATTTCAAAATATGGGGTTGTATGTTCACTCTAAAAAATAGAGCTTGAAAGATAGGATTGAAAGGAACCTACTATTCTGAACATGTACAAAGGAAGTGGTTTCCTTAGCAACAGGAAATAGGTGAGAGCTCTCAGGAGTGATCCTTCCACCCATGCTCCTTTTGAGTTTGGTAATGTTTCCACACTCATGTAGGAAAGATAGAGTGAATTTATCAAAAAGAAACAATGCTGCTAGTTAGGGAGCTTTTGCAGCCCTTATGAGTTGGCAGAAGCCTTGTTGTTTGCTTTTACTGACATGACAATAGCAGTCATCTTAGGCAGGCTTTTTTTTTTTTCTTTCCTACTGTACGCTCCCCAGAGTATAAGCCCTTAAAACTCTATTGTGAATTTTTAATAACTTACAAGGTCCATACTTATAAAACAGCCACACAGAAACAAAATCACAGGTTTTTTAACGAATCATTTAGTTTTTCCATCCATTTCTGAATTCACTTACAATTCTGTTACTTGCTGCCTTCATTTTACATATAAATGGCAATACCTTTTACCTAGAAAATGTTTTAAGACACTTTTGGAAGAATGTTGTATTGGTTATAGTCAATGTCATGGACCCTTCAGTGGTAAGTATAAAACTAGGCATAAAGAGTTTTTCTGTTTTGTTTTGTTTTGTTTTGTTTTGTTTTTGTTGTTGTTTTTCACTTACACTCCGAACACCAGTATTGATTTCTGGCACAGCAAAGATGTTCCAGAAATGCTTCTGGAATGAATGAATTGCTCCACTTTTGACGTGCTTTTCTCTTTGAATCATCAAATCTTACTTTGCTGTAAGGAACCGTAGAAATGAGGAATTTCTTGGCTAATTCTGTTTAAATACTTAATTTATCATGCACTATGCTGCAGGCTTGGAATACAAAAATGAATAATGAGCATCCCTGGCACCCAAAAGGCCTGCAATCATTTTTACCTTGCAACTTCTAGAATTTAAAATAACTTGGCAATTAGATTCATTCCTTCTTTGGTAGTTCATAATCATGTAAATTCTATTCTATCAGATATTGATTTCATAACTAATATGTTTAGTAATAATAAAGGACAGAAGTGAAGAATGATCCCATAGAATTTACATATTTACAAATTTTAAGAATTTTAAGAAATAACTTTGATGGAGCAAAGAAGATTGAGATAAACAAGTTTTATAAAGAGAAGGCTTAAATGTCCAGGGTAGGAGTGATGTTTAGAGAAAAAGTGACTCAATTAAAGTGAATAATATAATTATGCAGAATTCAAAAACACCAAATATAGGCATTTTTCTCAAAATTAAAATAGCTTTTTTCTGATTATAAAAAAAAATACAAGTGCAGTTAAACAAGGCAGAATGTTTATGTAAAGTACATAAAAGTCACAGGTAATCCTATCATTCTGTTGATCTTATTCTATGAAACAAATACAAACAATAATTCTAGAGTAGATTAAGTTCTAACTTTGTGCCATCCCTCATGTAATGTATTTTGCATGCATTGCGTTCATCTCATTCAAGACACTCACCAAAAATGGCAAATAGGTAACATTAACATCCTGATTTTATAGATGATGAAACTGTGGCAATACAGAAACTAGGTAACATGCCCAATATCCAGTAGTTGGAGGAAGAATAGGGATATGTATAAAACTGTAGTGGTACATCATTATCTCTCTCTCTCTCCTTTCAAAGAAAGTAGTAGCATGCAACTTATGGTTATTCTATTTTTATTCTTCTTTTATTTATTCTTACCAATTTTATGACAAATGAAAAATGTAATATTAAAGAAAAAGATTTTGATATATCTGTAAGTGCTATTACCTGAATAATCTAGTTTAGCTTGTCTGTTTTGCAGTAACTAAGAAGATTAAAGGGGAGGGAAAACATTGTAATCTGTTTTCTCTCCTTAAAATATCAAAATGATCTTTCTCAACTGTTGTGTGGACACATGTTATATATTTCGTTAATTCTTCCTGAAAAGGATTAGGGTACAAGACATTGGCTTCAACACTATGAACTAATTTATTCAGGCATTCATTCAAAATTTTTTTGAAATTTATGCTGTTTTAAAAATATATACATAGATTCTTCAGATACACCAGTGATTAAATAAGTTAATTGTATTAATAGAGCATACATTCTAGATGGTCCCTAAAATCTGTTAGAAAAAGATGAAGGAAAATTGATGGTCCTTGATAAATGCAGGGAACACAGAAAAGCCAAGAAAATGGTTTGCAAACTCTGGTGAATATTTTGTTAATGAGAATCCAAATTTTCCTGGCTTTTGCCTCCATTGTTTTCTCACATGCAAGAATCAGAAGTGATCTTTCTAAAAAATTTATTTCTCTTCAACTTTTCTTCCATGTTGTGAAGTCTTGCCAGGGCTCCAAGCTATTCCAGTATAAAATTTATAAAGGCAAAAGAAGATTGCATATTTAGATTTTGCATTATTGTTCACATTTGCAGAGTTAGAACTTTGATTTGATTGTATTTGCCAATGTTAATTGTGTTAAAAATAGCAGTTTGTTGCTTTTATAGAGCTTTTCATTTTAGTTATAAATATTGCTATCCTTCAAATTGCTATTCATTACGTCTATTGAGATCAAGTACATAATAATAATAATAATACAACTGTAAAGTAATTGAGGCAGTAAGAGCCCACTAACCCCAAGTATGGAGCTATTTAAGACAGACTAGGGGAAGAAAGGTGATTTTTCCATACTGAGTCTCTACTTACTCAGGTTAGGTCCTGATAAACATGTTCACTACAAACAAGCATGCATTCATTCATTCACAGGGATAGATTTGTAAAGCTGAAAATCACTCCAAACATACCTGAGAGAAACATCAAACTTGTTCATGTACATTTCTTTTTAGATAGGCTACTTCAAGATATTTTGTTTTTCAAAGACCAGAGAACTGTTTGGTGAATATAGAATCAGCTCATAAAAACTGAGAAGGTTCATGAATATAATTTTAGTAACCACAGTAGTCTAATGGATTCTATACTACAAATTTTGGGTACTCCTGATTATTTAGAATTAGAGTATACTCACCCTAGAGACAGTGTTAGAGAAATACTGGTATGTTCTTCCTCAACTTCTGATCCCCCTCCCCCAGGCTCTTTGATGATCACCATCATTGGGTTTGCACCTGTTATTATATCATTCTTTCTCATTTTAACATACTCCCTATTCATATTAAAATTTTAAAATGTTCCATCTTCATTTACATTTATTAATGACTTCTGGGAGGCACCTTAATCATACCAGTAATGAGCTGTTAGCTTCAATTAAAGAATGTGGCCCTTCTTTAACCTGGTTGTCCTTTTTCTGATCTTTATCTACCAGATTTTACGGGTTACACTCTCAACTTGGCTGCCCACTTACTGTAAGAACCAGTTATCCACAATCCTATAACTGGGTCATTGATTCCTTCCTTCCTCTGCTTGGGATAGTAAATGAAATCAAACAATATGATTCGTGACCTGCAGGTGCATGCTTACAGCATATAGAAAGATAATGGAGCACATAGAAAACAATCTATGACTCCTGATGTAAGAAACAAACAGCTGTTCTTGAGGCCATTTGTCTTGTAAAATACAGATATTGACCACTAGAGCATATGAATGAGTAAAGGAGAATCATCAACTCATTTTCACCTAGACCTTTAAGGCTTGGTGGAATACATGTGGTTTCAGGATGTCCTTGAAGAAGAGAAAATATAGGTGTGCAGAAAGTGAGGCCACAGCAAGAATGAGCAGTGAGGTGCAATATGTCCTCTAAACACGTATGTGAGTTGGCAGAAGATTCTAAAACAATCAAAATCTACTTTTTGTTGTAGTATTAATCAAGAATGACCTTGGATATGGTGAACTTTCATAAAATCCTCTCTACAGAATGCTGAGTAGTGAAATGTCTGCCTTAAAATTTATGCAGTATCAATCTATGAAGCCACATGATAGATCTTTTGCTGTTGAAGTGAGTGATGGGAATCACTCACACATAGTATATCAAAGCCAGCTATTAGCTGATAGCATGCGTATGAAAAACATAAATGAATGGATAATTCAAATTAACTTAAGTAAGTCCAGTTTCCATATACCATCTTCATTCTGAATTTTTAACATTCCCAACACCCTACCTGGTGCTAGGCTCTCTGATGGGGCAATTTTTCTCTCATCTTCTAAAAAAGTCACACTAGGTAAGATGGTTGCATACCGATTAAGCCTCCTCCAGCCACTCAACTGCAGTATTGCAAGTTTTTGGTGGCAACTTCACCTCCCCGTCTCATATTATATTCAAGAATACAGATCTGCAGAAAGATGTAATCACAGAGATTGGCAAGATCATTTTTTTAAAATGTAGGGAGGGATTCTATCTGACCACAGCTAAAAATGAAAATAAAATAAAATAAAATAAAACCCTAAGAAGATAAACTTGATAAAATGTGGGAACAACAAAAAATGTAATAAATATGACAATTTCTAAAGACAATCAAGGAAGAAAACAAGTACTAAGTAAGATGAAAAATGAAAAGCTAAGACTATTGAAAAGAAAAATTAAAATATTAAAAAGAGCACTACTGGGAAGAGAGCTAAGTTGAATATGAATGAGGAAGAGAAAATAGGTAAAATATATAAAGAATTTCATAAAAAATAAAAATTTTTATCTATAATTGAATTTTTTTCTAATTTTACAGAGCTAGAAATCTCATTATCAATATGTAAAACAGGAAATTGAAAGGCACGGACGATCAATTTCTCTAATGTAAGTTTGCAAGTGAAGAGAAGTACTTTTGCCTTGATTAAGGGACATAAGAAGATGCCTTGTGTAATAAACTACACCTCTCTCATTTTTCTTGGTTAGATTTTGTTGTTATTTTACTTTTTAGGAAAGGAAATGCTTTTGAGCTTTAATGTTTGGTTTAGAGGGTTAAGATTTAGGGATTTAAGATAGTGTAAGAAAATGAGGAGTGATTGTTATAATCTCCTGAGTTTAAAAGGTACAGCTTCAATTAAGTTCTCTCTTTCTGCTAACACATACTTACACACACACACACACACGTAACTAAGTGCTTTGAGTGACAGAAAAGAGATCATAGATTAACAAAGTAGGATTTTACTAAACAAACACTTCCTCATTCATGGACAAATTTTGTTGTCCTAAATACTTTACAAAAAGCCTATTAAATACTTTTAACCTATACTCACAAAAATGAAGAAAAATGCAATGAGGAATATGAACAAGGTTCATAAAGCCTTTGGTTGAGCCTTCCTAAAGTATAATATTTAGATTACAGCATATCACTTTGAGTCAACATTGGCCATTATAAATCATTCCACATGAATCATTGGACAACCTGCATCTGGAAAGGCTGGGTAGACTGATCATTAAGAATTGCTCACAGTAGTTCTGCTGTGTAACATATGCATTCATTTCTGACACATTTATATGGGACTAATTCAAGCCAAGTCAAAAGAATTTATTAACACCTGCTACGTAGCTAGCACTGAGAAGCTGAAAGGAAAAGTAAAAGAAATAAAAAAGAAAGGCAAAAAACCTGTTCTTTCTTGTCAAGGTATGTAGAAGGAGTAGAAGAGGGAAAGAAGGGGCACCAAAAAAGGTAAGTCAAGGGAAAATCATTCTCATCAAGCAACTATCAAGTACTACTAGACATAAACTGTGACCAGCCAAACCATGCCAAATGAAAAGACTAAATTCTCTTCAGTCTACAATGATTAAATATACAGTAGCTGCAGTGCAAGGAGTAGAAAGAACCCATTCTAAGTAAAACAACTGAAGCCTGGTAAAGAATGATATCCTAAAAGAAGAAAAAGACCTCTGTCAAATTATATTTCAGCATAATGCTCATAGACTGCTCCCTTTCGTTAGAAGGCTTTGAAACCTCTCAATATCACACCCTTTGCTAAAGGTTAGTGCTAAAATCCTCCATAAAGCAGAGTTATTTTCCCTCTAGCATTCTAAAATGCATGTTCCACCACTGATGGGGAAGTTGAAGAATTTCCTTGAGCAACGTTTATAGTATATTTTTGTCTCCAAGCTTCAGTAACATGGTATTTGCCACAGCTTTAAAAAATGAATATTCTATAGTCTGAAATTTAAGGAAAGGGATATTTTAATCTACATTTTGTATAAATTGAGTATGCATGACTTTACTGTTGTATTGATTCTCAAGTAAGATCCTTGGATTTTCTGATTACATAAAGAACTCGTGTGGGTGTTCTGGACACCACACTATCTAGGGGACTAGAAAATCATTCTATGAACAAGAGATGCTATTCTGAAATGCCAAAGAACCTGACATTTTCTTTTCTCACATACATCTTGCTGATCTAGCAAAACGAGAGAGAGAGGATCTTTATTAATATTATAGCAACTATTTCAATATTGTTATGCTGAAACAGCATGAGAAAGGAAGTCTGAATATGCCTACAAAGTAACGACATTCAGAAAAAAAATCTGAACCTCTTTTTCTAAGTTATCCTTAGAGCCCCAACTCTATTTCAATACCTTAAAGCCAAACTTCACATTGAGTGAACAAGTGCTTTATCACCTTATGCACGATTTTGATTCAGCCCTTTGGACATTCTCTAGTATTTAAATCCACATCCAAAGCATGAATGTCTGCTATAATAAATAGCAGTTGCTCAAGCTCTAGTAGAGAAGAAGAGAAGAATTTGGGAACTTGGTGAAAAGAGATGTTTTGCCTTCCCTAGGGAACCAGGGACTTTTTCTCTGATGACAATAAATTGTCAATCATATAAATTCAGTCACATTTCACACATACTGCAGTTTGAGGTACAGCCTCCATGCAATGATTATTAATAGTAAGCCTTTTAATAGATTCTTCTCGGTTTTCGTTTAGAGATTTACTCTTCTACATAAAATGATTATTAACTGAAGTCATCTTTAAAAACTAGGAAAAAATAAATGTAAGGCTGTATATTCAGTGTACACTGAACACAAATTTTCTTGGCTTCTGATTACCTGATTAATTTTTAAAATTTTTTTAAATTTTTAAAACTTTGATAAATATATATCAGTGTTTTTTGTTTGTTCAAGATTTTCTTTTGTTGAGATTGAATTTTCACATGTAATTACAGTAATTAGAACAATTGAATAATTCACAATCTACAATATGATTTTAGTAGGAAAATCATTAATGATTTTATAATGAGATTAATCAAATATCATTAATTACCAAACTCTACTTCCTATGTATTGATATACAGACTCAATATTTAATTTTACAATATGGACCTTGGAGTTAAAGTGTGAACACTTTGCTAAATGTACAGCTTCACAGGTTTCTTAATCAACAAACATGCTATTGGTTTTGCAATGCCTAGAGAATAGAATGTTTTTGTTTCCTGCACCATTTATTATTTCATATGGTCAGCCAATTTCAAATATGGAAAGCTGACTATTTTTGTGGCTGTATAAGTTGTATAGGTGTGTTTCATTTATCAAGTGAATTGCTGACATCATCATGATGCTGATACACAAGCAGCTATCCTAATTTCAAGCTCCATTAGCAACATGGGAAATATTATATTGCCTACATTTATAGAATTGAAGAAATACTGACCTTCAAATAATATAAAACAAAATTAAGGGTAATACTGTCCAACTCTTAAAACATAAGAATTGTTTATCTAAAATAATTTATCTCTTTATTGGTATATTTACAGTCCTAAGAATTAAGTATATGTTTTCATTAAAATTGTTTTTTGAATATTTGTCAGTGATCATATGTATAATCTCAGTATTTTAATAATAATTTTTGTGTTTGAATATAAAAATATTTTCATCTAACAATTAACTTTGGAGTTAAGTAAAGCATTGTATATGAAAACATCTCTAAAGCTGAATAACATATTTTAGAACAAGGAGAGTTTTAGAAAAAAATTGTAAAAAATATTCCTATTTAAGACGTATTCTAGTAAAATATGCTTATTTTGAGCTGACAACTCCCAAATTTGCATCTTCAACCCTTCTGATCCTTAACGCTCGCCTGAAATCCAGATTTTAACATCCAACTGGCAACTCATCATCACCAAGTATATGTCTGATAGTATTTTCTAATTCAATATATATAAATAGAACTCTCCGTGCTCCATTCCACTCATTTCAAATAATAGTACATGTTGCTTCCAAATGTCCAACAACTTCTGAGTATCTACACTATTAACTGCCCTACTTCAAACCAGCATCATTTTTTAACTGGACTAATGGTATGTTTCCCAAGTGATTCCACACTTGTGCAACTACCCCCGCCCCCACTCCTGCAAGAGTACCTGCCAAGTCAACTTTCTAGAGTGTAGCCAGCGGGATCTTCAAAAATTTAAGTCAGAACATTTCTTTCTCTAGTGTAAAACCGTGCTATTACTTCCCACGCAACTAGAATAAAATTTGAACTACTTGTTATGGTTCAGGTTTAGATGACTTCATAAAATGTCCACTCTTTACTTCTGTGATCACATATCATAAGAGTTCCCCTCTTATTCACAACATTCCAACCACCTTGGCCTTCTTTCTCTCCCTCTAACACACCAAGTAAATCTTGCCCATAGGGTTTTTTTTTTTTTTTTAATCTTCATTTTATTGAGATATATTCACATACCATGCAGTCATACAAAACAAATCGTACTTTCGATTGTTTACAGTACCATTACATAGTGGTACATTCATCACCCAAATCAATCCCTGACACCTTCATTAGCACACACACAAAAATAACAAGAATAATAATTAGAGTGAAAAAGAGCAATTGAAGTAAAAAAGAACACTGGGTACCTTTGTCTGTTTGTTTCCTTCCCCTATTTTTCTACTCATCCATCCATAAACTAGACAAAGTGGAGTGTGGTCCTTATGGCTTTCCCAATCCCCTTGTCACCCCTCATAAGCTACATTTTTATACAACTGTCTTCGAGATTCATGGGTTCTGGGTTGTAGTTTCATAGTTTCAGGTATCCACCACCAGCTACCCCAATTCTTTAGAACCTAAAAAGGGTTGTCTAAAGTGTGCATAAGAGTGCCCATCAGAGTGACCTCTCGGCTCCTTTTGGAATCTCTCTGCCACTGAAGCTTATTTCATTTCCTTTCACATCCCCCTTTTGTTCAAGAAGATGTTCTCCGTCCCACGATGCCGGGTCTACATTCCTCCCCGGGAGTCATATTCCACGTTGCCAGGGAGATTCACTCCCCTGGGTGTCTGATCCCACGTAGGGGGGAGGGCAGTGATTTCACCTTTCAAGTTGGGTTAGCTAGAGAGAGAGGGCCACATCTGAGCGACAAAGAGGCACTCGGGAGGAGGCTCTTATGCACAATTATAGGGACGCCTAGCCTCTCCTTTGCAGCAACAGTCTTCCCAAGGGCAAATCCCGTAGTAGAGGGCTCAGTCCATCAAACCACCAGTCCCCTATGTCTGTGGTCATGTTAGCAACCATGGAGGTGGGGTAGGCGAATACCCCTGCATTCTCCACAGGCTCCTCAATGGGGCACTACATCTTTTTTTTTCCTTGTTTTTCTTTCTTTTTTTTTTTTTTTTTAACTTTCCCTTCTTTTTTAAATCAACTGTATGAAAAAAAAGTTAAAAAGAAAACAAACATACAATAAAAGAACATTTCAAAGAGACCATAACAAGGAAGTAAGAAAAAGACAACTAACCTAAGATAACTGCTTAACTTCCAACATGTTCCTACTTTACCCCAAGAAAGTTACCTAATGCAGCAACATTTCTGTGAACTTGCTCCTACTATATCCATCAGAAATTAACAGACCATAGTCATTCCTGGGCATCCCCAGAACGTTAAATAGCTTATCTGTTCTTGGATTATTGTTCCCCCTTCCTTAATTGCTCTCTATTGCTAGTTCCCCTACATTCTACATTATAAACCATTTGTTTTACATTTTTCAAAGTTCACATTAGTGGTAGCATATAATATTTCTCTTTCTGTGCCTGGCTTATTTCGCTCAGCATTATGTCTTCAAGGTTCATCCATGTTGTCATATGTTTCACGAGATCGTTCCTTCTTACTGCCGCGTAGTATTCCATCATGTGTATATACCACATTTTATTTATCCACTCATCTGTTGAAGGACATTTGGGTTGTTTCCATCTCTTGGCAATAGTGAATAATGCTGCTATGAACATTGGCGTGCAGATATCTGTTCATGTCACTGCTTTCCGATCTTCCGGGTATATACCGAGAAGTGCAATCGCTGGATCGAATGGTAACTCTATATCTAGTTTTCTAAGGAACTGCCAGACTGACTTCCAGAGTGGCTGAACCATTATACAGTCCCACCAACAATGAATAAGAGTTCCAATTTCTCCACATCCCCTCCAGCATTTGTAGTTTCCTGTTTGTTTAATGGCAGCCATTCTAACTGGTGTTAGATGGTATCTCATTGTGGTCTTAATTTGCATCTCTCTAATAGCTAGTGAAGCTGAACATTTTTTCATGTGTTTTTTGGCCATTTGTATTTGCTCTTCAGAGAACTGTCTTTTCATATCTTTTGCCCATTTTATAATTGGGCCGACTGTACTATTGTCATTGAGTTGTAGGATTTCTTTATATATGCAAGATATCAGTCTTTTGTCAGATACGTGGTTTCCAAAAATTTTTTCCCATTGAGTTGGCTGCCTCTTTACCTTTTTGAGAAATTCCTTTGACTTCTAAGCTTGAGGAGTTCCCATTTATCTATTTTCTCTTTTGTTGCTTGTGCTTTGGGTGTAAAGTCTAGGAAGTGGCCGCCTAATACAAGGTCTTGAAGATGTTTTCCTACATTATCTTCTAGGAGTTTTATGGTACTTTCTTTTATATTGAGATCTTTGGTCCATTTTGAGTTAATTTTTGTGTAGGGGGTGAGGTAGGGGTCCTCTTTCATTCTTTTGGATATGGATATCCAACTCTCCCAGCCCCATTTGTTGAAAAGACCATTATGACTCAGTTCAGTGACTTTGGGGGCCTTATCAAAGATCAGTCGGCCATAGATCTGAGGGTCTATCTCCGAATTCTCAATTCGATTCCATTGATCTATATGTCTATCTTTGTGCCAGTACCATGCTGTTTTGGCAACTGTGGCTTTATAATAAGCTTCAAAGTCAGGGAGTGTAAGTCCTCCCACTTCGTTTTTCTTTTTTAGAGGGTCTTTAGCAATTCGAGGCATCTTCCCTTTCCAAATAAATTTGATAACTAGCTTTTCCAAGTCTGCAAAGTAGGTTGTTGGAATTTTGATTGGGATTGCATTGAATCTGTAGATGAGTTTGGGTAGAATTGACATCTTAATGACATTTAGTCTTCCTATCCATGAACATGGAATATTTTTCCATCTTTTAAGGTCCCCTTCTATTTCTTTTAGTAGAGTTATGTAGTTTTCTTTGTATAAGTCTTTTACATCTTTGGTTAAGTTTATTCCTAGGTACTTGATTTTTTTAGTTGCTATTGAAAATGGTATCTTTTTCTTGAGTGTCTGTTCAGTTTGTTCATTTCTAGCATATAGAAACGTTACTGACTTATGTGCATTAACCTTGTATCCCGCTACTTTGCTAAATTTGTTTATTAGCTCTAGTAGTTGTATCGTCGATTTCTCAGGGTTTTCTAGATATAAGATCATATCATCTGCAAACAATGACAGTTTTACTTCTTCTTTTCCAATTTGGATGCCTTTTATTTCTTTGTCTTGCCGGATTGCCCTGGCTAGCACTTCCAGCACAATGTTGAATAACAGTGGTGACAGCGGGCATCCTTGTCTTGTTCCTGATCTTAGAGGGAAGGCTTTCAGTCTCTCACCATTGAGTACTATGCTGGCTGTGGGTTTTTCATATATGCTCTTTATCATGTTGAGGAAGTTTCCTTCAATTCCTACCTTTTGAAGTGTTTTTATCAAAAAGGGATGTTGGATTTTGTCAAATGCTTTTTCAGCGTCTATTGAGATGATCAATTGATTTTTCCCTTTTGACTTGTTAATGTGTTGTAATACATTGATTGATTTTCTTATGTCGAACCATCCTTGCATGCCTGGAATGAAGCCCACTTGGTCATGGTGTATGATTTTTTTAATGTGTCTTTGGATTTGATTTGCAAGTATTTTGTTGAGGATTTTTGCATCTATATTCATTAGGGAGATTGGCCGGTAGTTTTCCTTTTTTGTAGCATCTTTGCCTGGTTTTGGTATTAGATTGATGTTAGCTTCATAAAATGAGTTAGGTAGTGTTCCATTTTCTTCAATGTTTTGAAAGAGTTTGAGTAAGATTGGTGTCAGTTCTTTCTGGAAAGTTTGGTAGAATTCCGCTGTGAAGCCATCTGGCCCTGGGCATTTATTTGTGGGAAGATTTTTGATGACTGATTGGATCTCTTTGCTTGTGATGGGTTGGTTGAGTTCTATTTCTTCTCTGGTCAGTCTAGGTTGTTCATATGTTTCCAGGAAATTGTCCATTTCCTCTACATTATCCAGTTTGTTGACATACAGTTGTTCATAGTATCCTCACAATTTTTTTAATTTCTTCAGGATCTGCAGTTATGTCATCTTTTTCATTCATTATTTGTTTATATGGGTCTTCTCTCTTTTTGATTTTGTCAGTCTAGCTAGGGGCTTGTCAATCTTGTTGATCTTCTCAAAGAACCAACTTTTGGTGATATTTATCCTCTCTATTGTTTTTTTGTTCTCTATGTCATTTATTTCTGCTTTAATCCTTGTTATTTCTTTTCTTGTACTTGGTTTAAGATTGGTTTGCTGTTCGTTTTCTAGCTTCTTCAGTTGATCCATTAGTTCTTTGATTTTGGCTCTTTCTTCCTTTTTAGTATATGCGTTTAGTGCTATAAATTTCCCCCTTAGCACTGCTTTTGCCGCATCCCATAGGTTTTGGTATGTTGTGTTCTCATTTTCATTCGTCTCTATATATTTAGCAATTTCTCTTGCTATTTCTTCTTTAACCCACTGATTGTTTAGGAGTGTGTTGTTTAACCTCCAGGTATTTGTGAATTTTCTAAGTCTCTGATGGTTATTGACTTCTAATTGTATTCCATTGTGGTCAGAGAATGTGTTTTGAATAATTTCAATCTTTTTAAATTTATTGAGGCTTGTTTTATGTCCCAGCATATGATCTATTCTGGAGAAAGTTCCATGAGCACTAGAAAAGTATGTGTATCCTGGTGATTTGGGATGTAATGTTCTGTATATGTCTGTTAAATCTAATTCATTTATCAGATTGTTTAGGTTTTCAATTTCCTTATTGGTCTTCTGTCTGGTTGATCTATCTATAGGAGAGAGTGATGTGTTGAAGTCTCCCACAATTATTGTGGAAGCATCAATTGCTTCCTTTAGTTTTGCCAGTGTTTCTCTCATGTATTTTGTGGCACCTTGATTGGGTGCATAGACATTTACGATTGTTATTTCTTCTTGTTGAATTGCCCCTTTTATTAGTATGTAGTGGCCTTCTTTGTCTCTCAAAACATCCCTGCATTTGAAGTCTATTTTAACTGAGATTAATATTGCTACACCTGCTTTCTTTTGGCTGTAGCTTGCATGATATATTTTTTTCCATCCTTTCACTTTCAATTTCTTTGTGTCCCTGTGTCTAAGATGAGTCTCTTGTATGCAACATATTGATGGTTCATTTTTTTTGATCCATTCTGCGAATCTATATCTTTTGATTGGGGAGTTTAATCCATTTACATTCAATGTTATAACCGTGAAGGCATTTCTTGAATCAGCCATCTTATCCTTTGGTTTATGTTTGTCATATTTTTCCCCTCTGTCTATTAATATCCTTTATTGTACCCATACCGAATCTCTTTAGTACTGAACCTTTCTCCAAGTCTCTCTGTCCTTTCTTTGTTTCTCTGTCTGTAGGGCTCCCTTTAGTGTCTCCAGTAGGGCAGGTCTCTTGTTAGCAAATTCTCTCAGCATTTGTTTGTCTGTGAAAAATTTAAGCTCTCCCTCAAATTTGAAGGAGAGCTTTGCTGGATAAAGTATTCTTGGCTGGAAATTTTTCTCACTCAGAATTTTAAATATATCGTGCCACTGCCTTCTTGCCTCCATGGTGGCTGCTGAGTAGTCACTACTAAGTCTTATGCTGTTTCCTTTGTATGTGGTGAATTGCTTTTCTCTTGCTGCTTTCAGAACTTGCTCCTTCTCTTCTGTGTTTGACAGTGTGATCAGTATATGTCTCGGAGTGGGTTTATTTGGATTTATTCTATTTGGGGTTCGCTGAGCATTTATGATTTGTGTATTTATGTTGTTCAGAAGATTTGGGAAGTTTTCCCCAACAATTTCTTTGAATACTCTTCCTAGACCTTTACCCTTTTCTTCCCCTTCTGGGACACCAATGAGTCTTATATTTGGACGTTTCATATTATCTGTCATATCCCTGAGGTCCATTTCGATTTTTTCAATGTTTTTTCCCATTCTTTCTTTTATGCTTTCATTTTCCATTCTGTCATCTTCGAGGTCACTGATTCGTTGTTCAACTTCCTCTAGTCTTGTACTATGAGTGTCCAGAATCTTTTTAATTTGGTCAACAGTTTCTTTAATTTCCATAAGATCATCCATTTTTTTATTTAGTCTTGCAATGTCTTCTTTATGCTCTTCTAGGGTCTTCTTGATTTCCTTTGTCTCCCGTACTATGGTCTCATTGTTCATCTTTAGTTCTTTGAGTAGCTGCTCTAGGTGCTGTGTCTCTTCTGAGCTTTTGATTTGGGTGCTTGGGCTTGGGTTATCCATATCGTCTGGTTTTTTCATATGCTTTATAATTTTCTGTTGTTTTTGGCCTCGTGGCATTTGCTGAACTTGATAGGGTTCTTTTAGGATTTGTAGACCAATTGAAGTCCTTATCTCTAATTTATCAGATCTACAGCTTCGTGGAGTACACTTTCTCTAACTAACCAGCAGGTGGCGTCCACGAGCCACCTGTTCTCCACAAGCCAAATCTCCCCTGTTTAGCCTTTTTGGTGATTGGGGGAGTGAGTCTTGTGGGGTCCAATTGGTGTACCAAGCTTGCGTGTGTAGTTGGTGTTGCCTGCCCTGTATATGGGGCGTGTTTCTGGGCAGTCAGGGAGGGGGGGGTGGCTCTAACAATCAAATCTCCCTGGTGATCCTAGAGTTTTAAAGCTGCTGCAATAGTCTAATCCTTCAGTTCAGTCCTGCCACAGTTTGTCTCTGCCACTCACCCACAAGTCCTTGGTATTGGCGTATGGCTCCTGAGACTTGCAAGTGGGCCCCTCTTCCAGGCTGTGCACCCCGGGTCCTCTGTTGAGGGATGACTGTGCTATGTCACAGGTGAGTGCCATCCGCCCAGGGCAGTTCTGGGCTGCTGGGCTGTGTAGGGAGGCTCCCAGTCTGCTGAAATGATGGCTGAATGGGGCTTTGTTAATTCACACTGCTCTACCTTCCCAACTCTGGGACAATCAGCTGAGGTTGCAGGGAAGGCTAATGTCCACGCCCAGTTTTTTGGTGTGTGCCTGTTATTTGAAGCACTTCCGTCACACTGGGTTGTCTGGGGCAGCTCTGGGCTATGGGGCTGGCGATGGGCAGGAGTGTTTCCTGTCCACCAGGATGATGGCTGTGAGCGGACACCCCCCTTTTCTTGGGAAGTTGTGGTGTTTAGTGAATTTTCTCAGCCACTGGATTATTGAGTTTTGTCTCAGAGCTCTCCTAGTTCTGCTCTTGACTTGACCTGCCCAAATTGCAAGTCTTTGAAGCTTTCTGTATTGGGCTTCTTAGAGTAATTGTTTTAGAAAAAGAAAAAAGGTTTAAAAAAAAAAAAAAAAAAAAAAAAGGCCCTCCTCAGAGATCTAATGGGTTATTGAAATGCTAAGAGACAAAGCAACCAGGGCCATTAAGGAAAGGTCCACAGGGCAGAGAGATCAGCTTTTCTTCGGGATTTGCATATGAGCCTCAGGGCCCTTCCCCTTTCTATGTTCACCAGAACTACAAAAATCCTCCGCTTTTATTTTGGAGTTTTTAGTGTTGTTTTTTTTCTATGCCTGTCTCCTCTCTGCTGGGCTGGCTGCTCTCAGATTCTCTGGTGTCTGGTCTCAGTCTATCTATGGTTGGAGTTTGGATCAGTAGGATGAGTTTCCGATAAGGGCTGCCACTGCATTTCTCCCTTCTCCTTCCCGGAGCTGACAGCCCCTCCTCCCCCGGGACTGAGCCTGGCAGGGAGGGGCGCGGGTCCCCTGGCCGCAAAAACTTACAGATTTTGCTGATCTCAGCAGTTCCCCGTTTTCATGAGTGTTGTATGTAGTATGCCCAAAGTCAGATTGCTCTGTGGTGTCCAGTCCACGCAGTTCCTGGCTTTCTACCTGCTTTCCTGGAGGAGTAACTAAAACATACAGCTCACCAATCTGCCATCTTGCCCCGCCTCTCCATAGGGTTTTATATTTACCCCTTTCCTTGCCTGGAATTCCTTTTCTCCAGGTCTTTTTATTGTTCGCTTCTCAGTTCTTAACTCAAATATCACATGTTCAGAAAGGCTTTCCTTGATTAACAAGTAAAGCGACCCCCAGCCCAATCCTCTCCATGGCTTTATCTTGTTTGGGTTTCTTCATAATCATCACCATTTGAAGTTGCTATTTGTTTCCATGTTTGTTATCTACCTGTGACCCACTTCGACTCCCATGCCAACTCCACTAGTATGTTAATTTTAAAAAGGCAAGAAATGGGATTTGCCTGTATCCATAGTACCTAATGCAAGGCCTTGCACATAGTGTGTGATCAATAAGGATTTTTAATTAATCAATCATAACTAATGTATTTCTTCCAGGAGGTCCAACCTCTCACAACTACGGAATACTTATTTGATTAAACGTTGGACCTGATTATTATCTCTTCAAGGTAAGTAAAATGAAAAGCCTGTTCAGATCAACAAGGAGTCCTGTCCCCTTTGACTATTGTTGCTATTGCCACACAGTTTCACTGCTGAGATAGGTGTTTTGGTGCCCTGTTACAGTCTTTTCTCACTGCTCAATTATTTACAATGATGTAGGAATGCTCTGCAACTGAGACGTGGAAACTTGAGAGCTGTCTGTCATACCTGACATAGAGGCCACTTCACTTATCAAGGCAGGCACTCTCATTGGTCCATCCTTAATTGGTCCAGGATGGGGAGGGGAAGGGGAAGGAGCAACTCTTACCACCAGCGTTATAGTCGGATTTCATTAGTTCATATCCTATAAGCCTGAGATCCGAATGTTATGGCTCAGAGCTCTTATGCATTTAGAAGCTTCTGCCTTAGAGCAATAAAATAAGTAATTAAAATTAGCAAAAGCAATCAAAAATAAAAATAATTTTTAAAAAAACAATAGCAAAAGAAAGAAATAGTATTTACCATCTTACCTGCCAAGAAGACTATAGGTTCAGCTGTTTAATGCTGCCTTCAAGGAACTGAGGTTCTTTGCATGTATCTACTCTTTAGTCTCAGAATGGGTGTCTCTGGCTTGTCCTCGATACATAGTTGGAAGCTGTTGTAGCAGTTACAGGCATCACGTATGAGGCCTTTGCCTGTTATTTGTCTCATACCAGGTGGGGAAACTTTTCTGAGAAACCCCTGAGCAAACTTTCTTTTAGATCACATTGTCCATAATTGATTCACATGTCCATGCCCCTAACTGCAATGAATTTGGGGAAATGAGTTTCTAGTATAGTCATTCTTTATAGTGGGAAATGGAAGAAAGCCTCTTTCTCTAAGGAAGAAGAAAACACAACCATGTCTGTCTCAGAACACCTTTGTTTAGGATACGAATGAAACCATTTTCCCAAAGTCATTGCATGGTGCCAATTTGACTCAGCAAACATGTATTTTCTGTCTTAAACACATGTTGGTCTCCAAACCAACCTCTTCTGTGACCACTTTGTCTAGATTTACGAGGGAGTGGGTAAGACTCTCTATCCGTCATCATTAGGCCCACTCCCTTTACGCTAAAGGGGTTAGAATTGATCCAGTAGGGAATGAATAACACGACGAGAAAATTTTAATATGAAAGTGATAAAATCATATCCATGTTAACTTAATTCTTCATTAGTCTCTATTAACTCTTCCCTGGACAGTAAGAGTTCTTATAATTGGACTCCCTACCAAATGTTTCTCCCATATTATTCTTATATTGAGCTCAAAATCCTGTCACTTCTTTGTGGAGATAGGATAGATGCAAAATATATTGAAAGTATATAATTAATAGGAGTTTTCATTGTATTAGGTGTTATGCATAATTGATATGTAGAAGTTATGAAACCATTGATGTTCCAAATTTTGCATATTGAAAAATGATGATTCCAGTAAACCTTATTGGGGAGCATGAAGTAGGAGTTTCAGGAAAAATTACAGCAGGCAAGGTACAAATTACTAAGGGTTTGGTCTGAAATTAAGATAAAATTACAGACTCCCTGCCATCGAACTATCTGATAATGGAAAAAAAGAGTAAAAAGAGGGTGAATTTGAAGACCTAAAAGAGGATAATTGATCTTAAAATGTATGGGAAGTTATATGACCAAGGGAACAAGAAGAGGAAAACTATTTTTGAAGTATCAGAGCCTGACAGATGGAAGAATATTTCTTTTTCTAAAGATGTTTAACATGTCAAAGTTGGCAAGAAAAAGATTCAAATAGCATTAATTGGAAAAGCTGTATGCTTATATTAAAATTTGCTCTACAATGGATGTTCATGGAACTGGTTTAAAGAAAAAGGAACTTGTTTAGAATAATGACAAAACAGAAGTGAAAATTAAAAAAGGATTACTAAACAGGAGAAGGGGTCCATTTGAAACTGTTTGGTATGAATTGGTAAGGAAATTATAGGTGCCATGTTACTATTTTTCCAGCCAAGCAACGATTTGCACGCAGGAAGGAGAAACAAGGTATGTTAGTTTCCTAACTGCTAAAACAAATACCATACAATGGGTTGGCTTAAACAATGAGAATTTATTGGCTCATGTTTTGAGGCTAGGAGAAGTCTAATACTGAGGCATCTGCAAGGCAAGGCGATCTCTCAGACAATTCTGCTGTTCTGTGGCTGCCTGCTGGTGATCCTTGGTCCTTAACTTTTCTGTCACACAACAACATATTTGGCAGCATCTTCTTTCTCTTCTGGTTCTGTTGACTTCCAGCTTCTGGTTGTTTCCCATGGCTTCTCTCTCTGTCTCACTCTCACTATGCTCAGGGAAGACTTCAGTGATGCTAGTAAAGCCCAACCTGATTCATTTGGGCCAAACCTTACCTGAAGTAGTATCTTGAAGAAACCTTATTAACAGTGGGTATACACCCACTGAGACCAAGAGCATATCCAAACTAGGGGTCACAATTCAGTCCATGACAAGGGGGAAGCCAATGTATTCATACAACCCAAGTTGAGTTTGGCAAGGCAGGAATTGTGGAACAATAACTGGGCAATGGACATCAAAGTGCTAATAAGAGCATTCTTGTAAGGGTTGAAAATCAAGGTCCAGGGAAGGAATATAAGGCCAGAGGGAGCTGGTGAAGGGTACGGTGAATGGAAAAGGAAACATAGCAGGTACATTTAGGGTGAGAAGTTTGGAAGTAGAGAAAATGCAGGTTTGCTTAGGACTGTGATATTTAGGATAGAAAATCTTGGATATGGAGCTATTCTAAATAATAATCATGTAGAAATCAAAGAAAGCTGAAGTCAAGTAGAGATAAAATTATGAGAATGCAATCATCAAGAAATTGTGAGACTGGCAAGTATCTTTCAAGTTTTTGCCTGCACATCTTCCATTTCTCCTTCCTTTAGTAAGAGTAACCCAGTGTTCCTTGAGGAAACATCCCTCCTACATTTTAAGTACATATGGTTTAGGTTGAAGTTGTGAATGCTACCCCTACTCCTGGGATGGTTATATAACCCATCTTGGCCAATCAAAGCAACATATAAACATGGCTAACATGGTTAGGCTAAGACTGGCTGTATACATGATACAATCCAGTCCAATCCTGGAATTTTAAAAAATATTTGTGGTCACTCAAAGGTTAAAAAATAAGCTTGAGGCTGCTGTTAGGCATGATGGCATCTCAAGGACTACACCTGCCTTAGAATGGGGCCAGACTCAGGGAATGCATAAAATAGATAAGTATAAGTAAGGCCTAATGATTTGATACAACAGCCCCTTGATGCAGCCATGTCCACACACATTCCAGAAAAGCTCTACTTTAATTCTCTTTTCAGTTTAAGTCATTTGAATGGGTTTTCTATCATTTGCAACCACAAAAATTCCTGAATTATTAACTATCATGCTTTGTAGTCTCTGTGGGTCTGCAGATAGCAGAAAAAATACCATAACAGAAATATAGTAGGAAACTATTCCAGGTAAATATTTTCATGTGGTTTATTGTTCTCTTTTCTTAATCCTCATTTGTTTTCCACAACTCTTAACTGCTCTAACCAGGACACAAAATTAATTAAATCTAATCACAATCAACGTGGCTAAATTTAAAACAAAAGCGGTATTTTATGTCACTAAAAAATATGAACTAGAGATGAACAGGAATAACTCCTAATCTGTAAAGTTTTCTTCAACTTTTGTGAAAATGTGTGGTATTTAGAAAATAGTTCTCTATAGCATAAGGTCACTCCTGAAAAAGATTGGAAGTACAATCATCGAAGTAAATAATATTACATAATACTGAAAATAAATTAATATTTAGTGTAGAAATGGATGTGTTATTTCAGTGACTTGGGTACAAAAGCTACAGTTATGGTACTTTCAAGGATGATAACAAAATGATACATTTTTTTATCTGATTTACAAAGAACCCTGCCATTTGAGACAAAGGGAAAAGAGTAACTAGAACAGAAGAAGCTCAAATTAAATGACCATGATACTCAGATTTTTTCCCTACTAGATAAGAAGATATCATTTGGCTGGAAAAAATGAAGAAAAAATAGGTGGACTCTAGGGCTTAGGTGACTACAAATGGAATACCTTTCACCTCGAATTGGCTAAGATGGAGGCAGTCTCCATGGAGACAAATTCCTCCATGAGAGATAGCAGTTCTGCAGAGAGGCTGCAGATGGAGGGCTGTCTCCATTTCTAAGGTCATTCTTAGAGCATGACCTTAAAACTAAATTCATTGGTTTCCAAAGCTGATCATAGCTGTTGTCAATCCTCCATATTTTAAAATATAGTGCTTTTAAAAAGCATTCAATCCTAATAATTATAAAACTTATTTATAATAATATATTGAGTCACGGGAAAATTCTGGAAAAAATCTAATTCTTACACTGCTCAAACTGTTAAGTTTCATGTTCTATCTACCAATATGTATCAAAGCTTCTATATGATTATGTCCTGAAATTCTGTGATTTGTCACAAAGAAATGCTGAAATTTAAGGATTCATTCATTCTGTCTCTTAGATATAGGTTAAATTTTAATATTTAGGATCTGTCCTCTAACACCCTAGGTTCTTCTACTTTTTCTTACCTATCTTATTGACTACTTCTCAGCTTTTAACATTGTTTTTCTGACTTCCCTTGTTCTACAGAGCCTCTACGTATTGGGGCACCAGAGACCTAAATCCAGGCCATTATCACACCTCTTATGAAAGGCCTCTTAAGCTATGCCCCCTCTTTCCCACAGCCTCCCACCCATGGACTCTCTACTCCCTTCCTCCAGCCAGAGAGAGGGACAGAGACTTTTCTTTTAAATGTAAACGGAGTCATGTTACTTCACTTTAAATTCCTTTCATGACATTCTTTTTCACAAATAATAAAATACAAAACTATTTGCAAAGGGGAAGCAGGGCAAGATGGCAGCATAGGGAAGTGTGGAATTTAGTTCATCTTCTAGAGCAACTAGTAAATAGCCAGGAACAACTAGAATATAGTCTGGAACCACTGATGGGGGATATCCATGACCACACAACATCGTACACCTGTCAGGAATGGGTGGAATGGCTGAGATTCCAGCACAGAACTGTAAGTAAGCTCCCCAAAATGTAGAGCTGGTACACCTTCCCCATTGGCACTGCAGGCTGAGTTGCAAAACTTTGCTAAGGGAAGAATAAGCAGTCCCTGCTGGGAGCAAGGGAATGTAGTTCAACCAAGCTCCAATTGCAGTTTTAATTAACAAATTTGGACTACTAAATACAGGCTAAGGGCACAGATAAATCCAGGAAAGTAATGTGGAAGTTTATCCTGGCAGATAGGAGGCAGGGCTGATGGAAAAAAAAATACATAAACAAATAAAAACAGAGGATTTTGGCATGCACTGAGATCAGAATTCTGGAAAAGGATTTTGCTCCAAGAAAAGAGGCTCACAGAACCGGGTACCAATTCTGGTTCTTGTATGGTGAACTGGAGGGCTGGGGACTGGCTCTGAAAAGGGACTTTTTGCTCTTTTCCTTTTTTTTCTCTCTCATTCTAAGTAGCTCATTAGAGAAAGCCTCAGGAATTTTCAGTTGTCCTCATGACCCAGGCAAGGGTGGAGTTAAGATAGTCAGTCAAAGGAAAAACTCAAGTATCGGACACAATTCCTTAAAGGGCTTATCTTTCCTAAGAAAAGAGGAGGGTGGGGCCCAGGTCATGTGGTGGACCTCCCTCAGAGAATATAGACCACAGGGCCTGGGTGTAAAAACAAACAGAAACAGCTTAAGCTTGGCTTCTGACTCTCTCAGTCCCTGGCCAGGTCAGGGTCCACTGAGAATTAAATACACCACACCTCTTTATGCTGTTGGTAGCTGCAGGCTGACAAGTGCCACCTGCTGGGCAAGAAAGGAAAAGCACAGAGTCTAGAGGCCTCACAGGAAAGTCTGACAACCTGCTAGGTCTCACCATCAGGGAAACCTGATACTGAATACTGCCTCCTCCTGAGACCTGGGCCCATCTGGTCTGGGAAAATCTGATTGGGATAATCAAGGAAACCAGATTCCTAGACACAAAAAATTACAAATCACACTAGGAAAAACAAAGATATGGCCCAGTCAAAAGAACAAATTTATACTTCAATGGAGATATATGAATTGAAACAACTAATTATTAATCAAACAAATCTCCTAAATCAATTCAGAAATCAAATCAATGAGTTGAGGGAAGATATGGCAAAAGAGATGAAGGATATAAAGAAGTCATTGGACAAACATAAGGACAAATGTGAATGTTTGGAAAAAAATTGGCAGAACTTATGGGAATGAAAGGCATAATAGTAGAGATGAAAAACACAATGGAGACACACAACAGCAGATTTGAAGGTGCAGAAGAAAGGATTCATGAACTGGAGGAGAGGACAGCTGAAATCCTACACACAAAAGAACAGATGGGGAAAAGAATGGAAAAATATGAGCAGCATCTCAGGGAACTGAATAGCAATATGAGGCACACAAAAATTTGTGTCAATAGTGTCCCAGAAGGGGAAGAGAAAAGAAAAGGTGCAGAAAGAATAATGGAGGAAATAATCACGGAAATGTTCCCATCTGTTTTAGAAGACATAAAATTACAGATCCAAGAAGGGCAGTGTACCCCAAACAGAATAGATTTCAGTAGACCAACTCCAAGACTCTTAATAATCAGATTATCAAATGTCAAAGACAAAGAGAGAATTCTGAAAGCAGCTATGGAAAGCAATCCATCACATACAAAGGAAGCTCAATAAGACTACACGCAGTTTTCTCTGAATAAACCACAGACGTGAGAAGCCAATGGTATGGTATATTTAAGATACTAAAAGAGAAAAACTGCCAACCAAGAATTCTATATCTGGCAAAATGGTCCTTCAAAAATGAGGGAGAGTTTAAAATATTTTCAGATGAACAGACACCGAGAGAGTTTGTGAACAAGATATCTGCTGTACAGGAAATAGTAAAGGGAGCACTACAGGCAGAAAGGAAAAGACAGGAGAGAAGGTTTGGAGAAGTGTAGAAATGAAGACTGTCAGTGAGGATAAAAAGAGAAAGAGGGAAAACATAAAAATAAAGTAAGATATGATATATAAAATCCAAAAGATAAAATGGTAGACAGTAGACATTACATTGAGTGAAATTAGCCAGAAACAAAGGACAAATACTATATGGTCTCACTAATATGGACTAATAGCGATGAGCAAAATTTGAGAGTTGAGAACACAGATTATCAGGAGATAGAACTAGGTTAGAGATCAGGCATTTGATGCTGAAGGAGTCCAGAAGATTCAACAGGATTAATTGTATAGAACCCAAAAATGGATAGTGCAATATTGTGTGATGGTAGCATAATTTTGTGAGTACTCTGAACAAAGATAAGTGTGAGTACAGTTAAAAGAGGAAGGCTAGGGGCATGTGTGACACCAGAAGGAAAGACAGAAGATAAAGACTGGGATTGTATAACTTAGCAAAACCTAGAGCAGTCAATGATGCTGATTAAATGTACAAATATAAGGATGTTTTCAAATGAGGGAGAGCAAATGAATGTCAACATTACAAGGTGTTGAAAATTGGATGGTATAGGGAAAAAATACAATCAATGCAAACTAGAGTCTATAGTTAACAGTAACATTGTAAAATGCTTCCATTACATCTTAATTACATTATACATCTTACATTATATATTAAAAGGCAATATATCAAAGCTAAATGTCTATAAGAGTGGGGAATAAGGGAGTGATATGGGATTCTTGGTGGTATTGGTGTTGTCTGACCTTTTCATTGTATTTTATTTTTATTTTTCTCCTGTCTTTTGTATTTTGATTCTTCATTTTTTTCCCTCCTTTCCCTCCTTCTTTGAGGAAGAGATGGAAATGTTCTCATATAGATTGTGGTGGTGAGTGCATAATTATATGATTATACTGAGAATCATTGATTGTTTACTTAGGGTTGCTTCTACGGTGTGTGAATAAAACTGTTAAAAAATAACAGAAGGATACAAGTGCTAGAGAAAATGTAGAGAGAGGGATATATCTATTCCCAGTTGGTAGGGATGTGGAATGGAGCAGCCCAGCTGGAGGGCAGTGTAGTGGTTCCACAGGAAGCTAACTATGGGGTTGCCATATGGTCCCACAGCCCCATTATTGGGTATATACTTGGAAGAACTGAGAGCAGGGACATAAGTAGACATTGAATACTGCTGTTTATGGCAGCCATATTCATAATTTGCCTAAGGGTACATCGACTGATAAACAGAATGGTGTGCTGTGGTATATACACACAATGGAATACCCATCGGCAGCAAGAAGAAATAAAGTTGTGAGGTATGCAACTAGGTGATTGGACCTTGAGGATGGTATGTTGGGTGAAATATGCCAGAATCAAAAAGACAAACATCATAACGCCTCACTAGTATGTACTAACTATAATGTGCAAACTCTGAGAATTAAATCTGAGAGCACAGGTTATCAGGGGAAGGCTAATGGTAAAGGTCCCTAGATTGTAAGCTATTAGAGCAGTCACATCTATTCATGAGTTGTAATGGCTATCTCTAAACTCTGAGATGCTGAGCTATTTGTGTATAACCTGGTCAGTCCCTGTACCTTCAGTATCTGTGTGACACCTGAGACTCAGAGCCAGAGTTCAGCAGCTATGAATGTCAGCATTACCCCATACAGCAAATGTTTAAAAAGCTGAAAAAGAGATGAGATTTAATTAGAGATAATGAACAAAATGGACTTGATTAGAAGTAAGGGAAACCATACTAAAAGGAAAAAGATGATATTGACTGTATTTTAAAACTCAGCTTCTGTGTGAGACCAAAGGAAAAGATGTTTATATGGTACAAAACCTATATAATTTAACTTGTATGGTCAGTTTATTCAAACACCATAATTACATGGAACCTGAATAGGGGGTGAGATCTGGTTGTTTGTACAGGGTAGCAGAAACCCCAATACCTCCCAGAGTAATTTGGGCAGAGAATAAAAAGTATTTGCAAAGCCCCCTTATGGCCTGGGGGAAAATGTGGAAACATCAAACTTCCCCACTCGGGGAATTCCTGGTATTTTTGCAAGCACTGGGGAATACCATTGTAGTAGGCCGAGCCCTTGATCTTGGGGCTTGCCCTTATGAAACTTGTTACTGCAACGTAGAGGCTAAGCCTACTTATAATGGTGCCTAAGAATCACCCCCAGAGAACCTCTTTTGTTGCTCAAATGTGGCCTGTATGTCTCTAAGCCCACTTGGCAGGAAAACTCACTGTCCTCCTCTCTACGTGGGACATGACCCCTAGGGGTATAAATCTCCCTGACAACATGGGACATGACTCCCAGGGATGAGCCTGGATCTGGCATCGTGGGACTGAGAAAGCCTTCCTGACCAAAAGGGGAAGAGAAATGAAACAAAATAAAGTTTTAGTGGCTGAGAGATCTCAAATGGAGTTGAGATGTCAATATGAAGGTTATTCTTATGCATTATATAGATATCCCTTTTTAGTTTTAGCGTCCTAGAATAGTTAGAAGGAAATATCTGAAACTGTTGAACTGCAATCTAGTAACCTTGATTCTTGGAGACTATCATATAACTGTATAGCTTATATGGTATGACTGTGTGATTGTGAAAACCTTGTGGTTCACACTCCCTTTATCCAGTGTATGGACAAATGAGTAGAAAAAGGGGGGACAAAAAATAAATGAATAATAGGGGGAAAAAGGAGTATGAGATGTTTGGGTGTTCTTTTTTACTTTTATTTTTATTCTTATTCTTATATTTTGAAGTAATGAAAATGTTCAAAAAAGTGATTGTGGTGATGAATGCACAACTATGTAATGGTACTGTGAACAACTGTACACTTTGGATGATTGTAGGATATGTGCATATGTCTCATTAAATTGCATTAAAGAAAAAAAAAGCTCTTTGCAAGGCTTTTTGTGGAGGGGATTGCTACAATGCTGCTTCATGGGAACACAGGTTCAGAGCACAACAGAAACTTTCAGCAAATGATCCCTTTAATGCACAAAATCGAGTCCAGAAAAGGCAAATCCCCTTGTCACTTACACAGCACAAAGAGTCCAAAGGAGCATGGGAAGAAGTCCCATCACTGCTGATCTCCCATGGTGGCCAAAAACTTTTCCGGTTGTGGGTCGATAGATGGCAGCTCCTCAGGCCCCACTTCAAGCCAAGGAAGAGGGACCAATCTGTGCTGTTTGAGTGTGATTTTTATCCCCTCCGTTTGGAAGGGACCCTGCCAGTGAGAGTTCCTGTTCTGAGAATCATCTGGGGCTGCTGGTTTCCTGTTCCTGGGGTTTCTGGGTTTGAGGTCTGACCAGGCCTTTTCATTTCCCAGGTTGTGGAACAGCACACAGTAGAAAAGGAGGTGGGGTAGCAGAAGCCTGTGCTTGTGACTTCCCCAGCGAAGGAGGTGGTGGTGGGGAGGTAAGTGAGGCCTGAGCAATGGCCAATTAACAGATGCCAGTGACATCCCAACATGGCATTGTGTCCCTTATTATATATAATTGCCTGCCTCTCTTCCCCTCGTTCAATATAGTTCATCCGTGTTTTATTTTCCTTCTCAATTCGTCAAAAATGCTAAAGCTGTTTCCTCTACTTAAAGCAGTCTTCCCACAACACTTCAGATGACCGGCTCTGTGTCTTCTTTTGAGCTCATTTTAAGTTCAATTGCTTCCAAGAAGTTTTCCCTGATAACCCATTTAAAATAAGTCACCAAATATTATTCTCAATATTGTATTCCTCCAAAAACACTAAAATCTGTCCTACTTTCTTGATGCACCTAGTTGCTTGTCTTTTCTCCTTCACTAGAACATAAATTCCATGAAGCCCAGACCCTTTAGTTTGCTCATCACTATGTCCCCAGGGCTGGACACATATCTGTTAATTGGATTCATAAAGTGGTGCATCAATATATTTTTTTTAACATTTCCTAAATTGTGTTCCTAGAAACAAGAGTTCCTTCTGATCTTTCCCTAGATATTGACATGGCTTGCTTGCTCATCTCCTCATGGCTTTCCTTTATTGGTACTTTCTTTTTGAGATAACCCCCAAAAAAGCATTGAAAATCCCCAGTTTGGTTCCTTTTTATTTTTCTTCAAAGCCTTTACAGCATTCTAACATAGAATGTATTTAAATGCATTTAAATTACTTATTTGTTTATTGTCTTTCTTCTCAGTAAACTCCACTAAGCATTTTATGACTTCTGTTATTTGTTTTTTTGTTTGTTTCTCCACTGAGATCATCTCAGTGCTCAAAAACTTTTGTTTGCGCATTTGAATGAACTGTCAGGTTAAGTGTAGTGAAAAGTGGGTCAAGTAAGTTTGGAAACAAGTAATTATATACTATTGTCTTGAACATTCACAATGTTCCTGAGTATATAATGATGATCTTTATCCCTTTGTGCCAGTTTGAATGTATTATGTCCCCCAAACACCATTATCTTTGATGTAAAGTTTCTGAGAAATGCTGCAGTAAGAATATATTCTAATTTTGTTTAACTCAGGCGTTCCTCAACGTATTTAGCCATTGAGTTTCTATTAACATCTAGGAGAACTAGATGGTATCTTTTGGTGACATTTTTTAAAAAGCCTTTGAAACATAGATTCCTTATGCTGGATTTAGCCTTAGGAGTCATCTGGGCCAAAATTCTCCCTTTAAAATTGAGGAGACTGAAGCTAAGCATCCTTTGTATGACTTGTCCAATGATACAGAGATCATCAGTGATGTAGCCAGGATTAGAGCTAAGTTGGTGTAACACCCAGGCAGATCCTCCTTATAACTGAGAAACCACCAAACTGACAAATACTGCAACAAACATGATTCACAATTAAAGGCGTGTTCACATTGAACCAAAGCATTTGTCTTGCATATAGCTCAGTGCAATGCTGAGAATATAATAGATGCTCAATAAATATTTGTTGTATTAACAAGTGCTCAAATAACTTACCTTGTATAATACACAACATATTCTAATCAACAGGATATGTTCTATGAGGCCAGGAAAAGCAGTATGAAATAGAGGAGTTGGGAGTAGACGGCACATTGAAAAGTTATTTAAAAGTGCAAACATTCTCCAGAAAGCATGCCTCTAAAGATTCTGTTGTTGTCAAATTGTCTTGGGAGGAACTCCTTCACTGGATGTCATGTAGCCTGCCTCATCATAACAATTATATTGGAGAAAACTTTTTGGTCTAGTTTAGGAATTTTGTTTAAGAACACCTTATCTTTATGGTTTAAATAAGTGAGAAATAAAAGTATACTTGAAAATGCATGTTGGTTTGTTCTTAAATGCGCAGTTCAGTCTGTATTGCAATATTAACGTGAGTTTTGACATAAGATTAACTCCTTTTGTTCAATGTAAAAAACTTGCATCATCAGAGATTTCAGGCATATGTTGGTGAGCATTCTGCTCCAAAAATATGCTTCAGCACATTTTTAAATGCTGAACAGTATTTTCTTGCTTTCTTATTTGCTTAAGAATCATGAAATATACTGGTGATTATTAATAAAGAACCGTAAGTGTAAATGCCATTGGGAAAATGCAAAAGAAAAGCACCTAGTTTTTTCTCCATAAATGTTAACATTTGTTTAAATTCACAAGCAAAAATAAATGTTATAGAAGGTCTACTGATATAATACACCTTGATTATGTTGGAAAGAGTCAAGCACAATCAAATTTAGAAGAGTCCTACACAAAATCACTCCTTCAACAAATAGATACCAAGCCCCTTTTTAATACAGTGCACTTTGTTCAGTAGAGGCTCAACCAAAGCTCTTACGTAAGTTCCCCAAATAGGCAAATGCCTTACATGTGTGGAGTGTTCTCTATATTAGAACAAAGTCCAGGTCTAGAATACAGTTAACTACATCACTGAAGGGTACTACTTAAGATTATGCCCCATACCTTGTGAAATGCTGCAATCCACATGCCAAGGAGAGAAAACCCAAACCTAGAATCTAAAAGATGTGCATCTGTGCTCACCATGTGATCATCCTCATGTTCCCGGCATCACTTCACATTTTAACCTTGTCCTCTCATTCAAACCTGACTCCATGTTTCTCTTTATCTGCTTTGCTTTTTTTTAGATAGGCACTGGCCAATGTTCCACAGTTGACTATCTCCTCCATTTCTAGGCAGTAGGTCAATTTCTAGCTCCCTGTTTGTCGTCTTCTACCTTCTAGGCAAATTCATTAATTTCCTGACATTTTGCCTCACCATATAGTCCCTTAATTCTCTCTTAAGAACTACTTCTCAACAGCTTTAGTGGAGCTAGTTCGGTATCTCCTGATTTCATTTTTCTCCCTGGTACATGACAGAAAACAGACATCTGTTCCTCAGACTCACTTTCTCTATCACTGTTACATGATTGGGAACTTGTGAAAATTTGGCAAAGTCAAGTTTTTCAATGACATTGTAGCAAGGAGAGCCAAGCCTTTTTTGGCTTCAGAACATGAGAACATGTAGGTGGTTCCTGCTTATTTTCAGTGTGCTTTTTGTCCAAGCAGAATTTAGCCTAATAAGGCTAATCTGCACCATAATTACTTGGGTATTGGCAATAATCTTTTATCAGTTTCAATGATTCCTTTCTTGCTCCAATCAAAACCTTCATTCATACTGCCAGCAGTGAGCTTCCTAACAAATGACTAAAATTCTATCACTGCTCAGTTTAACATCCTTCAGTCGATTTCTCTTCTTACCTCCAAGGACTCTCATCACTGCCCTTGGGATAAATTTTAAATTTTCCAGTTGGTGTACAAAGCCCATGGTTTCTTTACAGTTCACCCTCTCGACCCCTCCCATTTGCTTAAACAAAGGGTGCTCTCTTAAACCCTGGAACTTCCTGTTCTCTCCACCTGGAACACCTCTTTCTTCTACACCTTCCACCCACAATCAACACACATCCAGTGGTCGCCTCAGTCTTCTCTGAGGTGACACATGCTCATAATTCAGGTAAAGCTCAGCCAGCCCTACCAAGTCTGTGTTAAGTTTCCTTGTACACTCCACAAACATGATTTGCTTCTTTTTTCTGTAAACTGTCTTTCCCAGCAATAATAAGCTTTTGGAAGTTTATGAAAACAATACTTTTTTTCATTAGCATATCTCCAGTTTCTGTTCCAGTGACTGGCACATAATAGGTGCTCAAAAAATCATGGAAGAATAATGACAGATGGGCCATCTATTCACGACTGGCTCTAGAAGATTCCGTGTATGTGAATATTCCAGCCCACCAGTGTTTTCCTTGAGAACTTTAAGTGCATTTCTAGCCTTCAAATAAGCTCATATAAAGGCTTTATCTGGATGAAATAATATTAGCATTCCCTTTTATATTTTCAATTTCTCAGATGATATATTGAACAATTTGTTGGTAATACATTATATTTGAAATAGTATGAACAGGTTAAAAAGCACAAATATCTGAAGTGGTGAAATTTTTCCTGCCTAGATTACACCTTGCTCATTGGTGGAAGCTACTTCTTGAAGGAACCATATACCACAGCAGCAAGTTCTCAACATCAAAACTATATAAGATCACTTACAACAATAATAAATATTTGTATTTTTTTAAAATTATGTAAACTTGTTTTACATATTTTCTCAGGGTTTATTAAATAGTTATTGTTGTTAAATTATGTCATCTGCTTTTTTACAACTCTATGAGGCAGTCCTTAACTAAAATCATCACCATTGTATATTTGGAACAGAGAACCATAGATATTTGTTCATCATACATCAATTAACTGTTTTCTCTTTGGATTCAGGGTCTCCATTTGTTCTGCTAACGTGTATTTTCAGCACCTAGAAAATTGTCTGTCTCGTAGTAAGTGCTCAATAAAATTTGGTGCATAAATGAATTAAAGAATGTGTGATAGACACTTCTAGAATCTGCAGAACCATCTTAAATTTCTAAACAGAATTTAGGTACTAGTTTCCGTCTCCCTAATAGTGATTTCTTAGGTCTGAACTGACTGGATTCATGGTGTGCCTAAATATCTTTTATTCTCTTGGCATGACTATCAAGAGATATCTGCTCCAAATCCGGACATCATTCATTATTAGATGTTTATCCTTTATTACTATGACATGTTGTGACTCACTTTCACTAGATAAGGTAATGAAAATGTCAAGTGTGGTTGAAACAAAGGCCATACCTTGAGTCTTTTAAGCAGTATGTGCATAAAGAAAATTTACAACACAATCTTTTAAATGGGGTGCGAAGAAAAATGCTTCATGTCTGCTACATGAGAAGACTCTCTCTGAGCTGCTAATTTCCTTATGCAAGTAAAGAATCTGTACATTCATAACAATCAATAATATGCTCAATTGCTTTGCTTTTAACAAGCATATAAACCTTAAAGAAATATAGTTCCAAGTGAACCAAATTGATAAGAGTCTTAAAGAATGGGAATAGTAGAGCCTGCTTTCATTGAGGACTCCCCTTTTACTTGCTTCAAGATAAAACAAAAGTGTTTGAAAATATGAATATCTGAAAGCAAGGTCACTAATAGCAAATGTTTAAGTATGTCTTAAGCAACTGTCTATGCGCAATGTCTGCTAAGATTCTAAGGTAGAAGCAACAGTCAAGTCTTTACCAGTGATAGAAGAAATTGGAATTTCATTAAATGCCATGTTCTATCATTTCCAACAGGCTCATTTTCATTACCAAAAAAAGAAGGTGTTTTAGACATGGATGAAACTAGAATCAAAGAACAAAGCGAACAAAACTGCTGTTTATCATGGAACTATTCTTGTCATTCACACTAAATGCTATTGGGATCTAATTATATTACCTCATTATAGCCAGATCTTATACAGAGCATCAGGTTGGAAAAAAATCCTCATTTAATTTTATGTTTGTATATATAGAGATAGATAGATGATAGATAGATAGATTGATGTTAGAGAGAAAGAGGTGTGTGTTTGTGTGTACTTTTGCTTAGGTTGTACCCTTTATAAGAAGGCATAAGCCTTCTTGTGCTTTCCTTCCTTTCAAAAAGCTATCCCACTCTTCATTTCCAATACAATTAGCCTCACCCCCAAGTTATCATGCATTATATTTTGACATTTATTGAATCACGTTTTCTTCTCTTCATATAAACTAGTACAAATTAATGTAGAATCATGTTGCATAGTCATCCTTATGTTCTTCTACATGAATGTTGTCATAGGTCTGAAATATTGCCAATGAATCCAAACTATGAAATTCAGAACTATTCCCCCCAATTTTTCAAGACCCCAGATTGCTATTTTCATCAGTTCTTCTCTCCAAATCTTCTCTTGCATTTTCATTCTCTACCCAAGGATATTTCAAACTGATTCTTTCTCAACTCTCCAACAAATGTGACCTCACAAAGTATTTAAAGATCATCTTAAAGATGACCTTGAATTTCAACCTCTTCATTTTTCTAAGTTGAATCAAACAGAGCTACGATTTTGCAGATCAAAAGCAGTTGCATTTTAGCAATCATACTTTGGTAAATCTTACAAATGAAGATACTGAGGCTTAAAGATCTTAAGTGACTTCCCTAACGGTCACATGTTGAGGTATTCTGGGAGTCAAGACCAGAAACCAGATTTTCCGTATGTAGGCTATTATCTTCGACCTGGCTGTTTCAAACATTTGTGCTATTTGCCTCACTCCCAAAGACACTGAGTTGGGAACTCTATATAAACACCTGTGTGTTCTGCCTGCTCAAAATATTTCTCTTGCTCCATGCTATAAAGATGCACATCAGACATCTTAAAATATATTAAAAGTACCCATCGTTCCAGTGGGTAACGTAGTGATGAGCTCTTACTTACCAGTACCTCCCCCTGACAAATATCATCCTCAACAGTAAATTTCAAAAAAATGGTAACTTTGGCAGTCACCTTTGTATCTCCCACAGTATAGTGTTTCACAAAGATTTGTTGAATGGAATATAATGGAATTGAGTGAAATGTGAAACCCCCAGTTCTTATGGATTTTTGTCAAACACATGCTGCCTGGTTGTATTTCTCTGTTCTCAAGGTCTCAAGTTTCCGTCCTCACTACTCCTGCATGTTATTTCACTGCTGCTGCAAATTTAGTGCTAAAACTCTTTGTGGTTCATAAGGTCACAGTTTAAAATTAAATTTTAAAAAAATAATATTAGAAGTTACCTATTCTGTAAGGGTTCTTTCAATCTAGAATAAAATCAAGCATTAAAATAAAAATGTATATTAGAGAAATTAATTTTATCCCTGAAAAGACATTTGGAAATGCTATTTTCTGATTATAAGAAGGGTCATTAAATATCTGTTGGCCTGACTTATTCAAATCAATTGTTTCCAATGAATTCAAATAAAGAAAGTCACTGAAATAAGCCATCAACTTGAATATGCAAGACTAAACTGCTATCTATCAGCTAATAACATGAATTCTCCAAATCAATTTGTGTTAAGAAGTAATCATTTTGTTAAATTAATTAATATTGAATGGCTTTATAATGCTCTCACTGAAAAATTCAGTGTTAGGCATTTCCCCCTTTGTTTCTAAGTTTTGTATGCTTTCTTTTACTAGATTTGGCGTAGAAAGAGCTCCTGTGTCAAATTATAAAATATTTCCATCAAATATTTCAAAATCTTTTAAATAATGTCCACTAAAAGTTCAATATTTAAGGACTAGTTTTAACTTTTTTATTCCAATTGAAAGTGACTTTATATATATTAATTCCTATTGTATCTGTCTACCTGAAATGTTAACTTATCCAACATGTTCTGTGTACTAGATAATTAGGATATTTCCCCTAAAGCAATGATACTAACTAAGGTTGACAGTAGGGGACTAATGAGATAGGAGAAATGAAAATGTAGAGAAAATTGTGAAAGAAAATATTTTAATGTAAAGATCTGCAAAGGAAATATAAAGCATAACTACTTGATTCAACACAAAGCAGGTCATGGGGGGGAAATTACAAATCTCTTTCTAATTACAAGCAATACTGATTGAAAGAATTGAAAATAGCAGTGAGATAAAATCATAGATGTGTTAAATAACCAGTTGCCAGGATTCTGCAAACTGAAAACTGTGAACACCTGTGGTTCCCCAGAGTTTTCTTTCCTTCAACACATTCAGAAAATTTAATGACACAAGTGAAACCCTGTGGCAGTCACAAAACTACTAGCTTAAAGATGAACTTTGGATATTTTATGCCTCTTTCAGGATGTGTCAAATATTTCACACACAAAGATAACAAATACTTGCTCAATGTATCCAACAATTGGTACCAGTTTGTAGTTTGTTGGTAGTATTTTATTTATTCAACTTTCCTCTTTCTTTCCTTTTCCTCTTCTTTTCCCCCTCAAATAGGGTCAAATGCTCTTTCAGATCTGCTATAATCAGGTGTTCTTGTCAGAGCTCTCCCTTTGTTCTTCAAGAGGGGATGTGTTCACCACACTGACGCGTGGCTTTTGATGATCTGAAACATGTGGGTGTTCCTCAAGTGCTACTGATCTAGACACCTTCATTGCTAGAAATAGATCAAGCAAGGTTTTCTCCAAAAATCTAGAGTTGTGTTAGAAAGAAAACCAAGATTAAAAGTTTTACTCTTAAATAATACTCTCCCTACTAAGCAAAACCTGCACCTGCTTTAGCTTTCAGTAAAATTACCAGGAGAGTAGCTATATTTACATACTATATTCAGTAACTCACTCTTCTGAAAAATAGATAAATGTTCACACTCCTTTAATTACATAATGACATTTATGCTGACCAGGATCATCAATGCATTTGAGAATTAACGTATCTATGTTTCTAGTAGTTACTGAGATATCTGTGTCTGTTAAGGCATCAGGATTTTAGAAAAGAAAGTAAAAAGCTTATCTGTTAAAATTTCAGTTGTGTAAACTTAAAAAAGGATGAAGAATTAAACTGACAAGTAAATGAGGGACTTCTGCAAATATTCATCTTAAGGCTAAATTCTGAAAATGTATTAAATGGAATTTGGTCAAGATGTCGGACTATAGAGTTTGAATAAGTATAATAATTTAACACCTTTATTTACTGTGATAAATATGGTGTTAGCAGACTGCAAAATAATCAAATGCCCCTATAACTTAAGTAAATGCCACTTTCAAAAAAAGGGAAATGGGAAGTTTAACTATGTAACTTAATTTTTACTAAATGTCTTCACCAATAGTCTAACCTAAAGTATGCATTCTACTAGAAAACATAAGCTGAATGTCTTTGGTTCTTACAGATCATTCTCACATTCTCTGATATTCAGTTACTCATTTTTGCCATATGCACAGCACAGATAAAATTACTTGACATTCTACCTAGGGGACAAAAGTCAACCCTCCTTGTTTTTCTGAGCACTGGGACTGACATTCAACTCATATCGACATTATTATCTATAAAATAGAGAATCAAGTCTACAATATCAATAAAAGTAGGGGATCATGAAAATGTATGATGTTCTTTAAAATGTTTGGTGATATATGGAAAAGAGACCAAAAGTAAATGCAAATTATGATTATTAATGACAGAAAAAGAATCATATAGAATTTGAAGAATTGGGAATTATTGGTGGATCGTGGATCAAGTCACCTGCCAGATGTAAAAGCTGTTGCAAATTAACTGAAGGGGAGCCAGGAGTTGAAGAGGAGACAGGGACATCACAAAGAGCTTTTAGTCACGGCTTAGTATTTATAGTTTTTTTAGGCAGGGTGAGATTAGTCAACCTTGTCTAAATTGGATTCAAAGTGATACCATGTGTACCAGATTCTGGACTGATGAAGCCTTAATACTGTTATACTGAAATAACTGTCCTTAAAGTAAGCAACATATTGCTTTTTTATGTGCTGTTGAAATTTATACAAGGTGAAGGTAGTCTTTGAAAGAGTATGGATAAAGGTGAAATTAAAGATCCTAAAAATCAATTAACTGATCATATTGCGTATCGTTTTTTATGTTCCTCACTGATATTTATCTATTACTGACAGAGAAACCCAAGAAAGTAATGATTTTGAATTTAAAATTTCATAAGCTTAAGTGTTGGGTCTTTAACTTTTGCTTAAACTGTCAAATCCTCTGCAATTAACTGTGCTGTGAATTCCATCTTTCACAGTTTAGAACACAAGTTAAGGCCACATTCTTGTATAACCCTAACAGTAGAAATGAAAATAGTGAAAATAGTGTTAACTTAAAGAATATGTGTTGTTTTAAGGGTACTTTTAAATTTTGAATTATACCTAATATGTAATATATTAAGGCCACTTAGTCACCAAATTTGAGTGAGCAAAATTTTAAGGGACACAGTGTCCAAATATTGCTTTCTCTCATATAATATAAATTTATGGCACTTTTAAAGTTTTGGTAAAGCTGTGTCAATCTAAACCAACCTTCTCATCAAAGAATAACCACAAAAGCAAATAAAATATTTTTTTAACCAATAGAAGCAAAGTAAAAACACGGGAATATATAAAAAAAATTAAAAGTTCTTGAACAAATGAATGCACACAAATTGATTTCAATCTAAAGTGTTTTGAAATCCTTGAAAATTAGGTTACCGTCACGGAAGATTAGTAGGACCCATTTGGGTGTTTCACAATTTTGCATTCTGTGCCTATTTTAGCATCAGAACAGGACTATATGTATTATATTGCCTATTTTACACTTCTAAGGGGGGAAAATCTATTCAGAAGGAAGCTAGCTGAATGAAAAGTAATCACTCAATATCTCTGAATCAGAATGAAGCATCAGTGAGATGCTCTTAGGTGAGAGAGATCAACCAGCCTCTCTCTCTGAGTATCCAGCTGTGTAGATATTTCACAGTCTTTATGGTAAAGAAGAACCCTGAAGAAAGCAAAGCTGTGGATATGGTAAAGGCCCAAGACAGCTGGCTGGTTCATTGAAGTGTCAAACTGTAAAACTTTAAAATCCAGGTTATGCACTTCTAAGGGATATGTATACCCTATGAAAGAATGCATTTTCATAAAAAAAATACTGTTTTGTGTTAGTAGAATATTGTATTTATGAGTCCTAGGATCAAATCAGTCCTAGGATCAGAGGCCATGGAGACACGATTAAGAATATTAATATCCCAATAGTGTTAAATGCGAAAGGCTGGTTCATAATGGCATTTCACTGTGATAAACTTAATATATAAAATAAAAATTTGTTACAAAAATATCACATGACATGAAGTATGCTTAATTTTTATTATATTCTTCTACTTCTTCCTCTTCTCCTTCTCATTGTTATTTGCTAAATTCCCTTAAAATGTGTACTCTTGAATAAGTTTATTTTAGTCCCCTATCTCCAGCCTCAGAATTAATCTGACTACATTTTCTTGGATAGTTTGTACACTTCACTGAATATTTTCTTTTAAAGTGTGCTGCATTCATTTTCCTCTTATCTTGGCAAATACTATTTCTTCCTTCTGGGTTCTGTTCACTTTCTATGTTTATCTCAGTGGATCTGCAAATTAGATTTAACTGATGACCTAAAATAATAAATATAATAAATAAATAAATAAAAATAAAAAATAAATAAATATAATAAATAAAGTCCCAGACTTTATTCAATCACTTTGGGATTGCTCTCTGGGAACTTGTCTTAAACTTTTAGTTGCTTTTAATGTTCACCCAGAGTTTGAATCACTGAACAACCAAAACCCTACGCATTCTTGGAGATCCAGGTTAATTTCTATCATCACATTTCCAGGGGAAACAGCTTACCTTTTCCTTCCCACCAATAACTTTATGCCCCAACTTGCTCCTATAATTGTCAATAAACACTACTTTAGACATTAATTAAATGAGGGCAATTTATGTCATTTTATTTTCCTGTTTTCTTGCAAAATTCTTGTGGTCAGAGATCATGTGTTAGACATCTTTGTTTTGCACTGTGCCTTGTATATTATAGATGCATATATTATTATATATATTATAGATGTATATATTATTCACAACTCAATATTTTCTAGGCTCCATAAAAGTAAAGATGATTCTTCTACATTCTCCAAACGTGATTCATCATAAATTGATAATCAAATAATAGGTGCACTCTTAAATATATATGCAAGTAAATACTTAGAAATGTGTGTATTTATATGAAATAGGATTAAACTATTAAAAAGATAAGGAAATAATAGAAGAAACATCTCCAAGGTGATATATCTGTTCCTTTAAAAAATTAATAAACAGAGTGCAGCAGATTATCTTTTTAAGGTTCTGGACATGGTCTTGTTCTCTGAATTCCCATGACTTGAATAGCAGTGTACTTGCACTAAAATAGATACTTAATAACGTTTTATGTATGGAAAGAATTAAATAATGAATGTATTTTTATATCTCTTAGAAAACAGACATGTTCAAGATACAGTATCATGGATTTATACTAGAACCAAATTGGATTTTCCAGCATGAGAGCTGGGGAATAGTAACATAAAATATATGTATATAGGTTGTAACAACTTCTTCCCTGAGTAGCACACTTAACAATCTGGGGACCCATTTGTCTAGAATAGCTTAGATGTAGTGCTGGTGGGTGGGCTACTTGACCACTAGAATATAATTTCTTCTTGAGACAATGAATTCTAGCAGATTAGCTATGATTTATAGAACCAAATTTTCGGAAAAATAAGAGAAAAATTCTGCTTCCACCTACAACATGTGCCACATACTTTGTTAAGGTGGCTTTCTTTCCTGGAGTAGAATAAATTATGTATGTTGTGTTGATGCTGAGTTATTCCTATGGTAACTATATATATCTTGTAAAACTGTGAACAATTGTGCAAAATGGTTAACATAAAGCTCATGTTTATAGCTATACTAGCTCAGTTCAAGCATATGCCCACTGCATTTTTAATAGTATCTTTACAAAGGAATATGTATTCACTTCAGATAGATGCTCAGAACCTTCTTCCAAAAGATTATGGTTATTTGTGTGTGGGTACATGGTGTATAATTGGAGGGAAAGTGATGTTTCTTTCCATTTTCCAAAACATAAAATGAGTTGATTATAATACGGACAACTAGAATCTGCGGTTCATCCATATAATTATTATAAGTAGTCTGTGAAAACATGCCAAAAGCTTTTCTAAGAATTAGGCCCTAAGGTATAAAGATTAGCATGGTTAAATTGACTGCTGGCGATTTGAACAACCTCTAAAGCCTCTGCATAAAATTCATTGACAATGAAAATTTTCATTATAAAAATGTGCTGCCATGGGCAATCCATGCTAACCAATTTATAGTCTCTTTTTTTTTATAGGAGGTTTGGAAGAAAATGCTTTTAAATCAGCCAAACAAAACTCCCTGGATTTGTTATAGATGAATACATGATGACTTTGCCACCGTTAAAAGACAGGAATTATAAGGAGTAAGGGGGGATGCTTGTGCAAGTTCTGTTTACGGGTTTGAATTGAGGAGGAATGTTTTTGTGGTGTCCTGTATGCTAAATCCCTGAATGAAGCAGTGGGAGGTAGGGCTAAGGTTCTGGTTATCTAGGAACTATTATTCCCAAGGAAAATCTAACCTAAGAAAGCCCCTATAAAAAGTGGGCTTAATTGTTCATTGCAACATTACAGACATCGTGGGTATTCATATAGTTTAAATTTCATGCAGAAATAATACATGTATATAGATTCATTGACTCATCCAATAAATTTTTTTTTTTCTAATCAGCAATGCATAACCGTTGTCACATTTAGGGTCTCTAATGCATCTTGAAAGCACCGTTTACCAAGGAATGTACAGAATCTGGTGATACAAAAATAAATGTAACAATGTACATTTCTTTTACCTTTTTCAGTTTTTTGTTTTTTTCCACATTTTCTGGGCACGTTTTCCATTTATCTTATTTGACAGATTTGATATCAGCAAGTTAAGAGCAATGGAAAAAGTAAAAAATAAAGTGCAAAAACAAAAGTCTGGACAACTGATTATTCTAACTAGGATGAGAAAAATGGGAATGCAGGAAACCATGTGTTGTGCTGGTTCTTTAAGAAACAGTACACTCTGACTGTGATTGTATGTATTCATGAAACAGGATATTTCTTCATTACTGACTTGAAAGATGAAATTTTATTGTTCTCAGAAAATGTTTACTTTGTTTCAGTGCTCTTTCACATACCACCACAGAAAAAAAATTACTGAAATAACTAAGTAAATTTAAGAGAAAATTGCCATTGTTACAACTGTATCACCTAGTTGCTTAAAAACTTAAAGAAAATCTTCAGAACTTTTCTGTCAGACTCCGAGGGTTTGAAATTAACTTAAGCAATATGCTAAAGGAACAAATATAAAGAAAGAATATCTATAAACATTTCAGGCTAATGGAATCATAAACAATAAGCAACAGACTCAGATAAAGAATACGTTATACAGGAAAAGTGGATTGCATTTTAATAGACTTAAACAGAGATTTGCAGTTAAACTGAAATGTATTAAACATAATAAAACCTGATTTTAATAAAACATTCAATACAAAATTTTATAAAATTTTTGTCTTAGAAATTAATTCAAAAGGCAGGCAGTGATATGAATGTTTTCATGTGAAGTGAAAACTATCTAAAGGGATACAAAAAAGTTCCTACAACCAATAACTTTCCTTCCTATAGAAAGTTAGTTAACAGTAGTATGAAAAAATAGAGATAAAATTTAACATCTGTTATATAACTTCACATGAGTTAGCCATGTAAGTATGTAATCTGGGGGAAATTAGTAGAAAATAAAAGCAATTGAGAATACAACACCAAATGTGTTGAGATACAGCTGGGGATCCCTTTGTTGTCCCATGGCCTTTCCTTCATAGATTAGAGCATCCTCTGCACACTAGAGAGAGAAGCAACATAAATTCAGCTAATAAAAATGATATTAGGCTATCAGTAGTCTTCAATTCTATTATTATATGGACTTCATACAGCTAACAAATATTTATTAAGCACAAACCATGTGCCAGGCCTATTTCTAGACACTGGGGATGAAGCAATACATGACACATACAATCCCTCCTACTTGTGGAGCTTACTATCTAAAAAAACAAAAACAAAACTAATCTAAAACCACTAAAGTCATGTTCTTACAGAATAGAAATTGGATGGATATTGTGAAATGGCATTGCAAAAACAGAATAAACTATTCAATCAATAGTGTTCATAATAATACTACATGACTGCATCATTAACTCATTCTCCATTCATGTAATTCAAGCAAATCTGGCACCAACAACAAATCAAACACAGATGAAGCACTTGAGACTTTGAAAATAATAATAAACACTAACTTATTGGGTTTTAGTTCAACCAGCATGTGTGTGTCTGTGTGTGTTTTTGTGTATTTCTGTGTACTACTAGGCTATGGACTAAGAACTAGATACAAAAGATTACCTCATAGTTTCTGCTCTCAAGCATAATTCTAGTTTAAGGGCAAATTGGTAATATAAAATAATGTGATGGGTTATTGAAAGAAACAAGGAACCATAAGGGGCGGGGGGAATAGGCCGAATATGGAGTTGGGGGAATATTTCCTAGAGACAAAATTGCCTCTTAATAAGTGGAAAGCTAAGCAAAAGATTTGGAAACAGGAGTTCTATGTAAAGGGGTGACATGTAAACAAAAGCACAGAGACAAGAAACATAATAGTATGTGTGGGAGAGATCAAAGAGCTCTATGTTACTAAGTCATTAAATATAGTGCAGGGAAATGGGGCGGTCGATTTAAGTTGGAGGTAAATCATGGATTTTTCCATTCTAAGGAATTAGGTCTTTATTCTAAGAACTATGGGGAATTACTGAAATGCTCTAACAATATCACATCATATTTTAGAAAAAAATAAGCTAGCAGCAGTGAACTGAGAGACCCAGTGGTTCAGCCAAGGCATGGTGAAGAGTTGAGATGGGGATGGGTCGTTGGGGTAGAGAAGAGGAATGAACTGGATGAGCATTTAGGAGGAAAAATCAGTGGGAATTGGTGATGGATTGTACCTGGTTCTGAAAGCAAGAACAAGCTTAGGGGCTTCTTTAGAGTCTGCCTTAGGTTATCTGTAAAGGTACTGCCTTAGGAGTGGTAGGTCTGGAGAGTTCAAGATGATGAGTTAAAATCTAAACTTCTTAACATTTGTGAAACCAGTGGGATATTCCGAAGAGTATGGTCACCCTGGCTAGCATGGTTTTACCTAATTATTTTCTACTTCATCATCTGCTTCACTTCTTTAAGAAAATTTATCACCATTAGCAATTACCAGGTTTTGTTTTGTCTTGTTTTGTTTTTAATCCTTTCCTTGTTTATGTTTGTCTTCCATTAGAATGGCGGGCAATCATTCTGATGATCTTTTTTCCAACCACAAACCTGCTCCTTTCTCAGAGGAGTTTTAGGAAAAGGATAGGAATGGAATCCCTATTTAGGAAGTTGAAGAGTAAAAGGAAAGGGAGGATTATTAATTTTTTAGAATAGGAAAAAATTGAGCACAAAAATAATGTTAAAGAAGTAGAAGACAGGGACTTTTTGATGAACCAAGATTCCTGGATTAGACAAAGGCTCATCTTCTCCTCTGAATCTGCATAAGACAGGAAGCACGGGTACATGCATATTGATGTGGAATAATAAGAAGGTAATAATACCAATTTTCTTGATGGAATCAGAGTAAAGAACACCCACTGAGATGGAAGGGATAAAGAAAAGTGTTGAGAAAAGTGGTGAAGGATTAGAGTCATTACTTTGCAGAATCATAGAGGAAGCTGACCAAGGGTTAAGACAGGCACACAGAGAGCAAGACAGGAATTCTCAAGTAGAGATACAGTCCAGCTAAAGATGAATTTAATGAATCTCTAACGGCACTTTCCTATGAGGTTGTGAGACTTCTGCCTCCAATGCTTAGAAGCTCTAAGGTACAGGAAGAGCAAACCTTAAGACCGATCTGGAGGTTTGGTGAAGAGCGTGCTGGAGCGTGCAGCCTCGGCTGGGTAGGGAGGGACTGAGGCCGGGTCCACCAAAGAGGGCTACAGCAAATAGTACCTCGATATTCATAATTTCACTCTTACTTATTCTCCTCACTAAGATATCTTAGTCTCCTTAGTATTTATGGATAAATGAACCTGGAATTATCATTTTTGAGACACCCTACTATGATCAATCTATGTTCAGTGTTATCGTTAGAGCTAAATTATTCAAGATATGTGAACTTCAAAGATCACTCCTGCAAACCATTGAAACGAAATGATGCTATTCATCTCTGTCCATAAAAAAATTTAGCGCTTTAAAAATCACCTATTTCCATATTGGCAAATTCTGCCCTTATTACAGGAAAAATTATTTGTTTATGAGTGCCACCAGAATGTTAAAACAGCACAGTTTTGTGCAAATGTAAAAGTGTAAGTTATATATAAGATTCAAATTAAAAAGATTATCTCCCTTAAAAGTTATTCTTAATAGTTAAAGTTAAAAATATGTATAGTTTCCTGAACTTTATAGAAAGAGAAATATCTGAAAAAAATAACTGAACTCAATGCATCTGGCCATCATTAAAACTGATCTATTTGAAAGGGGTGTATTTATGATTTGTCAGGACACTCTTGGCTCTTGTTATTATAGAAAGTACAGAATATGGTGATGTTTATTCCATTAATCAGTAGATTACATGCATTAATTCTCTGATGATAAATTCCATGGAAAACTTTTCCTAGTTTAAGGAAGAAATCTGAACTAAAATAAGTTGGTTAATAAATTGATCCAAGAAAATTAATACAGAAAAACATCAAACATGATAAATATTTTTGTAACAAAGGAAAACTTTAGGTCAAGGGTGAAAATCAAATAACAAAAGCCAGAAACTGTATTTTTATAAAATTGTAATCCCAAACTCAGATTCATTACACAATGCAACCAATAGACAGTAATGCTTTGTAAAATTGTGAAATGAACTACAAGTGGCTGCTCTGAAAATTCTCAAGTGGAAGAAATGACCTGAGGCTGATTATTGTCACTGCTGTGTCTCTGGTTGAATGAGCTCTAATTTGACCCTCAAGTGACAATTTCATCAAAGACCAACAATGAGGAATATATAGAAGGCAGCCAATGCTTTCAGAGGTGGACTGACCTATTATCACTGTCAAAAGTGGGAAGAAATTGGATGCATTTTCTAAAGGGTGAAAACCCGGAAACATTTAGGATCCAGGTTCTCAGTAGCCAGCTAAGAATTCTTCAATAGGGAAAGAAAATGTGAAACAAGTGGACCATCATACCAAAGCAAACATAGGGGGCACATGCTATCATCTTAGATTATACAAATACAGTAATTCTATGTATTTAAGGTGGACATATAGATTTACATGAGTTAATAAAAATTTGTCAGTGTACCACATGCAAAGCTATGCATGATCTTATATGCTATTACTATGTGGGTCCCATGATTATAGTTACACAGTCCAGAAACCTAGATTATTAAAAGAATGATCAACTTTTTGCCTAAACACACCTTCCTCCTGCCTCCACATTTGCAATTCCCTCCTGAGCCACACCCTCATTTCTCTCCAATTATTCCAAAGTGCAGTGATCTTCATTAATAGCACATATCTAACTTAATTGGTGATAATGTTTTTTCTTTTTCTGAATTCCTATTTCATTTACTTCCATGGCAGTTCATACCCAATTTCTCCATTTATATTTTACTTGTTGCTAGGATTTGGAAAATGTTTGGGGGATCCAGAAGGCTGTGTAATTTTAGTTATTGTGATTTCATTTAGCAATAATTTAAAATCAATATAAATATATTCTGGACCATGACCATTTTATAACTCTTGCCAATCAGTTTTAACCAATTATGTAGCCAGAGACCTAATTTTAAGTTTGCACATATTAAAGAGTGTTATAATAAAAATATTTATGTCTGTAGGGGAATATCTGAACATTGCATGCATCAGAACATACTAAATTTTCATCAAATACTGATTTAACATCCAGTGATTTGCAATAATAGAAACTTCTAAAAAATTCTTCTTTCCTCATGAGTGGATTAAAAAATACCTAAAGAAAAGATCTTTCTTTCTCTTTAAAATTTCCAGTGTTCAGTTTTCATGTAAAAGTTTCTCAATAAATATTTATTGAATGATTGATTTCATGCTCCAAAAAAAATTTGTTCCTACCTTCAAATCTTTATCATTCTAATGTTGGTATTTATAGATAATTTTATGAAGTGTCATGACTAAAAATGTTGCTCATGTCCATTTCCCCAGCAGACCCAAAAAGGAAAAAAATATAGGGTTACATAACCATTGGAGTGGATGCTGTTAGTGCCCCACCCTTTTCCTGTGGGCATCTATCGCTACGCTGCTGTGGGAGTTAGCTGATACCACTCAGAGCTGCTTCTTTCTCTGCGAATTGCCCTCAGCCAACTGGGGGCTCCTTCCTAATAACTTCACCAGGATACAAAAGGCTGGGCCGCACCCCCCAGGGGAGGAACGAGCTGCAATGTGGCTGTGTCCCAGAAAGTCTGGGACTGAAGTTAGCGTATAGCTGAGATGATGTCCTTGTTCAACTCATTCTCCCCTTTCTCTCATTTTCCTAACTCCTCTCCTTCTGACAGTACTACCTCAATAAATCTCTTGAATAAGAATCTCAGTTTCAGGCTCTGCTTCTAGGGAAACTGACCTAATAAAACTATTGCGAGACACATTCACTGTATTTCAGAGGAAATATGGTGTAATTGAGATGGCATTAACAAACATGATTCCAAGTGAGTCTTGAGATTTACTTATAAGTAAAGCAATAATATTGATTTTCCTTAGTAGATAAAATGAAGCCATTGATGGTTCATTATTTAAAGGTAACTAATGTTTTTAAAACTATGCCTTCTTATTAAAACACAATTACTCAACTTCAAGGTCTTAATGTTTTAGACCTGTTGGATTTGTAAATCCCACATTATAAAAAATGTTGTACTCTTGTTCAGCAATAAAAGAACAGCCCATCATCTTTACCTCAATAGAGTAAATCTCAATCTCATGGTTGTATTAGTTATTTATTTATGAATAAGAATTTACCCTAAAACTTAGCAACTCAAAACAACATGCTTTTTTTTTTTTTCCTAGAACTCAGATTCTATGAGCATGACCTAGTTGAGTCTTCTGCTTCAGGATCTCTCTCACAAGGATTCAGTCAAGGTGTCAGGCAGGACTGGGGTCTCCTCTGAAGACCCAACTTGTGAAGTGTCTATTTCCAAGCTCAGTGGTTGTCGGCAGGATCCTCTTCTTTGTGGGTTGTTGGACTGAAGGGCTCAGTTCCTCAGGGGCCATTGGCCAAAAGCGCCCCTCAGTTCCTTGCCACATCGGCCTCTCCAACATGGTGGCTTGCTTCATCAAAGTGTTTAGGTCAAAACAGCAATAGAGAAAGTCATAACAATAAGGAAGCCACAGTCTTTTGTAACCTAATTATGGAAGTGACATCCCATCAGCTTTGCAATATTCTATTGGTCTCTCTGTCCAGTTCCCACTTGAGGGGAGGGCATTACACAAGGTTATGAATACCAGGAGGGGAGGCATATTCAGAGGCATCTTTAAAGTCTTCCTGCAAAAATAGAAGAACAAATATTTTGACTTCTCTACTAGTTGGATCGCTAATAAATCGTTTTTTTTTAATTTCCAGGGAGAAACATTCACTAAAACAATGAAAATACCACCCAGCTACATAATTGTAACAAAGGTCTCCCAAGACAGTTGGCTGCTTGTGGTTGGCCATATGCTACATCCTAATATGATTTCACACCTCCTTTTGTAAAAGAAAGGAGGAATATGAAGAAAAAGGAAAGAAGTTAGATGAGTGGCTAAATTTTGTTTATTTTCTAACTAGAAAACATGTAGGGTGTTAATAGAGTTGGATGTGGAGACAAAGAGAGAAAGAATGAAGCCCAAATAATTTGTTTTTTAAAAAAAGCTGGATCAAATCATGCCCCTTGTCTTCCTTAACACTTCAGCAGCGTCTCACAGCCCTGAGAATTAAACTTACCTCCTTCCCATGCTCTTGCATAGTCCCTGAGTGATATGGCTTCTGCATGCCTCTAACCTCATTTCCTAACTTTCGCCCACTCCACATTTGCCTCCTGCCGATTCACAGGAACTAGCTTTGTTGACTGCTCCTATTTGACTGAAAGCTATCCAACGGTAGAAACCATGTCTTTCTTGAGAACTGTTAAAACCTCAGCACATATCCAGCCCATGGTAAGCACTCAAGACATGTAATTTGCTTTTATTAAAAAAGGTGAATTCATTACTTAACTGATCAGAACTGAAGTGGTTTCTTTTGGCCCTGGTTAGATTTGGACCATGGCATATCTTCTGTTATGGCTCTCTAAAGTCTATAGTGAAAATATGTCCCAGTTTGCCCCAGGAGAGTCCCGGTTTCTCCCTTGTGTGGGTACTCATACCTGCCCATTTTATTCTCAAAAGTGTCCTGGTATGAATATAAATTACATGGTCATCTTATTTATGTCTCCTGAAAACTCTCTATCTCTTAGTCCTGCATTCATTATTTTTTTCTTTGTGAGTTTTGTTGCCCTTTTTAGAAGAGTATAATTTTACCACTTATAAAGTTCAAGATCTTAGCAAATGTTTTAAATTTCTTTCAACTTCCACTTACTTCTTAAAGGGGAATTATTAATTCCTGCATTCTTGGGCTGTCATGATTTGTAAATTAGACAATGCACCCATATAGAATCTGATATTCGGTACTTAAATGATAGTTCCCTTCCCCTGGGAGAGCCTTGTGAGTCAAGCTATCATCAGTTTAGCAGTTACACACAGGCTAGGTTCTATCTATATTTTTCCCTCTGTTATGTTAGGGCACAGAAAATATCTAAATGAAGCCTGGGAAAGAGAGTTAGTACATAAGGGTATACTTTCCAAACTTTAGTTCTCTTTATACCAGATAACCATTTTTATAAGTGAACATTAAAATGTATATAAATGGTACTTTTAATATATAATAAAATACATTAAAATTGTACATTTAAATTAGAAGTAAATTACTTTCTTTCAATATATATTTCAACCTACATTACAAATAAAAATACATATTTTTAAAAATGACTTTACTCTTAATTATTTTAGATGAATATTTCTTTTTACTTAAGGAACAAAAATAGAGTATCTATATCAATTTTATCTGAAAGTGGAGTTGTTAATTTTGTTACCAATAAGTAATAGTTTGGGTACATGTGTTTAAAAATATTAATACAAAGAATGATTATTTCCTTTTCTCAGTTCATTCATCAAAAGCAAAGGAAGGAGTTGGGGGCAAGATGGCGGCATAGAGAGGAGTGGAAGCTAAGTAGTTCCCCTGGAACAACTACAAAAAACCAGAAACAACTAGTAAATAACCCAGAATAACTGCGGGGGGACAAACGAGACCATCCATTCATCATACACCAACCTGAATTGGGAGGAATGCCTGAGAACACAGCATAAAATCTGTAAGTAAAACCTGCGGAACCAGGTTGGGAGACCCCCTCCCCCATAGCCCGAGCTGCAAAGCCTCGTGGTGCCAGAGAGAAGCTCTCTCCCAGCAAGCGAATATAGCTCAGCTGAGCTCCAACTGGGGTTTTAAGTAGCGAGTGTGAACTGCTCACTACAGGTATGCAGCCCCAAAAAACAGACAGAGGCTTTGGGTGACGACTGACCTGGGAGAGCCGGAGGGTCGCCTTGGACTCGGTCTGAAGGGGACTATCTGTTTCTTTTTCGGCTCAGTGGAGAAAGCCCCAGTCATTTTCAGTTTCCAGGGCTGTGACTCGGGGAAGGGTGGAGACAGCACAAGCAGAGAGCGAGACCATTGAAATGCTAATGACCTCCACCTGGGGGCTCTGTCTTCTCTAGGAGGAAAGGGGTGGGGCCCTTTCCATTCAGAACCAGACCCCAGAGCCTGGGGGAACACGGCCATACCTCCTCACACCAGTCAAGAATTATAGGCTAAGAGGCCTCACCTGCTGGGCAGAAAAGCACAGTGACCCGAGGCATCAAAGGGTGGAGCAATTTTCTAAGACACACCCGCAGGGAAACCAGATACTGAATATTTCTTCCCTCTGGGACCTGAGCCTGTTCTGGTCTGGGAAAACCTGATTTGGATGACCAAGGAAACCATGCCTAGACAACAGAAAATTAAAACCTACACTAAGAAAAACAAAGTTATGGCCCAGTCAAAGGAACAAATGTACACTTCAACTGAGATACAGGAATTTAAGCAACTAATGCTAAATCAATTCAAAAAGTTTAGAGAAGATATTGCAAAAGAGATAGAGGCTGTTAAGGAAGCACTGGACATGTATGTGGCAGAAATCAAAAGTTCAAAAAACCTACTAGTAGAATCTATGGAAATGACAGGCACAACACAAGAGATGAAAGACACAATGGAAACATACAACAGCAGATCTCAAGAGGCAGAAGAAAACACTCAGGAACTGGAGAACAAAACACCTGAAAGCCTACACGCAAAGGAGCAGATGGAGAAAAGAATTAAAAAACATGAGCAACGTCTCCGGGAACTCAAAGATGAAACAAAGTACAATAATGTACGTATCATTGGTGTCCCAGAAGGAGAAGAGAAGGGAAAGGGGGCAGAAGCAATAATAGAGGAAATAATTAATGAAAATTTCCCATCTCTTATGAAAGACATAAAAGTACAGATCCAAGAAGCGCAGCGTACTCCAAACAGAAGAGATATGAATAGGCCTACGCCAAGACACTTAATAATCAGATTATCAAATGTCAAAGACAAAGAGAGAATCCTGAAAGCAGCAAGAGAAAAGAGATCTGTTACATACAAAGGCAGCTTAATAAGACTATGTGTGGATCTCTCAGCAGAAACCATGGAGACAAGAAGGAAGTGGTGTGATATATTTAAGATACTGAAAGAGAAAAACCACCAACCAAGAATCCTGTATCCAGCAAAGCTGTCCTTCAAATATGAGGGAGAGCTCAAAATATTTTCTGACAAACAGACAATGAGAGACTATGTGAACAAGACACCTGCCCTACAGGAAATACTAAAGGGAGCACTACAGGGTGATAGAAGACAGGAGTGTGTGGTTTGGAACACAGTTTTGGGAGATGGTAGCACAACAATGTAAGTACACTGAACAAAGGTAACTATGAATACGGTTGAGAGAGGAAGGTGGGGAGCATGTGAGACACCACAAGAAAGGAGGAAAGATAATGACTGGGACTGTGTAACTTGGTGAAATCTAGAGTATTCAACAATTGTGATAAAATGTACAAATATGTTCTTTTACGAGGGAGAACAAGCAAATGTCAACCTTGCAAGGTGTTAAAAATGGGGAGGGATTGGGGGAGGGATGCAATCAGCATAAACTAGAGACTGTAACTAATAGAATCATTGTATTATGCTTCCTTTAATGTAACAAAGGTGCTATACCAAGGTGAATGCAGATAAGAGGGGGGGATAGGGGAGGCATGTTAGACACTTGACATTGGTGGTATTGTCTGATTCTTTATTCTACTTTGATTTAAGGTTATTTTTCCTTTTGCTGCTTCCTAGCTGTCATTTTTTTGTTTCCTCTTTCTTTTGCCTCTCTACCTTCTTTGACTCTCCCTCCTGCCTTGTGGAAGAAATGTAGATGCTCTTGCTTAGTACGAGCAGAGTGTTCAATTAGGATGAACTTAAATGTTTGGAAATGAACAGGGGTGTTGGTAGCAAGATGTGAGAATAACTAACAGCGCCGAATGGTGTGTGAATGAGGTGGAAAGGGGAAGCTCAGAGTCATATATGTCACCAGAAGGAAAGTTGGAGGTCAAAAGATGGAAATGTATAAAACTGAATCCTATGGTGGGCAATGTCCATGATCAACTGTACAAATACTAGAAATCACTTCATGAACCAGAACAAATGTACGACAATACAATTAGAAGTTAATAATAGAGGGGCATATAGGGAAGAACTATATACCTATTACAAACTATATACTACAGTTAATAGTATTTCAACATTTTTTCATAAACAGTAACAAACGTACTATATCAATACTAGGAGTCAACAATTGAGGGGGGTTGGTTAGGGATAGGGGAGGTTTAGAGTTTCCTTTTCTTTTTTTCTCTTTTCATCTTTCACTTTATTTCTTGTCTGGAGTAATGAAAAGTTTCTAAAAATTGAACAAAAATTAAGTGTGGTGGATGCACAGCTGTATGAGGGTACCCAGGGGCAAGTGATTGTACACTTTGGATCTCTGGATAATTGTATAGTATCTGAACAATCTCAATAAAAATGAAAAAAAAAAAAAAAAAAAAAAAAAAAAGCAAAGGAAGCCCTACAAAATTATGGCAGAGAACTTAGAAAACCAAATATGCTCCCTAACCACAACCTAAAAAGTTATTTGCATTGGGAAGCCAGAGAACTTGCACTTGAAGCCCAATTACACAAAAATATTGAAGAAAAAACAGATATTTGTGATTGCAAATCGCTAGACACCTCCTCTTCCCAAAACTAACAAGCAAATCATAAACAAAAATACTTTAAGTCTCTAGTTATGTAAACAAATGCCAGGATCTCTCATGTGTAAAAGAGGATTCCTAAAGTACTTTATAAGTGAGGCCTTAGATTCTGCCATCCTAAGTGCCATTGTACTAACATTTGTTAAAAACATCAAGTGGAGAAAAAAAAGTCAGGAGGCCAGATTGTAGGGCTTTCAGTGGCCTTGAGCGTTACCCAGTCTTTTCTTTGTTCCATCAGAGAAAGGAGTAGCAGTGATGGTAAACGACGCACTATCAGACCATGGTGAGTGATAAAGAGGAAGATCACCATGCATCTATCAGAAGCCTTAAACATCTGGAATTGCTCAATTCAGTTCACATGGACAATAAAATGGAAAAGCTGGTGGATAGTAATTTAGTGACTTCCCACTTCATTGTATTTTTGCAACCCGTTTGATATGTGTTTTTATTTTTGAATGGTAAATGATGTTCATTACATAAATGAAATGAGCCACTTGGTGACTATGGAGACATTGTTTCTACAACCTGCCAAAAATTAGCTGAAAAACTGCCATGAGTGATGATGGGGAACTAAGTCCTTGCATATGCTGAAAAAATATAAAAAATAAATTCCATGTGTATTGCATGTCCTTTAATTCACAGCTGGTTAAGCTATTAAAAGTGTTGTATTTTTTTTCCAATTTGCTTCACACTGAATGGAATTTATGAGTCTATTTGTAAAGTTAACAACAATTCCCCTCTATTATTCAAATCCTGATGATCTTGCTTCTAATTTCCAAGGCTACAATATCACCGCCTTCTCCCTCTAGCTCTCTATTTTATACCACTTTGTTCTTTATTTGTTATTAAGTCAAACAAACAATGGGCTTGGAGAGGGGGGAAAATGGTGAAGATAATGGATCTGACAATTTATCAGCAGTTTTGATAAAGAATTGAGTGAAATAGGAGGTTGATAGATAAGTAATAGATGGATGGATGGTTAGATTGAATTAGATGGAAGGAGAGATGATAGATTAGAGATGCATGGATAGATGATAGATAGAGGTAGAGATAGGTAAGTAGTTAGATAGATAGATATTAGAGAGAGAGAGATACTTTTTACACACACACACACACACACACACACTCATACATGCACACAAATCCCGTTGGTATAAACTAATTCCATCAATCAAATCTTGCTTTGGCCAGGGAACTTTCCTTCCTTTCTGGATCTTTCTCTCATACATTAGTTTTATAATTGAATGTTCGTTGCCCCACTTCTTTTTGAACCAGTTGTTGCTTTTATTTGCTGGCCACTTCCTGACTTTTTTCATAATAAAATTATTACTTCTTATCCAATGCCAAATTCCACCCATTTCTTTAATGGTTTTCTTAGAAATCCAGTGTTCAAGTCCAAGTTCCTCATTTAAGGACTTCATTTAAGGACTATATACCTCAGAGAGGTCCATTTACCTTCTCTGAGTCTCATGTCATAATCATACTCTTTACATAATATGGATTATAATTAAACTTGATGGAATTGTTTAAGGCCAAGACCGTGAACAGATCCTGTTATGATTCAGGTCGTTGCAGTCAATTCAATGAGCCATTCACACACATGTAACAGTCAGGCAAAGAGTAAAATAATAATTCAGTTTGGTTTCCTTTGTTTGTACAACTTAATTTTTCACAGGTATTAAAAAGTGGTTATAAATTATTCAAGCACCCCTCAATGACCATGAGTTTTAACTGATCATTTGTCTGCCAATTAAAAAAGTCTTAAATCATTCACATTAAGAATCACAGTTTTGTTTCAACCCGTGGGATTATAGCAAAATGCAATTAGGTTTGTTTTAAAATAGAAAGCTGAAATCAGAGTAAAATTGGAATTACAGTAAAATGCAATTAGTATTTTTTAACTAAAAGTTATAATCAGAACAAAACTTGAATATAGCACCTATAATATAAATTTATAACAACATAAGCATAAAAGAAAACTGATTTTTACATAGAATCATTATGGATATTTTAATACTACAAGTGAATCAATGTGAGTACTCATTCATTAATCAAGTGCTGGACTTTAAAATGTGCTTTCCTAAAAAGATAAACCTTAATTGGATCATAAACTGTTCAGTTTGTATCCTTGAATATGAAGACTCTAAAATTGAACATACCACAAAAAGATTCTAAATATGAAACCAAGGGGAATTAACTCTGATCTTAATTTAATTTGATAACAAACTAAGGTTTAGAATATTATCCATACATGAAAGAAAATAAGTAGGCATCAGGGAAATAGTAGGAAAATGGACATCTTTAATATTTCGATACCCAAGACATTTGCATATTTTAACAGGTGTTTTGAGAATAACTAAGATTTCAACAAGTTTTTTATATTAAAAACAATTTCAATTGTCAATAGGATGTTTGTAATTCTTATACCCCCATAGGTAGTGTAAAGTTTCTTGAAAGATGCAGAAATAATCTTCCTATGCTTTTTTTTTTTTTTAATCTTCATTTTATTGAGATATATTCACATACCACGCAGTTATACAAAACAAATCATACTTTCGATTGTTTACAGTACCATTACATAGTGGTACATTCATCACCCAAATCAATCCCTGACACCTTCATTAGCACACACACAAAAATGACAAGAATAATAATTAGAGTGAAAAAGAGCAATTGAAGTAAAAAAGAACACTGGGTACCTTTGTCTGTTTGTTTCCTTCCCCTATTTTTCTACTCATCCATCCATAAACTAGACAAAGTGGAGTGTGGTCCTTATGGCTTTCCCAATCCCATTGTCACCCCTCATAAGCTACATTTTTATACAACTGTCTTCGAGATTCATGGGTTCTGGGTTGTAGTTTGATAGTTTCAGGTATCCACCACCAGCTACCCCAATTCTTTAGAACCTAAAAAGGGTTGTCTAAAGTGTGCATAAGAGTACCCACCAGAGTGACCTCTCGGCTCCTTTTGGAATCTCTCTGCCACTGAAGCTTATTTCATTTCCTTTCACATCCCCCTTTTGGTCAAGAAGATGTTCTCCGTCCCATGATGCCAGGTCTACATTCCTCCCCGGGAGTCGTATTCCACGTTGCCAGGGAGATTCACTCCCCTGGGTGTCTGATCCCATGTAGGGGGGAGGGCAGTGATTTCACCTTTCAAGTTGGCTTAGCTAGAGAGACAGGGCCACATCTGAGCAAGAAAGAGGCATTCGGGAGGAGGCTCTTAGGCACAACCATAGGGAGGCCTAGCCTCTCCTTTGCAGCAACCGTCTTCCCAAGGGTAAAACCTGTGGTAGAGGGCTCAACCCATCAAACCACCAGTCCCCTATGTCTGTGGTCATGTTAGCAACCATGGAGGTGGGGTAGGCGAATACCCCTGCATTCTCCACAGGCTCCTCAAGGGGGCACTACATCTTTTTTTTTTCCTTGTTTTTCTTTTTTTTCTTTTTTTTTTTTTTAACTTTCCCTTCTTTTTTAAATCAACTGTATGAAGAAAAAAGTTAAAAAGAAAACAAACATACAATAAAAGAACATTTCAAAGAGACCATAACAAGGGAGTAAGAAAAAGACAACTAACCTAAGATAACTGCTTAACTTCCAACATGTTCCTACTTTACCCCAAGAAAGTTACCTAATATAGCAACATTTCTGTGAACTTGCTCCTACTATATCCATCAGAAATTAACAGACCATAGTCATTCCTGGGCATCCCCAGAACGTTAAATAGCTTATCTGTTCTTCTTGGATTATTGTTCCCCCTTCCTTAATTGCTCTCTATTGCTAGTTCCCCTACATTCTACATTATAAACCATTTGTTTTACATTTTTCAAAGTTCACATTAGTGGTAGCATATAATATTTCTCTTTTTGTGCCTGGCTTATTTCACTCAGCATTATGTCTTCAAGGTTCATCCATGTTGTCATATGTTTCACGAGATCGTTCCTTCTTACTGCCGCATAGTATTCCATCGTGTGTATATACCACATTTTATTTATCCACTCATCTGTTGAAGGACATTTGGGTTGTTTCCATCTCTTGGCAATTGTGAATAATGCTGCTATGAACATTGGCGTGCAGATATCTCTTCGTGTCACTGCTTTCCGACCTTCCGGGTATATACCGAGAAGTGCAATCGCTGGATCGAATGGTAACTCTATATCTAGTTTTCTAAGGAACTGCCAGACTGACTTCCAGAGTGGCTGAACCATTATACAGTCCCACCAACAATGAATAAGAGTCCCAATTTCTCCACATCCCCTCCAGCATTTGTAGTTTCCTGTTTGTTTAATGGCAGCCATTCTAACCGGTGTTAGATGGTATCTCATTGTGGTCTTAATTTGCATCTCTCTAATTGCTAGTGAAGCTGAACATTTTTTCATGTGTTTCTTGGCCATTTGTATTTCCTCTTCAGAGAACTGTCTTTTCATATCTTTTGCCCATTTTATAATTGGGCCGACTGTACTATTGTCATTGAGTTGTAGGATTTCTTTATATATGCAAGATATCAGTCTTTTGTCAGATACATGGTTTCCAAAAATTTTTTCCCATTGAGTTGGCTGCCTCTTTACCTTTTTGAGAAATTCCTTTGAGGTGCAGAAACTTCTAAGCTTGAGGAGTTCCCATTTATCTATTTTCTCTTTTGTTGCTTGTGCTTTGGGTGTAAAGTCTAGGAAGTGGCCGCCTAATACAAGGTCTTGAAGATGTTTTCCTACATTATCTTCTAGGAGTTTTATGGTACTTTCTTTTATATTGAGATCTTTGGTCCATTTTGAGTTAATTTTTGTGTAGGGGGTGAGGTAGGGGTCCTGTTTCATTCTTTTGGATATGGATATCCAACTCTCCCAGCCCCATTTGCTGAAAAGACCATTATGGCTCAGTTCAGTGACTTTGGGGGCCTTATCAAAGATCAGTCGGCCGTAGATCTGAGGGTCTATCTCTGAATTCTCAATTCGATTCCATTGATCTATATGTCTATCTTTGTGCCAGTACCATGCTGTTTAGGCAACTGTGGCTTTATAATAAGCTTCAAAGTCAGGGAGTGTAAGTCCTCCCACTTCGTTTTTCTTTTCTAGACTGTCTTTAGCAATTCGAGGCATCTTCCCTTTCCAAATAAATTTGATAACAAGCTTTTCCAAGTCTGCAAAGTAGGTTGTTGGAATTTTGATTGGGATTGCATTGAATCTGTAGATGAGTTTGGGTAGAACTGACATCTTAATGACATTTAGTCTTCCTGTCCATGAACATGGAATATTTTTCCATCTTTTAAGGTCCCCTTCTATTTCTTTTAGTAGAGTTATGTAGTTTTCTTTGTATAGGTCTTTTACATCTTTGGTTAAGTTTATTCATAGGTGCTTGATTTTTTTAGTTGCTATTGAAAATGGTATCTTTTTCTTGAGTGTCTCTTCAGTTTGTTCATTTCTAGCATATAGAAACATTACTGACTTATGTGCATTAACCTTGTATCCCGCTACTTTGCTAAATTTGTTTATTAGCTCTAGTAGCTGTATCGTCGATTTCTCAGGGTTTTCTAGATATAAGATCATATCATCTGCAAACAATGACAGTTTTACTTCTTCTTTTCCAATTTGGATGCCTTTTATTTCTTTGTCTTGCCGGATTGCCCTGGCTAGCACTTCCAGCACAATGTTGAATAACAGTGGTGACAGAGGGCATCCTTGTCTTGTTCCTGATCTTACAGGGAAGGCTTTCAGTCTCTCACCATTGAGTACTATGCTGGCTGTGGGTTTTTCATATATGCTCTTTATCATGTTGAGGAAGTTTCCTTCAATTCCTACCTTTTGAAGTGTTTTTATCAAAAAGGGATGTTGGATTTTGTCAAATGCTTTTTCAGCGTCTATTGCGATGATCAATTGATTTTTCCCTTTTGACTTGTTAATGTGTTGTAATACATTGATTGATTTTCTTATGTTGAACCATCCTTGCATGCCTGGAATAAACCCCACTTGCTCGTGGTGTAGGATTTTTTTAATGTGTCTTTGGATTCGATTTGCAAGTATTTTGTTGAGGATTTTTGCATCTATATTCATTAGGGAGATTGGCCGGTAGTTTTCCTTTTTTGTAGCATCTTTGCCTGGTTTTGGTATTAGATTGATGTTAGCTTCATAAAATGAGTTAGGTAGTGTTCCATTTTGTTCCATGTTTTGAAAGAGTTTGAGTAAGATTGGTGTCAGTTCTTTCTGGAAAGTTTGGTAGAATTCCCCTGTGAAGCCATCTGGCCCTGGGCATTTATTTGTGGGAAGATTTTTGATGACTGATTGGATCTCTTTGCTTGTGATGGGTTGGTTGAGGTCTTCTATTTCTTCTCTGGTCAGTCTAGGTTGTTCATATGTTTCCAGGAAATTGTCCATTTCCTCTACATTATCCAGTTTGTTGCCATACAGTTGTTCATAGTATCCTCTTACAATTTTTTTAATTTCTTCAGGATCTGCAGTTATGTCACCTTTTTCATTCATTATTTTGTTTATATGGGTCTTCTTTCTTTTTGATTTTGTCAGTCTAGCTAGGGGCTTGTCAATCTTGTTGATCTTCTCAAAGAACCAACTTTTGGTGATATTTATCCTCTCTATTGTTTTTTTGTTCTCTATGTCATTTATTTCTGCTTTAATCCTTGTCATTTCTTTTCTTGTACTTGGTTTAGGATTGGTTTGCTGTTCATTTTCTAGCTTCTTTAGTTGATCCATTAGTTCTTTGATTTTGGCTCTTTCTTCCTTTTTAATATATGCGTTTAATGCTATCAATTTCCCCCTTAGCACTGCTTTTGCTGCATCCCATAGGTTTTGGTATGTTGTGTTCTCATTTTCATTCGTCTCTATATATTTAGAAATTTCTCTTGCTATTTCTTCTTTAACCCACTGATTGTTTAGGAGTGTGTTGTTTAACCTCCAGGTATTTGTGAATTTTCTAAGTCTCTGATGGTTATTGACTTCTAATTGTATTCCATTGTGGTCAGAGAATGTGCTTTGAATAATTTCAATCTTTTTAAATTTATTGAGGCTTGTTTTATGTCTCAGCATATGATCTATTCTGGAGAAAGTTCCATGAGCACTAGAAAAGTATGTGTATCCTGGTGATTTGGGATGTAATGTCCTGTATATGTCTGTTAAATCTAATTCATTTATCAGATTGTTTAGGTTTTCAATTTCCTTATTGGTCTTCTGTCTGGTTGATCTATCTATAGGAGAGAGTGATGTGTTGAAGTCTCCCACAATTATTGTGGAAACATCAATTGCTTCCTTTAGTTTTGCCAGTGTTTCTCTCATGTATTTTGTGGCACCTTGATTGGGTGCATAGACATTTACAATTGTTATTTCTTCTTGCTGAATTGCCCCTTTTATTAGTATGTAGTGGCCTTCTTTGTCTCTCAAAACATCCCTGCATTTGAAGTCTATTTTATCTGAGATTAATAATGCTACACCTGCTTTCTTTTGTCTGTAGCTTGCATGAAATATTTTTTTCCATCCTTTCACTTTGAGTTTCTTTGTGTCCCTGTGTCTAAGATGAGTCTCTTGTATGCAACATATTGATGGTTCATTTTTTTTGATCCATTCTGCGAATCTATATCTTTTAATTGGGGAGTTTAATCCATTTACATTCAACATTATAACCGTGAAGGCATTTCTTGAATCAGACATCTTATCCTTTGGTTTATGTTTGTCATATTTTTCCCCTCTGTCTATTAATATCCTTTATTGCACCCATACCGAATCTCTTTAGTACTGAACCTTTCTCCAAGTCTCTCTGTCCTTTCTTTGTTTCTCTGTCTGTAGGGCTCCCTTTAGTATCTCCAGTAGGGCAGGTCTCTTGTTAGCAAATTCTCTCAGCATTTCTTTGTCTGTGAAAAATTTAAGCTCTCCCTCAAATTTGAAGGAGAGCTTTGCTGGATAAAGTATTCTTGGCTGGAAATTTTTCTCACTCAGAATTTTAAATATATCGTGCCACTGCCTTCTTGCCTCCATGGTGGCTGCTGAGTAGTCACTACTTAGTCTTATGCTGTTTCCTTTGTATGTGGTGAATTGCTTTTCTCTTGCTGCTTTCAGAACTTGCTCCTTCTCTTCTGTGTTTGACAGTGTGATCAGTATATGTCTCGGAGTGGGTTTATTTGGATTTATTCTATTTGGGGTTCGCTGAGCATTTATGATTTGTGTATTTATGTTGTTTAGAAGATTTGGGAAGTTTTCCCCAACAATTTCTTTGAATACTATTCCTAGACCTTTACCCTTTTCTTCCCCTTCTGGGACACCAATGAGTCTTATATTTGGACGTTTCATATTATCTATCATATCCCTGAGGTCCATTTCGATTTTTTCAATTTTTTTCCCCATTCTTTCTTTTATGCTTTCATTTTCCATTCTGTCATCTTCGAGGTCACTGATTCGTTGTTCAACTTCCTCTAGTCTTGTACTATGAGTGTCCAGAATCTTTTTAATTTGGTCAACAGTTTCTTTAATTTCCATAAGATCATCCATTTTTTTATTTAGTCTTGCAATATCTTCTTTATGCTCTTCTAGGGTCTTCTTGATTTCCCTTGTCTCCCGTACTATGGTCTCATTGTTCATCTTTAGTTCTTTGTGTAGCTGCTCTAGGTGCTGTGTCTCTTCTGGTCTTTTGATTTGGGTGCTTGGGCTTGGGTTATCCATATCGTCTGGTTTTTTCATATGCTTTATAATTTTCTGTTGTTTTTGGCCTCGTGGCATTTGCTGAACTTGATAGGGTTCTTTTAGGATTTGTAGACCAATTGAAGTCCTTATCTCTAATTTATCAGATCTATAGCTTCGTGGAGTACACTTTCTCTAACTAACCAGCAGGTGGTGTCCACGAGCCACCTGTTCTCCACAAGCCAGTTCTCCCCTGCTTAACCTTTTTGGTGAGTGGGGGAGTGAGTCTTGTGGGGTCCAATTGGTGTACCAAGCTTGCGTGTGTAGTTGGTGTTGCCTGCCCTGTATATGGGGCGTGTTTCTGGGCAGTCGGGGAGGGGGGGTGGCTCTAACAATCAAATCTCCCTGGAGATCCTAGAGTTTTAAGGCTGCTGCAATAGTCTAATCCTTCAGTTCAGTCCTGCCACAGTTTGTCTCTGCCACTGACCCACAAGTCCTTGGTATTGGCGTATGGCTCCTGAGACTTGCAAGTGGGCCCTTCTTTCAGGCTGTGCACCCCCTGGTCCTCTGTTGAGGGATGACTGTGCTATGTCACAGGTGAGTGCCGTCCCCCCAGGGCAGTTCTGGGCTGCTGGGCTGTGTAGGGAGGCTCCCAGTCTGCTGAAATGATGGCTGAATGGGGCTTTGTTAATTCACACTGCTCTACCTTCCCAACTCTGGGACAATCAGCTGAGGTTGCAGGGAAGGCTAATGTCAATGCCCAGTTTTGTGGTGTGTGCCTGTTATTTGAAGCACTTCCGTCACACTGGGTTGTCTGGGGCAGTTCTGGGCTATGGGGCTGGCGATGGGCAGGAGTGTTTCCTGTCCACCAGGATGATGGCTGTGAGCGGACACCCCCCTTTTCTTGGGAAGTTGTGGTGTTTAGTGAATTTTCTCAGCCACTGGATTATTGCGTTTTGTCTCAGAGCTCTCCTAGTTCTGCTCTTGACTTGACCTGCCCCAGTTGCAGGTCTTTGAAGGTTTCTGTATTGGGCTTCTTAGAGTAATTGTTTTAGAAAAAGAAAAAAGGATTAAAAAAAAAAAAACGGCCCTCCTCACAGATCTAATGGGTTATTGAAATGCTAAGAGACAAAGCAACCAGGGCCATTAAGGAAAGGTCCACAGGGCAGAGAGATCAGCTTTTCTTCGGGATTTGCATATGCTCCTCAGGGCCTGAGCTCAGGCCTGAGCTCTGCCCTTCCCCTTTCTATGTTCACCAGAACTCCAAAAATCCTCCGCTTTTATTTTGGAGTTTTTAGTGTTGTTTTTTTTCTATGCCTGTCTCCTCTTTGCTGGGCTGGCTGCTCTCAGATTCTCTGGTGTCTGGTCTCCGTCTATCTATGGTTGGAGTTTGGATCAGCAGAATGAGTTTCCGATAAGGGCTGCCACTGCAGTTCTCCCTTCTCCTTCCCGGAGCTGACAGCCCCTCCTCCCACGGGACTGAGCCTGGCAGGGAGGGGCGCGGGTCCCCTGGCCACAAAAACTTACAGATTTCGCTGATCTCAGCAGTTCCACGTTTTCATGAGTGTTGTATGAAGTATGCCCAAAGTCAGATAGCTCTGTGGTGTCCAGTCCACGCAGTTCCTGGCTTTCTACCTACTTTCCTGGAGGAGTAACTAAAACATACAGCTCACTAGTCTGCCATCTTGCCCCGCCTCCCTGCTTTTTCTCATTACAAAAGTTATAAGACATTGCTCATTTTTCTGAACATTTTAATAAAATTATATTTTCCAAGATAAGTTCACAAATATAGCTATTAATATGGTAGAGAATTTGAAGCATTTCAAGTCTGTGTGCTTTTCCTAGTTTTTAGGAAAAGCAGAATAATAATTTTATTATGCAAGCTATTTATCAAGTAAAGATAGTGTGCCAGTTTGAATGTATTGTGTCCCTCAAATGTCATTATCTTTGATTTAATCTTGTGTGGGCAGACATTATCAGTTTTGATTAGATTTCTTTGAGTGTTTCTTTGGAGATGTGCCCCACCCAGCTGTGGGTGATTACTCTGATTGGATATTTCCATGGAGGCATGGCCCCACCCATTTAGGGTGGGTCTTGTTCAGTGGTGCCACATAAATGAGCTGACAGGCAGAAGGAACTCTGTGCAGCTGTGAGTGACATTTTGAAGAGGAGCTACAGCCAAGATGGACAGTTTGAAGAAAGCACAGGAGCTGCAGATGAGAGACAGTTTGAAGACAGCTGTTGAAAGCAGACTCTTGCTCCATAGAAGCTGAGAGAGGACAAATATCCCAAGTGCAACTAAGAGTGACATTTTTGAGGAACTGCAGCCTAGAGAGGAACGTCTGGGAGAAAGCCATTTTGAAACCAGAACTTTGGAGCAGACACCAGCCACATTCCTTCCCAGCTAACAGAGGTATTCCAGACACCATTGGCCATCTTCCAGTGAAGGTGCCTGATTGCTGATGTGTTACCTTGGACTCTTTATGGCCTTAAGATGTAACTGTGTAACCAAATAAATCCCATTTTATAAAAGCCAGTCCATCTCTGGTGTTTTGCATTCCAGCAGCATTAGCCAACTAGAACAGATAGTCAACAGAAAAAATAGAAAGACTATATAGAAACTAATAAGCTGTCATGGAAAAATTAGTTTAGAAATGTGCTCTTCAATAAAGAAACCCTCTTTTATATAGGGCTTGGTGATATAGAGGGGAAACATTTGTATCGAATGGTTTCTTGTAGAAACACTCCAGTGAATTAGTTAACACTGTTCCTCTTTATTTTTTTTCAGTATTACATCTTTTTTTTTTTTCATGTCACAATAAAATCAAGATTCCTTGAGAAAGGTAGCATAATCTTTCATTTTAAGTTAATGGGGAAAAAGTTAGGTGTTGGCATCATGAAAGTTTTGGTAAGTGCTTCTAAGAAATGATCTGGTCTTAACAATTGTTGGTTGTCAGCTTTCTCCATTACGGAAATGTCAAAAAGGTCTGCAACTTATTTAAATATTGCTAAGTTATATTCATCTTAATGGATTCAGAACCTCCCAAAGGATATTCACAGAATCAACTTTGATTCCAATTATGCTTGTCACTATAGTAGCCAGAGTTCAGAATGACATTGTCTCTTAGGCTTTTGTGACCCAGCAGGCAGATTGCCATAATCTGGTGGAATTTTCTGTAGCTGAATGAAGACACAAATAGCTCCATTTAGTAAGTGCATATTGCTTTGTTTAAAATGTTCCAAAATTTGTCTCCATGCAAGAAATCAAAGAACAAATTTAAGAGACATATGACCAAAAATTGAATCTAGAGAATTTTCCTTAAGTTTAAACAATATACTAAGCCAGAATTATGTCTCCTTATTTTTAAAAAATGAATTAGACTTATATGAGACTTAACAAAAATGGATGAGCATCACTCTGGGTCTCCAGTTCACACCCCTGGAATGAACAAGATGCTCCTGTTGAACAATTCTAAAGTTCAGAAAGAAGCATGCATGGAATAGGGGTGTTTCTTGAAAGTTTGCATGGGTGTCCTACTTAGCTCAGTCAAGCCTAAATCCTTCTCATTAGACATAATTTCTATCCATAGTTGCTGTGGTCTACAGTGTAGTTAATTTTATCCCAATATATGGGTGGCTTCAACAAAAGTTCTCCCTAAAATACCCCCAGAATAGAGTAAATACAGGAAGATTAGAAATAGGCATTTCTTTCTACTGATATACATTACCATTCATTTTAGCACATGGTCATTGAAAACACTAAAAATGCTGGTAGAAGACCATGGTGAATACTAAAGTAACTTAGGAGAAAAAAAACTATCATAAAAATAACAATGCATTTTCTTGGTTGCATTAATAGTATTGTTTGGTCATCAATTGATAATGTGTACTAAGTAACATGAAATCATGTTTCATGTTGTCAAACCATCAAAAGTCATTGGCCAATGCACCCAGGGATGTAAATCCCCCTGGCAACATGGGAAATGACTCCTGGAGATGAGCCTGGACTAAGCACTGTGGGATTGAGAGGATCTTCTTGACCAAAAGGGGGAAGACAGATGAAACAAAATAAGGTTCCAGTGGCTGAGATATTTCAAGTGGAGTCACTCTGGAGGGTATTCTTATGTGCTATATGGATACCACTTTTTAGTTTTTAATGTCTTGGAATGGCTAGAGGGAAATATCTGAAGCTGTCAAACTGCAACCTAGTGACCTTGATTCTTAAAGATGATTGTATAATTATGTAGCTTGCACAGTGTGACTGTGTGACTGTGAAAACGTGGTTCGCACTCCCTTTATCCAGTGTATGGACAGATGAGTGGAAAAATGGGGACAAAAATCAGATGAAGACTAGGTTAGGATGGAGGGAATGGAAAGATTTAGGTGTTCTTTTTTGCTTTTATTTTTATTTTTGGAGTAAGGAAAAGGATCAAAAATTGATTCTGGTGATGAACGCACAACTGTATGATGGTGCTGTGAATAATTGATCGTACACTATGGATGACTAAGGTGTGTGAATATATCTGAATTAAACTATATTTTTTAAACATGTAAGTGAACAATGGGGAGGGGGGAATAGAATGTTTTTGATGTTCTTTTTTATTTTTTACTTTTTTGAGTAATGAAACTGTTCAAAGTTTGTGGTGATGAAAGCACAACTATATGACGATACTGTGAACTGATTGTACACTTTGAATGATTGTATGTTATGTGATTATATCTCAATAAAATTGCATTTAAAAAGTCATTGGTCAATGATATATCATCAGGAAGACACAGGCAAAGAAAAGCAGGCTTCTCAACTAGACTCTTGTAACTATTCATTTATTCAGCATGGTCAAATATCCCAAGGTGATGTAGGTCTAAAAACAAATTCTGGGAAAATGGCTCAGGCTTATGAGGGAAATAATAGCTCCAATTTATTAATGCTTATTTTGGCATTTTGCTAAGGATAATTTCATTTAATATTCCAACCATGATATAACAAAGATACTATAATTCCTGTTGTAATAGTAGAGAAACTGAGCTTTAGACAACTTGACTAGATTGTCTAATTAGTCATAAAGCTGCAGGACCAACAATCAAACCAATAAAGTAAGGATTCCAAACTGTGTGGCCCATTGATTAAAATTTTGGCAAGAGAATGGAACCTGTACATGATGAGTAGATAGATTCAGTTAGTTCCAAGTTATGGGTAATGTAGTGTTTTGTAGAGTATGAACCAGGGTGTGAGAGAGGGTGCAGAGTTAATCTTAGTGGGGTGATCTGGAGTGACAAAATGGTTAAAAAGATTGAAAATCAGGGAGAGTTTAGTAAGTTGCCTTTCCCAGCTTCTCTAAATTTTAGCTTTCTTGCATTTAAAAAAATCAGCAATCATGACAACAAAAGAAATCTTCCTTTTTCAGCTTGCACACATGAGAAAAGACAGAAGTGAATATCCCAGCCCCTTCAAGATTGTTTGAAGATTTGTGCTCTAAGTACAGGAAAAGAGGATTAAACCTCCAATTCAGAAAAGCCAACATCTTGCCAAAAGTTAAATTATATGTGTAAACCAAAAGTTAAATTATATGTGTAAATGAAAATATTATAAAATATTTAAAGAATGTTGTTTCCATAGTCAACTATTTGAATAAGAATTAATACTAGATATTAAACCCTAATTACTTATGATTTTTAGTTAGCACTAGTTGATTAATTATTCCATCATTCATCAGTCGAAGTTCTTGTTTAAACAGTCTCAACAACAAATAAATAAAAGTAAACAATTTTCTAATATGAATTTTTAAATCTGTATTTTCTAAACATGAAATCCTAATACATATAAATTATACTTTCATAAATTCACTGTGAAACATGATATATTAAGAAATATTTTTGGCTATAATGGAAAACAAATGGTGTGGTAAATCTTAATTTCCATTCTTCCTTTGAAATATATTTTTATTAAACAAGAATTGGAAAGAATCTTAAACTTCATATAATCTGATGTTTTCTCATTTTGATTGAAAAGCAGAAAAGCAGGGAAGCAACATGACTTCCCTAAGGTCACAGGACAGAGCAAAGATTGGACTTCAAATATCTAGTTCATTATGGGATAGTTAAAAAAAATTATTTCCCCTATCACCAAGAGGTAGAGTCTACTTTACCATCCCTTTTACCATTGTTACCCTTGTGAGTTGTTTTGCTCAGTGTTATATTAGCAAATATGATGCAGATAGATGCTTGAAAAGTGTTCATGCATTGGGGATTGCTCTCTTTGTACTCTTGGAATTCCAACAAACCTAGGATAACTTGCAGGATGCTAAGAGACATGTGTTCTGGCTGTCCTCATCACCTTGGCCAAGAGCCCATCAAACACCTCACATATGAGTAAGGGCATCCTAATATCATTTAGCCACCTGTCACTCGTCCATTCATTTCTGGCTGATTGCACACACAAAGGCCAAGCAGTTTTCAATCATATCAACCTAGCAAATAATAAATAACCAACAAAATCTTGAATTAAGCAAATGCTTGCTGTTTAAGCCTACTGAATCTTTGGGTTATTTGTTATGAAGCAAAACTTAACTGATACATATAGATTCCCACTTCAGTATTTAATAGTTAAGGTCCACTCAAAGCATCTTGACAGAGTAAAACAAAATAGCAGATTTAAAATGTGCATTGTGTGAATAAAATCATAGACAAATAAAGAGCTCCTACTTAATCTAAATCTTTTGAAAATCTCCTCATATATCACTGCTAAGGCAAAGAATTTCCACAATTGTGATGAGGTTATTTTTATCAAATATGTATAAGAAGGGAAGAAATTGCAACAAAAAAAAAATGATCTAAGAAAGTACTTGATAATGTAGAGTGAGGCTGTATGATTACAGCCTCAAGAGAAAAAGTAATAGTGGTGATAAAACAAAATGAAGCAGCTCAATAAAAAAATCAAAATTCAGAGAGAATCCAGAAATTCTTAAATTGTTGGAAAGTGAAATTATTATTAGACAATCATGTGTGCTCTTAGAAGCAAAACAAAACAAAAACAACAAAAAAACCAGCACCAATTAACCTAATTAACTCTGACTTAGATGAATATATTTAAACTATCTTCGAGCCTTTGTCATTTTATTTTAAGGACCATAAAACCATGTGGCAAAGCAGTTGCAATCAAATAAATTGAGTGCATGCATAAAATGCATCTACAATTAATGGTAAACTACATGAGCCTGGTAGTAAATATAAGGTACTGATTTCAGAGATGAATTTTGAGACAGAACAATTCCCATGGAGTTTAAATGTGAGAGCTTCTCTTAGCAGTTGGAGTTTAGCTGCCCTGGAATGCAAGGATAGTTTGATTAAATGGTAGCTAGCGGATCATAGTGCTCAGATTCTGAGAGAGGCATAATTACAAGCTCTACATTTGCAAATTGGGGAATTAAGAATGAGGAAAGAAGTATAGAAATACTTTTTTAGTAATGTATATTTAAAATTTCAATCTTAAAATTTAATTAACACTGGAGCTAACATTGAACTAATATTAGAGGATAATTATAAAATGTCACTCTTCTTTATGCTAAATGCCATGATATACCACACTAGAAAACAGTACAGTTTTCTATGCACTTAGTAAACAAGCAAGTCAGATTTCACAACCAGTATGGAAATCTTAAACCTTTAAAGTTACAGGTTAAAGAATATCAGTGCTTCTAGTATAAGCAAGGCTAATGCTCCAAGAAATGAAACGTTTACTAAATCATTTGAAACAATGCAAGTGAAAAAGTTTTGAAAATACCAAAATGCTACATAAGTGAAAATAGTTGGAGAGGATGATGAAAGAGGTGGAATGTAGGAGTTGTAGTAGTAGTAGGAGAAGTAGAAAAGTTTGTGAGGGGGGAGTTCTGAAATATCCCCTGTGACTGTAGATATACCAGTTAACCGTGTTGATGCCTCCAAAATTTTTCATCAGCATGTGTAAATGCTTAAAAGGTTAAAGAATTCCGTTTGAAACAGGGTCATTCTGGCTTGATTAGCATTACGGATTATGCAGGGTTAGGTATTGCACACAAAGGTAGTATGTTCACTGTGCCAAGAAGATTTTAGGGAATTATATTTTCATTCTTTATCTATTCAAATTGTCAAATCATAGATTCTCTGAACTTCACCAATTTCCCTTTTAGCATGTTAGAGTATTTCTTGCCATTCACCATGAAATATTTTTTTATAATAAATATTTGAATGTCTTTTAAACCATAGAAAGAATGTTAGGTGAATGAGAGAATTAGTTCCATTTCAAAACTATAGAATCACAGCATGTTTTAGAAACTCCCTCAGTCCTTACCGCAGCTTTTGTATATAGGATGATATGTGAAGAAAACAAAATGTTGAAAATCAGGAAGTACTGAATGCTGAAAGAATGGCCAGGCACATCAGAATTAACATAAAAAATGCAGGCTTGTTTTGTCTTGTTGGCCTTGATGACTGGCACCCAAAAGCATATTATTGCTCTTTGTGAGACTTAGAAGTAGGATACCCAAACCAATGAGATAGCTCTAATTCAGTTGTATACCTACAGTTTCTATTATTTAACAGAGTTTCCAGCCGTATTGGAAATGGTTGTAGGTGTGTGTAAGCATTTGTATTCAAGTTATATGTGTATTTTAAGCAATTTTTTAATCTTTCTGTTCACTTGAAAGTTTATCATACTCTAAACCAAAAACCTTTTTCAGAAAGAAAGAGGGAGAGAGAGCGTGGAAGAGGAGGAAAGAAAAAGAGAAAGGAAGGGAGGGAGGGAGAGGGGAAAGGAAGGGAGGAAGAAAGAAAGAAAAAGACTTCAGAGTTAAAGACAAAAAGAAGTATGGGGTAAGTTGAGAAGTAAATTATGAATGCTTTAATTGTTTTGGTCCCTAGGAAATGAAATCAGATTTTCTAAAGGGGCCCAATTTCACTCATTTTTGTGCTTTGATCCACTGATTAACATTTGCAGCCACTAACTCACTGTCCTGGTGGAGGCGACTGTCAGTTCGTGCTGCTTCCAGGGCCTGGCGCAGTTTCCAGCTGTGGATGCAGACAGATCAAAGCGTATGATGGACTCTGTACAACACAGTCTATCTGGAATACTAATAATAGTCTGTACTACTTGTAAAGAATCAAGTCATTTTTCTCCACTCCTTCAAATAATCAGGGTTTCCTTGTACATGCTATTAATTGATTCAATATGCAGAAGGAATGTCTGAACTTTTCCCATGCCTTACACTTACTCGTTTTTTTATAATATACATTAGTCTACCTCCAGAGGTTGTTTTAATTCAAATCAGGTTTTTTTGTCCATAAAAATGGAATGGATACAACTTCTTATGTTTAGCTTTATGTACTCTGTAATTTCTTATTTTTTTATAATTGTTATATGCATGCCATTGCCCACCTTGTTCAATTTCGTAGCTACTTAACTTGCTTACAGGAGAATTTAGTTATCCATTTTGATAAATATGGAGATTTTTACTATGGATCCATTAGAAAGATTCCTCGGTTCTATTAGAACCTTCTTAAGGTTTTGAACCCTAAAGTTCAAAGCCTTCACTAATGACTGACAATGATTTTCAGGCTTGTCATACTATGAAAGACTGAGGTTTATTGCTTTTAGCTTTTATTTTAAATGTGATAATATGTGTGTGTATTTTTTTTTTAATTTTCTTCCTTTTATTTTGTTCCTATTTTACCCTTCACACGTTTATATGTTTTTCTCTTTTCAATAAATTGTGGAGGTTTTCAGCTAAAAACTGTTTCTGTTCTCCTTGATTCTTCTAGGAGGAGGCTTGTAGAGTATAGAAGATACATCCTAATATCTTCAGAAGGTAAAAAACACAAGAAGGTAAAAAGCTTAACAGTATCAACTTTTCCAATTCCTAGTAAAAGGAGCATTTATTAAACACCTAAGATGTGCAAGAGCTGTCTGGTTTGAGGGTGAGAGGGCATGGAATTAAATAAAAATTGCACATATATTTATTTACTACTGCTTGCATATACCCTTGCATATAGAATAGGTCCTTTAAACTTTCTATATGTCAAATGAGTAAAGGGGAAGATCTTGCCTTGAGTGTTATGAACAACGGAGATTTACAGGGTTAGTGAATTTATATTCCATGAAAAATGCAGTAGGACAATTTCCTTTTGTCTTCAAAAAAGGCTTTGACTCTTCTCACTACAAATCTCACTTCTAGATTTAAGATTCTATCTGGCTGAAAGAGTTTAACTCCGGAGTGTTCTCTAGTTAGTTGGCATTTCATGTTTGACACAATTATGTGTTTTTCTTCTGTTTTTCAGTAGAATGATGAGCATGATAGAAAAAAATTGCCATTGAATTCTTCCCTAAAATAATGTCAATTGGGTGGAAACATTTCAAATCAAAATGCAGAACTCCCTATGATGATTTAATTTAAGATCATGGAGTATTTCAGTTTACCACTGTTTCCTAGGGGATGCATTGCAAATTTGTTGCTTCTATTTTTCAGTGGCCAGATGGACAATAGAGAGCCACTTTCATGTTCCTCTGTTTCACAAGAATTACTGGAGAGCAGCAAAATGCAATGTTCCTCACTTCTTGGCTAGAGTGTGGGAGAGGAAGCTGAGTACATTCTGCATAATGAAGCATGGCTGTGGCTCAGTGAAGCATAGAGAGAAAGGGTTTGTAAACTCCAGCACATTTTTGCTAGTTAAAAATCTGGACAATTAAGGAAATGGACATAAAAAGGTTAAAAATCATTTACTCTTTAATGTATGAGGAATGGTAGACAATGTATGATTGTTCTGAAGCTGGCTATATTAGAATATAAGAGTAATATTAGTAGTCTTCAGTGTTATCTTCCTAAAGATCTTTAAGAACAATATACATATTCATATTTTTGAAATAGTGCTGTCACCTTTAAAACCACTATTTCTTTTTATAAGGAATGCCGTTTTATCGGAGTTGAAAAAAAATCCTCCACCAAAACTGCATGCTTTCTGATCATAATTCAAAACATGACACCATTAATATTTTAAAAGTTGGTAATATAATAAATATTTTAATATTAAACACAGAAGTCCCTTTAGTATGATTATGGCTAATACATAATGGAAGAGACAATATATATCTAATTAAAATCAATTCAAAATTAATATTCTAATACCCTTCTGAGACTCATCTGTTATGTATGTTAATATCATGTAATAGATTATAAAATAGGGCAGAGACGATTTTCATTTTGGAAAAATCCTTGAAACGTTGTTCATTATTAAAAGATGGAATTTTTTCTTATTTGGTTTCATAGTGATGAAAAAATGCTTAAAGGCACTTGAAGTTTTGAGGGGATAAATTGTCTTCCAGAAGCTAAAAACACAAGTCAAAATTATGCACAAAATGTCATCTTTTATAACCAGATATTATCATTAAAAGTAGGAATATTTAGAATTACCATATTCTAAATTACATAAGCAGAAAAGATAACAAAAAACTTGAAGTTATAGGCTTTTTGAAAATAAGTACTCCATGTCTTTATTATTTAGTCTCTGAAGTAATTATCTCATGTAATATATTTAAGATAAAGATGATAGCACATGGGATGGTTGAAGGTGGAGCTAGGTAGATTTGCAGATGTTTAAAAAACTGCAATACTGTTAACAGTCCTATTTATTGTGTACTTAACATGTGCGCATCACAGTTTTAAGTGTTTTTCATGAATTAACCCATTCAATTCTCACCACAACCCCAAGAGATAGGCCTCAATTTTACCCCTATATTACAGCTAAGGAAACATCAATAATAGAGGTTACATTCTTTCAAATACTGGCAGCCTGGATCCTGAATCTGTGCTCTTGATGACTAAGCTACCAAGAGTAGGGTTATGGCATCATTGTCAATCTACAAGGAGATTCGGGGTCCCTACTTACCTTGCATGGGCTAGCATTTTTACCCACTCCCTGATATATTTGGAAGACTGACTCATCAGCTTTTCACATGGCACATTGTTGAGCAACCTGATCTAATAAAAATGTTCTTAGGTTGAACATTTGAGCTGCAGTTAACAAAATTAATTACTATAGACACACTTGTAAAAGTCTAACTGCAAAAGTATACTAGAGTCAATTTTAGAATTTAATTTGGCAATATTTGCCAAAATTTTAATATATTTGAGGCGTTTTCTCATCTATCTGGAGAGAAATAATCCTAATGGACAAGAAAAGTGACAGGCAAAAGTTTTTTTCATAAGAGGGAGGCATAACTAACTAAACCACTCTTTTTCATGACCTGAGAGGGAAGAACCTGACTTGGTTCTGGGGTTCACTGTTGGGGAACTTTTAGGTACATTCCTAATAGAGAGTAGCAAGTCAACAGATTTCTGACAGACACAATCAAATTCAGTAGGGAAAGCAATGTACTTTGCTTAACATTCTTTTTGTATGGGAATCCTGGAAGATTACTACCACAATTACAGGCACATGTTCATCAATTTGGTATGAGTTAAAATTCAGGTCATGAAAAAGAGTGGTTTAGTTAGTTATGCCTCCCTCTTATTCCCTTAGTTCTCAGTACTTACCCTATATTATTAATTCCTGCTCTGAAGTATTGACTCCTAGAAGTGAGCCTTCTCTTCCTAATAAGGGCCTTCAGGGAAAAGGATAACTTTTGTTTACCATGATATAGTCAGAACCATGTATATATGAGGCACCCAATAAATATATGACTGGATGGATGGATGGATGGATGATCGGATGGATGAATGAAAGGAGGGATGAATGCATAGATATCACTAAAGAAGATGTAACTTTTTTTCTTCTGTTCAACTGCATATGAGCATGGAGACAATTCTTTCACTTAAGGACAGAATCTCTTAATTCAGTAAAAGGAAAATACCTTTCAAAATTGTCTGCAAGAAGCAAAACCGCTGGCTCCAAGATACTTTTTGGAAACTGAAAAAAATGTGACATGCTGCGGGTGCAAAAGCTGCTCATAACTTAATAGACGCTGTATGCAAATCATATAACCAGTGGGAGAACCCAAGTATTAAGAACAATGATAAAAATAATATAACAACAATAATAACAACCAATTAAATTAGTTGAGTTGGCTAGAAAAGGTAGAATCAAATTATTTAAGTAAAACTTTTATTTGACCCAAACAACTGGTACTAGGTAGAGGAGAGATTGAAATCAAGCAGGTTGTCGTGTAGGGTGGCAGTTTTCATTAGGGCTTGATTTTGCCTCTCTACCCTCCAAGGAGACACTGGCAATATCGTAAGATGTTTTTTATTGTCACAACTCTGGGAGGTTGTTCTTGGCATCTAGTGAGTAGGGCCGGGGATGCCACTACACATGCTGCCACGTGCGGGACAGCCCTTAAAACAAAGAATTACGTGGTCCAAAATGTCAATAGTGCTGAGGCTGTGAAATCCTAGTGTAGTATGTAGGAATCAATTATTTGTTAAAGACTTCCATTCTTCAAGTAGGCAGTTTAGGTCCTGAGTGCCCAAATGACACAAGTAATAATAAGTGTCCTAAGCAAAATTTTCAAATACTCTTCCCTTCCAAGCATTTCACCTGAAACTCTGGTTAATATCCAAAGAAAAGATCTTCTTGGAAATTTGATCTTAAAGACCTAATTTATGCCAAAATTTGATTCACCTATGTTTTGAGAGAAAAAAATATACATTATAATAAGCCAATGGTGGTTATTTGCCTGATATATTTGTGTTTAGATTGTACATTAGTTGTACAGGAGTGACTAAATGGATGCCAATATTTCAAGTGTTGTAACATATCTAAGATATTATTACTCTTTTTATTTATTTTAAAAGATATCTGTAATAGTTTTCTATTGCTGCCATAACACATTAACACAAGCATAGTGGCTTAAAATAACACAAAATGTAAGATCTCATAGTTTCTAGGTCAGAAGTCAAGTGGGCACCACTGGGTGTTCTGCTTAGGATCTCACAAGGCAGAAATGAAGGTGTTCCCAGGGCTGCACTCCTTATCAGAGGCTCTGCAGAAGTATCCACTCCCACCTCCAAGCCTTTTCAAGTTGTTGGCAAATTCAGATCCTTGCAGTTGTAGGACTGAGCCCCTGTTTCTTTGCTGGCTGCAGCGGGGCTGGTCTCTACTCCTGGAGGCTGCCTGCCTTTTTTTTTTAATTCAATTTTATTGAGATATATTCACATGCCATATGATCATCCAAAGTATACAATCAATTGTTCACAGTATCATCATATAATTGTGCATTTATCACCCCAATATATTTTTTGAACATTTTCCTTTTGCCAGAAAAAGTGAAAATAAGAATAAAATATAAAAGTAAAAGAATACACAAAACACCCCCCTCCCACCATATTTTTCATTTAGTTTTTGTCCCCATTTTTCTACTCATCCATCCGTACCCTGGATAAAGGGAGTGTGATCCACAAGGCTTTCACAGTCACTTTGTCACCGCTTGTAAGCTACATTGTTATATAATCGTCTTCAAGTATCGAGGCTACTGGGTTGCAGTTTGATAGTTTCAGGTATTTCCTTCTAGCCATTCCAAAGCATTAAAACCTAAAAAGTATTATCTGTATTGTGCATAAGAATGCCCACCAGAGTGACCTCTCAACTCCATTTGGAATCTCTCAGCCACTGAAACTTTATTTCATTTCATTTCACATCCCCCTTTTGGTCAAGAAGATGTCCTCAATCCCATGATGCTGGGTCCAGATTCATCCCCGGGAGTCATATCCTGCATTGCCAGGGAGATTTACAACCCTGGGAGTCAGATCCCACATAGAGGGGAGGGCAGTGAATTCACCTGCCAAGTTGGCCTAGCTAGAGAGAGAGGCCACATCTGAGCAACAAAGAGCTGCTTGCCTTCTTAATCTTGCTTTCCATGTGGTCACCTCCAGTGATCAGAGTTGAGTCACTCTGAAACTTTGAATCTCTCTGGCTTCCTTTTCTGTCACATCTCTCTGACCCTAGCTGGAGAAAGTTTTCTGCTCTTAAAAGCTCGTGTGATTAGGTTGGGTTTACCTAGATAATCTAGAAAAGTCTCCCTATTTTAAGAGTTGTCACTTTAATTATATCTGCAAAATCCCTTTTGTCATGTAAAGTAACGTATTCACAAGTTTCAGGGACAAGGTGGGTCCTAGGCATTTGGTGATGATGGGGATGGGACATTCTGCCTGATACACCCCCATTTATTATTTTTTAAAAATATTTTGGAAATCAGGACAAAAGTTTTGATAGCTCTCAAATATTCATAAAACCTAGGTATGTTTAGAACACTTATACATACCAATGTGTTTGACTCACTACTAAAAGAAGATTTTAATGTTTTCAATAGGAAAGCCATTTGAGGGGTATCTTATCACAATACTGAAAATAAGTGATTGTCCTGACACAGAATAAAATCATCTAAATGTAATATTTGATTATTTTACCCTTTGTCCCCCATGAACAATCCACTGTCATCCAGGATACCAAATTAGGATCCCCAAATATGGTATGAATTCTGTCTGCAGAAGACTTCGGTGAGGAATTCTCTTCTCAACCAAGAATGGAACTCTTGAGGCCAGAGTAACTTCCAAAATCATGCAGGTGAATGGAGGTGAAAATATCAGGAAGAAAATAAGGAAGATAAATGGGGAAAGAGCTATGTGACAGGAAGATGCAGTCTGGATATAGATAATATGAAGCACAAAAAAATGAGGTCAAAATTGGAGTTGTTGATTTCTACATGATCACTAATTAAATTTTCTTGCTCTCTCAAGCCTATCTGGCTCCCAGAAAACTGAAAATATATTTTTTTTTTTGAAAATCTCATCAGTTGATTATGACTTTTAAAAAGTAAGCAACAACAGAATTTTTAAAATGTAAAAATTGTGATAAAAATGAATTAAATAACCAGTCTCATATTGTAGCTGAAACCCGTGATGTTTTCTCTTTAACTTTTAAATAGAACACCAAAGTAAGTGTAGCAATTGCCATAGAAATATGTTTTAAAATCATACTTATTAAGATTTATTTTACACCACCACATTTCGGGGGGGGAGGGGCAGGTTGCCAACTCTAGCCTTCTGAAACCGCCCCACATCGCTCTAAACATTTCCTACAGCTTGTCAGACTTTCCTAGCTCTGTTTGGTGATTGATAGGCATTTTAAACAAGCAGACGGATATGGCAGTTGACAATCAGAACTCACTGATTATTCACTGCAGTAAGCACCCCTGTGCTGTTTGGATTCTGATGAAATTAGGAATAAAGTGTGTGATCAGAATCATTTATCAAGCAAAATTGACAGGACAACTGTATATCCAGGCTACCACCACCTCTGGAGCACATGATAAAGCCACAGGCTCTGGGAGGTTTCTGCATAGAGTCCAATTATGATGGTGTGGTGATCACTGAAGATGGATGAAAAGCGGGGAGGCACAGTGCTGTGGCATGTTTCCTACTATGGATGGTCTTTCGTGTAATCTTGTTTGGTTTTGAATTTTTATAGTTGACAATCATCCTGGATATCAGTGCATTGCAGGAAATCATTCACTTATACATGTGACAACTTTAGGACCTAGAAAAGCACTGAGGAACTGGTTTAGGGGTTTAGTGGAAAGAGCAATGTATCTCTCTGGTCAGCATGCCTTTGTGTTTTTAATTCTGCCTTCCAATATTTCTAGACTATCTCAAGTTCATTTATCTTATGTTTAAAATAAAGGGTTCACCATGCTATAGAAACTGTGGTGAAATTTGTATGCAAATCCATCATTTAAAAGGCACCATGGAAACACACAAAAAGAAATGCCCCCCCCCCACCGATTGTAAAGATATGAACTATAAAAATTACTACAGAACTATCTGAAATAGTGAAAATTTTGAAACAAATTGTCAGCTAAGGAGGGGTAAATATGTATATTATGGCATATATACAATTCATTGGGATGTTATGTAGTCATTAAAATGATGGTTATAGAGTCTATGTTAAAGAAAAAACAGATCATACCAAGTGAAGAATACCCACGTGTTCACTTTTAAGATCACAGAAAAGAATACATCAAAATATTCCATATAAATTGAAAGGGAGCATGCAAACGGAAAATATTTGTAAGGGCAAGTATAGGTAATTTTATTTTCTTAGAAAAATTATCTTTCATGCAATTTTAACATTGTATTTATAATTTTAAAAGTGATAAATTATAAAATGCAATAGCTAAGCTAAATAATCAGCAAATTTCAGTTTTAAAATACAGTGAGTGACCTGCTTGGCTTGTCCTAGCTTCAGTGTGATTGAACTGAGCCCTCAGAGGATGCTTGGGTAGAGGCTTTCTCTGTCTCAGTGCTTTACCCTCGTAGGGTTGGATTCGAGCCAAATGCGCTTTGGTAGCAGCAGCTCCAGCTTCTCCAGATGTTATGTTCCAGGTGCTTTAGTAAGAATGGGGAGCCTTGGTACCCTTCATTGGCTCCATCAGATCATCTGTCCTTTTCTGCACCATGGCTGTGATCTGGGGGAGGGAGTGGGGAAGGGAATGCACCAATGGACTTGGACTGAGGCGACATGCTGTCCTCCTGGAGTTGGGGGTGAGGGCTGGGAAATCAACTTTACCTAAAACAGTTGGGCTGAGAGTGAGAGAAGAGTAAATTACTCAAACAAAATCACAGACATTTTACCATAAGAAGACAGCATGAAGATTGGGTGGCAAAAACAACCATAATCACACTACCTGGTGCCTCACATAGAAGCTGGCACAAAGCAAGAACTCAATAAATATCTGTGACATGAGTGAATGAATAGGGGCTCACAGAAAAGTGTGTATTTAAAATGCCTTTGAAGCTTGATGGTTTTAATAATACGAAGTCAAAGATATAAATAAATGTGCAGTGACAACTATCAATGCAAGATTAAAAATAAATCAAAAACTTAAAAAAGTTATTCACATACATCAACAGTAAACAATTTTATTCTGTAAGGTAGAGAAAGGAGTAAACCAATATATCTGATTTTCAAGCGCAGTTTATGTGTAGAATTAAAATGTGGTGGTTTTTCTGGAGAGTATTAGGCAATATGTAAAAAGAGACAGAATATCTTTGATGTAGAAATCCCACTTTGGTTAAATATCTCAAGAAAATAATTCCAAATGTAAAAATAATCAAGTTTTACAAAGAAAAGTGATAAAAGCAAAAAGAAAGAAAAAGGAAGTCAGTGGTGATATATCAGAAAAGAAGAGAGAGAGAAATTATAGAAATGGTATTCTGCCTTTAAAATAAAAATGCATAAATTAGTGAAAATTCTTACGTGAGATAAAATCATTTTAAAATACAAAATAAAATTGAGTTCAATTTAATTACAATTTCATAAGAATTCTGCTTGAAATGATTAAAATCAAAAGAGGGTTTAGGGGATATTAAATGGTTGATAGTTTATGGTAAAGGTAGTTTTTTTATATTTTCCTTTTCATTTTTATTAATATTTTATGGTAATGTTATGAAATGCATATGATAATGTAAATGATATATAATATAGTTCAAAGTGGTGGGATGATCAAATGTCCAGTAATATATAATAATTCCAAAAAAGTTTCTTTTGCCTCTTTTCTTTTCAGTTTGGGGAGAAGTGACAGACGTGATTTTCTTCCCTTGAGCCCTAGTTATTAATACCATCCTTAGTCTCACTAATACTCAGTCATCTATAAGAACTGCTTCCGTTTCTTAGCTTTTTACCTTCAGCTGGAAGTTTCTTTGCTTCTGTATCAGATCAAATATACTGAATGAGAGTAGAAATGGTTTCAATTTTAAAATTAAGCTTTGTTTTCTTCCCTATCATATTCCAGGTTTACTCAACACAACCAGCACCACTTCTCCCTGTCACAAGCAGGAAAGACCATAATATTTTAAATTACTGCAAAAGAATTTTTCCAAGTACTAGATAATAGTCTATATTTTTGCATACATCTCAATTTTCCTAGGGTTCAGGTAACCACAAAAGCAGCAGACAATGCTGATTTGCTTTATCTGTGGTCATGAGGAGCAGAGGTAGCACTGGTGTAGATCACCAGAAAACCTAATGCAGCCCATAATATACAGCTTTCCTGTACTCAGTCACTTCTACCAGTCAATATGTTAGCCAAGCAGACGGACCCAAGGGCCATCTTCTCATTTCCCTTTTGGCAGTCTGTAGAGAATGCAAACGGGACATTAAGGCAAGGAGGTGAAAGAGAAAGCCAATCACTTCTCGGGATATCCAGTCCCTAATGATCCAGAAGTAGCTATATTTTCATCTTGTTGCAACCATAACATATTTGAAGATACAAATGACAAGAAATCATGTTTGTTTGTTTTTTAATTTTATTTTTTATGGTAGCTTTTGACTTAAAGAGTTTCTTTTATATGCCTGGGACAATATGAATACTTGAAGTTAGAGAAGAGAATGGAAAGATCCTTGTTTCTCAGGGCCTTGAAATCAATTTTTATAATTGCTTTACAAATCATAATATAATCACAAGTAATTGCAATTTAATTGAATCATATCCTGCTGATGGTGCATCTCACAGTTCCATTTGCCCTAGTGCCTCAACCCTATCTGGTTACAGTGAAAAAACCAACACCATTCTACTGGAATTTGGGTAGATGCAGATGTGGCTGTGGCTTCCCCATGCATTTGAAGAGCAATGAAATTGTGCCCTCATCATATTTCTTAATGTTTGAAAACCACATTCCGGAGTGTAAAACTGAATGTTAGAGTTTTCTCTCAAATCCAATAAAGGGAATACCTTTATACCAGAAACTATTGCATTTTAAATAATATTCGTTTTGAAAACATAATTTGAACATTAAACATGTTAAAAACTATACACGGTTTTATGAAAACTGTTAATTACAGGAAAAAATTGGTAACGATGAAGTAAAAGTATATTAGATGAAAGACTACTAAACCTGGAGAACCCTGGAGAACCAAGGGTAAAACTTACTCTACTTAAAATTATTCAGCAAAATAACAGAATATGGAGTAGGGGACCAAAATAGGATGCAAATGATAGCAAATGAACATAACTGAGTAACAAATGAACAACATAACCACATGATGAAGGTAAGAATGAAAGAGCTAACAGTTTTGGAAAGCAACATTTTGACTATATAGTGCAAGTCTACACACAAAAAAGATTGTGCATATTGTACTCCAGTGAATAAATTTATATTCACATGGGTATGGGTAAAAATTCAGAATCTACATACATACTAGGGTTAAATAAGCATGTAAACATATTGTGGATAATTAAAGTCTCATTTCTTAGTTTCAGAAAATGGATTTACAAATAAAGAAAAAGGGCAGGCTAAAATAAACACTGTGGTATTGGATTGGAATTGGAAGTATCAGTCTGAATTCATGGTTTTTAATATTTATACAGATGGATAAATAAATAATTAAATATAGGTGTTTGTATATGGGTCTTTTGTAATAAATCCGTATGTTTCTTAGCTCTGTCCTCTAAGAGGGGCCTCTGGAAGCAGTGATCCTCCATAGTAATGAGCACACCTAGAACTCAGATCTTAATTTCTAAGTACCATTTCCCAATAAAAGGAACCAGGACCCTTTAGAGAAACTGTTGATTCCAAGGCTAGGGCAGGGAAAATACTAATGAGTGTGATCTACCTTTTGTTCTCAAAGGAAGTGCTCAAAAAATGGAGGGAATATGTTGAAAGGCTACAGAAGCCAGCATGAACCACTCCCAACAGTCAAGTCTGGGACAATTTGAGTGGGAAAATAAATAATGATAGTAATGGATTATAACCTACAGAATAAAATAAATGTCTACATTTATAACCTAAATGACTGAATGGGTGGAAGGGACAGCTCCTCTTTACAATGGAATTTCAGTTAATGAATAAAGAAGGAATGATGGGTGAACAGTGTGTGGACAATTTTTGCAGCTTATGTGTAAGTTTAAAATTATTTCCAAAAAAAAGTTTAAAAATAAATGTCAAATAAAGAAGAAATACATATGATAAGGCTACCATTTTGTGTTATTAGATTTAGCTGGAAAAACAGGAAATCTTTCCAGAGAAAATATATGAAATGGCATGGTAGGAAAAGCAATAGATAAACCTGTATTACAGCCCAGACTCCGTTCAGCTGATTGCAAGGCAATTAACTAAGTGAAACAAAGGGTGCCATGTTTATACATAAGAATCATTATTTTCACCGTTCTAAATTTCATGTAATCTCCAATTCTAGAAAATTAGTTGCTATGATAACTGATGCTACCCAGTTAAGAATCCCTATAGAATCTAGTGATCACAATTAATTTATATTTGAAGTATTAATACACTTTAGAAAACGTGTTTTGAAAAGACTTGAATGTGAGTTCAAGAATTTTTTTATAATAATTTTATATAGTCTATTATTGGATGAATCTTACTGAAATAAAAATTAAAATTAGACTTTAGTTTGTATGGATCGCTTTCAGTTCAATAGAATATGAATAAAGAAACTTTGTAATGGAGTATAAATGTTCTTATGGAAAATCTGAATATATGTTTCAGCATTTAAAATATTTAATTACATATTAATTCCATAATCACTGCTGCTGGTTAAATATTTGGTAAATCTAAGTCTAAAAGAAGATGTACTTATATTTATTTTTGTATTATATTAATTATATGTATTAATATATATATATACTCCCAGATCTTCCTTCTGTCAGCACACTACATTTGCCTTATCAATAATTAATCTGAATCTCTGAGAGATAATCTGGTTCATATTTCTACTCTATTTTTTAACTGGCAGTATGAACTGGATTGACTAATTTTTTTATTTTAAATGTATATTTCCTTGAAGAAAAATATTCAGAGCCTACCACTTCCAACATGTTTGACTATTAGTTGCATTTATTAATTTGCAGCATTTATTAATTCATATTACTTAGTATAAGAATATTGTTATAGCATATATTATATACATGATAGAAAGGATTTTATGTAATAGAAAAGTATATCACAAACCTAATAATATCTCTTACATGTGCATACATTTATAAGGTATAGAGAACCACAAATTAAACCACTCTGGAGGATTAAGTGGGATATTAAATGTTTGCTTTAGAAATATTGCTTAAGTTGCAGTTTGGGGCCACACTCATAGCTGCTAACCTTGTTTTTATTCTTTCTGACTTGAAAATGTTGAAGTATTTGGTAGATATCCCCCAAGGTTGCCAGAAAGATAAAACTAATCCTTATTTCAAATATTACTTCTGTGAATATATTTTAGTTTTTTGTCCCTATCCATTAAATAGAAGAAGAGGATATGGGCAAGAACGCGTACATGCATGGTTTGAAGGAAGTTTCTTTGTGAAACTAAATTAAAAGACATTTTATTTAACTGAATTTTAAATAGCAATAGAAAACAATCCTATAATCAAGCAGAAAGTAGTGAAAAAGAGTGTCTTCAGGGTACATCATCAAATGCTGACTTGTTGAAAAGAAGGCATTCTAAGAAGCCCACCAAGAGCCATGTAAGTTAAAAAAAAACACATCAAGAATAGGTAAAAAGCAAGTGGATTGCAACAGTTAACTTCAGTAGGTAAAATACATTACACATCTGATGCCCAGGAGAAAGGGTTTTGCAACTTCTTTGGTTGGTGATATAGCTTTTATGACACCATGATACCCACTTGCACTGAGTCCAGATATATAAAATTCTTAAAGCTATCAATCAAATTTAAAAGTCTGGCCCAAAATCCCGCAGGCTCAATGTTACATTTCCCCACATTTGTCAAACCCGCTTATATTGAATTTCTACTTACATCAACCTATTAGTTTCACAAGCTATGAGGCTTTTTTATATGGCTTTATACCCCTTCCTGGTGCCACAGAGAGGGGGCAGGACGACGACGGAGCAGACACGACCAATGTGTTTCCTACGTATATTGAATTACTTTGCTTTCTCTAAATTTCTGCCTGATCTCAGGAAATTAGATATATCATAAGCTTGTTTCACTTTCTTTAGGACTAAAGCAAAGTTGAGTGACATTGTGATGATACTGAACTTGATGAACTATGTAGCTGTTCTTATCTGTCATATCTTAATTTTGAAGATAGCTATTTAAAAGAAAATCTTGCAAGTGTTTCAGGATAACTTTCCTTTCTTAAACAAAAAAAGTAACAGTGAATGAATTTACTTTATTTTCAGATTGTAAAATGTGGTTTGTTTTTAATATATGGGACATATATTGCAGAGAGTCTGTCTTGGGATTATGTTTGGCACTAAAGACCATAGAGTGGCTGTAAAAGACAGGATCTTATAAAAACGTGGACATTGATATCACAGTAATTTCTTGTTCAACTATTCTAGGGTAGGCACACTTAAATTTACTTTTATTACACTGAAAGAAGAAAAGTTTCTTCTATTGTGCTTTGCCTGATTGAAAGAAAAACTCTTTAAAAAGTTTTCCTAATACCACGTAGTTTCCATGCCCAGAAGGGATGTTTACAGTTGGACTCCATGTATTGGATATCATTTGACTTATTTCTTTGATTTGCCTAAAAAGTGGCTGTTGTACTGATTACAGATTAAAATGGGGATTTGTGATATGGATTAGGGAAATAAAAGTTCCGGAACTACTCTACAATTATCAAAATTAATGGTTCCACAGAACATAGTTCAGCATTAATGCATTATAGAGACAGTATATTTCTAGAGGTCCCTTAGCCCAAGTCTCTACAACCTCAATTGAGACTGACCTGAAAAAGGACAGCTAGAACTATGAAAAGCATAAAAGGATATCTATATATCATTGTGAATAAAGAAACTGAAAATTCAGAACTTCATGATTTTAATCCTGCCTCTATCACTCTGGAAAAATTCTTAATCTCTATTTACTTTTCATTTGCTTAATGGGGATGAAAAATATCACCATGATTACTCTGAAGAATATTAAGATACTGCATGTAAAGGATATAGGATACTGCTTGGAAATTAGCAAGCAATCAATAAATGTTAGGTACTAGAGAATGATATATGTAGATGTATAAGTATATATATTTATATTTTATATATGCTATACATTATGTATTTTATTACATGAGTTCCTCATCTGAGTATTTAATATCTAAGTATTTATTACTTATATAACTATCATCCAGAGTCACAAGGTTTGGGAAGAGAAAGAAATCTGATCATTATGGAAAAAATTTACTAACTGAACTTTTGTAAGTCTGATCATTCAAAATTTGCTCTCTGTTTAAAATTGCTTACTCCATCCATTATATTTAAGTATATATTTCCTGAACAGTCTCTCTAGAAACTTTACAGAGTTCACCACAAATTCTTTATAGAGAGAAGTTGTAAATCTTCCAGAAGTGATAGAATTTCTTGCAGTTGATGAAAATGATGTTGGAAAAAAATTCAAATTATAGATGAAATTATTCACAAATGAAGATCTGGATTATCTATATTGGTTAACTTACAAGAGACAATTGGAAAAAGGACAGTGACACAATAGGTGGCTATCAATGAATCAAGGGAGAACTCGAAGAAACTACTAAAACATTTTAATATTTTTAAAATGACATTATTTGTGATCATGCTCAAAGTCATGCTGAAATCAAAGATGAAGTAAAAGATATTGCACTGTGCCAGTCACACAATTCACTTGGGAAAAACATATGTCTCCCCATATCAATATTTAATTCATTATCTTCTAAGACTTAGCACTTAAACCTTACATTTTATTAAATACAAGATTAAATGAACTTATTTTCATAATATTGGCTTTATTTGTTAAGGTAAGTTCCTAATCAAAACTCTTTTCATTATTTACCAGGAAATTTTTGGTGCCCATAAAATGGACTTTTCTCTGGTACAAATTGTCCTGCTGTAGTAAAGCCCTTCAAAATACTTGAACTCAGCTCAAAAAGTGTTAAATAACGACATGGCATAACTCATGTATGGATAAAATATGAAAATCCTTTGCATTCATTGTTGAAATGACTGCTTCTAAATCCATTGATTCTTAATCATATAACAAGCATTTATGAAGTACCAACTGCTGTCTCTAATGGAACTAAGTGCAGCAATGGGAAAATATGAATAAATGAATCATAGTGCTGCATCTGTGCCATTTATGGCCTATAAGGGAGATTGAACATATAATTTTGATTTTTAAACTATACTTTAATGCAATCAGAAGAAATGCACAAATGGCATGTGATCATAGAGCAGGATCAAAGAAACAATGTTCTTTTACATAACTCAAAGAGTTAACCCCTACTGTCACCCCATGATTAGCTCCATACCCAATTTATTCCATTCATTTATTCATTCAACAAATAAATTATTCATTCAACAAATGATTTGGCCATCCGTCTTTGATGTAAGGATATCAAAGATAGATGTTGTCTCACATAGGTGAGACATACATGCACATATATTACACTATACTATGAGAATTTCAAAATTCCTAGACAACTAACTAAATCTGCCTGGAGTTGTAGAAAGAAGTTGTCATAGAGGAGGTGACATTTGGACAGTCTCTGAAAGGCCAAGTATTTTCCATCCAGTAGGTAAGAGTCTGGAGAAGATGAAGGAAGTCTTCTGGTCAGGTTGGGAAAAAATGTGCAAAGAGTATGAAAGATCAAGAGTTTAAAAAAGTTTTACCATACAAAATGATTTGATTTTGAACAGCTACCTAAGCAAAATTCATACCTTTCAGCTACTTGACCAAGTTATAAATTCCAAATTAAAGAGGTACAAATTAAATATAGACACAATGACCATTTTAACATGGCATATAAATAAAAAATAATAGACAATGGATGGCATTGATTTTTTTCATTGTGCAATTTGGGCATGGCTTTCATAAAGTGTGCTAATATTAAGTGTTCAGCTCCATAAGTCTTTTTTAATTAAATAGACACCTATATAACCACCACCCAGAAAAAGCACACAACATTTTCAGCACACATTTTCTTTATGCCCCTCTCCCGCTCTGTCCCCACCTACCCAGTAACCATTCTTCTTAATTCTGTTGTCATAAATTAGTTTTGGCTGTTTATGAAATTCATTTTTATAGAATCACACAGTATGAATACTTTTGTATTTGGCTGCTTTCAATCAAAATTGTATTTTGAGATTTGTCTGTGTCACTACTTGCATCATTTGTTTTTGCCATGGTTGTCTTATATTCCATTATATGAATATACCACAAAGTTTTTCTCCTCTCTCATGTGTTGAATATTGTTTCCAATACAGGGATTTTATGAATAAAGCTGCTATGAATACCTCGATAGCACCAGCATACATTACTGTTAGATATATACCCAGGAATGAAATAGTTGGATCATGTTTAGCTTATGTAGATATTAGAAGTCATTATTTTTAAATTAAAATTTGCTTTTACATTTTAACACTATACATAATTACTGAAAAAACAAGACAAAACAAAGCACCTACAAGATTGCTGATGATAGCTGTGCCACTTTGGATATATTACGTCCTTCAGAAAAAGCCATGTTCTTTAATGCAGTCTTGTGGGAGCAGATGTATTTAGTCTTGAATAGGTTGGAACCTTTGGATTAGGTTGGTTCCATGGAGATGTGACCCACCCAACAGTAGGTGATAATTCTGAATTATTTCCGTGGAGGCATGGCCCCACCCCTTCAGCATGGGTCTTAATTAAATCACTGGAGCCTTATAAGAGCTCAGACAGAAGGAGCTCATTGCTGCAGCTGAGAGACACAGAAAGATGTTTGGAGATGGCTGTTGAAAGCAGACTTTTGTTGACACTTTGGAAATGCTAGCCCAGAGCTTGCTCTGGAGAAGCTAAGAGAGGATGAAACACCCCAAGAGCAACATTTTTGAAGAATGCACAGGAGCTGAGAGAGGAGCTGGAACACAACCCAAGATCAGCAGACACCAGCCACACGCCTTCCCAGCTAACAGGTTTTCTGGACACCACTGGCCTTCCTTTGGTGAAGGGATACTCATGTTGATACCTTAATTTGGACATTTTCATGGCCTTCAGACTATAAAATTATAACCAAATAAACCCCTTTTACAAAAACCAATCCATTTCTGGTATTTTGCGTGACAGCAGCATTAGCAAACTGGAACAACAGCTAAGGCAGATTTTCTTATTGCCAGATATTTTTGGTTTAATCTTTGGGAAATCCCTTGACTCCTGTGCTGGTTTGAAACTGTTATGGACCCCAGAACAGCCAAGATATTTTAATTCAATCTTGGTGGGTGGAACCTTTTGATTGAATGCTTCCATGGAGATGTGGACCTGACCCATTCAGGATGGGTCTTGATTAGTTCACTGGAGTATTTAAGAGAGCTAAGAACCAACACAGATGCTGACACTTGGAGATGCTTGGAGACGCAGACAGGAGGACATTAGGAGATGCTAAGCTAAGAGATGAAGCCCAGAGTTTGCCCCAGAGAAGTTAAGAAAGGACCCCCAGATGCTTAGAGAGAAATGCCCTAGGAGAAAGAAGTGAGGATGCATAGGAGCTGAGAAAGAGGCACAAAGACAGAAGCCAAGAGACATTTTGGAGAAGGCCATTTGAAACACAACCTAGGAGCAAAGGACCAGCAGACACCAGCCACATGTCTTCCCATTGGTCTTTCTTCAGGGAGGTATCCTCTCATTGATGCCTTAGTATGGACACTTTTATGGCCATAGAACTATAAATTTGTAACCTATTAAACCCCCTTTACAAAAGGCAATCCATTTCTGGTTATTTTTTCGTAACAGCAGCTCTGGCAAACTGGAACAAATCCTAAAAGAATAATTCCATGAATATTAATCAAAAGACCCAAATTGATGAAATACCTCTCCAAAATTTTTCAGAGAATAAAATTCAGTGAGTATTTGACCAAGTCCCTACATGTCTTGAGTACCAATAAGAAAATTAGAGTTTCCTCAGATATAGGTATCTCTGAAGAATAACTACTTCCTATTATAAGGAACTTTATTTGGAGTCAAGTGATTATATATATTCCACTATAAATGTATAAGCATCATTTTATTTCCTATAAAACAGAGGCAGGAAAAGTAATGTTTTCTAATTTCACATTATCTTAGGAGAAAATATCCTTTAAAAAAAAACTGGAGAGCTTAAATAAATGCATTTTTAATACAGTATATACAAATTACTGCATCTTAATCTTCACAATACTCAATAGTATAGATATTACTATTTCTAATTTACAGATGTGAGAACTGTGACCCAGACTGGTCAAGTGGACTAACCTCAGGTTGTAGAATATTTGCCTACAATTCCAGGAACCTTTGTAAGTATCCCAGTTTTCACTCAGGTATATGTTTGCATAATTAATTTATTTATTCATCATAAGCTACACATGCAAGCAGAAAAGACGTATTCAGTTGCTTGTGCCAAGGCCTATACTAGGTTATGAAAATATGGAGTGAGTGAGACGGACTTGGCTTCTGCCTTTGTGGAGCTTACACTGTAGTGGGGATTTACATAATCTTAGACAGCCAAAATATTCATTCAGGAAACCTTCATGTGCAGGTATTTTATATTATTTTCTTTTAATTGAACTTTAATTATATTATGATCCCTAATGGACTAGTGGCAACACTTTCTGTGAGGATTTGCCTATGTCTTGGAGATATCTCAATGCCTAGCCCACACATGGAAGGCAACATCATCAACAGGACTGTGTTGGGAATGATAGAAGGTCCGCATAATGGACACACATCTGGCATTGACTGGAAAGTCCTCAATTCATTCTCCTCATTGAATGATCATTCAGAAAATTGTATCTGATTAATTTACTTCCAGCTCTTTTCTTTGTGTAATTCTGCTTTTCTTAGTTCCTACTCTAAGGCCTTTTCAGACACTGTTGCCCTCTGGGGAACATCTATTCTGCTCTTAGGTAGAGGAAACTTTTAACGTTCCTGCTGCGTTGTAGGGCAGCAAGGAATTCCGAAGTTGTTGCAGGGCCAAACGCCTAGAAACACAAGTGAGATTTTTACTTTTTCTGGTCCCACAAAATGTTGGGTGTGGGTTGCCTTAGGAGTTGGACACTTTCGTGAGTTTATCTAGAGACCTAGCACAAGATCCTCAAACTCCTACATTTCCCGAGGTCTTAGCTTTCCCAAAGATATATGCTCCTCCTATTGTCTGCTCTCCCCACCCATCACTCTGGACCCCGGGGTCTGAGTTCTCTGGTGATCTCTCCAAGTCATCCTCTCCCTTCCTCCTGTCTGAGAGAACTTCATACAGTCATAGGGTAGAGCGATTGGACTCATCATATACTTTCCATGTGGAATAAAACATTTGTTAATGTAGTAAAATACCACGCCACAATAAAACTAGCCACAAACATTCAAGAAATGTATATTACAGAGCAGACCTGACCTGCCTGGGAGGCTCCAGAGTTTGTCCAGAAGGATTCAGAGAAACTGAGTTTAGAACATGGATCTAAAGGGTAAGTAGGAAATATTCAGGTAAAATTGTTGAAAGTATACGTGATAGCCCTAAATCAGGGAGGAGGTTCTTGATTTTGAAGAACTGAAAGAGTTGGGCAACCTGTGGCTGAAGGGCAAAAATCATTAGGGAGAAAAATCATTAGTGATGTGCATATTGAAGAAGCCAGGGGCATTTGTGCAGGACTTTGTGCAGGACTTTAATGGACATGTTAAGGATTTTTTGCTCTTTGCTATAAAAATAATTGAACAGTTTTAAGGGTTTTAACCGGTGAAGTAAACTAATCAGATGTGATTTTCTGAATGATCACTCAATGAAGAGAATGAATTGAAGGGAGTACAGGATGGATACTGAGAAAACAGAGATCATTTAGAAAAGCATTTCCTTTCTAGCAGCAATGAAAACAATAATTGCACTGTTGATAGATGAGATTTGAGTGCTACCAGGTGCCAAACATGAAGTATCTTTATGTATCATCCCATTGCCCCAGATGAGGAAAATGAAAATGCAATCAAATGCTTCAAACCCAAGCAATTTGATGCCAGAGCTCACATGCTTAGTAAGTGCAGTATCTTCTTAATTACCCTGATAAATAATTGCAATAAAATATTTTCAGTTTCACACCCTTGTAATCAATAGCAGGCACCTATAAGGCAGCTATCAAGAATTTAAAATAAAGGCTAGAAAATGTAATTTGTCTTCATGTAAATATTAAAATAGCTAGAATGTAAGCCCAACGAGACATACTGGAAAATTAACTTGCAGCTTTCAGAAATGTTTTTAGCAATATGGTAGACGGAATTATGTACCACAATTTAGACACGTTCTTAATTTTAATCCACATCCCCGTGAGTGTGAACTCGTAAATAGGACCTCTTGAGAATATTGTTTTTAGTTAAGGTGTGGCCAAATGAAGCAGGGTGGGCCTTAAAGACTGGGACTGTATAACTTACCAAAAACCGGAGTGGTCAATGATCGTGACTAAATGTACAAATATAAAACTGTTCTTGCATGTAGGAGAACAAATGGATGTCAACCATGAGGACTGTTGGAAAAGGGGATGGTAGTGGGGAAAAATATAATCAAAGCAAACTGGAGTCTATGGTCAACAGTAACACTGTAATATGCTTCCATTAAATGTAACACAGGCAATATACCAAAGTTAAATAAGTATGAGAGGGGGCTATAAGAGAGGGATATGGGATTCTTGGTAGTGGTGGTGTTATCTGACCCTACTATTGTATTGTATAATATTTTATTTTTCTTTTTATTATCTTTTTTATTATTTGTTAAGAAAACACTTTTTTTTTGTAGTAATCAATATATCCAAGTGCTGACTGTGGTGATAAATGCACAACTGCATGATGATACCATGAACAACTGATTGTATACTGTGGATAATTATATGGTATATGAATATAGCTCTATAAAATTGTATGGAAAAAATATAAACAGGGATAAAAGTGCTGGAGAAAACATGGAGAGAGAGATGTATGTATTTACTGTTGGTTAGGAGGCAGAATGGTATAGCCTTTCTGGAGGACAGTGGGGTGGTTCCACATGAAGTTAAGCATGTGGGTGCCATAATGTCCCACAACCTTATTAGGGGGCATTTACTTGGAGGATCTGAGAACAGGCACATGAATGGACATTTGCACACTGGTGTTTATGGAGAAAGTATGCATGATTTGCAATGGGTGGAGGTGGCCTAAGGGTACATCGACTGAGGAACAGAACGGTGAACTGTGGTGTGTGCATACAATGAAATACTGAGCTACTGCAAGAGGGAATGAAGCTGTGAGACACAAAATGGGGTGAATGGAACTTGTAGACAGTATTTTGAGTGAACTACACCAGAAACAAAGGCAAACACTATATTGCCTCACCAATATGGTCTACCTACAACGTGTAAACTCAGAATTGAACCTTAGAGCATAGCTTATTAGGGGAATGCTTATTGTAACGATCCCTAGATTGTAAGCTCTTACAGCAGTCACATCTATTCCTGAATTGTAATGGCTACCTCCAGATTCCGAGATGCTGATCCCTTTGTGTATAACCTGATTGATCCTCGAACTTTGGGTATCTGTGTGACACCTGAAACTCAGAGCTAGAACTTGGCATATATGAATGTCAGTATTTTCACATATAGCAACTGTTAAAAAAGCAGAAAAAGAATCCAGACTTCAACTAGAGATATGAATGAAGCAGATGTGGTTAGGACTAGGGCAAATCAGGCCAAAGGGTAAAGGACAATACTAACTGCATTTTAAAACTTCAAATTCCATGTGAGCTCAAGGGAAGAGATGTTTGGTTGGTGCAAGATCTACATTTCCTAAACAGTTTAACTCGCACAGTTCATTCAAATATCGTAATCACATAGAACTTTTAATAGGAAGTAAGACCTGGTAGGTTTGCATAGGTTAGTGTGAAATAGCAAAACATCCCAAAGCAATTTGGACGAGAATAAAAATATATATGCAGCGCCTCCCTGAGGAGCGGGGAGAAAATTCAGAGGTGTTGGGCTTCCTCACCTGGGTTGTTGCTGATGTTCTCACAAACATTGAGGGCTGGTGGTTTGATGTGTGAGCCCTCTATCATGGAACTTGCCCTTATGAAGCTTGTTACTGCAAAGGAGAGGCTAAACCTGCTTATAATTGTACCCAAGAGTCTCCCCCTGAGTACCTCTTTGTTGTTCAGATGTGGCCCTCTCTCTCTAGCTAAGCCAACTCTGCAGGTGAACTCACTGTCCTCTGACTCCCAGGGTTGTAAATCTCCCTGACAACATGGGATATGGCTCCTGGGGATGAATCTGGACCCGGCCTCGTTGGATTGAGAACATCTTCTTGACCAAAAGGGGGATGCAAAATGAAATGAAATAAAGTTTCAGTGGCTGAGAGATTCCAAATGGAGTCGAGAGGTCACTCTGGTGGGCACTCTTATGCACTATATAGATAACCGTTTTTCGGTTTTAATGCATTGGAATAGCTAGAAGTAAATACCTGAAACTATCAAACTGCAACCCAGTAGACTTGACTCATGAAGATGAATGTATAGCAATGTAGCTTACAAGGGCTGACTGTGATTGTGAAAGCCTTATGGATCACACTCCCTTTATTCAATGTATGGATGGATGAGTAGAAAAATGGGAGAAAAAACTAAATGGAAATTAGGGTGGGAGGGCAGGTGTCTTGGGTGTTCTTCTTTACTTTTATTTTTTATTCTTATTTTCGCTTTTTCTGGTACAAGGAAAATGTTCAAAACATAGATTGGGGTGATGAATGCACAACTATACGATGGTACTGTGAACAACTGATTGTACACTTTGGATGACTGTATGGTATGTGAATATATCTCAGTAAAATTGAATTAAAAAAAAATGGATTATTGGAGGCTTTGCAAAGAGGAGAAACTGTAAGCCCAAATCAAAGAAGCCACAGGGAGAAGCAGAAAGTAAGCAGAAACTAGAAGAGAAAGGAGAGGGGATAGTCATGGAATGTGAGGTGGAAATGCAAGCCAAAGAACCCCAAGTTTTGCAGAAAGCCAGACCAGAGCACCATGACTTTCAGGGAGAAAGCCAAACCTTGCTGATGGCTAGATTTTGGACTTCTAGCCTCAAAACTGTTTGTCCATAAATGCCTGTTGTTTAAGCCAATCCTTGTGTGGTTTTGTGTTAGCAGCTCAGATCAAGCAAACTAGGACAAGTAATCTTTACTTTTTGCTACCTTATCTGTAAAAATATGAACAGTTTTTATCTATATCAGTAGTGAGCTATCTTTGCAATATAGAATATTTTCTCATTACTAACATTTAATTCAAATTACGAAAATTTGAGGATTTTGCATATTTATTCATCCATTGACTTAATTATATATTAAGAATCCTGCTATATGCAATATTAAAAATAATCATATTTTTATGTTGTAGTGAACATTTATCTCCCTGAAATGAAATGATTTATTTTTCACAAAATCACTTTTATATTACTACATTGTTCATTATTTTCCACCTCATTCAGAACAGGTTAAAATTGTAGTTTCCCTCCAAGTTAAAATAAATAGAATACTAGCAGAAACATAACATTTTTTTTTTTTTTTTTTTTGGCTTTTGTAAAAGGGGTTTATTTGGTTACACAGTTACAGTCTTAAGGCCATAAAGTGTCCAAGGTAACACATCAGCAATCGGGTACCTTCACTGGAGAATGGCCAATGGTGTCTGGAAAACCTCTGTTAGCTGGGAAGGCATGTGGCTTCCTGATATGGCGTCTGCTCCAAAGTTCTGGTTTCTAAATGGCTTCCTCCCAAGACGTTCCTCTCTAGCAAGCTTGCTCCTCTTCAAAACATCACTCACAGCTACACTGAGTTCCTTCTCTTTGAGTCAGCTCATTTATTTGGCTCCACTGATCAAGGCCCACCCTGAATGGGTGGGGCTATGCCTCCATGGAAATATCTCATCAGAGTTATCACCTACAGTTGGGTGGGGCACATTTCCATGCAAACAACTTAATCCAAATGTTCCAACTTAATCCCCACTAATATGTCTGCCCCACAAGATTGCTTCAAAGAATATGGCTTTTTCTGGGGGGACATAATACATTCAAACCAGCACAGATAGTTTTTTTCCCTGGCTTTCTTCACATATACACATTGCTCAGCTCTTTCCTGATATGTTTGCACTGGTTAGTACTCTGCTAAATATGGAAACATAACATTTTGGAAGTAAAATGTTTCTACATCATAAAACGTCATGAATCATAAAATATTTAGAAGCACTAAAATGTACTGTTTTACTATTTCAACCATAATTCATAAACATAGGAGGTGGAATCACAGAAGTGTTCTTGTTTAATACCAACAATTGGAAAGTGAACCACAACATCTGCTGTTTGTGAATTTTCTTTCTGTGATGTCAATTTTAATTTCCAAACTGAGAGGGAGGTAGGTACTTTCCTTTTAGAATGCAGCCTGTTTCCTCCCTTTTCATTTTGGGCTGATTGAATCTATGAATGTAAAATTGGCTATGAAAGCCTAACAGAAGGAAAATGCTACCATAGTCATTGAGAGAAGTTAAAAATAGAGTTTATTAGAAGCGAAGTATTTTTATAATTGATTTAATAGTTCCAGTAGCAATCAAACTCTGAATTGTAGTGATTCCATTTCTGGAAAAGCTCTTAATTCAATTTTCATACACCCACAAAACCATCAGATCATCTCTTTAAAAATATGTAGAAAAGTACAAAGGATCACACCCACACACACACACCCACACACATCTAAGAAATGAATACCTGACTGTGTCAAGCTAGCACCAGAATGCTATCAACTCTGGGAGAAAGCATGACCTTGCTGACTTCTTGATTTACTTTTAGCCTTCAAAACCATGAGCCAATAAATTCTTATTGCTTTAGTCAACTCATTGTGTGGAATTTGTCATAGCAGCTCTAGCAAATGAAGATAATGTCTATATGACAATATGTGATAAAAATTTTGTGTAACATTCCCTTATGTTATAATCATAAGTGGAATTTTTAAGTCATAGGGCATGCATATTTTCAACTGTACTTCATAGTAACAAACCATCCTCAAGAGTAGTTGTGGAAGTTCTATCAGTTTTCATTTTCTATATTCAAGATTTCATCATTTTCCCTGTTCATGCTCTGTCCAGTTTGTCTATTAAGCTTTCTTTATAGATAAAAATTTAAAAAAAATTCAGGAAGTGGTAAAGACTATGTTTAAATTTGTAGTAAAGAAGTGTATATTTATTCTTCTGTTTCTACTCTCACTCACTGGATGACCTCAGCCAGTCTAATGGTTTTAAACACAATCTATATGCTAATGACTCTCAAATATATCAAATTTATGTTTTGAGACTGGACTTCCACATTGGTGCTTGTATAAATATGCACAAATAATTGCCTAGCAGAGTTTTCAAACTGAATGTCAAATAATCACCCCAAATTTACCTTGTCCAAATCATATTTCCAGATTTTTCTCGCCAAACCTGCTTCTCTAATAGTCCTCTCTGTCACAGTCAATGAGAACTCCATCTTCCAAGCTTTATGTCCTGTCATTGTTGACTCTTCCCTTCCTCTTATATTCTATGCCAATTTTTTGGCCAAGTCCTGTTGGCTCTACTTTCAATATTCTCTATGGTCAATATTCAACCACTGTTTAATACCATTGCAGTCAGCACTGTCAAACACTACACTGTTCAAGAAGCCGTCATCCCTTCCCTGGCTATTGCAATAGACTCCTACTTTGTCTTTCTGCCTTCACCCTTGCCCACTTATATTCTAGTCTCAAAACAGTGGTGACCTGCTGAAATCTAGTTCACATCTTATCACTCCTATGCTCAGAACCCCCCAACTCTATCTAAATAAAATACAAAGTCCTTGCATGGCCCATGTTTTAGTTCACTAAAGCTGTAAAAGGCAATATACCAGAATGCGCAGCTTTTAGCAATGGGGATTTAGGAGTTCACAAGCTCACAATTCTGAGGCCATGAAAATGTCCAATCAAGGCATCAACAGGCAATCTGGCAATCCTGGACTCCTCTGTCACATGGCAAAGCACATGGTGGTATCTGCTGGTCCTTCTCTCCTGGGTTTCATTGCTTTCAGTTTCTGGCTGATGCTGTCCTCTCTCGGCTTCTGTTTTTCTCTCTCTGAATTCTATCCTTTTATGAAGGACTCTAGTAAGAGGATTAAGACTCACACCTCAACTGAAACAACCTAATCAAAAGGTCCCACCCACAATAGGTCCATACCCACAGGAATGGATTAGCTTTAAAAACATGGTTTTCTGGAGTCCATAAAACCTCCAAACCATCACAGCCTACAAGATCCTAAATGATCTGGCCTCAGTGACTTCTTCTCCTACAATTTCTCCATTATTAATGCAGCTCCAGCTGTACTGACCCGCTCACTGTTCCTACTACACAACAGGAACACTCACTCCCATCTTGGCATCTTTGAGAAACTCTTCCACAGATATCTACAATGTCCAGTCCTGCATGTCTTTCAGGTCTTTACTCAACTGCCATCTCAGAGAAGTTTTCTAGCTTCTATATCTAAAATAACCACAAATTCTCCTATACAACACACTCTAAAATTTATAACTCCCTTCCCTAATCATTTTTTCTCCTTAGCACTTATCAAAATCTATTAGACAATTTATTTTACTGTTTCCTAAGCCCCTTGGGTCTAGTAACTATCTCTTGATTTGAAGAAATGTATAAACTATTGAAAGTAATTGTTTGACACTATGATAAAACATACCCAAGTAAAGCAACTATACTGTAGCCTGTGTTTCATATTTATCTTTGAATTTTAAATGAATACATTAAACATCTAAGGTAATATAATTTACCTATTTACAAATGTCAACTTATTTTGGAAATGAGTTTCTGAAGTCTTTTCTTTAAATAATCTGTGATGCATAATTTTTTTAACACAAAATTTTTGGAGAAGTAGATGATTTTTTCATTAATATATTGCTATTAAAGAAAGGAAGCAATCATCTTCCCATTTGCATATAGTCAAATATTTCACATACTAAAGAACATATTTAACTATGTAGTTGACTATTCAAACTTTTGCAAAGTGCTATTTGACAATGTTCAACTGTATCACATATATCTGTGATACACTAAGCAAAAGAACTTTAGACATATAAATCATGACAAGTATTACTGCAGTTCTTTTTCTTTTTGAAAAAGAATGCTTATCCAAAGACATTTTCCATTATTTTTAAGAGATAAAATTTTAGCAATACCAGCAACCTCAACCCAGCTAAAAAAAATCATCCATGTAAAAAATACACATATTTTATATCTCAAGCCTTTGAATTCATCAAAAAAATTCAGAACAGATTACAGGGAAATAGATGCAAGTTGAGTTTTTTGAAAATGCAATCGCTTAAAATACCTGCTGTGAAATAATCATTATAGTCCAGTAAGTTGGGGCCCCTTGGTTCAGTTTTGCTCACAGTACCTAACTCATTATAAATTTACACATATTTTCTTTACTTTAATAGCATATATTCATCCCATCTTCTCCTGCCTTTAAAATAAGTGAACCACAAACTTTTGATTATGACCTTACAGTCATAGAAAACTTGGAAAGTGTCATCGTAATTTAAAATTAACTCTTTCTCTGTAGGTTAAAAAAAAAGTGCTTTGAATTGCATACCTCTCCTTAACCACAGGTGATATTTCATAAGTTTAAAGTACAGTTTTAAAAAAAAGTACTTTCAAATAATTTTCCATGCTTTCATTCAGGAGGTAACCGAAAACTTCATAATCCCCAAATGCTGCACTTCAAAGTTATGCTCAGGAAAAAATATTGAAAAGAACAGCCTCTCTTCCCAGTTGATTTAAAACATCACTAGCTTATTTTCTGTACACATATGGAGTTACTTTAAAAAAAAAAAAACAACTTGGAATATTGCCAGATACATACAGGAAAAGCTTTTCTTCAGAGAGAGCTAAAATTCATTATCTGAGCTTTGGGACACCCATGTTTCTTCAAAATTTGGACGCATGTTTGTTTCTTGTGATTGGTGATGGTAGTTTGCCTAAAATCAGATCCTACTCAATGTGTAACTAGAGTCTGAAAAAAACAAATACTTGTGTTGTTTGAACAGAAATAATATTAATAATCACATGCAAAATTTTAGCTTTTATGGTGATAGTTTTAGAATGAACTACAGAGTATGAATTTTTAAATCTGAAATTATTTTGAAAATGCAATGTTCATCATGTGTTTCTAAGAAACATTATATTGAAGGCAAATTTTGGACTCTATTTTTTTTCTGTTCTCATTAAATGGTTACCTCTCTCATTTATATACATTTGATTTTTTTTTTCAGGAAAAAAATGCTACATTAATCACTAAAGAATTTGGGGGTGATATAATGATTTTGTTTTCATTGTGAAGTAACCATTTCAAGATAAAAAATGTTTCAGAAATATAGGTCTATTCTTGATGCATAAAATGAACTTAAGAAATCAAGGAAAAAACAAAATTAATTCAATGTATTAATTTCAGGAATTATCAATTACATTCCTCTATGAACTATTACAAAGTGGTAATTATTTTCTAGATTATTTATATATTATTTCAAGGCTTGTAGCAGTTTGTATTTATTTATTTTTGTTGAAATGGTGTAAACTAAATTCTTGTAACCGGTAATGAATAACCTATGAATATACCATTTTATATTAATATAAAACAAATTATGTAGACATAGATCCTGCTCTCTCTAGGGGATATGATACTAACACATGCAGTACCTCCATAAAATTGAACAGTCATATTTTAAAATATGAATCTTGCAACTAAGCAAAAATAGGTGTGTTTGTTGTATGCTGAAAAAAAGAAGCTAAGGTATTTGATTCTCTCACTGCTGATTATTCGGGAAAGAAATATGTAGATTTCAGAGACTGCTTAAATGAAGGAAGAGAAAAGTTTGGCAGGCAGTGGGTGCATTTTATGTCACGTGAGCATGGACACTTTCTGTATCTTGCTCAATACCATAAAATCAGGCATTATGAACTTGATGAATTATTTCAAATGGAACAAAAGTGTAAGCTCTACTTATAAGACTAATGATAGATCTGAGCAAGATTACTTCTGTAAAATGAATTAGAACTCTGTGAACTGCAATATATCAGTGATAAATCTAGCACATTGCAGAACTGCAGCTATTGGAAAAATGAGTCTGAATCACTTGAGCATCTCAAATCCTAGGCCATATTTTTATTTCCAGCCTTACCCTTTGTGTTGCTTCCAAGTGCAGAGCTCCAGTGGATGTCAAATGCAGTTGATGAGAGATAAAGGGGAGTGAGGGCTGTTCTACCTAAGCAATTCATGATCCCTCTAAGGAAACTGATTTTGAAAGAATATGGAGATCTCGGATTCTCAACAGACTAGAACCAGCTACTCTTTTCTACCCTCCTCCCACGAGGCAACACAAGCATTTATCCAGTTTACCATCATAAATGATTCTCCACATCCAGAAAATTACAACACTCTTCCTCTCTTCACTCAGAGGGGTCATAAAACCTAAATTAAACATAACTGTCTGAAGAATTATTTCCAGCAATGTTAACATTTCAACAAGGAAAATAAATGGAACAATATGATTTGGATAATTTCATAATATTAAATATAATAATATTTTATAACATTTTAAACATGACATTAATTTTAAAGTGGTGTTTTTAAAAAAAATTTCTTTGCATGTTTAAGGTAAAGCTATATATTGTATTACTAAACCATGTGTGTTTCTGGTTCTCAAAATTGTTTAAGTTTTCTAAGTAATATTTCTTTTATGTCCCTTATACAAAAATGCCTCTTTCTTCCTATGAAGAGATCCGTCATTGCCATGTAAATAGAGCACATATTTATATTTAGAAAAGGTCTCATCTAGTTATAATACTCTATTAATGTGTTTTGGTGCTCAAAATATTTTTAACTAACCTATGTAGTTATGTTAGGATTGCTTATAACATAACTGCAAACAAATTCATAGATAAAGTTTTACAAACCATATTAATCACTTACTTCAAAAGCAGTCACTATAAACAATTGAAAGGAATAATTTAGGGCAGGAAATTTTAGATATGTCTACTAAAAATAGCTAACATATATTGACTACTTACTAAGTTTCAGTCACTATATTAGATGATTACATGTATAATCTCATTTGTCACAATAAACCTATGTGATTTTGTTCCCATTTAACAGATATTGAAAAAGAGGTTCAAGGTTTGGTAAATTACTCAAGATTACATATGGGGCAAATCAGGAACTTGGATTCAGATCTATTAGAATTGAGAATTCTGCATTCTTGAGTATCTTCTATCACCTTTCTGTTCTGGTGACATAAGAATTCTGGATTGGAAGGATCCTAAGATATGATTTGTAGGCAAAGAAGGTACGTTTTAGGATTGCAGTTGTTCAGTAAATGCTTGGTTAACTGAATGTATAAAATACATTCTATTCTGAAACTGTTGAGCACCTGTTCAGTACTGACATAATGAAGATAGACAAGATATGATCATTGTCCCAGGAAAGCTAATCCTCAAGAGCAAGGATCGACAAACTTTTTCTGTAAAGGGCCAGATATTACAGATCTTAAGTTATCAACTCTTTGTGGAGCCATACAGTTGATTGAAACTAATCAGCTCTATGATTTCAGCAAGAAAGCAGCCACAGAAATATGTAAGTGAATGAGTATGGCTGGGTTCCAATAAAACTTTATTTATGTACACTGAAATTTGAATCTCACATATTTTCAGATGTCAATATTCTTCCTTTGTTTCCTAACCAATCATTTAAAAATGTAAAGATCATTCTTATCTCCCAGGATGAAGAAAAGCAGGCATGGGACTGAATTTGGCCCATGGATCAAGGTTTGCCAACCCCTGCTCTAGAGCTTCTCTGTGGATAAGGAAACCACAGGCCACAGGCGACTGTTGAGTGCTTAAATTTAGATAATCCAATTGAGATGTGGTGTAAATGTAAAATGTAAAATAAACAACAGATTTTAAAGACTTGGTATGAAAAACTTCAATATAAGTTTTATATTGATTTCATTTTAAAATAATTGTTTTATATATTTGTTACATATATTATTAAAAATTAGGGTCATGTTTTGCCCTTTTTCAAATGTAATTCCTAAAAATTTATAATTTTGAATCAAATATGGATCCAAATATATATGGATCAGATATACGCAAACCAAATATATTTCTATATATATCATATTTTTATACGTTTCTATGGTACTGCTTTAGAAGAAACAATATTTAGAGGCAAACACATACTTACAATATGTTTTTAATGATTTAATGATTTATTGCATATTGAAGTAGAATAATAAAGTCATTAGAGAAAAACTTAAAAGCTCAATGAATGTTTCAAAGCTGAATGAATGCTTTCCAAACAGAAAAGGAATGGAGGCATTCCAGGCGCAGAGAAGTGATATATTATGGAGTGAAGGGGGAATCAGATGTTTTAATTGTTGGTAAAAAATAAACTGCAAAAGGTAAAAATGGCAAAAGATAGCACTGCACTGGCCAGTCAATGTTAGATCATGAAGGATTGTATTAGCCATGCTGAGATCCTAAAACTTTATTTGAACAATAAACCCACTGACAATTTTAGGTGGGAGTAGACAGTATAAAATCTCCAGGAAATATGATGGGCCAGATGATTAAAGGAAAAGAGAGTCAGAAGTAAATCCCCTGTTTCTAGCTTGTGTCATTGGGTGAACTGTAGTGTCACTTGCTGAGAAATAAAACATAGCATTAGCAGATGATGGTGTGGTTATAGGTTTGTTTGATTGTTTTGTGCAGGATGGTGGTATGGGTAAGCTGAGACAGTGCAAAATAGTTCAATTTTGAACTCACAGAAGCTTAACAACCAAACAATAGTCGGAACAGAAAGGGTCATGGAATCATAGAAATTAAAAATTGCAGAGAACATTATTGGTTGAGAGTCAACCACTAAGATGCTTGAGTGCCTCAAATAACATAATGCCAAATGGTCATCCATATTAACATTGAACATGGCCAGTAAAAGGGAATTTATCACCTCTTTGATATAAAAGTATTTATGACTATTAGAAAGTTATTTCTTATGCTAAAATTGAAGTCATGATCCACTCAGTTTTCTGTGAGCAAGGCTATTGTCACATTTAATTTCAGGGATCCTAACCAGCTATTATATTTTCCAGTGATTGCACTGATCTGAAGATGAAATAACTCCTTGTGGAGTCAGATGCCTCCAAGGGTAGAATTCTCTATCCTTGGAATTGTTAAAAAAGGGTAAAATTAGGTGTGTGAATTTTTCGTTAACAGTAAGGAAATCCGGGAGTGCACTATTCCAAAGACCTATGGAACATTTCAGCCTAGAACATCTTGCAAGTTCATCTCACCACACAAGAATCTTCTCTGTCTACAACCAATGGTATTTTTTCCCCTTCTATTGGTTAATGACACAATCATATCCATCAGCACCTAAGTTCAAAGGAAGCCTTTGTCATTTGTGACATTTCACTCTCCCCATTAACAACCAAATATGTTGTCTTAAATCTCTCTCAAATCCTTCCCTTCTTCTACCTCTATTGCTATTACTTTTTTATTTTCTAACTGTTCTTTTTGCTTTCATTGTCTCCTCAACACAGATCTGATAGTTCAGTCTTTCTTATTTTAAACTACTTGGCTTACTCCTCATGTGGTGTTCAGGAGAACGTTTTTGAAATGTGCTCTTCAAATCTAGTGGTTTAAGTAGAGGGTACTCGTGGGCAGGGAGTTGGAGAGGGAAGCAAAGCTCTAGCTTCTGAGCTTACCCACTCTACTTCAATGAGTGCAATTATTTTTGTTTTCTTTTTTGAACATATAAGCAAGATTTCATTTAATGAAATAGTTCCACAGACTAAAAAATGGCCCAAATATTTCAGTCTGGCTTCAAAACACTTACCAACCTAATTTTCCTCTTCTTTCACACTCCTACTGTGAACATGTAACAGAAGTTAAAATAGAAGTTTCTGTGGCGAGAACCAAAATACAGCAGCTTTGAAATGCAGAGTTTTACAACGGGGATAATTACTGGTTGTGATCGACTGACAAGTTCAGGTCCCATCCCCCAGTCTGGTGGGTGTGAACTGACTTGTGAATTTCAAAGATTCTATCAAAATAAGCCCAGTGTAGGCTTCTATGCAAAGGAAATTGGACATGGTAGAGAATGTAATGGAGGCAGAGATCTATTGCCAGGAAGCCACAGCAGAATGCCACAGACTTTAGACAAGGCATGGCCTGCTGATAGCTTGATTTTGGACTTCTAGCGACCAAAACTGTAAGACAATAAATTTCTGTTGTTAAGCCAACTGGTTTTTGGTGTCTGTTACAGCAGCCCTGGCAGACTAACGTACCAGTTTGCAACTCTTGGACCATCCCATCTGGCCAGATCAAGGAAATAAAAATGAGTTGTAGTTGAGAGAATTGTGAAGGCACATCTGTTAGTGTCATTTTGAGTGTTCTCACCATGCTGAAAACAACTAACTACTTTTAAGCACTAATTAATTTTATGTCAAGGATGTGAAAGAAAGAACTTGAAAATAAATATCTATGCCTGGGTATATATATCCTATTCAAACTGAAATCAAAGAAAAGTTTTTATAATAATGCTAATGTACCTTCGAAGTCAGTTCTTCATAGGCTCAATGATCTAAGTGGAAATACTGTAGCACTGGTGGGCATTGCTGTAACGCAATTTCTTTGACTTCTCTTTGAGGAAAAAAAGAAACCTTTTTTTTCTAAGGCACTTCATGTAGCACGTTAATTCAGCATTAATTATAGAACATGTCAAACTGTATTTCAGTCAAAGCTCCCTGTAAGTCTCCAGAGCTTTCTTAATGACAGTAATTATAGGTCATAAAAAGAGTCGTCTAAAATTAACATTTCTCTCATGTCTTGATAGGAAAATGTAAATGGCTGCACAGAACAGATGTTTTGATTAGTAAAATTTACACTTCCTTTTTTGTTTCAATGCTTGTCAAACTTCACAGTGTTAAACCTAAGGGGCTGTATTTCTCATCTCTCTGAATAGACAAAGGTGCATCAAAAGTGGTAGTAGGAATTCTTTATAATGCTTTCCCTTGTTATTCTGTGCTGCAATTAAACAAAATCAATAGTTTGTTTTTCCATAAATGCAAGAATTATTTTAAAGGATGAGCAAAACACAGATTTTTAGTTTTTAGAAAATTCTACAAATAAAGGTTTGAAGAATCATATTTTATGAAAATTTATAAAAATGACATGAAAATGTAAGAAAAACATCATGCCAACTTACATCTAGAGTTGATCTAAATCTCCTGGCAAACCATATTTTATCATATACTATCAAAAAGAACACGTAAAACCCACTCTCTTCTGAACTGTCAAAATTTACTTACTAGAAAATGAGAATGGAAACATTCTGGTTTAAACAATGTTAATATCATCAAACATCCAGGGAAATATAACAAATTAAAAGAGAATCACTTCCAAGAATAAAAGGCCTACACCTTAAGTAATAATAAATCTAATACTTGACATTCATCTCCCTGGAAAATAAAATTAAATAAACTTTTGCGGGGGCATTCAGAGCAACCAATCCAGTTTATTAATAATTTCCTGTTTTCATACTGGAAGCTCATACTATCTGGTCCCAGCCACTGTAGACCTCCACAGATATTTAATAAAGCTGCCGTTGGTAATCCTCTCTGATTACCTATAACCTTCCAGCTATAACACACACTGTGCTGCAGACCCACAGAAGGACAGCACACTGTCACCTGCTATGATGTTTGACAGCTTATTCTGCTACATCAATCTGGCACAAAATTACTTTTTTCCAAATCCAAATCCATCCCTAGTTAATAACCAAAAGCAATAATGGTATTCAGCATGTGTAATACTCGAAGAAGGCAAAATGAGGCAAAGAGAAAAAAAAAAAAGAGATTAAAGATTGACTATTTTGGAGGGGAGATCAAAACCTGAATCTTGTAACACACAACAATTATAAAGCCACGGTGAGAGTTCTATATATCACTCTTCAAAATCCACACTGCAGGGCCAAGAAACACGAGAGAGATTTCCTACTGTGTTTATACTAGGTGCATGACCGTACTAGTTCATATAGGGCTGGAGAATTTTCTCTCTGAATTATTCTTGGACATTCTCTGGAGATACTAGAAATGACTTACCTTAGTGGAAATGTCTAGTTAATGGAAATGTATGGCTTTGATCTCACCTGATAGGTTGTGAGAGTAATAAGGTATTTTGCTTATAGACTAGATCAGAGTAAACAATCTAAATTTACAAGCACACACAATCCAAATCAATGGATTTTTTTTTAAATGAAACAAGTTAAAAACTTCAATCCTCAATTTAAAAAATAGATGTTTTCATGGTATACACAGGAACCAGTAGATTACAGGTCTTCATTTAAAACAGGTGAATGCCCTTGATAGAGGTTAAATTTGACTGTGGTAATTAATGGAAACAATGAATGCGTTGTTCCTTCCTTCCTTTCTTTTTTCTTCTTTCCTCCTCTCCATTATGTTCTCTCTCTTTATATTTACCTTCTTTTCTATCTCTTTGTCTGTCTCCCTCCCTTCATTTTCTTCCTAAGATTTTTTTTTCCAGACAGGCTTCATATACTTTGCATTTACTAGGAGACTAACAATACTACATAATATTTCTATATTCTGAATGGCTACAGAATAAGAATGTCATAATCAAGTTAAATATTTTTATTAATTAAAACATTTAATTAGTTAAAATAATTAAAATATACAATGAAATTATTAAATATTTAAAATCCAAAGCTCCACAAATAACTTACATGTGTTTATACCTCTCCACAGATTAAAAGTGTTCCTGATACTATTGGTTTTATACATTGGGCATAATAGGAATACATAATTGAAACATTAGCATCTATTAAGTCCTCCAAACCTGGTTTCCTTCCCGTGGTCTGTGTCTCATTGAAAATGTGAACTTCTACCTGGGTGCTCATGACAGAAGTGTGGCAGTGATATTTGACTCCTTTTTCTCTCTCTTGCCCTCTATCTAATGCGTCACTCGGTTCTACATTTTTTAAATGCCATTTGAATCCACCCATTTACTTCTCTCAGTCTCCACTGCCACCCCTCAACCCAAGTCACCATTATCACGCACAGACTGTACCTAGACCCCCTAAGAGAACCTCTTTCTCACATTCTGCCTAAACTGGACATTCCAGCTCCAGCAGTCTTTTGAAATGCAAATCTCATCATGTCCCTTGCCTGCTTAAAACTTTTCAGGGCTTCCAAACTGCTTTTATGATAAAGTAGAAGTCCTTATGATAAATGCCCTGGTCCCTGCCTGCCTCCCACCCTTCGCCCAGGGCCACTCGCCGGTACTGACTTGTCCTCTGGTCATGTTGGCCTCCTTCCTGCTCCCTTCCTGCTCCGAGGTCTTTCCCATTGGCTGCTCCCTCCTTCGGGAGAATAGCCCCACCCTCTTCATCTGGTTTTCTCCTACTCGTCTTCAGGATTCAGTCTAAACGTTACTCCTTTATGGCTGCTTGCTCTGACAGTACAGTCTAGTTCATCCCTCCCCACATCTGCTTTTATAGATTCCTTTCCTTTCATGGAAGTAATCACGGCTATAAGAATCTCATGCATTTAATGCTTGTGCCTTTCAGTGGACAGTAGGCTCCATGAGGGCAGGGAGAGATATTTCCCACTTACATCCATAGTTCCTATCCCAGTGTCTGGTACCCAGGGCCTGCTCAAAAAATATCTTTTTAATGAATTCATTGAATAAATGCATTTTCTCTCAACAAACAGTTTTTCACTGGACAATGCTAAAATAAACTAAGCATTATGCAGGAGTACTTTTGCATATATCGGCCTTAGTTCAGCTTCCTCAGAAATGGACCTGAGACAAGGATTTGAATGCAAGTGATTAACTAAAGAAGTGTTCCAGGAAAGACTAGTAAGAAATTGGGAGAAGCAATATAAAGAAGCAGGGCTGGGTGGGTGGTTGGGAATAAGCAATGGTGTGATTTCAGGTCAAGTTCCTCCTTCAGAAGGTAGCTTCACCTTGATCTTGCAAGGGATCTACAAAGTGCATATCACACTTCAGAGCTGTCCCATCTTAGGACAAGTGAGCTTGTGTGCAGGGTGTCAATCTACACACTGCAGTTCTCTGCAGAGAAGGCAAAGTGGCTCCAGTACAAGGGGGGTAATCCTCCAAAGAACAACAGCAAGCATGAGCTTCTGGTAGCAAAGGCACAGGGACAAGGCAGGGGACAGAGAGGGAGCATCAGGGATCTGAGTCTGAGCAGCGCTGTAGTTGCCATTGTATATAAATGCTCAGAATATTCTTGGGCTCTTTTATAAAAAGATGTGGATTGAGCTGCCAAAGTTGATCACATAAGCTCTGATATACTGGTTTTAAGACATCTCATCATCTTATCCCTAAAAACAAATTCCACTTCTTTTTTTTAATTCGATTTTATTGAGATAAATTCACATACCATGTAATCATCCGAAGTGTACAATCACAGTACCATCATATAGTTGTGCATTTATCACCCCAATCTATTTTTTGAACATTTTCCTTGTACCAGAAAAAGTGAAAATAAGAATAAAATCCACTTATTTTGTGTGTGTGAAAATCATTCTGGTCCTACAATTCTTTATAAAACTTGAGGGACTATTTGAATGCATTTTCCCTCAAGACTGTTACCTACAAAATAAGTTCCATTTGTGAGCTCATGAGCAATGCCGGCCCCTGATGGTACTAATCTGGAATAGTACTAAACTTTATTTGGGCTTAATCACCATTTAGGGCTCAGAACAATTCCAATGAACCAAGACTTCAGTATCCGTAATTTCTCTTAATTTGAGCAATCCATAAAGGCCCCTTACCCTTAACTCATGGACCTAGAGATGAACTGGATCTCAGTTGGATAATTAGTATATTTGTAATGAAGAAACTAGTACCTACCTGAGCCTTGCCATTCTGTACACATATCACAAGAGAAATTTTCTGAGCAGGAAAATAAAACTCAAACATACACTAAGCTAGACAAAGGAGAATTTAAAGATTCCAAATACCCCAAACCTAAATTTCTTATGGCTATAGCCCGAGATATACCATGATATCTGAATAAAGGAAACTCTAAGGGTTTTTCATATATATATTCCATACATGATTACTTTCTATATGTATTAGTTAGGGTTCTCTAGGGAAACAGAATCAATGAGAGGTATCTGTGACTATAAAATTTATAAAAGTGACTCATGCAACTGTGGGTATGCACGAGTCCAAATTCTGTAGGGCAGTCGGCAAACTGTCAACTCCAAGGAATATGTCCGATGAACTCCTCAGGAAATGAACCAGCAACTTCAACAAACTCCCCAGGAAAAGCTTTGCTGGGTAGCTGAAGAAGAAGTGAAGGTCCTCTATCTGTCTCTCTTATAAGTCTTCAACTGATTAATTGGATTAAATCCAGCCAACTGCATTCTCTCATTGTGGAAGACACGCCCTTAGGTGAGTCATCAGTCACAGCTGCAGCCAATTGACTGATAATTTAATAAACCAGCCTGTTGGTTTATTAACCAGCCACAAATGTCCTTGCAGCAATTGTTAGGCCAGTGCTTGCTTGACCAGACAGCTGGGTACCATCACCTGGCCAAGTTGACACATGAACCTAACCATCACACTATACCTTATAGTATTGTAGCTGTTATATGGGAGGAAGATTCTGTGTCTCTCAGTAATCTCATTCTGCATAAAGCAAGTACAGGGTTAATATTATTCCAAGATATTAGAGAATTTTTTTTGAATATCTACAATGATTTTTGTTCATTAGATGTAGAAAACCAAGTTTTCTGATTAATGGGTGAGGAGAGAAACTGCCTTGTGTGTGTCTTCCTATAGGTATACTGATCCAGGGCAGGGAAAATAGATGTAAACAACCGAAATCTGGAAGTATGTCACACCAGTGTCGGATAATTCTGAGTGAACTATTCAAATTTGACCTGTCTCTTATAGGGAGAGAAAAAGATGGTCATAATGGAATAAATTTTTCGAATGGCATCCATTTTTCTGTCTTTATTTATCTGCTTCTTAGATAACTTAGTTGGGAACAAAGACACAAACCATTAGTTTCATAGCTAGAATTTAAGTTGCATTCTAAAATTATTTTGAGAAGAGAGGGCGAAAGTTGCAAATACTCTGAAGTAAAAATTTTTTTAAATCCCTGCTGAAATCATAAGGATTTCTAACAAATGGAAAAAGTGTATTTATATCTATTCAACTATAAGTTGCAGCAGGTAATATTATTCATATTTCTATACCAAATCACCTTGAGCATACTCCACACCTATTCTATAGATCCATATGACTGATGTATTAGAGTTCTCCAGAGAAACAGAACCAAAGCTAAAGAGATAGATAGAGATAGAGATAGGGATAGAGATAGAGATAGAGATAAATAGAGATAGAGATAGAGAGGTTTATTATAGGAATTGCTATTGGCTCACACAACCATGGGGATTGGCAAGTCTGAATTCTATAGGACAGGCTGCAAGTTGGGAACTTGACAGTGATATTGAATTTCCCAGGAGAGCTGGCTGGCAATTTATAGTTGAATTATAGAGACAGAAATTGTTCTTTCTGACTGCTGAAACCCACAGTTCTCCCTTTTAGGCCTCTAAATGATTAAATGAGGTGATTTTTTTCTGCTGAAAGCAATCATAGATGCAATCAATTGATTAAATACTTAAAGTCACAATTTACCCTCAGAGTAACAATCGGGCCAATGCTTTCTTGACCAAACAGCTAGACACCATACCCTAGCCAAGCTGATGCATGAAATTAGCCATAACAACTGATGACATTGTATGGGTCAAAATTATATTGGCAATATCCACAGCAATTGTAATGCATTTTTAAACCCATCTTTCAATAAACTTTATAACATATTTTTAAATGCACACAAACCAACTTTTAATGTGTTCTTACTATACTCTAGGTAATGTGTCAGACATTGAATGTACAAAGATGAATAAGACAGTAGCCCATCTTCAAGGAGACTACTGTCACCTAAATAACCAGATAACTTTCTGTTATGTACAGACAATTATAAGACACTGAGGTATATAGTAAATATTTCAACAACTTTTAGAGCCACCCTCAAATCCATCCTGACCCACAAATTCTCTGTAACAAAATTAAGTAATGTATCAAAATTGAACAAATGAGAAAATGGAGGCTGAAGAAGTGCTGTGACTTGTTATCCTCTCTTTCATGACTAATATTCCTGATGGGTGTCCAAACCTATCCTTCCTCACCTCCTGTTCACCTTTCAACCTAACACAACTTGAGCTCTATATCCAAAATTCCACTGTCTTCTCTCACTAAGAACCTCCACTCTTTTTTTTGTTAATAAATTAGCATTGGCCTTTCAGTTCTGTCTTATTTGCATGCAGTATATATTTATAGCACTGGCTAGTCCCTCTTCTCCAGGAAACCTTGGGTTTCCTCTTACTGATGGTCCCATGTTCCTACCCACCTTTATTAATTTATCCATTTGTTGCTGTTGTACTTTTGTCTGTCTTTTTAATGTCATAATTTTATGAGGTTCTCATGAAGCATATTTTGCTTGGTTGATTTAATCAATTTCCATAGTTTCAATAATTACTTAATTGGTGATTTGAATAATGATAACTTCTGTTTAGATATTTCCCTTGAGATAAAATTGAGCTTGTAACCATTTCCTTACAAATAAATGAGAGGAGAGAGGAATCTAGGATTTCCTTACATTTTTCACATAAACATCTGGATTGATGTTGAAGCAATTCATTCAGAAGAGGGAATATGGGAAGAATATGGGCATTATATACTGAGTTTAATTTTGGACATATCAAGTGTGATTGGCCACTAAGTTATCCTAATATTGAGGACTAGAACTCATGGGAAATGTACAGATGGGAGATAATAGATGAGAGGAATTACTAAATAGTTGGAATATTAAGCATGAGGGGTGAATAAGATAAATTAGAAAGCATGTAGTCTGAGAAAAGACAAGAGAACCTGTGGAGAAATATTTAAGATATGATTATGAGTCAGGTTGAGGTATGTCTAGAACATCAAATGTTGATCTTCAAGGGACCAGTTGTCTTTACAACTGTTGTATTCAGTTCCCTAGGGTTCTTCAGGGATTACGATAAATAGGAGTTAGCCAGATAAATATTGAAGGGAAGACATTTCTGGTAGAGAGAATAGCATTTGTGAAGGCCCTATAGCAGGAAAGAGCCTGGTGACCTTAGGGAACAGAGAGAAGGCTAATGTGGCTGGAGTCCCGTGAACAAGGGGAGAGTAGGAAGAGAATAAATATGAGATAACTGTATGTTTCAGGAAGAGAGACAACTCTTTACAGTTAACAGTGAGCCACTCTCTCTTCTCACTCTCTTTCCCTCTCCCTCTCCCTTTCTTTCTGCTATTGTCCTTTTCACTAGCTATTTCTTCTATATTAGACTGGATATTCTGCTTCCATACAACTCCTTAGCATCACCTTCCAGAATTAAATTATATTCATTCTTTAGGTGATAGAATAGGTATCACCCGTTTGAAAAGTGTATTAGTCACAACAGACTGAATGCTGGAACAAACATCTCCAATATTTCAGTACTCAACACAGCAATGTATATTTCTGTCTAAAAATCCAACATTTGTGCTCCTGGACAAGCCATTCTTCTGAGGGACTGTCCCCTCAGTCGGAACTTATGAACTTGGCTCATTCCAAATTGTGGCTCCTGTGTCTCCACAGGCTTCAGAGTTATTCACTTTCAACCAAAGCATGTGGAAGGAGATAGAGTAGAGGAGCAGATAGGAGATTTTTACATCAGACCTGGGAGTGACATGCATCATTTCTCAATTCTGCTTGTGGTCACTCCCAATTTCAAGGGATAAAGGGAATGGGTACAATGAAAACTAGCTAGTCTCTGCTAAATTTCTTCCTTCAGACCATCAAATATCCATTTTAACCTTTTCTTCTATAGATAATACATTCAGTCCCTCACCAAGAGAGAAAAAACCAATTCCCATCCAATCACTGAATCCAGCTCAACGTCCAGGATCTGTGGGAGGCATTGTCCTCTGCAGCAAGCCTAAATGTGTGTCCTCATGGTCCTTCAATGCATGTAGTAAGAACCCTAGTTGTTCTCCACTCAGTTCTAAACAGGCACAAGACAGCTGCCTACTTAGAGATAGAATGAATGGAAAACAGGTGGAGTCATTAGATTATAATAAAGTGAAATCCTGCCAGATAGACATAAAAGGGAAAGAAGGAAGCGGAGAAGGAAGGAAGGGAGAGAGGAAAGAAGGAAGAAATATAGAAAACTATTTTCAGTATTAGGAATTTGTTATGGGTTGAATTGTGATACCTCAGAAGATACGATGTGGTCTTAATCCCCAGTACCTAAGAATGCAAGCTTATTTGGAAATAGGGTATTTGGGGATATTATTGATTAAGATGAGCACAAACTGGATGAGGGTGGGCTCTAATCTAATGTGATTGGTGTTGTTATAAAAAAGGGGCAAATTGGACATAGATGGAGACAATAGAGGAGAATGCCCCATGATGACTAAGGCAGAGATTGAAGTCAAAATATTGCTGGAAACCCATCAGAAGCTAGGAAGAGGTGAGGGAAAATTCCCTCCTACAGATAACAGACTTCTGGTCTCCAGAACCAGGAGACAAACATACATCTGTAGTTTTAAGCCATCCACATTGTAAATGTTTTCAACATCTTAAAAATAATGATGATAATTGCTCATCTCAGGCACTAGGCTAATAACTATACATTTTTTCTTTAAATTGACCCAACAACACTGTGAGTTGGTTATTTTTATTACTCCTAATTTATTATTGATAGAGAAACTTGGGTTCAGAAAGTTTAAGCAAATTTCCTTGGTCCACACAGCTACTAATAGATTGGTGTTCCCTCTGAAGGTTGTCTGAATCAAGAATTAAAAGTCTTAACAATTATGCAATGCTATCCTTCATATGCTAATTTAAATGGCTGAAAGGCTATTTATCATTTGATTATTACAGGCTCTATATCAGTGCAAAATTCACTGTATATACTACATATACTACCTACTATATAGATACTGCAATATATGGAGGTATATTTGCAGGATTTTGAAAGTATCTGAAGATAAAAGAACAATGACTTAAACACAAACTCATTTAAACTCTGAACCTTTCAATTCATGAAATCTCAATACATTTGAACAATAATTTCAAATTTTCAAATCTTTAATAACTCAAATGCCTTAGGCATCAGTTTCCATTACTACGAAATCATTGTGAAAATATCTCACCTAGACAACACATAACTTTAAGATCTATTTTCTTGAGAAATTGCTTTCAGTTAATAAGGTTCATCATAGTTCCCTTCAAACTTAACACCTAATGCAAATAAAGATACTGTTATTCTATAACTGCCCCATAGAAACATGCACAGCATTTCTGGCTCACTATAAATGTAAAGGTACATTTTGCTGATGAAAAGAATTATAGTAGTTTTCTAGGCTTAAAATGATAATTTAAGTAATACACTGGAGCAGTTAGATATGCTACTTTGTTTCATAGAGTGCCATCTTCTCTAAGAGTGAAAATGGACCATTTAAAAAGATTTTCTGCCATGTATCTTTCAGAAAGAAAATTTACGTAGACAAGATGTTTTTTATTAAAGTCAAATTTATTAAATTGAAATGAAAATGTATACTTTAAATTTAACATCCTCAGAAAGCATTATGCTCACCGTCTTGTAACATTTTTATTCAATAGACTGTATTATCTTTCAGTTAAGCAAATACTTTTTCCCGCTGAACTGCCAGTGATATCTGAAGCACCTAATTATAGTTCAGCTATCACACATACTAATTTTCATTGTGTTCAAAATAACACATGAGTTCCAATAATATTTCTTGTTAATAAATGCTTTCTCTGTAGTGCATAAATGTAGTTGGCTAGCAGCTTTTTCTTGGACTTTGGACTTGTGATTGTAAAAAGACAAACATAGCAATTAGGAACCCAAAAGAAATCCCTCATCAAATTAGAATCTGCTGGCAAATTTGGACCTTAGCTAATTAACTGTGCTGTTAAGAATTTTGCTGAGAAATGAACTCAATTTAAACTTAAATTAATTAAATTAAAATATATTCTGAAATCTGATAGATCAAAACCCATTAATTTCAGTTTAGGAGTTCAGTCTCGCCAAGTCCTCTGTTCTGACCTGACACTACTCTCACCCCCAGCAGTTAGGCAATTTAAATTATGAAGGAAAAGGATTAAGCACTAAAACGAGTCAGATACCAAATAAAATTATAAGTAATGCTGCTATGACTGGACCATAATTAAAAGTGAAAAAACAAAGTAGTTCTTTTCTTCCGAAAGTAGTGTCATTACACTGACTTGGGACAAAATGTTTCTACTTTCCTTGCAATGCTTCACTAAATTATTCCCTACTGCTATTTTAGTGTGGTGTATACAGGAAACATTTTTTGAATTGCATTTTTTCATATGTTTCATACTTCCTCTCCACATGAAAAGTTTTTGTGTCCTGCCACTCTTCTCCCCATATACTTTTTACTCTTGCCAAATTCTAAAAGAAGAGGAGAAAAACCTACTTTATTAAGTTCCTTACAAGAATATTTTTATTACCTGTAAGATTTTAAAAGTTCAGAAGGAAGAAAATATTCCTAAAATAACAAAAGACCAAAGTTTTTTATTAGGAAACCTAGAGGGACTTAAAAGACAATGCTAGCCTAATTAGTAGAAACTATAACAATTATATACAGGTGACTTTCACAGAAACAAAGGGCTCAGCTGAGTTGTAGTTGAGGGGGTGTTTTTTTAATTTTTAAAAAATTCACACCTGGGAGTGCCATTATTGGTAAACTTCAGTCATAGTTTTCCAACAGTCTCTGTTTATTCCTACTGTCTTAGTCTATTAATAATACTGAGCTCTAGTTTGCATGGCAAATTAAATATTTATTTAATTATAGGATTTATCTTATATAGCATGGGAAGCAATATTTAGAGAGTTATGTCCAATGACATGAAAGACACATACTGTGAGTTAGAAGGAAATTGGAGCAGTTATAGGGAGTCCAGACATTCAGAAATAAAATTTAGAATGGAGTAGAGTGGACTCGACTGGACTGGAGTGCAGAGAGGTGGAGTGGAGTGGAGTGGAGTGGAGTGGAATGGAATGGAACGGAACGGAACGGAAGGGAACAGACTGGAACAGAACAGAACAAAATAGAGGCTCTTAGAGAAAAATGAGAATTGCATGCTTATTTGCACTTTTCAGAAAGTCTTTCAGTAGGCTAAGTGGAGGTTTTGATAACAGTTCTACAAGCAGAGCTGGCAGGCTCCACTAATCTAGCATATTGCTCAAGAAAGAAAGGTGATTGAGACCTAGTTCTATGGATGTTCAATGTTATCTCCTTTTTTCCATTTCTCTTTTTTATGTTTCATAATGTATACAATATAATACAAAAACACTATATAGTTATTAAAGAAATGAACATGTAGAAGACAATGGTCACAAAATTTTCTATACTGATGGGATAAACAAACACATTGGTTTTGACAACATTCATCTGATATATTCTCAGGCTTTGTTAAGCACTGGTAATTCTATGGAGATTTTAAAACAGCATAATCTGCCCGAAGTCTACAATTTAAAAATGCCAGAACCGTGCTTAAAACACTTTAGCTATGTAATATTATGATCACTAAATTATATATGCATGAATAAGAATGGTCATATATACAGTTTTTCTTCATTGTCTGATTTTGGTGTTGCACCTGATATTCTTAGTTGAAAGTAATCTAAACAAAGTTTCCTATGCAATGAAAGTCATATTTGTCCCCTTGATCCAGCAAAAGACTAAAATGAGAACATGGAAAAGAATAATCGCCACCTGGGATGATACTAAATTAAGTGTTAAAAAGTCAACTAAAATATGCAAAACATCATTAATATGCAACATTGCATTAGCACATGCAGCAGTACAGGTGTACTCAGTTAAGGCTTTAACATACTAATTTTTTTTAACTATGTGGGAAACATGACTTCATTTTAAAATATCCCAAATTTCTGTATACACCTTAAATTTAATATCAGATTACATTAGCTTCATAATGCATTTACTGGGAGTAGGATATGCTTTTTGGATGATTATTCTTAACTCTTTGAAAGAGATGTTAAGGCTGTATTCATGTATTTTGGATTTATGGCTTCCTTTTATGGAGAAACTATGAATTTGCAATATTTGGTGCATGGCAATCTTTCAACATGTAAAGTTTCTATTTTTACTTGTAAAAGAATATAAAGTGTAACACTTTTACTTACAGACATGGTTTTTTATCCACAGTTTATGAGACTAAATTTCTTTTAACAACTCCAGAAAACAGTGCATAATAACTCATTCTCTATTGCCAATTTCATCCCAAATACTGAAAACAAAGCCAGTAAAATCCCATGAAATCAAATTTAAATAACCCATAATTTAATGCCTACTACTACAGGATGGGTTTGTATAGCTGAAAAATTAAGCCTAAGGATAATTTTCATAGTCTATGAAGGAACTCTTTCTCTGAAAGAAGCAAAGTTCTGAGACAAGGGCCACTACATGAAGAACTCAAGTCAAACTCTTCTGACATCATACATTATTGATCTAGGTATCATAAGAGTTCAAGTTTCCATTTTAAAGGCTGCATTAGAAAGCTTTTTTTTTTTTATTTAGTGGAAAGTTGAATAAAAATACTATGAATTTTTAATACCCAGTTTGAAACCCGTTTTACCCTTTCTTTCAATGGTCTACACTGAAAAAATCATCTTCACTTTTCTGAAGTAAAGCATAAACTCATACAAAATTGTTTGAAAGAGATGAAAATATATCATTTTTATTCACAATGTCATCATCACAATTAGTTAAAGTAGAGAAAGCATTAGTACAATTAATATCGCATGGTGCACTATAAATAAAGGTATTTATTATCTGAGAATAAAAAAAAGAGAATATTTTTTATTTTCCTAAACATATTTGTGTTTTGCTGTGACAAAATCCTGTCAAGATAAAAAGGCTTAATCTTTTACTAAGAGCATGATTAGATAAAGAAACTAAAGTCTGTGATGTTTACACCAAAGTAAATATCCAGAGACTAATTCCTAAAAATTAATTTCCTGTATTGTAAGATACACTGTTAATTTATTTTTCAGGAAAAACAAATGATATAATATAAATTAATATATTATACTAATATATATACTTTTAACAATAAGCTTCAGAAAATATTAAAACATTGAAAAATGACCATCATTGAATTATGGAAATACGGCATATCTTTATATGTTGACCTGGGTCTCTGCTTTTTAGAAGATCCTTATATAAAATGCAGTTGATTTGCCTAGTCAAGTAGACTATCCTTCTTTTGTTGTGAGTGCAGTGTATTTCATGATTTATTATTAATCTGTACAAGTCAACCCAGGACTTACGGGCCCTGATTTCAGGTCTGCCACTTTTGGGGAGTAGGTAACCTACCCCTTTTGAACTACAGTCTCCAGTCTCCTCTGAATGTGCTGTAAAATCCCAGCCTATTACAGAGTAGGGAAAGAACGGAAGTGATAGAGTTGGGACTAAATATGCTCCTTCTAATTTTCTGAGGAAGCCATGTGGCAGGCACAGCAGCATGCCTGGTGGTACATGAGCTCCTGGTCCAGGCAAGCATTGGGCAAGGAGGGTTTATGGCTGGAGCTGTCAGAGTCAAGGAATGGAGTACAGACAGGGGCAAGGAAGAGAAGAGGGTAAAAGAGAAGGAAAGCAACACTCTTGACCAGGCAGACCTTCAGTCAGCCTAAGGAACAGGTTAGTAACAGCAGGGTCCCAAACACACCTTGTTTACTGCTTCTGGGAAAAGAATAGGAAGTGTCCTGTTGAGATGAGAACCCAAGTTGAGCCCAAAAGCCACTGCTAAATCTAAAATACTTTCATTCCATGGCTGCTAATAAAAATAAAATTGTCAGAAATCCAATCAAGTAATTTTCTAATGTACCTCCTAGGATATACAGAAAATTAGAACTGTAATTTGTGATACGATTTCAAATAATAAAAGCAGACAAACACTTTGATGTATTGTCTTTGGGGGAGGTTATAGCACAGTGTCTGTGTGCAAGTTTTAAATTTACCCAGCTTGGGTACGATGCTAGCTCTGACATTCACAAGCTTTTTTAACCTAAGGTAAGATAATTAAATCTAAGATTTCTCATCATGGTGAATTAAACCTACCCCATAATGCTGCCATACAAAGTAAATGAGATAAATAATGAAATCATTTAAGACAATGACCAGCATATAGCATTCTTTTAAAAATATTTTTAATATTACTCTCAAACATAATTGTTTAAATTCAAAACTATTTATATCAAAACAGAGTTCAAGGCCCTGGGCTAGGTAGAGTGGGAATCAAAGATGACTATGTTGCTTTCCAGGAGTTCAAGGTTTAGTAAAAATTTTAAAACTGAAGGCTTGCTGTGGAAAGTATTTATGATTTAGTCTTTATGGAATAAAGAGCTAGGGGAGAACTCCAGCTTTCCAAGAGTCAAAAAGGAAACTTTTTTAAACGTCTTATCCAATTAAAAAGCATTAACTGTCAAGTAACTTGTTTGCAGCTAGTAATATCTTACCTTTGTAAATAGTGTTCATTTCCTGATCAATAGGAAATAATTGCTCAATTCCACCACCAGCAATGCAAGTTCTAGTTTATTTTATCCAAGCTCCTAGGGAGAATGAATAGAAAGATAGCTAGATAAAAAAAAAAAAAAAAAAAAAAAAAAAAGCCCACCATATTTTAAGGTATTGGAGATCTACCAAGGGATAAAGGATTTGAGGCATCAAGATGTAGTCATGATGGAAACCACAACAAGATGAGTACAACATGTGAAACCAAAGAATACAGGCATGCAAGAAGCAGGAAATTAAGACTCATAATGAAGAGAAAAAAGGTACACAGAAAATTCAGGTTGACACAGATACTAGACTTAGTAGAGAAGGATATTAAAATGGTTATTTTTATATTCCATACGATCAAAGAGTTAAGTGAATTTATGCATGATATTTTAAAAAGAGACCTAAATCAAACCTCTAGAGAGGAAAACTAGAGTTTCTTGGATGAAAGATATGGCAATGGATGGATTTAGTGGCAGATGAGACATTGCAGATAAAAGGGTTAGTGAACTTGAAGATACAGCAATAGAAGCTATCTAAAATACAATGCAGAGAGTAAAATAATAATAAATTAATTAAATAAATAAATAGTTCATACATACATACATGCACACATGCCTCAAGCAAGCAAACAAGCATCAGTGAGTTGGTGGACACAATCAAGCAGCCTGCTAGAAGTGTAATTAGATTCCCTGAAGAAAAGGAGCTGAAAGGGCAGAAAAATATTGACAAAATAATGCCTGAAAATTTTCTAAATGTCATAAAATCTACAGACCCACAGATCCAAGAATCTGCATGAAATCCAAAACCAGGACACATGAAGAAAATCATATCCAGGAACATCATAATCCTATTGTACAGATCCAATAAAACAAACAAACAAACAAAAAAAAACTGAACATAAAATTTTACATCCAGAAAAAATATCTTTCAAAAGTGAGTATTGATAAGATTTTTGTGACTTAAACATCCACAGAAGACTCACACAACAGGAAATATAGGAATCCTTTAGACACAAAGAAAATGACACTAGATGTAAATATAGATCCACATAAGTGAATGGATAATACCAGAATGGTAACTATATAGGTAAATGTATAGGATTGTATTTTTATTTAAATTTCTTTGAAATACAATTGTTTCAACAAAAACAAATAACAATATATCATTGGATTTATAGAACATATGTATAAGAAAAATATATGACACCAATAGCATAAAGTCTGGGAGAGGATAATGGAAGTACACAACTGTAAATTTCTTATATTGTATGCCAATTGGTATATATTACTTGAAGTTAGGTTGTGATAAGTTGAGAATGTGTTCTAAACCCTAATGCAATCACTAAAGTAGTAAGTAAAAAGAAATAGAAATAAGCCAACAAGGGAGATGAAAATAAATAATTAAAAAAATAAGGAATCCAAAATAAGGTAGAAAAACAAGAAAAGAGAAATAGAGAACAGATGGGATAAATAGAAAACAAATAGCAAGATGATAGACCTAAACCTTGTAATAAAAATAATACTTTTATATATATATATAATATATATATTATATATATTTATATTATATATATATATTATATATATATTATATATATATTCTAAACCACCCAATTAAAAGGCAGAAATTATGTGGTGCCTATAAGAAACACACTTTACATGTAAAGACACAAGCAGGTTAAAAATAAAAGGATGGTATGGCTTCTGGTCAGCCAACATGGTGGCATAAGATGCTTCAGATATCTGTCGCCCATAGAATTTTGAACAACTAGCAAAAACTGGTGGAACCATTGTTCTCAAAACCCCAGAAAACAATTAAAGGGTTGCAGTAACTGGGCAAATGCTGAATCAAGAAAATGCAACTTTGAAAATGATAGAAGTTCACGGTGCCCTTGTTGACTGCTCCCTGACCCTCTCCATGGCACACTGTGGAGCCAGTCTGCAGTCCTATTTTGGGTCATTAGCCCTGTTTGGGAGGGAGCAGAGTAACCACTATGTTCCTGCTGGGGTGCTTGAAAGTCAGTGTCAATCTATCTGTTGGCAGCTTAAGGGACTGAACCCAGAAACCAGTCTCTGGTTCATCCTTCCAGAACTTCCCCTAAGGGTGGAAGCAGCTTACAGACAACTAAAACAGTATAAGAAAAATAAAGATGAAGCAGGCAGGGGTAAAGAATTATGTGCATTAAGAAATACAATAGAGCACCCTGGAGGGGGAAATTCTATTTCATAGAGAGTAGAGGGAGCATTGGAATTCCTGTAAACAGGGGAATTCCTAAGGCCATTAATAAGCTTGAGGACAGGACAAGGCACAGGCTCAGAAAAGATGGAGGGGACCCTACTCCTCACTTTTGCCTCAAGCTGGTCTCCTTGGTAAGCCAAACTCTGAAGGAGAGCGCAAGTCAGTGCAGAACCAATTTGAAAAAAAAGTGAAAGGTGACCTTTGTATTGGTTTGTTTTGTTTTCTTTCCCCTCTTGGCACTCAAGGAAATCTCTGTCATATCACTGACTGGACACAAAATTAAGGACAAGACATCTGAAAGACTAAATCCCACAGTTAACACTTTAAAATATTAAAATGTACAGTGTGAAACTAAAGATTACAAGACAAAGAAAGAAACAGGAAATGGGGGACCAATCCAAAGAAATAAGATATAAATCCAGAAACCATCAATGAAGAAGACAAGACTTTGGACATACTGGAAAAAGACTTTAAAAAATGATCCTCAGCATGCTCAAGGGGATAAAGGAAAACATGGAGAAAGAACTAAAGACTATCGGGAAAATGATGAATGAACAAGAATCTCAACAGAGAGAGAGAGAGGCATTTTAAAGAGAATAAAACAGAAATACTGGAGTGAAGACAGCAATCAGTGAAATCAAAAAATTCCCTACAGGATTTCAACAGCCCATTGGAGCTGGCAGAGAAAAAAATATAAGTGAATTCAAAAACAAGACAAATGAAATTATTCAGGCTGAAGAGCAGAAAGGAAAAAGAATGAAAAAAGCAAACAGAGCATAAGACACCTATGGGACATGATCACTTATAGCAATATATGCATTACAGGAGTCCCAGAAGGTGACTAAAGAGAGAAAGGGACAGAAAGAATATTAAAGGAAATGATAGCAGAAAGCTCCCCCAATTTAATGAAAGATAGGCACATGCACTTTAATTAACCCAACAAACCCCAAACAGGACAAACTCAAAGAAAACCTTGCCCAAACACAAAGCAGTCAAACTCAAATGCTAAGGACAAGAGGAGGCTTACGAAAGCTGCAACAGAAAAGCCATGTGTTATGAACAAGGAAATCCCAATAAAATTAAGTCTCATTTTCCTACTAGAAACTATGGAGGCAGGAAAGCAATGGGACAAAATATTTAAAGTGCTAAAAATAAAAACAATCTTTGAGAAGATTTTTTGAAATATGATAGAGATGAAGACATTCCCAGATAAGCAATAGCTGAGGGAATTCATCATCACTAGATCTACCTTACAAAGAACACTAAAAGGCGTTCTTCAGACTGAAAGGAAAGTACACTAGACAGTAGCTCATAGCAGCATAAAGAAATAAAGACCTCTGGTAAAAGTACCCATATAGGCAATTATAAATGTCAGTACTATTGTATTCTGTTTTTGATATTTAATTCCACTTCTTACTTCTTACAGCTTCTAAAGAGCAAATGTATACAAATTTATGATAAATATATGGGTTTGGATTGATGAACTATAAAGGTAAAATTTGTAATAAGGACAACAAAACGGTTCAGTGACAGGGAGGTATAGGAACAGTGTATGCATATGCAATTGATGTTAAATTGGCATGGTATCAAATCAAACATGATTGTTATAGGATTTTAAATTTAAGCCCCATTATAATCACAAAGAACATCACTGAAAAATATATACAGAAGGAAATGAGAAGGAATTCAAAATGGTACACGGTACACTACAAAAAAATCAAGTATATATTAAAGTAGCATTAAGAGAAAAATTGGGAGACAAAAAAGGTGTAAGACTTACAAAGATCAAATAGGTAAATGACAAAAGAAATTCCTGACTTATAGAGATTTCTTTAAATTTAAATGAAATAAATTCTACAGTCAAAGGGCAGAGAATGGCAAAATGGACAAAAAAGCATGACCCAACTACATGCTGTTTATAAGAGACTCACCTTAAATTCAAAGACACAGTAGATGGAGAGTGAAAGAATGGAAAAATTATAACATACAAATAGTAATCCAAAGAGAAGTGGAGTAGCTATACCAATATCAGAAAAAATAGACTCTAAGTCAAAAATGGTTACGAGGGACAAAGAAGGTCACTATATACTGATATAGGGGTCAGTTCAATATAAATATACATGCACTTAATGGCAGAACCCCAAAATATATGAAACAAATTTTGACAGATTTGAAGGGACAAGTAGGTGGTTCTACATTAAGAGTAGGAGACTTCAATATACCACTTTCATTAATGGTAGAACATGTAGACAGAGTATCAATATCAAAATAGAATATTTGAGATATACTATAAAACAACTATACCTAAAAAATACATATAAGGCACTTCACCCAATAGAAGCAGCATCACATGGCTCTTTAGTGTACGTGGGTCATTCCCCAGGATAGACCATATGTTGGGTCACAAAACAAGTCTTGATAAATTTAAGAATATTGATATCATACAATGTATCATCTCTGACCAAATGGAATAAAGGTAGAAATCCATAACAGAGAGAGAACTGAAAAATTCACAAACATGTGGTAATGCAATACCATACTGTATACAACCAATGGATCAAATAATGGGAAATTAGTACCTTAAGGAAAATGAAAAAGAAAACACAACATACCAAACTAATGGAATGAAGCAAAGGCAGTGATGAGAGGGAAATTTAAAGCTGTCAATGCTTATACTACAAAAAGTAAGAGATAAAATCACAAGCCTAACTTCACAACTGAAAGATCCAGAAAAAAAAAAAACAACAAAGATTAGAGAAGAGATAAATGAAGTAGAGAATAAAAATCAATAGACCAATCAATGAAACCAAAAGTTTATTCTTTGAAAATATCAATAACATCAAAAAAATTAGCTAGACTGATAAAGAAAAAGAGAAAGAGTACAAATAACTGAAATCAGAAATGAAAGGAAGAGTATTATTACCAAACTTAAAGGAATATAGAGGAGTATAAGACGATACCGTGAACTGTACACCAACAGATTAGATAAACCTAGATGAAACAAACAAAATCCTAGAAAACACAAACTATTTAAAGTGACTCAAGAAGAAACAAAATATCTCAATGGATCAATAACTTGTAAAGAACTTTAATTGGTAATAAAAAACCTACCAACAAAAGCCATATGGACCACACTCCCCTTTGTCCAGTGTATGGATGGATGAGTAAAAAAATGGGGGCAAAACAAAATAAGGCACCCAGTATTCTTTTTTTTTACTTTAATTGTTCTTTTTCACTTTAATTTTTATACTTATTATTTGTGTGTGTGGTAATGAAAATGTTTAAAAATTAATTTTGATGATGAAGGCACAACTCTGTAATGGTACAATTGAATAACTGAATGTACGCTTTGTATGACTGCATGGTATGTTCATATATCTCAATAAAATTGAATTTAAAAAAAAAAAAAAAAACTCCCAACAAAGAAAATCCTAGGACCAGTTGGCTTAGCTGGTGAATATTACCAAGCATTCTGAGAATATTAACATCAATCCTGGTCAGATTCACCAAAAAAATTGAAAAGGAGGGAACACTTCCTAACTCATTCTATGAGGCCAACATCACCCTAATACCAAGCCAGGTAAAGATACCACAAGAAAAGAAAATTATAGACAAATATCCTTTATGAATATTGATGTGAAAATTCTCAGCAAAATACTAGTAAACCTAATACAAAAGCACCCTAAAAGAAATATACAAGCAGGGAGGTGCAGGAGGCCAGAAGTTAATGGAACTGGGAAGAGCATGGAGAAGACGTTGCCGTCTAATGGGAGGCAGGGATACAAGCCAAGGTTCTGAGCTCCCAGAACAACTGGTAGCCAGCACCAGAATATTACAGAAATTGGGAAGAGAGCATCACCTTGCTGAAACTTTGATTTTGGATTTCTCCTAGCCTCAAAACAAATACTACAACTTACCATGTAAGTGTCCAAGATGATTATACCATCATTGTCCAGAAGCTTCAGCTGTCATGAGTCCATCATCTGTGTGTGTTATGAAGATAACTGGGGAATCCAGAAACCACTTCTTTGAATTTGAGGAATTCAACAGCACTTTGCTTCCTCCTGTTATCATTAAGGCCAATTATCATGGCCTTTATTATATAATCACTGTGGTAGTGGTAAATGGAAATATGGTTACCAAGCTATCCAGATCAATCACTGTACTAACAAGTTACAAAACATCCAGAGAAAGAGGAAATGAGGGCCCAGGTAAAGGAGAAGATTAAAGCATTAGAAACCATCCATGAGGAGTACCAGTCCTGGAGACCTGGGACATTCCACAAAGACTGCTTAGAAAAGGTTATAAATATGTTCCAATGGCTAAAAGAAAACATGGTAAAATAAATAAATAGAAGATATCAGGAAAATCATAGATGAACACAGAGAGAATATCAATGGAGATGGAAATTATGAAATGGGATGAAACAAAACTGAAGACCACAGCCACAGAAAATAAAAATTCCGTGTAGGGGTTCAACAGCCAATTGGTGTTGGCAGAGGAAAGAATCAGTGAACCGAAAGGAAGACAATTGAAATCATTCAGTCTGAGGAGAAGAAAGGAGAAAGAACAGTGAACAAGGAACCTGTGGGTCACCATCAAGCAGTCTGAGTCCCAGACAGAAAAAAAAAAGACAGAAAGAGGCAGAAAGAATATTCAAACAAATAATGGCTGAAAACTTCCTTAATTTAACAAAACACGAATATACACATCCAAGATGTTCAATAAATTCCAAACAAGATAAACCCAAATTTACACACACCACAGCATATTATGATCAAATTGTTGAATGCCAAAAATAGAGAATTCTAAAAGCTGCAAAAGAGAAGCAACATGTCGTATGTAAGGGAGCCTCAGTAAGATTGTCAGTTTCCCATTGGAAACTATGGAGGCAAGAAGGCAGTGGGGTAAAATAGTTAAATGTTGATTAGCAAAACTTTGCCAACCAAGAATTCTATTTCCAGCAAAACTGTCTTTGAAAAATGAAGGAGGGACTAAGAAATCCCCAGATAAACAGAAGCTAAAGGAGTTCATCACCACTACAAGAGATGCTACAGAGAGCTCTGCAGGTTGACAGGAAAGGACAATAAACAATAAATCAAAGTGACATGAAGAACTAAAGATCTCTAGTGAGCATAACAACATGGGTAAAAACACATGTCAATACTATTGTAATTCTGGGTTTTAACTCCATTGTTGACTTCCTACAGGGTTTAAAAGGCAAATGCATAAAATGTAGTAATAAATCAACAGTTTTTTACTCATAAGGTATGATATGTAATTTGTGACAAGAACTGTGTAAGGCTAGGGAGATGGAGGGATAATAGGAACATAGTTTGTTATACTATTGAAGGCAAGTTTTGGTATCAAAGCAAAAGGAGATTGCTATAGATTTAAAATGTTAAATTTAAGCATCATGGTAACTACAAAGAAAATAGTGGAGAATCTGCAAACTCATAGTGACAGAAATTAGAGACAGATTGTTAGGGGCAGGGAGCAGGGGGTATGGGGAGTGAATGCACAATGGGTGAAGAGTTTTTGTTTGGGGAGATGGAAAAGTTTTCTAAATGGAAGGTGGTGAGGATACCACAATATTGTAAATGTGCTTAATTTCATTGAATGATGTGCTTGGGAGTGGTTGAGATGGGAAAATTTTGTTGTATATATGTTTCCCGCAGTTAAAAAAAAAAAAAAGGGAAGAGCAACTAAAGAGATAATGACTAAGTGAAATTCATGTTCCTAGATAGAACCTATCAAGGGTGGAGAATTGGCTCAAAGGGACATGATTGGGACATATGAAAATGTTGGAATATAGACTGTAAGCTATAAATTAATGCTAAATTTCTTGAACTTGACAACTACACTTGAGGTGGTTACATAGGTGAATAGCCTTGTTCTTAGGGAATATGCATGGATACACTAAGTGTTCAAGGAGCATAATACATGCAGCCTACACTCAAGTATTCAGAAAAAAGATTGATAGATGGAAATATAGATAGATAATAAGAAAGAATGATAGAAGTACATGGAAAATGTGGCAAAAAGTTAAACTTGGTGGATCTGTGTGTCATGGGGGAAGAGAGGTTTGTTGGAGTTCTCTGTGTGAGGTTTGTATTAATTTTGTAACTGTCCTATGAGTTTGAATGTATTTCAAAATAAAAAGTTAAAAAATATTTAAAAAAAAAGAAATGTGCACCATGATTATGTGTGATTTATCCCAGATATGCAAGGGTGGTTCAAAATAATAAAATCAATTAATGTAATATGCCATATTAATAGAATGAAGGAATAAAAACATGATCACCTCATTTGACACAGATAAGGCATTTGAAAAAATCCAGCATACTTCTTGATAAGATCACTCAGAAAACTCAGAATAGAATGAAACTTCCTGAGCATGATAAATAGCATGTATAAAAAACCCACAACTAACATCACACTCAGTAGTGAAAAACTGAAACTTTCCTTCTAAGATCAAGAAAAAGAGAAGTTTGCCCACTGTCACTGTTGTTATTCGACATTGTACTGGAAGTTCTAGCCAGAGCAATTAGGCAAGAAAAAGTAATAAAAGGCATCCAAATTGGATAGTAAGAAAAAAACTTTCCCTATTTGCAGACAACATGATCCTACATACAGAAAATCCTGAAAAATCCACAACAAAGCTACTAGAGTAAATATAATGAGTTCAGCAATATAGTGTTGTACAAGATCATCATGCAAAAATCAGTTGTGTTTCCCTATATGCTAGCAATGAACCATCTGAAGAAAAAATCAAGAAAAAAACCTACTTACAGTAGCAACAAAAAGAATTAAATAGGAGTAAATTTAACTACGGATGTAAAGGACATGAGAAACTACAAAACATTGCTGAAAGAAATCAAAGAATATCTAAATAAATGGAAGGACATTCTGTGTTCACGGATTGGAAGACTAAATATTTTTAAGATGTCAATTCTACCCAAAGTGATTTGCAGTTTCAATGCAATCTCCATCATAATTCCAAATGACCCTCTTTGCAGAAATGGAAAAGCCCTCATCAAATATATATGGATGGGTAAGGAGACCCAAATAGCCATAACCTTCTTGAAAATGAATGAAGTTGGAGGACTCATACTTCCTGATTTTAAAATGTATTATACAGCCACAGGAATTGAAATAGCATGATATGGGCACAAGAACAGACATATTGACCAATGGACTTGAATTGAGAGTCCAGAAATAAACACTCCTATCTAAGGCCAATTGAATTTTGACAGTGGTACCGAGTCCACTTGGTGAGAAAAAAAAGTCTCTTCAACAAATGGTGCTGGGAAAACTCGCTGTCCATACCATATTACCATATGACTTAGCAATCTACTTCTACATATATACCCCAAGAATAGAAACATCCTGGGAAGGTTGCTGTGGGACATTGCAATTGAGATTTTTAGAGTATTACTTTTTAACAGAGAAATTCTCTGAAGCATACCCTTAAGATACTTAAGAACCTCTTTTTTTCTGCCTGAAAGGGTCTATCAGACACTGTCTTAGATCTTTTTGACATCTTAACAAATGATCCTTATAGTATAAGCCTGATTCGATCATTACCCTGAGGCCTTTTCTTACTTTGAGGACCCTTCACTGGCTGAAAAGACATTTCTGGGCTTTTTATGTTTACTCCCAATTTCACTTGAAACTGAACAGTTCATTCTTTAATTCATCTCTCTTTTCTCTTATATTATTATAGGTAACAGAATAAGCCAGAATGCTCCCTCAACACTCTGCCTGAATCTTCTATATAGATAACTAATTCATTAAGTACACTTTAGATTTATCATATTACTACAGGCAACCATTTTTCTAAATTTTCCACAACCAAGTAACAAAGGTCTCTTTTATCCCTTATCCTTCCAGCCTCCTTGAGGTCCTTTCAGGTTTTTCCAGCTCCGGCCCATTGCCCAGTCCCAAAGCCAATACCATATGTTTTAGGTTTTTATTATGGCAGCACTTCATTTCCAGGTATTAAATATCTGTTCCAATTACTATCACTGCATAAAAAAATAAACACACAAAACTTTGAGGCATAAAACAATAACTTTTATTATTCAACTTCTGTTGGGAAGAAGCTTAGAAAGGGTGCAAGGGGAAAGGCTTTTCTATGCTTCTTGATGGATCAAGCTCATCTGAAGTTTCATTCATTCACATGCTTGGTGGGTGGACTGGGCAGACCCACATTTTAGAACTGCTGTCTAGAGCACCTGTACATCCCCTCTCTATGTGGTCTCACTCCTCACAGCATGGTGGCTTCAGAGTAGTTGGACTTCCTTGTGGGTGGTGGTCCAAGGTTCCAAGACCAGGTGCTCCAGTGAACATGGCAGAAATATGTCACCTTTCTGTCCTAGCCTTGGAAGTCATACAAAATCACTTCTACCACATTACTTTGGTTTGCATCAAAAAGCATGCAGGTTCAAGGGAAAAAGACATACAGCCCACTTCTGGATGGTAAATAGGAATACCACTTGTAAATGAGCATGTATGATGGGAGATATTATTGTGGCCATCTTTGGAAACTAAAATCTGCCACAAAAAACACACAGATTATTATCTGCCTCCTAATGAGAGGTGTGTAATACTACCCATAAGAACACATGCTGTAATTACCAAAATTAACCAAATGCCTGCCTATTGAACAAGTCTCTGCACATTTCAAAGGCCTGAAAGTATGCAGAATATCTAACCACAACAAAAATAAAGTAGAAATAAATAATAGAAAGATAAGTACAATATTTCCAAGGGTTGGAAATTAAGAAATATGCTACTAAATAACCCATGAAGATACCACCATGAAAATGAGACATTGTTTTGAAGTGAATGATAATAAAGATCTGCAGTGCCAAACATATGAGATATGTCAAAGGCAGTTATTGAAGGAAATATATGTTGTATATGTGGAAAGAGGGTAGGTTAAGAAAACTCATCTCAAAAGACTATAAAGAGAATGGAAACCTAAATCCAAAGAAAATAGATTGAAGGAAGTATTAAAGACAGGATCTGAAATGAATGAAATAACAAAATAAAGGCTGCAATAGAGAAAATCAGCACAGAAATTTTTTACAAAAGCATAAGTAAAATGATAAATCCTTACAAAAAAGACTGAGGAAATAAATGTGAGAGAGTAAAACACCAATTACCATTTTGAATGAAATTTACAATAGAAATAACAGAGAAGTCACTACAGATACTATGAACGTTTGCAAAATGGCTAAAAGGAAATTATGAACAATTTAATGCCCCCAAACCTACTATTTAGAGGAAATAGTAATATATTGATAAACTTGCAAAAATTGATGAAAGAAAAAAAAAAACAGAAAATCAGAATAGCCTCTGAATTAGTCAAGGTTCTTCAGAGAAACAGAACTGACAGGATGTGTGTGTGTGTGTGTGTGTGTGTGAATATTTGTAGATTTATTATAAGAACTGGCACATGGAACCATGGGGATTCGCAGGCTGCATGTTGGAAACTTCAGTGAAGGTTTTTGATGAAATCCTCAGGAGAAGCTGGCTGGCCAAAGTAGAGATACAAATACTTTTTTCTAACTACTGAAATCATCACTTCTCCTTTTATGGGCTTCAGTTGATTGGATGACTTCTCTCATTGCTGAAAGCAATCTCCTTTGTGGACTGTAGATGTAATCGGCCATAGATGAAATTAACTAATATTTTGAATCTGTGAAATACCAACACAGTAACAATCAGGCCAGTGTTTGCTTGAGTAAACAACTGGACACCATAATTTAGTCAAGTTGACACATGAATATAACCGTCAACAGCACACGCTTTGCCAAATTGGAACCCATACCCATTTCCTTAAACCATAGTTGATCTCTAAATAAAAAACATAGCAGTCATACTTTCACCTAACTTAATTCAACTGTCTTCTGTCCTGTGTACAACCAGAAACATACTAACCCTTTCCCCAGAAGAAGATACAAGTCCTTGGATAATATTAACTGTTAAACTCAATATCTCGTAGCTTAAACAATGTGCCACAAAGTTAATACAACTTACATTAAATGATAAAGGGAAAAGACAGGGAAGGAAACAAAGATATTTGCTTCATATATATGCTAACATAGTCATAAAAAAGCAAGAATGAAATGCTCATAAACATTATAGTCCTCATTTCTGCAACTGGTCATGTGGATGTAGCTTGTATTTTTAACTCTCTTCTTCCACCACCCATTCCATGTTCCTTTTACCCTCAGCAAGCACCTAAGCTTGCCTTGCTACTTTGCTTGGTGGAGGGAATCAAATCTTCATTCCTGAATTTTCTGAGCCATTGGTAGTCCTGCATGGGTTAGGTTGTTGCAGTTTTCTATTGACTTTAATCAGAGGGCATGGTACTAAGAGATGCCCTAAGGAATATCCTGTATTCAGGCAAACTCTTCTTTACCTCCATTGTGTAGTAGCAGTTACATTTCCCCTTAATAGTCAGGATCAATCTCCCCAGCTAGTATAGTCATTCACTTCTTTGCCTGTCGATTCAGAGGTATCAGAGGCATGAGGAGCCAAAGGGGCCAGGTGGAAGTCTTAACTTCCAATACAATGGAATCATTGTTGTGTCTCCTGGTGCAAGCACCCCTCCTTTTGGAACTAAAACCTGTAGACCAGCACGGATTAAGATTGTGGAGATAGGAAGCAAATTTTTTTCTAGAGGATCACTAGGGGTTATAGTTAGTGATGCCGCTTCCATTTTCTCCCCTTGAATCTTGAACCCATGAATCCTGGCTATAGGAGAAACCATACCATAGACTGGACACTGACTTAGAACATATGCAGCCTCCTGGAGAACACTGACCCAGCCCTGCAAGGCATTGCTGTCTAGTTGGTGCCGAGGTTGAGTCTCCAAAAGATCATTCCACCATTCTGTCACTCCAGCTGCTTCATGATGATGGGGAACATGGTAAGGCCAGTGGATTCCATGAGCATGTACCATTTTCCACACTTCATTTGCTGTGAAGTGGGTACCTTGATCAGAAGCAATACTGTGTGGAATACCATGATGGTGGATAAGGCATTCTGTAAGTCCACAGATGGTAGTTTTAGCAGAAGCACTGCATGCAAGGAAGGCAAAATTGCATCTGGAGCATGTGTCTATTCCAGTAAGAATAAAATACTTCCCCTTTCGTGACTGAAGCAGTCCAATGTAATTAACCTGCTACCAGGTAGCAAGTTGACCACCTCAGGGAATGGTGCCATTATCAGAGGTAGCCAACTACCTCAGGGAATTCCATTACAGTTTCCTCTGATGAAACAGGGTTAATCTTCTCAGGCAGAGATGTGAGGAGTATTTCCTCAGGGGAGGTTACAGGTTTATCCAGAACAGTAGAGTTATCTCTTTACATTCAAGTAGGATAGCTGATTTCTCATAGTAGACTGGAAGTTCTGGAGGCTGAATCCTCAGGGAAGACTTTTGCAGGTTCATCTGGCAAAGAAGTCTCAGCAGATTCTGGAGGTTCAGTGTCCTTGAACAACAGCTCATATGTCCCCATTCGAATTTTCAGCACCCCATTCCCTCTCAATCAATGCCTCACTTTAACAGCAGACACCCTATAAGGTTAGGAATTCAATTTATGTTTTGATTCAGCTACTTGCGCAATGAGACTCTAGGTCTGGTTTTCAGAACTATGAAGTTTGAAGCTACAAGAAATAAGAGTTTCTTTCAGGGCATACATAGAAACTTCTACATCCTTCATGCTGTGCTTGAGCTGGGGATTTGAAGCATTGAGCACCCCCTTTTCTTTAACAACTGTATCCTGCATATTTAAGAATTGCTAGTCAACATGATTACACCTTTTAACTCTACAAAACTTTGTCAAGGTATTGAGTACACTGTCACACAGAGCCTCGCCTATATAACCACTTGAGTGGCTACATCCAATAGTGGTATTTTACATATCTCTATTTCCAGTTCACCCCATGAACTATTAATGTCATCTTGATCATTGGAAATAAGGTTATTAGTGGCTTTTAATCTAATTGGATTAGAGAACCAAATCCCAGAACTCAAGAACCAACTCAGAAAACTCATTCTTAAGATTCCTTTTCAAGAGCCACTCTCAATACCAAAATCTGTATTAGTCAGAGTTCTCCAGAGAGACAGAACAAGAGGAGATAAATAAATATATATGTAAATATTATGAAACTTATTGTAGGAATTGGCTCAGTCACCACGGAGATGGGGAAGTCTAAATTCTGTAAGCAGACACAAGTTGGGAACTCTGATTAAGGTTTCATTGAATTTCCCAGAAGTTGGCAGAAAGAAGTAGAGATAGAAATTCTTCTTTCTGATTGCTGAAATCATCAGCTCTCCCTTTAAGGGCTTCGACTGATTGGATGACACTGCTCTCATTGCTGAAGGCAATCTCCTTTGTCCATTGCAGATATAACCAGCCATAGGTGCAATCAACTGACTAACGATTTAAATCCACAAAATACCCTCATAGCAACATTAGGCTAGTGCTTGCTTGACTAAACAATTGGACACCATAACCTAGCCAAGTTGACACATGGATGTAACCATCACAGTCCTTTATGTATTTTTTTAAAAATTCATAATGAAAAATCTTCTTCCAAAGAAAACTCCAGGCTCAAATGTCTTCACTGATGTCAAGCCCTTCCAATGAGTTAGGGTTATCCACCATTGCACTAGAAGTTCTTGCCCATGTGGTAAAGCAAGAAAAAAAGATAAAAATTATGAAGATTAGAATGGAAAAATAAAATTGCTGTCATTTGAAAATTATATAATTGTATATAGATAATATCTGAAAGAATCCTCAGATGAATTTTAGGATTGACAATGGAATTTAGCTAGGTTGATCTATAGAAATTAGTGTACAAAAAAATTACATTTTTATATATTTGGAGAAAATATAAGTAGAATGTTAAAACAAAAACAATACTACTTACAATAGCATTAATTGCCTTCATATAACAAAGAATAATTTTTTAAAATATGTGTAAAACTTCTATAGAGAAAGCTGATGAATAAAAGAAGACAAGTAAATGGATAGATACACCATGTCCTTAGATGGGAAGTCTCAAGGTTATCAAGTCAATTCTTACCAAATTCAGTTTCAATCCAATGAAATTCTTAAATAATTCCAACAGGTTTTTCTGGTTATTGACAAACTAATTCTAAAACATATAGGAAATGCAAAGGAGCTAGGAAAGGAAAGATTAACTTAGAAAAAACTGGAGGACTTATACTACCTGCCATAAGACTTATTTTAAGCCTACCGTAATTAGAGTGGTAACAATAAAAAGATAGGGAAATATTTCAATGGCAGAGAATATAGATTCCAGAAACAGAAACAGTTTATATAATAAGATGATTTATGACAATGCCACCTCCATAATTCAGTAGGGAAATAATTATCTTTTCAATAAATGCTGGTGGGTCAATTGAATATCCATCTGGAGAAAAATGTACCCTGACCCCTACCTACATCACACCATATGCAAAAGTTAATTCAAAATGGATCATAGAAATAAATGTAAAATCTAAAATAAGACAAAAGAAGGAAACATAGGAGAGTATTTTCATGAATTTGGGGCAAGTATTTCTTAAACAGAGCACTATAACATCACCAACTGAAAAAGAAATATTTAAAAATTGTACTTTACAAAAATTAAGAACTTGTGTTCATCATTAAGAAGGTGAAAAACAAGCCACAGTGTGGGTAAAGATATTTGCAATATATACATTCAACAAATGCTTCATATACAGAATATATAAAATGTCTTAAAACTCAATAAGAAAAAGACCAAAAATCCAATAAAATGAAGGGAAAAAGTCACAAGCAGGCACTTTTAAAAAAAGGATATACAATGGCTAATAAGTATATGAAAATATGCTTTAATATGCTATCAGGGAAATAGAAAGTACAACCATAATGAGATATCACTACAAACAGCCACCAAAATAACAAGTGCTGCCAAGGATGTGGAGCAACTGAAACTCGTAAAAGATTTCTAGTGAGAATAGAAATTCATAACCACTTTGAAAAGTGGTATGAAGAGTAGCTAATAAGGAGAAATGTATACCTAGCACTGATCTAGCAATTTCACTCCCAGGCATAATCTGAACAGAAATGAGAGCATATGTCCATGTCATTGAAAATTTACTCTGCAAAGCAAAAAAAAGAAGAAAAAAAAAAAAAAAAGGAAGAAAAAAAACAGAAAAATACTTCAAATATACACCAAGTATAGGAAAGTTAAATAATTGTGGCAAATACATAATAATGGGATACTCAAGAGCAATGAAATAAAATGAACTACAGCCACATGTAGAACATAAATGAATCTCATACACATAATATTGAGGGGAAAAGGCAAGACTCCAAAGAGTACATTGATATTCATGAGGCTCCAGAATAGGAGTTAATAGTAATAGAACTCAGAATTATGGTTACCTTAGGCATTGGGGAGTAGCAGCCTTCTGGGATAACGGAACTGTTCTCAACATTGATCTGGATGATGGCTACATAGGGGTATACACATATAAAATTCAATGAGCTATATATGTAAGTTTCATCCACCTTACCATATGTTATAGGTGTATATCCTAGCACAAGTTTTACAAGTTTTCACAAGGAAATATATGCTAGATGTTTGTAGAATTCTAAAAAAAATGAATCAATAGAAAAATCAATTAATAAATTGTTGCATATTTTTTTAAAAAATAAGTGCTATAAATATACAAATAAATAAATGAGAGTTACATGTACCTCAAAAAATAATTGAGGACCCCAAAGATTCAAGTTTTCGGGTTGCAGAAGGATGGTAGTACTTTGATACTACTTGTTACAGCACGAACATAAAAGTTGAAATCACACAAAACATAATTATATACTTGTGCAGTAAAACTCTAAAGCAATAAATAGTGAGTGACAGAATCACATATATACTTTAGAAAGCTATTCTGTGGAAATTTAGAGGGTAGATGGGATAAGAAAGATTAATAAAAGAATTGGGGATGAGGTACTGATTAAAAGGCTATTACATCGGGAAAATTTGATGAGGAGATTAATAAGAATGTATTCAGCAGGAATGGAAAGAGAAGACTCATAAAATATTTCAGCAGCAGAATCAATAGACTCTCTTAATCCATTTGAAATGGGAGGCAAGCAAAGGAGTAATGTATATTTATGAAATATATACTTTTTATATCCCCAGGACTATGCCAATTGTTTTACATATGCTATTCCATTTAATCCTGTTAATAGCCTTGTGTGATTCATATATTTATTTCTATTTTAGAAATGAAAATAAATGAGACTCTTGCAGGTTATTTAATTTATCTGAGGTCAAATGGCAAAGAAATGGAGATGCCCTATTTGACACCAGGTGTGCTTGATTCAAAGGTCATGCTCTTTTCATTTCAGAATGAATCCTAATACATCACATAGCTTTTGAATGTCATTGCCCTGGTGAATGGTGATGCCATTAACTGAAATAGGGAATTCATAAAAGTAGCATGCTCTGTAAGAGGGTGTTCCGGTTTGCTAAAGCTGCCAGAATGCAAAATACCAGAAATGGATTGGCTTTCACAATAAGGATTTATTAGGCTGCAAATATAAAGTTCTAAGGCCATGAAAATGTCCAAATTAAGGCATCAAGAGGTAGATACCTTCTCTGAGGAAAGGCCAATGGCATCCAGGGTTCCTCTTTCACATGGGAAGGCACATCACTGGCTTTGCTGAACCTTCTCTCCTGGGTTTAGGTTCTGGTTTCAGTGGCTTTCTCTAAAATGTCTCTCTAGGCTTCTCTGAGCTCTCTTTCTCCGTGAGACTCTCTTAAAGTACTCCAGTAAAGGATTAAGACCCACCTTGAATGGACAGGATCACATCTCCTTGGAAACAACCCAATCAAAAGGTCCTACCCACAATAGGTCTGCACCCACAAGATTGAATTAAAAGAACATGGCCTTTTATGGGGTACATAACAGATCGAAACCAGCACAGAAGGAGAGTTGTTTTTTAGATATGTTTTAACTTTGCATCCTCCAAGTCTCAAAAGAAGTGAAACATAAAGGTTGAGAACTGTCCTGTCAAATATAGTGATCATTAGGCAAATATGGTTATTTAAATTTATATTAATTAAAATTAAGTGAAATTAAAATTCAGTTTCTCCATCACATTAGTCACATTTCAAAACTCAATTGCCACATGTGATAATGGACAGTCCAGATACGTAGCACTTCTATCATAGAAAGGTCTTTTGGGATAGTGCAGGTCTAGAACTTAGAGTCAGCACTCAACAGAACATTGGACTAGACTCTGTTGTTACAAGCAATAATGATTATAATAATACCTACCATTTATTACACACATTCTTATTACTCTGCCAATAGTTTTGTATACATGATCTTATTTCATCCCTATTACAACCCTATGAAGTCAACACAAGGACTTGTAGGCTTAGAAAACAACTTACTCCTATTTAGACAGCAGTAAATGAAAGCCTCAGAATTCAAGCGCAGGCTGCTTGATCCCAAGTCTTAACCACTTGTAGGTGGTGAGCACAATGAGGGAATGTTAAGAATGTAAAAGAAACATAAGGTTATATACCAACTTTCAAGAAAAATATTTTTTTAAAAACCTGTAAGATGGATATAAACAAATAACTAAAAGGAAGATTATGGATGAAGCTAAAGGAAAAGTTTGTTTTCAATGAGGGGATGGACAGCAAAGTCAAATGGTGTACGCAGATTATGTATTCAAGGAGTTTCTGGGTATAAAAGGGACATTGAGAGGCATTAGTAGAAGCTTGAGCCAACTAGTGAGGGTAGCTTAAACCTGTAAGAAATTTGCCCATGAGAAGGAAAGAGTGGCTAAAGAAAAGGGGAGGTTAGAAGACAGTTTTGTGGGGTTTTTTTAATGCATAGACATTTTTGAAAATTGTCTTTGGAAGGATTAAAAAGTTATTGGGAAATGAAAGGATTAACTATTTAAGAGAGAGGTGCAGGGTCTTGAGGGAACTAAAAGCCAATAAGAATCAAGAATAGAGTGGCCAGGTTTAGAACAGAAACTTAGAACAGAATAGACTCATCTGCCTGTGATGAAGGGAGAGGAAATGATAGGTGAAAATGCAGGTAAGTTTAGGAAAAAAAAAAAAAACAGGTTTTGCTTTTTTCTTTAATGGTTATTTTCATAAATAATCTCTTTATTAGAAGTTTTAGCAACTTGAAGTACAAATTTCAGGTTGTAATATTTCACCATTATATAACCTTCACTAAGAAATCATCCCTGTCGTTTCCCAAAACTACATCCATACATCTCCTGGTTGTTTCCAGGACACCTGAAAACCTCCAGTTGTATGTGTAGGACCCAGTGAGTCCCATAGCGCCCAGAAATAAATAAGCTTCAATGAAGGAATGAATGAGTTCTTGTGAGTATTGACTGAATTATATCTGTGTTGTCACTTTGAAGAGGTAAAGCAGACAATGAACAACTTGCTTTTTCGCCTCCACATCCAACTTCTTAAGGCCAAGAACTAAAATGGAATGAAGAAAGGGCATATTTTAAGTTGAATATTATTCAGTTGGCCAAACATAAAAATGTCTTAATTTGTGATCTTGCATTGTGTTAATATCAGTCAGGTTCAGACCAAATCATACTTAAAATAATAGATACCTAGTGTTTGGGTGGCATTTTAATTATACTGTCTCCAAATTTTTCTCCATAAATTCATTATTTATGTTTTTTCTTTTTCTCCCCTTAAAAAAGAAGTAAAAAAAGCCAAAAAAAAAAAAAAAAAATGACCCTTCCCTAATAAAATCCCAAATAAAACAGTATCTGAAAGTCTAAAACTTGATTTCTTTTTCAGACTCTAAACCCCTGGTTCTCTAAAATATTAATGTTTCCAAAATAAATGTACTACCTTCCTAAGAAGTAAAACATATATTTATTATTCTGTATAATTCATGCCAAAAAAAGCATGTACTGTATCTGAGATAATGTGAGATACAGCTTTCATTATACTGCTTCATTGTTTAAAAGGGCTTAATCAAAATAGCTTCTTTTGTTTAATATTTTTTTTCATCTACTTCTGATTATCAAATGAAAATTTTGGTTGAAAATTGTATTTCAAACATTGTGTCTTTATCTGTCTATCCATATTTCTAAATAATTTCAATAAATGTATATTTCCTTTCATTTCATGTTTTTCATCTTTTTAATTTTAGCATTTAATTATTGATATGAAATAAGATAATACTAATTAATTCCCACCCAATGATCTTGGTCATGGTCTTCAAGATTTTCTGCTATCAATTTTAGGAATTATGACTATATTGAGTTAAAATTTTTTGAGAAAAAAATTTTACCTTTTTATCTCAAAAATAAAACCTCTTCTTATTTCCAAAGCAAACCAATATTTATTCACTTTTACTGAGACAAGAATAGTCATGTTTTTTAAAGTAACTTTAAATTATTTTCAGCATTTTACAAACAAGTTTTAAAGTTATGTAGATAGTCTTTAACAATTTCATGTTTAATTAAGTAATAAAAATTTCTATTTATTTTACAGTTATGCCTTAACTTGAAATAAACCTCTTTCTGAAATTTAAATTATTTTAATGAATTAAATTTAATAAGTTGTTTTAAATTAGCAATTATATTTCTAATATACTAGGGAAATTCACCTAATGTGGACAAAATGTCCATACCTTAAACTTTTCATATCATGGAGTGCCATAATTTAATGAAGTTCAAGTAGAAGTCAAACAAATAATTGTATATTACTATTTAAAGAGAATATAAAATGGAGGTCAACGTTTGGTGAAATAGTTGGTTAACTACATTGCCAGGGATTTATTATTATATACTTCTTAACCTGAAGAATGAAATCAAAATTATTCTGGAAACTGATGATTCCTTGGTAGAGATTGTTAAAGATGATAGATTTTAAAATGCATTATAGAAAAAGATAAAAGGAATGTGGATGAAGTTTAACTATAAATTAAGGATTGGTAATTAATAAATTACATTTATTCAACCTTTGTAGGTGTTGAGGTAGAAGTGGAAGTGAAAGAGTGAGGAAATCCTGGATTATGTGCTGGAAGTTTGCAATAGAGGCAATTCATTTCTATCTCACCTGATCTTTCCAGATGGACATTTATATGGTTTTGTATTGGGGCCCACAATCCTCAAATAGACACACACAGATTCACACATTGTCACTTCCAATTGAAACTTGAGGTTTGGGGTGCATAACAATGAATCAAGTTTTCTAATGCATAAACAATAATAAGAGAGTATGAATATATACATTAACTCACAGGAAAAAATACCTTAATGGACATAGAATTAAATAATGTTTCAGAGATAAAAAGTTTAGAAATTACCTGGTTGTACTCCTTTCTCCCATGGATGAACAATGAGATCAAGAGAAGTATGTGACCTGTTGAATAATCATATGGATGGTGGTTTCTCTGTAAGCCTGGGACCCTGTGTGACACTTATGAGCAGAGCCCCATGCCCACATTTAGAAATTAGTGAATGAGAGTTGTGTTCTAGAAAAGGCATTTTCTGGGCTATTTAGTCTATTATGATTTTCTATAAATATTAATATTTTATGCTGATATGGTTGAGAAGATGCACTAACAAAGATTCCAAGATTTCCAAGAGTCTTTCTTGAGATAATAAATGCATTTTTTAAAAACATGAGATTATTTTAGTACACTTCATATAGTAATCATTGTGCCTATACTCTTAAGTAGAGAATATAAAGTAACCACTTTAACCTAGAAGTACTTTAAATATATTTCTGGTGTATTTTATACTTAATATAGGAATTATATATGAAAGAAAGCAAGTAGAAACCAATGTAAAACAATTCCTCAATTTAATAGCCACCAATGTTTGAAGGCTAGATTGCTATAATTCCTGTGATTCCATAATCTTCAGAACCTCTTAAATCACAGCAAATAATGCTTGTCTTCCTATATGATGCCTATACCCTGCTTATAAATGTTTTATAAGATTTCTAGTATTTTCAAAGATGTATGAAAAAGATTATGCAAAGTGATTATTCTATTGAAATCAGTTTAGAAATTATTTAATTTCATTAAATTACTCCTAGTAAAACTAAATTTGGCCTGATTGATGATTAGCGCATAAAGCTTTTGGTGTTTCTTACTTAAAACAGATACACAAAGGTTCTCACAAAATATATAAGACATACCATCATGAGTTTGCTAACCTGCTTTATTCAAAACAATTCAAATATTTTGCACTAAGTTTTCATGAATCTTTGAAAGTTTATTACTGTCCACTCATTTCTTCAATGATAATGACACTCTCATAACAATTACAATGAATAGAGTTTCTGATATTTCTCCGGATATATTCCAAATTTAACAACAGCTATTCTATATCTTACCATCAATATTTCAACTTTTATTACTGTATGTTTGGAAGAGACATTGATGTGAAATAATATCTTGAGACATTTTGATCTTTCCAATCCCAATATCTTAAGTGTGAAATCACACAGTCATGGGAATCAACTCATAAACTCACAAATTAAATTTATTCTTATCCTTAATTTTTGGACTGAATTGTGGAGAGGTTAGCTGATTACAGGCTGGAGCTACAGTTGATTTTTTCCCCATAGGCAAGAAAATGAGAATCCAGTTTCAGCCTTCTACTGAGGGTGGGAACAGGACAGAAAAAAACAGTAGGCTTTTGGCAGTTTCAGAATGAAAAAAAAAAAAAAACAAAAAAACAAAAAACAAAACCTGATGACTCAAGGGGTTACAAGATAATAGCTTGTTTCTCCGTGAAACATTTGCCCGAATCTAAAGTTGTGTGGGATGGAAGATGGAAATGCAAAACCAAAGCTTCTGAAAAGCAGAAACAAGCATTAAAGCTCAAGTCATGCTGGCAGAAGGTGCTGGCGAACACAACAGGCTATCATCTGAAATCTCTGCCACAGGAAAGGTGGCAAACCAAAGGTAGACAGGCACATACCAAAACTGCAGTGCAGTCTTGAATCAGTATAACCCCTGGTTAGATTAGGTTGCTCAGCACCCACGTCTATCTGCCTAGTAGAGAAAAGAATGACCTCTCCCTGTAGGAAGGTAACATTATTTGGAGCCTATACATTTTTTTTATGCAAAATGTGGCATTCAATTAAAAATTACAAGTCAATTACAATTTTTTTTTTGTTGTTTCATAAAATGGCAAGAAACAAGACCAAATGATCAAAGACTAAGAAAAACTATAAGAGATGTAAGTTTTGGAATTATCTGAAAGGATTTTAAAATAACTATGATTTATCTATTCAAAATGTAGAAGTAAAAATGGAGAAAATAAATAAAAAGAGAAAGAATTTCTTTAAATAGAATCTTTTAAAAGAATCAAAGGGAAATTCTACAACTGAAAATTAAATGACTGGAATTGAGATCTCAACATAATGGTTCAACACCAACTGAGACAAAGTAGAAGACAGAATTATTAAATGTGAAGATGGGTCTACACTGAAAACAGAGAAAAGGTGAAAAATGTAGAAGAGAGCATAATATCTTTAAATGATTTAGTCAAATTGTGCAATATGCATGTGGAATCACAGAAATACAGGAGAGTGAGAATGAGGCAAAAATCAATATTTGAAGAGGAGATGGATGAGGATTAAAGTGATGAAAGAGGTATAGCCACAAACAATCAGGATTAATCCAAGGAACATCATACCTACCATGGTCAAATTGCTGAAACACAAAAACAAAAAAAGAGAGAAAAGCAAAAGAAAATAAGAAATAATAAGACTGAGAGCTGACTTCTCATCAGAAACAATGGAAGCCAGGAAAAAAATGACATATTTGAAATGCTGAAACCAATAATTGCTAATATTGCACTATAAACTCAGCAACAATAACTTTCAAAATTAAGGCGAAATAAGGCACACTCAGACAAATCACTGTGGAGAGAAATCATCACCAACAAATCTTTATCTTTAAAAGAAATATTAAAGGGAATTTCTCAGGCTAAAGAAAGTGATTCCAGAGGGAAACATTGCAATACAGGAAATAATAAATATTGACTATACAAAACAATAATGTAATGTCTCTCAGATTTAAAACATATGAAAAATTAAAAAAAAAATAGTCTCAGTAATGCAAAACATAGAAAGGAAGTAAATAGGGTTAAAGAATCCTAAGAAACAGTAAATAAAATTGTTTTTTAGACTTTAATGAGTCAAAATGCATGCTTTAATGTCTAGGGTAACCAATAAAATAATAATAAAAGAATATATAGCTAATATACTAATAGATAATAGATAAAAATAAAATATTATAAAAAATTGTTTAATAATGAAGGTAAGAAACAAGTCAAGAAGGAAATTAAAATAGATGAGGACATAGGAAACAAATAGTAAGATGACTGATATAAGCCAAATTTATTGTCAATTATTGGTAGATGGGTTAAAAAGCCCAAATAAAAGACTACGATTTTCATACTAGATAAAAGAAAAACCTAACTATTTGATGGTTGCAAAAGACACATGATTAACTGTGATAGAATATGCATTAAGTAAGATGTATTTACATTCAACAAATTGAAATAGGATATATAAGACCTGGGGGCTTGGCTCCTGATGAAACTGCTCCTGGCCCTGCTTCAACATCACCTGTTGAAGGAATTACTGCTGCCCATAGTGCCCTGATACCAGAAGACTTAGCTCAGTTCGAGGTTCAACCTTTGCCCTTAGTTAAGTCACCTTATCTCTCTGTGCCTCAGTGTCTGCACTAGTAAAAGAAAATTGCAATATGAGTTAAATACATTGTTTGAGTATCATATGACATATTAATGAAAGTATTTTATGCAACTGTCTACTGCTATAAAATTTTGTGTATTATGAAATCAATTTTATACCTTTGGCATCCATTTTATTCCACAAATCTAGGTTCTGAGTTGTTATTGATAGGCAAGATTGTTTAAAGGTAGAGGTGTCAAGATGGAGTGTTTCATAGTAGAGATACAGTAGATGAGAAATGCATTTTCAGGATAGAGAAAAAGATTCAAATATGTGTAATTTATTTGCATTTGAAGTGACAGAATCTCCTTTAAATTAGTAGATGGCTGCCATGGCTACTGTGACACCCTACCAGCACCCATCTCCATCAACTGGAAATAGCAATCAGTGGCTGACAGCTCCTAGCTAAGCCTCTTCACTGGGAACGGCCCAAGGTTATTTCCCTTGCAGCCAATGCCTGGCTGTTGCAGGGATGGAGAAGTTTGGCCTTCTTTTTCAATTAGGGGCAATTCCAGAGTTCCCCTTAGGCTTAGCCGATACCTTGGTGGCAACCAGATGATGAGTTAGCTGACAGCTTCCTCTCCTGTCCAGTCCTGCCTTCATGACTCTCCCAAGAGCACCCCTGACAAAACTTTCACACAGAAGTCCCCATTTCAGAATTTGTTTCCAAGAGTACTTCCAAGACAACTGTTCTTGAGACGATACCGCCATTTGCAATATGGCTTTAAATAAGTTGCAAAGACACAACACAGTTGTGTTATTTACAAAAGAAACACTGATAAAATGGCACACATAAAATTTTGGTACTGATTCCTTTTTGTAATGATTATATGTGAAGGCTTTGTATAACCTTTTTTGGTAGAGTGATGTTGACTCATGCTGTTAATACACAGCTTCGTATGCTCCATCTCATGAAAACATGAGATGACCCATATGACCACGATTCCGACTAAACATTTGAAAGCTTTTATTTGATATTTCTTGGTTTTCAGTGTGAGACCACTTGCAATTCTGTGCATGAGCAACATGCTAAGCCTCAACTTTTTATTGTTTTCTATTGAAAAATGGGAGGGATTGGAAAGTCATTTTTATAATTTCCAAGCTGTGATGATTATGTGTTTTTAAATAAACATCTAAAAATTTGCAAGGGATATAAGATGATACTTTCCCCAAACCCCTAAACAGAAAGGTGTGGTGTAGGGATGGTCAGAGCAATCACCTGAAGTCACATGACACTTTTTACACTTGCAAATCAAGCCATTATGGAATTTTTTTGAAATTAAAGAAAACTCTGGTTGTGGTTTAGCCCCCTTTTATACACTCTTATTGCACAATGTGCTTTTCCCTTGCAAAACTCTTCAAAAGTGAAAATAAATAATTTTATTTTGAGTCTATATCTTTAGTTTGATGTAGCTTCATAAGGAAAGGGATTTTTTTGTTGTTCTTTGTCTGGTTTCCCATATTCTTCTAGGATCTTAAACAATTCCTTTTCCATAGCAAGTGTCAATAAATATATGTTTGGTAAACTTCATGAATGGCTGAGCAAATAAAATTCAGTATATACAATAATTTTATATGGTTATATAATATAAATATATATGAATAAATAGTAGAAAGTTCTTAGACAAAATCATAATGAGAATATTGGAGTTTCTAAGTGGATGGTAACTACTCTGATTCTTTAAAAATACAGTAGAAGCTCCATGTAAGAAAACATACACAAAAGATCACTAGATGACAATGGAAATATTTTAGAGGGCTCAGCTGTTATTAACCTATATATTTCTGGTCTTTCTTTTAATTACATCATAGTTTTACTGATGATGCTGCTAACTCAGTAGCATGTGCATTCTGAGTGGCATATTCAGATAAACAGATGCAACTGTATTTATATGGATATCACCTATGAGAAGAAAAATATGGGAATGAGTTATTTTTAAGAGTACATCTAAGCCATACGGACTTATTTAAAAATCCATATCAATAAGATTTTCCATTGTTGCTCTAATAAAGTGGAATACACTTGCATTTAAAAATCCATGCAACTAAAATCTTTTATAATTATCAGGCTCTGTGATATCTTCAGGTAAATGCTAGACTCACCTGTGTTAAAACTTTCTCAGTGATTTACTAGTATTACAGGATTTATATCAGGAGCTATATCATGAATATATTTTGTAATAGTAAAGTTTGCTTTGTCAGTTTTTTCTCTTATATTTTTTTCTTAAAAAGTATTTTCAGCTTTAACTATCTAACTTGTAGACTTCAAAATATGAACATTCTTTATTATTACTCATTATTAATATTCTAAATTCATTCTCCAAATATAAAGAAAAGAATATGAAATTATAATCCACAGGAAAAATTTAAGTGCCAATACTTCTTAGAGGAAGCCCAATGTATTTTGCCAATATATTTCCTGTTGAGAAGGAGGGAAGGAAGGAAGGAAGGAAGGAAGGAAGGAAGCGAGGGAGGGAGGGAGGGAGGAAGGAAGGAAAAGGAAGGGAAGGGAGGGAGGGAGGAAGGAAAGGAAGGGGGATGACTTGACATTTTAAAATGAAACAGAAGCAGGAAAACTTGTCTTGTGGTATGAAACTGTATGTACACCAGAAAATCATGTTCTTAGACCTAATCCATTCCTGTGGTGTAAACCTTTGTAAGTAGGATTTTTTTATTAAGTTACTTCAGTTAAGTCATGACTTAGGGTGACTCTTAATTCTCTTACTAGAATTCATCCTATAAACAGGATGAATACGTAGAGAGAGTGAGAAAACCATGAAACTTTTAAGAGAAGGGAGAGACCAGCAGATGATGTGCCTTGCCATGTGACAGAGAAATCCAGGATCGCCTGCAGCTCATCTTCAGGAATAAAGCATTGCATGGGTGGTGCCTTGATTTGGATGTTTTCACAGCTTCAAAATGGTAAACTTGCAAGCTAATAAGTCCCAATAGTTAAAGCCAATGCATTTCGTGGTATCTGCTTTCAACAGCTTAGCAAACTAAAACACCTTGCATTAGAATAATGAGCTGTGTAGAAAAATTACACATATCAGACATGTCATGTGGGGACAACTATCTGAGGTGTTGGCAGGCATTTGGCATGGCCTTGATCTGGGTGAAGGCCATGGCTGGGACTGGAGGTCCAGACAAGGATGCCACGGCCAGGGAGGCCCAGAAGAACCTGCCCCATGCACCACAGCTGGAGAACAGCGAAGGGGCAACCCAGCTCAAGTTGGAATAGAAGCACGGCCTTAGTGGGGTTGCACCATTCAGGGGCCCCATGGCACAAGGCTGGGCACTTATTTTAATAAATGTTGTGTTTTGGAACATCTGTATGTGACCAATGTTTCTAGGAAAGCAATAGAGGTAATCAATATTCAGAAGAGAGCAGCTGGCACCATGGATCTGAAATAACTTTGCCCTGGTTAATTCTTTGTTACTGATCCCATCCTAAGTTAGGATTCATCTCTGGTGGTAAATTTTGCAGTACAGTTTTCCTATGCCAAGCAGAAGAGGTTATTTGGTAAGCTCCTAATCAAAGATTTGGTGCCTAGGGAGAAGAAACAAACTGAAGACTCTATAGCCAAATGCCCCACTCTCAAAAATAAAGCTGCTTCAAGAGTTTGAGCTTCCAAAACTTTCTAACTTCAATCTATGATAGACTGTAAGTGTCCTTGAATTTGGGACAAGTGCCACCCTGGAGGTTTTCTAGGAAATGAGATGAGATTACGATAAAACTTAAACTCACTGAATTAAAGTGAGATGGAAAACCAAAATTTGAATATAGCTTTTACATACGTAATATTTGCTTCAAACTGTATCCCATTTCTTATAGTTTTTCACAGATCCTAATTAAATTATTATTCATAGTAATATTTTAGAACATAAATGTAACAGAGCCTGAATGATTCTTTTCTTCAAAATCTTTCATATATCTGGACAAAATAATCTGACTCTACAGCCCAAGACCCAGGGAAAGGAGCAAAGTAAGTTTGAAAGGGAGAGCTTAAATAATTCAACCATTTATCATTAGATGACAAATATCACACCTCATATGGAGCCAATAATTCAGACTCATCTCAGGAAATTGTGAGGACAAGCCAAAAGCATAGAACTGCATACTTACAAAATATGAAGCAGCTATACTGAAATATATAATGAGACTAGTATGTATACGTGTAGCTTTCAATTTCCAAGTTGGCTTTTCCTGCAGTCTTCGATGATTGGCCTAAAGTGGAGACTCAAACTCAGAAAATAATAGAGTAGTGTAGGGTAGGGCAATTAGATTGTAAGTAGAACCAGGTTCAGAATAGGAAGCAGATGCATCCTCTGAGAAAAACAAAAAGAATGTGAACTCTTGTCAGCAGCAAATTAATCAATCTCTTTTTTCTTACAGGGTTATGTTAAAACTTTATCTAATGTAGTTTGCAAATACTAAATTTGAAGAGACTGCGTGCAAACTTAAAGGGAATACCTCTAGACAATCCTAAGAGAACTAGATTTTGCTTTTCTCTACGGATATTAATAATACTGCAAATATGATGCTGCTGGACTTTGGAGGAAAAGCCTCTGTTTTCTTGAGGGCTGATGCCAGGCAATAACCCAGGTGCTGTTGAAATTCACCAAAAGAATCTTCCTTTGGGAGCTACCAGAGGATGCTGGCATACTGAATACTTTGTATCCAGTTCTCAAAACACAAATATGGGTGATATCCTCTAAACCCAAATAGATGTTGCTCAGCATTTGACTGCTCATTCTATTGCTTTTAAAGATAAATAATAAGTAATTTTTTCAATATATCCATTTTAAATATTTTTGTAAATCAAACTGTAAATTTTCTGTGGGGTTAACCATAAATATTGTTTAAAGTTTATGCAGCAAAAATCATCTAAGAATAGTTCCTGGATTGCTATTAAAGAGAACATGTTTGTTCATCTTTTGGCTACTTCTTATATTAGTAGACAAGTACTCTATTTTATCTGCTGCAGTCACATCCAACTAAAAACATTTGAGACTGGACTTCTAAAAGCTTCTCTTACTCAAAGCAGCTTTTCTCCTGAGCCCAGCAGTGCTCAGCTTGAGTGTTACTGAGTAATTTACATGGTCTGATATTTAAAAGTGGGGTGGTGATAGTTGACTGTGCATACAATTTAGCTGAAGAGGTTTGCATTTCAGAAAAAAAAATATATTTCTTGGGATAAATGTATCTATGTTAAGTGCTTTATCATACTACTCAGCAATTTTGATTCCTCAAGGCCACATTTTAATTATAAGAAGGAAAACAATACAGTACATTTTACCTAAGCAAAATTCATTTCTTCCATGAGCAAAAATTTGCTTTAACCTCAAGCACAGAATAACATATTTGAAATATTCACCTCAGGGTTAGCATTGTTTTGCACTTTACATTCTTTCTGCTTCTCTGCTGAACCCTCAGCTCTACAACTCACAAGCCATGTGTGGTGGAAATAAAGTCCTTCTGTAAAGATATTTTTATAAAAGGAGGATTTCATTTAATACGACCCCTAATTAGAAGATTATTGAGATTAGACAGAAAATCTGTTTTCTCATCATAGATTTACCAGTAAACCTGGAAAGTTAACAGAATATCAGCTTTGATTTCTTTATTAGTAAAAAACAGAACAAAAACAAAAAGTGGACAGGGCTGCCTGCAAACCTAAATCATGGATTCATATTAATTTTGTAAGATGATATTACAGATGAAAATTCCAAAGTATATCTGAGGCAAAAATGCAATACGAGAACAAGTTGGCATTTTAATTTTATTTTTTCAGCTATATTCCCTCCTTTTCTTCCTTTTATGCTCATTTGTTATATGCTAGCATAAATTCCCTCTAACTACCAGACTGTGGCCCTTTGCTTCTCTGGAAGAATACAATTGAATTTAAAGACAGCTTTAAGCTTCTAAAGCCCATCAGGAAAACAGGCAAAAGCTGCTCCATAGAAAGTAGGTTGTCCCAAAGTGTCTTTGTGCCACAGAAGGCTAATGTGGTTGTCTCATCCAACATGAAGCATCATGGCGGTCAGAGAGCAGTGAAGTCCTGAATAGAAATGAATCCAAATTCCTACAAGGACGATGGCAGAGATTTCTTTTTGTTTCTCAAAAACTGCTTTTCACAGTAGGAGATTAGACCAGAAACCCTAACCAATATGTTAGGAGGAAAATAAATCTAGGCAATGCAATGAATATTTAAGTGCATAACTCAAGAATAAAAGCAAGTTTTCCTAAAAACACTTTTAGAAGAGCAAAATAACCCAGCTTTCTAAGGTCATGAAGGTAGCCCAGCTCTATTTTGACTTCAAGAAAATCAGCCCTGCCTACTTGTTCTCTCCAAAATAGTGAAGGCTGATGATTTGTGTCTATTCCCCTCTCTGCCAGTGGAGTCCCTATCCTTTTCCAAAAGAGGTCATGCCCCACTGCAAGCTCAGCGTGCTCAATTTTTGCCTGCCTGGTTGAATGGGCTGTGTCTCCACTCCGTTTTACAATCTCTCCCATTTCAATGTTTCAGGTTCTCTCTGGGTTCCTTCTCACAAGTAAAATTCCAGCATCCTTAATTCAATGCAAGCATTCATTTGCTGTCAATTGTGCAAATTAGATTCAAGTCATCTCAATACATTGATGCATTGAGCAAACAAACGTGTTAATATATATATTATATTTTGAAAACATATTCATGAATGTCATTTCAGTCCTTAAAAACTAGGAAAACTTTTGGAGGATCAATATTCAAATATTTTCCTCAAAGCATCATAGAATCTAGTTCTGATAAATGTCGCTTCATAAACACTTGCCATATCTTCTGATTGTTTGCCCTATCAAATACTTACTTTCTTTCTTGTATCCTCAGTGTATACCAGCTCCTTATCTGCTGTCTATTCTCAAATTCAAGTATCTATCTCTGTCTCTCCTTTTTATTTTTCTTTTTTTCCCATTGAAAGCAAAACCGTGGGCACTCCTTGCTTGCTATCCACTTTTTTCTTAAATTTTTGCAATCTGTCATGTCTCCTATCTATTGAATAAAGCTTCCAATTATCCAACTGATTTCTTCCAGTGTTGAATGAATTGTCTGAAGCCACACATAATCTAGAGGTTAAGGATTGGACTACACTGTTCTGCTGAAAGTCAACTTCTACATTTAATATTCTCAATAGATGCTAGGGATCAGGCCAGCAACTCAGCATATTTCACAAGGTGATGGCTAATATATTGGACTAAATATAGTTAACTTCATTCTCTTCATCCATTGATAATCTAACCTCTAACAAATGATGTCAGTGCCTACAATGGCCCAAGAAGACAGTAATGAAATACAAAGCCATCCAGTGGGGGAAATGGGCCTTTAAGCCAATAAGCATAATAGGGTGAGATGCACACTATAATAGGGTGTACACCAGGCACCACAGAGGCACTGAGAAGGTCTCATAATTCATTTTGTAATGAGTGAGGCAAACCCAAGGAGGAGCTGACCTAAGAATTCAATTTTTATGGATGATTAGGAATAAACCAGGTACAGTGTTAAGACAGGAGGACAAGGAGAGTCAGAGTGCTCTTTCCTAATATGATTGTGATCATATGCTGTTAACAACTCTCCATAATCTCCCTGCTACCTTCTAAGTCAGCTACAAATTCCTAAAAGTAGCATTATTATTTTTTTTTTTGCTCTTCACTCTTTTTGCACGTGTAAAATGCCCCATCAAATATTTACTCATTTTGAAAATATAGTTCCGAATTATTGCTTCTTTAATTACCCCTTCTGGAAGGGACACTTCATTCTTTGTTTCTATATTACTATAATTTTCCTTTATACTTATAGGCATACCACATATTGCCTAATTTTTGAACACCTTTTTCCATGAATTGTCCCTCTACCAGGTTATGAACACATAATGGTGAAAAAACATTTCTCAGTTGTATTTTGTGCCCCTCACAGCCTAAATAAATCGTGTCTTTAAAGCACAGTTTTTCAATAAATTGTTCACCAATATAAGGCTTGATCATTTTTCCTAAAAAATAAAGTTCTGGCCATTTAATTTTAGTAAAGAAAGTAATTCAAAGTTTTAACCCTAGACTTCCATGATTTTATATAATTCTTCATTAGTTATTTCATTGTTTATCTTTAGCCCTGGACTTCCATTATTTTCTAAAATTCTTAGTTACATAATTGTTCATCTAACACAGTGTTATCCAGAAAAGAAACTGGAAAAGCTAGACTCATACAAAAGCTGAGGGTTTTCAAAGGATTTCAGTATAATTACCTCATATAATTTTTACAACAGAATATGACATGTGCCAAGGAGGAAATTATTGCTTATCAGTTCTAGAAAGACAAAGTTCCATATTACTCAATATAAAAACTGCTTTCTCTTGAAGGGGCTCCAAGCATTTGAAGCTGAGGAGCAAAGGAAAAAATGTTCACCTAATTTATATTCTACTAGTATATTGAGGAATAGATTCTTATGTTCAAAGCTGAGAAAAACTAGGTTAAAAGTTTTGAGTGGGGAGTGATGTAGTTTTTAATCCTAGGCATTAATTTTTTAGACAACATTTAATCTATAAAATGTAGTGAAGAAGTCTGTCTTTATATTTCATTTTCCTGTTGACACTTGTAAATTCCTTTCATAAAACCTGAGAATTTCCAATCACAGCAATGGGTGGACATACTTAGTTTTAGATTTTGGTAGAAGCATCAAAAGATCTCTCTTTGGTTTAGTATGGTTTGGTTTTCCCCACATGCTGAGTCAATATCTAAGTGCCCACCATAGGCCAAATGATGGGTTTCACTTAAAATGCTACATATCTAAAAGACAATAAGGGAGTTAAAGTTTCAAGTCAGAAATGTCACAGTAGCATGTGTTTCCATTCATAAAGTATGTCTTGAACACATACAAGCTATCCTTTGTCATCTGGCTCTGCCCCATTTGAAATTATTCTCTGCTATTAATTAGAAGTGACTACAATTTGATTAATCTCAAACATGTGTCACATATAAACAATGTAGAGAACTGCACTCAATATTTTTCCACTTAGAGTATAGATGGTGCTTATTGAAAGAAGCCAAATATATATTTTAAAACAATCTGAAATCTAACCTTAGTACACTAACTTGGAATGTTGTCACTAGAACATGATCCAGCTCATTTTAAGTGTTGAAGTCACAGAAGCTCCTAATTATATGAGGTTTTTTTGACTAGAAATGCAAAAATTGAGTTTCTCTCATCTGTTTTATTTCCAATACTCTCATTTCTATGATCTGTTTCTTCAACCTGAGAATTTACCTTGTCCTGGTCTGTTTTATTTTTTATTTATTTATTTTGACAAAAGCTTCCTACGAGCCAAAGACTCACAGTAGACAAATACATGCTGACTTTGCTTAGAGAAGGAAAGTTTCAAGTAACAAGGGGAAAATTTCTCTTTTGTTTAATTTAAATTATCATTATTGTTATTATAGGATATGTAATAAAATACTCATTTTTCAAAATGCTAATTAAATTTCCACAAATGCAAGATCTTTAACCAGATTACACAAGAAAAATTATATGATAAAGTACTTTTGACTTAAGAAACCATGATTCCATTTAGTTTTTTTTCTCCCCTTCTAACAAAGGAAAAAATAAGTGTTTTTCTTTCTTAGTAGACTGCCTGCAATAATAAGTGAATATAATCCTAATTAATTTTTCCTACAGCTGTATATAAATCAATAGCTGCAACATCCCAGAGGAAACACACACTGCAGTCCTCCAGGTTCCTAATGAATGCAAATAAACTGACCTTTTTCTGACAACTATGAATATTGTTTCACAATTTTACCATTAAAATCACTGCCATCAGCAATTCATGCAGCAAACACGGAGACTACAACAGTTGTAAATAACTATTCATTATGGTAAGAAGGAAATGAATAAACTAAGCCTGAACTATACAACTTTGAAGCTCCAGCCAGTATTTTACATTTCACTGTGAAAATTCTGTCCTAAATGTTAACCTACTCCATATTACTTCTTCTTTCTCTGTATTAGAATGCAAGAGATTAAAATCATTCAGTGTTTTAGGTCATTTAATTCAGAGGTTTAACTTTATTTACTTGGAAATAAAGTTAAAATCTTTCAATCAGTGGCATTGCAAAGATATAAAATCACATTGCAATTGTTAGGAGACTGTCAGGAGACTATTCTGCCAGAAATAGCTGGTAGGAAAAAAAAATATGTGCAGAATATTCTGTTGGTGTACTTATCTCAAGACACAGTGCCATTGATGAGAATGAACTGGAAGCTGTGAAGAGAAGGTAGGGATGTAAAAGGATGACACCCATGGGAACTGGGAAGAGTTAGGGAATAGTTAAATTGTATTGCCAATTTTGACTGAAGAAATCAGTTTGTTCCAAAGTACAATAAAATTACACATACACATGCAAAATTGATTTCAGTTTCCTACACAACTTCATTATTGACACGAAGATTTCACATTAAGTAAAAGTTAAACTCAAATTTTATAAGAAAGGTAGTTAAATATGTTAAAGTTAATTCAGCCAGCAATAGACGTACATACTGAAAGCTCCCATTGGGTTTCACTGGAGCCCAAGAATTATTTAGTCTGTAGAACTCATTAAAAACAGAACACCTCAAATCCCAACAAGTTACAAAAGGAAGAGTTTTCCACATCCTTACAATTCCAAAAAGGGGTTTTTCCATTCCTTGTTCCACATTTAATTTTCATATTATTGGCATAGCACTGGAGGCTACCATTACATGATTATTTGATATCCCACATATGTATTAGTGGCATGTGTTTGTGGAGAATGTACTTATGGAGAGATATTAATTTACTTTGTAATTAGCTGCACTGCTATTTTAGTACAAATCCAACTTTCTATACGTTCAAATACTAGAACTGTTTAAAACCATTTGACAGTTTCTTAAAACAGTTAAAAAAGCATTGCAATGACTGTTGTTTGACAGTCATGCATAGATTGCATTTTTTAACTGAATTAAACAATCTCCACTTGATGACATGTCTATTCTCTCACACCTGTAATGCTTTTACGTTCAAAATGAATCCCTGCTACATCTCACTCAATATTGATCTTTAAGGCATTTCTCCCAATCCTTTTCCCAGTGTGGTCACTGAACAGTATCAGAGTTCAATAGGAAGATCAGCTGCTCATCCACTTTTTGCAAAAGCAATTTGTATTATGGATTTATTTTAGCAGTCTACAGTGGCAGTTGCTGTTTTTACTATTTAAATGCTTTGATTATCTGACCTTGCTTACTTTATCTTTCTAAGTGCTGTGCATGGGCTTTAAAATTGATCAATAGCTGGGGATTCCTCTACAGGATTATGTTGAAATCAATCTCAATTCAGACTTTTTGTATTTTATGTTTATTACTTGATCTGTCCTAATTATGTTCCTTATTTTGATAAATAAGGTTAAAACCCATGCTTGATTACACAGGTAAGAGTTTTCTACTTAAAGAGCCACTCAGTTGTTATAAAATTAACCTATATTCTTTACACAGTATTTTATTCATTACAGTAATATGAAAAAGGAAATAATTCCCTCCTAGATATTGTACTACAATACCTCTGCATTATTAAAAAATAAAGGACCTATGCTATTAAAGGAGGAAACCAATGCTATTTATTTGGAAGTAATTGAAAACTCTGAAACATATTAGTGTGCCATATTAATTGTGATAACTGTGGGTCTTCAGCCAGTGATGTCTTTATATATGTAGCACATAAAGTGCTTTAAGGATTTTTTTACAGAATAAATTAAAGCTCCATGGAAGAAAAATCAAAGCAAATTCTCAATAGTTGTATCTTTGAAAATCTGTAGGAAACCATAGAGACCTGTTGAATGTCACAAGAAATTTAATAGTCATTGTAATGAGAAAAGTTGATCACTTTCACACTTTTACTAATTGGAAGGGACAGTTTACTAAATTTTTCATTTTAAATTAAAAAGGGAAATGTGTTAGAAGTCTAAAATGCTTTGAGTAATTTTTAAATCACATCTATATATTTTAGAACCAAAATTTTACATTAATTTTTCACTGATCTTGACAAATATAACTTTTTAAATGAACTATAGCAAATAAACTTCATGGACTATGACTTATCTATATAAGCCTGTTGCTAATGTTTTGGTCTAATTTTATCACTTCATTTCTTTTTGGGTTAAGTGGTGACATAAAGTTCCTGAATTTTATCTTTGATTCAGTTTATTCTAATGTTAGATATTTCAAAGTTATGAATACAAGAGATGCAGAGATGGAGTTGATGTAATCTTAAATTCTATTTTTCAAAACCAATCTAATGTCAAAATATCTGTCACCAGCTCTTAAAATTTTAATGAAGTATTTTCCACTGCATTTACAGTACAAAATCTGCAATTTGATACAACGACCAATAATTCAAAGCAATAGAGAACTTGAGGTAAATGACCATATGATTATACACATGATAGGTGCGATATACTCACCTGTGCAAATGCAATATTTTTGCTAACAATTTTTTTAAAAAACTTTCACAAGATTATAGAAATATGATGTATGCCCAATAGATAGATATTCACATTTTCATACTTTGAAGATATTGGCCAATATGATTTAGTGTTTAATAGCTTTCATTCCAGTCTAAATGATAGATGATTATTGTAATAATTTTTCTTCTGCTGTTCATATTAAGTAAAATACAAAGTGCAAATGTGTAAAAACAAAGCCACCACAAGATAATGCATTTTAATAGATGCACGCATGAAGTTAAGGTAGGAAAATTAAGATTCCTGAACATGAAAAGAATGAGGAAAATATGAAGAAGTTTAATTACCAAATACCTGCCATAAGGTTATTTCCAAAAACTGTTATAACCTGATAGTTCCTTTCTATGGTTTGTGTAGAATAGTATTTGAGAAAAATCATTTTCCAGAAAGTTATGCATCTCTGCAGAACACAACCCTGGCAAAACATGTCCATACTTTTTTCCTCAAGTGGGTAAATGTTAAGAGAGAAGAATCCAAGTTTCATGATGCAGCAACACAAAGCTGGGAAGTGAAAATTATGTTGCAGTGGAGTCTTGAAAATATGACTGTAAAAGTTAATCAATAAAATGTCTATTCCTGTCTATTCACTAGAGGCCCCAGCTGCATAGCTTCACTCAATCGATACTACAAATTATTACGATTTCCAGGTTCCCACTGGACATTCAGAACAAATCTTTCAAGTGTAACAGGCTTATACTGAGTATACGGTGTGTGTTCTCTGTATTTCATTCAAAAAGAGGAGGGGAAAAATAAAATCTAAATCCTATGTGTTTTTTAAAAATTCAACTTTGTGGAACTAATAACATGAGGCACACATTTTAATATAAAAAAATCTACCCTTTGATTGCCAACATTTTTCATGCTTCTTTTTTAACTTTTTTTATGTTAAAAAATGAATAACCTGGCAATAAATTTTGGTGTATTGGAACCTGGCTAGTTCTGAATAACTATTCCAAAGACAATGAATTAAGGAAATCATTTTGGGATAATTTATCAAAAAATCACTTACAAGCATTTCCAAGGTTCGAAAGGTACAGATAAGATCCAAATATATTCCAAATTGTAATAGATCTCTTAAAGTATAAATTCTAGGTATTTTTATGACTTATTCCAACACATTTTTAAAATTACATTTCAGGTTTTCCATTCTTTCTCTTTTTCTAAAATAGAAAAAAAAATCATGATTTCATAAATAAGCCTCCCATCTTTTGAAAAATGTCCCAGAATCCTGTGCACTAGTGAGATCCTTTGCTTTCTGCAGCAAAATTCTATCGTGATTGCAATCTCTAGAAACTCTACTCACGTCTTTGACCATACATACCTTTATGCTTTATACATTTCACCCTGCACCACCCAAAACCCAAAGATATTTCAAATAAAGGGATGATTGGTTAAGGGAACTAACCAATGTTTAATACTTTATGACACCTGATGCTGCATTTCCTTCTTTTGACTGGCAAACAACAGGGTGTCTGCCACTGCCCAATACTGAATCACTTGGTTAATTTGATCAATTCATGCCACCTGTTGATTGAGTGAGAAAAACCAAACAAACCTAACTTTTTGTTTAATAGGTCAAAAAGGCTTTGGTTTTGTTTCTCATTTAATCAGTAGTCTATTTTTTATGTTTCAACATTGATACATCTAGCTTGTAGGCATATCTTGTTATAATAGAGTGTTTAAGTTTATTTTTTAAAGAAAAGGTGAAATTGTTTCTTGTTTCTCCTAAGAACCATCATTGTTTTGAATATACAATCATTTCTCAATCTCTTTAAAATTCCATGACATAACATAAAAAATCAATGAAAACATTTTTTATGACATGTCATAATATTTATAGTTATATGACTTTTTGAAGATATCCAATTGCTGAACCATGGCAAATAGTTTTTTAACACTGTGACAAATCTAACTATTCTTAACTCTGCACTGATATTTGTATACCGTGACATCACTTTCACATTAAGAAAGAATATTCTATTTAGTTTCACTATCAAGCTGTATTGGATCATTCACTGTATTTTTGAACATCCACTATATTTTAACTGAATGAATCACAGTCCGATTTATTTACTTATAAAATTCACAATTGAAAGCAGATATTTATATACCAGTTTTCAGAACGAAAATAATATTATTTTGTTATCATAGCTGAGAAGAGTGCTTTCATAATGAAGTTTCACTGAAGAAAATGTTTTTGGCACTATTTTCATAATATTAAGTTAAGATCAATCAGTCTACTTAGCTTTATGTTAGTGTACACAACCATTTTTATATATTTCTTGTTCTCTAAACATATCTTAAGTACATCATTCCTCTAACATTAGTTAGGTATATTTAAAGATCATAATATTTATTATATTGGTACATTACTTTCAGCCATTCCCAAAGAAACTTTGCCCAACATGCTTTTAATCCTTGGTACCAATTTTTACCTTTTCCTATTTGCTAAATGTGGGTGTTTTTTTTTGTTGTCCAAGTTCCATGCATCTGACTAAAGGTACATTAATGGCAAACAGAGTTTGAGTATTTTATTTTATTTAGAAGCATGCAAAATGTCATGTTACATTGTACAATTGTTTCTAATGCCTTATAATATTAAACCTTTGGATTGAAAGGCAAATATATTCTTCATGAACAAATTTCAAAAATATTATTTTCATATTTTAACATTGTTAATTCACTTTATAAACTATAATCAAAAAGTGCTTCAACACTCGTTATACATATTATTTTGAAATCATATTGGCAGACATATCAACATGTGCAGTAAATACAAGTTTATAATTTGGTTTCCAAAGATCAGTTGATATCAAATGCACATCTTAGTTTTGGCCTCAGGACTATGTTCAAAGTTATAAGTGACAGAGGGAAAAAAAGTTTAGATCTGTGTGTTTTATCTAGATGTGATTACTTAATTTAACCAAAGTTCATGAGCAAAGTGTAATTTTTGACAAATACACAAGGAGAGAGAAAGAGAAAAAGTCTGACAGAGGAAAGGAAGAGGGGCAGGAGTGAGAGAGAGAGAGGGAGAGAGGGAGGGAGGAAAATTCATCTGGGATAATGCAATTTCATAAATAATATTTTATAGCAGACTAAGAAAATCAAGGAAAGAACTGAGAGGATAGGATATTAAAAAAAGAAATTCTTCAAAGTTTATTTGAATAATAAATAAAACCTGAAAACATTATAATAGACATAATTATCACATAAATATTCAGTATTTATTTAACATTATTTAGTATTTATTTATTTAGAAACGAAATACTAGAAGATGTTAGACTAATAACAATTTTCATGGATGTTTCAAAACTAGCATAGATCTTTACTGCTTTTCATCATAATCCCTCATGGTATGAACAAAGATTCTACTCCAAATGTCTCTCACTTTACTAGAATCTTGCTTAGAGCAGTTACTTTAACAAAAAGAAAGACAACTAGAGCCATATGTAACCTTTGGACTCCAAAAGGGGAAAGATGAGAATGCCACTGGCACATAGGTGCTGCAGAAACACAGGGTATCCTTTCTCTTTGCATTCCGCATTGAACATTTTCTGGTAGTTAACAAGAAAGTTGACCACCACATCATTATTTGGAATCTGGAATAGGACTGTTACAATTTTCAATATGTGCCATTTCAGCTAAGAAATGCTGCAAATTTAAAGTTTAGAACTGTTTAAACCAACCGTTTATTGAGCAAGCTAGCACATTTATACTTAACCTTTTGCAAACAAAAAGAGTTAAATATTTAGCAACTAAAGTCAAAAGGACTGACTTGATTTCAGTACGTAAAGTAAAACTTTCTGAAATACTAAAAAACAACTCACTTGTAATCATTTTTTTTTCTTCTTCAGAAGCAATAATCCCTTCTGTCACTGTCTTCAGCTCTGCCTGGGTTTTTCTACTGTTCTGTTCTTGGCGAACTGTTTCTGTTATTTGCTCAGTTAGCTGCTCTTGAGTAGCTTTCAAGCTGGATTCCATTAGAAGTTTTTCATCTTGACTGGCAAGTTCTTGGGCTGAAAGATAAAACAAGAACATTGCCTTTTAAAAAACCAAGCTAATGCATGTTCTTTTCTTTTGTTTTTGGTTTAAATTTAATGCAACGCAACTTGGAAGATGATTTGAACAGATTCTTGTCAAAATACAAGCTCATGCATTCAGTGTTCAGTTTCCTTTATTTAAAGCACAAGTAAACAAAGGTATGTATGAAGGAATAAAGACGCAGGTCAGTAATCTCAAGTTTAAAACATTTGAGTTAAAAAATTAGATGTTGTGATCAGACAATTTACTGAGTCTATTTGTGAGCCTTCTCTTGCTACATAATTGTATTATGAAAGAATGTTGATACGTAGCATTATTGGTCCTACTTTAGCATAGGTCTTAGGAGTGTGTGTGTGTGTATGTGTGTGCATATATATATATATATATATATATATATATCTCCACATGGACAAAGACTGATACACTTATAAATTATGCCAAAATGATTGCTCTCCATTGATTTATTTTCACGTATATCTGTATTTAAGCACTTTTTCAAGGTCATCCAATAGATGGCACTCTTTCATTAGATCAACACAGATGTAGGCAGTTTGCTTCAAGCTCTCAGAAAAATAAGTGATTTAAGACAAAGACATTTTTCCTTTGTTCTTCGTTGACCGTATTCCTAGAGATATATATCTGTACATTTTGTTTGACTATTCCCCTGTATAAAAGTATTTATCTGTTTTTTTCTGTTGCTCAAATGCATATTATCAAAGACAAATGTGATCCAGTATTTTATTTTTTAATCATATATTCAGATATGTATTTATATAGTCCATATTTGAGATACTTTGAAATCAAACTCAATATCTAATCCATTAAAAATTACCATATTTTATCAAGATCAACAATTTCAATCTTTCTGTCCAAAAATGAAGTAAAAACAAGAAGACGCCAAATCGATAGAAATAGCAATGGAGAAGGCCCATGTTAATAAAAGTTTAATAAAAAGAACATCTTCCCTTTTAATGATTCTCATTTAATGTCCAAAGCAATGGTGTTTATATTAAGCTTCAATAAAGTTAGAAACCAATATATTACAGTCTTACATCAGAAGTATCTTTTACAGGCAACCTCATAAAGAAGATACTCCATATAAATATTCTGCATTTATCACTCATCTTTGAAGTTAAATGATGTCTCCCTGATAAATTAGATCTAAAAATATCTGATTCTCAGTTTCTCATTTATAGATTTTGAGCAACTGAGTACTTATATTTCAATAAATATGTACATGCATGTTTGCTGTTTTCTTGCAAGTGTTTAAAATGAACAGTTTTGCCCCAGAATAAATTACAGCATCTACCATTTTTATAGCTTAAACATGCTATATATTAACAGTTTAAATTTGTGCCTCAGGATACCACAATGCTATCCCAAACAGCTAAATATTTAACGAGGAAGAATGCATCACCCAGAGCTCATCTTTATTAAATTCCAAATACATCAGAATCTCTTTGAACAAATGAGTTAAATGTTTAATAATTTCAATACATGTTAAAAGTATGGGGAAAAATCCAATAAAGGACTTACAACAAGCTTGCTCTGAAAAAAAAATTGTCAAGCTTAAAATATATGAAAAGGCACTAAAACCTTCCCTGTTCTCGACCAATAAGAAAATGTAATCAAATGAAAAAAATCAATACTTTTATGGTGACATGTTTTTGAGCATTGTTAATATAGATGCATAAATAGTTTAAGTACAATATGTTATTTTATATATCTTTCCACCTTCCACAATTTATATTTCTTCTGGGAAAGAAAACTCCAACAAAACTTTAAAAATGAGTTTTTAGGAGAATTTTCAGGCATTGAAATTGAGAGGGGAATTTTCGGACATTGAAATTGAGAATTTTTAACTTAAAAAGACTTTGAGAAATAATAACACAAACAAATGATTATAGATACAAGACTATTTCAGGAAGTATCTTTTCTGAAGAATACACTTGTAACAATAGACTGACTTCAAGACTATGGAGACAAATTGTGGCACATGGATAAAACAGACTTTTACCAACTATGGATGATGTGAATTTTCTATGAAGTTTGTTATCTTGAAATGACTGAGGTTTTTGTGTCACAGCTCTCCTAAGAGTCTACTCTAATTCATTATGGGCTGGTTAAAAAGAGGCAAATTATTTTAAGTTTACCTATGCCTTGGACTTGAGCCTGAGTTGATCCCAAGCCAGAGGCACTCACAGCTGCATGGTTTATTTACAATCCCTTTGTCAGACTTACAACTGCCCCAGGCTATAACATAGTGTACCTAATGTTCAAACTGGCAGGTAATCTTATGTCAAACATACTTCTTTGATTTAAAGTGATCAATAGATTCTTGTAAAGAGGTAATTTCTCTGATGTTTCCACCTTGCCTTTCTTACAGGTGATTCACACAAAAGCCTGCTTATATGATGTACGAACAATAAACAGAAAGCTATAATCATGTTTTTTCAGATGTTTCCGGTGCACAACGATTTTGGATCGATACACTGTGTAATACAATTATCTGCAATGATCTGGTTGTATTGAAAAAGAATTTGCAGGAGACCTCTAGGGGGTTTTATCCAGAAATACGTATCTGGCAATGCTGTGAATAGTAGAAGGAAAAATTAAGGGATTGACGAAGGTGTCTGTTATGCATCCAATGACTTCATTTGTACTTTTTCATGAAAGTATTACACTACAAATATTAGTAGAACAATAGCTCAAAAGTAATAATAGTGATTATAATGGCCATGTCTTCATACTATTTATTTATGTGGAAAAAATTTTTAACAAACATGGATGTGAACTCTAGAGACTTAATGTGTATTATATAGAACCGATTATAGGCAATATTGATTGTTTATTCTTTGAAACAAAACCTCTTTATTCCTATCTTATCTAACTTATGTAAATACTGGCTTCCATGTCTGTTCAACTATATTTCCACTAGAATGGTAAACTTTTAGACTATTATTTAGGACTGTTCAACAACAACACTATACACTAAGCCCTTTATTCAAAGCTGCTTTCTTTCAAACAAAGATTTGCAACATCAGGAAAGAGCTAACATATACCACCTGTCTCAAAAAGAAATTATACACATTTTCTGCAAAGATCTGTGTGGAAACAACTTGGTTTTGTTTTTATGGCTCTCTCAAAGATGCTGACTTTGATGCAGCATCTACCTCAATGCCAGAAAAGATCTGCACTTTCTATTTTGAGCCTCTAATCATATATCCCTATTGTGAAATTCTCTTTTGTCAGGCTAGAACAGATTCGCATTCTGGCTAAGCCCATAGGTTTGGTAGGCACTGTCACCTCTCACAAAGCCCTGTTCTATGCAGATTCTGCAGGTCTCCATCTGGCTGCGGAAGCTCAGCTCTGCTCTGACGACAGACAGCAATTGCTCTTTCCCGATGCTTCACTCTCTGTGTATCCTGGGCACTTGCTTTTGGTCTCTTGACCACACAGTGGAGGTACTTCACCTTACCCACTTTGACTTTGATGGATTCCTGTGCCTGCAGGAGACCAGCTCCTGACTTTCTTTAAGAAGTCCTCTTTTTTGCATATTGCCTGTGAAGACAAAAAGCATTCCAATAGTGCCTTTTATGATGTACTTTTTATATCCCATCCTGTTATTCTGAACTATAGGACATTAGAGAACTTATAGCTTCTCATTAGCAATCAGGTCAAGTATCGACATCTCTTCTAGAATCAAAAACTTAAGGAACTTTTCTTCAAAAAAAAAAGTCAAAAGGAAGATTCACCATTAGCCTAAACAGAGTGTTAATCAATACATAAAGATTGAAAGGTGAAAGAAAAACAATTCCCATAATTCTTGGGGAATGAAAAAGGAGGACAGTTGGGTCAAAATGAATTCTTTCTATTTAAAATATAAAGAAAAATTTAATGAATACAAAAAGTATATTTTTAATCTCTGTGAGGTAACACCTATGTAGCTTTTTCATTTAGCTCAAATGCGAACTACGCTAATGGATACACGAGGAAATCCCTCCACCACGAAGATAATTAAGGTAACCTCCTAATGGCTTCCCACACCACTTACACCAGTTAGCTTTATACGAATATAATGTTTGTCACTTTCTTTTTCAATTTTATTATCTTTCTAGCACACAATGTTTCAGCTTTAAATTTGAATGAGGAAGGACATTAAATATAATTGAAGACTAAAATGATAAACTAACTTGCTTCTTAAAAGTAAAACTAACTAAATTTTATTGGTGCTGTTTTCGTGTCCATCAATATGGTATTTCTGGTTGTTTTTAATTGGCTCCATGCCACACCTTGACTCTCTATCATGCTTCATCATGCTTCTTTTAATCTGAATATTTAGTGTTCTTTCATGTCTTAATTACAGCAAATTGCAGCACAGTTGGCACCATTTCTTGAAATTAATCCCAGAGTACTTTGTTTCTGTCAAGCAGTCAAAGCCTTAGAGAGTAATAGTAAATGTTATTGCAGATCTAAATTTAAATGACTGTCTATGTATTTAACTTAAGCCTTTAATTATTCTTGCTGAACTGTTTTTGATTCAAATGTTAAACATTATTCATTGAGAATGCAAAATTACTTTAGACAGCTTAAAACCTGCAGATATGTTTGGCTATAATTTTAACACAACAATTATTTATATTAATATATTTTCTCAGGTGTCTAAAACTTAGTAAATGACATGCAATATCTTTTTATGGAAATGTATTGCAAGGTATTCTGTTAGTTCTGTCATTATTAATAAAAGATATGGACTTGAGCCCATTCAATTCCAAAATGGCTTTCCCATAATGAATTGTTAAATTGAAAAACAGTCCCAAGAATGTGATATTACCATGGTTAACAATCTTTAAATAATTCAGAGGTAAGTACTTCAAAAGTTCTTCTTACTTACTTACTAGAGTATCCTATGGAAAACGTAAAGCTCCTAGAACTCTCATTAGCTAATCTTTTCACTCCCCAATTCTGAACAGCCTCCATAAATGTCCTTATTCAAAAAGAAAACACTAAAAATATAAGTTAAAAAATTCAGTGCAGCAAAATTCACAATTCATGTCTTATAAATATGTGCTCAAAGAATTAGGAATTGGAAAAGTCAAGGATATACAGAATACATATTTGGTGATCAGATTCAAATAATTGGGATTCAATTTTATAAAATTAGAACCTACTCTTTTGGTCTTACTGAATAATAGAAATTCCATAAATTCTTTAAGTGAATGGGCATTTCATTGAACCACATACAAATCTGTGTATCATAGTAATCTACCTTGTGAACTCCCACCAGAATATGGGTTCCATGTAAACAGGCTCTTCATCTGTGTCTTGCCCACATCTGGCACACAGTCCTATATTTAGCTCTCTATATAATAAATACTTAGTGAATTGAATTGTATAAATTTCACCTGTCAGACACCTGTCATTTTCTCCAATAGGAAAACATATCATTTGTTCTGCCTCTGAAAAAAAGTTGAGTATGGAAGGATTTACACTTACAGTTTTGGTAGGTTTATCTGCCAAAGCATAATTTGATAAATACTACTTTTTAAATTTAGCTTTAATCTTGATCTAAATGAGATTCGATGACTATTTCTATTGCCAACACTTAAGATGTATATTGAATTTACAGACAAACAAGAGAAAGACAGATTTACTAAATGTGTGGTAAAATAGATTTTTCTCTGTAATTCAGAAAAAAAATGAAGTAGTATCTTGCAGTTCCCTTTCCTTATCAATTGCAATGTGATTTTTGAGTAGATGTGTATTTTCCCATTTTCTCACAATCTCAAGGGTGTAGCTGATCTCTCTGACTACAAAGTTTCCTAGTAGCTGTAAAGTCCCTTTCAAGCTGTGTTATCTGCTGTTCTAGCTGAGCAAGTTCCACTTTGTGTTTCTTTTGGGAAGCTATTATATCCAAATGCAGTGACTGCAAGGTCTTTTCTAGCTTTTCAATTTCAAGAACTACTTTTGTCCCCCACATTGGTCAAGTGTATTAGCTGTTTCAGCTTTTTCTTCCTCTGTGATCTACTCACATTCTTCAACTTTCATCGATGTTTGCATCGCATTTAAAGTCATGGTTAAAATGAGAAATTAATGTGCATGATCCCAGATATATTCTGTTCATTATGTTCTCTAAACATTATTATAATTCTACTTAGAAAAAGGTAAACAAGCATGTCTCCCCAGCAGTTCAGCTAATGTAAATGTAGAAACTGAGGAATATCAAAGTGAAACCAATTATCTTAGCCCTGGGGTAGTTTTCCATGTGTAGTTTAGACATCTTAGGGAATCAGGAACTGTAATATTTTCACAAGTCTAAAACAGGGCTTCTAGACTCTTGTACTATATAGCCAAGATGTTTCTATTCTCTTTATAACCATTCTAATAGATTTGGTCAGTTTGATTTCTTATTTTTACAATGAATTAAAGGATATTTAAATTAAATTAAAAATTATTTTGCATTTTACAAAAGCATTTCATATGCAAGGTCACATTTCATCCCTTTTGTAAACTTGTAAAATCTCCATTTTATAGACAAAGAAATTAAACTGTAAATCCTTTGTGCTTTTTACTATACCATGCTGTCATTATTCTTGAAAGAATTGGGGTTTATGGCAAACATTAATGGGTTAATAAACTGATATTTAATCAAAAAGGTGTGAAAATATTACAATAATCATAATAAACAATGATAATATGATAGTGTATTCAGTGTAAACCACAAATCAACATCAAAGTTAGTTTTAGAAATTTTGCAGTGCTAATCATGCATCTTAATGAAGTCATCTCTAAAGTTTTAGCTTTATTATTTGCACTCTTTACTGTACTCAAAATAGGTTTACTTATTTTGTGTGATAATCACAATCTTTGCCTAGCAATGGAAAACAAATCTCTCTCTCTCTCTCTCTCTCTCTCTCTCTTTCTCTCTGTGTGTGTGTCTTTCTCTTTCCTTAATGGGACTGGATTTTTCCCATCTGCATCCAGAAAGAGCAATTTTATATAGTGCAGGATTTTCTAGGTACCAGAAATGCAATCATTAACCGTAAACAGACAACACTGTTAACTATTAATATTTAGTTTGAATAAGTTCGATAGAGTTGTTGGATAGGAGATAAGTACAGACCAAGGATATATAGGTAGAAATATGCTTAAAAATAGAGAATAATTCAAGGAGACTTGAAGAATCAGAGACACCACACCATAAGGCTATTACATTATACTACACTAATGCCCATGTATCATAAAGTAGAATTAGAGGGAAATTAGATTATAGGCAGTCAGCACAAAGATTGCTGGAGAAGTCATGGACACACCAGTGGCCATCTCCCAGCCCTAGTCTGCCTCACTCCTTTTCTGTGTTTGGAGACTTCTAAATATGATTGCATTTTGCAGCCCAGGGGAGACACTAGGTCTAATGTAATAGCCTGATGGTACCTTGAGACCCAAATCAGGAATAAGCAGCTACTTTACTTATCAGGGTGAGGACCCTCTACAAAGTTTGCTTGAAACATACTTTTTGCTCAGTGGCAGGGCACCCTATTCCTGGGTGTTTAAATTCCCCACACTCGGCCAACAACGGGGTCCCTCATTTCCAATGTGAAGTGGGGAGACTGGAGCTGCCATTCACCCCCCCCTCAACTGAATATTTGGCCTTCTCAGCACTAGCCATGATGGGACCACTTCCCCTGCTCTTCTGGACCCTTTGTGCTGTGCAGGTAAAAAAGCAGACATTTGTTGAGAATCTCTGTTGTGCCTTTGTTCCCATGTTGCACTGTACAGCAACTCATTCCACAAAGATCGTAAGGTAGAATCAAGGATACTAGACTGTAGACAGTGAACACCAATACGATAGGGAATAGATCAAAGTAGGGTTTCCTATATGGTCTCATTACAGTTGTCCTTAGCTAGAACCTGCTGCTGGTTAACGTGTAATAAAATCAGAAAATTAGGAGTTTAACCAGTCCTATCATCTGGAGTTTAGCTCCTTATTACTAATTGTTAAGGTTTGTAAAATATCCTTCTGTAACCGTTACTCTATATAATAGACTGGAATTATACTTCATTGAGATCAGGGTCTGTCTTGTTTATTTTGTATTCAATTGTCCTAGCTCTGCTTCTGTCACCTTAGTAGATACTCACAAATGCTGGACAGATTGAACTGAGGTTTTCATCAGCAAATCATTTTAAAGAAAGTGCCACATTAAATGCACATCAAATTTAGGGGATGAAGTCTTAAATAAACTGTGTGATGAAAACTGATAAATTCACTAATTTTTTTAATTTTATGCAACAAAATTGTTACACAATAAATTATTTGTAATTTCCAAAATTTTTGATATTGAGTAGGTAATGTAACTATTAACAGTCATAATCTATAGTGTTCTCTTTTAAACATACTGTGATGAGAATAAATGGCTACTTTAATTCTGAAGAACAATCATAGCGATTTGTGATTTGTCATCTATATCACAAAGAGCATACAATTCTTTAAAAGTAAAATAGAAAAATTCATGGCTAGTCTTATTTAGAAGTTTAAAGCTGTTACTCTGAGTGTTTTTTCAAAAAAATTCTTATATATATTACAGGTATGTGACTTTCCTCTTTAGCAGTACTAAATCTCACTGGAATTTGTGCTTCAGTATTTTCTCACATCATAAAGTTATCAAACTATTATATTTGCCAGAAGACAGCCTATCACTATATTGTACTTAAACCCAGAACAGGATTTCCAAGTAGACTTAAGTTTCCTGTCCAAGCTTCACTACTTATTAGCTCTGTGAACTTGAATAAACTTCCTAAGTCTCAGTTTTCTCATCTGTGAAATGAGAATAATAATATCTATATCATAGAGATGCCATAAGGTAAAAAGAAATAATATATCTGGAACAGAGCTGACAGAGTAGGCACTTATGCTCCTGAGGTGGGGTCTGCTCCACCTGAAAGAAGTCCAGGACAATGCTCCCAGGAATAATTTTGTTCTCTAGTTTCCTGCATCTTGAGGGTTAAAATGTGAGCAAGCTCTTGAAGAAGGGGAGCTTTATATTTGGTCAAAATGGGTTTCAATAGAGACTAAAAAAAGATATTACTATTATTAGGAAAGGTTATTTTTACCTTAAAAGTTGATTTAAATTTAAGGAATTATAAAAATTATTATTTAACCAAATTGAATGAAAATTCATTTATTTTTAAATCCCACTGTTTTTCCGAAAGACGACTTTCTCCTTATGCTCTTATATTGATTACTTTTGAAAGATTTCCTCTGCAATCATGTATTAAAGTGTCTCTCTCTGTTTTCTATAATGACAAAACAGGTCCAGCCAGGAAAGACCATGGAAGTGTTTTTCAAAAAGGAGTTTTGTGGATTTTCACAAGATAAATTATAATACAATAAAATAAATTATCTTTGTTAGAGTGTCATCATTATTTTGTTCCTATTTGCAAATAGAACACTCTGGTGTCTTTCTTCTGGTAGTTGGAGGGTTAACCCTAGTAAGTAGATGTTAACCTCACATTGATCTAATCTAGAGGTCAGATGTTAGGGAACAGATATAGGTCAATAAAACTGTCAGGTCAAAATCCTGTGTTCAAGTCTGCATAGATGCAGAATAGTGAGTAGCAGAGAGAAAGAGCTCATGCAAGACAGATTATTTCTACTTGAGTACAGTTGTGATGCAGAAGTAAAAGATTATGAGATCACTGAGAATGAAATTAAGACATAGAGGAGGCAGAATATCTACAAATGAAGAAGGTACTGATAACTACCTTCTCCTGATTAGCTTGCCCTTCCTACTTATGTGGGCTCCAAGACTGATAAACATGGCCCCTTCAAAAATTCTGGAGACATATTTTGTTGTTTCCTAGATTGGTTTATGGAACGTATTGGTTGGCTTCTGTCGAAGCTGAGTTTGTGCATCTGGTTGGAGAACTATGAGATATACTTGGACATGTTGATAAGACTCAGTTTACCTATATAAACAGAACCCATTAATGAGGCTGTTAGTGATAAGAGAGGAAAGGAGGGGAGAGAAGGTATACATAAAAATAAATTTTAGGCATATTAAAAAAATTCACATACTACCAGAGGAATTTTCAATACAGTTGCCTGAGAAAACAAGCACTGCATATCAATCAGATTGAACTAGTAAATGAATTTCTGTTCTGTCTCAAGTCATAACGAGGGAATCTGTGAAAACACAATTTGGTGGGCACACTGAAGTATAATCCAGTAAATGGCGATATTCATACTTGTACCCTAACACATCTAAAGTGGGCTTTTAAGAAGCTTGTGTAAGCTGTAAATACTACTACAAACTAGTATATTTTCGTGCAGTTAAGGGCCAGGAACTGTTGAAAGTATAACTTTATCAATTTCACTTAATTTAAGAAAATTAGACTCGTACTAGAGGAAGATCTTTAGACATAGATTTGAAAAAGTTATGATTGAACTGTTCTCCAGAAAATAGGCCAACAAATGATAAAGAGAGTACAAGTCACTAAAAAGTCAGTAGGAATATTTGTGGCCAGTAGCTTCCCCTATCACCAATAGAAGAAAAGAGCAGGAACTGCTATTAGTAGAAAACACCATGGACAAGAATCTCCAAGTCACCAAAGTACGTTAGGTACTCAGAGAGACAACATGCTTTGGGAAGTATTTTGATCATGATGCTCTCCCATTGAAAACACTTGCTGCAGCTTCGTATTGTTCATAGATAAACTTAAAATTTTAACATTGCCTATGTGGCTTTCAGCTCCTATCTATCTCAACAGCTTCAGTATCCCTATTAAACACTAAATTCCAGTTGTATTCATCTTCCATGAGTTCTTACAGTGCCCCAAATTCCTACCTCCTAAACTCAGGGCCTTATATGTCCAGGTTTCAACAAAACAAAAGATTATAAAACATACAAAGAAAGAGGAAGTGATGGCCCAGGCAAAGGAGAAGATTAAAGAGTTAAAAACCATCAATGAGAAGGACAAGACCTGGGACATTCCAGACAAATGTTTTAATGTAAAATGGTCCTAAATAGGCTCAAAGGCTTAAAGGAAAACCTGGTTAAAGAACTAAAGGAAATCAGGAACATGATAGATGAGCATAAAGAAAATATCTTGTGGGGGCAGACGTATTAGTGTGGATTGGGTTGGAACCTATTGGTTCAGTGTCCACGGAGATGCGACCCACACAACTGTGGGTTGATAACTCTGATTGGATAATTTCCATGGAGGCGTGGCCTTGCCCATTCAGTGTGGGTCTTGATTAGTTTACTGGAGCACTATATAAGCTCAGACAGAAGGAGCTCATAGCTAGCTGTAGCTGAGACAGATATTTTGAAGACAGCTGTTGGAAGCTGATGCAGACATTTTGGAGAATGCCATTTTGAAATGCAACCTGGGAGCAAGCAGACGCCAGCCACATGCCTTCCCAGCTCACGGAGGTTTTCCAGATGCCAATGGCCTTTCTCCAGTGAAGATACCCTGTGTTGATGACACTTTATGGCCTTAAGACTGTAATTGTAACCAAATATAACCCCTTTATAAAAGCCAGTCCTTTTCTTGTGTTTTGCATTCTGGCAGCATTAGCAAACCAGAACAGATGGAAATTATGAAAAAGAACCAAACAGAAGTGAAGACCACAGTAACAGAAACTAAAAATTCCCTGGAGCAACTGAACAGCAGATTGGAGCTGGCAGAAAAAAGAATTGGTGAACTTGAAGATAAGACAATCAAAAACATCAAGTTTGAGGAGCAAAAAGAAAAGAAAGCATGAAGAAAAGTGAACAGAGCCTGAGAAATCTGTGGCACACCACGAAGCATATCAATATACACATTGTGGGATTCCCAGAAGGAAAAGAAAGAAAGGTGCAGAGAAAATAGTCAAAGAAATAATAGCTGAAAACTTCCCAAATTTAATGAAAGACAAGAATACACACATCCAAGATGCTCAAGGAGCTCCAAACAGGATAAACCCAAATAGTCCTGCACCTCACTGTGTTATAATCAAACTACCCAGTGCCAAAGATAAAATGAGAATTCTGAAAGCAGCAAGAGGAAAGTTACCTGTCACATACAAGGGAGCTTCAATAAGATTAAATTACAACTTCTCAATGGAAACCATAGAGAGAAGGTGGCCATGGGAAGACAAATTTAAAAGTGCTGAAAGAAAAAAAAATTGCAAACCAAGAATTCTACATCTGGCAAAACTGTCTTTCAAAAATGAGGGAGGAATTAAGACATTCCCAGATCAGCAAAAGCTGAGGGACTTGTCACCACCTGACGGGCCTCGCCCTCGTGGATGCCGACTCCGACCCCTCAGAGGTCAACAGGCACAGCCTCAAGCAGGAAGCCAAGGTGCCCTCCTGTCCTCTGGGTTTTTCCGGTTACCATCTGGCATACAATGATCTTGAGGGATGCCCAGAAGGAGCACAAAAGAGAGAAATGTAACTATACCAAGGCAGAAATGCAAAGGTTTTTAGAGAAGTTTGTACAGAAGCAGGGAGAAAGGGGAACAGATTGGCTATTGCAGGTCTTTGGCACAGGGTCCAATCTGTTACTTTGGGCCATCGAATGCACCAGTTAACAGGGCTAACCAAAGACCCTAAGACACATAACTCATTAAAGAATGCTAAAATACTCAGAGCCCAGCTTCTCCATGAAAGCACGGAACACTCACTTTCCCATTCCCCACTACCACGGCGCTTGCTTTGGAAAGTGCCAGGGTGGCAAGGTCAGGTTCTAGGAGGGAAAAAGCATAGAAGAGAGTGTTGAGGGGGGAACTGCCAGCAAGGAGGATGGAGCTTTGCCCCTCCTCACTTGGGTCGTTATGGCCTGGTGGAAGCTACCCCTCCATGGCCGTAATTGTTGCCAAGGCTCAAGGAGACTGGAAAATACTAGAAGAAGCTTGGCTTCTCCTCTGCAAAACAGGTATGGTCCAACAGTTCTGTCACATTGCTGAACATCACCCTCAGAACAACTCGGCTTGAATCTCAAATCTGGAAGAGGTCCTTTTAGGATCAGAAGTCAAGGAATTCTTCCTTCAGGGAGACTCCAATCTTTTAAGGCCATCATGCTCCCATTCATAAAAACTGCAGGGACCCTATTGACATGGTTGCTCTGCATGAAGGGGAAGCGGCCAGGGAAGCACAAATGTTAGCCGCCCATGCGTTTCAAACAGGAGCAGGGACGGCTCGACATTTAGCCCAGGGAGGCTCTCTACTAGGAAAGCTGCCGTTTCCAAAAGGACAGAAGTGGGGTTCAACGCCTCCTATCACTCACCACCATGCTGGCTAACCCTGAACTCAGGTGAGCCCCAGAACCCCTCCCTTTGGTGGAAGAAGGGGGCAAGATTGAGTAAAACACCCCCTACTAGCAGCTGCATAACCTAGGATGCCTCCCACCTTATCGCAGGCAGCTGCTTCACTAACTGCGTGCCCTGGCCAGGGCTTTCCAAGAGTCCAGGTGTCGCAGGGCAACCAGAAGAGCCATAACATCTTAGCACCACCGCCCCTCAGGCGGTGCCCACAGAGCCTCCCTCAAACCCCTTTCCTGATTTGTTGGAGTAGCAGCCTCCAAAGCTTCTGCCTGGGCATTCCGCGGTTCCCAGTCCTTGTCCCCCCACCAGGGAACAATCGCCCCTACACAACAGCACTTCACTGGGACAAGGCTAACAGCACCACTTCCTACTCTTAGGAAGTCACAGGGGCCCAGGTAACAGTCATTCCTGGAAACCCCGAATGTTGCAAACCCAGCGGCCCCGTCCCCTTCAGGGAATTTCAGGCCAACCAATCCCAGGCAAGCATATCACCATTGACGCCACGGTAGGCATCACCTCCTAAAAGGTCTACTGCTTGTGATGACTCCTCTTTCCACAGTATCGCCTGCACCAGAAGACCAAGGAGCTGAGACCAGGAACTAAAAATCTCCTAGAAACAGGCGTTACCACTTCCACCATATTCCCTTTTAATTCCCCTTTTCTCTGGCCTGTGCTTCAGGTCGTCAGATTCCCCTTGCAATTAAAAACTACATTCTAACCAATAGATCACCCGCCACCTTACCGTAGCAGGCTCCACACACGTCGCGACCTTTCGTCTTCTGGAGGCATCGTATACCCCGTTTATCTATTGTACTCCAACGTCATCACGAGGAAATCTCCACCTTTGGAGGCCACAATGAGATACAGCACTGCAGTTGGCCCAACCGTCTGTCCCCCAGGGCACACCCCTAGTCCCAGCAGGCTCTACGTTTCCCTTTGAGGCCCATGCCACTGCCGATCCCATCTCCTGGAATCTGTAGACTACACACGGCTCTGCATGGCTACCCACGGGCTTCTGGATGCACAGGCTTCCCATGACTGCAGCTCAATACACCCCTCTTGAAAAACTGCTGCTTGCTGCATGCAACGCCGTTGAGCTAGTGGTATGGACAGGCCAATGGCTGAGCAACTCTTTAAAATCCAGGACAGTCACTACAAGGAGCCTCCGTTTGGGCCAAACTGCAGATCCCCAGTTACCCTCCAGGTAATCACGTTTCAGCACATTCACAGGCCAACAGGCACAAAGCCGATTTTGACTGCCTGGTGAGGAGGCAGCTCTTATTCAAGTCACCAACCGTTCTGGTCTCCAGACCTGCCAAACTCACACTCCAAGGAAAGCTCCCAAGCTCCCGACCCTCCACCTCCACCAGGTTATGAAGCCTCGACCACAGCTCTTTTGTCGTCCCCCCATCCCTCCTCCTCGGGTTTCAATATTCTCCTCCTTCCTCCCTGCTTTTCAAGCCTGTAAAGCACGTACTCCTCAAGCACTAGCAGGATGGCGCCAGTCAGCTTCTCGACCTGCGGGGACTGCTGCCAGCTTGATTATGCCAAATGCCAGGGTGTTCCTCTTACCTCAGCATTAACCAAGCGACTGCTATTTAATTGCAAATGCTGCCCCATTATTAAGCACCTGAGCAAGCATGGCACTTCCTGGTGTCCCCGGGGTGACTGTCCCTTCAGCACAAGGCACACTGATTTCACCGCGCTTCTCCTATCATCAGCGGGTGCTTTCTGCTAAGCTATTACGTGCACTGATATGTTTACCGGTCTTCTACTGTCTTCTCTGACCAGGAACACCTTGGCAGAACAGGTGCTCTCCTTATTTGATCGTTACTTACTCCCCCTTTTGGCTCATCGGGCATTTTCCACTTAGACCAGGTCTCTCTTTTTACAGCCGCAGCTACCCAGGAATGGGCATTACAACGCAGGGTCCTTTGGAACTTCCGCTTAGCCCACGGTCACCAGGCTGCTGGCCTCACAGAACATCTCAATGGCCTTCTCAAATCCCTACTCTTAAAATTACAAAATGGGTCATGGACTCCCAAATGATCCAAGTTTTTGCCTAAAGCCCTTACCCTTCTTAACTCCCCATCATATGGTTAGCCCACTATCACAACTGGGCCAAACCCACCGTAAAAACCCACTGTGGCTCCTACTCTTGTAATTACAGAGGACACAGATTCCTTCCCTCTGAGGGATAATATCATATACATTTTCTCCCACAATTACACCTCCCCATATTGCTTCAAAACGTTGGTCTCTTGCCTTCTAACATTTCCTGGTAGCCCGGTATTGGGGACCATAGTGATTGACAGGCCCCGCCCATTGGCAACAAGCCGAGCCCCAAAGCTTTTGCTAGACCACACTTCCCCGCTTGACATACAGCTTCCAGCAGAACCCAGTGTTCAACAGCTTTAAGGGCTGGCTGATGTCTCCTACCCACGCTTCCCCACAGGAAATTTGAATCATTGTCCCAGGTAGCAACAAAAACCTCAGTAACTCAAACACTACAGATGTCCTAGTTTCCTAAAATACCCCAAGTTTGTTTGTAGCTGGGGTCCTTTGTCCTCAGGCACCACAATTGCTGGGTCTGTTATAAAGCCCAGCAAAGGTTATTACCTGAGTTAGTGTGTATCCAGCTGACCTAGTAACCCTGCCCTACTCACAAGACAAGCAGTATCCCATATGTCCCTACATTTCCCACAGCCCCTCTCCTTAGCGCTTAACTGTTCCCATGTAGGACACTTAAAATACAATACCCAGTACCTGGAGTACTCACCTAGTTCTTCACATCTGCCCTAGGGCCACTCCATATGGATCAAGAAGTAAGCTTGGGGCTCACAACTCAACTACCCCAAGATGCTAACTGATCACCCAGCAAACTTACTTTGGCTTCCCTGACCAAATACTTGGTGTGCATTGCAAACTGGACTCCCAGTGTGTGCACTTTGTTTCATATCCCTTAGCGCATCTACCTCCATGCCCACACACGGGAAGCCTCATTTGCTTTTACCAATGCACCCTGGTTTCACTGGGACCCTCACTCCAAGTAACAGCAGAAGGACCACCCCACATGACATTCATACGGCACTGACATGCTTTATTCTTTCCAATAATATTAAAAATAGGTGTACTGCACTCCCTCACTGGAACAGGGCTAGGCACCACTACACTGGGCACACAGGAACAGGTCATACAGGCCAACACTAATCTCTCCGCCACTCTAGCTGCTTCCTTGCAAAACCTCCAAGCAACCTTAGCCCAAATGCAGCAGTTCCATGAGTCCCTAGCCCAAGTGGTCTGGATTTAGACTGCATAATAACAAGGCAGGGTGGGGAGGGTTCAAGAGAACATACAGCATCTTACCAAGCAAACAGAAAAAATACCAAATGTCACCCAAGTTGTGTCCAACATTCCCACACTGCCAAATGGCTTCTACTTGTTCTCATGGCTAGACCCTACATCCTGGCATGGCTGGCTCAGGACTGGGTGTCAAATCCATCTCTATGCACTCCTTGGCATTTTCCAAGTTGCTACCCTGCTCAAATGCATACCTAAACACCTGACTAAGCCAACCCTTCTGGGTAGCATTTACCATTTCTTGGTTCAGGTAATTCAGCGCATCGTGGGGCCAATTGTCCTGGGAGCACTCAGAACCTTAGTGATGTGCTGCCTAGGGCTGGCCAAGGCTGGTCAGGACAGATGGACATCCCCTCCCTGGAGGCAGGGCAGTAACCTTAACCTAAGGTCGGTCCTCATCCTTGCCACCAAAGCCATTTGAAAGACCCAATAGGAAACAACCCATGAAAGTAAAGCGTGGTTTACCTCTCTCTTAAGGTCTGGGACAGTGGACTGCTGTCTACCCCTCTCTGGTCACCCTGTATGGCTTGAGGACCTGTAAGTAATAAACCCTTAACCTTCTAACTGTGACTGCGTCATTGAAGCCACCTGAGATCCTTCCCCCAAGGGACCCCTTGGTGGCCTTGCCTTGGAGGCCTTCTATGCAGAGTCAACCGTTTACTTACCAACTCCCCACAAAAGAACAAGACAAGGGGAAATAGAGAGTTAATTCAAAATGAGTGTTGGGTTTCTGTTTGAGGTGAAGGGAAAATTCTAGTAATGGATGATGGTGACAGTACTGTCATATTGTGAATGTGATCAATCCCGTTGGATACTCTGCTTAAGAGGGGTTGGGATGGGAAGATTTGTGTAGTATATATGTTTCCACAATTAAAAAGAAAGGGGGGGGAGACAGAGAGAGAGAGAGGATAAAGGAAGGAAGGAAGGAAGGAAGGAGGGAGGGAAGGAAGGAAGGAAAAGAAAGAAAGAAAAAGAAAGGAAGGAAGGAAGGAAGGAAGGAAGACTAAAAACAGTAATGACAATTAAATGTAATACATGATACTGGATGGGATCTAAGAATAGAAGAGAAAAGCCTCAAAAGGACATAATGGGACATAAGAATAAATTGGAATATAGAATATAAGTTTTATATCAATGATAAATGTCTGGAACTTGATAACTGCACTTAAGTGATTATATAAGTGAATTCCTTGTTTGTAAGAAATGTACATGGCAGTATTACATATTTAAGAAATGTGATATATGTAATCTGCTCTTAAATGTTCAAAAAATAAGTACAGCTGAGATAGATAGATTGATATGTAAAATGATATGGCAAACATGGCAAATGTTAAAATTGGTGAATCTGGGTAATGGTGGGGGGTGGTATTTAGGAATTAACTGTATTGCAGGTTGCATTATTTTTGCACCTGTTTGTAAGATTGAAATTATTTCAAAATAAAAGTTAAAAAATAAGTAAATAAAAAGCATCCTGTGTGTATATGTGCACACACACATATACACGTATATATGCACACATAGTAGCATTCTATACATGCTATACATAGTACCAGTCTATAGATTCTTCATATGCATATAAATATGGCACTATCTGCCACTCTGAGTATATCCATAAGCAGCCTTATTTTTTTTTTAATTTAGTGGTTGTTAATGTTTTAAATAATGAAAGTGAATTGGATATTTTATTCAACAAATTAATTATTAGTAGAAGGATTCTGTATTTCATAGTGAAAGTAAGCCTCTGTTAGGAATCAGCAAAAAAAGTTTTACTTCTGTCATTACTGCTCCCTACTTGAATGACAGGCATTTTACAAAATCTCCTTGAGTGCAGTATTTCTCATTTGTAAACAGTGTTTGTGGGTATTTGGTGGACTATATTATTTCTACAACCCTCTCAAACTTGAAACTTTTTCACAACATAACTTTAAAATTTGCATACTAATTATTTGTATATATACCAGCAATGAAATCTGATTCAAATCCATTAAAAACAAACAAAACTGTGGATTCAGTGTTAGTGTCTAACACTATCTCGTCCAGTAAATTCCGATTTTCTTGGCGACACTGTCATTTATAATAAAATTCTTTCCTCGGTCCTGGCCTTCTGTGAAGGCCACAGCTGTGCTTGCTCTGAGCTCTCTCCACCATGGTGGGCGGCCTGCTGTTTTGCTTTAGGAGGCCTCAGATAGGCTCTTGCTAATACTTAAGACCTATCTCTCAAACTTGAGCCTTATCTCTCTAATGAATGCCTGTTCACCATCAGAGCCAAGTGCCCAGGGAGAACCAAACCTCTTGATCCTTGCTTTCTGAACATCTACTTACTGGATCTCAGGGTCAGAAGCTCTGTGATGTAGTCACTCTGGTATTGTACTCTCTCCAGGACTCTAGGGTTCAAACAGCCCCTGCAGGCACTAGCCGCTATGGTGATAGATGACCGCAGGCTGGTTTGACTATGCCAGGCTTCAGGTATATGAATCCCTGTAAGTCTGAGCTTGCTACCTCATGACTTGAAAGCTGCATTGTCCTTCTGCTTCCTCTAGGCTGCCTGTCTTTAATTAGGTGCTTTTGCCACACCTTATCTAGGCCTTTTTATGCTAGTCCATGCAAGGTTCAGGTGGAACTACTGGTTTCTAGTGTCCTTCTACAGCACCTCTTCCAGTTTCACTCCTTCCTTCAATAAGAACAGAAAATGTAGATAAAAGCAATGCATTATACTCTTTTCTTATTACACCTGATGCTTTGGTTCATTGCTGTGGTATTTTTCTCCCAATCAGGACAGTCATTTACCTCCATTAGTAACTGACCAGATGCTGACTGTTGTTCTCAGAAAGGAATCTGAATGTACAACTTAGCCTAAAAGCCTTTTTAAGCCCTTCATTAGAGTAAAATTTAAGGAAATTCAAGGAAAAATGGTTAGATAATAGCCCTATAGAAAGAAAGATGGATAAATGTAATAAATAACTGATTGCAGTAAGAAACAAGAAAAAAAAGAGAAGTGAAGGAAAGTTGTTAGTTCTCTGCACTAGAAATGTTTCTGTGTTTCTCATTCTGGATTTGACGATCAAGTGAATCAGCTTTTTGTTCAATAATTCTTTATTTTAAAACGTTGCATTTAAGTATTGTATTGGTATTCAGGTTGAGTTTTTTGTTGCCATTGTCTTAATTCAAAACTGCCAATCTATACATTGTATTTAATCCAAAACTATCAGTCTATCCCCATCAGTTAATAAATTATATACAAAAGTCAGCATTTCATGTAGAACCTGAGGACCTAACAGTTCTTTCTGGTCCAGGAGAACATTTGCTCCTTCTCACAAATATAAAATAAAGCTGAGCTCAACTATAGTATTGAATGCAGAGGTGAATGTAGCACAAGACCTTTCTGAGAGTCCCCTAAAGAAGGCCTGGAGATCAGTCATTCACCATGAAGTCATTTACTGAAGACTAACAGTGATCCAAGACACTTAAGAGTTACCTGGGAACATTATACACTCCACTGTCATGAGTGAGTAAATGTCAAATACTATGAATTAGCATGTAACAAAATGTTGTGAGTTTGGTACTAGAGCAGTTGGCTTCAGAGAATTAGCAGGACAGGCTCATTTCTGGGATAAGCCTCATTTACTCTTAATAAATAGGCTTCTGGGGTAAGGTTTGCTAATATTTTATTAAATGTTTTTACAAATTGGTATTCATAGATGACATGGGCCTGGAGCTTCACTTTTTCCTTTTTCTTTCTCTTTTTTTTTTTTTTTTTTTTTTTGTAGGTAGCAAAGGGAAGGGAGTGTATCTTTTATTAGTATTTGTTAAGATTGTGAAATTGTCATTTAAAAGCTCTCTTCTTTTTCCTTTGTTCCAGATGATTTTAAATAGCTTTGAAATTGTTTCTTAATGAATTCTTCTGTGCAACCAGCCATTTTTTGCACATAGCCCTTTGACAACTTCAACCTTCTCTGTTTCTTTTATGGCATTAGTCTGTTCAGATTATCTGTCTGTTCTGTAGTGGCTGTGGCGGTTTATATTTTTCTCAAAAAATTTGTATCTATTTTATCCAGCTTTTCAAATGTACTGGCATAGAGTGGAGAAAATTAGTCTCAAGTGATTTAGTTAATGCCCTCAAATCTGTGGTTATTTCTTTCGTGCTTATGTAATATATTTATGTTTTCTCAGTTTTCTCTTGATTCATTTAGACAATGATTTTACATTCTTTTTTGGGTGGTTTTCCTCCAAAATATATAATTAATTTATTAATTAGTCTATTCATTTATTAATTCTAATTTATTTTCTGTTTGCATATATTGTTTCTTTTCAGTTTTTTGTGTATTTATACTAATTTTTTAATTTTTAATGTACTGTGTTGGATGCTTAACTCACTTATTTTCACTCTTGCCAGTCTCCTAATGTATCTCAGAGAACAAGTTAATTTCCAGATTATTACAACTGTTTTGATTTCCTCTTTGAACCCAGAGTTTATACACACATTCAGTTATATAGATATACATACATATACACATAATAGTTATACATAATACATTTGTATATATGGTACATTTTATATAATCCACAATATATGACATACATTATGTGTGTGTGTGTGTGTATATATATATATATATATATATATATATATATACCACAAAGTGGACAAAATACATTAACAGACATTTTATTAAAGAAATGGCTAATAAGTACATGAAAAGATGTTCACTTAGGAAACGCAAATTAAAACTACCATGAGATACCATTCTACAGTATTAGCTATGGTAAATAAAACAGACAATAACAAAATATTGGTGAGGATGTGGAAAAATGGGAACCCTTATATAGTGTTGGAGATTGATAAGATGGTATAGCCTTTGGAAAATAGTTTGGCAATTTCTCAAAAAGTTAAGCATGAAAGAACTAAAAGACCCAGCACTCCTAGATATCTGCCCAAGAGAAATGAAAGCACATGACCACACAAGTATTTGTACACCAGTATTCATAGCAACACTACATAATAATCAAATATGGAAAATAAATGTCCAATCAATTGGTGAATGGATAGACAAATGTGGTATATTGATACAATGGCATATAATGGATAGACAAATGTGGTATATAGATACAATGGAATGGTATATTGATACAATGGAATACAATGGAAAGAACAACTTGCCCATGCTATGTCATGGATTAACCCCAGAAACATTATACTCAGGGAAAGAAGCAAGACACAAGAGACCATATATTATATGATTCCATTTATATGAAACATCCAGCACCAGCAAAGGCAAATTGAAAGAGACAGAAAGTAGATTAGTGGTTGTCTGAATCTGGCATTGGGGATAGAGAGTAACTATAAAAGGGCATGAGGGATCTTATTGGGGGTATGAAAATGCTCTAAACTTCTGGTGGTGGTTGCACCAGTCAATAAAGTTAATAAGTCATTGAACTGTACACTTGACATGGGTGAATTTTTTGATATTTAAAATATACCTCAATGAAGTGGTTAAATATATTACATATATACATATGCATATAGTTTTTAAATTTCTACATTGTTACATTTCATATTTTACTATATAATTTCATATTTTCTTGAATTAAATCAGAGAATATAGTCAATACTATTTGTACTTTTCAGAGCTGATGGAAGTGTTTTGTAACATAACACATGACCAATATTTGAAAGCCTATGGACACTTAAAAATATTTTTCCTTTTCAGTGTATGGACTTTGAAAAATTAAAACTATTGTTAATAATATTATTTAGGTATTTTACATACTTATGGTTTGTCCATTTAATTTGTCACAAAATGAAAAAGAAATTGGAGACTCCTATATAAATGTGTTTCTAATCTCTTTCTCCTAGGATCTTTGTATTTCCTAATGATTTTGCTCTATAACTATATTGTGTTATTTGGTTCATGAATACTCTCCTTTTGTCATAATTGTGAATTTTATTATTTGTTACAATTTTCATTTGATTATTTTTGCCCTGAATTTAAATTTTTCTGATTACATGATGATAAATTCCACTTTTTGTTTCTTATTTGCATATCTCTGGGATGATTATATTCATCTTTTCTTTATTCAGTTTTTCTGGGTCCTTTTTAAATATGTGTATATTTTTGTAGAGGCTTTGTTTTTGGGTCTGTTAGAGAGTCTTTTACTCTTAATTGTTGAGATAACTGCATTTATCTTTACTTAAACTACGGATATGCTCGGTTAATTCTGTCATTTATTTTTTCCTATTGCTTCTTTTTAACGTGTCACCGTATAAACAGTGTTTCCTTTAGTCTGTGTGTGTATTATTCCAAAGATAATTTGGAATGTCTATATATTTTCTAGTGGTTTCTTTATAACTATCACTTTTAGGACTGTTCTTAGTTATCTACATCTTTAGATAGGCTCTATTGACTTCCTCTTCTACTTATTTCCCAACCACTGCTTATTTTGTATCAATCAGAAAAGACTAGGTTATACTGCAGTACAAAGGAACACAAAATTTCAATGCCTTATCACAACAACATTTATTTCTTGCTTATTCAAAGTCTCCTGTGTCTGGGTTTCTCTCCAAGGCAACTGTTTTCATACAGCAGCTCAGTATCTCAGGCTGCTTCAACCTAGTGCTACCTACTTCTCAACACAGTGTTTCATGGTCCACCATTCAGGAGAAGACAGCTCGGAGGATACTTCATCAGGAATTAAATGTATCAGCCTGGAAGTGACATCAGTCATTTCTGCTGAAATCCCTTTGGCCATAAACTAAGGAAAAATTAAGGTAGGACAGGGTGCTCTTCCTAGGTACCCACAAGGAGAAGAAAATGAGATATTAGCAAGTACTTATAATGCCTACCATGATATCAATATGGGACTTATTAAAATAAATAGGTTAAAATTTTGGAAAAGGGTTAGGTTGGAACTAGGCAATAGTGCATAAATCACATGATAGCAAATTCTCCTAACTAAGAGAATAGAGGAAAATAGTTATTGCAGGTTTTCCATTATCCATTAAGATAATATTATATAGAGAGATATATCCACTTATATACATTTTGCATTTATAAACAAACACTAACATATATACCAAGATCCAAACATGGAGAAAGAGATTATAAAGATTAGGAGACAAAGCCATTCAACTTAGTATTTTTAAAATATTAAAAGTTGCTTATCTGTATTATAAAACCTCCAAATTTAATACACAAAGTATAACTTTCCAATTTCACACTGTTAAATAACACAAAAATTTACTAAGAATATTTTCCATATGAGATGTCAAAAATATTAAACAATACAATGAGTTCTACAATTTATTCAGCAATGATTTATCCTTGAGGTTAAAAATAAAATTGCTGAATATGGTAAACTAACAGTGGAAAGTTCAGCAGTGATAATGTATGCAGAGGTGCGGTCTACATTATTACAACACAAACAGCCAAATCACCTATGAAAACATATATTTAAAGCCTAGATAGTTTCATTTGTTTCAGTGATGACCACATATTGTTTTCCATAAGGAAGTGAGAAATTATAGAGCTTAAATTTCAAAATTTTTTTGTTAAAATATAACATACATAGGGAAAAGTGAACAAATCATAAACACAGAGTTCCATGAATTTTCAAAAAATGAGCATATCAAATCAATACATCACCTATCAATTACATTCACAATATTGTGCCACCAGCACCACCACCCATTACAAAAAAAAAAAAAAAAAGAAAATCACCAAATCCCACAAATCCCAGGAGCCCAGAAGCTCCGTCGAGACCCTTCTCATTCACTACTACCTTCTAACTGAAGGTAACTATCGTCTTGACTTGTACCTCCATGCATTGGTTATTCCTGTTCTGCCCTTTATAAAAATGAAATCACACAATATGAACTTAATGCATATGTTTTTTTAGCTTAATATGAGATTAAAATTCATTCATGTTGTTACATGTAGAAGTTTCATTGTTTTAGCTTATTCCCTTTTATGAACGTACCTTAATTTGTATATCCATGTACTGTTGATGGACATTTGAGTTGTTTCCAATTTTTTGCTATTACAAATAGTGCTCCTGGAAACATTATTGTACATGTTTTAGGGTATATATGTATAAAGATTTGTGACTTGAATTGCTGGGTCTGACAGTACACATATTTTCAGCTTCAGTAGATACTGCTAAGAAGTATTTCTGTTGATTGTAGCAATTTAAATACCTACCAGCAGACTTCTGATTTCTGGTCCAACATGTAAAAGGGCTTGGAAGCCATCACTCCTATTCTCACAACAAGGTAAAAGCTGGAGAAAACTGCAGATCAACAACTCCTCTCAGATCCATTAGAGAATCGAAGTCACAGGGCAAACCATTGGCCTGAAACAGGAGATACAGGACAATGCAGAGAATCAGAGCTTGACAGGAAGAGAGGATATAGCTAGGGACTGTTCCTTTTACCTGCTACAACATGCCTGGCTTAAAAAAAAATTAGCAAACCATGCTAAAATGTAAAATAAATAAAAAGAGGAGATACACAATATGAAGCATCAAAGCAAGCAGCACAACCTGACTCAGATGTGGAAGAGATTTTTGAATTACCAGTCTGAAAATTTAATATAACTATGATTAATATACTAAAGTCTCTACTGGAAAAAGAGGGCAATAGTCAAGAACAGATGGGTACTATAAGTAGATCTATGAATTCAAAGAAAGAATCAAATGAAAATGCTTTAAATAAACATATGATAACAAATGAAGAATGCCTTTGATGGGCCTATCAGTAGACTGGACACAGCCAAGGACAGAATCAGTGAACTTGAATATATGTCAATAGCAATACCTCAAACAGAAAAGCAAAAGAAAAAAAAAAGGAATTAAAAAAAATCTAGAACAGAATATCCAAGAACTGTGGGACAAATACAGAAGGTATAAATAAGCATAATAAGGGAATACCAGGAAGAGGAGAGAGTGAAATAACAGAAGAAATATTTGAAATAATAAGGGCTGAGAATCTTCCAAAATTAATGAAAGGTACTGTTCCGGTTTGCTAATGCTGCCATTATGCAAAATACCAGAAATGGATTGTCTTTTATATAGGGGATTCATTAAGTAATGAATTTACAGTTCTGATGCCATAAGTGTCAAAACTAAGGCATCAACAAGATGATACCATCACTGGAGAATAGCCAATGGTGTCCTGAAAACCTCTGTTAGCTGGGAAGGCACATGGCTGGCATCTTCTGTTCCTTTGCTCCCAGGTTGTGTTTCAAAATGGCTTTCTCCAAAATGTCTCTGGTTCTCTCTTAGCTTCTCCAGAGAAAACTCTGGGCTAGCATCTCCAAATGACTCCAAGTATCTCCAAGTGTCAGTGTCAGGGTCAGCTCTTGTCCTCTCTCCAAAATGTCCTTCTCAGCTGCTCTGAGCTCTTTCTGTTTTTGAGCTCTTTTATAAGACTCCAGTGATTAAATTAAGACCCATCATGAATGGGTGGGGTCCATATCTCCATGGAGATAATTTAATCAAAGGCATAGCTCACAGTTGATCGAGTCACATCTCCATGGAAACACTCAATCAAGAAGTCATACCCTAATCAGAAAGATTAATAAATCTGCCCCACAAGATTGCATTAAGGAAGATGGCTTTTCTGGGGGACATAGTATATAAAAACTGGCACATTCCACCCCCTGGACCCAAAAAAGACATATTCTTTCCAAACACAAAATACGTTCATCCCATCACAATGTCACAAAAACTTAAATCATTTCAGTAAAAATAGGTAAGTACAAAATCAGTTACTGGCATGGAATTCTGGAAGCTCAGATAATACCAAACAGGATAAACGCCAAAACCTCTAGACCTAGGCTAGTCATATTCAAACTGCAGAAAATCAAAGACAATAGGAAAATCCTGAAAGGAACCAGAGTTTAAAAAACACCTCATCAATAGAGGAACAAGGATAACAATTTCATCAGCATTCTCTTCAGAAACCATGAAAGCAAGAAGAGTGGAGTTACCTACTATCTCCCTCTTGTTATAGTTTCAGGAGGTTTTTATTGATATTTTGGGATTTTCCACATGGGTTACTATGTCATCTGTGAACAAAGACAGTTTTATTTCCTTTCCCATCTGTATACTTTTTGTTTTATACCTGTATGCCTTTTCTTCCCCATCTGTATTAGCTCATACCCTATTTACTACCAATGAAAAATTAGAATTTGAAACTAAACACACAACACCATTTACAGTAGCACCAAAACAAATGAAATGTGTAGGTATAAATCTAACAAAATATGTGAAAGATCTATATGAGAAACAATACAAAAATCTGATGACAGAAAACAAAGATCTAAATATATGGAGAGAGATTCCATGTTCTTGGAGGGGAAGACTCATTACTGTTATGATATAATTTCTCCCCAACTTGATCTATAGAGTCAATGCAAGCCAAATAAAAACCCAGCAACTTATTTTTGGATATCTATAAACTGATTCTAAAGATTATATGGAAAGCAAAAGACCCACAATAGACAACACAATACTGCTAAAGAAGAAAAATGTCAGAGGACTGACACCATCTGATTTAAGACTTACTGTAAAGCTACAAGAATCAAGAAAATGTGGTATTGTTTAAAGAATAAACAAATACATCAATGTATTTGAAATAGCTCCACAAAGATACATTCAAGTAATTTTTGATGAAGGAGTAAAGTAAATTCCATGGTAAAGGACAGACTTTTCAACAAATGGTGTTGGAACCACTGGACATCCACATGCAAAAAAAAGAGAAAAATGATTCTAGACACAGTCCTTAAATCTTTAACAAAATATAACTCAAAATGGATTATAGAACTAAGTGTACGATACAAAACTATAAAATTTCTAGAATGTAACATAGGAGAAAGTCTAGGTGATCTTTGTTTGATGATGGCATTTTAGATACAACACCAAAAGCATGTTCCATGAAAGAAAATATCAATGTAGGATTTCTTTAAAATTAAAAACTTCTGCTCTTCAAAAGACTTTAATAAGAGAATGAAAAGATAAGCCATACTTTTTGGGAGAAAATATTTGCAAAATCCATATTTGCAAATCACATATCTGACAAAGGACCTGTATTCAAAATATGCAAGGAATACTTAAAACTCAAAAACAAGAAAACAAATAACCCAATTACAAAAAGGGCAAAAGATTTGTATGAATCAAAGAATATATACAGATGGCAAATAAGCATATGAAAAGATGTTCAACACCATCCTTCACTAGAGAACTGCAAACTAAAACAACATGAGATACCGCTCCACACCTATTAGAATGACTAAAACCCAATATACTGACAACTCCAAATGCTGGCAAGGGTGTGGAGCAATTGGAACTTGCATTCATTGCTGATGGGAATTCAAAAGGATATAGCCATTTTGGAAGACTGTTTGGCAGTTTCTCACAAAGCTAAACATAGGCTTATCCTAATACCCAGCTTTTGTGTCCTAGATATTTACCTAAATGAGTTAAATACTTGCAATACATACAAAAGCCTACATGCAAATATTTACTGCAACTTTATTCATAATTTCAAAAATTGGAGGCAGCCAATATGTCCTTGAATAGGCTAATGGATAAACAAACCATGGTACATGCATACAAAGGAATATTATTCAGTGACAGGAAAAAATTAGTTATTAAGCCACAAAATGGCATGGAGGAATCTTAAATACATATTGGTAAGTGAAAGAACTCAGTCTGAAAAGGTTATATACTATATGATTCCAACTATATGACATTCTGTAAAAGGCTAAACTATAGAGACAGTAAAAGGATCAGTGGTTGCCAGGGGTTTGGCAGGAATGGGGAGCTGGGGAAAAGAAGGAATGGATGAATAAACAGGTAGAGTACAGAGCATGTTTATGGTGGTGAAATTATTCTGTATGGGACTGTGCCGGTTTGGATGTATTATGCACCCCAGAATGCCATGTTCTTTTATGCAATCTTGTGGGGGCAGATGTATAGTGTTGATTAGGTTGGAATCCTTTGATTGAGTGTTTCCATGGAGATGTGACTCAATCAACTGTGGGTGGGAACTTTGGATAATTTCCATGGAGGTGTTACCCCACCATTCAGGGTGGGTGTTAACTGAATCACTGGAGCCTTATGAAAGAGTTCACAGACAGAAGGAGGTTCTGCAGCCAAGAGAGAAACTTTGAAGAATGCACAGGAGCAGAGACTGGAGCTGACACAACCTGGGATCAGAAGACGCCAGCCATGTGCCTTCCCAGCTAACAGAGGCTTTCCAGATGCCATTGGCCTTCCTTCAGTGAAGGTATACTTGTGTTGATGCCTTCATTTGGACATTTTCATGGCCTTCAGACTGTAACTTTGTAAACAAATAAACCCTCTTTATAAAAGCCAATCAATTTCTGGTATTTTGCATAATGGCAGCATTAGCAAAACATAACAGGGACTATAATGGTGGATACATAACGTGTATTTGTCAAAATCCATATAACTGTACAACACAAAGAGTGAACCCTATTGTAAACTATGGACATTAGTTAATAAAATGTATCAATATGGCTTCATCAATTGTAGCAAATGTACCACACTAATGATAGACATTAATAATATTAGGGGAAATTGTGTGCAGGGGAAATTTCTGAAAACCTAAAACTAAGAAGTAAAATAAAACCAAAAAAGTACTTAAAAAAATAAAATCAATTAAAAAATACCTACCAGCATTGTATACAAATTTATTTTATCTGTAATTTGGCAAAATAGAATTCATTTTATCCATAATTTGGCAAAATATTATAAATGAATAAGTCTTTCAGAATTTGACATTTATTGAATGTGTGGGATTTTCTTATAAAATTAACTTGCATTTCCCTGATGACTAAGGAAAATGAGTAAATGTCATGGACAAAATTATAAGAAGTCCCCCAATTTTCCTGCTTTCTGGTATGTACAGTCTTTTCTAGCCCCATCCCCTTGAATGTGATGTGTGAATATCATGGATGATGCTCCCATGATTAGATTATGTTATATGGCATATTGCAGCTGTAATTAAGATCCTAATCCATTGACTTTGAGTTGTTTAAGTTGGAGATAACCCTGGGATGGCCAGATCTAATCAGATGAACACTTCAAAAGAGAGTTGAGCAGTCAGAGATTTAAACCAGAAAGCTCTGTCTCCTCTGTTTGGTCTGGAGAAGCAAGCCCTCATGACTTACACATTTTATATTCTTGTTGCATGTTTTGTTTTTAAGGAAACTGACAACTGTTTTTTACAGTGGCTGTACCACTTTGTATTTCCATCAGCAACATAGTAGCAATCTTATTTCTCCACAATTCTCATCAACATTTGGTGGTGTCAATAAGTTTTTATTTTAGCCAATCTGATAGGTGTGTAGTGATATCTCAGTGTGGTTTTAATTTGCATTTCCCTAGTAGGTAATTACGTTGAAAATTTTTCTTGTGCTTATTTGTCATCTCCATACCCTCTGGCTCTTCATGTCTTTGTCCTCAGTAAGTTGGGTTTTTGTTTGTTTTTTTTACTGCTGAGTTTTTTTAAAATTCCATTTTATTGAGATGTATTCACATATCATACAATCATCCACAGTGTACAATCAGTTATTCACTTTACCATCATATAGTTGTGCAGTGATCACCATAATCAATTTTTGAATATTTTCATTATTCAAAAAAAAATCAGAATAAAAATAAAAGTAAAAAAAGAACACGTAAAACATCCCACCCCATCCCCATCCTACCCCCTATTTTTCATTTGATTTCTGTCCTCATTTTTATACTCATCTGACCATATACTGAATAAATGGAGTGTGAGCCACAAGGTTTTCACAATCACAGTCACACCCTGTAAGCTACATTGCTATATAATCATCTTCAAGAATCAAGACTACTGGGTTACAGTTTGACAGTTTCAGGTATTTCCTTCTAGCTATTCCAATACACTAAAAACTAAAAAGGGATATCTATATAGTGTAAAATAATGCCCTCCAGAGTGACCTCTCAACTCCACTTGAAATCTCTCAGCCACTGAAACTTCTAGGAGTCATGTCCCACGTAGTGGGGAGGGCACTGAGTTTACCTGTTGAGTTGGCTTAGAGAGAGGCCACATCTGAACAACAAAAGAGGTTCTTTGAGGGAGACTCTTAGGCACAATTGTAAGTAGGCTTAGCCTCCTCTTTGCAGTAACAAGCTTCATAAGGGCCAGCCCCAAGATCAAGGGCTCAGCCTACTAAATTAGTAATCTTCAAGGCTTGTGAGAATATCAGTAATTCCCCGGGTAGGGAAGTTTAATATTTCTGCATCTCCCCCAGCATATATTTTTATTTTCTTCCCAAATTACTTTGGGATATATCAGGACTTCATGCTAACCTGTACAAACCCACCAGATCTCACTTCCTGTTCAAAGTTCCATGTAATTATGATGTTTAAATAAACTGACCATACAAGTTAAATTATTTAGTGTGCTAAAGAAAATATAGGTCTTGCAGCAAATAAACATCTCTTCCCTTGGTCTCACACAGAAGTTGAAGTTTTAAAACATAGTGTGCCAGTCTGAATGTATTATGTCCCCCCAAACGCCATTATCTTTGATGTAATCTTGTGTGGGCAGATCCTGTCAATGTTAATTAGACTACAATTCTTTGAGTGTTTCTGTGGGAATGTGCCCCACCCACCTGTAGTTGATAACTCTGATGAGATATTCCCATGGAGGCATGGCCCCACCCATTGAGGATGGGCCTTGATCAGTGGAGCCATATAAATGAGCTGAGGGACAGGGGGAACTCAGTACAGCTGAGAGTGAACTTTTGAAAAGGAGCTACAGCCAAGAGGGACACTTTGAAGAAAGCACAGGAGCTGCAGATGAGAGACATTTTGAAGACAGCCATTGAAAGCAGACTCTTGCTCTGGAGAAGCTTAGAGAGGACAAATACCCCAAGTGCAACTAAGAGTGACATTTTTGAGGAACTGCAGCCTAGAGAGGAACATCCTGGGAGAAAGCCATTTTGAAACCAGAACTTTGGAGCAGATGCCAGCTACGTAACTTCCCAGCTAACAGAGGTTTTCCAGACACCATTGGCCATCCTCCAGTGAAGATATCCAATTGCTGATGTGTTACCTTGGACACTTTATGGTCTTAAGACTGTAACTGTGTGACCAAATAAACCCCCTTTTATAAAAGCCATTCCATCTCTGGTGTTTTGCATTCCAGCAGCATTAGTAAACTAGAACACATAGTCAATATCGTCCTTTACCCTTTGGCCTGATTTGCCTTAGTCCTAACCAGTTCTGCTTCATTCATACCACTAATTGAAGTCTGAACTCTTTTTCAGCTTTTTCAATGGTTGCTATATGGGGTAATACTGACCTTCATAGCTACAGAACTCTAACTCTCAGTTCAAGTGTCACACAGACACTTGAAGTTCCAAGGACCAACCAGGTTATAGACAAAGAGCTCAACATCTCAGAATTTAGAGATAACCATTACATCTCAGGAACAGATGTGACTGCTGTAAGAGCAATCTAGGGACATTTACAATAGGTGTTCCTCTGATAACCTGTGCTCTAAGATTCAATTCTCAGAGTTTACACTTTATATTTAGTCCATATTAGGGAGGCATTATAATGTTCGTATTTTTGTTTCTGGCACATTTCACTCAAAATGCTGGCCTCAAGATCCATTCACCTAGTTGCATACCTCATATTTATTCTTTTTCTGAAGAAAACTGGCATTTCTTCTTTCTGGTGGTGTATGTATACACCACAGTTCACCATTCCTTTTATCAGTGGATGCACCCTTAGGCCACCTCCATCTATTGTGAACTGTGAATTCTGCTGCCATAAACACCAGAGCGCAATGTCCACTCATGTCCTTGTGCTCAGTTCTTCCAAGTATATACCCAATAACAGTGTTGCACGTCCATATGGCAACCCCATAGTTAGCGTCCTGTGGAACCACCACACTGACCTCCAGCTGGGTTGTGCCATTTTACCTCCCTACCAACAGGGAATAGGTACATCCCTCTCTCCACATTTTCTCCAGCACTTGTATCCCTCTGTTTATTTTTTAAACAGCTTTATTCAGACATTATACAATCCCCCCTAAGTAAACAATCAATGATTCCCAGTATAATCACATAATTATGCATTTACCACCCCAAACTATATAAGGACATTTCCATCTCTTCCCCAAAGAAAGAGGAAAATGAGAAAAAAAAGAAGAAAAATGCAAGAGATAGAAGAACAATAAAAATAAAATACAATGAAAAGATAAGACACCACCACCACCACCAAGAATCCCATATCACTCCCTTATGTCCCCTCCCATAGACATTTAACTTCCATATATTTCATTTTTTACAATTAGTGGAAGCATCTTACAATGTTACCATTAACTGTAGATTCTAATTTGCATTGATTGTATTTTCCCCTGTACCATCCAATATCCAACACCTTGCAATGTTGACATTCATTTGTTCTCCCTCATTTAAAAACATTCTTATATTTGTACATTTAATCACCATCATTGACCTCTCTAGGTTTCCCTAAGTTATACAATCCCAGTCTTTATCTTCTGTCTTTCCTTCTGGTGTCATATATGCCCTTAGCCTGCCTATTTCAACCCTACTCACATTCATCTTTGTTCAGAGTACTTACAGCATTGTGTTACCATCACACACTATTATGCTATCCATTCCATTTCTGGATCTATACAATCAATACTGTTGAACCTTCTGCACTCCTTCAGCATCAAATGAGTGATTTCTAACTTCTTTCTATCTCCTGACAACCTGTGTTCTCAACTCTAAAATTTCACTCATCAATGTTAATCCATGTAATGAGATGATACAGTACCCTTACTGATAGTCTTCATTTCTACACTCTTCTCTGAACTTCTCTCTCATGTCTTTTTCTATCTGCCTGTAGTGCTCCCTTTACTATTTCTTGTACAGCACAATGTTCACAAACTCTCTCAGTGACTGTTTGTCTGAAAATATTTTAAACTTTCCCTCATTTTTGAAGGACAGTTTTGCCAAATATAGAATTCTTGGTTGGCTGTTTTTCTCTTTCAGTATATTAAACACATCATACCACTGCCTTCTCACCTCTCTGGTTTCTACTGAGAAATCCACACATAGTCTTATTGATCTTCCCTTGTATGTGATGGATTGCTTTTCTCTTGCTGCTTTCAGAATCTCTCTTTGTCTTTGACATTTGATAATCCGATCATTAAGTGTCTCGGAGTTGTTCTACTTGGATCTATTCTGTTTGAGGTACATTGCATTTCTTGGATCTGTAATTTTCTTTCATAAGGAATGGGAAATTTTCAGTAATTATTTCCTCCATTATTCTTTCTGCTCCTTTTCCTTTCTCTTCTTCTTCTGGGACACGTATGATATGTATATTCATGCTCTTCATGTTGCCATTCAATTCCCTGAGACTCTGCTCATATTTTCCCATCCTATCCCCTATCTGTTCTTTTGTGTGTAGGATTTCAGATGTCCTGTCCATTAGTTCCTGAATCCTTTCTTCTGCCTCTTCAGATCTGCTGTTGTATGTCTCCATTGTGTTTTTCATCTCTTCTATTGTGCCTTTCATTCCCATAAGATCTGCCAATTGTTTTTTCAAACTTTCAAGTTCTTCCTTATGTTCACCCAGTGTCTTCTTTATATCCTGCATCTCTTTTGCCATGTCTTTCCTCAATGCACTGATTTTATTTTTGAATTGATTTAGCATATTTTTCAAACATCTTTAATTAATTGTTTCAACTCCTGTATCTCATTTGCAGTGTAAGTTTGCTCCTTTGACTGGGCCATAGCTTCATTTTTTCCTAGTGTGATTCATAATTTTTTCTTGTCTAGGCATCCAGTTTCCTTGATTACCCCAATCAGATTTTCCCAGACCAGGCAGGCTCAGGTCTCAGGAGGAGGCTGTATTTAGTATCAGGTTTTCCTGAGGGTGAGATCTAGAAGACTGTCACACTTTCCTGTGAGGCCTCTAGACTGTGCTTTTCCCAACCTACTCATCAGATGGTGCTTGTCAATCCACAGCTCCCCACTGGCATAAAGAGGTGTAGTGCATTTAATTCACAGTGGACCCTCTCCCAGCCAGGAGCTGAAGTTATCAGAAGCCAAGTTTAAGCCGTTTCTGTTTTTTTTTCTCCAGGCCCTGTGGTCTGAGCTCTCTGAAGGAGGGCTGCCACTTGAGCTGGGCCCCATCTCACCCCCTTTACTTAGGGAAGATAAGCCCATTTGGGAATTATCTTCTACACTTAAGTTTTTCCTTTGACTCTGGCTCCCTTATTTCTACCCTTCACTGGCTCAGTGCTGAATATTGAAAATGCCTGAGGCTTTCTCTAATGAGCTACTTAGAATGAAAGGGGGAAAAAGGGAAAAATGAAGTCCTCTTTTCAGAACCAGTCCTGAGCTTTCCAGTTCACCAGGCAAGAATTGGAGTTGGTAGCTTGTTCTGTGTGCCTTTTCTTTGGACACAGCCTTTTTCCAGTATTCTGAACACCTCCAACTCCAAAAGTCCTTGTTATTTTGTTGTCGTTTTTTTTTCTGTTGTTTTTGTTATTAACCCTGCCTACTCACTTCTGGGCCAAATCCTTTTGTGCCTGCTCTTGTTTTATCTGTGCTTGGAGCTTTTATTTGGCAGTATGAATTTGTTAATTAATTTTGCAATTGGGGCTTTGTTGAGCCCCTCTCCTTGCCCCCAGAACAGATTGTTTCTTTTTCCCATAGGAAACCAGCTCCAAGACAGTCTGCCATCCCTGTGGGGGATGAGTTCCAGCCCCCCAGCCAGGGAAACTTATAGTTCTTTGCTGCAATCTTAGCCATTCCACCCATTCTTGACTGGTACACAATGCGTGTCCAGTAATAGAAGTCACTGAAACAACTCTTCCATACAGTTCCTGGCTATTTACCAGCTGCCCCAGAGGAGTAACTAAATTCTACACTTCACCTCTCCACCAAATTGCCTACTGTTGAGTTTTGAGTGTTCTTTCTGTAGTCTAAATTTAGTCCTTCATGGGATATGTGGTTTGCAAATATTTTCCCCAACCCTGTAGCTTCTTTTTTCATGCTCTTAAAAATGACTTGTGAAGATGAAGAGAATTTTAAAATACTGGGGATGAAGTCCAATTTTTTATTTTTTATAGTTGCTCTATCAATTGTTGAGAGAAGGGTGCTGAAGTTACTACCTATAATTCTGATTTTGTCTATTTCTCCATTTAGTTCTATCAGTTTATCCTTCAAGTATTTTGCAGCTCTGTTTCTTTGATGCAAACACATTGGTGATCACTCTATCTTCATATGGATTGACCCTTTAGTCATTATAGAAGGTCCCTTTCTGTCTCTGGTAATACTTTTTGTTCTTAAATCTACTTCTCTGATAGTAATATAATCACATTTGTGTGATATAAATTTCTCCATCCTTTTACTTTCAACCTGCCTATATTGTTATATTTGAAGTGAGTTTTCTTATAAACAGCATATGGTCTGCTCATGTTTTCAAATCTACTAGCAATATCTAGGTTTTAATTGATGTATTTAGGCAATTTATATTTAATATAATTATTGATATATGAGGATTTACATCTGCCATTTTGTATATTTTTTGCTCTATCTTTTTTTATTTCTCTGTTTCCTTTTTCCTACTTCCCTGTGTGTTATATGGACATTGCAAGAATTCTGTTGTGATTTATCTACAGTGTTTTAAAAAGTGTCATATTGTTTCTCTTTTATCGGTTGCTCTAGATGTTACATTATGTGTACATAAACTTATCACAGCCTACTTGTGTTTTGCTTTGCTATAGCTGCTGGAATGCAATATACCAGCAATAGATTGGTTTTTACAAAGGGGATTTATTACGTTACATATTTCCAGTTCCAAGGCCATAAAAGTGTCCAAATTAAGGTATCAACAAGAGGATACCTTCACTGAAGAAAGCCTGATGACATCTGAAACACCTCTGTCAGCTGCAAAGTCATGTAGCTGGCATCTGCTTGTCCTTTGGTCCCAGGTTGCATTGCTTTCAGCTTCTGATTCCAGTGGCTTTCTCTTTAAGCATCTGTGGGTTGTCACTTAGCTTCTCTGGGGCAAACTCTGGACTTCATCTTTTAGCTTAGCATCTCCAAACATCTTTCTGTCTGCATCCCTGAGCGTCTGGGTCTGTGTCAGTTCTGAGCTCCCTCTCTCTCCCTGAGCTCTCTAGTGGACTCTAGCAAACTAATTAAGATCCACCTTGAATGGGAAGGGCCACATCCCAATGGAAATAATATAATCAAATCTCCCACCTATAGGTGGGTGGGTGACATCTCCATGGAAAAACTTAATCAAAAGATCCCACCCACAATAGTTCTTCCTCCACAAGAGTGGATTAAAAGAACATAGTCTTTTATGGAGTACATAACAAATTCAAACCAGCACAACTTGTGTCATCATTTAACCAGTATGAGTGAAGTATAAAAGCCTATGTCCTGTTAAGTCCCTTCACCTCCCACATTTATATAATATGTTTGTCTTAAATATTTCATCTATATACACTTTGAACCAAATAAGGCAGTGATAATTTTCACTTAAGCTGAGAACATAATTTAGAAAAGTCAAGAGGAGAAGGAAAGTCTATTTTATTTACCTATATTCTTGCTTACTGTGTTTGTTCTTTCATGGTATTCTAATGTTCCTTCTTTTTCTGTTTCATTTCTGCTCAGAGAACTTCCTTTTGCCAGTCTTTTAGAGTATGTTTCATGGTTACAGGTTCTCTTAGTTTTCTTTCATCAGAGATGTCTTGATTTCCTCTTCCTTCCTGAAGAATATTTTCAATGGGTATGAGATTCCAAGTTGACAATTCTTTCCTTTCAGCACCTGAAAACTATTGTGCCTCTTACTTCTGCCCTTCATGGGTTCTGATAAAAGTTTCATGTCATTCAAAGTGTTTTCCTCTATGGATAAAATGTCATTTATTTTTTGTTTGTATGTTTGTTTTCTGTCTTCTTCATGATTTTTTTCTTTGTCATTAATTTCCAGAAGTTTAATTATTGGGTATCCTGTTGAGGACTTCTTTGGGTTTAGGGTTTATCCTGTTTATTTGATCATCCGTTTCTTTCTAAGCTTTGAGATTTTTGAAGGCATAAACATTTCTTATTCAGTTTTCTATTTTTCTTCCATCATAATACCTGGTACATAGTAAGAGCTCAATAAATGTATCATTTAAGAATCAGTAAATAATTTTAATCGAATTCAACATGCAATGATCAAATCAATATTCTTCCTAATATTTCCATACAAAAGTCCATGGAAAATAATGTTTTATGTTACCTAGTATGTTAAAGTTCACCTAATAAGGTAGCAAATGAAGAATGTCATACAAAATGGTTAAACAAAATGTCATGAGTATCCTGAAGAAGGAGAAATTCAATCATCTTTTGATAAATTGCTTTTGATATTTTGTAACATTGTGAAGACTGATGCCATATAGTAATTTAGAAGGAGAGATAAGTATCAGGACTGATGTCACTTTGGGGCAAAATAAAGAAATAAGACTTTCCATTTTTCTGATTCACTACCCCCATTTCTACTGGTCTAGAATGCTCCCCCCACTTCCATTTTCATGGAGACAAAGGTACTTAAATATTACCACACAAAGACATAATGTATTAAATCTAAGTCCTAAGTATCTAATATCAGACCCTTTCCTAGAAAGTTGGAAACAGAGAAGAACAAAGGGATGAAGTCAGCGCTCTACATCAGCACCATTAGTAGATCCATCTTACACATATAACAGTTTTGTTTGGGGCCTTAATTCGTGCTGTCACTTACTCCTAGAGGCCTCTGCATCTCCCAGCAGTGCTGCTGTCAAAAATAACAACAGTCTCTTCTAGCAATGGTCATCCTGTCATCAGCACCTATCCAAGGAGCCACAGTGTCTCTTGATTTTTCCAACAGTTCCTGGATGTCCGATCCACTGGAAAGCTCAGGGCCATATTCTGAAAAGTCGTGTAAACAGAGCTCTCCTAAGGAGATTCCTTGCACAAAATTCAAGTGGCAGTTTTTGCTGCTGGACCACTCGTTCAAGGAACCTACAGTTGTATTAGAAAAGTTAAACAATAAAGCACAACACAGTGCCACATTCCTGAGTCCCCTTCACCCCCTTCCACTGTGCTCTGGAATAAGAAATCTTTACCTAGTTTTTCCTGGCATAGAGCATCTCTCGTACTCCCTCATCAGCTTCAGCCATGAAGCATATATGCCTTCTTGTAGTTTGACAACGCAGTTATCAAGAGAACTTGAAAATTGTCTTAAATTTTCTTTCATATGAGATATCTATTGCATGTTAGGCTTAAAAGCATTTTGTAATTGAGTTGAGGGAATAATTATAATTATATCATTTTTATCAAAGTAAATATGCAAACTAAATTCTCATAACTAGCAATTTTCCTAACAATATTTAAGATATCTCTGTATCTTACACATAACAAAATGCAAGTGATGATTTCTAAATTAAAGTATAAAAAGTATAATAAATGACTGCAACATTTGAAATAAAGAACACATTACATGTTAGCGTATCTGAGCAAAAGTAATAGAAAATAATTAGTTTTCAAAATGCTTTGGCTCAGAATACCTGTCCATGATTAACAAAAATGTATATTCTTCCTTATAAAGGTGCTGGTATTTTATTATATTTTTATGTTTTTTTCCCTACCACTTTCCAATTATATTTTATGTAAACTTTTCTTAGACATTTCCTTGAGTTTAAACATTTGTTGAAGTATATTTACATATAAATGACTTCACTGAGAGGGAAGCATCATCTTTACCAGAAATTCATAGAATCATTAAATCATGTTACCTAAGGAAGCTCATTGGATCTAATAGAATCATTTAGCCATATCTCTATCTCTCATTTTAAAGCCTCCTTTAAAGAACATGCATATACCTACACCTTTTATTATGCAAATATTCAAACAATGGAAATAAACCTTTTAATTTATTTCATTTTATTGCTCCTTTCTGAATTAGGAAAACAATGGATTTTGAACCAATTTCCCATCTGTAATTATTATTGACCAACTACTTGAGTGGATACCAAAGAGTTTTCATACACGATAGAATCATTTCACTGAAAATCTTAATTTTGGGAAGAAATGTGAACTACTTTATGTCAAGGGCACCCACTAATGTATCAGTACTTATATCCCCTCGCAAAGCCTCCTTCACTGTGGATGTCACAATTTGGCAGTTAAAGACAAGGGTTCTGAGTGTGAGCTTACTTGGATTTGAATCCTGGTTTCAGTGTTTTATAGCTCTGTGATGTTGGGGCTCACTTTACTCACCATCTGGAAAAGACAGTAATAATATTTCACCTGATAAAATTGTCATGGAAAATAAAGAGAAGTAACTTTAGTACTTTAATCTTTGTTTGAAAAGTTAAAAATATTCTAATACATGGCAAGTCCTCAATAAATGTTACCTTGTTATAAACACATGAGATCAATAAAAATTCATAAGTAAATGAATGAAGTTTTCTATAAACATATGCTCTTCTATAAGGGAAAATGTACAAATAAACCGCAATTTATATTCATGCTCTATCAGTATACAATAGTGATTTTAAACTTTTAAAAAATGTAAAGGAAATTGTGAATATGTCAAGGTAATTTAAAAATATATAGTGTTCAAAAATGAACAAATAAATGAATTAATTAAAATAATTTCCATCAACTGGTGATTTTGGATAGTAAAATATATCACTTGACACTCAAAAATTAGGAGTTTTAGAGACAACTGAATATGTTTGCCTATACTGGAAAAGGAAACATGTACAGGCTTTCAAAGTGTAGCTAATTTTGCAAATATTGAATAATTCTCCTTCTAGTCTGAAGAGTTTATGCAGTTCAAACAGTTCTGGGATGTCTCACATCAGTGTCCCCAAAACTCAGTGTCTGGACTATGATCCTCGCAGGTTCATCAGATGATTTGTTAGGATTACCTGTCTCTGCATGCACAGAGAGAAAATCACCCCCCACCTCTAATCCTCAGCCCGCTAAGGGTAAGGCATTATCAATTATCTGGTCTGAGAACAGTTGATAATGTATTGTTTGTTTGTGTCTGGCAGTCATTCCACACTGAGCCACAGCTAAATCCCAAATGCAAGTTTGTAAAGATAGGACATGAAATAGCCTAGATGTGAAAGAAAAGCCTGGCTGGAGAACCAGTGCTTTCAGCCTCTATCAAGACCTAATGATGCTGTTATAAACTATTAAAGTGATAGTAAAAGAAAAATAATTTATAAATAAAAAGATATAGAAGTCTATATTTCCTAGGAAGAATACTACCTTTAAGTGAACATTTATAAAAGTCTAATACTGAAGAAGTTTTTTTTTTTAAAAGAGTTTCCTTTTAGGGCTTAATTATTTCAAGGCTTCAACCCAGGAATATAATTCTACTCCATTTGTAATCTGCTTCCATTTTCTGACATTTATTTAAAATGAATTATTTAAACTGAATTATCAATTAACTTCTTGACCAAAGTTTGTGACTGTAAACTTTTATCTTTTCAATTTCATACAACATATCTGTACTGTGTCACTTAAATTTAGGACCGTGATTCTAGTTTATCAAGGTCACCGTTGTCAAATGGATTTCGTGCACCTGAAAAATAAGGTCATAATTGAGACTGGTTTGGTCTATTATTACTTCCATGTTAATATTCTAAGGGAAAATGGAGAATTCACCTATATTGAATCACTATCATGTATCTGGATCTGTGCTTTCACATATTGTCTCTTTCAGTTCTTGAAATCCTTTGCAGAAATTACCTAATGTAACCAAAACAAAACAAAGATAGTAATGTGTTCTCATTCTTTGGTATTCTGAATTGGAAGTTTTCTTAATCCACTATTAAATATTGGATTTGTATTGCAGGGGGTGAAAGGCAAGACAGATAATTTGTCTTTAGTTTAGAAACTCTGGGATATGACGAGCCTCCGCATTTCCCAGAGATCCTTGACTGTGAATAGGATACAGTAACTGGATGGGACAAGGAGGTTGCCTCCCTCGGGGAGAGGAGAGTACAGTCTATGTATGCATTGGAAGGTTGCATATCGATATTTAAGAGAAGGAAAATGTGGACTGTAACAGAGTCTGCTAGTTGTTCCCCTAGTACCTATTCTCCCTTTCCTCTATATTTATAGAATTTTTAGTTGAGCACGTGGATGTCTGGCTAGACTTCATTTCTCGAATCACCAGTGTAACCAGTTGTATGTGCTGGAAGCAGATGTGATATGAACAACTTCTGAGTAGTGCCATTAATGTGAATAATCGTGTGTTTCTGTTTTTTCTTTCTGTTACTGGAATGGAGATAGATGGCAACGACTAGAGTAAACATTTTGATGCAGGGGATGGATGCTAGAGATTGAATGTGACTAGCAACCGGGTAGAAGGAAACTCGGCCCCTGATTACTTCGTGGGGGAAAGCCGAGATAGTAGCGGAACTTTATATGAAAGAAAGGTAAACTTTTATAATTTTAAACTCTTGTGAACTCTGGATATCAGTTTCACTAGCAAAAGCAACATTGTAACTAATACCACCAGAATTTGCAGATTAAATTGGCTCGCTATGTGGGTGGTAAAATTACTGCAGAGGGATTATTTTGTCTTTATTTTATATATTCAGATATAACATACATTTATGTTATCCTAGAGATGGATTTTTTTTAAATAAAATCTATAATAATGAAAATAATTCTTCAATTACATGATCAGAAAAGAATGTTATCCGCAAAAGAAACACAACCAGGCTTAGCTTCAGATCCAAATGGTTATGGAGCATCTTCTTCAGCTTTTCTTATCAAAAGTGTGATTCAAAAATTTTATAATCAGCAAAATTTTTGTGTATGTATTAAGGGAATTGAAAAACATTCTCAGCTAGGAAAGGACTTGAAAGTATACTACTCACATTATCTCAACAATATTTTTTTTAAAAAATTAAAGATAAACTTACACAATTGAGATGTAATTAAAAAAAAAAGAACCAATGAATGGAAATGTCTGTAATATGAAAAGACCAATCACAAATATTGAAACCAGTTAAACATTGAAACAATCTCTAAATGATTATTGCAAATACAGTTATACAACAGAATGCAAATGTCAAAATCTGTTCTTGAAAGAGAAGACAAAACATGCGTGCCTGTGAATGATAACTCAAATACCTTTATCAACTCCAATTCCCTTTGAAATGTTTGCCATCAACTCAGAAAAAGACTCTTCCTTGCAGAAGTACATAAACACAGATATGTAAATATTTCTTTTATGAAACATGAGCTCATCAGTACACAAGACTGAAATGGCATCTGCTCAGTAATAAAGCTTATGGTCACTGGAAATGTACTTTGATTAGAAAAATACAGTGAAATTAATAGAAACTAAAAATGGACATTTGACCTTTATGATCTTTGGATGTACTTCAGAACTTTAAATATGAATACTTAAAATTTAAATGTTTGGCTTTGAAATTATTTTTAAAGGGTAATGTATAACTGAATGTGCAAGCATTTTATTCATACTTGATTTATGTAGATTTAGTATTTATTCAACAAAGTTTTGCATGTAATAATGAATACACTTGATGCTTTTAATAGCTTACTAAATACCACCAAAAGAGAAAAATAAAGTGTTGGTATTCAACTCCAATATTTTGCTCATTCCACACTGTGTGTTTCTCTGCCTGCAAAAATGGGTAATGCTTTATTTGAACTGAAAAAAAAAAAAAAAAAAAAAAAAAAACCAACATATTATGAACTTTATACAAATATTTTATTTCATGTATTTCCTCTCACCTATTTATTTCTTTTTCATGGAGCAGCTTATGTTTTGCCCAGAAGTTGCTTCGATTCTGAGTTTTGTTTCTTTGATATTTCTTCAAATGTAAGTAGATTCTCCTGGCAGTCCCTAGTGACAATAACTTATTTCTGCAGTAGCAATATTTTGTTATTCTACTAAGCTCAGGCAGTAACCTGAAACTGTTCAACTGAATCTGCTCTAAATATAAATGCCATATAACTTTCAACAGTTTACAAGCCTAAAAGGTTCAGAAAAAATTTTCCTTCTGTGGCCTCTCAGTAATTCTAAAAACCCAGAAAACTTTAAACAAAAAGCTTGGCAGGGTTTTCATAAGGTTGGTAAAACAAAATTTTAAAATATAATCTCTGCAAGTTTTGTGCAAGACCAGATGACCACATAAAACAAAATAAAAGAATAATTTTTTTTTTTTTTTTTTTGCTAATGAACCATCATCATTTCAAAAGGACTGTATAATTTCTCCTTTTGATAGAATTTGCATATGGGTCATGTGATCATTAATTTCTAAAGATTTGTGACTATTTGCTTTGGGACTTTGATGAAACAACCCAGTCACAACTCTGTCCTATGTTGCTAATTCTCATGTAATGAAAATGAGGTGTGTTTCAAGGATTATTAAATTTTAAGCATGAAAGGGGTGAAGCCACTCTGTGCAGGTGATGTGTTTTTTCAAAAAGGCTTCTTTCTTAAAATGCTAAATCTTTTTTTTTTTTTAATTTTAAAAGAATCAGATCTTAATTTCGTATTAGTGCCTGACAGGAAAAGTTGAATTTTCCATAGACACCGTCACTCCACTATGTATTTCAAGATCCATTCTGCAGTTCCAGGAGGTACTTCCAGTTTGAGTTGCAAATTTATTACGCTAGTTAATGAGTTTTTCTGTAATATATACAAAATTGTCTGGGTCAATAACCAGGGTTAATAACCCCATTTTATTGAAAAGAAATCCAAAAGCAGAATAGTAATATTCTAGCTGTTAATTATGATTATTAAATAATATTTTTCATATTTGTATTACTTCATCTTTCAGTTTGTTTTGTTTTATTTTTAGTTATACTTAATTTGTTAATAGTCATTTCAGTTTGCTAACTAATACCCAGATTTGTATTGCCCAGTATGAAAAACAATTTAGATCCATTCAGATCCTTTAGGATCTTAACTATGTAACACAAAATAAAAGGAACCAAAGAATTGTCGAATTTAGAACTAATATTTCTGCTCTTTCATGCTTCTAAAAGTTGCCAAAGCAAGTTCTCAAAATATGAATAATACATGCTTTATTTTGAATATATTTATTTCTTTAACTACAAAAGAAAATTATGTCTATTATACAAAAATAGAAATTATTAATGAGTAAAAGAAAAAACCAACATTTGTGTGTGTGTGTGTGTGTGTGTGTGTGTGTATATAGATATATATATATATATATATATATATATTTTTTTTTCTTATCTTCTGGTGGGCTTTAACCTCTGGAAATGTTCTGATGTATAAGTTTCCATTTATTATTTTTTTCATGCAACAACTAAAATAGAAAACTCAAAACTTTCAATGAGTTGATCAGGTAACTCATTGGACTTGCAAAATGGTGAGGTAATTTTACATGTTCATCACTAATAACCCCAATCAAATGCTTGAAGTTCAATTGATTTTGAATGTCAATTATTTTGATGTTCTTCTTAATAAAAAAAAGACATATATATATATAATCTGTGTATATATATAAATGGATATATACCTGATTCTTATATAATGTAATAAATTGTTTAGAGTCTAGAGCACACCCATGCAAAAATATTAGACCCAGGAAGACTTAATTAATGTGACTTCAGAAAAATTACCAGTTTTAAGATTTTTTTTATGTGTTTTCAAATCCTCAGTAATTATTTACTCATATTGTTTTGTAATTATGAGCATTTTGTGAGAGAAGACTGTTATTAAGAATTCATCTGTTCTTAATTTACTCCCTACCAATGTTCTATTTTTATTATCAAGGAAGTTGGTTGATGTAAAAAAGGACTGATACTAATTATAGAAAATTGTCATCAAATGGAAAAGGAAAATGAAGAGTCTCATAAAGGCTGAATCCTGATTACAGCTTGAAATTGCTCTCCATTAAAACAATTGACACTCCCAACTAGCAAATTGTATAGCATTGCAAATAACCAGGTATTTTCCATCAAAGACCCTTTTTCCTTTTTTTTTTATTTGTTTGTTTTTGTGCAGCAATTATTAACCTTGAAGGTCTGGTGTAAAACTTCATTTCCATCATATTAAGAGCAAAAGTTTACCCAGTTATTAACATTTTTCATTTTTTTACTATGCATATTTCCAGTCATTGTAAATCAGCAGCTACACAAATCTACTAATGCAAATATTTTAATTATAAGTTTAACTTGAAAAGATGCTATTAGCCAATGTAAATAGTCTCTAGATATACATATTTTAACCATGTGAATTGGATTAACTTCAAAGGATCAGAATGACATTTGGTGAATAATCATTTCCAGTTTATTAGTGCTTTGGAACGTTCAGATTTTGGGGAGAGATAATTCATTCCATTCTGGTGAGCAATTTTCTCACTGTATGGTTGAACTTTACAATCAGATTCAGAACATTATATTCAGGGGACACCTGGTTTGAGAAATTTAAGTTACTTCAAAAATGCTATTTCAGCTACCTTCACAACTCCAGATATTGTATTAGTCACTAGTTCATCCCGTCATCTATTCATAAATTCACTAAGTTTACACCAAGTTACCACCCTGGGAAAACTAAGATCTGAATTTTCACAAACAATATAGTAGAATGCAATCCTTGTAAGGTATCACACAGTATCAGTCCATCCATTCCCCCTAAATCATGAGTTTTCTGTAGATAATAAGAAAACAGAACTATAATATTAGCACTGAGGGCATTGGGAGTTTTCAAAAAAATTTTTTTCATTAACAAAAAGGAAAAATATGACAGTTTAAAAAATAGTTTCGTATTTTCTAAGGACATCAGATAGTTGATTTTTTATATTCAATATTGGATTTTCACATTAAAACCTTAGAGGCTCAATCTCTTGGTACTCAGTAGCTTCAAGGTATTCACCAACAATTTCAATGTCACTATTTCCAGCTGAGAATATTATCACACATGAACCAAAGAGAAAAGCCAATGTTTAGAGAAAATAAATATTCTAGTACTCATTTTTTTGTCATTGTCCTTCTAGATCAACAGTTATTTCCATGGTTTCTAGGACTCTAGTGCCTTTGTTCATAATGATTTTGGGGAAGGGGGCATTGATAATGGCTATTATTGAGATATAATTTACATGCCATAAAATCCACCCATTTTATGTGTACACCCATCACCAAATTCTAATTTTAGAACATTTCCATCCCCCTGAAAAGAAACCTCATGCACATTGAGTCATTCACCATTCTTGCCCCAGTTCTGGGCAATCACTAATTGACTTTGTCTTTATCGATTTGCCTTTTCTGGTCATTTGACAAACATGGAATCATACAATATGAATTCTTTTGTGTCTAGTTTCTTTCACTGTACACATCTGTTTTCAAGGTATGTCCATGTTGTAGCATATATGGTTTTAATATGGTTTAAATACCTCTGTTTCCAGTGAAAACAGCTTTGTGAAGAGATACGTGTAATTCCCACCCCACCTGCTGGGTTGGTCTTTGAGGGGATGACCTAAGACAGGTAAAACTTTCATTTTTCATATCATTTGGAAATAAATAGAAAAAATATCATGATGAGGAACAAAGACAAGAAAGTTTAAATCAAGAAAAATGAAAGAAAAAAAATGCAGCTGTTGTTATTTAATTTAGACCAATTCTATTTCACCAGAAGACACCCCAACAAGTAAATGATATGGCGGCAACAATGAGTGTGTTACTTTTACTTGTACGTTCTTTCTGAGAATTCATTTGGGGAAACACTTGACTCAAGATATTTTATAGCTTTCGGTATTTGACATTTGGCATTAAAATAAGAAAGTAAATAAATGCTATAAAGCTGGCAGTGGTGGGTATTGCTTGCTTGCTTTAACTTTGATTTTAAATATTTGCTCATGAATACCTTTAATTAAGGTTGATTGTGTGTCAGCAAAACTGCCTTTTATGTACTGGCTGCTCTTTATACTTTCAATGCATGGTCTAATCCCCTTTCCTTTATTTACAAGTTGAATGTCTTTAGGCCCGCAAATAAAAGAAGAAACTATGGGATCTGAAAGGATATATGATGTCACCAGGGCAAATATCTGGAATGTGTACTGAACTGGATCATCTTTGCAAATCTCAAAACGGACATATTTGCATATTTTAAAAATATGAATAATATACTTGAAAGTGTTAAAATTACTAATGAAGATTGGTAGCTCCATTTCTGGGAGGCATAATGGGAGAAGGAGGTGAATTGTCCATGTTAGTCCAAACATATTTGTAAACATATTTTAAATTAGGCATGAAAATGTCAAGAAGGAAACTTTATTTTTAATAATTGAATTTGAAATGCACTTAGGAAGAGGGAGGTGAAAAACTTCACATATTTGTGAAAAAAATGCTAATACTGATCTGGATAGTAAATAAAAATGGAGACTATTGAAAAGCAGGGGCAAATATCAGACAGAAAAAAAATTTGGATTGTTCTGGAGTCAATAGGCATACTGCATTTGTTATATAGAGTAAGTAGAAATTAACATAAAATATTTAGAATACACTAAGACTTTTAATGCTCTTTCTAAATGATACCAATTAATGGTGCAAATTTTGGGAAGGATGTGTACAATTTGAATCCTGTGAATTTTGAATAGATCCTGTAAAATATGCATTGCATTGTATGATTCTAAAACAAATCTGAAGACCATTTACAAGGTGAAGTTTTGTATTACTTTTCCCAAATAATAGTATTATATGGTTGTTAAGAATATACATTTCAAAATACTATACTTGAATATCTTACATGAACTATTTAGGTGGCAATGGTTTCAAAATGTTTCATGCTAATACATCCATTTCCTTTTTTCTGTAAATTATATAAATCTTATTTAACCTCTCCAAGCTCAAGTTTCCAAAGCCATGAAATGAGATTTATTTCCTTCGGTGGCTGTTGTGTGGATTAAAAGAATGAATATAGGCAAAAAATTAGCATATTTTCTGACACATAGAAACATACAGTGATATATAGAATCGTCTCCTTGCTCACCGGTGCTGTCTCTTAATCTAATCAACTATCACATTGATATTCATTCAAGAAGAAACCTGAAACAGGAAGAATACATGCTTCTATGCCATACAGATTAAATTGACAACTTCTAATATGAATTCTCTCCATAATAAATATGCCACCTGTTTTTTTGAATGCAAAATTTAGAATGTACAGACTGCAATCAGCAGAAACTACATCAGTGAAGTGGATGTTTTTAATGAGAACATAGTTTTCAGAGTATTACTACAAAACTTAATTTTTGTCTTAAACATAATGGAATTATAAGCCTCAAAAGAAAAGATCACCTTGAGATATTATGTCTTTCAAAACTTAGAGTCATCCATTATTCATCTGTTTATTTATTCAGTGCATATCCATTCAATACCTACTATGAAGTAGGCATTTTCCTAGGCATTGGGCATACAAAGATACATATTTAGAAAATAAACACAATCATTTTTGGCCTTATTAAGTCTAATTAGGGACCATTTTGTGGAATTTGATTTTGTTTCCCCCAAAATTAACTTCATATTTCTTCGTGAGGCATCTAGTCCCTTTAAATAATGTATGAGTTAGTATAACATGCAAAAAAGGTGCTACAAGATAAGCAACTTACCATTATATATATATACAATATATAAATTCAATGTTTTTCATGTATTGCAAATGTTCTGTATATACACTGAAATATCCTCTGCAAAGGGTGAAACATGCTCGCTATACTTTTTTATTAGCCATATTGGATTTACGCTTTATTTTCAGCAACTCCATATATTTATTAAAGAATAAAGTAATGTAATTTTAGGTCAGACCTTCATGGATCATAAGCACTGCCCTGAATATAAACTGAACACATCCAGGCACTTTATGTCATTGATGATTGGGTTGTCTTGAAAAGATAATACACTTTGAAAAGTACCTTATCTGCACTCTGAATATAGATAATTTATTTAAGAAGTTATTTACCAGAAGCTTTGTAACATACCAACTTTAGAGAAATTCAGGGAAATATATTCAAAGATACAGAGGAGAAAAAAGACGAATCTGAGGAGATAAGATAGATAACACAGGTCATTACAGATCACGTATGTCATGTTAAGGATGTTAGACATCATCCTATTCAAAATGGTCCACATTTGTTAGCATTTTTATGAATGGGGCTGACATAGTCATATAGTCATATCTGGGTTTTTAAAAGACCATTTTCTTAATCGTGGGGATGAAGACTCTATAGGGTGCAATGATGAAGGATGAGAAGTCATTTAGGAAACTGCTGCTCTAATCCACATGAAGAATAATGAAAATCTAAATTTATGATAACAGAGCTTATATAGGGTATTATATTATAACCAGTGATAACATAGACCATAATGAATTTGACCAATTGATTGTGAAAAATGAAACGAAGTTGCCAAGAATTACTCCCAGGTTTTTAGTCTCGGCAATGGGATGGATGGTGCATGCTGAGGTGTGAAAGAGGAAGAGGTGCAAGTTTGGTGGCCGAGGGAAAATGATGTGTTCAGTTTGGGATATGTTGACTTGGAAAGGCCTATGGAACACTGCAGTGGAAATATCCAATGGAAGGAAGTATGGATTTATAGTGTGTGTGTCTATGTGTGTGTGTATTGACCTCATGAAAGAAACGGTGGTTGAGGATATACTTTAGAAGATGTTAGCAAATAAAAGGTAGTTCCTATATCCATAGTAACATATTTGATTACCTGGAATTTAAAAAGAGTGAATGAAGAAGAAAGACGACCACCTACCAGTCAATCTATGGGGAGCAGAAAAAGAGTGAATTAAGATAACTTGAGAAACAAAGACGATGGAAAGAAATTAGATGTATTGGAGTAGAAGAAAAGAGGATTTAAATGTGCAGAGTTGAAACAATGAAAAATAAGTATCAGTACTCAATCAACATTGTAAAATGAGGTCAAAAGAGTGACAATCAAAAAAGTGTCTAAATAATTGGAAAACAAAGAGGTCAGTGGGGGTCTTGAGAAAGCCAGTTTGGGTGAAAGGGGGGTAGCACAGAAAGATTAAATTGTTTGAGAAACCACTGAAAAAGTAGAAATGAGCTACTCTTTAAGAAATGCAGTTTGACAAAAAAGTAAACTAGAGTTAGAGGGTAATATAAGATTTGGGGAAAGTATGGTTTTTAAGCATGGGTAAAATTTTATCATATTTAAATACCAGTAGAAGGAGAAGGCGTGGGTTTGAGAGAGGATAAATGATATAATTATGTGGAATAAATGGTCAAGAATGCATGTAGGAAGCTTCTGTTTCTAGTAATTTGGCATAACAGAAGCCTTAATAAATAATCCTACTACAAAATGTCTAAAGATACTCTGTAAAATGTGTATGTTTTTTAAATGATTATTACACTTCTTCCTCCAACCAAGAACTAAAAAATCAACTAAAAAATCAGACAAAGTATATTGATAACGGCCACAAAGGACGATGATCCCCGACAGAGAAGGAACAAATGACGTGAGCCCTACAATTGCACTGGCTACTACTTGGGAGGTTTTCTAGTCTGTAAAGCAGGGAGGAGAAACCCACTAGGCATCTTTAGTTGAGGACACAAAGCTGGGAGTCTGGGGCGCCAAGGCAGCTGGAGTTGTCAACGTAGAATAGCAGAATGCTGCACAGACTACCCTGGAGATTTGCGGAGGTAACTCTGGAATATGCAGGTGAGGGCTAATGAGTGCGTGAACGTGCAGAACTACTGGGAGCTGAGGAAAGAACCTGAAAGGATTAGAAGAAACAATGCCTAAGGCTCACATGGGGCTGGGCAGTGTGCCCACTCCCAAAATCCAGAGTGGAAGACCTCATAATTCACAGGACATTGGTTAGAGCACTAAGCAGGATATTGCCTCAGTAGTAAGGAAAAAGGGAAAAGGAAAAGCAAGATGGTAGATTTTAACCCATCCATATCAATCATCATGTTAAAAATGGTCTAAATATCTGATTTAAATGGCAGAGATTGACAGATTGTATTAAAAAGTAAGACCCTATATGCTGCCTATGGTACGAAAGAAAGAAAGGAAGGAAGGAAGGAAGGAAGGAAGGAAGGAAGGAAGGAAGGAAGGAAGGAAGAAAAGGTACTTAGAGATACATTTAACAAAAAATAAAAGGTATCTTCTTTAGATCTATCAAAATGAGCTAGTTTATTCTGTGGTAAAACATGACCTCACAAATCTCGGTGGTGAACAACATAAAGGTTTATTTCTTAGTCATACTAAATATCCACTGCAGGCCAGTGTGGCTCCACTTCATGCCGTCTTCACTCTGGGATTCAAGTTGATGGAGCAGAGCAAAAGAGAGCATAAAGAAGCATGTGACGGCTCTTAAAGCTCCACAAAGAAGAAACACGTGGTACTCCTGCTCCTATTGGCTAAATCAGATCATGTGACCACAAGGCAGTTCAATTAGGCAGATAACTATAATCCTCCCACAGGGAGGGGCACTGAATATTTGTCAACAGTATTACAGTCTAGGAAACCCTTATGGTGAAAATTATAAAATTTTATTAAAAGACATTAAGTAACATCTAAAATTTAAAAAGCACACCTTCATGACTATGAATATTCAATATCTTAAACTGTCAATAAAAATTGCCAAATTCATTGATAGAATTAAAGCAACTCCACTAACAATTGTACCGGGAATTTTTGTGGCACCTTACACGTGCATTCTAAAATTTATTGCAGTAGTCAAGGCATATTTAAAGAAGAAGAACAAAGTGTCAAAACCTGATAAATCCATAGACTTGAACATAGTGAAATATTGCCTCAGAGTTAGAAACATAGAGATCCTAGAACCAAACCCACATACACAACGAAACTTGATACATGACAGAGTTGGGATTTCAGATAAATTGGGAAAGAATGGGCTTCTCATTGAATAGGGTGAGACAATTGGTGCATATATGCATGTAGGGCCTTCTAAACTCAAGGGATCTTTCCCACTGTACCCTCACACCCCACACCAAAGCCAGTTTCACATGGATTAAAGACCTAAATGTAAAAAAACAAACTTAGAAAACTTTTAAGAAAAGCGAGTACTCAAGTTAGGAAAATGCTTTCATTTTCCCCAAACAGGACACAAAAATACAAGCAATAAAGGAAATGTTAGTTTCTCCAACTAATTAAAATCCACAGCTTTTCTTTATCAAAAATCACTGAAAAAAGGAAAAAGTAAGCCCACACTAGGAAAGGATAATTATAATACATATAACTGATAAATTATATGTTCCAAAGTATATTAAAATGCTTAAAAAACAGTAATATAAGGCAAAAAACACAAAATACTTGAGTAATTTTCTCAATAGGAGAAACAGGAATGGTGATTAAATATATGAAAAGATGCTCAATCTCGTTAGTCAGCAGGAAAATTCAAGTTCAAAAGCAGGATGCAATTCTGTTTTATACTTAAAATAATTGAAAAAATTATAATCTGATAATACCAAGTATCAGTGATAACATGCATATATATATATATACATATGTTTTTAAATAAATAAACTATTTTTAAAATAGTTTTAGGTTTACAGAAAAATTGCATAGAAAATACAGAGTTCCCTTATACTCTCTACATACAATTTCCCCTATAATTAATATCTTGCATTAGTGTAGTGTATTTGAACCAATATTGGTAAATGGTCAGTAGCTAAAGTCTATAGTTTATATTAAGGATTCACTCTTTGTATTGTACAGTTCTATGGGTTTCAACAAATATATAATGTCATGTATCCACCATTACAGTCTCATAAGGAATAGTTTCACCAATCCCTGGCAACCACTGGTCCTTTTACTGTCTATAGTTTTGCCTTTTCTAGAATGTCATATATTTGGAATCAGAGGAAGTAGTCTTTTCAGACTGGCTTCTTTCACTTAGCAAGAAATATTAATGGTTTCTCTATATCTTTTCAGGGCTTGATACCTCATTTCTTTTATTGATGAATAATATTCCATTTATGGATGTACCACAGTTTCTTTATCTACTTACCTACTGAAAGACAGCGTGGTTGCTTCCAATTTTGGGCAATTATGAAGAATGCTTCTGTAAACAGTTATGTGCAAGTTTTTGCATGGATATAAGTTTTCAACTCATTCAGGTAAATAAATAGGAGTGTAAATGCTGGATCTTATGGTAATCCTGTTTAGCTTGGTAAGAAACTGCCAAGCTGTCTTCCAAAGTGGCTGTACCATTTTGCACTCCTACCAGCAGTGAGGGACAATTCTGGTTGCTCCATATCCTTGCCAGCTTTGGATATTTTCAGTGTATTGTATTTTAGCCATTTTACTGGGCTGAAATATGGTGGCATTTCATTGTATTTTTAATTTGCAGCTCCCTAATGACATATGGTGATGAGCATCTTTTCAGATACTTGTTCGCCATCTGTATGCCTTCTTTAGTGAGGTGTCTGTTTAGATCTTTTGCTCATTTTTTTTTTTAATTGGGTTGTTTTCTTATTTTTTAGTTTTAGGGAGTTCTTTGTATATTTTGGACACATGTCCCTAGTCATATATGTGCTTTGCAAATATTTTCTTGCAGCCTGTAGTATGTCTTTTCATTCTTTTAACAGTTTTGTGCTCAGAGAAGAAGTTTTTCACTTTAATGAAGTCCAGTGTTTCAATTTTTCTTTCATGGATTATACTTTTGGGGTTTTATGTAAGAAAACCTTTGAATTAAAGATACTGTATTTATTACTGAGTGTTCTAGTTTGCTAATGCTGCTGGAATGCAAAACACCAGGAATGGATTGGCTTTTATAAAAGGGGGTTTATTTGGTTACATAGTTACAGTCTTAAGGCCATAAAATGTCCATCAACAAAGGGTACCTTCACTGGAGGATGGCCAGTGGTGTCTGGAAAACCTGTTAGCTGGGAAGGCATGTGGCTGGCGTCTGCTCCAAAGTTCTGGGTTCAAAATGGCTTTCTCCCAGGATGTTCCTCTCTAGACTGCAGTTCCTCAAAAATGTCACTCTCAGTTGCTCTTGGGGCATTTGTCCTCTCAGCTTCTCCAGAGCAAAAGTCTGCTTTCAAAGGCCATCTCCAAAATGTCTCTGTAAGCTGAAGCTCCTCTCTCAGTTCCAGTGCATTCTTCAAAGTGTCCCTCTTGGCTGTAGCAGCTTGCTCCTTCTGTCTGATCTAATACAGTGCTTCAGTAATTTAATTCAGACCCACCCTGAATGGGTGGGGCAACACCTCCATGGAAATTATCCAATCAGAGTCATCACCCACAGTTGGGTAGGGTGCAAAGAATTACAATCTAATTAACACTGATAGGTTTGCCCACACAAGATTACATCAAAGATAAGGGTGTTTGGGGGGACATAATACATTCAAACTGGCACACTGAGTTATGTCACTTGAATTTAATATCAAGGAAACAGTGTTTCCTGACATTATCAATGTCAAGAAGAAATGTTTATAATTTATCCATTTTACCAACTAGAATGAGGATTTTTCACCAGACACATATTTCAGAGTAGAAAAGCAGCATATTGAACTTCTTGTAAGATGAAATAAGGTATACTTATTAGCTGTGACTGGAACTTGGTCCATTTTTTATACATGATTTTTGCTGGATCCTTTAACACTACAACTAAGATAAAAAGATTTATTGGCGGTTTCCAACTGCTCTGTTAAGACGGCAAGTTTGGAGACTCCATTTAGGGGCAACCTGTTTTTTTTTCAGTGTGTCGTACACGCAATTGCTGCTCCATTAGAACAGAGCCAAAAGTACCTGCCTCTGTCAACATCATGACTCAATATATAAATATTAATAATTAATCATAAATCCATGAAAATAAAGAAATAAGAAAAAAACCCTCTTAGATCATGACTTTTAAGTTCCAAAAGATAAAATATCATTCTTTCATATGTTACTTTTCTTTCAAATCTTATTGCACATGTGTGAGAGGGTCATACTCTGTACCTCACTGGAGACATCCAACTGTAAAGATAAATATCTGCCAGCCTGTCCATTCAACAGTCAGTCCCCTTCTGCTACATATGCCTTTGGTATTATGAAATAAACAACAGGGTCATTTGATGAAGGGGTTTGTCAATAACCAATACACCTTGCTCTCTAAGCATATCTGTCATTCACTTTGCCCTGGTTTTATGGAAGCCTCAGAAACAGTGTACTGGCTTTGTTACAAGAAGTGCAATTTTGAATGATGCTGCTGTGTTTTTGATCCCTTTGCATTTTTTTTCCCCTACAATCTTACCTTTGCCTTTATGAACAACATTCATCTGTTTAAAATGTAAAAATATCATTTTGCAATTATCCTGGTTATCTCAATCAGATTACTAAAAAGAGGATTTTGAAGATGATACCAAAGCTTCTTGCACTAACTAGTTTCATGACCAATCATACTGGACACTAGGAGTAAACAGAGTATTATTTAATAAAATGCAGTATGTTGATACTGATTTTGTATTTCCCATTTGTTGTTTCTCTTTCAGCTACTTGTGTAAAATAATTACAATCCTATGTTCACTATAAAATAATTACAATCACAGATTCACAATCCATAGTTTTACTGAAGTCTATTTTTATACGTTTACAATAGTATCCAGTTTTAGTGTTTATATTAGTATTTTCATCATTAATATTATGCTTCAGTTAATGACATTATTGTTATTGGAGCTATATCTGTAAACAATAAACTCTCTGTTATGTTTAACCAACTAGAAATGTAGCTGAATGAAATTTTATCCCTTTCATCTTTCATTAATTTCAAGCTGGATAAATGAGAGCAGTGATGAAACTACAGTTTCTATGAATTATTTCAATGATGTAGTTCCGCTGATTCATTTTTATCTGGAGATGGAGATCAGGTTTTTTTGTTTTTGTTTTTTGTTTGTGTGTGTGTGTGTGTGTGTGTGTGTGTGTGTGTGTTTTGTTTTTTGTTTTTTGATGAGCAGGAAGAAGATGGTAGAGCAAGCAAAACTTGAGTTATCCTCTCTTAGATACTTGCTGGCAGAAATACGCCTCATTAACTCTGGTTCAGAATGTATTCTCTATCAATATATATGAATCTTAAGTGAAAAATTGGAAATTAATATAGCATTTTTGTTTATGGGCAATAGAAGGTAAAGCAGCAGTTTTGTTTTCCATTTTTTTCCCTTGTGGAGGTGGCAGAAGGGAGATGCCCCTGGGAGAGAAAGAATTTACCTTCTTGAAAAAGAAAACACTCTCATTTGCTAGCAGGAGAGTCCTGTGTATGTACTCTCACTTACCTGCTTGACTATGATTGCAGATGGTAAACAGACCTAGAATCTACAAATTCATGTGGTGTGAGTTTTCATGGTTCCCTGGAAAAAATTACATGTGTAACTGGCATTTCATGATCAAAATGACTCCTTCTGTGTAAGTGACCTGACCGCACACGTCATTAAAGATCCCACAGGTTAATCTGGGTCAGGGGGCATTCTGGTGCAACAGGATAGAAACTGGGGAGATGCATCGCAGATCCCAGACCTCTTCTTGCTTTGCTTGTGTATCAAGACTTTTATCTTTGAAGTTATTAGGAAAACTCGTAGCTGGTTAAGATCTCTGATTCACATGCGTCCTATTTGACAATAGGACACTCTGTGTTATCTCTGCTTACAATGTGCAGAAATCAAAACCCTTATTTGTAGGTTGGAAGTCCATTACATTTCTTAAGTGGAATTCTTAAGTAAAAATGATACAGCACTTTTTCTTTTTGAAAATAGAAGACCTTGCTACAACTAAGTTTTAAATCCTAATGTTTCTTAATTTCCTTGATTAGATTTAACTTCCTAATGAAGTCAATGTTTGCTCTTAGGTGAGACAGCAATATTATTGCATTCATAGTTCTACAATACTTTCATGTCAACTACCAGGAAACCAACTAAACTTTCTGAGTAGAACAATTTTTTTTTAACTTTTTCATCAACTATCATCAATACATTTATTTATTACTACTACTACTACACTATTATTATTATTATTATTATTTTGCTTTGTCAGTTCTCTTTGGGTTGTCTTTAGTTGTCTGAATCTGTTTACCTGCCACAAAACTGTTCTCTGCCTCTCAGAAATAAGCCTTCAACATCAGGCAGAAATACAGGGGTACAACACGTAATTATCATGATATCTTCAAAATCAAATACCATTATAGAGCAGTGCATACTCTTTTGTACAATATATGATGGACTTTTGAATAAATTTATAATAATTTTCTAAAAATTCAATAATTTGCCAAAAATATAAAAGCAACATTTAGAAAGTGAAAAATAGTTTCTTTATTTTAATTTCTTCCGAAGTTAAATTTAGAAAATTATCCCAAGAAAAATATTGATTTATGTATAGTTATATTGCAGGCAATATTACAAATTTAAGGAAAGATGTGTGTTCTGTAATCTTCTAGAAGACTGATTGATGACCAAAAACTACCTTTCCCTTTTAGAAGAATAAATAATAAGATAAGGTAAAAATCAGTATGAATGATTCAGCTGGATAAATGGCTTTGGGAACAATGCAGTCAATGGCCAAAAAACCCCATCAATTACTCATTAAATGACATTTATTTATTTCTCAACTCTAATAGCCTTGCAGGCAAGAGTACACACTTTATTCAAAGTTTTTATGACCACACTGTGTAAACTGCACTCCTCTTCCCCAACTTTTCACTACCTATCCAGTTACTTTGTTTTATATTCTCCAAAGGATTTAGTAGTATTTGGAATTATATTTACTTATTTGCTTACAGACTTATTATTGGTCTCTCCTTAGTAGAAATACTACAAAGGCAGTGATACTGTCTATCTTGCCCCCTGACCGTATCCCCAGAGTCTAGAAGAGTGTGCCGCAATAGCAGAGACCCAGTACTTTTAAAGTAAATGAAGAATTAAATAAATAAGTGAAAAGTAAAACATCTGATTGGTTGAACTGGCATCAGATACATTTTTAATGCTTATAACTTTGTAACTATGTGTCACAATGCACTTATTCATAAGCATAGTGTAAGTTTTGTGTTATCTTCAAGTAACTATCAGTGTAACTATATCCAGTAGCTGTACTATTATAGATTTCATAAGTTGATGACAACTTGATTACTGTGGTCTCTTATATGGAAATCTAAAAAAAAAAAAAAAAGTATTGTAAAATCTTCATTCATTATATCAAGAAGAGACTTGGTCTAAACTAAAACTTTTTCTTACTTATTTTAATTGACTCAAAAATAACTTTATTTTAAGACTATCAGAATGAAATGAAATTCAATATTTAAATCTTGCCTCAATCCCCCTTTATAAGTTTTCTTATATAAATGTATAACTCATGGACTACTCTGAAGTTAAAAAACACTTGAGTATTTTAGAGGACGTTTTATCATTTTCTAATAGGTGAATATTAGGTTCCTAAAAGCTCAAGTAAAAATTCTTCAGCAAATAGAACAATTTCTGCCAGACAGTATAAAATTGATTTTCTCTAGATTAAGTAGTTAATGCAAATGTGATAGTAGCTTCAATAAGCTTTGGGAGTGAACAGGCTGTCCAAGAGAGTCAACCTAAGTGTGCCTCATGAAATAGGAAAGGTTTCAATTTTGCCATTTTCTAAACACAGAAAAATGTATCCCTCCAATTCAGAATATTGAATGTCTTATGGAAAGCGAAAGGTCGTTTGTAACTGTCCAAAGGATTGATGGAGTTGAGATACCTCCTTGACCTTCACCCCGCACTCATAAAGAATAGTTTCAGATGACAGAGCATCAGGCAAGTTTTCAGAAAATGTCTTTTCTTCTTTTCCATTGCATAGCGAGATTGTTACCTGATATTTTCTCTTATAATTGTATGTCAAGATTTAATTACCTTGTGTCCTCCCTCATTAAAAGTTAACTGTCATCTAAGGCTGCTGAGCAATGTCTTTGATTTGCACTAATTCAAGCAGTTCTCTCTGCTTTTTGCCATTGTTTCCCATCTCAGTTTCTATAAGTAATTGCTTTGGAGGCCTCACAAACTATGTCAAGGTCATCCTTTACAAATACTAACCACTTTCTCAGGCACACAACTACCCCAATTATTGTCGATTGAGGAGACATATTATAAAATGTGCTTAGTTATAATGCAAGGATTTTTTTATCCCTTTGACTTAATATTTTAAAAACAAATAAAATGCTTAATCCAGCTATTAAAAATACAACAGAAGTTGTGATAAACCATTATGCTAACTGTTACTGAAATATTTTGTGTGTGTGTGTGTTTACAACTTTTGTCAATTGTGAAATCTTTATGACCTGGAGTGGCTTTATGATTTCCAATCTTAGAACTTACATGATGTAAAATATAATGATGTTGTGCAAAATGATGCTAGTGATATACTATATAGAGGGCATGTGCTTCCAGTTGTTTTACACATAATAGTGACGCATTTGAGCTGATCTTACTGCTATGACTGTCATTTAAGCTCCCTTTATATTTCAGCTTGTATCTGGCTGCAGCCTCTTCACCATTCTTCTTGTTTAATCTAACTCAATTTACAACCCACATTATTTCTTCCAGAATAGAGATGAGGATAAAGGAAAGAGCCCAAATACCCAAGAAAAAAATAAGAGAATGCAATAGTAGAAGGTAATTAGAACTGCAGGAAAATGAAAAGACATGTATAATGAAAGAAATGAATCACAATAGTTGGCTTTGAAGTATTAAATAGTTATAATAATATAAACACATTAGTGGATTTAAATATTTCTTGCATGAACCCATAGACTAAGCATAAAGATAGTTGTAGTAACAGTAAATGTAAAAGTAAATGCAAATATGGTTGAATTTAGTGGGTTTAGCAATGAAGATAAAGGATGATATAACTATCCTCATACTCCAAAGCTGAGACTCAAAAGAAGAAATATGAAATGACTACTTATATATATTATTTAAATTGTAACATTTCCCAATTGAGAAATGTGAAAAAAAAAATGCTGAAACGTTAATGGAAGGAGCAGGAGAAGGAAGGGGAAATAGTGAATATTAGCCAAAACTACATTTATTTTATCAGAATGTCAATAGACTAAAATTTTTAAATTTAAAAATAGCACCATAAAAATTTAATTTTGAAGAAATAAATATGAACAAAAGTGGTTATCACTAGTGAATGGGCAAATATTTATTGAATAAAAATACAAAAAACAAACAATGAATATGTTTAACATGCTTTAAAAAATTCATGGCTGCATATTTATTTTCTCTCTATGCAATGAAGTGCCATTTTTAAAAATTATGAACCCTGCTATACTTTTAAAAATAATGTTAATTACTTTGATAAAAACATTAAACATTTTAGTTTCTTGTAATTAAAAATGAGATGAATTTTAAAACAGAATTCAGAAAGAGTAAAATGCTAAGAAATAAGTGCAGTTGTTTAGATAGATACTTGCCTGATTAGAGGTTAGGAAATAGAAAGGAAGGAAATAGAACTGAAAGAAATTTTAGACAAAGATTAGATTTGATGGTGTGAGCTGGCGATCATATATGTCTTCAAAACAAAAACCCAAAAGCAGAGTTTTAATTGATGGTTGTCAGCAAATTGACCATAGTTTTACTACATACTGAAATGCAGTATAATCTATCTGGAAAAAAAAAGATGACAATATTATAGGAATATTATTTTCCTATAATATTTTTCAAGTACAGAAATTTCACATATCATAGCCGAATTCAACCATACCAAAATAATTGATTTTAAGTATTATTTTGTTCAGTCACAGAGTGGGGTGATGTGACAAAATACACATCATTTTAATACATACTGAATTGTAACATAACAATCACCACATTAGACATATCTTTTTCTAAGTCTTGCTTTCTCATTCCATTCTTCAATATCTTTCACCCCTGTATTTCTCCTACATGGTACTTAAAATCTTCCTCCTTTTACCTCCCTTTATTATGCAGAGTTTCTTCCTTGTTTTGGCATGAAACTTAACTGCAAGCTCTAAAGGATCCTTTTTACCCAGTCAATGGTTTATACAAGCATCTTTTTAAGAAGTACAGTTTGTACATCTGAAAGAATTATTATATGAATGTCTAAGAATACAATTTTTCCTTGAAATCATGTATTCATATATAATTCCTTTCAGTCCTTGCAGTCACCCAGTGAAAGATGTGATAATGCCAACACTAAATTTATTTTCAGTTCTTTAGAGTTCACTAATGCACTTGGACACACTATCTCATTTTATGCTTTCATTTCATTGTGTCTGTCGTAATTTTCATCCAAGTAAACAAAGAAACCATCTACTAGTAGTTTTCTAAATGAGCCCATTTATTTGCCCATTTTTTTCTCTCTGCTGGTAACTCCTTTCCCCGTCTCTCCTCCAATTGAACTCTTATCCATCCTTCATCCTGAAAACCTTTTTCCAGACAAGGCCTTTCTATTGCTTGTGGATAAAAAGGGTAGAGGAGGACCTGCAAGTTATTTTGAGCTAAATTCTGTAGATACTAGAAGTTTTATGAAAGCATGTTGCCAATGCACAGAAGTCTCTCCAAAAAAATAAAAGAAGGAGGAAACAAAACAAACTCATCTTTTACTTTGTGGAACAACTCTGTTACTAAAAGCAGAAACAAAGAATGCTCTTTAGGCTGTACGTAAAAGCGTATGATGGAAGAGGAGGTGGGGTGTGCACCATATTAGACTCTCCATAGGGGCCCATTATTGCTAGTAATTGCGTTACCTGCAGGACTGCACAAGCTCAAAGATGCTTGCAGCTCTCGCCAGTCCCCTCCCCTGCCCTTCTACTTACACTACTTGAGTCTGCTGGACCTTTTTTCTCAGTTTAGATACTTCTTCCTTCAGAAAATCTTCCCTGAACCTAACAATTGCACTTACTACTTTGGCTAATCCCAGGCATACCTGGGTTTGCCTCCACTGCAGCATGGTAGGATCTCATCACCACGGACCCCTCCAGAGCTCCCCAGGCTGCTCTTCCCCTTTCAGTGTCTGCTACTCCTTCCCCGACTCTAATCAGTTGTCATTTCAAAAATGGAAGCTTAAACCTGCATCTAGAATTTTTATGCTTCTCTTGTCTTAGGTGATTCCTATTTGTCTTTCAATTCTCATTGCAAAGCTAATTTCTCCAGTAGACACTCCTTGATCCCCCTCCCTGCTCTGTACCAGGCCAAGTCCTTCTAATATCAATGTTTGTAGACCCCCGTCCTCCACTTTCACAGAGTGTATCTTAAACAGTATTAATTATTTACCTTTAAAATTTGTGAATGCCTTTCTAGTTCATGTAGATTCCTTGTAACAGAGACTGTGTCTTATTCAGGCTGTGTTCCCAGCACCTAGCATGGGACAGTACCTGATAGTTACCTGGAGTTTAAAAACATGTGTGTTCTGTCCTCCCCGCGATGAGGGGCCTGACTCCCAGGGGTGTAAATCTCCCTGGCAACGCAGGATATGACTCCCGGGGATGAATCAGGACCCAGCATCGTGGGATTGAGAACATCTTTTTGACCAAAAGGGGGATGCGAAATGAAACAAAGTAAAGTTTCAGTGGCTGAGAGATTTCAAATAGAGTCGAGAGGTCACTCTGGTGGACATTCTTACGCACCATATAAGTAACCCTTTTTAGGTTTTAATGTATTGGAATAGTTAGAAGTAAATACCTGAAACTACCAAACTCCAACCCAGTAGCCTTTACTCTTGAAGATGATTGTATAATAATGATGCTTACAAGGGGTGACAGTGTGACTGTGAAAACTTTGTGGATCACATTCCCTTTATCCAGTGTACGGATGGATAAGTAAAAAAATGGGGACAAAAACTAAATGAAAAATAGGGTGGATGGGGAGATGATTTGGATGTTCTTTTTTACTTTCTTATTCTTATTCTTTCTGGTGTAAGGAAAATGTTCAAAAATAGATTGGGGTGATGGATTCATAACTATATGATGGTACTATGAACTGTTGATTGTACACCATAGATGATTGTATGGTATGCGAATTAATCTCAATAAAACTGAATTCAATTAAAAAAAAATATGTTAAACAAACAAATTCTTATTTGTTTCCTTTCCAGTCTTGATGACAAGAATTATGTGCCCAGCAACTATCAGAGTCTGATATATAATGCTTCTCAAAAATTATTTGTGAGATAATTCATTCCTTCAATATATTTATTGAGAACCTACAATACATTTAGCCCTGGGGATGTTTCTATGAATAAAATCAACAAGATCCTGGCCTTTTGGATGCTAAAACCTTGTGAAGTGACAGAATAAATAAGTAAGCAAATTAGAAATAAGGTAAGTAACGATTACCTTAGATAGTGTGGAAGTAAGAGCTTAGTGGTGTGATGTAAGAGTAATTGGCCAGGACTATGTTCATAGGCACTTAATAGATAGTTTTGCATTAATGAAGAATGAATGCTGAAAATGTGGTAAAGGAAGGCTCCTCTGAGGAGACAAAATTTAAGCCCGGGGCTGAGAAATGAATTCCCAATATGAAGTCAGCCAGGAGGAGAGTAAGTGAAACCACATTTAGTCAGAGTGAAGAGCAAGTTTGTAGGTGCTGAGGTAGCAAATAAATTTATGTGTGCAAAGGGAGATAGCGATGCTGAATCCAGGTGGTAGAATGTGAATTTGGAAAATTAGGTGGCAGCCAGATCACCCATGGTCCATTGTGGAGAGGCTGGAATTCATTGTGCACTGGCAATCACAGGAGGGTCTCCAAGACTGTGATGTAATCTGACTTGTTTGTGTTTGTTCAGCAGACGTCTCTGGTTGCTTTGTGCTGAGTAGACAATAAGAGGCCAGGAAAGGAAACAGAGTCTATCGTGTTTAGAAGGCTATTGTGTCGTATTTTGACGAAAGATGAAGGTATTTTAACTTGGAGGGTAAAAGTTGAAACGGAAGGAAGACTGAATTGACATATATTTTGAAGTTTAGAACCAACAGGATTTGGTCAAGGATTACCGTAGTGGTTCAGCAAAAGGGAGAAGTCAATGTTGACTTCTTCCCTCCATCAGTGGCCCAGTCTACATTCTCATCCTATCCACCTATGGCCAGTGGTCTCCAAGTTCAAGGCATTGTCTGGTGCCAGGAGTTTAATCTGTGACTATTTTTAATGAAACTGTTGGGATTTGAACACAGCCTAGCCAACTAAATTAAATTCTGAATATAAATTAATACCTCTTTTTCAACTCCAACATCTCCAATGTTATTAATCATTGTGTATGTTATACAGCATATATTTTATAAATGTTTGCCAATGAATGACTGCATGCTAAATAAGAGAAATGTTCACATAGAAGATGATGATTGCACAATTGGATTTGATTTCAGAAATTAATTTTCGTATTTATATAAGTACAAAATCAAATGTATTTACATTTAAAAATATTTTCTGGAGTACAGTTCACTTTCACAGAGATTATATTATTTGATGAATATGTCCACTCTAGAATTCCAGGAGAGATATGGCAACTCTGTAAGTGGAAGAATCATTTAACCTCTATGAGCTTTAGTTGTCTGCTCTGTAAAATTAGGAAGTTAAAACTGAAGAGCTTCAAGAGTGTTTCCAAAGCAAACAATAGAATATTCAATCACTAGAAAATATGAAACTGTTCTTTCTTCCCACTGTGCTTCCTCCACATATTTTATATATTTTATTCATGTTTCCCAGTCATTTATTTCATTATTTGTATTAATGTAGATTTGTTGGGAATCTACTTATGTCTAAGAAGCATCAGCATACTTCTGATAACGTAAATAAAATCATTCCAGATCCATTTACTAGAGTTGGTATGACAAATACCACCCCATGGATTGACTTAAACAACAAGAATTTTCTGGCTTGCAGCTTTAGAGGCCAGAAGTACCAAATCAAAGTGTTGGCAAGGCCATGCTTCCTCTTGGAGTCTGTCGCATTCTGGTGACGGCTTGTCACAATCCTTGAGGTTCCTTGGCTTGCATCTCTGCCTCTTTCACATGGCAATGCCTTGGTCTCCTTCCATGGCTTTCCCTATCTCTGGCTTTTCTGTCTTCAGGCTTCTTCTGGTTTCTGGTTTCTACTGACTGACTGTGTCTGAATTTCTTCTCTTCATAAGGGTTCCATTAAAATATACTAAGACTCATCCTGATTCAATCTGATCACACCTTAACTAATAGTAACATCTTAAAATGTCCTATTTACAAATGGGTTCACACCCACAAGAAATACGGATTAGGATTAAGAACATTTCTTTTGTGGGGTATGTGATTCCATTATCAACAATATCAAAGACATTTTTGTACTAAGTTAAAAAGTCTTTGTGCAAAGAACAGAGTTGCCACCTTTGTGTTTCCAGCCTAGTGAGTTAAATACATGTTCGAACTCTTTATAAACAGAAAACCATGGCATGACACAAATTGAGAATTTTTATCATGCCTATTCCTACATTTCAAACAATGCAGCCCAATGTCTGAGCTAAGTTAAATTACCCAATTAACCCAGTTTCTTCTCTCTCTCTCTCTCTCTTAGTTTTTACCTCTCACATATAGAAAAGGGCTAAGAAGAAGGGAGGAGAGGAGGTGGTTGCAAGTGTGTGCATTTTCCCACATATATGACCCTATGATTTAGAAATAGTTTCTCGCAGGTGAACTCAGACTACAGAAGAGATATTTATGGCTTTAGTTCAGAAGGAGATAACAGAGGACATGAATTGCATGAGGACTAACTCAATAGTAAATAAAGAAAGCAAACTATATTTATAATATGCAGTCTGAATATTGGATAATCCTATTAAACAATCCAATCGTCAATTATTTTTTCAAATATATATAGCATATTTGTTGGATATAAGTTTTGACTATCAAAATAGGAGCATGTGTATTTCTAGGGTTACAAAAACCACATTAAAGATACAAGTGTTTTAGGTTCTGAGATTAATGGCAGAATAATAAGAATCATGTTTAGGATTTTAATAATAAAAGGGATTGAGGAGAATAATGAAACATAAAGAGAACAGGAAGGAAAACAGGGAGAAAGGAAAAACAGAAAGTTGCAAGTAGTGAGGTAGAAAGGGAAGTCTGTTTTAACACGGTGTCTAGCAAGTGCAGAAATGCCTCAGTCTTGTGCACTGAAAGCATTTGCCACAGTTTGCAGATGTTTTAACCAAGTGCAAATGTATACATCTACTACTGAATCCAATTTCATCAGTTTATAACAGTTGCTGATGAGAGCTGCGATTATTCTATAATTAACTAAGTTTAACTAATTAGTTTTCAGTAGCTCCCTGGAAAATGGTCTCATTATTTATGTGTTGATAATTTATTTGTCATTACCTAATCTTGGTCATTTCCATCTGCTGTAAAGCTGTGAGGTACCATAATAGTATACCTGCATATTTCATGTCATAGAAATGTGTACCTATGCAGAATTTTATATTAACATAATAAAAATGAGCTTGAAATCAACTACATATTCCATGATGGGCAAAAATGTATTTACTTCAGAAAATTAAGTTGGCTTGCTCTGCACAGACCAATGGTAGAATATATATTTGTCAATTGCAATAGAGTACTTTAGTTGGACACGGAATGGAAAATGAAGAGTTACTAAACGTTGATGATGACAGGAAATAGCAGTCCAGTGCTATTAAAAAAAAAAAAAAAATAGAAACAAGAAGAATTTGGCAAAATGGAGTCAACAGGAAGAAAGGCCAAATTATTGTCCACTTTAATTGATAGCCCACTGTCTGCATTACCAGCATCTGGTATAAGTAAGGTATACTGCTTTATATATTCTTTTGTAAACATTGTGATTTAACTTGTAAATTTATCTACACTGGTTCTAAAATTACTGCAATTACCACATTGTTTAGAATGTGTAATCCCTGAGATAAACAAACCTGATGCAGAAATTCAGCGCATACTGAATTTTTTTAAAATGAAAGCAGTTACATTTGTTTCCCACCACCCCTTCTCTCCTCCAACCCCCCACCCCCAGCCCGTTCATCATGGAGGACTTCCCAAAGCTATAGCCAAATGTTTTAATTTATAGAACAGTCTGCATTTTGCCACTGGCAATGAAATCACAACTAATAAGTCCCACAGACTGCAATAAAGCCCCAGAGAGAACTATATGCTATCTGTCAAGCATATAAATTTAAGGTTTAATAATGCATAATATGTTTATACAGTTTATCAAAGTACATCCCTTTTAAAAAAAAAAAAGAAAATGCATAAATGGAGGTGCTTAAATATAGTTGTTCCTAAAGGCACTACTTTTTAAATGAACTATTTATTGTTAATTGCTTCTGATCTGAAAAATTACCGTCAAAAACAATTGATTAATCTGTGTGTTCATTTAACTTAGGTCTGTGTTATTCAAAAACATTAACAATGCCAGGGTTTTAATGACCATAAAGAGATTATAATTACCTTATAAGAGAAATTTGCCAAATAGATTTAACTTGGTGGGTGTCTTTGTTTACAAAATAATGAGAAATTCAGTATTTTGAATAATCATCCTGTATTAAAAGCCATGGAAGGCTGAGTTGGTTTTTTTTTAACTTTTCTAATATTTTTCTTAAAATATAACCATATTATGCTTTGTGGTGTTAGAGGGGAGAAAGGGGAGATAGGTATTTTTAATGATATACCTCTATGATCTTGAGTGAGAACCAAGAATGTATTTCTCCCATATATTAATACTGCCAGGCTCACATATCACTCACAGCCTAATGCCTGCATAGATCACATGACCTGGAAAGGACAAAGAGGAATTGCTGTTCTATACAACATCCACCAGGAAATAAATAGCTGGACAGTGACTACAGGGCCTCTGTTTCCCAGATATCTGTATTAGTAAAAGTTCTTACTATTGAACTCATATTCATTTCTTTAATTTCTTTGTATTTGTAAACTATCATAAGGGATGTATGTATGTTAGAAATGCAACATGAATGGGATGGAATTAGAAATTGAATCATCTCAACTTTGCAATAAAAGAATCAAATATATTTAAGGCATAGGGTTACAGTAATATGGATCAATTAAGAATATCTTTCATATGGATGATGAAATCTTTGGATATTTTCATTTAAATGATATAAAATCCTCTCTACTCTTCATCAAAGAAAAACAAATGATGTCACATGCACAGATTGAGTTACAGGTATCGTTGTGTCTGTTTCTGAGGGGGAAGACAAATAATTCTAAATTAGTAGAATAAAACATCTAACTTTATATAAATAACTGAAGGTCTTCACAGTGAAACATTATGAAATGAATTATAACAAGAGATCCAGTGCATCACTGAACCAGGGTGAATTCCTAGTGTGTGTGCATGATTAAGAAGTATTAATTTTCCATATATACAGTTCCAGGTCATATTCGTTAGTTGGATTTCTCCCTTGGGTATAGTGGGAAAATGATGAGGTAAGGTGAATAAGAAATGAAATGCTTTGTCATATGAGATTTTAGAACTTAACTGATATTTCCAGTGTTAGAAGCACCAGGCCAGTAAGAAGAGTTTTGACCTAAATGTAGTCTAAAGGAATCAGAGAAGAATTGCCTATGAAGAAGATCATCCTGAGGATTTCAATTTATGCTAATAAACAAATGAATAATAAAGACCATGGTATGGATGGGACCCTTTTACAAATTCTGACTGAACCCGTTTGTTAACTGTGTGGCTTTGTTATAGGTTTCTTAAATTCTCTGTATTTTGGTTTCCTGATCTTTAAAATGAAGGTATTATCCTTACCTTATAGAGTTGTGAAAATTATAAATAATATATGCAAAATTCTTAGCAGGAGAATATTTAGCTTTTAGTAAGAACTCGATGTAAAATAGCTACTCTCATGGTCAATATAGTGCCATAGATAGACTTTTCTTTGTTTTCCTCCCCCTTTTTCCAGTAGCCATTTGCAGTGGTACCCAGGACTTTGTTCTACAGTGGAACATCTGGCTTGTCCCACTGAAGAAGTGCTCAATATTCATCAACCTTAGCATCATATGAAAACTTAATGTCCTATGCCCCATTACCTTGTGGCCTTGCAATTATCTCAATGATAGTTAACTAATTTTACAGCCCGTGATACCATTAATGAGTTTCAAGATTTACATGGGTCTTGCTTAGAATGTGTAATAAATATGTGTTGATTGATGTGTAATTTGCCCAGGAAATATGAATTTGAATGGTCCTTAGAAATTTGAAATAGCTGGAAGAGATGGTAGTCAAATCCAGCTGGTGCTCTTTCAATACGAGCAATTTAGCACGGTTGGCATAAGAGACTTATGCTTGCAAAGATCCTGTGTTTCAGGGATCAGAATAAAATGGATGCCAGAAGGGTCATAAAGGATCTGGTAGTGAGACGGAGATGTGTATCGTATTTTAATTACACAAACAATGAAACCATAAGATTAAAGAAAATATTATGAAAAGAAAAATTTACCACCTGCAACCCTCACCGTAAAGCAAAACTTATTTTTATCTCCCTATTCTCTTCCAACATTAATGCTGATTAGAGTTGTCACTGCCTTCTTTGCATGGGAGAATGTGGTGTTCTTACCTATTTGCATAATGGTAAAGATGAGCTGTAGGGAAACCAAGTGCATCAAATCCTTCCTCTTTAGCCTGACTTAGCTTCCTTATGTGCAGCCCTCTGCTATATACTCTTTCCAGGTAGGCATGAACTGTTGGAAAACAGAACCCTCTTACAAACATAACTGATACAAAATGATGGCAGAAGGATGTACAGTAAATGATCATTTCCCTGGAATGGTTAGGCCCTGACCTGTTCTGGATTAATAATATTTATAAGTCTGAATATCTTAACACCAAAAGCATACAAAATTAAGGAAAGGCATTTTAGCATAATGGAACATAAAGTATAGCAAAAAAATAAACAAGCTTGAAAGAAAATATTTAATGTAAATATTTATTGTATATAATGTATGATGCATAAAATATTTAAAGGCTTTAAATATGTTATAAAATAATTGAAGACTGCATGGAGCACATCGCATGAATCAAAAACATCTGGAAATAGTAAAATGACATGTTTTTTAAAACCTAAATATTAGTTTTTTAAATCTAATGAATGCATTTTATTTGTGGATTGTTTCACAGAAAATCACAGTTTGTAAATTCATTCACTTCCTTAAAAATGTCAAAAGCAAGCATCTCACAGTAATAAAAAGTCAGTCATTTTTTAATGTCAGGGAAATCTTTTTGAGCAGCAGATAGGAATATATTAAAGTGACTTATCATAAAGATCTGCTGAAATCCAAAATGAGGATGCATTGGAATCATTTGCACGCCCTCCAAGGCGTTTCCTTTGCAAATTGTCCCCTCAGTCTGCAACTCCATAGTATCTTCTGCTCACTAGTAAATATCTTATTCTATTAATCAATTCCATTAAATTTAAGATCTTTTTTTTTAATTGTACAAAATAGCCACCAATAAATGCATTTCAATCTGCTATTTGTGTCTAACCCATCCTTTCCCCAGTTCATGGCTTGTACTTCAACACCATTGTCTCTTTAATTTGCAATCTTTTTGTCATATATTTATGAGATGCCATCTATCATTCATGTATTACAATGGCATGAGTTTTTAATTGATTTGCAATTTCAACAGTTTTAGAATTATTCTATTGGGATATTTTGAATTTTAGACTCCTACATATATTTTCCTCAGCTATATAACAAAATGATTAAGCATACAAAGCTTAAAGATTCTATCTTGGCCCTACCATTTATCAGCATCATAATGTCAAATATGTTATTTAGTGTCTGAAAGCTTTAGATTTATTGTATGTCCATTTGGGTTATAGTCATCACCCATATTGTTGGAAGGGTTAAATGAGGTAATGTATGTGAAGCAATCAGCAAATTGCAAGTTCTCAATGCTTTAAGTTATATACTCATTTATCCTACAAATTCATAGGAAAATAGCATATTTTAGAACAGTTTTCAAGATTTGGGCCCTTTAAAAAACTTTCAAAAGAGCTTATAAGTAGGTTTAGTTGAGTGGGGATTTCTTTTCTAACTTTGCCTCAAGATCATCCAAAGAAAACATGATTATTGCTAATTTATGGACTTCTGATAGTCACTCAAAATACTGACCTAGATATCATTTTACCTCAATTTGTATGTTCTGATTCTTGAGAGATTTTGCAACTTGGGTAGAATCTGGTTTCTGGACAAATCATGTTTTTCTTTGATACAAAAGGAAGAATACAGATATTGAGGCTCTGTTAGTGAAATTCCATTGCAAAAAATATACTTTATAAAGAAAGCCTAAGTATCAAAATAATTGAAGTCCCAGCTAATGACCCACTAATTTAAAGTAAGATTCAAAAAACAGCAATTGTCCAATAAGCACAAGAGTCTGGGATTTGTTTACATCTAACTTAATGTAAAGAATGACAAGAATTTTCCACTAAGTAGTGTGTGCCAGTTTGGATAGATTATGTCCCCTAAAAAGCCACATTTTAATCCAATCTCATGGGATATTTAGATTACGTTGTTTCCATGGAGATGTGACTCACTCTACTGTAGGTGAAATATTTTGATTAGATATTTCCATGGAGGTGGACCCCACCCATTCAGGGTGGGTCTTAATTAAATCATTGGAGTCATATAAGAGAGCTCACAGACAGAAAGAGCTCAGAGCAGCTGAGGGAGACCTTTGGAGAGACACTTGGGAGCAGACAGAGATGCTTGCTGATGCTTAGAGATGCTTGGAGATGCAGACAGAAGGACATTTGGAGATGCTAAGCCAGGAAAAACCCAGGGACATATTGGAGAATGCTGTTTTTAAATGCAACCTGGGAACAAAGGAACAGCAGATACCAGCCAAGTGTCTTCCCAGCTGACAGAGGTGTTCCAGACGCCATCAGCCATTCTTCAGTGGAGATATGCTCTTGTTGATGCCTTAGTTTGGATGCTTTTGTGGCCTTAGAACTCTAAATTTGTAACCAAATAACCCCCCTTTATAAAAGCCAATCCAATTATGATATTTTGCATAATAGCAGCATTAGCAAACTGGAACATAGTGAAAATACAAAACCTTCTGGTGAATTTCTGAATTTGCTAATTGCTTAAACAATATATATGGACCAAATGTGGCATGGGATGTAATTGAGCTGGATCTCAGAGAGGTCTCTTTCAAAACAGGAGTCAATGAAAATAAAATGTATTTATTATTGTATGAAAGTTTTAATTTATTATTATTGGTGGTAATAATCTGCTGGTAAAAAGCAAAAACTGTATCTTATTAGTAAATTTTAATTCTGTATTCTAATTTCAAGGTATTTATTTGATATGACAATTTAAAATTTCATAAAAAATGTAACATAACAGTGTCTTTGTTTTGCAGTGGAATGCTTGGGCATTTTATATCATTATGGTCTCCATAATGTTTACATCATATAGCTACATGATGAAGATGCAATCAGTCATGCAAAAAGTCATGTATTCCATCTCTTTGAGTAGATATTTGCTGAATTCTATCATGGGAATAAATTTAAAGTCACATAATCACTTTGGTCAGTTCTAATCTCAACTATTTTCAGAGATGCCTGGCATTTTAAAATAAAACTTCACAAAGATAAACATTTAAATATCAAAGCTTATTTTTAGAACTAAACTTTAGTTACCATATGTGTAAATGACACTCTTCAATTTATTTGGGAAATGAGCATTGATTTCTGGGAACCACACACACACACACACACACACATACACATACAAATATAAGTTTTTTAGAAAAGAACAATATTTGGATAGTAAATACAACAGAAAACAAAAAAGAACCTACAATATGACCACCCTGAAAAACAAACCTTTGTTTTCTCTTTCTATGATTTTCTCCAGCTTTTGTTTATATACATGTACTAGATTGGTTGGTTTTAATTTTTCATCAATAAAAATAATGCTGCAATAAACTTTTTGAATAGAATATTTATTAATATGTTAGTATTTCCTTGAAATCAAAATCTTAGAAATGAGGTTACTAGATTATGGTCATGAATATTTCTACAATGTAGAACATTTCTTATGCCATTCATTTCTATATGTTTAAATCAGTTTACTTTGCCCTCAACAATGCATAACTATATACATGGGGCTATTGGAATCTTGAACATAATGGTTGAAATGAACACATAATAAAACCTTCCACAATCTGACATGTTTTTAATAGTAAAGGAATAAATACTGTCAAACAGTTCTGCAATTTGAGCAGCAAATCATTGGATGAGCCACTCGTAGGTGAAAAAAAAAATTAAAAAGACAAGCAAGTTCCTTAGATGTTGGAAAATATGATGAGGGGCCAATTATTTCTTATTCTCTATACCAAACTAACAGTGTATAAAGATGCACAAACCAATTATCAATGCTAATTAAGTGTTGGATCTAGCAGGAATGGAACTCTAATTTTTAAGGACTTTCAGCATTGACTTCAATGAGCCAAATTCTTTAGGGTCTAAAGTATTTCCTTTTCTGCCACTGCCCATTCAGACAACACTCTGTGGATATCCAAACTTATGGTGATGCTAAGTCTTCAAAGAAAAAAGCTACCAAATAAATTAATACCCAAGAGGTGCTTATTAATATCAAATGGCAAGATTAATGAATCTTTTAACACAATCAGTCCACTAGTGTTTAAACATTACTTGATATAAAATTGGTCCACTGAACTAGACTTATGAAGAAAATTGATGACAGGAGAATACCTAATAAGATTCTGGATAGCAAGCTGAAGTCAGAGGAAACAAGGGAGGCAGAAGAAATGTTATAAGAACTTGCCGAAATACGACTTTAAACAATATATCATTCCTGGAGGGCACTGGGTAGCACTGGGAAGCTGAGGTGGCTACAGGAGTAGCAGACCTATTAGATATTTAGAGCTCTATGGATAAAAGCACAAGCAAAAAGAAAAAAAGAGAAAAGATTTCTGTTTTCACAAACCACAGATCTTTGAGGATGGATGGACCATAATAATTATTACTGCTTATTATTCTTTCCCTGGCATCCACATTTGGGTTGAACTGAGAAGTGCATTGTGAAAATGTGGTCCAAAACTATTATTTGTTTATTACCAGATACTGTGCAAGGCACTACAAGTAAATTATTTAACTTAATGCATTTAAATTCTTATAATAAATTCTTGCAATATTTTCTACATTTTATAAACAATGAAACTTGGGCCTAGAGAAGTAAAATAATTTTCCCAAAGGCATGTAACTGGTGTGCAAGAACAGAGTCTGATTAGCCCATGTGTCCAAGCTTTTAGCCCTAAAACTTTACCCTATACTAACTATAGTCACAGAAGACTAATACTAAGAGAAGGAAAAAGGCTACATGGTTTTATGTCATATACTATTGCTTATACACAGCCTGATATCATGTTTCATCTGCCTTCAGCTTGTGCTTCTATATGGTTCTGACATAAATGTTTAATCAAGCATCTTGTTTTAGCCCTTAGTTGGTTTTCCACTTTTGTAGTCTTATCATTTGAAAGACGTGGCATTTTATTTGTGAAGAAGAAGGAGAAGAAGAAGAAACCATGTAACCAAATTATTGCCTAATTTGAAATCCATGATCATTACATAAAATTTACGTTTTACTGTATTTAAATTTAAGCAAGGTAGTCATTCTGTAGAGAGCAATATATTACAATGTTATTATTTTTTTTAAATTTATTATTACCATGTATACAATCTAACATTTTCCCTTTTAATCATATTCAGATATACATTTCAGTGCTATTTTAATTGCATTCACAATGTGCTACCATCACCACCATCCATGATCAAAATATTTTCATCATTCCAAATAGAAGCCCCATACAATTTAACCATTAACTTCACATTCCCTATCCCCACCCCATCCCCTGGTAAATTATATTCTAGATATGATTCTATTAGTTTGTTTATACTAATTGTTTCATATCAGTGAAATAGAAAATATTTCTCCTTTTATGTCTGGCTTATTTCACTCAACATGATGTCTTCAAGGTTCATCCATGTTGTTGCCTGTATCAGGACTTCATTCCTTTTTACAACTGAATAATAGTCCATTGCATGTATATAGCACATTTTATTTATACATTCATCAGTTAATGGACATTTGGGTTGCTTCCATCTTTTATAATTGTGAATAATGCTGCTATGAACATCAGTGTGAAAATATCTGTTTGAGCACCTGCTTTGAATTCTTTTGGGTATTTACCTAGTAGCAGGATTGCCAAGTCATATGGTAGTTCTATATTTAGCTTTCTGAAGAACTGCCAAACTGTCTTCCACAGTGGCTGCATATTTTAATTGCCACCATCAACAAATGAGTGTTCCTGTTTCTCCACATCCTCTCCAACACTTGTTATTTTCCAGTTTTTCAATAGCAGCCATTCTAATGGATGTGAAATGATATCTCATTGTGGTTTTGATTTGCATTTCCCAGATGGCTAATGATGTTGAGCATATTTTCATGTACTTTCTGGCCATTTATATATCTTCTTTGGAGAAATGTCTGTTCAAATCTTTTGTTCATTTTTTAATTGGGTTGTTTGCCTTTTTGTCATTAAGTTGAAGGATTTCTTTATATATACTAGATAATAATCCTTTATTGGATAAGTGGTTTCCAAATACTTTCTCCCATGTGGAGGTTGTCTTTTTACTTTCATGATAAAGTCTTTTGAGAAACAATTTTTTTTTTTTGAGGAGATCTCATTTATCTATTTTTTCTTTTGGTGCTTATGCTTTGGGTGTAAAGTTTAAGAAATCATTGCTTAACACAAGGTCCTAAAGATGCTTCTCTACATTTTCTTCTAGGAGTTTTGTAGTTCTGGCTCTCTTATTTAGGTCTTTGATCCATTTTGAGTTTAGTTTGGTGTATGGAGTGAGGCAGGGGTACACCTTCATTCTTTTCCATATGCATATCCAGGTCTCCCAGAACCAATTGTTGAAAAGACTATTCTTTGCCTCCTTGCCAAAATTCAATTGACCATAAATAGGAGGGTTGATTTCTGAGATTTCAATTTGCTTCCATTGGTCTATATGTCTGCCTTTGTGCCTGCACCATGCTGTTTTAATTACTTTGGCTTTGTAGTAAGTTTAAAGATCAGGAAGTGTGAGTCCTCCAAATTCATCCTACTTTTTTCAAGAAGGCTTTATCTGTTTGGTACAATGCTATTATTTGGTTAACTTTTAACTTGAGCAAACTACCTGTCTCAAAGACTTAACAAGATACTTTGCATCATATAAATTCATTCCAAGAATGTTTCCACTGAAAATCCGAATTACTGGAGATCTATGCATAGCACTTACTGGTTTACTTTCCTAGTTAAACCAGTAACCACATATGAAGTTTAGCAGATTTTCAAGTAACTTCTCTAATGTGGATCTCATTTTTAGACAACTGGATGCTACTATATATACATAAATAATTTATGCCCTATTGATTCAATTTTAGGGAGTATTTTTTCTTTCTTTAAAAGTATTTGAAATACACTTTTAAAATACAATGAAAGGTCTAGCATCTAACAATGATTTGACATTTAAAAATGGTACCTAAGAAATGAAATGAAATAATTTAATCAACTGCCTACTCTACCTGACACTAAAGCCCCAAATCCAAATCAAAGCCAGAGCCTCCTGCCAATACCATTCAGGAAAACCATCACTGACGAGAAGTCTGACTGAAACTCAAAGACAATCTATTTTAATAGGGTATAATCAGTTCGAAGAAAAGAACAAGAGCAGCAAATCCATTTTGTTCTGTGATTCTACATGGTTCTACCTACCTCAGGAAAAGTGAAGGTGCAGACGTCTCTCTCGCATGATAAAATTCATGTATCAAATAAAATTTGCTCAGAAATTTGGTTGTTGCTGTCATGCTTTGTGAAACTATTTTCTTCAAATTCAAATGAGCTAAATCCCAAAACATATTGGGAACTCAATTGTCAGGAATTGAGACAGATGGTTGTTCCCCCCCCCCTTTTCCCCCCTCCTGCCTCTCTTTCTCTTTCCCTCTTTCTTTCTGAAAGAGGGGAGGGGGAACACATTTTGTTTCATGGAGATGCTTGTGGTGGTTTTCCTAGACTTGCGTGAAGGTTGTTTCCTTCACAATGTCTACTGGGGGGAAGGAAGGGGAGGTGAAAGGCGGGGAAAGGGGGTTTTGAAACAAGAGTTGCTGTGTTAAACATGCCATGCAAAGTTGCAACTCTACATTTTTACGTGACTATGGGTTGTCAATTTCCTTCACTAGACAACAGGCTCAAGTGAGCACAGAGCTTGTTTCTGCTCTTATTTACTGATGAACTCCCAGTGCCTAATAAGTGCTCAATAAATATTTCTTGAGTGAATAAATAAAAGATGGATAGGAGAGGAAATTAGAGAAGCTGAATCTGCTCCCTATCATATGCTTCTGAGGGGCTGTTATGGGTTGAATTGTGTGTCCTCAAAAGACATGTTCAAATCCTAACCCCAGTCCATGAATGGGACCTTGTTTGAAATAGGATCTTTGAAGATTAGTTAAGGTGATGCTGAACTGGGTTAGAGTGGGCCCTAACCCAATAGGACTAGTGTCCTCATAAGAAGGGGAGAGTGGGAACAGGCAGAGAAACGAGAGAGGAACATCAAGTGACAACTGAGGCAGAGAAGGTGATGGACTGCCAGCAAGCCACCACCAGAGCCAGGAGAGAGGCATGGCACATTCTTCCCTACAGAAATCAGAGGAAGCACAGCCAGGTCGACACCTTGATTTCAGACTTGCAGCCTCCAGAACGGTGAAATGATATATTTCTGTTGTTTTAAGCCGCCCAGTTGTGATACTTTCTTAGGGCAGCCTTAGGAAACCAAGACAAGACCCTAGACCTTGGATTATCTAATTACCAAAAAGGAAAATTTCACACTTGAGGAACAGTTCTAACTCCTCACTCCAGCCGCACAGTGACACTGGGGAACTAAGATGCAGAAATAAGGATACACTGTCACAAACATGCTTTACCCGCCATTAAAAGTGAGCCTCTGTTTCCCCAACATCAGTTACCTGGGTGTGAGTGTGTGTTATGTGCATGTCACCAAATCAGATTCTCAGAGGAAAATATAACTTAGGCTCATGTTTTTCAAACTGTAAATAATTATCTGTGAGTGATTTTTGAAACATATTTAATGGCTGTGACCATCATTTTAAAAATTAAATGGTCTAGACTATCATAACATAGAAATAAATAGTGAAAAAATAAAATATCAGAATGCATTAGGAAAAAATTAAAAAAAAAAATTCACATTGTCTCACATATGGAACATTCTGATATATCCCTGACAGAGGACCACAGGTATTTTACTTTATTTTATTTTATTTTATTTTATTTTATTTTATTTTACTTTATTTTGTGATTCTGGTGAATCTGGGGTTGTGAGAGTTACTTCCTTCTGAAACATACTCTCTTCTACTACTAGACAAGTCTAATTATTAGAAAGTTATGTTTTAAGACTGTATGTAAATTGGTTAGAGTCAGCAGACCTGGCCTCAAAACCTGATCTCACCATTTCTTACTTATGTCTTTTTTGGCAACATATTTAATTTCTTTGGGCCCATACTTCATCTGTAAAAATGAAGATAAAATTTCTCCTCATGGGTTTATTGATAAGAATTAACTAAAAGAAGGTACAAAATAGCGCAAAGTTGGTACATAATTCACACAACGTAAATGATAGTTCCACTATCCTAGTCTTCAGTCTTGCTCATAATATGTATCACGCACCTTTTGCCATTAGCGTATGGAGGATTTCATAAAATATCAGACTTTCATAGAGAGTAAGCATATCATAGAGATCTCCTACCCAACTTCATAAATAGTAAAGCTATCTTACTGTAGGCTTAAGGTTTGAAATTTTACTTAGTACTTTTTGATTTTGCTTTTCAAAGTTCATCTGTGGTCCATTAGATTTGTTCTTGAAAAAGAGCATGAGAAAGGAAGTTATAGTATAACAAGAAACTGTGTCTATCAGAATGAACATAAGAATTAGAAGGATTTCAAAGGACCTATTAACAAGAAAATGTACTAATATTATAACATTAATAAAATGTGATAAATTAGTTCTTGTTGTGAAGGAAAACCTTGTGATGAGTTAGTAATGCATAAAATGTGTAAAATCATCTTTCAATTTTGGAGAAATTTGTGGGAAGGCAAACAGCGGTATGAACTGTTGAATATCGAAATCCTTTTTTCTTTGGTCTCTCGCAAGTCATATAAAAATAAGAAATTAATTTTGCTATACACTAACACACCAGCCATCAGAAATTGACTGCAGGTAGTTCCAAGGGCTTTTGATGTCATACTGACATAAATAACTGGAGCTATGCAGAAAACTAAGAGAGCTCTTGATTCAAACATAGAAATCCATAGTGAGTGGAAAGAAAACATTCTAGCTACATCTCCAGGGTGAGGAGGAAGTTAGGTACAAAACTAAATGGATCTTGATTTGTGAAATAGTTACTCAGTTATAATTTCCTTTAAGATGTGTTCCAATCATGAGCAATATTTTGGTATACGGTTATAAGCAAAACTCATTAACAATTAAAATATTATTAATTATAAATATATAGCATATAAGATTTTGAGTGTAACAGTATTGAGAAAACAATCAAGTGGCAAAGTATAGCTATGTCACACCTTTAACAAAACTGGCTGCCAAAATAAAAGGCCATATCTTCATTATTTTCTGAATTAGGAAATTCTACAACCAAGACAGTGGTTATTCCTTCTGAATTCTGAAAAACTATTAGCCTTTCAAACACTGGTATTCCAAACCCAAACCTTAAAAGTGGCAGCCAATATCACTTTACTCATGGGCTTTAACCTTTGAATGTAAATTGAAAACATTAGGTATCCTGACCTTTCCAGATAGCCTATTAGACACTCGGCCAACTGGTCAGCTGAATGAATGACAGTGGTTTTGATTTTCAATGGGATGTTGTCATGAAGTTCCAAACTATAATCCCTAGATTTTTAGAAATTGAAGAGTTCTGTATGTTAAAAAATTACAAACTGGAGCCATTACAAAATGATTTAGAACTGATTTTTAAACAACTTGTTTTCCTTCCTTTTAAACAGTGTTTTTATTTGTCTTATTTAATCAGTGCATGACTTATTCCATGTCTGGGCTAGTAAAGTTTATGTAATAAGATATTTTGTGGAAGGTAGGCTTGCTCTGTGTTGCTCAGGCTACTATTAAGTCATCTGGAGTGTGTTGAGCTAAGACAAATGTATTATAATTTATATTGCTACAAATCGATGGTTATTATTTCTTTAGGCAACAAAAGAGCAATAGGAGTTACTTTTCTATGGTTTAAATGCACAGATTATTTAATCTTTTAATGTTATTTGCAAATGTGTGGCCTTGAATGGAAATTTTCACTAACTTTGTTAATGAAGGTGATTTTAACCACTTTTACTTACATATACCAAATCATACACAAAATAAGATGATGAATTAGGAAGGAAATGCTGTTAAGAGAATTACTATAAGCATGAGGAAACTATTAGACCACAGTTTTCAGTAGTCTAAATTTCTGAGATTTGATTTTTAAATGATGAAACATCCAATAAGCCAAATGACTCTGCATAAACATGTACATGGAATAAATTATTCCAAATGAAAGCATGGATGTTATTTGTTCAGCTGTTTCAGTGGTTGGAACGTTAGGAACAAAAGCTATTATTGTTCGATGTATTTTTTCACAGGAAATAGACAGTGGCAAACATACAGTAGTTCAACACATGAGATCAGAGACATGGTTTTTATAGTAAACCAAGAACAGATGTTGGAACGATTCAGGACCTTTACAGAAATTATTAGTTATGTTTGCCTTTGAAAGCAAAGAAAGTTTATAGAGACCCACGTATCTGATTATATTAAGAAACAGACAGGTTTTCAAATCCAAAAGCTTTAATTCATTCAAGTCAAAATGTTCTGCTGCATAAATTCTGAATGTGCTACTCAACACTATTGCAAGTAATTATGATTGGTTCCATGCTACCCTACTGCTTTCAAAAGCAAAGCATGCTTATTTTTGAAAGATATAAAAACTACTGATTTCTCACATATAACTTCAGTAGCCCTATTCACTTTAAAACTCATAGAAATAAGATTTATGATTCAGGCAAAAAAAAAATCACTATTTAATAGCAATCACTGAAATCAATTGATTCCCAGACCATAGGAAAAAGAAATTCTCTAGGTAACTGGAAGGCATATTTTCTAAGGTCAAACTAAAAACCAACAAGTGGTCCTTTTCCCATTTATGAAACACCTGTATAAAATAATTTGAATTCATCAAGATCTCCAAGTCAATGACCTCCAATCTTTTGATTGTTCCTCCCCTGCTTCAGGTTCCCCCCATCCCTTTTTCTAAGCTTCTATTCCAGGGTGAATTGTGTAATCACTCCCTTGGAGACATCCTTAGTTTCCCTGATCCTTAGCAAAGCCACGCCTGGTTAAATCCAACACTCTGCTACTCTGTACCTACAGCTGAACAGCTCTGTGAGATTAGGGAAAAATGTCCAGTTGTCAACTGGTCTCATTTAAAATTCATGACCTTAATTTCAGGTGGACTCTTAGAGTTGCTTAATAATCATGCTACATGTTCTTAGTTCCTTCTCCAAGGGATATTTCATATCTTCTCTCTTGTCAAATTTTCAGGGACAATGTCAACCCACCCCATCCCCCCCAAACCACACATACACTCTTTCACTTTTAGCTGATGGCCCTGATTCTGACTTCACTGAGAAAGTAGAACCAATCAGTAGACACTTTACACAAGCTTAACCACCAAATCTACCAATCTCCTTGCATCTCTACCTACAGACACTACCTTCCTTTATCTTATAAGGAAAAAATTGCCTCTACCCCTAGGCCAGGGCCCCCTCTCAACTTTTCATCCTGGATACTCTCTCCTCTAACCCACACCAGACTTGCACCCCTGCAGTTTTTCCCTTTCCATATACATTTCCTGGATCATTGCTGTCACCATATATATACTGAAATATCTCATCTTAAAAAAAAAAGTAACTCCCTTGACCTCATATTCTTTTCCAGCTTCTGCTCCAATTCTCTGCTCCCCTTTATAGCAATACTCCTCAAGAGTTTTCCATTTTGTGATATGTAAATTATACCCTCATAAAGTTGTTTAAAAATGACTTGTCCACATTTGATGCCTCTACTTTCTCACTGCAACCCGCCGAGTACCACCTCTCTGTTGAAACTCCTCTGTCCATGAGCACCATAGCTAAATTGAGTGGCCGTTTCTCAGTAACTATCTTATTCTACCAGCAAAACATTTTCTCTTCTTTAAAACACTTCCTTCTTTGATTAAAAGTACATCACTCTCTCTTGATTCTCTTTTTACCTTACTCACAGTTCCTTCACTGACTCTTGTAGGTTCCTTCATACCTTTCCTCTCTAAACAGTGAAATGGTGACTCAGCTTTCAGTAATTGGATCTTCTCTTTTCTAACGCCATGCAATTACCATGTGATCTCTTCCAGTTTCATGGCTTTACATACCACCTCTCCAGCTGATGATTCAAAATTTCTATCTACAGTCCAGATCCTGAACGACAGTCTCATGTCCAACTGTCTATTTGACATCTGAGCTTGGAGGTTTAATAGATAGCTCAAATTTAACATGTCCAAAACCAAATTCTTAATTTTTCATCCAAACCTGATTCTCCTACTATCTTCCCCTCCTCAGTAAATGGCATCTCCAGTCATCTGTTTGCTCGGGCCTAAGATTGTGGGATCATCCCTGACTTTTTCTCTCACACCCATTCATCAGCAAATATTGTAAGGTCCACCATCAACACATAACCTGAACCTTGTACACATTTAACCAACCCCACTAATCTCACCCTAGTTCAAGTTCACTGTTGTTGCCTGCCTGTACTTGTATAATAGTCAATTTATGCCCCTGCTTACACTCTTGCACCTCTATCCTCCATTCTCTTCAAGGCAATAAGAGTAAGCCATTAAAATAGAAGCCAGGGAAAACCATTCATCTGATCAAAATTCTCCTGTGCCTTCCATGTCATTCTGAAGAGGAATTCAAAGTCCTTTAATATCCTGCTGGTCTCCACATGACCTGGACACTGACTGCATCATCTATTCCACCAGTTCCTACTCCTGTAAAGTCTTCCTTGCTATTCTTCAAACATGTCAAATCTGGTCACACATCAGGCTTGGCATGAACTTTTCTCTCTGCCTGGATTGTGTATTCTCTAGATGTGGCTTCCTCTCTCTCCTTCAGCTTTCTGCTCCAGTAAAACCTTGTTAGACAGCACCTCATTACCTTTCATGACCTCCTTATATGAAAGAGCAACCTCTAAATGCATGTTTCTAAATTCTTACCTGACACTGGCTTTGTCGTAGCATTTATCACCACCTGACATATTATACATTTATTTGTTCCTCTATTTTAACCCCAAAATATTAAGTTCATGAGAGCAGGGATTTTTATTTTGTACTTTGGTTATTGCTGTCCCCAGCACCTACTAGTCTAGTGTCTAGTACATAATATGTATATATTAAATGATTGGACAAAATGATGAAACTGGAATAATATTATGACAATAAGCAAATTCATTTTGATTCACTATACTAAGAATTTTTTTTTAGGTGCTATTCATGTGAATAGCACAATTACTCTCTTTTCTTATCTGTAAAACTTTGGTTTACTCACTAAGTTTCCTTTAAGGTGGAAAATAAGAGTGCCACTTGTAAGGTTGAGCCAATCAGTTTTTATTTATGAGAACTCTTTCAAGAACAAAGTCCTGAGAATAGTGCCTGGGACATAGAAAGTCTGCCATAGATTTTAGCTTCTATCATTGCTATTACTACTACATATATGGAAAGGAAATCATTCCACACTTCAACTGAATAATCATTTCAGTCATAATCTCGAAACTGAAAATGTAACTGGTTGAATTTCCCAGGACACTTCCTATATGACTTCCATGAGACTCTTGATAAAAATATCTTGTAGGAGAAAAGATGCTGTTACAAGATCCTGACCATATAAAAGAATTTAATAGATAAATTGCTGCTTGCTTACAAATTACTCAATGAAGTCAATAAAACAAAATGTATGATAACATCCCCCACTTACATATTTTCTCGTGAACATTAGGAAATGCATCAGACTTTCCTTCAGTAACCATATTATCAGGATAATTCAGGCTGAATTAATTATAATTTAATAGTCTACAATAGTTATTGCTACCATCAAACAGCAGTCTGCATTTTAAATAAAATTACCTGAGTTTTTCCTCTTGTTACCTAGCACTTTTCAGAATAATTTCTTTATGTAAATACACACACATGTGTATGTATTTATGTATATCTAAATATTGAACATATAAACTGTATATGAAATATATTTTTATTTTAAATATATGTATATATATTTTAAACATGGCATCTAATGGTCAAATATTCCCCCAAAAGGAAGTAATAGTAAAGTAAATTAAATAAAGTAAAACAAAGCATAACGAAGATTTTTTAAAAAAATTTTCTTTAACTATACCATTATCAGAATATTTTGACACCAAATAAAATAAAGTGACCATATATAATAGGAAGTGGGACAATAGTTAAACAGATGACAGCTCTGGTGCTTAATAGCTTAACATCTGTGGCCCTCAGACAAGGGACACTAACTGTATAATCTTTAATCACTCCCTCATCTATAAAAGTTTTGCATTAATTATCTTAGGCAAGGTTGTGGGTATTTAGTGTGTAATGTTTGCAAATGCTTAGAACAGTACCTACATATAACGAAAGATTAATGCATAAAAGGAGAGTGGCTAATGAGCTCAGAGACAAGACACTTTCCAGAAACTGATAATTGAGTAGAAGAAACAGACTAATACTGAATTATAGTTCCATCAATTAATCAACTTTTGGAAAAGCTCCCTTCAACTTTCTTTAAAGCACGTAAGTAAGACTGTGTTCCAGAACAAAACGGTGAGAGAAATTCTAGGAAAAATCACATTGGCTCTGTCCTGGAGTGCTGTTTTGCAGTGTTCTGATGGTTGAATAACCAAGCCAAGTGTGACGGCATGGGGAGGCTTGTGTAAGAGTGTTTTTGCGTGTTTTCTTCAAAACAAGAAAATAATTATCATATGGAAATAAAAATTAAAGTTCAAAATCTTCCCAAAGGACCACCACTGTTCTTAAAGTGACCACTGTTGGAGGAGATTTGATCATACAATATTTGTGTAACCTCATTAGAATGTTTGAAAACATTTGCTGAGCAATAAGATGTTCTGCTCTTATCTGCAAATTGCTTCAGCATTAGCAGTCCTGACAAAAGTTATAATAACAGAATTTACAATTATTGTTATGATTAAAGTGTAAAAGTGCAGTATGTTAGGGTACAGAAAAAGCTCATTTGTTTTCGACAGGAAAAAGCAATGCAAATTAATTTTCTTTTATTAAAAAGTTAAATAATAATGTGCTTAAGAATATTTGGTTTTATGTTTTAGATTAAAAACAATTTAATCTTGGTATACTACATATTTTTTACATTACCAATTCACTTGTTATAATTTTAAAAGGTAGATAAAACTAATTTGAATAGAATATGAATTGGCTTGTAAATGATATAAAATGCCTTTTGTTTAAAATTATAACAGAATTTTAAACATTAAGGAAACAATATGTACCATTTGTGAAAATCAGTAGCAAAAGAAGGAAGGAAGGAAGGAAGGGAGGGAGGGAGGGAGAAAGTGGTTAAGAAGAGAAGGCATAGGAAGGAACTAAGGGAGAAGGAAAGAAATAAAAGGGAAAAAAAGGGAGTTAAAAATAGATGCAAAGATAGCTGGAAGAAAAGGTGAATTCCTTTATTCAAAATAACATAAATTTCAAATCAATGGAGTTATAATTAATGACATTGTATCATTTCCAACAAAACTTCCAAGTTAATAAGTAAGTAGCAAGATGAAGAACATGGAGAAAGAAGAGCTAATAAATAGCAAGTTCTCAAGTGCAACAGTTTTCAAGTGCACCTGCTTATCTGCCTGTGTCCCTTCTGATGTGTTCATTTATCCAACCTAAAATTATTTTCCTAGAATGTTCCCTCAGCCTCTATGTCATCCACCATAGAGGTTCAGGATGCCCTAGGAATGTGTTTGTCTTAAGCCAGTATAAAAAACACAGCTTACCTTGGCCTTAGAAAGACTAGTTCACTATTGGAAAGTTTAACACTATTCTAAGGCTTTTATTTTTCTGTATTGCCCTTATGTGGACACATGGATATAATGCATAAAAGAAAAAAAGTGTTCCAATTCTAAATATTTACTAGTTTCTTTGTTCCTACATAACAGCAAGTAGAAAAAGAACAACTAATTCAAAGGTGCATACTTTACCGTGGATGGAAGGACTCCATTTTTGATCTCTGAAACCACAAAGAATACCTTCCAAAAAAGAAAAACCCTCACAGACAAATGGATACTTCAGAAAACATATATAAGACAAGTTGTACCTATTCCACATGATCTATCTGTGTTTAACAATCCTAATCTAAACCATTTAGGGTTTTAAAAGAACCGGTAATTTTCAGTTCTTGGGTTACAATTTCTAGATAATATCTTATTCCAAATTATTCTAATGGTACCTATTATGATTATTAATAAGCTTACTTATACCTATATTGGGTGGTAAAGTTAAGTGTGAACAAAGGCAGGAGAAATACATAATCAGAATATCTAAAGTTTAAAAGCAGAAGGAAGGTTCTTAACTAGACCTCAAAAAAAATGGTGCTGAGCACTTGTTGAAACTGTGTTTTTGAAGAGGCTTGATGCACAGCAGAACACTTCACAAAAGGCCTCATGGTGTCAACAAGAGCGAGCACTGGTTTTATGGAAAGTCAGATTATAAAGACTGAATCCCAGCCCTTCCAATTACTATCTACATAACTCAAAGGAGATTATAAGTACTTAGCACAGTGCCTACAGCATAGTAAATTCTAAACAAAGGATGGACCTCCTCACTGTGAAATAAATGCAATCGGAACTAAAATTAAAGTGGAAATGAAGATAATTAGGTATGGAATTTGAGCATCAGAAGTCAAAAGAGTGTAATTATTATTTCAAATATTATTAAACAACAACTCAAATATTAATTGGGTAAGAATCCTGAAACATGCTTTTTTTTAATCTTACAATATGGCACACTAGTTCACCACCACCTCTATAGTCTAACACTGAAAGCAGTTTAACAATTTGAGGACAATATGATACTGTTAGAAATTTCCTGTTATTACTTTTATAAACAAATGTATAATTAATGATATCATTTTGAGTGTAATTTGTTGGCTTCCAATTATGGGCTTATCCAGAAGAGAAGAAGTTGCATCAAAGAAGACTAAATACTAAGACTGGAAGAGAATGTTTTTATTCATGAATTCCTGCTCCTCACAGCCCCCATTCCTACATAATTAACACCATAGTTGCTTGTCTTTGGTTTTTCTTCTAGTTTCTTACAATTTTATGCATTTGTATCATGTCTCCATAGTTCATGCTCTTCAGTTTTTCCCTTCTGAAGGAAAATGCAAGAATTCTCAGTCCTGCAATAACACAACAAATTCGTGATTGCATTTTCTTCAGTAGGGAAAAAATCCAAGATACAGTCTCGCATGAATTTTGACAAGTGATATGCTTCTTCAAATTTCATTTTTTTTCCCAATTTAAAATGGATTCATTATGCACTCAGTCCAGTCATCTCTTTCTCCGTTTAGGCCTTTTCATCTCACTCTAGTGCTTCCTCTTTCCTTCATCAGTATAAACACATTAGTGTAGATTCCAAGGAGAGGAGTGAACTCCATAGCTTTTAAGGCTAATTTCGATCTTGTAGCTGAGCCAGTGCCTCCAGAAAACACCAGGTGAGCAGAAGAAACCTCAACTGATACGCTAAATTATGAGAAATAATACATTGTCGTCTCAATCAACTAAGTGTGAAGTGGTTTTTGTGCAGTAACAGATAACCAGAAAATCTAAAGAGCTAGTTAAAATGCAGAATCTTATTCAGCAGGTCCAAGGTGAGGCCTGAGATTCTTCATTTCTCAGCAGCTAGTAGGTGATGCTCAGGTTGCTGATCTGTAGACCACACTTCGGGAACCAAGACTACACAGTTGTGAGTTTGGCACTTGAAGTGATCAACAGAGCAACATAATTTCAACTCACATGATTTATTATGAAACCTCTAATATATTAACACAATTTGCACTTTAGAAATAGTTTGAAGCCTTATAGTGAACAAGCAGCTCCTAAAAATGTATCATCAGTGTGTGTTTAGAAAGTATGATGAAATTAAAAGCTGGAAATTAGATTCTCTCCATTAACTTATGGCAGAGTATTAGGAAAATATATATATTTTCAAATTTCAAGGCAACAAAATCATTCTAAAAATGAGCAGAGCATCAATGCATTTTTCATGTATAAAAATTAGGACACAAAAACTTGGAAAATATTTAATAATCTTTTAATAAGCAAATTTCAGCACTGATATTGAAACTATCAAAAATCATTGTCTGTGTTTACAAACTGTACTAAAAACATACTCTTCCTCACTTCTGACATCTTCTATTGATCGTTATTAACAAATAGTAAAAAATAATCAAGTTTTTTGAAATCATGAGATGATTTTTTTCATAACTTGTTCAGAAACCAAAATAGTTAATTGATTTATTTTCTAAATTATCCCAACTTTTGGTTATATTTTAAACTTCAAGTTGTTCCACTTAAAAATTTTTATTATTTCTCCAACCTCTACCCCTTCCACATCTACTACAGCCAATTAATTGCTAAGGCCATTCAAAGTTATACCCTCAATATTTCTGTGAGAAATATTATCTCCAGAAATATTGTTCTCTTTACTTTTCAAGTGGGCAATTCCCAAAAGCTCTTCAATAATCTCCATGAATTTGGCTTCTATATCTGTCTTAGGAGTCTACATTTCAGGTCTATTCTCTTTTTTCCTCTCCATGGTGTATCCTTAGTTGGTCTCCTCAGGTACCTGGACATTCTTTGGATCTCTGCCTTATGTGGGCATTGTTACGCAGGTATTAGAGCAGATGGGTCAGACAGAGTAACTGAGCTCCTGATCCCAAATTCACTTTCTAAACAAAGAATGGAAGTGTGCGTTCACACCACAGAACACAGGGGAACATGTACACACACACAACATAGTCAAAGCAAAAGGGATGAATTGCAGAGTTACAGGATCTTTTAAAAACTCAGACTATAAAATTCCCCCTTTCTCCTTCTTCCCAGGAGAATGTGTTCATGGAAAGTCAAGTTAATGATGGGCTTGGAAGGAAGGGAAAATTTTCCGTGGGTGGGGATGAGGTCAGTTGAATGGAGATATAAGAAAGGAGAAATGAGAGTCAACATATAGGGATTGAAAAGAGCAGGTTGTGGGTGAGAAGGAGAACATTTCAAGGGAAATAAAGACTCAGGGAGCAGGAATGTACCCGAAGAGTTGGGAGAAGAGAAGGGCTTGACTGAGGTTTTAATTTACTAGTTAATTAACCTCACAGTCATAGGCTAGAGCCTTTGACTTCACCAGTAATAGAAAAGCTTGCAGAATTCAGTGACATCTGGTGCTTTGTTAATTAAGAAACTTGATGAAGGTTGTGCCAGTTTGAATGTATCGTGTCCCCCCAAATGCCATTATCTTTGATGTAATCTTGTGTGGGCAGACGTTTTAGGTGTTGATTAGATTTGCATGGAAATGCACCCCACCCAACTGTGGGTGATAACTCTGATGAGATATTTCCATGGAGGCATGGCCCCACCCATTCAGGGTGGGCCTTGATCAGTGGAGCCATATAAATGAGCTGACAGGCAGAGGGAACTCAGTGCAGCTGTGAGTGATGTTTTGAAGAGGAGCTACAGCCAAGAGGGACACTTTGAAGAAAGCACAGAAGCTGCAGATGAGAGAAAGTTTGAAGACGGCCGTTGAAAGCAGACTCTTGCTCCAGAGAAGCTAAGAGAGGACAAATACCCCACGAGAAACTAAGAGTGACATTTTTGAGGAACTGCAGCCTAGAGAGGAACATCCGGGGAGAAAGCTATTTTGAAACCAGAACTTGGAGCAGATGCCAGCCATGTGCCTTCCCAGCTAACAGAGGTTTTCCGGACACCATTGGCCATCCTTCAGTGAAGGTACCCGATTGCTGATGTGTTACCTTGGATACTTTATGGCCTTAAAACTGTAACTGTGTAACCAAATAAACCCCTTTTATAAAAGCCAATCCATCTCTGGTGTTTTGCATTCTGCCAGCATTAGCAAACTAGAACAAAGGTCTAAGAGAAGAACTCAAATTTAAATCAGTACAATTTTAAACCATAAAAGACTAGCAAGGTGACACAATAACACCCTAGCACTGCCATTTCTGCTCTCTTTAGCAATTGGGACTTAATGATGAATTGTACAGGAGAAGACCTTACATAGGATCTAGAATGATGAAAGATTAGGGTGATGGGGTTTGAGGGAAATGCAGAGGAGGACAAAAAATAAAGGAATAGTTCTTACCTCACTAGTTGAAACCATACTAACAGAAACCATACTGGATGTTTATTGCTTCTTTTACTGTATTTTGAAATTTTGTTTAACTTTTCATTTTGAAGAATTTCAGATATACAAAATATATATATATATATTTTTATATATATTCAGATATACAAAGATTTTCTGTATACACTTCACTCAGCTTCCCCAAATGTTAACGTCTTACATAACTTATCGTAGTACAGTCATTAAAATCAGGAAATTGACATTACACAATACCATTAACTAATCTACAGACCTTATTCAGATGTTACCAACTGTCCCGCTAATGCCCTTTTTCTGCCCCAGGATTTATAATACAAGGTCTTGTATTCCATGTATTCTCTTATCTTATTAGGGTCCTCCAATCTGGGACAGTTCTGCACAACTTGTCTTTCATAATCTTGAACTTTTGAAGATACTGGTCAATTATTTTATAAAATGCCCCTTTATCAGGTATGTCTAGTATTTCCTCATCATTAGATTCAGATTATGCACAAACATGACATTCGCCCTTCTCAAGGAGTAATGTCTGTGGGCAAAATATCAGTAATTTCCACCAATGGTGTTAAATTTAATCTCTTGGTTAAGTTGGTGTTTGCCAGTTGTCTCTACTATTGTTTTCAATTAAAAAAGGCTATCTCTGAAATCAGTTAATTGAAGACTCATGTAGTATAGTTCTTATTATGCATTGAGACAAATGTTCCTAAAGTAAAGAGTATTCAATTTGTTCACACATGCACACATACACACATTCAGAGTTAAGGAAGAGCACGGAAAAGCAAGAAAAAAAACTGCTTGGAATAACTGTTTTATGAAACATCACTTTCCACCTTTAAGTACTTACCATTCATTCCAGTTACTAAGCTATTTTCTCTGAGCTCCATATTTTCATTTCTATAATCTGCTCTGTGATTCTGGGACCCAAAGATGGCACAGTTATTTCCAAGACTGAAGTGAAGCTGGTTCTGGTTGTTCTGAAAGAAGGTGGAAGCTGGAACCAACTGTCAAGTTGAATATCATCAGTGGTAGATGCAAAAAATAACAGAAAGCTAACAGCAAGAAGACTTCTCCCTTTGCCCAGTCTTCCAGTCTCCACTTAGTGCCTTCTATTGGCAGAACTTAACAGGAAGCAGTTGGCAAAGAAGAGATGTGGTTAGCAGAATCACAACCCCAGCGTCACCCCATTATTGTTAAGTAGCAACCTAATTTACACCTGGCAAAGGATCAGTCACTCTAATCAGTACATTAAATCTCTTTTAATTGTTGGTCAATGGTACCGAGAAGTTATGATAACTAGATAACAGTCTCAACTTTACTACTTCATGGAACCATTGCTGGTGGAAGCTCTCCTCTCAGAAATTACAACCTCCAAACATGCAGAGCCGAAAGTTTGGGAAATGCAGGCAAAAAGTTGTTTCTCTTCATAGATTAGTAGACAGGAGAGCTATTGCCATGTCTATCCCCTTATACTGTGTATCCTGGCTCTGAGAGAAATATTACAAAATGTAAGTCAGTGATTCAAGCATATACTGTACCCAAAGGATAGAATTCCTTCTTTTAGAGTGTTGTCTCAAAACTGACACCAAATTTAGTCTTCCGAAGGCTGTTTAACAGTTCTATCAGGCAAGCAAGAAGTGTATGGGTGATGGAGTTCATGGAAGAAAAAATATTTCTATGGGAATAGTTCACTGGCACATTTTTTGGGGGGGTTTTGCTATGAAATTGTTTAATTGGTCAGAATTTTTTGGAGTACTGTGATGATGAATAAAGCATTTTGTAAGTTCATGGATCATGATGCTGGCAGAGCATTGTGAGTAGAAGAGATAAATGTATGTCAAGTCCATTATATCTAGTCAAGGGAGAACAAATTACCTCTCTTTCCATAATTGAAAGGATCCAATGTAATCAACCTGCCAGTAGGTGGCTGGTTGGTCCCTCCAGCTTACTATGTAATATTGAGACTGAGCATTGATCTCTGATGTTGGAAGGCAGGCACTTCATAATGGTAATAACCAGGTGACTGTGGTTAGAGGAAATTAATTTTGTTGAGATCATGCATAGCTTCCATCTCTATGTCATGAACATTTTGTCCATGAGCCCTTTGAGGAAGTAAGGGTACGGCAGGAGAAGAGGCTGGCTGGCATCCATATAACATAACACCTTGTCCATATGATTAATGAAAGCCTATTATTCAGTGGATATCCTTTCCTGAATTCTCACATGGAACACAAATATCTTCATAGTCTCTGCCTATTTTGAGTGGCCCATTCACATCTTTGTCCCCATCTCCTTACCAATAATTTTTTCAGTCTTGATTTTTCCAAATCCCTGACAATCAGACCAACTGTTAGTGACTAACAGTTGTGAAGATTTGTATCTCTACTAATTTCTAAGGCTATAGAGTGGATAATTAAATGTACTCAATGAAAGTCTTCCCCCAGGTAGGATGCCTCTTCTTCAGTGTTTCAGAAACTCTACTGACTGGGAATGTAACGTTACAACAGTCTTCTTCCAGGGGTGCCAGCATATTTTCCATACCCATTTGTAAATCAGGTCTAAGTTTTTTCCTTCTTAGTTAACTAGTTACTGGTAACTATTTATGTGACCATAAATATGTATTGAGAGAGAATGAGTGACTCAGAAGGAATAGATTTGTAGGTATATGAGCCTCCTGCTCATGAAAATTACTTGTGCTTTTCAGAACTACTCAAAACAGATTTCTTATTTGCATGCCTGATGGATAATGGATTGCTCCTGCACTTGTGGTACGTGTGTGTGTATAAAATTGCATATAGTCTCATCATATATACATACGATGACAAAGGGAACTCAGTCTCTACGCATCAGTATCCACTTGATGTCTTAGAGTCAGGTGTTTAGTCTCTACCAGTACCAAGATCCAATAATAAAGCAAAGAATTTTTTCCCAAAAGAGGGATAATTTTCTGCAGAAGAGTATGTGGCTTTGCTCTAAAATCCTCAAAGTAGGCAACAATTCTCTAACTGAGGATTTCTGAATGCTGTATAAAGCATCTTTTTTTGGTCACAGACTCTATTGTTGGATCTTCAGTGTCCAAAGGTCCAGTGGGCAGAGAAGCTTGGAATATGATCTGGATCTGCTGCACTGGAAACCTTATTGTTATTCAGTAAATGGGTCATTGCAACAGTTAAACAGCAATATGTGTTCCCATCAATATCAAGAGGCCCTTTGAATATTGGCCTGGGATCTTATGGTATATGATGTAAGGTAAATCTGTCATTTGCTTTGGTGAGGATATGCTTTATACAAATAAGTGCCTCAAAACATTAGTAAGGTCTCAGCCTTTTGAATTTTCATGGAGTTCATTTCTTACTCTCAGGTGTACATGTGTCTTACTAAGGCATCCAAGATGCTTGCTACTTCCTGCTCATCAAGTCTAATCATCAAGATGTAATCAATACATTAAATTGGTGTGGTATGGTGGGATGTCAAGACAATTACAATCTCTGCAGATGCATTCTGGCAAAGAACAGGCAAGAAGAAACAACCCTGAGGCCACACCATAGAGTGTACTGTTGCTGCTGCTAAGTGAAAGCAAATTGCATCTGGTAATCTTTGTAAAGAGGTATAGAGTAAAAGAAGCAACTATCAGATCAATAACTATACATAGCTATATTGTTTTGCTCTATTAAATATATCTTTGCTGGAACATCAGTGGTCATTGATCACCTCTTGTTAAATTTACACAATCCACAGGTGTTCTCCAAGATCTGCCTACTTTCCTCACAGGCCACTCATGCCAGATCAATGGGAATAGTGATCAGAATCACTTCCTTCACCCCTCGTTTTTATAAATTTCCAAGGGAAGCAATATTGTTACATACTATGCTTTTACTTAGTATAATGTGAGGGCCAGCGTAATGACCCTCAGCGAATGGGTCAGGGAGCCATTGTAGGAATTCTGCGTGTTGCTGAGAATGTATGTCTATTCCAATTAACAAGGAAAAAACCATGGGTGATTATGTTTCCTGGAAGCTGAACATGGACAAAAACTCCGTTTATCACCTAATTTTAATTAACCCTCCACTTTGACAATTCTAGCATCATACAGCTCTGTATAGAACATGTAAATAATGGTATCATTATGGATAATAGTATTTATACTTTTCATAGATCACATCAATATATCAGCATAAACTAACAAGAATAATTGTTTATTTGGAGAGTATCTCAATATTAATTACAAAATGACAAAGTATTATTCTATTTGTTTTACTGTATATGTCATTGCATTTCAATTTTCCATGAAAAGAAAGGCATAAATCTTATAACAAGTTTCAAACTCTTTACCACAAATTAGGGTCTCAAGTAAAATCTGTAATCCATATGTCAATTATTCTTATTTTAAATAGATTGGAGTTGGTGCTGAGAGAATTAGATATGCAGGCCAAAAAAGTGTACTTTGATGACATACTTTTGAAGATAGAAAAGAAAGAAATTTATATTTTGACCAAAATTAATTATGAGAAACATGTAATGTGAAAGAACTGGAGTATAATCTTTAAAATGATTCTAGTTTTCTGAAAGACTAAATCAAGAAAATAGAATTATGATTGGAAAAATTATGATTTGCATTTTCCAAAGAATGCCTTAATCATTCTAGCAAGTATTTTAAGAAACAATATCCAGTTCATTAAAGTTTCACTCTAACAAAATGCCCTAGTAGCAAAGATTTTACAGTAAAAACATAGATACTTTAGAAAACTTAGAAACAATCCAATTCAGGATGTGATCCTAAGATACATTCTGAGAATGGGAAGTATTTTGTTTCCATGACATTCATCAATTTGGATTAAGCACTTTAATATCTATTAATTTAAAAATAAATATAGACACCAACAAAAAATTCCCTCTAATACTTCACTATATAGTGTAACTCCCAATTATTTGGCTTGACCTTTATATAAATGTTATTTACATTTAGAAAATTGCATGTAAAAATTGATAATTTTCCATTAATAATCATTATGAGTTCATAAATACATGTTTTAGAAAAAATCTGGAAGATAGTGAATATGATATTTAAAAACATTAATGCTATCTCTGAGAATCTTCTGTCTTTGTACATTCAATTAATATTCTACAGTTCTAAATAAACATGGAAAGATTAAAGTAAAATATTTTAATTTAATATTCAGAGCACTGTGAACATATAAACAAATTTATTGCTTTTTAAATTTATCGCAGACTTATTTTCCATATTAAGTATACAGTAATTGAAGTTGCATTTTTAAAATCTTAAGTATAATGACTTTATTGACCTTGACTATCTTAAAACATAAATAAAATGGAAAACTATTGTAGTGACTTTTCTTTCTACTTTTACTGATAATAATCACAAGTTAATACATACAAATTACATATTAAGGAGCCAGTGTTTAGGTTATATAACCAGATGATTCCTGGAAAAAGCAGCAACCATGCCAACCACTGGCTCCTGAGTATTTTGTGATCAGTTAGAGCAGAGTCTGCAGAATATTTTCTGCAAAGGAAATGATAGTAAATATTTTAGGACTAGCAGGCTATATAGTCTTTGTTACAACTGCTCAACTCTGTTGTTGTAATGTGATAACAGCCATAGATGATAAGGCATGGCTCTGTTCCAACCAAACTTTGAACACAAGGTTGGCCCTGTAGGCCATAAGTTGCTAACTCCTGGGTTAGAGCAACAAGATATGTGTCTACCAGCATTTGGAAGATTTTGAAGATGTCAAGCAGTTCAATAAAAAAAAAGGTCAGTAAAATGAAATAAGTAAACAATGTATTACAGTATTTATTTCTAATAAAAAAATTGGAACCAAGATTCCTGGTAACATAATGTTCATGCCTTTATTTTAAATTTGAATATCCTAACAGACTAAAATGTTTGCCAAATAGCATTTATCAACAAGTGTTAGTTGAGAGCATACCCTCTGAGAACTTCTTTATGAATAAAATAAACGTAACAGCTGAGTGAAGACTGGTAATATCTCAATCAACACTGACAAAATCAAACCACTTCAGAGTTAGAGAACTAAGACTATTTGGGGTTTACATTTAGCATGTGTCTGACCATCAAAGAGGTCGCCAATATTAGCACTTCTGATACTCTCTGGCTCTTAACCACACTTTCCCAAGCTATATGCCATGAGTGTAAAGTGAGATCAAGAAGGTTCCATATTGAATGAAAAATACCTTCTCCATAAGATATTTTCAAGAACAGAAAGATGGAAAAGGAACATTGACCTTTAAGTGAATGAGTGTTTCAACTTGCTCTTCTCCTTTGTAGATCAGAACTGGTGAGTCAGCACCATGAAAACCTCACAAAAGTGCACCCAAAGAGTTATAAATGGACAGTAGTTGAATGATGACATCTTAAAATACATGGAAAATCTATTTGATCTTTACCTTATAAAAGAGATTTCTAAGAACTAGCCTCTGAGGAACTTTCAAGAGAAATCAGAACAGACAATTACCATGTCCCAGAACATTGCATCATCTGATTGGCATGTCCTTTAAAGGATAACTGGAAACACAAGAGAGAAAAAGTAGACCTATCAGACAAGGGTTTTTTACAGACCAATGGAAGTATAAAGTGCAATAAATTGAAATATACATTTGGAGAAAAGAAGAAAACATTAAAATAGCTTTTGATAGCTTACTAAGAGCTTTGAACACAAATATACAGACTCTCCCCCAAATATTTTCATAAGAATGAGAAGATAAGGGGAAGCTTTTTAAATCCATTTTTAAAAAGACATTATTTATTAAGAGTGAACAGTTAACTATATTCTAAGTCTGGGTCTACATAGGAAGGGAATAATAATAAACCATAGAAAAAAGAATGGTCCAGAAACTAGAATTTTAAGGCATCAAGATTTTAAATGCCAAATAATAATAACTCATAAGAAATAATAGAACTGTGATGAATATTGACTTAAGAAAAAAGGGCAGGGGCTGGATTTGTAGCTGGACAGCACAGTGACTGCAGGCACAAATTTGGTTCATCAGGCACCTCTCCATTATCCCTAATCTTCAGCTCTGCTTTCCTCTGCAATGGTTTCATTCTCCAGAAAATTTTCCCCATATGATAAAGAAACTGATCTTCTTACAGCTTCAAGGTTATAGGATTCTCATAGTTTGTGATCTTAGAAAAAGAGCAATTCTTGCTGCCATCCATTGCAATCTGCACGAAAGGACTCTGGTTCTGCTTTACTCATATGCCTATTTCTAGACAATTTCTCTGTCCAGAGAGATAAGGGTACTTAGGGCAATCTACCATCATCATTTGCCTGCACACATAAACCCTTCATGGAAGGTAGAGATGCAGACTCACTATATGTTCCCTCCCCTTTGAGAGTCACTCTCCAAGCTCCACCTCCAGTATCCCCGCCTTGATCATTTTGTTTGTAGACATTTCATCTATCTGATTTCTACTACTTTGCCTGGCCTAGTCTTTTTCAGATATATTTGTGTGTTTTTCTAAATCTGTCCACCAAGAACACGATTTGGGGTTGTCCCTCGATTCATTCCCTCAGCCTTGGTCAGATCCATGGCACTTGTGAGCCACGTCCAGGCCATGCACCAGGGCCCTGCTTACCCCAAAAGGGAGTTTGGGCATTAGCCTAGTTTTCTCTTCTGATTTTGCTCCCCACAACCCCTACTGCTTTCTTGTGTAAAAGGCATTGAACCTCAAGCTATATCAGCTTTATTAATATAATAAGCAGGATTAAGTCATGACTGTGCCATACAGTTGAAGATAACTAGACTCTTCCTCCTTCACAATATTTATTTTTGAGGTAAAAATCTTAACCTCCTTCAAACATATATGAAACCTACTGCTCTACCAGGAGCAATCCATATTGTCAATGCCCAGATTCTTAAATGCCGTTTTTCAGATTTGATAAAACACCACAGATGTGAACCAAAGGGTGAGTAATTGATCCCTGGTCACGATTCTATACTTGTACAGATGTAGTACAAATTGGCATTGACCTAGATGGTGGTCACATCATGGTGTAGAACATGTGCAATTTCAGTCAACTGGAAAGCTCACTTTTAAACTTGAGTTCCTAAGTGTTGCATGTTTACTGTGCATGCAGATGGATCAAGGAGAAGTTGGCAGGGTGAATGGTGGGCAAAGAGGATTCTTAGAAAATTTCCAGTGTATATAAACAAAAACCATTTTAATGCAAGCCTTATCGAACTTATCTCTGAGCAATTAAAGCATTTTAAAGACACATCAAATGAAGTCTCCAAATATTTTCTATGAGGCCATGAAGCCACAGGATTGGTCATTATTCCATAACACATAGGAACATCGAGGTAAAATGATTTATATAATCTGAATAGATTCACAGATGCTGTTCCTTGCATCTTTATTTCAAGTCTATTTCAAGTCAATAGTTCTACTTCCTATAGAGAAGTATTTAAAATAATACATTATTTATATGACTTCAACCTAAACAGAAATTAAAAGAATTTCAACATTATTTCACTGCTTTTCCGCTGTTTTGGCCTACAGTGATTAGTTGATTAGTTTTAAAGGTAAGGTGGGCCAAAGGTGTCAATTAGTGTCACAAGATAATGATAGATTTTTAAATTATGACATTGTTAACTAATAATAAATACTTGTTGATTTGATTGATTTGGAAAAAATCAACCTCATTTCACACAGACATTCAATAAGTAAATTCAAGCAAGTAATCCATATAATATTTCCTAAATATAGCTTGAAAATACAATTCACTTAAAATTTTAAAATAGTTATTATGTAAATATGATAAATTAAGTACTTACAATGAAGAGATTTCTTGAAATTATGCTCTAAAACGACTATAAGATTCAGCAAAAACAACTACACAGGATACTTCTAAGACTCACTTTTTACTCTTAAGTAATGGACTACTTTATAAAAATGAGCAGTCACTATTAAGTAGTTTGGAGTCTTAATAATCATAGGAATGAATGATTAAAATATCCTTGCCCATGAAGTAATTAGACTTTTTAAAAATAAACAACATTAAATTAGTAATACATACATACAGGCTTATCCTTGGAAAATTGAAGAATAGATTTTCTCTATTCTTCCACTTGACACCATGTAACCAGGAAATGTTGTATATTAAAACAATTATTTCTTATTGTTAAATTTAGAAAATGTTTCAAAATCAGTTTACTTTTCTAATCCTTTATTTTTCCACCCAGATGTAAAGGTAATCATGTAGATTTTAAATGTTATATGTACCAGTAAAATCCAACCCATTACTCTGTAATATTTATTGTGATCAAGACAACTCAGGCATCGTCAAATCCTCTATAGCTTACAACTACCCATATCCATGGTTATTTTGGATTTTCTGCTTCTGTATAATGAAAGCACCATTTCTGGTGGGAAAATGAGGCTGGTGAGGGTTCCTTGAAGGTTGTAGGATTGAAAAAATTACACTGGGTAGTTGACGTCACTTCTCTTCATCCTTCCCAAACTATGCATGCATATCTGAATGGATGGATACATAGAACAGAAGTAGCTAACAGAAATATTTCAGAAAAGAAAAAGACTTGGGAAAGATAAACACTTTCCTCCTAAATCATTCTGGAATAGCCATTTTTGCTATTCATTATTCAACAGGTAGATTTTTTGGTATCTACCAGATCCAGGTATTCTTCTAAGCAGTCTGTAGACATTACAGACAAGGCCCATGCCCTCATGTGGCTTCCATTCTACTGGGAGAGACAGTAAAATGGAAGCAAAACAAACAAAATAATTTTAAGGAATGATAAAACTCAAAGAAATAAGAGTCTTGAAATAAAGATTTTCAGAGGAAAGGGGTTATTTTAGAGTGCATGGTCAGAGAAAGCTTCTCTGAGGAGGTAATATTTCCACTGACATTAGAGTGAAAAGAAGGCAGCCATTGGTGTTAAGACCTGAACCATAAAATTCACTATATTTCAGTCACACGCTCCTTCATTTGGTCCTTCAAATATATCAAGCTCAGGCTAAGCCCAGAGTCCCTTTGCTGGTAATTCTCTCCACCTGGAATAGCAGCCCATTTGGGAGATTGCATGTCCTAGCAGAAATTAGTAGATATGGAGAAGTAGGCATGGAAAAATGGATATAAAATGCATATTTCAAACAGTTTTGCTCAATATTTTTATACAGTGTTGGGACTAGAGGAAAATCAAGGATTGCTCCCAGTTGAAATAAAAAACAAAAAAGGGGTTATTTCTTGAACTGAAATGGGAAATAATAATGTGGGTGAGTTATGGGGTTTCTTGTGGGGAAGTAGGTGGGGATGGCCTTGGAATCCAGAGTTCTCTACGGATATTTTAAATTAAAGATGTCTATTAAACATCCTATCTCACTAAAATCAATCATCTGACCTCTCTTGTAAATTACATGATCATCCAGTCTCATCTTAATTCTCCCTTCCAACATCCTTATTTTGTATTCCATTATTTCAAAGGTCTGCACAACAAGGAAATCAGTCTCTATCCCCAGCTCCAGTGTGTTTCTTGACTAATCTATGCCAATCAGCACATGTCATCCCTCTGGCACTCATCTTGGGTCTAGGCATGGGCAAGTGGCTTAAGTTGGACCAATTAGGCTAAGGGAGATATATTTCATCATAACTGGAGGGGAACTAGCCCTAAGATGGTTTAACATTGTGGATGACAAAGCCAGAGAAGAAAAATAAAAACAAAAGCAAACAACACTGGTCTTGCTGAAACTGAAAAACTAACCCTGGAGCCAACCTACCACTGATCTTCCTGTTATGTGGGATATTAAACTTCCTTATTATTTCATCCAGTTTGAAAGGGGAATTCTGCTACTTTCAGGCAAATCTTCCAAACAGATACTGTAAGGTATGAAAGGAATGTGTAATTGTGGTTGTCATTCATGTATCTCCAAAAGTTAAATGTGTAGGATTCTTATCAACAATGATAAGAAAATATTTTTAATTGTACTGATAATGCGAACATGGATATAAAATTTGCATTTTTTCTAGAAGCCAAATTATTTCCTTCTTATTGGAAGGCATTTCTGATTTATCTAGATAATGGTTTCTCAACCTCGGCACTAATGATATCTTTGCTGTGGGGAGGCTGTCCTGTGCAGAAGGATGTTTAGCATCATCCCTGGCCTCTACCCCACTAGATGCCAGTAGCACCTCCTCCCAGCTGTGCTGTCTACAGATAATGCTGAATGTATCCTGGGGGAAGATATCTCCCCTACTGAAAACCACTGGCCTAGATAATCCAGAAGCAGCAGAGTGGATCATTAATAATAAATTGTTTTTGTTTTTAATTTTCTTTTGTATCTCCAAACATTTTTTTTTTCATGTGCCTCTTTCAAACACAATGGTTTTTCTAAATAACCTTGAATGAATGTGTGAGCAAGGACAGAAAACAGAAGCTCTACCTGTTTGCTCCTAATGCTAGTAAAATAGTTATATGCTGATCAAACATACACAAGGCTCCATTATGAAACAAAAAGTTAATAAGGTATGAGTGACAATCCCTCCCTCCACTTCACAAATGTATCTGCCAACAGTTGAAACTCTTCAAAATGCAAGTCTCAGAGCAATCACCCTAGTTCAATAAACTGAAGGAACAATCAAATCCCAGGACCATCCACACTGAGTAGGAACCACAGGTGCCACCCACCTTGAGGTGACAGTTTTAGGACCTGTTTTCATGTTCTGCATTTATAGATTGCACAGTTTGACAACAAGAAGAAGAAAATTATAGCTTTTCAAGCATGGAGTTTTAATAGGCATGCTATTTTAAAAATATTAGACAACAATTTGCATGCAAAATATAAACAATAAAACATTATTTTCCTAAAAACAATCTCTCATCTATATTTTTTAATGAATAAAGACTCCAATTAATGAACCAATTAATTCTACCTTTTATCATATTGGCTGATGACCTTATATGCTTAATTAATAAAAAATAATTGGGCTATTTAAAATGACAATAGTAGCGACACAGAGAAAAATTGCTTTAATCTATGGACTTGTATGTATATACACAGACATCTCTACTTCATTATCAATTTCTTCTATTATTACCTTTTGAATTATGTCTTTCTGGAGATCTGCAAGGTCACAAAATGAAAACATAAAAACGTACTTCTGTGAAATCAGCTCAGAAATTTCACAAAAAGCCTAAAAGTAATAGATCATGACTCAGAGAATGTCAGGAAGTTGAAGTAGTATTCACCTCATTTGAAAGTACATCTTGTTCATTCTGAGAAGTGTAACAAGCCTTTCAGTTCTGGCTTAAAATGGACTATTTTCTCCTCCATTTCTTGGTATCGATGTCATAAAGTGGTTCAATTTTTTTCCTCTTTTCTCTATTCTAACAGCAAAATCTTTTAATAATAACTTGCTAAATATTAAAAGCAATCAATAGCTATATTTTGCTATTGAAAAATAGCATAGTCCTCATAAAAAATTAATTCAAAAGGAAGAAATGTGATGAGTGTAATTTCAACATGTGAAAAAATAACTGTCATGAAAAAAGTTCATTACATTTCTGTAACTGTGGTTTTGAATAATCTGAATTTTAAAAATTTATTTCCTTAGGGTTTTAAAATTATCTTTGATTGCCTGCATATACCTTCAAATACATATAGTCTTTGTCATATTTAACATTTTCATATAAAGCCTACATTTCACACAACTACTCATTCAATAGGACACATTGGGGAATAAGTGGAGGGGCCAGTAAAATGAAGACTCTTTGCAGCTTTGATGAGCTTCGAAAAAACATAAGACATGATTTCCACTTCTAGTGATTCATGAAATAATGAGAAACAACAGACTTAAAGAAGAAAAAATATTAAAAGGAGACTGCAAGTGAAAATAAAAAGTAAACTGAGCCTGGAAAGATAAGTAAGATTTTAATAGTAAGAGAGTGTGTGTGTGTGTTTGGTTATGTGGGGAGGGGAATACATAGAGGTGAGCAGTGAAATGAAAGAATGAGGAAACGATCTCTAATGCATCCAATAGTAGTAGGCATGGAGATAGGAATGGGAAAATGGAATAGTATTTTGTGACTCAGTGTGTATACAGATGAGTTGATGAAGAATATAAGATTTCAGGACATATTTCCTTTTCTTCTGTTTGTTCTGTTTTTTCTATTACAGTCAATATCATACTTTACCTTTTAGTCTGATTTACCTTAGTCTTAACCAAGTCATATCTCTAATTAAAGTCTGACATCTTTTCCATCTTCTTTAACAGTTGCTGTATGGGGTAATGCTGACATTCATAGCTAACAAACTCTGGCTCTGAGTCTCAGGTGTCACACAGATACCTGAAGTTCCAGGGACTGACTGGGTTATACAGAAAGAGTTCAGCATGTCAGAATTTAGAAATAACTGTTATAACTCATGAATAGATGTGACTGCTGTAAGAGTATACAATCCAGGAAACTTTACAATAAGCCTTCCCCTGATAACCTATGCTCTTAGATAAATTCTCAGCATTTGCACATTATAGTTAGTCCCTGTTAGTGAGGCATTATAATGTTTGTCTTTTCCTTTCTAGCTTACTTCACTCAATATACTGTCCTCCAGGTCCATTCACCTGGTTCCATACCTCACAACTTCATTCCTTCTTGCTGCCCCTCAATATTCCATTGTATGTATATACCACAGTTCACTATTCTGTTTACCAGTCGATGTACCCTTAGGCCACCTTCATCCATTGCAAATTGTGAATACCGCCACCATAAACACCAGTGTGCAAATGTCCATTTGTGTCCCTGCTCTCATTTCTTCCAAGAATATATCCAATAACAGGGTTGCAAGGCCACAGGGCAACCCTGTACTTAGTTTCCTGTAGAACCACTACACTGCCCCCAAGATGGGCTGCACCATTCTACTTCCCCACCAATAGTGAATAGGTACATCCCTCTCTCCACATTTTCTCCAGCTCTTCTATCCCTCTATTTATTTTTTAAACACAGTTTTATTCACACAACATATAATCCATCCTAAGTAAACTATCAATGATTCCCAGTATAATCACATAGTTATGCATTCATCACAACAATCTATATGAGGACATTTCCATTTCTTCCACAAAGAAAGAGGAAGAGGAGAACAATGAAGAATAAAAAAAATAAAAGAAGAAAAAATAAAATAATATACAATGAAAAAGTAAGACAACACTACCACCAAGAATCCCAAACCACTCCCTTATACTCCCCTCTTACAGACATTTAGCTTTGGTATATTGCCTTTGTTCCAATTAATGGTAGCATATTACAATGTTACTGTTAAGTATAGACTCTAGTTTGCATTAATTATATTTTCCCCCATAGCATCCAAATTTCAACACTTTGCAATTTTGACTTCATTTGTTGTCCCTCATATAAAAACATTCTTATATTTGTACATTTAATTACCATCATGACCATTCTAGGTTTTGCTAAGTTATACAGTCCCAGTTTTTATCTTCTATCTTTCCTTCTGGTTTCATACATGCCCCTAGCCTTCCTCTTTCAACTGTACTCACTCTCATCTTTGTTCAGAGTAGTTACAATATTGTGCTATAATCACACAGTATTGTGGTATCCATTTCTAGATCTATACAACCAATCATATTGAACATTCTGTACCTCATCAGCATTAAATGCCCCATCTCTACCCTCTTTCTAATTCTGGATAACCTGTATTCTCAACTTTAACTCTCAAAGGTTGCTCATTAATGTTAGTTCATATTAGTGAGACCACACAGTACTTGTTCTTTGGTTTCCAGATAATTTCACTCAATGTAATGTCTACTGTCTACATTTTTTTGTCTTTTGGATTTCATGTCATATCTTTTTTTTATTTTTTTCTCTCTTTCTTTTTACCCTTACTGATAGTCTTCATTTCTACACTCTTCTCCAAACATCTCTCTCCTTGCTTTTGCTATCTGCTTGTAGTGCTCCTTTTAGTATTTCTTTTGGAGCAGGTATCTTGTTCACAAAGTCTCTCGGTGTCTGTTTGTCTGAAAATATTTTAAACTCTCCTTCATTTTTGAAGGACAGTTTTGCCAGAAACAGAATTCTTGGTTGGCAGTTTTTCTCTTTCAGTATTTTAAATATATCACACCATTGTCTTCTTGCCTCCATGGTTTCTACTGAGATATCTGCACACAGTCTTATTGAGCTTCCCTTGTATGTGATGGATTGCTTTTCTCTTGTTGCTTTCAAAATTCTCTCCTTGTCTTTGAATTTGATAATCTGATTATTATGTGTCTTGGAATAGGTCTATTCAGACCTATTCTGTTTGGAGTATGCTGTGCTTCCTGGATCTGAAATTTTGTATATTTCCTAAGAGATGGAAAATTTTCAGTGATTATTTCCTCCATTATTCTTTCTGCCCCTTTTCTCTTCTCTTTGTCTTCTGGGACACCCATGACATATATATTCATCTACTTCATGTTGTCATTCAGTTCCCTGAGACCCTGCTCATATTTTTCCATCCTTTTCTCTGTCTGTTCTTTTGTGTGTAGAATTTCAGATATCCTGTCTGCTAGTTCCTGAATCCTTTATTCTGCCTCTTCAAATATGCTATTGTATACCTCCATTGTGTTTTTCATATCTTCTATTGTGCCTTTCATTCCCATAAATTCTGCCAGTTGTTTTTTCAAGCTTTCAAGTTCTCCCATATGTCCATCCAATGTCTTCTTTATATCCCCCATCATTTTTGCCATATTTTCTTGCAACTCATTGATTTGATTTTTTAATTGATTTAGCGTATTTATTTGAAGATCTTCAATTAGTTGTTTCAAATCCTATATCTCATTTGAAGTGTAAGTTTGTTCCTCTGACTGGACCATATCTTCATTTTTCCTAGTGTGACCCATAATTTTTTGTTATCTAGGCATCTGGTTTCCTTGATTACCCCAATCAGATTTTCCCAGACCAGAGGGCTGTAGATTTGGAGGACTTCATAAATATAGGATCATGTCATCTGCAAGTAGTGAAAGTTATAATTGTCCCTTTCCAATTGGATGTCTTTTACAATGGTACTCATTAATTAGTTCTGGGAGGTGCTTAAAGTACCAAAAATGACAAGTACTAAACAAATATTTCCCATAAGGAATAATATAAATAAATGCAATGCATTCCCAAACCAAAGACAATGCACATTTTTATGGCAATATGTAAAAAGATATGGTTGTATATCACTACATGAGAAATAAACCTAAAAATTAATAAATACTTAGATTAAACAAAATAAAAATGTCACTTTACCTGTACTGAGAAGAGTCCATGGCTAATGGATGGTGGGAGGAGACTGGTGAGGAGGAGAGGTTAATGGAGTGTCGCTTGGAAGGGAGTTTCCCTCCAACAGAACATCGGGCATGTGAACTTCAGGTGTTCTTTCTCTTTTCTGACTTTTCTCAACTGGCACCACAGGCTCTGACATACTCTTTGTCATCTTCACTAAAAACTTATCCAATGAGGACTACTTCTGTCTTCTTTTAAAAATTCTTTGAAAATGTGAAATTGTTTGGCCATTCAATATATTCTCATTTCTGCTTGTCAGAGGTTTGTCCAGATGGTACGTCTCCACAAAGTTTTGAACTTCTGCCCATTTTGCACACATTTCTTTTATAAAGGAACTGGGGACATCCTCCCTTATCTCCTCCTCACCTGAAGAAACCTCTCCAGCCACCTCTTATTGCTGCTCCTTCTGTAGTTCCTGCAGCTCCTCAGTGCTGAGCTCTTCATGATGTTCCTCCACTAACTCCTCAACATCAGCAGCATTGACCTCCAGACTCATGTATTAATGCAAAGATACAACATCCTGCAGGCTTAGGGTCAGCCTCTGTACCCTCTGTACCTGCACACTTAGGGTCAGCCTCAAACCCTTCAAAGTCTCCAAGTCACAGCTTCTGGCAACAAATTCTTCCATGCCAAATTCATTGTCCTATAAGAGACTTCATTCCAGGCCTTATCAATAAGTTTAAGGCAGTGCAGGATATTGACATGCTCCTTCCAGAATTCTGTGAGGGTCAATTGGGTGTCAGAGGTGATCTCAAAGCACTTCTGGAAAGGCACCTTGGTGTGCAACTTTTTGAAGTTTGAAATAACCAGCTGGTCCATGGACTAGATGAGAGGAGTAGTGGTTGGGTGGTAGGAACCTTACAGTGATGAAACTGAACTCCTCCAGTAAGTCATCCTCCAAGCCTAGAGGGTGGGCAGGCACATTGTCCAAAAGTAGGAGAGCTTTCAGAGGCAAATCTTTCTCCAGCAATTTTTTTTTCACTGGGAGACCAAATACTTCATTTGTCCACTCAGTAAAAAATTGCCTTGTGACCCAAGCTTTGCTGTTTGCCTTCAACATCACATAGAGTTTGCTTTTTATGACATTATACTTCTTGAAAAGTCATGGGTTTTCACTATGATAGACTAGTTGAGGCTTGAGTTTTAAGTCCCCACTAGCATTCACACACAAAGATAGAGTGAGCCTGTCCTTCATTGGTTTGTGGCCTGGTAATGCCTTCTCCTTTTTTTGTGATGTAGATTCTACTTGGCACTTTTTTTCCAAAAAGTCCAGTCTCATCACAGTTAAAAACTTGGTGGGGAATAAAACCCTCAGTCTCTACATAGTCTTGAAATTCACTGACAAATTCATCAGCAGCCTTTTATTAGCACCCATGCCTCGCCATGCCTATGACACTATGGATGCTGGTCCTCTTTTTAATATTATCAAAACAGCTGTGGCTGGCTTTAAAAACTTCAACACTCTCATCACTCAGTCCTGGTTCATTTTTCAAAAGATCTGCATGCTAAGCCAACTCTGGCAGGTGGACTCACTGCCTTTCTGCCTATATGGGACCTGACTCCCAGCAGTGTAAATCTCCCTGGCAATGCAGGATATGACTCCCAGGGATGAATCTGGACCCAGCATCGTGGGATTGAGAACATCTTCTTGACCAAAAGGGGGATGTGAAATGAAACAAAATAAAGTTTCACAGGCTGAGAGATTTCAAATGGAGTCGAGAGGTCACTCTGGTGGACATTCTTACACACTATATAGATAACCCTTTTTAGGTTTTAATGTATTGGAATAGCTAGAAGTAAATGCCTGAAACTACCAAACACCAACCCAGTAGCCTTGACTCTTGAAGATGATTATGTAACAATGTCAGATTACAAGGGGTGATAGTGTGATTGTGAAAACCTTGTTGATCACATTCCCTTTAGCCAGTGTATGGTCGGATGAGTAGAAAAATGGGGACAAAAACTAAATGAAAAACAGGGTGGGATGGGGGGTGATTTGGGTGTTCTTTTTTACTTTTATTTTCTATTCTTATTCTTATTTTTTCTGGTATAAGGAAAATGTTCAAAAATAGATTGGGGTGATGAATGCATAATTATGTGGTGGTACTATGAACAGTTGATTGTACACCATTGATGATTGTATGTTATGTGAATATATCTCAATAAAACAATCTAATTTAAAAAAAATCATCAAATTTATAAAAATAATCTTCTAAAAGTTTGAATAGAGATATGTGCTCAAGTATGAGAGTGGCAGTTAGAAATGTGGCAGTGTTATATTGCTACAGAAATGTTTTAGTGAATTACCTAAATATTTTTTTGCTTCAAGTTGTGTTCCCTTGTGATGGTCAGAGTTATCTCTGAAGACTGAGATATAACAGGGTAATCTAGTAGCTTCTTATTGTGTGTGTGTTAACCGGATCCTCAAATATGGTAATCTGATCCTGGTTTATCCAGTGAATTAATGGCTCTGCTCCATATTTGTAATCAATCATTTCATTTCAAATAAGAAAGATGAATGAAAACTAATTCAAACAGGGAGTGGTATGTCAAGTCGCAGAGTATTACTTAAAAGATGCACTGTCCAACAATATAAACAGTAGCCTCACATGGGTATTGTGCTTTTGAATTGTGGCTAGTCCAAATCAAGATATGCCGTAAGTGTAAAACACGTACTGGACTTTGAAGACTTAGTATGGAAAGAGAATATAAAATATGTCATTAATATTCTTTTATGTTTATTACATGTTAAAATTATAATATTTTTGATATATTGAGCTATATAAAATGCTATTAAAATTGGAAAAAAAAAGATCAGCATGGAACACTTTTGCTTTTTTACATATCATGGCTTCTGATACACTATCGCCCAGTAACTGCTTCTCATTTATCCAAATTAACAGCTTTGCAAATTCCTCGAGTGTTTCAGAATGCTGCTTTGTTTCTGCTTTACCTCCTTTTGCAACATCAGACTTTTTATTGCTTCTTTATTCTTAATGATGGTGGAGACCATTGTTCTAGGCATACCATATTCCCTAGCAAGATCAGTAATGTGAATACCACGCTCATATTTGCCAACTATTTCTTTTTTTTTTTTTGCTCATTGTTGGTATGAAGTAATTTTCTTTTCTGCTCAGTGCTATCACTGCTCATTTTCTTAGGACCCATGATGAGAAAAAAAGTGAAAAAATTCACAAAATGACCACAGAAAGGGAAAGCTGTAATATTTCCATATCAGTGTTTTTAAATTCTATTCTTATCTAACTCCTACAAAGATAATGACTGTGCTGTTCTTCACAAGCAAGTTTATTTTAAATAATGAAGTGTGTTAATAAAATATATAAATTATTTTTCTTTAAAGAAATTTCTATCATTTTCTTGCAATTTCAGAAGCCATCATTTAACATTTCATGTACATCTGAAATATGTCACATTTCATATTTCAATTATAAAGTTTAATTTATCACTGATTAAAAATTACAATAATTCCAAATAGTCAATACATTTCTTTGGGGAAATATCTTTCTTCTGTATTTAGGATAAGAGGTTCAGGCTTTTCTTCATTGCCATTGAACAATTTATAAAATTATCTATTATTCAACACTTACTTTTAATTTTATTTACAGACCTGATAACATTTATTGATTCCTGAAATTTAAATTTCTCTTTATTTAATGCCATCAATAAATAATGCCATCAGTTGTTGAAACATTGGAGGGTTAATATAGATTAACTCTGGCTAAAACCCACCACTGCTGACTATCACAACTGGTAGTGAAAAGCAATTATACTGTAAAATCAGTATTGTGTGATTTCCACAAAATTATATCTAAGGTTCTGATATTGATAGACTCTATGTATCCATTTTCACTAATTTTAAAAACATAACTCTTACTCCATGCTTGTGAACCTTACATATGTAAGCAGTCAAGTTTCAGTATTACTGTGGTGGCTTCCATTAATTTGAAAAGAAAGTTTTCACATGTTTGACAATTGTCATCTTTTTTATTCTATTCAAGACATTATTGTTGCTCAATAAAACAGAAAAAATATATTTTATTTCCATCATTGTTCTAATAATCTCATAGGCTAATGAGGTTAATTTCTGATTGTTGTTTGGCCTACAACTTTGTGGGGTCATTTCAATTATTTTGTAGGAAACAAATTCATAAAAGACGTTTCAATTAATATCTTCTGGTTTTCTAATGTTCCTTTAAATATCAGAAGGATAATATACTTGTGTCATTTTTGCAGTATTCTTTGTGAAGCATTTAATTGTGAAAATCCATGACTCCATTGGGAAAACTTCCAAATGACAATAATATTATCAGCACATTTTATCATTGTCATTTTGCAATATGATATTTGTTTTATATGAATATGCATACATTTATAAATATATACTCACCATGCATGTGTGCGTGTGTGTGTGTGTGTGTGTGTGTGTGTGTGACATGAACACAACAGCTAAAGATGCAAAGTGACACAGGGTATTTATTGGCAACTGAAAATCTATGAGTGATTTTTCCAGGGGTCAAATTAATTTCCAAAATGGTGATCAAATTTTGATAAAGATTACAACATATCTGTTTTTAAAGTAAAATCTTCCCTTGGTTTGCTTTATATTTGCATTCCTGGAAAATTCAGTTCCCAGTAAAATTGTGAAAAATAGTTTCATCATTTGAAAGGGATTGACTTCAGAAACCACACTCTTCACTACAGGGATGTGCACATAAACCAATTGGATTGAATGATAGAACAGGAAATGTATACTGGGGCCTCTGGGTTAGAGAAAATCATCCTGTATTTTATAGACGCTTTCAGGAAGACTCTTCACTTGAGTGGGATCATAGAGGACTGTGAAGTCAGGAAAGGGCTTCAGCTACTCTGATACCACACAGTAGACTTTGAGAACCCCAGGGGGAGCTACCACATGGAGTCATGAAGCAAATGCTGCATAAGGCAGATATGAGGATGGAGAGAACCTGGGTTCCCGGTACCCTGCCAGAGCCTCCAAATCAAGCCACCTTTGAAACCTCATTTGCTTCTGGGCTCTTGGTTACAGGAGCTAATAAGATCTCCTTTACAATTCAAGTCATTTGAGTAAGATTTTTAATCATTTGCAATGAAAAGAATTTTAACTGATTCAAGCTGCTATTAGATCTTCCAAGGTAGGAAGACTAGAATCGTGTAAGGGGAAGCAAAATTGTTATGATTCTGGGACATAAACCCGTCTTCAATCAGAACAACTTGCAGGTTGCTTGACTCATCTCCCTTTCTCCTAGCAAGGCTTAGTAAAAGTCACTGATAAGCCCAGACTTTCCTCCACTGCTCTCCTGATTCTGCTCCACAGAATCAAACTGCAGTGGGGGGAGGTGATAAATGTTTGGGGGTGGGGGGAGGGAGCCTGTTGGTAGGTAAACAGGGTTTTGATTGTCAAAGCAGTTCTGACTTCATATCTTTATATATTACATATACCATTAAAATTCATTTGAAGAAAAAAGGCATGCAATTACCTTAAAAAGTAAAAGAGAAATTTAGTAAAAAAGTAAGAAAACTACAGAAATAGAGTCTATCTTTTAGGCATCCAAATTCTGTAATAGATATTTATTTCTCTTCTGATAACTCACATCTAAATACTTGACAGTTATAAACCAGGAGATTCAAAGATAAGCTAAGATGATGATCTCTTTTAACACATTGCGATATGTGGGCTGAAAAGTTAGGCTATCAAATTGTACAAGGTTAAGCCTGGGCTTTAGTGACAGAGCATCCACTCTGTTCCCACTGCCTCGTGTTTGGGGATAACATTGCCTTAACAACTGCCCCTTAGGGAAATTTTCCTCTTGTAATTCATCAGGTTTGCACCAACTTGAGGATATTTGCTGGGGATACTTAAATCTATACAAGAGCTTTAACAAGTCAAGGTTCACCTCTCTACAGCTCCCCTCTGAACCTGAATTACCCGGGATTTGGGGGCATCCAATTCAACATTGCCTACCAATGCTCTGCACTAAAAACATAAAGCTGAAACCTCATTATAGCTGGAGCATCCACATAGAACTGTGGTATTGTTTAAGTACAGAGAATGCCTAAAAATCTGAAGTTGGAAAAATTATGACTCCTATAATTGAATGTTTGGATTAGGTTCCCTTGTTTCCTGAGGGCTCTGTGGCCTGCCAGTGTCTGTAAGACGCCCGTGCTGCCCACACATGGATGCTAAGGCAATAACGTGCCATTCAACATCAAGCTGCAGCTTTTACCCACAAAGGCCACTCCTATACCCTATATGCTATCAGCTCAGGCCACTTTTGTTATCTTTGTTTTTATTGAAGCCCTTGGCTGCCAACATGTGTTGACAATCAAGGCCTGCATCATTCTTAACACCCAGGAGGATGGCAGCAAGACTCAAAGCCTCTCAAGCTTTTGCTTAAGTCAATCCCATGTTGAGTCACTTTTGCCCTGTCTTAAGGCCAGGAGTTTGTTGAGGGCCTGAGAACTTTGATGAAGGTCTAGTAAGTACAGTCTTTCCTGTACAGAAACAGCAAAGTACCTATACAAAAACAGCTCCTCACCTGATCAGAGTCCTCACTGTTGCCTAAACACATAAGGACTAAATGCCTAAACCAGCCCCAAATAAGCCCCTACACTGCCAAAATCAGAACACTCTTCCCACACACTAAAGTGTCCAAAGCACATCCATGGACCTGACCCATGTAAAATCCTATTCATTTTGTAAATTTAGGCTCCAAAATTTCCACTACTGAATTGAACCGAGACCAGCCTCAGTTCAGTATGGCAGGCCAGCCTTCCCCCAATTACAAGATCAGTGTCAGATCTGTAAGAGTATAACATGGGCAACAGGACAGAATTTCTCCTAGGATGTAGCTTGCTCCCGAAAGAGGGAGAAGAGGAGCTTGTGTATACCCGCTAGTCTCTCCTTGTAAACGCACCAATTCTCATGACCTGGGAAGGACTGAAGGAGACATGGAGCAAGTGAGAAATGTTAGCTCTTGGGGCCCACACTGCATTGAAAAATGCCAATAGTGGAAGGAAAATTACTTCTCTTCTAATACGGTGTAGTGAAAATTAGTTTTATATTCTTTCCTCCTTAGGTCTTATGGGTTTAGTATTTTAGATAAGTTATAAAGAATTTTGTCAAAGTGAATAATTCATCTATTTTTAAATGGGTATTTTATAGGTCATAGAAAAAGTCAGTGATCAAGAAGTCACTCAAAATTCAGCCTTTTGTGGAAGGATATATACACCAATCTCTGAGTGGCAGGATTACAAGTTATTTTATTTTCTTCTTTCCATTTTTATAACTTCAAAGGCTTTTAAATAAATTTTTAAAATGTAAATATATATGTACATTTATATCTTTATAAATGTGAATATATATTTATATACATTTATGTACATTATATAAATTTTCCTCATTAGCAAAAAAAAAAGTTCTTTTAAAATTAATGTTTTTCCCAAAAATGCTTCCCAACTGCCAATATACCGGAGTATTTAAAATGAAACATACTAAATGAATACTAACTGGGTGAATAACTTAACTTACACAGTCCATTCAATTCTAGGGCTCTTGTGTACTCACATACTTCTTTCACTTATTAACCTAATATATCTTAATTATACTTCATGCTGTTGGGCCTCAGGGTATGCCAACATAATTTAAAATGCACAATTAAAAATGTAAATGCTATTTATAAGTTTTACTTATATTTCCGAGTTTTATTCTCTTTACTCTCAGAAACATATTTTCCAAAGTACAACATAAGAAATGCTTGTTTTGCTGGCTGAGAAAATTATAATGGGCTTGCATATATTACCATGTGATATCATTGTGTATGTGTCCATAGAAAGGCATGAAATAAAAGCAAAAACACTGTGCCACTTAATTTCTTTGAACTCTATACTTTAAATACTCTGCAGTCAAAGTGTTTCCTAGTGTAGATATTGAGTGGTACACATTTTAACACTCTGCTCATTCTCAGCACCTACTAATTCATAAGCATGCCACTTTCAAAGATAAGACAATGAAATTATATATGTTAACATACATACAAAGCCATCATTATGGGTAATGGCTATGGTAGATTCAAGATGGTCACAAATTCTTTGTTACTCTTCCCATTGAGAGACAACATCTAATGACCCTTCCCTTGAATCAGGCTGATGTCATTGATATGCTTGACCAATGGAATAAGATGGATGTGACATTCTGAGACTTGAAGCACTATTTTTGGGAGTTCTGATCTTCTAGCAAAGAAGCCCAATTTCCCTGAGGCTGCCATATTGAAGAGACCATGTGTGGGCTCTCTTGGGAGTCCAGCTAAGTCTAGCCTTCCAGCTGTTGCCATCAAGGCATAAGATACAGTAAAGTCATCTTGGGCACTCCAGTCCAGTGCATCCACCCATTGGATCACAATACATAACCTTCATCAGTGTCACAGGGAATAGAATCTCCCAGTTGTGTACTGCCAGAATTCCTGATTCAAAGTCATGATATAAAATAAAATGATTATTGTTATAAACCACTGTATTTTGGGGTAGCTGTGCAACTATAAATAGCAGGAACCCATGCCTAGATATTATCTGTATGAATCAGAATGAGAATTGTGTTTATTGTCAGTGAAGTTGACTAAATATATTTTAAATGTTTATTTACCTTTGATTTTCTTGATCCTCTATAACATTGATTCCCAAAGCTTTTCTTGTGGCATGAAGTAATTCATGGATGATTTTCAACTGCCCGAAAGAGTGCCACTAGTATCACTGCTCATTTTGGTCTGCCTCTTACCTAATTTAGATTGTGGCTTCTAGTAAGTTTCTATGTACTTGTTATAACTCATTTACTTTCTCTTCTCTTGACTAATGATACACCACCATATTCCAACTGTTGTTGATAAGCTGAAGCTATAAAACTTTCCACAGGCATGTGGAAAAATTGAAATAAGGTTATGAGTATTAGACAAAAATCTCCCAAACATCCATAGTCATAACCCACTTCTATAATCTGCTTCAGATTAGTCACAGTATCTAACCTTGGGAAAAGCAAAGACCTGGATGTATAAACACAAATATTTAAAATAATCTGTTAATATTTAAGCTAAATCCTACGAAATTGCCATTTTTATAGGTCACAAGTGTCCGAATATCAACTAAGAATGGTTTAAACTATTTAAGATAGAGGCTTCTGTGTCCATAATTGATACTTGAAAAAGGTGTTCCATATACAGAAGTCTGTTAGATTAGGGTCTCATTCCCCCAACATTTGAAGCCAGGGTATAGAGGAGCTGAAGTGGGACTAAAGATTAGCATTGATTATGCAGTCTCTCCATAAGTGCTTTTGTGAATTCGTTTGTCTGCAGCAAACAAACATGAAACATCTACTCATACAGGCACTCTGTCAGGAATTACTCATACAAAGATGGATGCATCATAGTCTCTAAGCCTTGGAAAGTTTACATATCTCATTATATAAACATAAATATTTAATATAGTCTGTTAATATTAGGTTACTAGACATTAAATTGTCATTTTTATATGTCAAAAATAGCCAAATATTAGGAATTAAGCATGGTTTTTAACTGTTTATGATACACACACAGATATATACACATACAGTCTTATGGGACCATAGATGAAGGGAATTTAGGGTGCAAGAGTTTTTTTTTTTCCCTGCAATTTTATTGATACAGTCACATACCATACAATCATCCAAAGTGTACAATCAGTTTTTCACAGTACCATCATATAGTTGTGCATTCATCACCACAATCAATTTTTGAACATTTTCATTACTCCAAAAAATAATAGAAATAAACATAAAAATAAAAATAAAAGTAAAAAAGAACACCTAAAACATCCCATTCCCTCCATGCCCCCCATTATTCCTTTACTTTTTTGTTCCTATTTTTCTACTCATCTGTCCATACACTGGATAAAGGGAGTGTGAACCACAAGGTTTTCACAATCACACAGTCACACCATATAAGCTATATAGTTATTCTATCATCTTCAAGAATCAAGGCTACTGGATGGGTGCAGAGTTCTTTAGCTGAGTTTTGGCAAATGAATAAGAGTAAACCAAAATTGCAAAGCTGAGAAGAACATTCCAAGGAAAGGCAACAACCTAAGCAAAAGCATAAAGTTACAAAACACGGTTTGGAGTGGTTAGGGAAAATGCTAAGCAGCTTAGCCTTACTCTAGTGTGAAATGCAAGTTGAGGAGTGGTGGACAAAGATGCTGAAGAAGGATGTAGAACTCAAGGGGTGAGGAGGACCCCATGGGGCATTTGAAGATGGGGAAAAAAAAGGTATCATTTAAGTGTTTTAAGCAAAGATGTGATATTTTTGGTTTAGCATTTTAAATAGACAAAGAATGGATATTGAAGCCCGTGAGGCCTGTCAGATGGCTAGTCTGAGAGTCCAGATGAGAATAATGTGATCATTAAAGCATATAGTTTGCATAAGGTAAAGGGGAGAAATTCAAGAAATATTCAGAAGGAAAAGCCATTAGGAATTTGTGATTGATAGACCACAGGGACAAGACCATGGGAAGAGGTAAGGATGGTTTTCCAGGTTCCAGGCATGGATAACTCACCATAACATGCAAACAGGGTTCCAAATGGGCATATGGATTCTAGTTTAACTCCACTTCATCACATGGTCAGCATATGGATTTATGTTTTAAGGAAAATGTCTATCCATTGTCCTCATAACAATAATGTTAGGACACGATCCTATCATAGAAAGAACTTCTATTGATTAGTATTTTTACAGCTGACTTTCAACAAGTGTTTATTAAAGAAATTAATTGTTTTTAAAGTCTTAATAATTCTACTGATTATGTTTTAAATGTAGAATATTTATCATTCTCCTGGAAAAATTTCTAGTAATTCTACATTTAGCTTTAGCCTAATTTACTTAGTCTAAGTCATTTTAATTTTAGAAAGCAGATCAGATCTTCTGATCATTTCTCCTTCAATAACTATGTATTAAGATTTATAGAAGATAAATAAACTTCAAATAGAAAAGATTTGAAGCTGTTTGCCAATAGGCTTTGGAAAGTAGGGAGTTGGGGCAGTGAACTGCTGTTTTTCATAACATCCTTCACAGAATTATTTGAATCTGTAAACTGCTTACATTTGTAAACTTTATGAAAATTAAATTACAGAAAAGTAGAAAAAGAAAAGTTTTCTTTATATTATGAATGCTGCCATTATCACTCATTCTTCTTATAACCCTTCAAATTAGAATGGAATTTTATTAATAATCCCATCTTCCTTCTTTTAAAAACATGAAATATATTTATGGGAAGAAAAAAATAGCCCCATTTGACATCTTAAAAAAAAAACAACACAACAACATTGCACTTTAGTCTAAACTAAATAAAACCTTCTAAATTCCAATCACAGTACCTAAAAATTGAGAGAAAAAGAAGGAAAATATTTTGGAAGCCCAAGGCACCCAATTCACTTTAGAATTCTGCAAAAACAGTAAATGGTTGCTATGATGACGTTTGAAATCTTTAGAAAAAGATGTATTTACAAAAAATATCTATCAATTTTATTAGTCTAAGGGTATAATAGACCAACCCACCCAGGGTATCAGTAAAGGGAAGAGAACCAGGGACAAAGGAATAAATAAAGAAAATTAAGAGTGTATCACTCCTTTGACTCCTAACTTTTAGTTAGAGAATATGCTTATGGGTCTTACATGAACGGTGGCTCTGTTGAAAAAGAGCAGTGAATTAAACAAAAGAAGAAATGTCGACTTCATGACACGTCTGAAAACAGGATATAGAATTTTCTTATGTATACTTGAACGGCAGCAGAAAAAGTTTTCATATGAAAAAATATTCATGAAAAGAGAGGGTTTCAAGGCAGCCATCTTTGGGGCTAAATTTACATGTAGAAAAAATTCAAGAGTCACAAACAAAAAAGAGCAGGAACTGCATCATAAGCAGAATTGGAATTTGCAAAGCTCTCTTCTGAAAGTAAAACCTGAAATGCCTGGATGCACAGATGATCTTTTCGTAATGTCTGTCATCTTAAATGAAAGGGAGGAGTCTACTGCTTGGGTTAGTGCCCTTGTCTTTCTTTCCACCATTTCCATATCTCTCTGAAAGGAGACTTCTAGACCCTTATTACATAATATGTTGGCATTTTCTCTTAATTTTAGACTGTAGAAGTTATTTTTTCCACTTATTACCAGAGTTTCTTAATAAATGGCAGTGTGACTTTTTAAGAAAACTCTTCATTGAATTTAAAGTTTAAAAGCCCCAATCAATTATTCAGGATTAGGATTAGGCATCTGTTCTCTTTACTCATATAATGAAGACTTCTCTCTCAAACAAGTCCCCAGTATCTTTGTACAAGTTCTTTGAATTAAATCCACAATCCAGCTTGCTATGTGTCCCCCCCCCAATTTTATTAATGAAGACATTGAAGTCACCCCTAGTACATAGCAAAGATTCATGTTTTCTAACACCCAGTGCAGTGACATAATACTATACCATAGATGATTAAACTACTGAATTATGGAGAAGTGCCAGTAAATCTGCTCTGTTGTATAAGGGCAACAACAGAGGTAGCATGAGACAGAAGACAATAAAACTAACTTTATCCCTTTACTCAGGAAAACTAAGGCTCCTGCCATGTGTGTGGATTATATTCTAGTGGTCTTTCCCACCTCCAGTGGCTTTATCTCTAGAGAAACCAAATAAACTAGAACTAGTCTGTGAATGTGCAGTATTTGAGATTGGGGGTTTAAGGTGGCAGGAGAAGAAGAACAAAATATCAGTTTATGGCATATCAAAATAGCAAAATGCATATAAATCCCCAGCTAGATGTCTCCCCGAAATATAAGAACTATGTCCTACTTTTCAGATACTTTCTGATCGTCTTAAAAAGTGCATCAGTGTGATACATTAAGTAGAACTCCAAAATTCCTTTAAATCAGTTGAGATAACAGCCAGTGAGAAACCTTCCCAAACTCTTATTCTTAGCTAAGAGGCCTTTACAAATTATTAGGTTTACAGATTATTTTCTGAATTTCAGAATTCAAAGATCCTCACATTCTCTTTGAAAGATGAACAAAACACCCTAGATATAAATACAATGTAATCAAATTTCAAATATTTCAGTAACTCTATATGAAAAATAAATCAAGAAAATTAGCTGCAGTAAAGGGTCATTTACTAAAGTTTTCTCTAGTATATTGCTTGCCAAAATTCCCTGGACTTAGATAAAAGTTGATTTTATAGTTCTTGGTACATATATTTCAAATATATTTAAGGTTTAAGTAATTGGCATTAAAATGAATAATTTGCAGAAAATAAGGGTTTGGAAAATGGAAAAATATTGCTTCTTTATTTTATTTTGCTTTTCTTTTTGGTATGTTTGACTGTTGGAGGGTGGTGGGTCGTTGTGGTTCGTTCAAGTGTTATTCTTCACTTGCACATTTCCTCCTTGAAAATGCATAGTTTGCTTAAAGTAAATGTTGAATGCTTTCTTCCAGAGTTATTAATGGGAATAATAGAGTTTTTAAATAAAAATTAGAATTAAGGTTTTACATTTTAATTTTTTTAAAAAAATGAAAATACCATGGATGAAATGTAAAGGTTATTTATCTCTAAATGACATTCATTCATTTTTAAGATTTTTAAGGTGGTTTCATTTAACAATGACATATTCACCAAGGATGCAAATAACTAATTGAGATTAGGTTATAACTTCAATTTAATAGTTTCAAATTTATATGAAATAGATGATTTAGTCAATATTTTAAATAGTTAATTCTTTTGTTTATAGTACAAAACAGTTTTTCTTACTTTGTAATTGAAGGGTTAAATATTAATACTATTTTTATATTAAGACTTTTCGTATAATGTAATTGATATAGATTATCACTATAGAATATTTAGAAAATACTAGCATGTAAAAATGAATTAAAAGCACTGGCAATTTCAAAGCAACTAACATTTTTGTAAGTCAGTCTATATCTATTTCCTAGCTCTCTGTCATCTATTTACCTACCTAACAATCTATCTACCTACCTATCTACCTATCTTTATGATTCTCTTGAAATACCAAACTAAGAACATAATTTACATTTTATTTTAAGATAAATACTTTAATAAATGGTTCTTAGTAAGTACACTGGCCTAAGTGCTTTATTATTATAATGGCATGGAAATGTTGTGAATCTCTTTTCATGGCATTAAATCATTCTATGGCATAATGCTTAGTTGGTGAAAAAAATTCCACTGTTTAGATATATTGAAATTTAACTAGTCCCTTATTGTTGTAAACTTCAGTGATTTCAAAAGTCCAATATTAAGAACACTGTAATTAATATTCACATAACAAAATAATTCTTTCTTAAAATACCATTAACTATCTTAGAGGTTTTTCTCTTCTAGATGTATTTTTAAATGTTTTGTCAAATTTCAAGCCAAAATATTACTAAGAGTTGGAATGGAATTAATTTAAGGTTAATTATATAGTTGAACTGAATTGGGACCTTTATAACAGTAAATTTATCCCTTTGAAAGTATGGCGTATTTCTCCATTTATTTGTTTCCTTATATACTTAACATTAAAGATTAGTGAGTTTTCTTTTACATATATATACCCTGGATAGTTCTTTCCCATATGTCCTTCCAGACATTTTATATATTTTATATATTTGTTGTTATTGCAATGGTCTAATTTTCTACAAAATATATCAAAATTAGTAATTAGTGCTATATTTTTATACATTTGGATTCTAAAACTGCACATTACTAAATATTTTTATTAATAAAAATTATTTTTCATGTAGTTATTAATCATTTTCTCTACAAATAGTGATAAGATTTGACTCCTTTTTCAGTCTGTGGATTATTAAATTATTGTTAAATAATAATGGTGGCTGATATCCATGGTATTTTCCAAACATTAACAGAAATACTTGTTGTTATTGATGAAGTTTATTATTGTTTGCTTACCATTAGTATAATTTTTTTGAGACAGGTTATATTATATTAAGGAATTAACCTTCTATTGCTATTTTAATAATAACTTTAAAATAAAAAAAGGATTTCTTTCAAAAATATCTTTTCCTGAATCTGTAAAATAATCATATATTTTCTGCTTCTTATATTGAAAGGATGAATTATAATGGATTTCCTAAGATTACATTCTTGAAATCGTGGAATAAGCCATAAATTGCCATGTGTATTACTTCCATATTTTATTATCTGGTTAAATTTGTTAGTGTCTATTTAGAATTCTTGCATTCACATTCATAATGAAATTACTCTACAGTTCTCTTTTATGTGTAATTTGCTAATTCATATACAGTATAGAAATTATGTGTTCCCTGGAATATTTAAAAATTTTAAAATTTATTCAAAATTGTCTCTGAATATAGTCCAATTTTTTAAGTAATCTTCAATAAAATTTTCCAATTCTGTCATTATTTTTAGGCCCTTCAAATTTGTGTTTCTTTCTTCAGTTTTGGTAATTTATGTCTTTTGTAAATTGCCTATTTTATCCAGCTATCAAACACATTAGTTTGTTTTTTGATTCTGTGCTACTGATATTATTCCCTTCAATTGTTTTATTTATGCTTTCTTTCTTTTTTCTTCATTGATTATAATGAGATCTTATTTTACTTGACATAACAACAGCTTTTGATTTATTAAGAATAATGATGTATATCTTTCCTAATTAATTTCTGCTGCTTTATTTTTAATTTTCCTCATTATGGGCTGGTTATGCTTTATTCAGTGTTAATGGAATTAAATATTTAAATCATTTATTGCATTTGCCTTACCTAATAATAAAAATTAAGCCAATGGACTTCATATGAGTACAGCTTAATTTTATTGATGTGTTCATTAACATCCAAATTATTTTAAGTAAAGTCTGACTTACTCTTTGACCCAAGTTATAATTAAGATAATTTTTAATACGAAAGATCTGGTAAAGCACACACATTTGCATTATCACACTTATGTTTATGTTGCTCCATTGCATTATTATATTTCTAATTTTATTATAATTCAATGCACTCTTTTTTTTCAAATTTATTTATTTTTATTTGGTGTCATCTGTTGAGAGTTTTTAAAATTTTCCATGGGCATGTGAAAAATAATAAGTTCTGTCTTTATGTGCAGTAATAAATAGTAAACTATTTTATTTGTAGTATATATAATATATGGCATATATGTATGCAATATATATGTATTAAATTAACCAAAATAATTAGTTCATTCAGATCTTCTGCAAATATTCTTGTGCATACATGATTTGCTAAGGACAAAGACAAAATTTTTAAAATTATTTTACTCCTATTTTTAATATCTCACTCCTATTTTAAAAATTTTTACTTATATTAATAAAGGTATCTGCTTTTTTAGAGTTCAAATTTTTATGACTGGCATCTAAATTTTTCTCATACATTTCCCCTTATCAATTCAAACACATTTTTATCATACTGATTTATTTTACTTTGGTATGCACAATTACAGTGAATTCAGTTTTCAAATTTACATTTGCTTAGTATATCTTTGACCCTTTTTCATTGTTAATCCTTCCAAACCACCTTATATTTTTGTTTTGTCTCTTTTCTTTTTTTTTTTTTTTTTAATCATCATTTTATTGAGATATATTCACATACCACGCAGTCATACAAAACAAATTGTACTTTCGATTGTTTACAGTACCATTACATAGTTGTACATTCATCACCTAAATCAATCCCTGACACCTTCATTAGCACACACACAAAAATAACAAGAATAATAATTAGAGTGAAAAAGAGCAATTGAAGTAAAAAAGAACACTAGGTACCTTTGTCTGTTTGTTTGCTTCCCCTACTTTTCTACACATCCATCCATAAACTAGACAAAGTGGAGTTTGGTCCTTATGGCATTCCCAATCCCACTGTCACCCCTCATAAGCTACATTTTTATACAACTGTCTTCGAGATTCATGGGTTCTGGGTTGTAGTTTAATAGTTTCAGGTATCCACCACCAGCTACCCCAATTCTTTAGAACCTAAAAAAGGTTGTCTAAAGTGTGCGTAAGAGTGCCCACCAGAGTGATCTCTCGGCTCGTTTTGGAATCTCTCTGCCACTGAAGCTTATTTCATTTCCTTTCACATCCCCCTTTTGGTCAAGAAGATGTTCTCCATCCCACGATGCCGGGTCTACATTCCTCCCCAGGAGTCATATTCCACGTTGCCAGGGAGATTCACTTCCCTGGGTGTCTGATCCCACGTAGGGGGGAGGGCAGTGATTTCACCTTTCAAGTTGGCTTAGCCAGAGAGAGAGGGCCACATCTGAGCAACAAAGAGGCATTCAGGAGGAGACTCTTAGGCACAAATACAGGGAGGCCTAGCCTCTCCTTTGCAGCAACCGTCTTCCCAAGGGTAAAACTTATGGTAGAGGGCTCAACCCATCAAACCACCAGTCCCCTATGTCTGTGGTCATGTTAGCAACCATGGAGGTGGGGTAGGCGAATATCCCTGCATTCTCCACAGGCTCCTCAAGGGGGCACTACATCTTTTTTTTTTTTTTTTTTTTAACTTTCCCTTCTTTTTTCAAATCAACTGTATGAAAAAAAAGTTAAAAAGAAAACAAACATACAATAAAAGAACATTTCAAAGAGACCATAGCAAGGGAGTAAGAAAAAGACAACTAACCTAAGATAACTGCTTAACTTCCAACATGTTCCTACTTTACCCCAAGAAAGTTACATAATATAGCAACATTTCAGTGAACTTGTTCCTACTACATCCATCAGAAATTAACAGACCGTAGTCATTTCTGGGCATCCCCAGAACGTTAAATAGCTTATCTGTTCTTCTTGGATTATTGTTCCCCCTTCCTTAATTGCTCTCTACTGCTAGTTCCCCTACATTCTACATTATAAACCATTTGTTTTACATTTTTCAAAGTTCACATTAGTGGTAGCATATAATATTTCTCTTTTTGTGCCTGACTTATTTCACTCAGCATTATGTCTTCAAGGTTCATCCATTTTGTCATATGTTTCACCAGATCGTTCCTTCTTACTGCCGCGTAGTATTCCATCGTGTGTATATACCACATTTTATTTATCCACTCATCTGTTGAAGGACATTTGGGTTGTTTCCATCTCTTGGCAATTGTGAATAATGCTGCTATGAACATTGGCGTGCAGATATCTGTTCGTGTCACTGCTTTCCGATCTTCCGGGTATATACCGAGAAGTGCAATCACTGGATCGAATGGTAGCTCTATATCTAGTTTTCTAAGGAACTGCCAGACTGACTTCCAGAGTGGCTGAACCATTATACAGTCCCACCAACAATGAATAAGAGTTCCAATTTCTCCACATCCCCTCCAGCATTTGTAGTTTCCTGTTTGTTTAATGGCAGCCATTCTAACCGGTGTTAGATGGTATCTCATTGTGGTCTTAATTTGCATCTCTCTAATAGCTAGTGAAGCTGAACAGTTTTTCATGTGTTTCTTGGCCATTTGTATTTCCTCTTCAGAGAACTGTCTTTTCATATCTTTTGCCCATTTTATAATTGGGCTGTCTGTACTATTGTCATTGAGTTGTAGGATTTCTTTGTATATGCAAGATATCAGTCTTTTGTCAGATACATGGTTTCCAAAAATTTTTTCCCATTGAGTTGGCTGCCTCTTTACCTTTTTGAGAAATTCCTTTGAGGTGCAGAAACTTCTAAGCTTGAGGAGTTCCCATTTATCTATTTTCTCTTTTGTTGCTTGTGCTTTGGGTGTAAAGTCTAGGAAGTGGCCTCCTAATACAAGGTCTTGAAGATGTTTTCCTACATTATCTTCTAGGAGTTTTATGGTACTTTCTTTTATATTGAGATCTTTGGTCCATTTTGAGTTAATTTTTGTGTAGGGGGTGAGGTAGGGGTCCTCTTTCATTCTTTTGGATATGGATATCCAACTCTCCCAGCCCCATTTATTGAAAACACCATTATGGCTCAGTTCGGTGGCTTTGGGGGCCTTATCAAAGATCAGTTGGCCATAGATCTGAGGGTCTATCTCTGAATTCTCAATTCGATTCCATTGATCTATATGTCTATCTTTGTGCCAGTACCATGCTGTTTTGGCAACTGTGGCTTTATAATAAGCTTCAAAGTCAGGGAGTGTAAGTCCTCCCACTTCGTTTTTCTTTTTTAGAGTGTCTTTAGCAATTCGAGGCATCTTCCCTTTCCAAATAAATTTGATAACTAGCTTTTCCAAGTCTGCAAAGTAGGTTGTTGGAATTTTGATTGGGATTGCATTGAATCTGTAGATGAGTTTGGGTAGAATTGACATCTTAATGACATTTAGCCTTCCTATCCATGAACATGGAATATTTTTCCATCTTTTAAGGTCCCCTTCTATTTCTTTTAGTAGAGTTATGTAGTTTTCTTTGTATAGGTCTTTTACATCTTTGGTTAAGTTTATTCCTAGGTACTTGATTTTTTTAGTTGCTATTGAAAATGGTATCTTTTTCTTGAGTGTCTCTTCAGTTTGTTCATTTCTAGCATATAGAAACATTACTGACTTATGTGCATTAATCTTGTATCCCGCTACTTTGCTAAATTTGTTTATTAGCTCTAGTAGGTGTATCGTTGATTTCTCAGGGTTTTCTAGATATAAGATCATATCATCTGCAAACAATGACAGTTTTACTTCTTCTTTTCCAATTTGGATGCCTTTTATTTCTTTGTCTTGCCGGATTGCCCTGGCTAGCACTTCCAGCACAATGTTGAATAACAGTGGTGACAGCGGGCATCCTTGTCTTGTTCCTGATCTTAGAGGGAAGGCTTTCAGTCTCTCACCATTGAGTACTATGCTGGCTGTGGGTTTTTCATATATGCTCTTTATCATGTTGAGGAAGTTTCCTTCAATTCCTACCTTTTGAAGTGTTTTTATCAAAAAGGGATGTTGGATTTTGTCAAATGCTTTTTCAGCATCTATTGAGATGATCAATTGATTTTTCCCTTTCGAGTTTTTAATGTGTTGTAATACATTGATTGTTTTTCTTATGTTGAACCATCCTCGCATGCCTGGAATGAACCCGACTTGGTCATGGTGTATGATTTTTTTAATGTGTCTTTGGATTCGATTTGCAAGTATTTTGTTGAGGATTTTTGCATCTATATTCATTAGGGAGATTGGCCGGTAGTTTTCCTTTTTTGTAGCATCTTTGCCTGGTTTTGGTATTAGATTGATGTTAGCTTCATAAAATGAGTTAGGTAGTGTTCCATTTTTTTCAATGTTTTGAAAGAGTTTGAGTAAGATTGGTGTCAGTTCTTTCTGGAAAGTTTGGTAGAATTCCCCTGTGAAGCCATCTGGCCCTGGGCATTTATTTGTGGGAAGATTTTTGATGACTGATTGGATCTCTTTGCTTGTGATGGGTTGGTTGAGGTCTTCTATTTCTTCTCTGGTCAGTCTAGGTTGTTCATATGTTTCCAGGAAATTGTCCATTTCTTCTACATTATCCAGTTTGTTGCCATACAGTTGTTCATAATATCCTCTTATAATTTTTTTAATTTCTTCAGGATCTGCAGTTATGTCACCTTTTTCATTCATTATTTTGTTTATATGGGTCTTCTCTCTTTTTGATTTTGTCAGTCTAGCTAGGGGCTTGTCAATCTTGTTGATCTTCTCAAAGAACCAACTTTTGGTGATATTTATCCTTTCTATTGTTTTTTGTTCTCTATGTCATTTATTTCTGCTTTAATCCTTGTTATTTCTTTTCTTGTACTTGGTTTAGGATTGGTTTGCTGTTCATTTTCTAGCTTCTTCAGTTGATCCATTAGTTCTTTGATTTTGGCTCTTTCTTCCTTTTTAATATATGCGTTTAGTGCTATAAATTTCCCCCTTAGCACTGCTTTTGCTGCATCCCATAGGTTTTGGTATGTTGTGTTCTCATTTCATTCGTCTCTATATATTTAGCAATTTCTCTTGCTATTTCTTCTTTAACCCACTGATTGTTTAGGAGTGTGTTGTTTAACCTCCAGGTATTTGTGAATTTTCTAAGTCTCTGATGGTTATTGACTTCTAATTGTATTCCATTGTGGTCAGAGAATGTGCTTTGAATAATTTCAATCTTTTTAAATTTATTGAGGCTTGTTTTATGTCCCAGCATATGATCTATTCTGGAGAAAGTTCCATGAGCACTAGAAAAGTATGTGTATCCTGGTGATTTGGGATGTAATGTCCTGTAGATGTCTGTTAAATCTAATTCATTTATCAGATTGTTTAGGTTTTCAATTTCCTTATTGGTCTTCTGTCTGGTTGATCTATCTATAGGAGAGAGTGATGTGTTGAAGTCTCCCACAATTATTGTGGAAACATCAATTGCTTCCTTTAGTTTTGCCAATGTTTCTCTCATGTATTTTGTGGCACCTTGATTGGGTGCATAGACATTTACGATTGTTATTTCTTCTTGCTGAATTGCCCCTTTTATTAGTATGTAGTGGCCTTCTTTGTCTCTCAAAACATCCCTGCATTTGAAGTCTATTTTATCTGAGATTAATATTGCTACACCTGCTTTCTTTTGGCTGTAGCTTGCATGAAATATTTTTTTCCATCCTTTCACTTTCAGTTTCTTTGTGTCCCTGTGTCTAAGATGAGTCTCTTGTATGCAACATATTGATGGTTCATTTTTTTTGATCCATTCTGCGAATCTATATCTTTTAATTGGGGAGTTTAATCCATTTACATTCAACGTTAAAACCGTGAAGGCATTTCTTGAATCGGCCATCTTATCCTTTGGATTATGTTTGCCATATTTTTCCCTCTCTCTATTAATATCCTTTATTGTACCCATGCCGAATCTCTTTAGTACTGAACCTTTCTCCAAGTCTCTCTGTCCTGTCTTTGTTTCTCTGTCTGTAGGGCTCCCTTTAGTATCTCCAGTAGGGCAGGTCTCTTGTTAGCAAATTCTCTCAGCATTTGTTTGTCTGTGAAAAATTTAAGCTCTCCCTCAAATTTGAAGGAGAGCTTTGCTGGATAAAGTATTCTTGGCTGGAAATTCCTCTCACTTAGAATTTTAAATATATCGTGCCACTGCCTTCTCGCCTCCATGGTGGCTGCTGAGTAGTCACTACTTAGTCTTATGCTGTTTCCTTTGTATGTGGTGAATTGCTTTTCTCTTGTTGCTTTCAGAACTTGCTCCTTCTCTTCTATGTTTGACAGTGTGATCAGTATATGTCTCGGAGTGGGTTTTTTTGGATTTATTCTATTTGGAGTTCGCTGAGCATTTATGATTTGTGTATTTATGTTGTTTAGAAGATTTGGGAAGTTTTCCCCAACAATTTCTTTGAATACTCTTCCTAGACCTTTACCCTTTTCTTCCCCTTCTGGGACACCAATGAGTCTTATATTCGGACGTTTCATATTATCTATCATATCCCTGAGGTCCATTTCGAGTTTTTCAATTTTTTTCCCCATTCTTTCTTTTATGCTTTCATTTTCCATTCTGTCATCTTCCAGGTCACTGATTCGTTGTTCAACTTCCTCTAGTCTTGTACTATGAGTGTCCAGAATCTTTTTAATTTGGTCAACAGTTTCTTTAATTTCCATAAGATCATCCATTTTTTTATTTAGTCTTGCAATGTCTTCTTTATGCTCTTCTAGGGTCTTCTTGATTTCCTTCATATCCCGTACTATGGTCTCATTGTTCATCTTTAGTTCTTTGAGTAGCTGCTCTAGGTGTGTCTCTTCTGGTCTTTTGATTTGGGTGCTTGGGCTTGGGTTATCCATATCATCTGGTTTTTTCATATGCTTTATAATTTTCTGTTGTTTTTGGCCTCGTGGCATTTGCTGAACTTGATAGGGTTCTTTTAGGGTTTGTAGACCAGTTGAAGTCCTTATCTCTAATTTATCAGATCTACAGCTTCGTGGAGTACACTTTCTCTAACTAACCAGCAGGTGGCGTCCACGAGCCACCTGTTCTCCACAAGCCAGATCTCCCCTGCTTAGCCTTTTTGGTGAGTGGGGGAGTGAGTCTTGTGGGGCCCAATTGGTGTACCAAGCTTGCGTGTGTAGTTGGTGTTGCCTGCCCTGTATGTGGGGCGTGTTTCTGGGCAGTCGGGGAGGGGGGGTGGCCCTAACAATCAAATCTCCCTGATGATCCTAGAGTTTTAAAGCTACTGCAATAGTCTAATCCTTCAGTTCAGTCCTGCCACAGTTTGTCTCTGCTACTGACCCACAAGTCTTTGGTATTGGGGTATGGCTCCTGAGACTTGCAAGTGGGCCCCTCTTCCAGGCTGTGCACCCCGGGTCCTCTGTTGAGGGATGACTGTGCTATGTCACAGGTGAGTGCCGTCCCCCCAGGGCAGTTCTGGGCTGCTGGGCTGTGTTGGGAGGCTCCCAGTCTGCTCAAATGATGGCTGAATGGGGCTCTGTTAATTCACACTGCTCCCCCTTCCCAGCTCTGGGACATTCAGCTGAGGTTGCAGGGAAGGCTAATGTCCACGCCCAGTTTTGTAGTGTGTGCCTGTTATTTGAAGCACTTCCATCACACTGGGTTGTCTGGGGCAGCTCTGGGCTATGGGGCTGGCGATGGGCAGGAGTGTTTCCTGTCCACCAGGATGGTGGCTGTGAGCGGACACCCCCCTTTTCTTGGGAAGTTGTGTTGTTTAGTGAATTTTCTCAGCCACTGGATTATTGCCTTTTGTCTCAGAGCTCTCTTAGTTCTGCTCTTGACTTGACGTGCCCAAATTGCAATTCTTTGAAGCTTTCTGTATTGAGCTTCTTAGAGTAATTGTTTTAGAAAAAGCAAAAAGGATTTAAAAAAAAAAAAAAAAAAAAACGGCCCTCCTCAGAGATCTAATGGGTTATTGAAATGCTAATAGACAAAGCAACCAGGGCCATTAAGGAAAGGTGCACAGGGCAGAGAGATCAGCCTTGCTTTGGGATTTGCATATGCGCCTCAAGGCCTGATCTCCGCCCTTCCCCTTTCTGTGTTCACCAGAACTCCAAAAATCCTCTGCTTTTATTTTGGAGTTTTTCGTGTTGTTTTTTTTCTATGCCTGTCTCCTCTCTGCTGGGCTGGCTGCTCTCAGAGTCTCTGGTGTCTGGTCTCAGTCTATCTATGGTTGGAGTTTGAATCAGTAGAATGAGTTTCCGATAAGAGCAGCCACTGCAATTCTCCCTTCTCCTTCCTGGAGCTGACAGCCCCTCCTCCCCCGGGACTGAGCCTGGCAGGGAGGGGCGCGGGTCCCCTGGCCGCAAAAACTTACAGATTTCGCTGATCTCAGCAGTTCCACGTTTTCATGAGTGTTGTATGAAGTATGCCCAAAGACAGATTGCTCTGTGGTGTCCAGTCCACGCAGTTCCTGGCTTTTTACCTACTTTCCTGGAGGAGTAACTAACTCTTGTCTCTTTTCTTGCACTACATTTTTAAAATTTGTCATTGAAGAGGGTATGAAATTTTCTCAAGGTCACTTAGCTTTACAGTAAGTATTGAAAAGAAAATTCCTCAGGGCTAAGATTTTAACCACTATAATCATCACTGGCCCTCAAAGCGAATATATCCCATTTTACTCTGTCATCTCAACTTAGTTTTTTAGTCAGGGTCTGGTGTAGTAGAAGTCTACCGCCTATGTTTTCAGAAGTCATTTCAAGTTTTTAAAAGTACCATTCTCTCTGGATTCTGATCATGCTACAGCTTAACAATCTCAGTTCCACTCATGCCAAATAGTGGCATTTTGCCAAAATATGCTATACTCTTTCCTGCTCCCTAGAGTTTTTTCATGCAAGTCCTTCTGTTTGCATTAAACTTTATATCTTCTTTCGGATGGAAAATTTTGCTATGTTAAGTTGTAGACTTAGCTTATAAATGACCTCTTCCTCCATCTCCACAGACGATTAGATGACCTCCCCACTTTCCATACACCTCATTCAACTCCACTATGAAATAGATGTAGCAGTACATCCTATTTATAGGCCAATGTTAATATTAAATGAGATGGAATATGTTGATCACTTAGCGCAGTTATATTCCTAGAACAGGATATATTGGACATATATTCTCTCAAATAATATATTCCCTAATATTTTTTCAAACATATCAACACATACAGACTGCAATTAAATATGTTATTATTGATATGATATGAATACTCTGGTTTTTACTAATATGGGAAGACAGGAGAAGACTGGCAGTGATTTAAGCATTAGCTTCTTGAAAGAAAAAGTAACCAAAGGATGGTACTTGGGTTAAGGGCTTATATTTGTAAAACAGATAAAATAGCATGAGATGTCACAAACTTCTTGTGAATTTAGTTCTTCCACAACTGTAAAGTCAGACACTTTTGCAAATGAAATACAAACAAAACTTTAAAGTAAGTACGATGCATATTAACACAAATGTTACATTGAAATTTCTGTCATTTTCCTTAAACTAAATATGTATACACAACATAACCATGGTATTATTCCTACCACTATTCTATACTCGAATGATATTAAAACTGTTTTTTCATTTACACATCATGACGGTTTTTTCTTTCAGTTATCATCAGTTATACATTAACTTTGCTTCAGTTCCTTTCTCTTTAGCCATGGCTATTGGAGTAAAATTAACTAGTGCCAATTTTAATTCCAATTCCTAAGTTTTTATTTTAGTGTTCAATACTGGTACATACTGCTAATAAAACAGCATCTAATTAATCCAGAATGTTCTTATATTATCATATGTATATAATCATAAAAAAGAACAAAATGAAAAAAATCTAGAAAATTTACACACTCACAGGAAACCCCCAGTTACACAGACTACAATTTAAGAAATAGACAGATTAGAGTCCTCTGAAGAAAAGATTCTTGGAGTGACAAAATAAATAAGCAGGAAGAAAAATACATTCTCTAAAAAAGGAAATTTGCCCCCAAATGACAAAATTCTTTGATTACAAAATCATTTTGGTAATAAAGAAAAAGCTATTTCATTAATTTCTTTTCTTCATGTACTTTGTCCTTTGCCAAACAGCTGACAAATTAAAAACCTCATATCCAACAAACCAATGCACAACATTAATTCACCTCATGAAACTTTCACGACATATATTGGATTTCTAAAAAAGAAATTTTCCTCCAATAACTGTATAGGGACATTTTTATTTCAGGAAACATTACAATATGGAATTGACAATTTTATTTCATAGAGTACAGAAAAACGTAAATTTCTAGTTTCACAGTCAAATTTCTATGTTCTAGACTGAAGCCTTCCTCCTTTCCTCTTTGCCCTGTCTTCCATTGGGACACACCAATTTACTTTATCACCACCCTCAACACTATTTTCTAAACTAATTTGAACTCTGTGCAATTTATCCAACCTCTCAGCACTAAATTCACCCTCTCTGGCTGCTCTTTGAAAATGATCTGGATCTTTTAGTGCTCCTTCGCCAGTTGGCACTGAAGTTTTGCCACTAGTAGGTCTGGAAAGATATTCACAGAGCAAAGGGTAGTACTTCATGGTTTCAGTGCACTCACTTGCAGGCTCCTACTGTGCTCTCAGCTCTCCATTACCAGGCTCCTGTGGTGTGCAGCAGCCAGAAGCCCCCTGTAGCTGCTACCTTCCCCCAACATAGCATACCATGTCATATCATCATATCATATATCATATCAATCTCCTATCATAGTTTATATTATATCTGCTATTGCTGTATTTTTTTTAAAGTTCTTGTTAAGTCTTTTTAGCCAATCTCTTATTACTCCAATCTTTTGCTAGAGTTCAATGATTCTTCAGAGTGAACTTTCCCTGTTCAAATTACTGTGTGGTTTCTCTGTCTTGGCTGGATCCAGACTGATACAATGTCCTTGCAAACACAATTTACCATACCCTTTAAATCACATAATGCTTGCAAGAGTGAGGTGAAAATATTTTCAAAATTTCTGAAATATTTGTCATAACCATACTGAGACAATCAGACATAAGTGAAAATTTTCACCATGTACCACATCTTTATTATCTAAATAAGCCCACATGTTTTCCTTCTGCTCATATGTATCTTTATCACAATTTCTGTTTCATTGCAAATATGTCCACTTTTTAGTTTAAAAAAGAAATAGCTCACATTTTGTAATTCTGTCCCCTCAAAGTATTAGGGACATTATCAAATGCCATGGTGAAACCAAGACTATTTACATCTATACCATTGCTCTGAAGAAAGCAGGTTTTAGTAACACTGCTGCCCTTTCACTCATGATCAATAATTTAATAAGTTCTTATTATTGCCCTGAGTATTCTGGATTAAAAATATGGATAAAATGTGAATAATTCATAGAGTTCTCATTCTTGCTAATATGCAAATAAAATATTATGGTACAAATAGGAACAGTGCTGTAATTAAAGTTTGAGCAACCTTTTATGAGGAGGGCAGAGATTTGTTCATAATGGTATAGTTTGGTGAGCCCAAGATCACAGCTGAAGTGGCATATGAATTAACTCTTAAACTGTAATTAATAACTCATCAGACTTGGAAAGGGAAAGGAAACTCTAGGCATAAGAAACATTAGCAAGTACACAAAAAGATTTTGGTAAATTCTAATAGTAGTGGAGAAATAAGTATTTATAGAGTGATCCCCTAACAGGCAGAATGGAAGAAAAAGTCATTGAAAATAAAACTGCAAAAAATGTATTATATATATATATATATATATATATATATATATATATATATATATATGTGGCTATATGGATATAGGTCTTATCTTCTATCGGTATTATCAGTATTACGGTAGAAGAAGCTTCATCAAGCTTTACTTACATCATATTATGTTTAACAATGCAGTCTTAGCTAAATAAGCACACTCAAAGCTGTCAGGGAAAATACAGAACAGGTATCAAGAAATTTATGGTACTGACAAAGTGCTCCTCCAACTTGTCCAGGAGGTTAATTTTCTAGGCTCTTGTATTCTTTTAGAGAGAATAGCTCTCTAAGCTTCCACTCTTTCAGAGCTTCCAGTTTTTGTTTTGTTGTTTTAGTTGACGAAATTAAAATAACCCACCTCCACGTTACATGGGGTGTTGGTGGCATTGGGGGTTGTTTTAGTTTCTTAGGCTGCTCAAAGCAAATACCATTTATTCCCTCACAGTTTTGAGGCTGGGAAAATGTCCAAATCAAGGTATCATCAACGATGCTTTCTTCCTGAAGACTGGCTGCCTGCGAGCCTTGCCTCCTCTGTCACATGGCAAGGCACATAGTGGAGTCTCCCAGTCTCTCCCTTCTCTTCTGGGCTTCACTGATTTCCATTTCATTGCTTCTGTGGCTTTCATTCTCTTTTTCCAAATTTTATTTTCTTATAAAGGACTCCAATAATAGGATTAAGACCCATCCTGATTGAGGTAGGTCACACCTGACTGTGGTAGCTTCATCAAAACGTCCTACTTACAATGGGTTCACACCCACAGGAATGGATTAACCTTAAGAACATGTTTTTCTGGGGCACATGCAGCTTCAAACCACCACAGGGGTACAGTTGTTAAAAATAAAATACAGTACCTATCCTCATAGATCTTAAAATCTAGAATGGAGCCTTTTAACAAACCATTACAGATAGATGCATGCTACAAGCAAACATTGAGTGCTAAAAAAGGGTACTAAGCCATTCCTCCTTAATCCCTTCACTTCTTGATGGATAATTTAGTTCAAAAGTCCTAAAGTCATTAAATAGGTATTGTCTTCCACTCCCATCCAAGATGAAATGATGGAAACCTGATTAATTCTCCAACCTGAAACAGCCCAAGAAAAGTGACTCTTGGAGACCAATATGGCTAGATTTTGCAGGAGAGAGTTCTGGAAAGGAGTGAGCTGCACAGAACTGTGGAGATCTGCAGAGGTCTCCTCTTGAGTATTCTGCAGAATACTGATAAATGCATGCATTTGAAAAGAAAGAAATAAAGCATTGCCAAGGATTAAAGGGAACAAAAAGCTACAACTATTCTAATTCCCACCAGCCAGAATTAAAAACCTCATAATTCAAGGGCCATTGATGGGAATAATCAGAAGAGCCTTGACGCAGTTGTGGGTTTAATTAACCTTAAACTAAGCATTAAACACTGGTCAAGTTCTGCCCTTACACGTCTTAAAAGAAAGACCTGAAGGGATGAAACTTTTTCCAAGGAACTTAACTACATTCCAGAACAAAGTTCAAGAATATTTATAGAAATATAAAAATATTCAGCACCCAACAAGCCAAAATTCACGATGCCTGGCATCCAATAAAACATAACCAGGTATGCAAAGAAGCAGGAAAATATAGCCCATGTCAAGGGGGAAAATAATTTGGTTGGTGTTCACACTGACAGGTGAGAAGGACAGCTTGATGCAGGAGGGTGTCAGAGCCCACTGCCATGTGAGGAGGGTGCCTTTGCAGGTTACTGGAACCTGAGCAAAGTGAGGAGGGGCATTTAGGGGAGCAGCAGTGGCTCTGAGCAGGTTGTTGCAGGCTGAGTGGGTGGATGAGGGTATCTGTGTGGGAGGGAGGTGGCAGCAGCCCATCACGGAGGGTCATAGTTCAGGTAGAATAAAAAGAGTATCCAGTGACTTAATGTAGGGTTTCTGTACCTGGGTGGGATGAGAAGGGTGACTGCATTGAGTGGTGGCAATAGTAGCACTGTACATGGTGTAAGAGCCCTAGCAAGGTAAAGAGTCTATTCATGTGGACGGATGACAGCAGCAGCCATCTGGAGCATGGTGCCTGGTCATGAGCACATTGAAGCGGGTTGAGGCTTAAAAAGTTAACCAAGGGGTGACCAAGTTGGTGAATGGAGATAGGTTACATATGGAGGGTGTGACACAATAAGTAAATATACTGAGCATAATGGGAACCAGATTTTTCATAGTCATAGAAGACAGTTACTATTATGGAAAAAGAGAAAACTCAAATGGACTAGAGATATGAAGTGAGCTCACAGTTTGCAATATAGATAGATATAGAAAATATCTTGCAATATAGATGTATGTATGCATATACATGTATTTCTGCCCCACCATGTCCTCCACCCCCACCCCCACCCCACCCCCGCCGCCACAAGGTCTCTGCACTGAAAAACACTGAGCACGGATAACCCAACAGCAGTGGGCATAACAACAAACTAGATCTTGGTTTCTAAACACCATTTTCCAAAAAGGAACTTGGGCTCCTCAGAATAAAGATGGTTTTCAGAGCTGGGGCAGGGAAAGTGCTTGATTAAACTGGATCATCTTGTGTCAGAAAGTAAGGAAATGCTCAAAGAATGATGGGGATATGTCAAAAGGACACTGAAGTCAGTTCAAAGGTGCTACCAATCAGCAAATCTGGAACAAGTTGAACAGTAAAATGAACTGTGACAGTGATGAAATATATCCTATTGAATAAAACAGGAATCCATGAGTCCACACCCAGGAATCCATGAGTCCATACCCATGAACAGATAAATGAATATATTAACAGGGCTCAGAGAAGGATTTAAAAAAAAATAACAAGAGAATGCCAGTGAACAAATTTAGAAGGAAAGCAGGAATTAGGAAAATCATCATTTGGCAGCCATCACATTAATAATTAATTTAACAAAGGAACATCAATTCACCAAATGCTAAAACTAGCAGATGAATGTTTTATGAAGAATGGGACATTTATATGTTCTCAAAGAACCTTTCCACAAAAATATTTATCAATTACATAGGGGAAAAGTGTAACTTTACAATGGAGAAATTGGCAGAGGCCAAGACAACACCTTCATTGAGCCATCTGATTTAACATAAATAAAATTTAACATAATAAAATTGCATACATCTAATAGGATGCAGTGAGAAGACAGTATCACTTCTGCGATATTCCTGCCAAAATTTCATGACCTGACTCTAGTGATGAGAAAACAGAAGATTAACACAAAATGAAGAATATTCCAAGGAATCTTGTAAACTTCAAAAATGTTAAGGTCATTAAAGTCTTGGAAAGAATTGTTTCACGAAACTGAAGACATGTGACAACTAAACATAATACATGATTCTGAACTGGATCTTTGTTTTATAAAGAATATTACTGGGACAACTGGTAAAATTTGAATTGAGTCTGAGGATTAGTGGTAATGCTGTATAAAAGTCAGTATCCCTATTTTGATGATTATATTCCCATCATGCAGGAGAATGTTCTTGTTGGCAGTAGTCACAAACTTACTTATTCAGGGTTGTTGATGCATCATGTCAGCAACTTAATCTCAAATGTTTCTCTCCCAAAATTGTTATACTATACTTTCAACATCTGTGTATGTTGGATATTATCTCATTTTTAATATTATCTTTATATTAAAAAAGAAAAGAAATAAAGAAAGCATATCAAAGGAAAATCCAAAATATCTGGGATCAGCAAAGGTTTTTGAAGAAGTATGATTTATCATGAGCTCTTAACTATGAGGAGGAATTTGCCCAGTGAAGGGGTGCAGCATATGTGAGGAGCCTGGGGAGAATCTGTCCCATGACTTGGTTAACAGTTATTTCAACAAACTGAGTAAATCATTTCATTTTAAGGATTCAGTAATAATGTGTAATTTCCTCCTAAATATTATTTAACTTTTTTCATGGTCAGAGAACCCTAAGTTTACTGTGTTGCCTATTACAAAAATGTCAGGACAAAGCAACACCCATACAACATTTCTTGATATTATGGATATTAACTACTCCTGAGAAGTATGTTTTGAATTTGAAGGAGGTGGACCACTTTATGGAGATAGAAAACACTGTAAAACATAAAAATAGAATATATGATGTTTCATCTACGATGAAGAGAAACATTGTTTATTAAAATACTTTCACAGAAATATTATTGTTGTTTTTCATTAACACTATGGAAATTTTTAAACAAATATGAAGTTAGAGAGAATAGTAAAATGATGAACTCTTCAGTTTCCATCACCCAGTTGCAAAGATTATCATCATATGGACAAATGTCTTTCATTTCAACCACCATTTGATTATTTTGAAGCCAACGGCGAACATTATTTCAATATGTACCTCAGAAGAAAAAGAACACTTTCTTGAAACGTAATCACAAAACCATACCCACCTAAATAAAATAAACAAAAATTCCTTAATAGCATCACTATGCAGACTGTTCAGCTTTTTCCATTGTCTCATGTTATTCTACAGTGTCAATTAATATCCAAACAAGGCCCACACATTGTATTTAATTAACATACCTCTTAAGTTTCTTTTAATTTATAAAATATCCCTTTCTGTTTTTCCCCCTTGTAATGTACCTGTTAAATATATAGTTCAATTGTTCTGCAACCTCTGCCACACTCTAGGTTCTGCTGATTGCATACTCATGATGTTTAGCAATTTTCTCTTGATACCTATAATTTCTTTTAATTGTGGTTGAATCTAGTGGATGTTAATTTATTTACTTATTTATTTGGAGAACATTCCATAGCTAGTGCTACTTCCTCTTGCATCATCTCAGAAGGCCCAAAAGGGACATAAGGACTTGTTTCTCCTTATATGATGCTAAGATGGATCAGTACATTTAGATGTCAAGTCTCCCGTCAGCTTTCTCGCTGAAGATTTTCTCAGCCATTGATGGTCACTATCTAAATGCATGATTTAATTAGGGATTATAAAATAGTGATATTCCAATTGAATCATTTTTCTTCATCTGCTAGCTGAAATTCTTCTATTAAGAACTTTCTGTTTTTAATAATTTTATTACTCTCAGGTACAGTTGTATAGAAAAGCAGAACAAATGTTTCACTCTTTCTCTTTATTTACTAATACTCAAAATAATAAATAAGTTCTTTAGCAATCCCCAAGACTAAACAATGATGGTTATTTTTAATATAAAAATTGTAATATAGATTTTAACATTTCTGTTTTTTAAACTATTGTAGTTATTTTATGTTAATGCTCTATTTGTTCCATCTTTTGGCCAGAGTGGACCCCTTCAAAGTTGGCTTCTGTATTTTTGATATGACTCCATGAGTCTTTGCTAGTCTGCTTTCTGATGTGACATGAAGTAGTCTCATGTTGAACATTTACTTATTCTAGCTCAGGAATAAGCCATTCCCTGCTTGTGTGTGTGTGTATGTGGAAAATGGTGTTTAGAGACCATGATTTAGCATCTGGGGTGCTTATGCTACTGAGTAGTTGCTTTTTGATTTTTACATTGTTTGACATTAAGAAATACTATTTTTCAAAGGGAAAATAGATAAGAAGATCATACGGATTTTCAATTCAAATTTAAGAGCATAGGGATCTGCATAAGGTCTTGATTTTATATTTGTTATTTTGTTTCTTTTGCTGAAATTCTTGCTTCCTAATAACATTAACAAATACTTTTTCAATAAACTATCTATCATGGAAAAGTGGTTTCAGAATCACAACACTGACGTTATTAGTGACAACATGATTACTGCAAACAGAATAAAATTTTCTTAAAGTGCTTTTGGTCCCTCTGTGTAAATCATGCACAGTCATCTATCTCTAAAGTTAAATCACCTCCCACAGGGAATCATTTTTATAAGTTTGGTGTGTTGCTTATTTATTTAAAAACACATACATTCCTCCTGATTTCTCTGATAAAAGTTTGTATACTACACATCCAATTTTCCCTTATTTATCTATGTATTTATTTATTTAGCTGATTTTTATGTCTTAGACTTCAACTCATAGTAGTCTACCTAGACATCAGATGTTCCATTTTACAATTTTACCACTCTGTGGTTGACCAGAGTTTATTCAAGAAGTACAATATTGATAGTCTTTGGGGAAAAATATTTATTTTCAAGAAATAAAATGGTTTCAAAAGAACTGTTTCAATTCAATGCATAGCACCTCCTTCTCCTCTCATATTTGACTCATTACTATCAGCTCATCTTATTAAAGCTAAGTTTTATTTTCTTGAAAATATTCCAGACCAACTACTTTTAGGTCTTCTTCCTCTAAACTCCTTCTTTACTTTCATGACAGTCTATGTATAAACTATAACATAAGACTTAACACATTGCATTGTCCTAACTGCTTTGTCTTGTCTGTTTCAGTCAATAGACCATGAGTATTTAGAGATTAGAGTCCTTATCTTCATTCCTGCACTTCTACCTGAGTTCTTGGTTATAATTGTCAAATCAATGAATTAAAAATAAAGATAACAAATCCACTTAAAATGCTTTTTAAATATCTCCTACCCCAACACTCAACTGAAAAGTAGTAATATGATTGAAACTAACATTTGAAAAGCTCCTGATACTATACACCAGAGGAAACTGTTGCTACACTTCCAAAGGACTCTTCAGTAAAGATGCTGAGGCATATTTGTAAATATTCTCAATATTATCTTCAATTCTATCCATGTGGAACAGAAAACTTTTTATTAATTAAGACAGAACTAAACATGAAACATTAACACAATAACCTCTGCCTGTCTAACCCAAGCTTTATCCTATTGCTGATATCAGCGAATGAATGGCAGATCCCTGCCAGCCATGAATTTTTTGTTTTTTAAAGAAAGTTTGCATGTAAGACTTCTAGGATATGTCATTGTTTGGATTTAAATCTCTTAGCTTTGAAGTCATCACAATACTTTTCTCAACTTGTGTTACTCATGTTCAAACCTTTCTCTATTATCTACATGGCCCATGGCACAAACCTGCAATGTTTACCACTTATAGATTCTTTCCCCACTGAAGAGTATTTTTTGAAGCTTTAAAAAATGTTTTAGGAGGGTTTCATGATCCTTTGTGCCTCATGGGGATGTTTTAAATCAACTGCTTCAGCACTCTAAAGTAAAACATACATACATATATACACACTCATATATATCAAATATATTTTATAAATTTTATATATATTTTATAAATTTTATATATATATAAAATTTACAGATAATCTGAGTTCTCAATCTCATGCTCACCAAAACCTACATAAGGTGTAGGATCTCCTATCTAGTTCTTGGTAAAATACTTCCTCACTTTTGCTTAAACCTATTTGCTGCATAAGAATCAATTGTAAGATAAGTTTTTTTTTCCTGAATAAATCTCCACAACTAAAAGAGTTATTCATGTTACCTGCTCATTAAGTAAGATTACTCTTATTTCAAATGCTTATTATATGTAACACAAATATTTATAAATATTTTGTAAATCAATACAATACACATTAAATGTGCTCTGGGTACCAATGCTTAGCACGCATTTTTCAGTTTTTAAATATCTGTGTTTCTTGTGCCCTTAGCTACTCCCTGTCCCCTCCTCATTACCCACTAACTCCCCTTGCCTAATAAATACATTTTTTAAAAGAACTAAATTTACAGAAATACAGAAAGATATAATATGTCTATCACAAAGATATAATGAGGTCAGGAACTATAACAGAGGATCTATATTGCATACATCAAATAAATGTTCTGTTGGATTTAATGGGACTGTTTGTAGAACTGTCATCAAATAATACTTAATAAAATAATTACAATATTTACTGTTAGAAAAACAATATAATTCCTGTCACTGGAAATAATAACATTATTAAATTTCTTGAATATTAAAAAACTTTAATATTAAAATATAGAGCCTTTGTCCATGAAAAGTTGTGAAATCTCCAAATATGTAAAAATCCCAGAAGATATCATATTACACTGAACAATTTCACTAAATTAGCAGTTTAACTTTTATAATTGGCCATAGCTATACAGATTATTAGGTATTTAAAACATATTAATGGGTGCACTTTCCATTTTAATTGTAGAGGGCAGGTAAGTTATACTTTGGGTATCAATTAATAGAAATATTTAATAGCTGCATTAGTGTTGGCACATTAATTACATCAATCTTTGATTATAAACATTGATCATGAAATGTAGACCATTTCAGAATAATTTTCTTTTAAATCACACTTTTAAAAATCTCTCTTGTTACGCTCTCCTTTTGTAGTTATTTTTCTCTCTCATATACAATTGAGATTGGTACTCTAACAACTTGAGAAACATGTTTATCTCCTTATGATTCTTTTCACTATATTTCTTATCATCAAAACTTTATAGGGGCATTACATAATAATTTATTAAGGAAATGAAATCTCATTGAATTAAAAATACATTCATAAATCATATTGCAAGGCAGAATTCTGGATAAAATAGAAAAGATTTGAAATCTTACACAGTGTTTTCATCTATGCATTTAATGATTTCATTATTCATTATTAATTGATTTCAATTAATATTCATAATGCATAAGAAAAATTAAATTAGTTTTGTTCAGATTTATTGCAAGTTTATACTTATGTTTTTGTTGACATATGATATGAAATCTAACAATGATATCATGATCACTACAGTATAAAAGTGTTTTTTAGAAGGTAGAGAAAATATGAACTGATGACCATTTCATACCTGTGAAAGTGTGAATATAAAAAAACAAAATAAAATATTGAAGAATATTGACAAAATTAAATTATGTTTTTTTATATAAGTTGGGGATGGAAGATTAGGGAAATAAAGAAAAAGAAAACATCACTTTTTGCCCGATTATCTTTCCTTTTCCCTACCCTCTCCCTAGGGATAACTAACCTATAATCCCAAAGGTGTAAAAGCAGTACTAGTACACATTTTAGATATTTATCTTGTTATTGCCTGTTATCCCTCACTAGAAGGTAAATTCCATGAGGCCGTGAATTTTTCTAGTTTGTTCATTGCTGTGTTCCCCGTTACCAGAACTTCGTTGAGCATATAATAGATATCAAAATCTTTTTGAATAAATGAATTAGAGAATATAAATATATTTTAATGCAAAAAAAACTGTACTCTAATAAAAACTGAAATCTGCAAAAATAAACAGTCTTCTTATTTTATAAGTAATTCACATATAGAGAGAGGTGTGTTCCATATTCTCATGTTTATAGATAAACAACTTTAGACTTCAAAAGATATGGGAAATGGGATTTCTCTTACATTTGGATTCCCCCTAAAAATTTAATTTTTCACAAAAAAGAAAACTACCAGGTATGTGAAATGCGAATTAGCAGTAAACTCGGCCACAGTAAATGCCATCTATTATCCAATTCAGTTTGCAATGATTACTCTGTTTTTTTGGCTTCAAATAAAAAAGAGATAATAATATATTTTCTAGATTGGGTAAAGCTAGGATTCTTCTCCAAGTAGTTAAAATAGTGCATTTATTTTCAAATTAAAGGGACATGGAAAATAAAACTACAGAAAGGCCTAGAAACCTCCAGATGAGAAAGTATTACAGTAAGTACAATAAAATGAAATGTTTAGCAAGTTATCTTCTGACTTGGGTTTCATCTTTTGTTATCTAACTGGTGGCTGAATGTACTTGTAAGGAGAGACAAAGGATGCAAAGATTGGGAGGCTTCATCTAAGATCCTAGCTTTACTCCCTTACTCATCGGGTTCACTGACTTTATTATAAGAATAATATCTATTTATTTGAGTTGGACAGATTTCATGACATAACCTAGATAAATCATGCTTTGTTGCCACTGTTATTATTCCGTTTTGCAGAGGCGTTTCCTGGGCCAATAAACTTGTGAGAACTCTTCCTTGTTTTGTCTTCATGAACCACAGTACAAAGCTACAAATTCTCAAACAACTAGCACCAAAGTAAAATCAATCATTACCACTTCTTAGTCATCCCACATGCAGTGTGACATATTTGCTAGGAATATATTAAGGTCAATGAAGGAGGAAGTATTTTTACTTAATATCCAACTGAGAGCCCTAGGTTCTTCAGAGAGCTCATAACCAACCACTGATTGAGGAGAGGCTGGATTATGTGAAATATAGCAATTTAGATATATAGTCTTCACTTTTCTCCATCCCTTGTCCATCTTTGTATTCTGCCTTCCCTGCCTCCATTCTAAAAGGTGATAGATGATGGCATGCCTTGGATTACTATTTACTTTATTATAACCCATTAACATTTCATTATAATTAATAGGTTCTCCATTGCTTTCCTCTTTCAAGAAATGAGGTGTTGAGTCTATGCAATTAGTCTAGTTCAGAATTCTTGGCTAATACATGATCTTTCAATATACAATTGGACCATATTTCTATCTGGCTATTCTTTTAAATGATAGGTACTGATATGTTAGATCTTTTGGTTTCATACAGTTGCTATTTATTTCAGAACTATTATGGTTTAATCACAATTCACTACTCATATTCTTCTACTTACAAAGGGATAGAATATATACTGAAAATTATAAACAGATATGTATTTGCTTAATAGAACACTGAGTCATTTCAAGAAATATTTATTGCGTGTCTAAGACATAAGCCAGAAACTATTCTAGGTGCTTCTGGTACATCAATAAATAAAATAGACAAAAATGCCTGCCTGCATGGAAGCTGCATTCTAGTAAAAAAAAGATTCACAGGACAGCTGTGTATCTCTACAGAAAAATACGCATCTATCTTTAACTGACAGAAATTTACTTATAACAGAAAAGAGCACACCAATGTATGACAAAAGAATGATTTATAAAAGAAAAGTTTTCTTTGCATATTCATCTTAATACATGATATTATCCAAATATGGGCCATGATGGAAGAATTAGGCCCTAAAAAACTAGATAGGGCAGAGATTCCTAAAAAAGAAAAAAGAAAAAAAGTGAATAAACTTTGTGACACTGGTTTATTGAACTGTAGCCAAAGCCCTTGAAGAGGAAAACAGAAAAAAGATAAAAAGAAACAAGAAACATTAGGACAAAAGTGCAGAAGAGGGATCCTGAAGTGAAAATGGATACAAGAATTAAAAACATTCTAAGAACTGCATCAGATCAGAAGCATCTCTTCAACTTGTACTAAATTTCTGGGACAATTGCCTAATATACCATTACCTTTCAATTACTTTTAGGAGTCAATGGGTCCAAGGGTGGGCTCAATTAATAGAGACAGGTACAGAGGTACAGAACTTACCAGGACTTTCACTTCCATTACATGATAGCAGTTACATTAGATTCCACAAACCCAGGTCCAGAACTAAACGGCCCCTTAACACAGAAGGCAAAAAGGACACTTCAAAATCATTGAACAACTATTCAAAACTCCTTATTTTTCTGATTATAGTTAAGAAAAGTATTTTTCCATGTCATTCTCCTATATTCATCATTTATTTCATCTTCAATAAACAAGGGTGCTGAACAAATCCACTACTTAAATGTGGCTCATCCATCACTGGTACAGGGCACCACGAGATTAGAACTTCTAAAGACATACTCCTCCTAAGCTACCTGGAGTCCTTCATCTGCACCTGTTTCCAAATGCTTTCTTACTGTCAATACACCCTGATTTGGGAAAATACATATTTTTTTCTTGAAAATAAATTACAAAAAAGGAAAGTGCTAAGCCATAAAGCAAAGGAAACCAAAACCATAATGAAACCAGTCCCTTTTATTTCACCAAGTCCTACCATGAACCAGGAAAAACAGAACCACCATCACAGAACTGATCTATTTTACCACTAAAGAAAGTAGAATGTTACTGCTATACTGCAAAGAAATTATATTTCTTTTTTTTTCTTGAGAAACAATAGGAAAGTTTGCACATTACAAATCTGAAGCTAAAAAGTGAAAGAACATGGCTAACCTTTCTAAAACAATTGTCTCTCCTAAGGGTTTGGTTCTGCCTCTGTGATCATATAATTTTCATGTCGTTTTATGCATTCCCTATGGCTGAATCAACTACAATATCATTGCATATTAAAATTTCAACACAGAAATGCACATTTAAATTCTGTGCTTGATATAAAAGTCATGAAGAGACTGGAGGCAAATGGGAGAAACAACTGACTTTTAATAAAGAGATCAATATAGCTGAGCAGACATATTGCAGCTCCACTCTCAGAGGCTTCTCATATGCACACATGCAAAAAGAACAAACAAAAAAACCACAAAAACAATTTTTTCAGAATGCTTTTCAGGGGAGAGAAGAGCCCCTCATGAAGCTATTAAAAACATCATTATGTTTAGTATCCATTCTATTTTTTTAAATAGTTTTAATATAGGCCACATATTTTTAGCAACCATCCACTTAAACTCTTGAAAGTTGGATTTTTATCACTGGTTTGTGCATTTAAGCCAATTTTTAATAAAATCAATCATTTCATCACAAATTTAATCTGAAAATTATATTTGGGATAAATGGATATGTGCGAAAGTCAGTCTTTGAAGAGTATGTATCACACCTTGCACATATGCGCACATATGTGCACACATGAAAAATTCTTTTCTCAGAATTTATGCAAAAATTTTTATATAGCTATTTTGTTCAAAAATAAATACGGTTTCAAACAGGGACTCTGCCTCACTTTTTCAGCTACAAATCATTTTAGAAAATTGTTTGCATTGGGCACAAATATTTTAACTTCTAAAATATATCACACATGCATTAATGGAGGAAACATTTCCCTTCAGATCTTCTCTAAGTGCAATAGATTCAAATAAAACAAAAAGTGTAATAGATTTTATTTGTTTAGGCTTCTGAAAGTATAGCATGAGTTACTAGTACTCCATGTAGCATTTACACATTATTCCAAAATTACAATCTGAAGTCTCTTTATTCAAGTTCATTCTCTGTAAAGAGGGGTTCTTTCGTTGGGAGGGTAGCGTCCTAATGCTATAAATACATATAAAGCATCTTGAGCACCAAATAACATCTAATGAGGTAGGCAGACAGGGAGGACGAATATATTTAAATAAAGTAATTTCTCTCAGTTAATATTTAGATGATGTAAAAATGGCTTAAAATAGTTAAAAGTTGTATATCTTGATGCACTAAAATTAGTTCTTTTGCAGGGTTTTTAAATATCTACAGAGCATTTCCTTGGATTCTGGCAAAATCTAAATATGCTTTTAACAACTCATCAATGATACTTTACAAAAATAAAGTTTTCAGTTAAAATATGTCACTGTATATTTACATACATGATCAAGTCCTCTAGTATGATTACATGACTACCATAAATGCATATTTTCCTGAGTAAATAAATGGAAAAATAAAAAATAAAATAAAATGCCATTTATAAAGATGTTTATTTGAAGCTTTACTTCTAATATTAAAAACTAAAACAACATAAATGCATAGTAATTACAAATCAGTGAACTATTCATGGTTAGATTATATACAAAATGTGAAGAAATAGTCAAAATGGCTTTATGAAAGTCTTTGTGTGACAGAAATAGTATGTGACATAATGTTAAGAAAAAATGCCATAAAAATTTTATTAACAAAAATATTTGGACTATCCACACTACACATATGCACACACACTCATACACACACACCATGGTGGTTTTAAGGTAATTTAAAAATTTTATTTTCATACATATATTTTGAAAATTTTCCACCATTCTACAATGATTCTGTATTACTAAAAAAAAAGTTATTTTAAAAGGAAAAAGATGATATTTGATGGTTGATATCATGGCCCTCAAAAGCCAAGAGGTTGTTTACCATAAACAAAACAAATATTGCTTTCAAAATACAGATCTAAGTGTTCATTAAACCTCGAGTGGAATTTGGACATTTGGAAAATTCACTGTTTAGAAACAGAATGAGTATTTTAAATTTTCACTTTCAGGTTTATTACATGCTAAATCATGCAGATTTTTAAATACATTTTTTAAAGGAATAAACTGTTATTTAGACAATTGTTTTTCAAATGAAGTATTGAAAGTTCCCCTTTTAAGAGGAAAAAATGTTCTAACCCTGAGTAAATTAAGGCAGAGTGAAATTTCAGAAACAGATAAATCAAAATATTTTTCAGTGAAGAAATTTCAATTAGGTTTTCCAAAAAATAATAAATTTATATTTAAAACTGATTAAATATTAGATTATTATAAAAAATTAAAATGCAAAATTCTCCCATAACAACTGAACCTTAGAGAATATATCCACAGGCTGCAGGTTGATAAACATTGCATTGAAAACCTAAAGCTCATGCTAGAAAATGTATTTCAAATTGCAAGCTGCCTCTTAAAAACAGCCCTGTGTTTAATATCGGTAAAATTTTCCTGAAGATACAAGCAAAATCATAACTCCAAATTAGAAAAATAAAATCCAAGAGATCTCTGCTTCCCAGAATATGTCTGTAGACTACTTTAGAATCTGATTAACACAACTGCATTAAAAAGGAAGTAAAAAACCAATCTTATTATTGTTATCACAGATTTGAACACTAAGTATTAGAGCTATACTTTCTATGGCCTTTGGCCATTTTATAACTATTTATATTTTCTGATAATGCATAATGTAAAGCATGCAAAACATTTTTTTCTAAGTAGTCATGTATTTTCGAGTATTCAGAATGGTACCTACTTGGTTCATTCCTACACATAATTTTTGCTTGCTTGAATTATCTAGATAATTGAAGTCAAAGGTCATTTGGATTTCAGTATCCAGACAATTTATGCATAAATTCAACCCGTTAATTTATAGTAGAGAAATAAAATGTGTTTTGCAAAATGTTTGATGACATATGCAATTCAATCACTGGCTATATGTGGGTCTTCATGCTCTCCCAACACCTTGATGTGCACCCTGATAAATGTTGATTGGTGCTTTCACATACCCACTGTATAGGCTCCACTTTTAGCTATATGATGGAAAAAAGAGACCAAGAATTTGTTCAATACCACAAGAATACCATATATATGCAACCTTTATGTACACACTATTTTTGTTTAAATTTATAGTGAAGTCTACCTTAATTTTGTCTCATTTCTTTTCTCCAGTGTTTAAATCGCAAGCAGATGATTTGTTATATAAAAACCTTCATGTTGTGATTTTTTCATAAAAAAATACTGAAAAGACATTAAACATAGCTTTAAGAACTAGAATACTAATTCTCTTTTACAATGCATAGCTGTCAACAGCAATATCAGGGCAGCGCTGCACAGAAAATGATTCAGCTTCCACTAGCTGCCACTGTGAATACTATATACCACATTCATAAATATGAAGACTGAAAGTATCATTATTCAATGTCCTGAAGAAAATGAAAACACACATTTTCTAGGATTCATCCCTTATGTGGAATAATTTAATTTAATTTTATCATATACACTATTTTCTCTTAGAAAAGTCCTGCTTAAACTCCTTTGATTGCATAAAACAATTGACTATCAAATCATCATGCACGAAAATATTCTATGTTCTTTTGTGCTTTTTAGCATTCCTATAAAAACACTTTTGAGGTGCATAAAACAGAGAACTGTAAATTCAGCTTCAATTATTACCATAACTGGTAACTGTTTTTAAAAGTCTTAAGCAATAATGTAAACAGTCTTTAAAATATTAAATTGATTCTTATGACTTAAATTGGGTAACAATTTTTCTATAAAGAAATGGTATGTGAATATACGTACATAATAAGAACTGCAGGGCACGGAGAAGTCAAAAGGTCATTATTTTTCTGAAAATTACACATTCTCATGCAAAATCTGATAGTATTTATTGATGGACAACGTCATAAAGCCATCACTGTGTTTATAGACATTTAATTGAAGACAGCATAAAACGATAAACTAAGAAACATGCATGGTTGACTCCTCCAATTCAAACCATAAATCATACTGATGTTCAGACAAGTCGCCCAGACACAAATTCTGATGATAGATGAACCATTTAACTTTGATTTTTGAAAGCAATGAGCTTGCTAGCAATACCTCACACTGACTAATACCACATATGGTCATATAAGAACTCATCAAAAATCCATTTTCCCTTGTGTGGATGCTAAAATTATCTTCTAAATGATCATTATTAAAAGTATGCAGTGTGTAACATCTTTCTAATGTGCATAGCTGGATTCAATGTCTACTTGCTTCAGTAAACAATGATTTTATCACTATTCCTGTCTTAAAAATTATTAAAGTAAAATAAAGATAATTTCCCAAATTAATAAACCAAAAACATTATAAGCAGGTTAATTGGAAAATATGTAGAAAGAGAAGAAAAACATCATAAGTTTTTCAATATGATGTATATATTTCATTGGTCACATATATACCATGGTAAACATAAATCTTTTATCTAATAATTTCATTACATACCCTAGAAATCAATATTTCATGAGAAAAAGAAAACATCCTCTTTATAGTCATTTTCCAATTTAAAAATTCTAAATAAAGGAAATAAAAATATATGATATCCCTAATGATTTCAGCAATCTGTATTTTTAAAAGTTTCCCTAATTTAATTTTGATGCAACTTAAATATATTATGTTACTTGAATACAAGGAAGAAGCTTTATCTCACTTTTTAAAAGTTGACAATATACATTCTTAAATTTAATTTTTAGAACTATTTAGTGTATTTTAAATAAGGTTTTGTTGAAAAAATTTAATGTATAGTTTGGGATAAACAAAATGAAATATTTGAAATTGTTTTAATATGCAAGTTTTCTTTCCTTAAAACTGGTTAGACATGTAGTTAAATGAGCATTTTGGAACAACATAAATCTAAAGCTTGTGCATTATAAGAAACCAAAGTGAAGTGGTAAAAAAGTAAAGTATTTACATATTCTGAATAAAACATCCTCTTGTTAATAATCAGAATTAGCTTCATCTTATCTGAATTGTATGCTTCAGTCCACATAATGCATGATTCAAAACTGTAACAGTGATAGACACCTCTCTGGAAGTACACGTTTATTTCTAATCTATACAAAATATTTATTTGGAAGTACACGTTTATTTCTAATCTATACAAAATATTTATTTCATCATCAATGATATTACAGATAAACTTTTAAAAATTTTCCTTGGAGACTGGGATATATAATCAGAACACAATTTTATCTTATAATTTTCAAAGAAAAGATAATATTTCACTCTGTGTACTGCAGGCTCCAGCTGGTGGCTCTCTCCCACTAGCCTAAGCCGACTAACTGCCAAGGAGTCAACATTTTAATGCAGGGCCAAAGGATCAGGAATTTCCTCTGGGACTTGTTTAGCTGTGTAGCACAATGTCAGATTTGGGATCTTGTTAGTAAGCTGTGTGGGAGAATATAGTTTGGGCATAACTGATATTCTTTAAAATTCATTAATATAACCTATTATATTTTGCTTCTCAGTTACTCAAATGCCACCTGCCATGCTTACAGGGGTTTTGTCATCAACCTAACAAAGGGATTGAAATTAAGCTAGTAGATTTGAGAGCTTTGAAAGTAAGAATTTTGCAAGATCAAGTCCAAGAATGTAAACTAATATGATAGCTTGTTTTCAAAGGCAATTGAACATGTGCCACATCCCCATCAGAACATGTGCAAGTTCACTGTTCTCGCACAGTGGTGCTCAAACGACGTGCTGGTATGTTCTCTTACTTCAGCTGTTGCCAAATCACATTTTTGTATGACCAGGACAAGATCAGAATGCACCCCTTCTACTGCTTTTGTGATACCACACACCAGTAATAAATGAAAGAGCCGTGATATTTAGATGGATGAGTTGTGTGCCAGGAAGAGAAAACTACCAAACAAGGACCTAAAGCGATCCCCTGTCTTCACATGCTTGATTTCATTCCTTAATTAGAGCCATTAATCAATAGGTATGAGATATGAGGCTTTAGAAAGGCTTGGTGACATGACACCTTGCCACCTGTCAAAATTACAGCTTTCTGTTCATGCACCATCCCTCAAATAGTTATTTTCTGCAAGCCTGGCTGCATCCCACAATTCATTATTTACTGTATAGTTCTATCCCAGTGAGATGTCAGAAGATAACCCTTTGATGATTAGTAATGTTTTACATTGAATGCTTAAATCTCATGTATGTATGTACACACACACTCACACATGCACACTTTTGTGCTTTGTAGTTAGATATTTCAAATATATAATATATGCCCATTGTCCCTGGTTGGCACACACGCAGCATATCAAAACAATACTCTATTAATTAAACATTTTTTAAGACAATGTATATTATTTCTGTGCTAAAGGAGGGGGAAATGTCCTATTTAAAGAAGAAAACAAATCTAACAATGTTCATTAGTCTACCTTCTCCTATCTCCCTGTAATATAGAAAAATTTTCCTATTTTTATTAACCTTATTGGACATGTCAAAAGACAAAAAAGGGAAACAGGTGTCCATAAAAAGTGGAAAACCATTCCAAATTAATGGTATTTTTGAAGGAGATAACAGTACAGTGAAAAACAGAATGCACATGGGTATTTTTTCCCTTGGAAACATATTTTTTGAAAGACAGGTCAATGTTCAAAGCCTATGCCAGTTTGCCCTAAAACATAATTTCTGTAATACAGTTACAAAATATTTCAGACAAGCTTTCTCAGAAACCTGCTGAGAGACACAGAAGGTCCAGTTCTGCTTTTTACTAAAAATAGGACTGGTGACCCTCAATTAATTTTTCCTGGAGAATACCAACAACCATCAGATAGCTCTGTCACAAATGACCTTGGCATAATTTAAACCATTGAATGAAAGCATAGAAAAAGACCGCATTTCAGTATCCATTGCTGTGTCACCCAATCCCCATACGCTATTTAATATAATTACACTCCATTCAGTACTATTACAATTATACCTATCCCCTGAATACCATGCGAGTGGCCCCTCTAATTAATGCTGTCCCTGAAACAAATACCTTTTTCATGTTAACTGCTTTGACATACCCACAAATTTAGCTTATAGTTGGACATTTGGAGAATGATTAATTTAAAAGTAATCCTATTTAAAGACATTAATGATATTACATGGTAAATGATTGTTTCAAACGAGAAACTTCATATGATCTGCAAAAAACATCATCCCACAAATTATTGGCTCACTGCACACTTCATAATGGAGTGTTGCTGATCTCTTCCATATATTTCAAAACTATCCAAGATTTTCCAGAGTGACATACTTTGAATTAAGAGAAGCAACATGTGCAGTAAATAAAGTAAATCATAGAGGTAGGAGATGAAAATATGAATTAGCAAGGTATTTGTACATACTATTGAGACAAGTGGTAATTTAGATGAGACTCTGTTACTTTAGGTAAAAAGAATTTGCCTATTCTACCCACTTGGATTTCTCTTTCTATACAAATACACTTGACATAAAATACAATTACGTGCAATGCGGGAAACAATGGGGAAAAATCAAAGCATTGTGGGTTACTAGTAAAATTCAAGAGGACTAATTTCATTCTACAGCCCCCGAATGTTGTTACAATTATTTTTCAGGAATTGTTCATATAGATGATTGAGTTTTAAAAACAACCCTGAAAGTTGACACATGAAATATATTACATATATTAATGTAAGTATACTCATTTGAAGAGCATAGTTCTCATTTCATATTTATTAAGTATTTAAACTGAATGGTATTTAGGCTAGTGTTTTACATAGATAATATCAATCTTGAGATCCATATCCATCAGTGGTCAGCAACGTAGTAGAATGCCTGCATTAGTTTTGTTTGAAACTTAATGTTTGCTTATTTAGCAACATTAGAGCTTGTTGTCACACCTAATTGTGACTTTTTCATCTAATATGAAGTTATGATTGTATTCTTGTTTTCTTTGTTGTTACTCTAAAATTTCAGCAAATTTGGGACCACAGTAAGGATAATTAATAAGTAAACACTTAAGGGGAAATAAATGTGTTCATCCTGAATTCATTCATAACTCATCATTGACTGACATTTTATAGGCAAACTGATTTTAAATAACATTCTGAAAATTATACTCCTTAGTACACTAATTCTGGGCTACTCCACCAAAAAATAAAGGGGGGTGGTAACAGTCATAAAAGTTTGGGACCCATTATAAACTACACTCTAACCCTTTTTTCTTGGTGATTCTCAATGCATACATTTAAATTAAATGTTCTGAGCTGTACTATAGTTTTAAAAAAAGCTAATTTTAAGCCACGACAAGCAAATATTTTACTTCAAATGTCTTTTCTTTAGAAAAGCACCTTTCAACATTCCTTTGGACTAGTTTTTCGGCGGAAGACACTTTGGGAAACACTAAGCTTCAAGAACTAATGAAAAACAAGAAGTGGGTGTTAAGGAAAAATAATTAGTCCAGTTTTCTGAACTATGGAAAAGAATAGCAATGAAACATTCTAATCTGAACTCTGTGAATAACTAATGATTTAAAAAATCATTTACCCCCTCTGAAATAATAACCGTACTTAACCTGACTGGTAATTATAGCAATTAGATGTAGTGAAGTTAAGTACTAAATCTCTATTAGGTCCCCTCTTTGGACCAAAGGGGGAAAAAAAAATCCCTCTAAATTGCCATTAGATTTCTCAGCAACGCAGTGCAGATGTCTGCTGGAATATTAGATTGTGCCCTCCCTATTGTAAGACCCTAGAAACCACACCAGGCAAGCCATGACCCCTTTCTCATCCCAATCCCCACTCCATATTCTAGCTCCTTTTACCACTCAAGGTGAAATTATCACCTGTAAAAGCTCTTTGCCAGTAGATACTCTAGCCCTAGAATCACAGGCTTGGGTAATTTGAGGTATTCTCAGCTTTTAAACAGGTCCCAAGGCATTCGGAACAGGGGCCTGGACACCAATGGTGCACAGATGGAATCATATAATGCCACCTGCATGAGCATTCATTCCACATTACCTTGTGTGTACCTAGACACCTGTGCCTGCCAAGATTCTTGGGGGCATTGCCACTGAAGTGATCTTAAAATGGCATTTATACCGTGTTCTGCTCTAGTTTAAATAATACTTAACCAATAAATTGACAGTGGGCTTCTGTTTTAGAAGGAACATTTCTCAATCAAAATGCACATAATTTTCAATTGATCATATTCAACCTTTTTTTTTTCTTTGAGAATACAGTATTTTCCCAAAAAGGGAATAAATTATCGCTAATATCAGTTGCTGTGCTACAGGACAAGAGTAACCTGTAACTGAGCCTGGGGGGGGGGGGGGCGGAGTGGAGGATGCCCCAGGAGTTAAAAACTGAATACCTTTTCCTTAGTACTTTATGATGTAGGACTAAGTAATATAAACATTTTACTTATTCCTCTTATTTACTGTCAGGCTCCCTCCTCAAGAATATAAGTTCTGTGAGGGGAACTTGTTTTTATTCACTGCTACACATACAGTACTTAAAACAGTACCTGGCATGTCACAAGTGCCTAACAAATATTTGTTGAATAAATGAACTCGAAAAGTTGTATATGAGGGGATGTCAGATGCCAAATGTAAAAACTGTCAAAAAGCAGGCAAAGTATTTACCTATAAATAGTCTCTGTGGATAGAAGGTAGTAAAGTTTTTGCAAACTTTACATGTAGGGAATGAAAATAAACATATTTAGGTTGTATTAATACTGAGGATTAAAACATGCTCTTCAAAAATAATTGCTTTGAGAATATGATTTAGCCACAAAAAGGAATGAAGTTCAGATGCATGCTACAACATGGCTGAACCTTGAAAACATTATATTAAGTGAAATAAGCCAGACACAAAGGCACAAATATTGTATGATTCCACATATATAAAATATCAAGAAAAGACACATTCATGAGACTGAAAATAGATTAGAAGTTACCGTGGGCTGCAGGGAGGGTGGGATCGGGCATTATTACTTAATAGGTACAGAGTTTCTGTTTGGGGTGATGAAAAATTTTTGAACATAAATAATGGTGATGGTTGCAAAACATTGTGAATATAATTAATGCCACTGAATTGTACACTTAAAAATGGTTAGGTTGCAATTTTATTTAATATATATTTTACCACAATAAATTTTTTTAAAAAAGAATTGCTTAGGAAAATATTTATAAAATCTATTACTTTTTGTAAAGTTATTGTGACTTTCATAAGTCGCCTTCCTAGGCTTAAATGAAAACAAAGGGTGATTTGAAACTCATGGGGATCTTTTCACAGAACCTGGAAAGGCTAAGAGTAGAAGGGCACCATTAGGCACTGGAAAAAAAGGATGATAAATAAAAGTTTTCTACTTTACACACCAAGAAATAAATCTAAATATATTATTACCCCCAAGAGTGAGGAAAAGAAGATAGAAATGAATTTACATAGATATGGACAGAGCTACCAGTGACATTTACAATATTTAGCAATAGCTAGAGAAGCTATGACATACTTTCAATTAGTGTTGATAAAGGCCATGAAGCAACAGCATATGGAAAAGTGCACATGGCTCAAGGGTCTAACACCAGGTAACAATTTTCAGGCTTCTATGTACCTATGCAGAATGATAAAGCATTCTCAAAGATATAAAATCATCACCATGTGTATGTGTATCAGTAAGCCAACTAATTTGGCAAGGGATTACATTCTTTAAACACCACAATAAAATTTTTCCAAAGCAGTGCAGGTAAAATTATTCTCTGATGTGTAGTAACATACATATACAATTCCTAAATTTTTGCTCATTCATTTATTCAACTAAAAATGTTATCAACAACTAGGTATTATGCAAATTACTGGGGTAAATAGATGAATAAAAAAATTATCTCCCTCAAGAGACTCACAATTCAGAAATATAAATATATAACCAGAAAAATAACATTACCATCAGATAAATGCTCTGGATTTAGCAAATTGTTTTCAGATACATATGGACCAGAGCTTAAAACACAATAATAAAAATATTATTTCTGTTTCATGTATTTAAATCATCATTGTGAAATTCTCTTTCACAAAAATCTGATTAGCATTGCTAGTCAGGTAAGATATACACAATAAATATGATTTGTGACAACAAAATACTGATTTTATTGTTACCATAATTATTAGAAGAAAGTATATATTTTAATTCTATAAGTACATTTATTGTAGGCTTTAAATAAAATCAGTTACAGAAGAAAATCTTCAAAGACTTTTATATTGTTCCAAATAAAACACAAAACTGTTCTCCCCAATGCAACAGGAAAAGGTCTGTTTCTGAGAAAGCATTTAAGTAAATATTTTATTTGCACAACACACTTATTCAGGGCTTCTATGCCTAGGTAAATCTACAGAGCTTTTGGTTATAAAAAGTTATGCAAGAAATCTATATTCCTGATATTCCCTAAGGGAAAGACTTCAAAAGCATTACTTTCAAATAGGGATAGAATTTCCAAAGACGTTCTTCATTTCCCTGATTTTAAGCTAGACATCTGCAGGAAGAGAGAAATTTGAATTTGCTAGGAAATAAGTGAAAACAAATTCTGTACTTAATGAATATTGCTGATATTCAAACATAGATGCCTGTCAGAGACAAGCCATCTGCAAGAGTAAAAATACTTTAAATTCACACTGCACCTTTTTCTGAAGAATTCATTTAGAACTGTTAGAAAATGTTAAGGAATGCAACATTATACTTAAAAATGTAGGGAAAGAGGAAAATAAATCTGGCTGTGTCTACCTAGCAAGACAATAGACTATTTTAAGTCAATGAGTTAAATGGATTAAAAAATAAATTTTTCTGATTTAATTCAGGATATTGACCAGTTACGTGAGTTAAATGAATCAACAAGCTTTTAAGTATCTAGATAAACTGAGATTATTTTTGAATAAAAATTAAATAATATCTGAAAAAATAAAAGTATTTTACAAGATGTTATTTTGAATACTAAAGTGAAAAAAGGAATCCTCTAACAACAGATTCCTTCAAATGTGAAAAAAAAAGTATTCAATAACAAAATGTACCTTAAAACATAGCGGACAATCACCACATGAGAGACTATGATAAGAATCATTATTGGTAAACTTCCAGTTGATAATGTTGAGCTCTCATTCTTTTATTCATCCATCACATTTTAATTTTGTTTCTTCTTTGTGCTAAACAAGGTGCTGGACTCTGAAAGATTTCGTGTTGAGCAACACCAACAAAGATATCTTGCTGCACAGAGTCTTGTTCAGTGAAGATTTTCCTCTTTGTAAAATTTGTAGCTTGAAAACACAGTCAATTTCTCCTTTTCACATGAAATTTTGTGAGGAACAATACTGATGAAAGTGCTATCAGTTGCTTCTTTCCCTCCGTAACACAAACTTTCTGAGGCTCTTTAGTTGTGTATATGAGGAAGCGATCACATTGCAATACCCAAAGGCAGTGCAAAATTGGCCCAGTAAAAGCTTTGAGAAAAAAATGTTATTTCTGTGAATTTATATATGGCAATCCTCCCCTCAAAAGGACACTGCCTTAGCAGAGGTCATCTTGAATGTGGAGCTTCCGTAAGGGTTACAATGTTGATTCTGGAGACATGTGGGGAAAATGGCAGAGTAGGGAGATCCAGGACTCATCTTCCCTCCAAAACAACAAATTAAGTAGGCAGGAACTGTCTGAAACAACTATTTTGAAACTCTAGAGGCCAGAAGAACACTACAGCATCCAGGGAAGAGCAGGAGGAAGAGGCAGATATATTACAGTAAAGAACTGTAAATTGCTCTCTCCACACGGCAGTTACCAGTGCCCATCCCCCACTCCATAGCAGGCCACCATGGGTTCCGATCCCTGGCTAGCTGTTGGGGTGTAAAAATCCCCTTCCCTAAGAACAGGGGTGGGCATAATTGATCACTGATCATGGCTTTTGATTAGCAGATTCATATTACTGGTTCCTGGCTCTAAGGGCACACATTGTTTCAAATCTGTTCAGACAAAGGCAGTGGCAGCCACTGTTTCAAACCTCCCCAGACAGAGGTACAGGCGGTGGAGATTTAAAGACACAGCGCTTCCTCCGGGCTATAGGGAACAGGTAGCTGAGGGGCTGCATTTGCTGGGTAGGCCAGGAAAGCTCAGCTTCAGGGAGATGTCAGAGAAGTTTTGGAGGCCTTCCTGATCCCCTCCCCAGGGCACTCTGGAGATGGTGTGTGCCACTTTGGGGGCCCATAATCCAGTTTTGACTGGGAAAGACTGGCTTTAGAAAGTCCTCTTCAGGGTGACCCTCCTCCCAGAATTCATCCTTTAGGCTAAAGCAACATGAGACAATGAAAGGAGTGCAAAAAAACTATAGAGGTGACAGTCTGGAACAAAGTCCTGTCAAAAAGAAAAATTCCCAGGAGAGTTTCAGGAGCAGATTGGAATTGGCAGAATAAAGAATCAGTGAACTTGAATAGGAGACCCTTGAACTGAGTCAGGCTGAGGAGCAGAAAGAAAGAGAAATATTTAAAGTGAAAATAACCTTAGACAGCTATGGAACACCATCAAGTGCACAAATATATGTATTATTGGATTACCAGAAGGAGAAGAAAGAGATAAGAGGGCAGAAGGTATAGTCAAAGAAATAATGAGAGAACTTCCAAACTTAGCAAAAGACATTGTGATGGTTAGGTTCATGTGTCAACTTGGACAGGTGATAGTACCCAGCTGTCTGGTCAAGCAAACACTGGCCTAACAATTGCTGCGAGGATGTTTGTTGCTGGTTAATAAACAGGCTGGTTTATTAAATTATCAGTCAATTGGCTGCAGCTGTGACTGATGACTCATCAAAGGGCGTGTCTTCCACAATGAGAGAATGCAACTGGCTGGATTTAATCCAATTAATCAGTTGAAGACTTATAAGCAAGACAGATAGAGGACCTTCACTTCTTCAGCTGCCCAGCGAAGCATTTCCTGAGGAGTTCGTTAAAGTTGCTGGTTCATTTCCTGAGGAGTTCATCGGACATCTTCCTTGGAGTTGACAGTTTGCTGACTGCCCTACAGAATTTGGACTCATGCATACCCACAGTTGCGTGAGTCACTTTTATAAATTTTATAGCCATAGATACCTCTCATTGATTCTGTTTCCCTAGAGAACCCTAACTAATACAGACATGAATATGCACATCCAAAAAGCTCAGAGAACACCAAACAGGATAAACATGAAAAAAAAATACACCCTGTCCTATACTGATTACACTGTCAAATGCAAAGGACAAGGAGAGAATTCTGGAGACTGTAAAAGAAAATCAACTGTGTTATGTACAAGGGAGTCTCAGTTAGATTGAGAATCAATTTCTCATTGGAAACCATAGAGACAAGAAGGCAGTGGGTTAAAATACTTAAAGTGCTGAAAGAAAACAACCACCAGTCAAGAATTTTATATTTGATGAGACTCTCTTTCAAAAAATGAGGATGAGATTAATACATTCTCAGATAAACACAAGCTGAGGGAGTCCATTACCACTAGACTGGCCCCACAAGCAATGCTAAAGGTAGTCCTTCAGATTGAAAGGAAAGGACACCAGACAGTGGTTCAAAACAGCTTACCAAATAAAGATCTGTGGTAAAGGTAGCCATTTGGCTAATTATAAATGCCAGCGATAATGTATTGTATCATATGGCATGTAACTTTACTTCTTACTTCCTACATGTGCTAAATTTCAAAAGAATAAAAAGTTACGATAAATCTAGGTTTTTGGACATAAAATGTATGAAGATATAAGTGGTATAAAGAGCAAAAAAAAAATGTCATGGGAACAGAGGAGTATAGGAAAAGTATATGTGCATGCTATTGAAGTTAAGCTGGCATCAAATCAAATATGATTGTTATATATTTGGGATGTTAAATTTCAACCCATGGTAACCACTAGGAAAAGAGATGAAAAATATATCCAGATAGAAGTAAGAAGCCACTCAATCTGGTACAACTCAAAAAAGCAAATAAATATAAAAGTAGGCTTTAATGTAAGTAAGGGACAAAAAGGTATAACACTTACAAAGACTAAATAGCAAAATGTCAGAAGTCCTGTATTTTCAATAGTGCCCTGACTTTAAGCATAAATGGATTAAATTCTCCAGTCAAAAGGCGGAGATTGGCAGAATGGATTAAAAAAAAGTATGACCCAACTATATCCTGTCTACAAAAGACTCACCTTAAAGTCAAAGACACAAGTAGGTTGAAGATGAAAGGATGGAAAAAAATACATATACTATGCAAGTACTAAGCAAAAGAGAGCTGGTTTGGCTATACTAATATCTAATAAAATAGATATCAGTCAAAAACAGTTACAAGGGACAAAGATGATAATCATATACTGATAAAGGGGACAAGTCAACCAGAAGATATAACAATTATAAATATATATGCACCTAACAGCAGAGCCCTAAAATAAATGAAGCAAATACTGACAGATTTGAAGGGAGAAATTTACAGTTCTACATTAATAGTAGGAGACTTTAACACACCACTCTCAATAGTGGACAGAACATCTAGTCAGAAGATCAATAAAGAAGTACAGGATTTGAAGGATACGCTAAACTAATCAGACCTAACAGACATATATAGAACACTGCACCAACGAAAACAGAATACACATTCTTCTTGAGTGCACATGGATGATTCTCAGGATAGACCATATGTTGGGTCAGAAAACAAGTCTCAATGAATTCAAAAATATTGAAATCATACAATATATATTCTCCAACCACAACAGAATGAAGCTAGAGATGAATAGCATGGGGAGAAATGGAAAATTCATAAATATGTAGAAAAGAAAAAAACATACTCTAAAACAACTAATGGGTTAAAGAGGAAATCAGAAGTAAAATTAGGAGCTATCTTGAGGTGAATGAAAATGAAAATGCAGCATAGCAAAAGTTGTAGGATGCAGAGAAGGCAGTGCTGAGAGGGAAATTTATAGCTCTAAGTGGTGACATTAAAAAAAGAAGAAAGACTTCAAAGCAGAGATCTAACCTCAAAACTAGAAGACAAGAAAAAGAAGAGCAAACTAAACCCAAAGTGAGCAGAAGGAAGGAAATAAAAATTAGAGCAGAGATAAATGAAACAGAAAACAAAAATGCAATAGAGAGAAAAACCAAAACAAAAGTTGGTTCTTTGAAAAGATCAATAAAATCAACAAAACCTTAGCTAGACTGACAAAGAATAAAAGAGAGGATACAAATAACAAAAACCTGAAAAGAAAAAGGGGACATTAATACTGACCCCACTGAAATGGAAAGGACTGTAAGAGGATACTATGAACAACTGTATGCCAATGAATTAGGTGACCTAGATGAAATGGACAAATTCTTAGAGACACACATATCACCCACTCAAGAAGAAACAAAAGATCTCAAAAAGCCAATTACAAGTAAAGAGATTGAATCAGTAATAAAAGACTTCCCAACACAGGAAATCCTGAGACCAGACTGCTTCACAGGGGAATGCTACCAAACATTCCAAGAAAACTTAACTCCAATTCTACTCAAACTTTTCAAAAAAATTGAAGAGGAGGGAATACTCCCTAAATCATTCCATGAGGCCAATATTGCCTTTCTACAAAGTCAGATAAAGATAACACAAGAAAAGAAAACTAGCAACACTATCTCTTATGAATATTAGATGCAAAAATCCTCAAAAAATACTAGCAAACTGAATGCAACAGCATATTAAAATAATTATACACCACGATCAAGTGGGATTTATCCATTATACAAGTTTGAGTCAAATAAGAAAATCAATTATTGCAATAAACCACACTAACAGAATGAAGGAAAAAAACACATGATCATCTCAATTGATGCAGAAAAGGCATTTGAAAAAATATAGCACCTCTCTTGTTAAAAACACTTAGAACACTGGGAATAGAAGGAAACTTCCTCAACATGATAAAGAGCCTATATGAAAAACCCATAGCTAACATCCTACTTAATGGTTCAACACTGAAAGCTTTCCCTCTGAGATCAGGAACAAGAAAAGGATGCCCATTGTCACCACTGTTATTCAACATTTTACTAAAAGTTCTTACAAGAGAAACTAGGTGAGAAAAAGAAAGAAAAGGCATCCAAATTGGAAAGGAAGTAGTAAAACTTTCCCTATTTGCAAATGATATGATCCTATATACAGAAAACCTTGAAAAATCCTCAACAAAGTTCCCAGAGCTAAAAAAAGTTCAACAAAGTGGTGGGGTACAAGATCAATACCCCAAAATTAGTAGAGTTTCTATACACAAGAAATCACCAATTGGAAGAAGAAATCAAGAGAAAAACTCCATTCACAGTAACAACTGAAAGAATCAAATGTCTAGGAATAAATCTAATCGGGAAGTAAAGGACTAATACACAGAAAACTACAAAGCATTCTTAAAAGAAACTAAAGAAGAGCTAATAAAATGAAAGGAGATTCTGTGTTCAGGATTGGAAGACTAAAGATCGTTAAGCTGTCAATACTACCCAAAGCAATTTACAGATTCAATGCAATCTCAATCAAAATTCCAACAACCTTTTGTGCAGAAATGGAAAAGCCGATCATCAAATTTATATGGAAGGGTAAGAGACCCCAAAGAGCTAAAGCCATCTCAAAGAGGAAGAATGAAGTTGGAGGACTCACACTTTGTGAACTGAAAACTTCTTAAAAAGCCACAGTAATCAAAACAGCATGGTATTGGCACAAAGACAGACATATGGGCCAATGGAATAGAATTGAGAGCTCAGAAATCAACCCACACATTTATGTCCAACTGATTTTTGACAAGAATGATCAAATTCCTAGAAGAAAACGTAGGGAAGCATCTCAAGGACCTTGTGTTAGGCAATGGTTTCTTAGACTTGACACCCCAAGCACAAGCAGCCACAAAAAAATAAATAAATGTGACCTCCTCAAAATAAAAAATATATATATATATTTTGTCCCTCAAAGGACTCTACTGTGAAAGAAAAAAGACAACATACAAATGAGAGAAAATATTTGGAAACCACATATACAAAAAAGGATTAATATCCAGTATATGTAAGCAAAGTCATAGAGTCAGAATCTAGAATACAGGTTACCAGGGGATGGGGTAGGAATAGAGAATGGGAAGTTAAGGCTTAAAATGTACAGGGTTCCTATTTGGAATAATGGAAATGTTTTGGTAATGGATGATGGTAATAGTAGCACAACATTGTGAAAGCAGTTAACAGCACTGAAATATATATCTGAATATGATTAAAAAGGGAAATATTAGATTGTATATATGGTAACAGAACAAAAAGTTTAAAAAAAATTCATAGAACAACACTACACAGTGAACCCTAAGTTAAACCATGGACTTTTAATTAATATTACAATTATAAAAATGTGTTATCCTAATTTAACAAATGTTCCACACCAATGCAGGTGTTGTGGTGTGGTATATGGGAATCCGGTATTTTATTCATGCTTGTTCTGTAAACTTACAAGTTCTTTAATAAAAAAAATCAATGTTGATCCTTTATTTGAGATGAGCACAAGGACTAAGAGGGTTAAAAAAAAAAAAATGTAAAGCAAAGATGCAAAGCATGACTTTAGGACATCTTACTGATTTAGGTGCCCCTTCACAAAGTTCCTCTAAGAGAGAGGGCAAGTTATTCAGAGTTGTGATACTGAAAAGTCCCAAGTTATCTTGATGCTTATGTGACATCCCTATCAGATGAAGGTCAATGTGTAATTCAAACTTTGGGAGACTCAACAAGATTGGATTTCTCAGAGCCCTGTTTTGCAGGGGCCCAGGTAACAAAATAACTGAACATGCATTTAGTAACTAGACCCTCCCAACAACTGTGTTAATTCCCAAGTGGCAAATATTGTGTATAGAGTTTGGCAAAAGAATAATAAGATAAATATTTTTGTTAGTCTGTCATCAAATATGTTGTAGTTTTTATACCAATAAGAAAAGTTTCTGCGCTATACTCAAGTGTTTTTAGTTACTGATTTTTAGCTACTGATATTGCTATCACCCCTGCTTTTCTAGAATTTTTATTTTCTCATTCAATGCATATTTTATCATTTCTTTGAACACTGAACAGCCCTACAGATTTCAGCTAGGGAGCCTAATTTCATTTTTCACACCTCCTAAAATCTTCAGCCTTCAGCCAGGCAAATATTCGATATAATTTATCACTTTACATCTATTAAAGGGTTCAGCTTTTCTCACTTTTGTCTGACATTTTTAAGAAATCAAGAAATGCTAACAATCCAGTAGAGTGAGAAAATAACCTTATCTTCTTATCTTTATTAAAGATTTTAAAAGCAATTGCTTTTATGTGGTAGTGAATTTCATTTTAAAGTATGCAAAATAACAAGCCACATCTGAGGAAAAAACATTTGTAATGAAAGGGATAATAGAATAGGGACTTTATAATTTTTATTGAGGCAGTTTTGGATATTTACAGTTACAAAATATGGCTGAATTTGCTAGCAACATTTGAAATAGATTTGGGTCTAAAAATAATCATTGTCAGCATATTGAAAAATACCAACTCAATGCTAAAAAAGTTGCTTTGGATCTCATTAGACATCTGAATAAATAAAAATCAGAAATAATATCTTAAAGAGCTTATTTAATTTTGTACCATTCAAATAATTACAAAACAACAGCCTATGCATATTCATTTAGATATCAAGAAATAAATGGTAAACATAGAAATATTATGAAGAAAAGTTAAATTAAAAGAAAAATCTAGAACCAAGTAATGGGACTGGATTTGAGATCAGATTTAGGAAGTCTAAACTGTAGTCTTGACATTGTCTCTAACTAGTACTGTAACATTTAGTAAAGCAAATATTCTGCCTGTTTTTCAAATCCCTTACATGTGCACCAAATCAGAATTGGAAGAGACATCAGGATGCTCCAGGCTCCTACCCTGCAACTATGGCAGGTGTTGCAAATGGATTGCAGGGCTCCTTGCCACTGTGCTCAACTGTCCTTGCATTCATTCACATCCTAGCACTTGAAGTAGTCAGTAGCAATCAATAGATATAGGCACTAGAGAGGAAATCAATTTGTCATTTTTGGTCACTAGTAGCTCTAGCTTTCTTAATTCTAGGTGTCAGTTCTTTGTGTAGACATTGTGTCATTAACTGTTCTTTAACAAAATATATAAAATTCTGGTTTCCCGTTAGCCCAATTACAGAGTATCTTATGGACTCCTGACATTCAGAAACAGTGAATGAACTACCACACCTAGCATCAAGGCCTAAGGGAGAAATCAAGGAGCTATTTAAATTAATGGCGGTCGAAAAATAATTCAATTTTAGTGACTTAAGAATCACAGTGGCAGAACAAATTACAGAGTTGGAGGGGCAAGATATCTCGATTAAAACTCTATCCTCTTATATTTATCTAAGTTGAAATCATTCATTCAAAAAATATATTTGAAGCCCAAGCTCTTTTTTAAATTGCAGCACAGCGTTAAACAAAACTAACATTAATCCCTGGTTTCATGAAGTTCACAGTCTGGTGTGGGAGTTGGGGAATAAATATATAATTATGATAATAGTAAATGTGTAATTACAAGTTTTGAAAAGAGCCTTTAAGGAAAAGCATGGAGTACTATGAAAGGTTGTAACAAGAAGAATTAAATTACTTATCAGTAGGAATAGTTATGAAAGGTACACTAAAAAATTACATTTAAGCTAAGGCATGAAGAATAAGTAGAAGCTAGATTTGAGCAAGAATTGGTAGTATGAGCAGAAAATAAGTGAACAATCTTGAAATATATTACAAAATATAAAATTTATATTTTGTAATATATTTAAAATAAATATATTAAAATAAATAAAATACTTTATCTGCCCTATGTAATCCTTACTAAGCCATATTTCTCCCTCCTACAAAGGAGACATCTGAATAAACACAAAGGAGGGAGAAATATGGCTTAGTAAGGATTGCATATGGCAGACAAAGGAAGTAAGTTTGGCGTCAAATTTCTGGCTTTACCATTGGGTGGCTGGAGGTGCCACTGACTGAAAAAGGTAATTATGATGAGGAAAAGATTTGGAGGAAAACTTAAGAGTTCATTTATTGGGATTAGACGTTTATAATGCCAATAAAGCATCTAAGAGATAATATCAAGTAGAAACTTTATATACGGATCTGGAAATTAGAAAAGGGATCCAATCCATATATTTCAATTTAGGAGCCATCAGCATATGTGTGCTATTTAAACCATGGGAGTGGTTGAGAGTGCTTGGGGAAAGAATTATGAGTGAGGAGTTTTAAGAGAAATGTGTGCGACATAAGGATTTAGATTTCCTCAAGATGTTGTCTGTGGAATAATAGCATTAGAATTACTAGGAAGTTTGTTAGAAATATAGTGTCTCAGAACCAACTCCAGACCTACTGACTCATAACTTGCATTTTGCATATCCCTTGGTGATACATATGTTAACTAAAGTTTGACAAGCTCTTGACTAGAAGAGAATTGGTTGGTAAAGGGAACTGAGAAAGAGAGAGAAAAGCAAAGGAAAACTAGAAAAACATGGTGTCATGGAAGATGAGCAAAGGATGCATCAAAACTTAGGGAGTGATCAAGAGTGTGCAATGCTATTGGGAGTACAAATAAGATGACAGGAAAAAATGTGCATTGAATTTATCAGCATGGTTAACCAGAACAGTTTTGATGGAGCAATGCAAATGGAAGCCAAGTTATTAGTTGGTTGAAGAATTAATGGAAAGTGGTGAAATAGAGACAACCAAATATAGACAAAGCTCTCAAGAGGTTTGTCTTTGAAGGAGAGTGAAGGTAGGTCAGTAACTTAGGGTAATGAGAGATCAATGAGGGAGTCAAAGGAGGATAATATTAATATAAACAATGATGAAAGAGGTTTGAATGCTAATGAGAAGAAATAATTAGAAATGGAAAAATTGAACCTATCAAGATGAAGATAAATTAAAAGAACTCAAGGTTAACAAAGAGGGAAAGCAAAATGTTCAAAGAAAACTTGAGAAGACTGTCTTCAACAGGTGAGGATGCTCCCCCATTGTTACAGGAGGATGAGTATAACCACATACTTGGAGATGTGGTAGGGGGACAAAGATAGAGCATCCATTTAAAGGCTTCTAATTTTTTCTACAAAGGAAGGTCATTTGATAAAATGAATGATGGAAGTAGTGACAAATATTTGAGAACAAGAGAATTTTTTACATTTGCTAGATAAAAGTTTTATTTTATTTAATTCATAACAACCCTCCAAGATTGGCCATTTTATTACACCAATTTTTTTCAGGGAAAAGAATTCAGGTCAAGTTTATGAAAGAGCTGGGATACAAACCCAGACAGACTGACTACAAATCCCATTCTCTGTCAACCACAAAGCCATCTTTTTGGAGAGATTTTACTAGAGAAACACAAGAATGGTGATGAGGCATTTTAATAATAACCTTTGGCCAGGCTGACTAGTGTGCCAGTTTGTATACATTATGTCCCCCAGAAAAAGTCATATTCTTTAATGCAATCTTGTGGGGGGAGATTGATTAATCTTTTTGATTAGGGTATGACCTCTTGATTGGATGTTTCCATGGAGGTTTGACCCCAGCCATTCAGGGTAGGTCTTGATTAGTTTACCGGAGTCCTTTAAAAGGGGCTAACAGGCCCAGACACTTACTGACACTGATATTTAGACATGCTTGGAGATGCAGACTGCAGGACATTTAGCTAAGAGATGAAACCCAGAGTTTGCCCCAGGATATGCTAAGACAAGACCCCCAGGCGCTTAGAAAGAAACCTCCTGAGAGAAAGAACCAAGAATGCACAGAAGCTGAGAGTGGTGCTGGAACACAACCCAGGATCAGCAGATGCCAGCCATGTGCCTTCCCAGCTAACAGAGGTTTTCTGGACACCATCAGCCATCCTTCAGTGAAGGTATCATCTTGCTGATGCCTTAGTTTGGACACTTTTATGGCCTTAGAACTGTAAATTTGTAACTTAATAAATCTCCTTTATAAAAGCCAATCCATTTCTGGTCTTTTGCATAACAGTGGCTTTAGCAAACTGGAACAACCAGTAAAGCATGTGCTTACATAAATGAAAAATGACTTAATTTTATTCTGACTTTTCATCTTCATAGTGAAGATACTATTGTAAACCAGTAAGAAGGTATAATAATAACTAATAGCAAAAATAATTAACCTTTGTATAACAGTTCATGAAACATTTTAACATGCTTTATTTTACTCTGTATTAGCCCATAGTATTTAATGATTGAGCACAGTTTACTGTATCAGTGAGTTTTTTAACAGATATTTTTGCTGTTGGATCTGAAGCAAATATTACTAGGATAGTTAATCTCTCTTATCATTGTTGTATAGTCAAAATAGATAAAATATATGAAAGCATAGTAATAAAAAGAGAACTTTAAAACTCTATTATTAAGAACAAAAAACAAAGATAAAGTTCAAGCAATGAATGTTTTTGCAATTTTAGAAACAGTCCTACTTATCATTCATGTAATCAATAGATTTTCATGAAAGATACTGTCTCTTGTTGGTACCAACTATTGGGTTCAAACATAATTGATCAGTGAAATTTAAGTGCCCATGGGCATAAGCACAGTTTTGAAATGACTGGGATAGTTTGACTAACACAATTCTATAAAGTTAGAAATTTCTATCAGACACTATCCAGTGCAGAAAATAGTACATTCTCTGATGCCTGGGAAGATTTTCAGGGGGTCCCTTTGTGAATGTTGCCAGGGCAGAAGTTTTGGTAGATACCACCAAAAGGTCTGATAACAGCCAAAGAACACCTGAGAAAAGATCTGCATGTAAAGATACAAGAGAAAAATCACAACATCCAAAAGTGATGACACAAAAGAAGAAAATATCAGGCACCTAAAAATCAAGCAGGGATTGTCAATGCTCTAAAAACAAACAAACAAACAAAGAAACAAAAAAACACCTGAGGGCCTAGGGCAATTAAAACAAACAATTCATCCTTGTCAAGAGGCTAAACCATATACTTAGCAAAACAGGCTCTGGCCAAATCAACAGGCACAAATACCTCTGGGTGGGGGTGGGGGTGGGCATTTGATGATTCTGGCCTATGAATTATGATAACAAAACAAAGAAACAAACAAGAAAAATAGGAACCTGCAAAAAATGTAGATGACTAAACTTCCTAGAATAAAATATACCCACTCCTCCCAAACAGTTTAAACTCCTCACTTCCATTCACACTGTAATTTAGGATAAAGCCCACTGTTACCTTACCTACAGAAAATTTTTTTTTTTGGTAAATGTATGGCGTATCTCCATGGAAACAGTCCTATACAGGCACCATTATAAATAGGATACCATTTGCAATGGACATCAGTTTCTGGATAAAACGGCCAATTGGTCCAATTAGTTCAGAGAGTTATTTTTAACTTAAAGGATCCTTTAAGCTGTAAAGTCTCAAGACTTTATGATGAAAAATATCTTCACAAAATATTTGCCAAGAGGAACTGAATACATACCAAGAAATAAATTAAATACAGTTTCAGTAAACGGAATTTAAAGGTAACTTCACATAAAACAAATAATATAGAGACTGCACCTCTTTAGTGTTAGAGTTAGTTTCAATTTTTTTCAGGAAATATTGTTCAACTGATTTAGTAAATGGCACTGAAGGAAATGTCTGGTCCAAGGTAGATCATATTCTATATTTGGTTCTCTGTCCATCAGTACTGGTGATATTTTTTTTGTATTCCATTCAATCCTGTTTCTTTATGATAATCTCTGACAACATGGTCATTTCAATTTGCACAATGATACATCTACATTGTTCATCTATACTATGATAAATGAAAAATCCATCAACAATTTTACAATTTGCTTATTATTAAAAATATAAAGTTCAAAATTTTCATTCACTCTATCTCAGCAAATATGGATTGATACTATTAACAAGGCAAAGAGAGTTCTCTTCAACACTAGGGCATACAGAGTTAAAGCATTTCTCCAATGTGTAATCTTCAAGAATTCTAATGTTTATCTTATTTGCAATTGACAGTCTTCTTCTATCCCTGTTGCACTGTACTGGCAAAAGGAAGTTTATAATTAGACCAGATATTTAATGGGAGAAGAATCTCTTTCAGTTTGAAACCCACTTGCCACAGTAAATGAAAAGCATTTACTGTATGAAACTTCCCGTGTTTCACCATTTATGTCCATTTACAGGAGAACTAAAAGTAATTTTATCTTTAGGCAAAAACAGGTCAATGGAACCTTTCCTACAAAATCTAAATATTCTGATGGAAAACTTCAGAATCATAGCATCTCAACTTTAGCTCAGAAAAATCAACTAAATTACATGTCAAGTAATTTCTAGTATTTAAAATACCAATAATTATGCAAAACTTGCATTTATTTTCAATTTTATGTCATTCCATCACTTGGTAAGGATTTGCAAAACATAATAAGTTTAATTTTTTCATTTCCGATTTTAAATGATTTTGTTCTGTATTGAGCAAGAAAGCAAATATACCTAGAATATAGAAAAAAAAAAAAAAATGGAGTATTGTTCCAGTTTGCTGATGCTACCATTAGGCAAGACACCAGAAATGGATTGGCTTTTATAAAGGGGGTTTATTTTGTTACAAATTTGTAGTCCTAAGGCCATAAACACTTTTATGCAAAAACTAAGGCATCAACAAGATGATCCCTTCATTGAAGAATGACCAATGGCGTCTGGAACACCTGTCAGCTGGGAAGGCATGGGGCTGGCATCTGCTGTTTTTTTGCTCCCAAGTTGCATTTCAAAATGGCTTTCTCCAAAATGTCTCTAAGTCTTTCTTAGTTTCTTCAGCTCCTGTGCATCTAAGCTTAGGGAGTCCTCTCTTAGCTTCTCTGGAGCAAACTCTGGCCTAGCATCTTCAAATGTCTCCAAGCATCTCCAAGTGTCATGTGCCAATGTCAGTTATTAGCTTCTCTCCAAAATGTTCCTCTCAACCACTCTGAGCTCCTTCTGTTTGTGAGCTCTTTTATAGGACTCCAGTGATTAAATCAAGACCTACCCCGAATGGGTGGAGTCCATAGTTCCATGGAAATAATTTAATCAAATATTAACCCACAGTTGATTGAGTCACATCTTCATGGAAACACTAAATCAAAAGATTCCAACCTAATCAACACTAATATGTCTGCCCCCACAAGAGTGCATTAAAGAATATGTCTTTTGCGGGGATATAATATATCCAAACTGGCACAAATACCCAGCAAGTAACTTATTTATTAATGAAATATTGATAGGAATTGGTAATTTTCTGTGTAGACAAATAAGTATGTGACAATTTTCTATAATTATCATTATTTCTGACATGGGAAACAATATATTTTAGCATTGTGCAATAATTTTAAGAATAATCAAAATAGTAATTTCTACATGTTATGCATTTTTATACATTTAATTCCCTATTAATAAGTCATCATCAACCCCCCGTTAACCTGGAACAGTTCTCATTTAACTAGCAACTCTATTTAAAATAAAATGGAGTGAGCTCAGTCATCAGCATCTATGAATGACTAATCCACCAGGACTCCAGCAGTGGTCAGAGAAATATTTAATGCTGGGCCCTACAGCCTATTTTGGGAAAAATGCACAAAACCATCAGGTCAATACTGAAGATACAAGTATTTGTTTTTTTTAGTAGATAACACTAATACAAATTGTACTGAAGAACAGCATTTTGACAAAATAAATACTTTATACTCACACACATATTTATTCCATTATAAACTGTGAAGTAGAAATAGAATTGGAGTTGGTAAAAGTACTCTATAAATAAGAGTGATGACAAATTTCAACATTAAACACTTTTAGCAAATTTCCATTATAGTAACCAAAGCTTGCAAATGGAGCTAAGCAAAGAACAAGATTGAATTTTGTAATTATAAAATTTTGTCTTGGAATATCATGACCTGTGAGAGGAACATCCTGATGAACCAATTTATATTCTGAACTGTAATGAAATGAAATTGAGGATGTCTATGATTTTTGCAGCATCTAAATCTGGGAACATTTTCAAAAGAATTATGATGAGACAAATTATTTATGAGTTTTCCCACATAAAAAATATTTGCCAGAGAAAAATACTCGAATGGAGACAAAAAAAGGCATTAGCTATTTAACTAACTGGTTAAAATATTTATACATTTTAATTGTGACTTTTAAACACCTCCTATTTAACAGGACTGGCTTTGAACTTAACCTGTACCTCAGCATCTGTAGAGAGAGTCTTTTCCCTTTCAAAATTTATTGTCTGGATCTGTGACATGCCAAATAGCAGCTATTAGCCACATGTACTCCTGAGCACATGAAATGTGGCTAATAGGAAAGGAGAGATTCTATAGCATTGGATTTCAAAGCCTAAGTATGAAAATAAATGCAAACTATCATGTAAATGTTATATATTGATATCTTAATATTTGTGATATATTGGGTTAAATAAAATAAAATATTAAAATTTTCCCCAGTTACTTTTCACTGTTTTTGAAGGTGACTGCTAGAAAATTTGAAGTTATATTTCTGGGTCACATCTGTGGCTTAAGTTACATTTCCATTTAACAACACTGCTCTAAACCCAGGGAAAATCCAAATGAAGATTCAGCCATTCAAAATATATTAACCATAAAATTCAACTTTTAAATATTAAAACCAACTTTATTTTTTAAAAATTAATAAGAATTGCTTCATGTTAAAAACTCTTCAGAGAAATACCAGTGATATGGTATTACAGAATAGAAAGACTCATAACTGATTAAAGGATACAAACATATTCCAAGAATTACTTTGTTTATATTATTTGTGATGTTCAGATGATCAATATAAAGAAGGGAAGTCGTGGAGATTAAATATGAGATAAGAGATGAGGAACCTGGAAAAGTCTTACTGCTGGAGGGTCAAGGCTACAGAGAAGGTCTCCCAGCTCATGAAGAAGCCTGAAGAAAAATCTCTGCCAACTGAAGCCTGGAGTGTGTGGGGCTTGGAAGGGTGGAAAACAGACTTGGCCCCACAATCTAGAGCCAAAGCAGTAATTAGCTGGTTGTTTGACATGTCTCTTCACTTCACCGTATCAACATGGGTCATAATACTAACGAGCCATGATAGGACCTAGTTCTAGACTGGAGGCCAAGAGGGAAAGGTGCCCAAACTCAAAACCACTGGACCCAGAGAGAAGTACAGAGGAAAGGGGTAGAGAAGGCAACCAAAAGAAAAATAAAGTTCAGTCCAAATGAACCTAAAAATCAAAGGTTTGAAGTAAGAAATCTAATGCAAGTAAAATAACCAACGAAATCAAGAAGTGGAACATGAATTCATTCCATATTAAATTAGAGTTATGAAATAATCTGAAAAGGTTATTAAAATAAATATGTTTAAGTTGGTCAGAGAGAAAACTGAGGTCAAAACTTCTATTAAAACAGGAAATTATGAAATAAAGGTTGATCTCAGGTGGTCGTGAAAAATGAATAATTAGAAATCATTTAAATAAAAAATAGTCATAGACATGAAAAAACACCAAAAGACAAATTGTTGAATTGGAAAATGGAAGGTCACACTGAGGAATTCATCCCTCATAGATAGAGTTAAATTATATGAAAGAAGAGTTAAAACACATGTATATATAAAAATAGAATTTCCAGCATAAAAAAAATAGAATAAAAAATGGAAAATAGAGACTATTTGGAGGTATAAATGCTAGTATCAAAGAGATATTTAAATCCATATATTACAATTATACTCCAAATGCCAAACTGGATAAATTAAAATATATACAAATGTAGATATACCATGGAGAAACTTGAGAATTGTATTTATAAAGCCATAATCTCAAAAGCTACCATAAAAAAAAAAAAAAAACGTACTTTCAAAGGATAATATTGCATTTAGACTAGGTTTCTCTATTGCAGCAAGAAGTGCCAGAATGCAACTGAATAATATAATATATTCAAAGCACTGAGGAAAAATGACTTTTAACATAAAATTTTATAATCAGCCAAAATATAACTTCAAGATCAAGGGTAAATCAGACATTTACAGATAAAGAGCGTTTATCATCTTTAGGTCCTCACTAAAAGAATTAGTAAAGATGTGCTGCAAAAAGAAAAGTAAACCAGAATTAAGACATAGGTTACAAGAAACAAGTTCTTTATTAGATAAATTGCAGAAAGTTCCATGAGAACAGTTCCCTGAGAATATCTCTTTTCACCAGTACCCAACCTATTCACCCAATCAGTGAAGCTACAAAATAACCAGCTTATTTTTGTTTTAGGGATTTTGTTCTTGGTTTTGTGCATGTGTGGTTTTTTTGTTTGTTTGTTTGTTTTTTAGGGGGGGCACCCATCAGAGAGCCAAGGATACAAAGAAACATAAATGAACTAAACACAAAAAATTGTTTAGACTTTCATAGAAGAGAAGAGAACCACAGCTTCCTGTGAGAATGGCAGGAGGAAATGAATCCCGCGTACAGGCAGTAAGAAGCAAGGAACCCAACTTTAATGAGCATTTAACAACTGAATGTGATTTCATGTGAGAGATTAGTATCCTGAGGAGCCTCTGGCACAGAGCAACTCTACACCACACACAACTCCTTCTTCTGGATCTTTACCAAGTGTTTGGGAGTATTACACCAAGGGTTGCCAGGACAGACCTATGAGCTAAAAAGAGATTACCCTGAGTTTTGCAGGAACTCCCTTAGAAACAAAGCAACAGCTTTCAGAATGAAGGGAGACAGGGCTTCCAGGCAAGATGGTGAAAAAAGGAACCAGATTTTCCTCTGTCTGAAACAATTACAAAATGGATTAAGTTCATAAAACAGTTTCTAACACGCTGGATATCAGGCAATGGAGAAGAGTGATCCCCAAGAGACCACAAATGAATTAAGAGAGCCCTACAGTTGCTCAGTTTACATCCCTGAGAGTTTCAAGGACAAGGCTCAGCAGGCTGCCAGATTCCTGAAATTGAGGAGATGTACCTGAGAGTGCAGGGAGACTATGGCAGTTAGAGTACAAAGGATAGAGCACCAGAAAAAAGGAAGCTGCACATAGAGAGAACTCTGGGGATCTTGGAGGGAGATTGAGCTCCTCGTCCAGTATTCAGCTGAGCACTGATCAGTGCATACCTGTGAAGGCTGAAGAAGCACCACCCAAAATAATTAGTGATAAGAATGCCTTGTGATCACACAGGTCCAGGAAGAGTACCTTTTTCTACCAGACAGCCCGCAAAACATTATGATTTGTTTGTCACTCAGTAGAGTTCTAGAAAGGTCTTGTTTCAGAAATGGGGAGTGACAAGCCATGGAGTGAGCACTTCTCCAGTCCCATTTATCAAATTTTACAAGCTAGACCCAAAAAGATCAAGCTTTCAACTAGTAACTCAACTGCATCCCCAAACAAACATCAACAATGCTTACAGGAATTCAAAAATATCTAGCACTCTGTAAGATAAAATTCATGTCTGGCATCCAAACCAAAGTTATAGGCATGCAACGAAGCAGGAAAATATAACCCATATGAGGAGAAAAAAAAATCAATGAATCACAACTGACCCACAATTGAAACAGATGTTAGAATTAGCAGACAAAGATATTAAAACTGCTTTTATAATTATTCCATATGTTGAAAAAGTTAGGTAAGTACATGGAAGATATAAAAGAAGACACAAATCAAACCTCTAAAGACAGAAAATACAATGTGAGGGATGAAAAAAATGCCCTGGATAGCAATAATGGCATATTAGACATTGCAGAAGAAAATATTAGTGTGATTACTTAACTTGAAGACACAGGAATAGAATCTATACAAAATGAAACACAAAAAGAAAAGATCATTAAAAAAAAATGAACAGAGTGCCAGTGATCTGAGAGTCAACTTCAAATGGCCTAATGTCTTAGTTTGCTAATGCTGGAGAATGCAAAACACCAGAGATGGATAGGCTTTTATAAAACGGGGGTTTATTTCACTAAACAATTAGTCTTAAGGCCACAAAGCATCCAAGGTAACACCTCAGCAATCGGGTACCTTCACCGGAGGACGGCCAGTGGTGTCCGGAAAACCTCTGTTAGCTAAGAAGGCAGCTGGCGTCTGCTCCAAAGCTCCGGCCTCAAAACGGCTTTCTCCCAGGATGTTCCTCTCTAGCAAGCTTGCTTCTCTTCAAAACATCACTCCCAGCTGCACTCTCTTTTCTCCCCCCAAGTTAGCTCATTTATATAGCTCCACCGATCAAGGCCCACCCCAAATGGGCGGGGCCACGCCTCCATGGGAACATCTCATCAGAATCATCTCCCACAGCTGGGTGGGGCACATTCCAAGCAAATCTAACCAACACCAAAACTTCTGCCCCACACAAGACTACAAAGATAATGGCATTTGGGGGACACAATACACTCAAACTGGCACACCTAATATAGGTGTAAGTGGAGTCCAGAAAGGGGAGGAGGGACAGAAAAATATTTAAAGAAATAATTACCACAATTTTAAAAAATTGATGGAAAGTATAAACTCATAAGTCCAAGAAAATCAATGAATCACATAACTACACCAAGGCACATTTATGATTGGGTATTTATGGCAAAATACCCAAAACCAATAACAATTAGAAAATTTTAAATGTAACTAGAAAAAAAAAGTGCTATATGGAGGGATAAAAATGATGATGACAACAGATGTCTCATCTGAAACAATGCAAACAAGAAGTCAGTGGAGGCAGAGCGCTAATTTCCATCTTTCCTGGCCCGCCGCACCCGTGGAACCATAACTCCTGAAAATCAAGCCAGCCTGCATTTGCTTTCTCCTGGGCAGGCCAACAATGGACTTTCATTGTGCTTCCCCAAGGCTATGTACATAGTTGGACCATCTGCCATGGTCTCATGGCAAAGGACTTGGCTAAGTGGAAAAAGTACCGCAAGTGTAACTCTATTTCACTAACCAGTAACTCTTTTTAAGGTGCAATGTTTCCCCATGCTGCAAATGCCAAAGCAACTAGTGGCTTTCTTAAGATTTTTGGAGTGTTGGAGACCTTTGTTCCTCACTTAGCCCAAATGTTAAAACTTTTGTCTTGACTAGGAAAGACTATTCCTGGGAATGGAACACCTCCCAATAGACTGTGTTTAAAGAGGTAAAAAGGGAAATAATACAGGCACAAGCACTGGGGGGCACAGATACAGAGCTGCCCTGTGAATTGGATGTAGCCAGAACTAATATTGGCTTTGGGTGGGGTATGTAGCAGAGGCAACATTCTAAACAAATGCCTCTTGGCTTTGGTCCCCATTACAGAAAGGGGCAGAACTGAGATACAGCCCCCTAAAAAAGAAATTGTGTGCCACATAAAATGCCTTATTTCAAGTGGAGGAACTGATGCAAAGATGCCCAGTCACCTTAATAATGGCCATCCGTATTTGGGGGTGGATTACTGACACAGCTTCTAAGCCATGCTCTGGCTGTGCCCAGCTGAGCACACTGGCCAGGTGGAGAGCCTACCTGCTACAGCACAGCATTGTCAATACCAGCCCTCTGAGTGCAGAAATGCACTAGATTATTGGACCAGTGCCCTATAAACTCAACAGCTAAAGTTGCTGCATCTGAGGTAGCTGTTGAAATAAGAATTGTGGAAAGACATCTGGGATGCCCATCAGTGATGAAAGTTAACTGTTGCCAGCAACTAGTGGACATCACTAGAGTGCCCTTTGTGCTGTCTGTGCCAACCTCATGGGCTGCCACACCAGATGAACACGTGTACTACATTGGTCCCCTTTTGTTCTTGAGGTATGCTTTTACTGCCATGGACACGGCTACAGGACTTTTGTAGTTAGCTTTCCAGGTGGGGAAGGTGAACCAGCAGGCCAGCATCACCTGTTTGGAAAGGGTGTGCACTCTGTATGGCATAGCTACACAAATAGACAGTGATCAAGGGACCCATTTCACTGAACAAATGACCCAAGCATGGGCTAAGGACTACAAAATCTCTACAACAAAAGGCTGTATCAGGCCCTAACTCCCCTGAATACCATACCCAGAGCTGCAGCCCCAGCTCCTATTACAATTCTAATGGAGGAACCAACGCAAGCATTGAGAATCCAAGCTACAGGGCCAGCCCTGTTACAGCCTAAGTGGAGAAATAATAATGATTTATTGTTGTCTGTGCCTCAGACTGTACAGAACAGGAAAACAAGGTCAACTGGCCTTGGTGCTGGCCTATGCAGCCATGTTGGTTAGGAATCCAGAGTCCCTGGGAATAGGAATTAGCCAAAATATTGTGACAAAATCTAAATGCTATTAAAATCTTTATCACCAATTCGGGGCCTCCTATTCCCATGGGATCCTTATGCACGGCTATGTGGAACCTTTTTATGTCCAGATTAACAACTGTTCTAGTTTGCTAATGCTGCAGAATGCAAAACACCAGAGATCGATAGGCTTTTATAAAATGGGGGTTTATTTCACTACACAGTTACAGTCTTAAGGCCACAAAATGTCCAAGGTAACACATCAGTAATCGGGTACCTTCACTGGAGGATGGCAAATGGCGTCCAGAAAATCTCTGTTAGCTGGGAAGGCACGTGGCTGGCATCTGCTCCAAAGTTCTGGTCAAAATGGCTTTCTCCCAGAACATTCCTCTCTAGCAAGCTTGCTCTTCTTCAAAACGTCACTCACGGCTGCACTCTGTTCAGTCTCTTGAGTCAGCATGTTTTATATGGCTCCACTGATCAAGGCCCACCCTGAATGGGTGGGATCACACCTCCATGGGAGTATCCCACCAAAGTCACCACCCACAGCTGGGTGGGGCACATTCCAAGCAAACCTAACCAGCACCAAAACATCTGTCCCACAAGACCACAAAGATAATGGCATTTGGGGGACACAATACATTCAAACTGGCACATTTCACCCCCTGGACCCCAAAATGACATTATCTTTCCAAATACAAAATACATTCATTACATCCCAATATCACAAAAACTTAAACCATTTCAGTAACAAAAGTTAAGTACAAAATCCCATCAAAATCAAATATAGGCGTGGTCAGTCCTAAGGCATACTTTTCCTTTAGCTTTGGATCTGTGGACTTAGAACAAGTTATATGCTTCCAATATACAAAGGAGGGACATTCATAGGATAAACATTCCCATTGCCATAAGGAGAAACAGTAAAGAAAACAGGGTTAACATGACCAAAACAGTTCCTAAAACCTGCAGGACAAACTCCATTAGATTTCAAAGTCTGAGAGTCATTTACAGAACAACATTGCATCCTTGGGGCTTGAGAGAGTGGGAGTATAACCCTTCCTAAGGGCCTTTTTGGCAGCCCTTTCCTCTCCAAATGCTTAGGTGAGTGTTCCAACATACCCACACATTGGGGAGACCACCTTCTTGGCCCCACCCTCCTCAAAGATCGGGGCAGCTCCCGGATTCCCTTCCATCTCCGGGGCACATGCTCAACCCCTTACAAACAGTGTGGTGGCAGCCAGGCTCTCCCCAATTCCCTGGGAATGTGCTCCACCCTCTTTGGGACCTCGGGTGGCAAAACTCTTCCAGAGCATCGAGGCGGAAAGCCCGCCCTCGACCTCCAGGGCAAACTCACCCTTTCCATGCATGTGGGCTGCTCCGCTCTCCCAGCCCGAGACCTCCTGACTCCAGACCTCAACCTCCATGGCTCTGTCTTTGAAGAAATTTTTCCTTCAGTTTGTTCCTTTTCTGTCTCCTCCAGTCCAGACTGGCAATGGCTCTGTCTATAAAGATCTCGCAAAAACTCTGTTGGCTTTGCATGAAGCATGCAGGGGTCAAAGCCATCAGACAATAGGACTTTCCACAAATCCTTTCTGGATAATTCTATCTCCAATCCTGGCTTGTACTGAAATGGCGGCTGGGTTCTATGTTTGGTTACATCCTCACGTTGGGCGGCAGCTTCTGGGATTCCACCCCCTGGAAGCCTGTAATTTTCCAAGCCATCAACTTCTGGTTTCTTTGAACCCAAGAGTTCAGTTCTAAGTTTATCTCTCTCTGCTCGCATTTTACTATAAGCTGCAAGGAGAAGCCAGGATACATCCTCCACACGTAGTCTGGAGATCTCCTCAGCTAAGTATTCCAGGTTGTTGCTTCCAGATTCTTCCTTCCATCTGACACCAGGACTCAATTTTGCCAAATTCTGTGCCACTTTAAAACAAGGATCGCCTTTCTTCCAGCTCACAACAACACATTCATCATTTCTGTTCAAGGCCTCATCAGAAGTATCTTTAGAGTCCATATTTCCACAAACAGTCTCTTTAAAGCAGTTTTGGCCTTTTCTATCAAGCTCCTCACAACTCTTCCAGAAACTCCCCCTTATCCATTTAAAAAGCCATTCCAACATGTTTGGTATTTGAAGACTCAGCAGCAAAAGCACCCCACTTCTCTGGTACCAAAATCTGTTCTAGTTTGCTAATGCTGCAGAATGCAAAACACCAGAGATGGATAGGCTTTTATAAAATGGGGGTTTATTTCACTACACAGTTATGTTACGGTGCCCGTGAGTTAAAGTACGAGACAGCCAAACAGAATTTAAAGAGCCTTTTATTAGCCAGCTAGCAGGCGGCTGCCGTCTCTCACTCCGCGCAGAGAGTTCAGCAAGCAGCCCCCACCTGTGTGCGCTGGTGCCTTATATAGACAGAAACCGTATCCTAGAAACGCAAGCAAGCAAGCTATTCTAACAGAAGCAGAGTTGGCAGTTTAGCTCTTGATCACAAAAAACAATTACACAAAGAGATTCACTTGGAACTGGAGCAGTTATTGATCATACAAAACAATTTCACAAAAACAATTTCACAAAGAGTTTCACTTGGGACTGGAGCAGCTACTGATTATTAAAGGGTTACAAAAAGTTTCACTTGGACCTGGAGCAGTTATTGTTAAAAGGGTTACGCTTGGCTGATGCGTGCAACCGCAGCTTTGCCTCCCCTAAATGGTAAAGTTTTGATTTCTTTAACTGGTACAGGCCCAGTCTCACTCCCCCCCCCCCCATGGCCTAATGCTGTTTACACAACACTATTGCTTTGCAGATGTTTTGGGATTAAGGGAAAGGGACCCCACTTCAAGTTACAGTCTTAAGGCCACAAAACGTCCAAGGTAACACATCAGTAATCGGGTACCTTCACTGGAGGATGGCAAATGGCGTCCAGAAAACCTCTGTTAGCTGGGAAGGCACATGGCTGGCATCTGCTCCAAAGTTCTGGTTTCAAAATGGCTTTCTCCCAGGACATTCCTCTCTAGCAAGCTTGATCTTCTTCAAAACGTCACTCACAGCTGCACTTTGTTCAGTCTCGAGTCAGCATGTTTTATATGGCTCCACTGATCAAGGCCCACCCTGAATGGGTGGGGTCACACCTCCATGGGAGTATCCCACCAGAGTCACCACCCACAGCTGGGTGGGGCACATTCCAAGCAAATCTAACCAGCACCAAAACGTCTGTCCCACAAGACCACAAAGATAATGGCATTTGGGGGACACAATACATTCAAACCGGCACAACAACTGATGTAACACTAGAGGGCTCTCGAAATTTGCAAGAGAAGAATACCTGGTATTTAAGACCTCCCCATAATTTCTTCTGCCTGGTCCTTGTTATCAACCAATGGAACTCTAGCATGTATATTGTTAAATCAGCAGAAATTACCCTTTATTGTTTCCCATAAACATTTTTCTTTTTGCCTAGCAAACACCTTCCTGCAGTGGGCCTCAGCAGTAACTCATGCACACAATTGAACCCAATGTTGGGTTTGCATGGACTTGCCACCTTTAGGTGCTACTGCCCTTTCTTGGACTGGGGCCCCTGCAAATTGTACTGTGTGGAATATTCTACTGGCCTGGCAGAATTCAGCAATTATTAGTAAACCCTTTGTCTAAATGGTTTAATTCCCTTTCTTGGCCATGGCGGCATCTCTTTGTAAATTTGTTATCTGTGTGTGTGTGTGTGTGTGTGTGTGTGTGGCAGGAGGAGGACTTCTACTCTTCAGTTGTCTATGGATGCAATGTCTGTCCTATGGTCAACATAGTCTGCTACGTGGGGATGGTGGGGTGGAGGGAATGGATTATGCGGGCTCAGGGCCAGGGGCCCTCCCTTCCATAGTGATTTTATGTAGCTGCCTACTTGACAGGTTCACACAGATGTTAAAAGTCATTAGAGTTAACAGAGCACTGAAACACCCCTCCCCTGATCACTGCTGATAATGATCTCCATGCCCTTGTGTCCACACCCTTTTTGTCTTAACCCTTATAAGGCATCCCCTGGCACACCCTGCTTTTGTGGAGCACTAACTTCCATCTTTCCTGGCCCACCACCGCCATGGAACCATAACTCCTGTAAGTCTTATTAAACTTATGTCTGACAAAAAAAAAAAAAGTCAGTGGAGCAATATCTTTGAAATACTGGAAGAAGGAGGGAGGAAAAAGCATTCTGGGTTTTCAACTCTCAGAGTCTGGTGAGGGGCAGCCGTGCTGAAGGAGGTCCTCTCAGGCATTCTGGGCCTTCACAAAATCTAATCTAATCACACTCCCCGAATTAGGAATCATGCAGAGTAACACAGAGAGAGAGAGAAACAGACATGGAGCAATCACCTGAATTGCAGAAAGTCAAAGCAGTACCCAGTAAGTCAAAAAGCTGACAAATAGGCTTTAAGGACAAAGAGAGAAACAGAAAGAGAAAGAAGAAAAAAGAGAGCGTGACAGAAAGATCTTCCTTCAATGGTTCAAAAAGCTGGCAACTCAGCTGTAAAGTTTAAAGAGATCTCAGAGATCTTATGAGACTTCAGGTCCCAAATCCTGGGGAAGGAAATTTCTTAATTCTTCTTTGTAAAATATTCTGCTTTGTAAAGCCAGTAATGAACTGAATCAAACTGAAGCTGTAAGAAAGTCCAGATTTATATCAACTATGCATAAGTCCCCACTCTAGCAGCTTGACAATATTTACTTTAGTTTCTACTGTTGTTAAAACAAATATCAAACATACAATAATAAAATTAAAGGCACATAGAGAAGCAAGAAAATGTGACCAACGATCAAGGGAGGAAACTGTCAATAGTAGGAGACACAGAGATGGCCCTGCTGTTGAATTATTGTACTGGCACTTTGAAATAACTGTGCTAATGATGTAAAAGTATGCACTGGAAAAGAAGAAAAAGAATACTACAAGTTGGACAGGACTAATTAGGGTACGTAATAAAGGCAAAGAAGATTATACTATGATGGTGGTAGAATAATAGAATCTAAAAACATAACTTCCACATGCTTTCATAGTAATTATTTCCACTGTAGCACTTACCACATCAGTTCCCTTATCTGTTCATCCCAGTAAATTCCTTGAAGACAAGAACTTCACCTTGTTGACAGCTATCTCCTCAAGGTCAACATAATACCTGGTGCAGAGTAGTTGTTCAAAAAAGTATGTTAATTAAATAAATGAATTACAAATAAAAATGTTAACGGTGACTTAATTGTAGAAAGAGAAGAGAATTTTAATTGAAAAAATTACCATACATTTGAATATTACCATAGGAGAGTGTTTTGAGAAATTCCTAAGTTACTACTATCTACTAAAACACTGTAAAGCAACAGCTTAATTTATTTCTGTATAATATATATGTCGTTAAAATACTGGATTCTATGCCTCATTCTTTTTTTGAACCATTTTAGATCAACACTGAACATTAGTGTAAGCTAAAATTTTTTAAAAAAGAATTTAAAATTCCAATTTCCATAATTTACCAACTTATCAAATACTGGCTGCAGCAAAATTCAAACTAGCTATCTTCATATGATAATGTGATAGCGGCCACCTTGGTAGCAACACAAACTGGAGAAGACAAAGTATACAGCTCTTGATAGCATGTTTACACTGGTCTACAAGCAAACGTTCTAGGCTGCAGAGTAAGGGAATGGTTAGGAAATTATTAGATTTACCAGCAGTGAAGCCCTGTGGAAGATAAAAGAGAATGGAGGAGCTAGCATTGCAAACCTGGTCTTCTACCAGCTTTCCCTCGGGCATAAAGCTCTATGTTCCTGTCTTTCAGAGTCTATTGACACTAAATTCAGGTAAGAAAAGTTTCCTTTATTTGAGATCTTTACTCCAGTATTACTATGCTTTGCGGAAAGGAGAGTAGCTGGGTACTTTTCTTCCACCTAATCATTCCTGACATAATAGGAACTCAATAAAAAAGAAGGAAGAAAGAAAAGTGAAAATTAGTAAAGAAAAACTAAGAAATGGAGAATAGCTACACAAAATCCCAGAAGAACATACATATGAGTAGGAAACAGAATGGACAATAAGAGAGGGCAATGCTGTGTTAGAAATTAAGCTAAGCCTTGAGCTCTGGTCTCCTCATTATCTCTTGGGTCATAATCTCTGACCTAAGAAAAAGAGAAACTCTTTGTTCTTCAGTTCCATGTCTAAATAGCATCGCTTATTTCATAGAGTTTTGTGAAATGGGCATATTTACTTCAGTAGGATTTCCCCTCCACTACTGCATGCAGTCCCTTTAAAACAGAACACTTACTTCAGATTTGATATTTGCTCTTAGGACTCAAAAGTGCATGATTGCACTTGGTTCCTCAAATTCTGAAATATCCCTTTCTTCACTTTTATCATGTGTCCCAGGAATGTATATTTGATATTAGCAATCTTTGTTAATTTTACTAATTGGTAGAAAGGGGTTTACCTGATAAAAAAAGGTAAATGTTTCTTATTTATTTATTTTTTTTTAAGTAAGGGAGTCTTAATATGCCTTTCTGAGTATTGTATCTGTTTACATGAGAAAATTATACCACACAATTTCATAAAATTGACAAAATTACACAAAAATCAAGAAAATATGTTAGAAATTATACTAAAACCTCCTGGTGCAAACTTGTTATTTACATTGTAGAAAACAGATTTTACAAATACGGATTTTATTCTACCATCATGAGAAAAATGAATTCATTTCTAGACATATTCATTATTATCAGTGTTTTCTGATAGTTATGACTTTAAGTTTTTTTTTTTTTTAATAAAAGACTTGGTCTTATTTGTAGAAAATTAATTAAGATATCTTAAAGAAAATTTACATAGCTTTTTGGGAGCCTGATATAACTTTTTGTATTTAAACATTTCAAACAAGCAATGTTAGAGCTTCAAAACACTTTTTGCCCAATTTCTATAAATTCAAATTAAAGAATCATTAGGACATCCTGTCAATAGATTTGTGCTACAGCAAGCACATTTGTAATTGTCCACAAAAGAAGGTTGATGCTGATGGACAATCAGCTTAAGTATGAGAGAGAATAGAGAAGTGGACAGATGAAAGAATTCAGTTCACAATGAAATCAAATTCCTGTCAGATCACAGGATGCCTTGTTTTAGACACATGATATTTATCCTTATGTGAGTCTTTATTGCCCACTAATTTGCACTTTTTAGTGATCATTTTATACTTACATTTTATAAATGCTTTGTGAAACTGGCATGACTAAACAGATATGTTTGCATTTTAAGAGTTAAATGCCTATTCCTTAATATGATTTGTTGTATAATAAATGAATTAGAGATGTTAAAAACATCTATTCATTTTAGAAAGTAAATTTTCTGTGTATTCATTTCATTGGAAAATGGCTTTCTCTTTTATGTTTTTTAGTTTCCATCACTCATCTTTGAATGTCTTTAAATGTGTTTTTCAAATCCCCTTCTATTGTGCAACTATTCTCTGTGGCAGTTTCCCGTCTGCAAAGGTCATTTACTATCAAGTTTACTATATATGCCTAATTTTATATTGTGCAATAAATCTTCAACAGCTCCTACATGTGACAAGTCTGAAGGTTCAATCAGAGGTTGGATGTATCAATGTTTAATGTATCTCTCAATAAAAAATTAGCACGTATCTTCAACTAAAATAAATGTTCTTGTTTTATGTGGTCTGTTTTACAAGACTATTAAAATGGTTTTTTATGATAGTTTTAGTATTCAGATAGGGACAGTATCAAACTGAACTGTTAGGTTAACAAAGTAAAATAAACCATGAAACATGACTACATTTAATCTGAAAAATCTAAAAGATACAGGTGATTGAGTGAGTGGAGACAAACATCAAACAAAATAGATTTTATCTATATAAAATAATGAGATTTTTCATTTTGAGAAAAAATCTGATTATGCATTAAGGATTGAAAATTAAACTGTTTTTTTTGTTTTTGTTTTTACTTTAGAGGTAAACATTATTCAAAATATTTTACTTGGACTAGCAAGTATTATATGCACAATGACAACAAAATCACTGAATTATTTCCCAAATAATCAATACGTGCAAACTTACTCCAGGATGTAGGTCCTGCTCAATAACTTAACCTTATCCCATTTCAATTTTGGAGCAGTCTGAAAGCTAAAGTAAATGAAGTAAATGATTTAAAGTAATTTAATATATGTACACTAAAAAGCAGTTTATTCACATTACTGTAAAGATATATCATAAATTTTTAACAAAATATTTTAGATATTTTCATTGCTTTCAAAGCAAAACATTTTTCTGGATAAAACCATTAATCCTTCCTATAAATTATTTCAATATGAAGATTTTAGAGGCAAAAGCCCTGTTATAGAACTGAAATAGAAATCAACATAGCAACATATGTACATTACAATTGATATAATTTTAAGATTCTCCATGGTCATTTGGAGAGAAAATATAAGCCAGTCTGTTGATAAAATCAAAGGGCTCTTTTAGCCAGGCATTTAAAACAGTACAATTTCTAATGGTCTTACTTGTGCTGTGGTGAATTTACTATAAATCCCACCAGTATGACAGATTCAATCAGTCCATTTGTTGGAATGACAGGTCATATTTGCAGCAGAACGATCCAGCACCAAATATTTCAAAATCACTAAAGATATTGAAAGTGACAAAGAATGCAAAGAGCAAGAAAATAGTAGTAGGAGAACACAATTTTGGAAATAAAAGCCACTTAGATAACTGCAAAATTACCTACCTATAACTGGCTGCTGAAAAACAAATTGCTATCAAATTTAACTTTAAGAATATGCTGCACTTTAACTAGCTTCTGCTAAGTTTGACAATATTCCCTTTAGTGCAACGTTTCTGCAACATAATTTCTGTTGAGAAGCAGTAAAGCATGCTAGAAAAAAAAGAAAAAAGAAGAAAACGCTAGATATTTGGAAGCTCTGGTTTCTAGACCTACCTCTGTGACCTTGAGCAAATCTTTAACTTCTTTAAACCTGATTTCCTCATTTGGAACATGAAAAAAATCTGCAAACCTTACGTCTCATAGTTGGAGAATAATAACCAAATTAAAAAAAAACAAAAACAACATTATATGAATGGGTATTGAAAGCTATCAAGTAATAGACACCGTTTAGATATTAATTCCAAATTATTGTGCTAAGCTTTTTTAAATGAAAATCTTTCTGATTAATCTTAAAAGGTACTTTATTACTACTTTAGCAAATATATGTTGCTCTTTCCTCACAGAAATTAGTTTTCTCTTTGCACAGTGATTCTTTTCCTGTGCATTTTCTGACAGTCCCACTTTCATATTAATATATATAAATAAGTTTAAATAAAAGAAAAGCAAAGACTGCCTTTGTAAATAAATTTAATCAAGTTGATTTCTAACTTCTTTTTAAGTAGCATTATGACTAATAATCAAACTGAAGTCCATAGAAGTGTTATAGAATATTAAAACTGTTTTAAATAAGATTTAGCAAATACTCATTAGCCTCAATCTGGTCTTTGAAATATTCCCTCAGTAGTGTTTGGAAATTCCATAGAGTTAGAAATGTAAAAAGATACTTGTTTTCTTCTTGAAGTCAAAAGCCTTGCCTATCCATCCATTTACATGGTCCAGGGAATTCAAGAAGAGTTGCCTACATAGAGTCACTTCCTAAACTATTGACTCTAACTTTTCCTTCCTCTATAAATTAGCTACTCTTTGTGAAGGGTCTCTGAGTCTTTGCTCCATACTTGATTCATACCAATATCATCATGTCGTACTATTTAGAATAGGTTGATTGATGGATGATTAGATAGATAGATATAGATAGATATGTAGATACATAGATGCATAAATATATGATTGATAGATTGCATTGGTCAGGGTTCTCCTGAGAACCAACAAGATTAAAGGTAATTCTAAAGTCAGGCAAGTCCATATTTCCCAGGGGAAGCTGGCTGATTGAAAGTGAGGAAGAAATTCTTTCTGATTTCTGAAATCCTCAGCTCTGGCTTTTAAGGCTTCCAACTGCTTGGATGAGGGCAATCTCTTTTGTTGATTGCAGATGCAAGCAATTGTTTATAGATGCAAATCCATCTCTGAAATTCCCTCACAATGGCCAGCAGGTCAGTGTTTGTTTGACCACACTACTGGATACCATAATCTAGCCAAGCTGACTCAAGAAAATTACCATCCCAGTTCACCCATGGTCAACTTGGAACCCATAAACTTTTCTTTAACCATATTTAATCTCCAAATAAAACCAATAATATACTCATATTTTCACCTAACTGTACTACTGTGTATACCCAAAAACACACTAACCCTTTCCACAGAAGAGGATGTAAGTCCCTGGGTGATATTCACTCTCATCCTTGATATCTTATCCTTGCTATCCTATAATTTAAATACTATGATTTAATGCAACAAATACAATAAGAGAAGGGGAAAAACAAAGATATTTGTTGTATATATGCATATAAACATATTCATAACAAAATAAAGAAGAAATACTCATAACAACTACAGTCCTTACTTCTGCAACTGGTCATGGGTTTGTAGCTGGTATTTATAACTACCTTCTTTCACTACCCATTCCATATTCCATTTAACCTAGTAAGCACCTCAGCTGGTTCTGGTTCTTTGCCTGATGGGGTGACAGAAACCTTCATTCCTGAAAGGTCTGGGCCATTAGCAGTCCTGCCTGGATGGGGTTGTTGTAGTTTTCTATTGACTTTAATCATAGGACATGGTAGTATGAAGAGATGCACTGAGGTATCTTCTTTACCTCCAATATGTAGTAGTAGTCCTACTTCCCCTTGAAAATGATCAATTGTCCCAGCCAATACAATAACTCCTTTCTTTGCCTGATGATTCATAGACAGGAAGAGCCAAAAGTGGCCAGGTGGCAGCCTTAACTGCCAGTGCAATGGACTCATAGTGGAAGCACTCCTCCCTTTGGCAATAAGACCTCCTCTAGATCAGCACACAAAGTTGCAGGAAGCAAAAATTTTGCTAGTGGATCACTAGGAATACTACTTAGTGGTCCCACTCCCATTTCAACCCCTTGACTCCTGGACTCATGACCCATAAATCCCAACTATGGGAGAAAGAGCACCATAGATTATTGCAGATTTAGAGCATGTATAGCTTCCTAGAGAACACTGCTCAGCCCTGCAAGTTTTTGCCACCCAACTGGTGCTAGAATTGAGTCCTCAAAAGGTCATTCCACTGTTCTATCAATTCAGATGCTTCAGGATGATGAAGAACATGGTAATACCAGTGAATTCCATGAGTATATGCCTACTGCCACACTGCATTTTCTGTGAAGTGAGTTCCTTGTTCAGAAGCAAAACTTCACAGAATATTATTATGGTGGATAAGGCATTCTATTAAGTCCATGAATGGTAGTTTTGGCAGAAGCATTGCATACAACAATGGAAAATCCAGATGTTTATTCAAAAAACTACCCCGATCATGATAGAAACGGTTCAGTGTAATCCACCTGCCACCAGGTAGTAGGCATATCACCTAGGGGTATGGTGCCAGATTGGGGATCGAGTGTTGGTCTCCACTGCTGGCAGACTGGGCACTCACTCAGCAGTGGTTGTAGCCATGTCAGCCTTAATGAATGGAAGCCCGTGTTGCTGATCTTGAGAAAAAAAGAGCAATCAATAAAAACTCTCTCTGAGGAAGCACAGATGTAGGACTTACTAGGCAAAATGTTAAATCAGATATTCTTAGTATATTGTAAGAACTAAGGAAACTAATGATCTAGAGGAAAGTGTAAGAATGATGTCTCAGCAAGAGAGAATATCAATAAAGTTATAGAAATTAGTTAAAAGAACAAAATAGAAATTCTACATTTGAAAGTTAACTGAAATGAAAAAATTACCCACAGGATCTCAAAAGCAGCTTTGAGCAGGCAGAATAAAGAATAGGTGAACTTGAAGTTCAATTAAGAATTTCCACTCTGAGAAACAGAATATAAAAGAATGAAGAAAAAGGAACAGAGCCTGAGAAACTTGTGAGACACCACTAAGAAAAAGTTTGTAGAGTACCATCAAGTGTGCCAACATATGCATAAAGGAAACCACGGAAGAGAAAGGAAAAAGGTCAGAAAAATATTTTAAGAAATAATGATGGGAAACTTCCCAAATTTGATGAAAAATATGAATCTAAACCTATAATGTCAAACCTATAAACTCATAAATCTAAACCTAGTCACATCTAGGTAGAACACAATTAAACTATTCAAAGCCAAAGAAGAGAAGAGACTCATGAAAGAAGCAGAGAGAAATGACTTATCATGAACTAAGGATCTTTAAGAAGATTAACAGCTGATTTTTAGTCAGAAAATGGAGGGAATGAAGCAGTGGAATGAAATTTTCAAAGAAAAAAAAACTGTCAACCAAGAATTCTATGTCCAGCAAAGGTAATCTTCAAAAACAAAGGTGAAATTAAACATTATTAGGTAAACACAAAACCAAGAGCATTCATGCTGTGCCAATTTGAAACTGTTATGGACCCCAGAAGAGCCATGATCTTTTAATCCAATCTTCTTGGGTGGAACCTTTTGATTGAGTGTTTCCATGGAGATGTGACTCACCCATCTGTGGGCAAGAACTTCCGATTAGATTATTTCCATGGAGGTGTTACCCTACCCATTCAGGGTGGGTCTTGATTAATCACTAGAGTCTTTTAAGACAAGCTAAGAGCTGACACAGACATAGATGCTTGGAGATGTTTGGAGATGCTAGCCCAGAGTTTGCTCTAGAGAAGTTAAAAGAGGACCCCCAGATGCTTAGAGAGAAATGCCATGGGAGAACAAGCAAAAATGCACAGGAGCTGAGAGAGAGAAGTTAAGAGAAGACCCCCAGATGCACAGGAGCTGAAGAATCTAAAAGAGATAAGCACAGAAACATTTTGGAGAAAGCCATTTTGAAACCAGAACCCAGTAGCAAAGGATTAGCAGATGCCAGCCACATGCCTTCCCAACTGTCAGAGGTGTTCTGGATGCTGTCGGCCTTTCTTCAGGGAAAGTTTCCTCTTGTTGTTGCCTTAGTTTGAACACTTTTAAGGCCACAGAAGTAAATTTGTAACCTAATAAATCCCCTTTTTAAAATCCAATCCATTTCTGGTATTTTGCATAATGGCAGCTTTAGCAAACCAGAACACATGCTAACAAACCTATCTTGTAGGAAATATTGAAGAAAGTCTTTGGGGCTGAAATCAAAGGACATTTGAATATCCTAGTAAAGAAATAAAGAACACCAGTATAAGTAACTAAATAGGCAAACATAAAAGACAATATAAATTTGTGGGGTTTTTTTGTAACTCCTTTCTTCTCCTCCCCAATTTAAAATACAACTGCATAAAGCAATAATGATGATCCTGTGTTAATGGGAACACAATGTATCAAGCCATAATTTCTGTGATGATAGTAGCACAAAGGTGAGGGGAAGAATGGCACTATAAATGAGCCAAGTATTTGTGCATTACTGAAAATAAATTTATATTAATCTGGAATAGGTTGTTATAAATAAAGATGACAATGGCAACTCCCAGGACAAATGCTAAGAAAATGACTAAAAATAATGTAAAAGAAGCAAAAAAAAAAGGGAATTAAAATATCCACTTAAACCAAAAAGGCAGTAATGGAGTAATAGAGAAGAAAAAGACATAAGGCATATAGCAGACATGGCATAATGAATAAATAAATACTATCTTATCAACAAATATATTAAATATAAATGGGTTGAACACTCCAATTAAAAAAAAAAACAGAAATTGGCAGAGTAGATAAAAATATGATGCAATTATATGATGTCTACAAGAGACATTTCATATTCAAAGAAGCAAATGGTTTTAATGTAAAAGGATGGGAAAAAGATATACCAAGAAGCCAATAACCATACGATAGCTGGAATGGATATGCTAATATCAAACAAAATAAATGTTAAGAAAAAAAATTTTATGAGAGTAAAGAACATTAATGATGGAAGGCACTGACAAAAAATTATAGAAATTATAAATATATATGCACCTCAAAACAAAGCTGAATATACATGAAGTAAAAACTGACAGAATTTATGTGAAAAATAGTCAATTCAAAAATAATACCCCAATTTCATTAATGGATAGGAAAACTAGAGAGAAGATAAGAGGAAACAGATGATTTAAACAACACTACAAGCCAAAAACACAATAACATTATAACTTGCATCTATACAATACTCCAAAACACAACAGGGAATACACATTCTATTGAAGTGTACACAGAATATCCTGCAGAATAGACCATATTCTAGGCTGTAAAGGAAACTGCCACAAATTCAAAAATATTGAAATCATGCAAAGTATGATCTCCTATCACAGCAGAATGAAATTAGAAATCAATAAAAGAAGGAAACTTGGGAAATTCAGAGTTATATGGGAATACAATATAGTCCTAAATAACCAATCAGTCCTAAATAACCAATCCTCAAATAAAATACCAAATAAAATAACCAATCCTCAAATAAAATAAACTAAATAACAATACAGCTCTAAATAACCAATCCTCAAATAAAAAGGCACAAAAATAATTTAAAATTACCTTGAAATGGATGAAAACAAAAACACAGTGGAGCAAAACTCACGGGATGCAGATAAAGCAGTAATTATATGCAATTTTACAGCATTAAATAACTACATTAGAAAAGAAAAATGATCTCAAATCAGTAACCTAATCTTCCATCTTATAAAACTAGAAGAAGAGCAACATAAACCAAAAGCAAGCATAAGGAAGAATACGATAAATACTGAAGTGGAAATAAATGAAATACAGAAAGGAAAACAATGGAGGGATCTATGAAACTGAAAGTTGGTTTTTTACAAAGATCAACAAAATTGAAAATCATTTACCTATATGAACAAAGTAAAAGAGAGAGGACTCAAATTATTAAAATGAAGAATGAAAGAAGGGACATTATTTTTGACCTTACAGAAATAAAAAGAATTACAAAGGAAGAATGTGAACAATTGTATGCCAACAAATTAGATAATCTATATGAAATGGACAAATTCGTAGAAACACACAAACTATGGAAACTGACTCAAAAAGAAATAGAAAATCAAAATATATCTATGACAAATATAGAGATTGAATTAGTAACTAAAAAAAACATCCAACAAAGAAAAGCCCAGGACTAGATGAATTCACTGGTTATTCTACCAAACATTTAAAGAAAACTTAATACCAGTGCTTCATAAACTCTTCCAAACACATAGAAGAGGACACAACACCTCCCAAATCATTCTAGGAGGCCAGTATCTCATTGGTTTTCCAACCAACAAACATATCACAAGAAAAGAAAACTACAGATGAATATCACTTATGAACGTTTGTATTAAAAACAGACAGATCAAGATGGTGGCATAAGATGTTCCATGGTTCTGTTCCACCACAGAATCTCTGAACAACTAACAAAAACCAGTAGGGCCACTTTCCCCAGATCGGGAAAAGCAGTAAAATGGTTGCGGTAAGTGGGTGAGTGCTGAATCAAGAAAACACAACCTAAAACCAGTAGGAGAAGCTCATGGCACCCTTGCTGGCACCTTCTCACCACCACTCCATGGCATGGTGTGTAGCCAGTCTTAATCCCAGTTGTCATCCCTGGCCCTGTACCAGAGGTAGCAGAATGACCCCTATGTGCATACTGGGTATCTGTATGTCAATGCGAATCTATCAAGTGCGAGTGTGAAGGACTGAACCAGGACACTCATCTCTGGCTTGCCCACCCAGAACTTGTTCTGAATGAAGGAGCAGCTTGTGGACAACTAAAGCAGTGTAAGAAACAATGAAATCAAAGTGGCCACGGGAAAAGGATTGCCGGCTTTAAGACATACAATTGAACACACGGGGGAAAGAGGTGAATATTTCACAGGTAGTAGAGGGAGCATTCAGATTCATGTAAATGGGAGAATTCCTAAGGTCACAAGCTCATGGTAAAGACATGAAACATATTCAGAAAAGACCGAGAAGGCCCACACGCATCTCAGGCTCATTTTCTTGATAGCAGGACAAAGCCAGCCAACGCAGAGCCAATTTGCAGACTTTGAAAGATGTTTTTTGCACTGGTTTGTTTGTTTTTTGTTAGCTCCTGGGATGCAAGGAAATGTCTGTCATACCACTAGCTATACACAAACTTAAGAAGCAGACAGCTCAGGGACTAAATCCCAGAGATAACACATTGAAACAAAATATTCAATGTGCAACAAACGATTATAAAATCAAACAAAGAAACAGGAAATGATGACATCCATCCAAAGGAACAAAATAAGCCCTCAGAAACCAGAGGACCAGACTTTGAACATACAAAGCACAACAACCAGAGAAAAAAGTAAATTAGACTTCATAGAAATGTAAAACTTTTGTCCTTAAAAAGATATTATCAAGAAAGTAAAAAGACTACCCAGGGAATGGGAGAAAACACTTGCCTATCATATTTGATAAAGGTCTAATATAGAACCAGAATATATAAAGACACTAACAACTCAGCAACAAAAGGCAAATAACCCAATTTTAAATGTACAAATTATTTAAATAGGAATTTCTTCAAAGATGAAATACAAATAGCCAATAAACACATGAAAGGATGCTCACCAGCATTAGTCATTAGGGAAACGCAAATCAAAACCAAGAGATTGTATGTCATGGGAACACAGGCTCAGGCACAACACAAACTTTCAGCAAATGACTACTTTAATACTTAGACAACACAAAGGGTCCAAATGAGTAGGGGCATTCTTCCAATACTGGCTGCACTCCCAGGGAGGCCAAACTGCTTGGGTCAGGGCTGCTGGATGGCAGTTCCACATGCCCCACTTTCCATCAGAGGGGAGCGACTCTGTGCTGTTTCAACGTGAAGTATTTATTCACCACAGAGGGAAGGGGCCTTGACACTAAGAACCTCTACCCTAATAAGTCCTTGAGGCTGCGTGTTCCCAGTTTCCATGTTTAAGGTCTGTAAACATGGGAAAGATTTGACCTAACATCTCCCCCAGGTTGTGGAATGGAAACAGACTGAAACATCTTCACACAATAGAAGAGAAGGCAGGGGTGGGGGTGGGGGTGGTGGGGGTGGTGGTCGTAGTGGTAGAGGAGGGCCAGGAGATGGCTTCTGAGCCTGTCTGTGACTTTTCCAGCAGAGATACCACGTCACAACCTCTAGGCTGGCTATGACAAAAAAGACAGACAATAATGAATATTGACAAGAGTGTGGAAATACTGGAACACTCAGACATTGCTATTGGGAATGTCAACTTCTAAGGAAATGCTAGTATCATCAATATGCTGGATATATGTTGAAATTGTTATGGGAGCATAAAGAAGAAAATACATAACTTTTTCAACAGTCCAGGCAAGCTTCAAGCATAGAGTGGAACTTGAAGGATTAGTAATATTTAATAAGCAAAATAATTGACAAATGGCATTAATGATACACAGGAAACAATAGGTCCTGTGAACAAACAAGCAGCCCTTGGCCGTAGCTCCCATTCATTGGTCTCAGATAAATGCCATTCTGTAATGAACTCTTAACTTTTACCAACAAAATTAGAAAAATAATGTGAATGTAATGAATTTAAAAGGCTACTTTTGTGTACTTTTATCAGACAGACCATTGTTCAGATATTAATATTATCCCAATTTTAGTGACTATTAAAATATTAATTATTTTATTAAGCAACAGAGATAGCTGCCATGTGCTAATGTTATAAGGATGGTGACATAATCAAAACAAATAATAGCCATTAATAACCCTTATTATGTTAATAATTGAAAAATAAAAACAAAACATGGGGTTCTTTGTCAGTAATTCAAAATTTCAAATCACACTACCAGGAGGTGGGATGTACTATATAGTTTAAGAAAACATGTGAATGTACGTATGTATGCATACTTCATAAGAAACAAACTAACAAAGCAAAAACGCATTTGGACCAAAATATCTGTCAGTGCCCTGGTACAGACAAAGTTTAAGTAGCCATGGAAAAGTACTGGAATATAACTTATACAACATGAAAGCAATTGTTACATTTTTGTGTGGTAACAGTTTATTCCTTTTCCAATGTAAAGTTTTGTTTTATGAAATAATACAAAATGTCTTAAAATTTAATTTTTCCAAGTAAAACAAATTATTTATTATAATTATTTTTTTCCTTGGATTGGGTAATTCTACAAATATGTACATTAAATTCTGAGACTGATACAAAGGATATATCTTTCTTTTAATTGATCATTCAATGCCTGATTTTTTTGTGATTTGCTGATTTCACTTTCAAAATTATTATATAGTGCCCTCAGTGGTTGGGGAAAATAAGAAAAGATGAAATAAAATTATAGTTATTATTCATAGTGTTTTAGTAGGAAAAAATTATCATAGTTTGTCTGGGTTCAGGGGAAGACAACACTGAATTTAAAATAGGCACTCATAGATTTCAAGAGTTAAAGCCTTTCCACTTCTGGGGCTAATTCAAAATTCATAATTTGAAATAATATTTCTACATTTTTTTCTCTGTATACAATGTGTAGGTGTTAGTGATGCTACTTCACACAATCAGTTCACATTCATTTGTGTAAGTCAATATAACTGAATTAGTTTGTATACATTTTTATTTGATAACATAGGTCCCTACTATAACCCATTATACAAAATTACTTTGGGAGTAGATGTCTGTCTTCATTCTGCATAGCAGTGCAATTCCTGATAATGAAGTGGTCAGAGAATGAAAAATCTCTTCTAAGAGACTTGATTCTTCTAAACAAATTATGAAACAGAAGTTTGGAGATTTTTTTTTGACTTTGCTTTAAAAATAGTGAAATTTGAAATATTATTCTTCCTATAAAAGTTTGCAAGCCTAATTTTGACATATTTCATTTCTAATTTTAATTTTTTTTCCTACAATATGCCTTTGAAGCATGAACATTTATTTCCTAAGTACTTCTGATTGTTAAGAAAAGAGAGGTTGTACATTGGAACAGAGATAGTGTCAGAAATAAATTAGAGAAGCAAAACCAATAGGGATAATGTACAATAACAGATTTTCTATAGGGCTTTGACTTTATGTAATTGTGGTAGCTGGTGGATTAGCCTGGGTTTGCTATTTTTTCTCCATCTGGTATTGAACCTGAAGTAATAGAACAGATGATAAAGTTTGAAAGGTGGGCAAGAAGTTGAGGAGAGCAGCGACAAAACTGCATCTGTATCTCATGCCCTCCCCCCACCACTGGCCACTCTACATTTCCAAGCTTCCAACCCACTGCCATAGATGATTTGCAAGAGAAGCTATCACTCTTTCCAAAGAGTCTTCAAATTTGCATCTAGCCCAGGACCTGAGATGTTGAAGAAAGAGTTTCAGCAGGAGCTACAACCATGGATCAGGCTGCTGCCTATGCCAACATCATGAGCCAACAGAGCACCAGAAACTTTCATGAGTTGCAAGAAGGGCCGGAGCTCATCAACCTTCCTTGAGTAAGTATAGTTACTGCTTCATTTTCACCTTCTGAATTTTGCACAGATAGCTCTAGTGGTCAAATCTAAGCAAAAAAAAAACAAAAAAGAGAAAAAGAAAAGAAAAGAAAAGAAAAGAAAAGAAAAGAAAAGAAAAGAAAAGAAAAGAAAAGAAAAGAAATACAAGGAAAAGAACACTCTGGAAAATGTAGTTCTGCTTAGCCAAGTTGGCACATTCTAAAGCCACCACAGTCCACCTTTGTCAACTAGGCATCCAAAAACCTCTTTTAACTATATGTAACTTCCAAATCAAGACAATGGCAAAAATATGCCTCTGCCCAATATGACACATGCACATCCTACAATCAATCGAAAGCATGCTAACCTTCTCCCTATAAAGGGTAGAGTGTCCTTTTATCCATTTTTTTCTGATGTTCATTCTTCTAGCTGAGTCATACTTCATCTTTGATATACCATAATTAAAATAATGATGTATAAAATTAATTACTATTAATATCTGATGTTAGATAGCAGGAGAATGAGATGGAAAGAGAAAAGTGATTGGTTAATAAATATATAATATATTCATTTTAAAATATGGAATAAATGTTAATAACTATTACAGTTCTCATTATTTCTGCATCTGGTAACATGATTGTACCAGTATATAACTAACTTCAACCAAATTCATTCTATGTTTCTGTTGCTCTTAGCTGGTCAAAGTTTCTTGCCTACTGAGGTGATGCAGACTTTAAAAGGGCATAAATCTTGTTGAATTGCTTCAGTCCTGCCTGAATTATGTTGCAGCTTTCCAATGACTTGAACCACAAGATATGGGAGAGTACTAAGGGGCACTCCAGGAATCTCCTGCACTGTAGGCACAGGCCTCTTTCATTCACATTGTGTAGTAGCAACTCAATTCGTGCCTGAAATTCAGGATCAATCACCCCAACCAGTACAACCTCAGTACTTCACTTTATAATTCGCTGGCATCAGAAGCTCAAAGTAGCCATTTAGCAGTTGCAACTTCCAGTTTAAAGTAATCATTGTGTGACCCATGATGGATGCATTCTACCCTTGGAAACCAAGACCACTAGACTGGCAGAGTCCAAAGCTGTAGGGATGGGAAGCAAAAATTTTACTAGTAGATCAATAAGGGTAATAGGTAATATTGAGAAAAGCTACCCCCTCTAACACCCCTTGATTTCTAGACCCATGGAGACTGGCTACCAGAAAAAACCGCACCATGTGCTATGGTTTGGAAGATATTGCCCCAACCCTGCAATGTGTGGCAAAGGGGGATTTGACTTCTTTATAGAAACTATGGGGGAGGTGGTCTGGAGGTATTATTCTTGCTTTGATTCAAGATCGGTATAGTTTGAAATGCACTCTCTCACTCTATATTTGCTTGCCTAATTTTACAATTATGTTCCATTTTCAGTTTTATAATTTCTATCCTGACAATATGTCATTGAAGTTGAAGATTTATTTCTTAAGTAATGCTGATTATTGAGAAATTAGATGTAATATATTGGAATAGAAACAGCATGGGTTGTGCAGGTTGCACCCTGGCTTTACATCTTGGCTCTGTCATGTACTAGGGATGACCTTCAGGGAGGAGTTAGTTAATATCTATGACTCTAAGCCTTACCATCTTTCAGCAAGTATAATAACAACCTCACAGTGTCTGGAGTGAATTAGATAAAATATAATATAAAAGCATTCATATGATAATTGGCACATAAACTTTATGGTTCTAAGTGCCTTTCAAATAGTGAAATGCATACTTTTCCATAAATTAAGCAGGTTAGAATATTTTTAAATGATGGCAAAATATCATAAATCAAATAATTTTATTTAAAATGTGTCCTAGGAGTTGCACTACACTCTTTATCCTGTATATAAACCCTGAAACAATATACTTAACTTATTTTTGCATATCTCTGTGGACCATTGGCAGAATCCAGTTTTTTTTAAAAGGCATATTAAAGTAAAACATTTATTAAATATATACTTTTAATATTATATTCATACTATATAGGTTAATTTTATTCCCCTATAATATTTATATTTATATTCACAAATCAGACAGAAATTCATGTATCTCATATTGTAGTTGGTAGCTCATTTTCCATCACAGTTTAGTCTGAATCTACAATTTATTCAAGGCCCCAAGATATCTTTTAATTAAAATCCATGAACTAATATTGAACTCTAATAGTAAATTAAAGAAAATATGTGACCTATTCTATCTTTGATTAAACTGACTGCCTAAATGTGGCCAAATGTGATTTATTTTTTTTAGGTATGTTGAAATAAATATACCAGTAATTGGTCAAGATTGACAATGAGTGTTTCGAATCTTTCTTTCATTTTTTATTTTAATGTGAAAGCATCTTAAATTACTGATTAAAACATAGTCTGAGATATGAACTTTCACCTAATATGGTTCTTTACTCATATCTATATTCCAATATCTAGTTAAAACATGTCATTCTGAGATCCTAAAATAAAATTTCCCTCTTTATCTTAAGTGCTCAAATGATTTCCCTCTTTATACTACATTCATAATATGAGAAGACACCTGTTTGCTCTAATCTAGGTTAATATTTATAAGGATATGGCTTGGAATCATCAACCCTTTCAATAGTTCTTCAGAATTTTAATGTAAAAAGCAAAAATTGTATAAAAACATTCTGAGCTTACAATTGTAAATTGATGGCAGATAAAAGAAGTTATAATGGCAATTATGTAAATGAATGTAGAAAATCATCCTGCTACTGTACTTGTTTCAGGAATAATTTTAAAAGCAAGAGGCAAACAAAGGAATTAGAGATGAGCTAGTTCAAAAACACAACACTGTTATTGAAATAAATGCTTCCATTCAATTGATCATCACAGAGACAAAAAATAAAATTTTAACACAAAGATTAAAAATAAATAACCTTTATTTTGAAAAATCGTTACTGATTTATGCATTTGTCTTCTGTACTGTACACTTATTGAGTTAAGATTTATACTTCTCAAGAATTTCTGAGTTGAGAAACAAAACTTTCAAAGTTAAAACCTCTCATATATAAAGGGAAAGTAGCCCACCAACTTAAGAGTAAATAAATAAATGATTAAAAAAACAACAAAATTCTGCACTTAAACAAAAACATGATATGGCATCTACTTTGCCTACAAAATTGTACTATATGCTATGCTTTTTTCCAAGGCATCACTGTCTTTTTTGAAAAAGATCAATTCTAATTTTTTGAAGGTCATGTGTTAAAATTTCAAGAATTCTGAAAACAAAGTACACATGGCATGAACAAGAAATGTAAGTGCTTGTGTATTTGAGTGTGGTAAGCAAGAGAGAGCATGGGTGCAAAGTGAAATCCTTTCAGATACAGTAAGCTATGAAAACTAAGTGTACCTGTTCCTGCCTTCCTCTATCCGTGCACTCACCATCAACAACAATTGTTGGTTTTAAATCCACTTTGAATATGACAAAGCATTATGGATTTAGGATTTTACAAGGAATAAAAAAACAATCCCTGCCCTCAAGAGCTTTATAGTCTAGAACAAGAAAATAAAGAGATAATTAACACCTTACATTAGTAAAAATTAACACTCTGGATATTTAGGGATGGGCGTTATTATCAACAGAAAACCTAAGAAATGAATCTACAAAGAAGGTGGTGGTTCATGAAAAGTAGTATTAACAAATGTTCCATAAATACTAATTATGTGTTAGGCCATCTTTAATTACTTTATAAGAACTATCTCATTCTATCCTTACAACAGCAATATTATATAAGTAGTACTGTTTTCCCACCTAAATAGATGGGGAAAGTGAGCCATAAGCTAAATCGCTCAAGGTTGTACTACAAATAAAGTGCCACAAATTGGCATCTTCCTTTTCCAGAATTTAATCTGAATAAAGGTTAGGGTTAGGGGAAGCAAGACACTAAAGTTAGGGCTTAAACATCAGACAATTTTAAGGAAGTATAAATGCACATGGGCAAACCCCAAACACAGGAAACACTATGGAGTATGTTTCTAATCATAATCTCATTACCAATGAATAAAGATGATATTCTTTACTCCTGGAGCTATTGGTCTTATACAAATAAAGATAGCATTTGGTCACCATTTTCTAGAGACATAGACTCTCTAGTAACAATATTATTTTATATTTCTAATTATTTGCAATTATTGATAAGGTCCTGGACCACTACATATTCTGCTGGGCACTGTGATAAACACTTTAGTTTCCCGGGCACAGACTATGGATTTATGGATATAGCTCCACAGCCCCAACAAGAAAATCAAAAAACCACCAAAGTTATACAATTTGTGCAGTCTAGATTGTTCAGTTGTATGTGTAGTTGCAGAGCTACTCTTCAGAAACATTTACTTCAATTTTGTATTTTATACTTTTTAGAATAGTCTATTTGGATAATATTAAATAGGGAAAATAATTTACCTTCTGTTTTTAAGATTTAAAACTCCTGGCAGAGAGAGAGGGGGAATCTTTTTAAATGAGCCAGTCTCTAACTTTGCATATAAATTTGAAAATTGCTTAATTCAAAATTCCTTGTAAACTAATTGTTGGAATTAATAGATGGTTCTTAATTGCTAATACACAACATTTTAACTTATTAGCATTTATAATAATGACAAGGATATGCATTTTAATTTTGAAATGTGTAATAATGATAGCAAAATATTATATAAATATATAATCAGATTAACTAGAAACTGGCTGAAGAGGAAAAATTACCTGGATCACATAGATATTTTAAGTGAAAAAAAAATAGAACCTGTTGAACTAAAATTAACACTAGGAATCAGACGAAATAAAATTCTAAATGTGATCATTAAATTTGGCAATCATTAGAAAGGAAATAAAAATTTATATGAAAGTGCAAGTCTTATCTCCTGCAGAGTAGTATGCTAGTAATCCAAGTCTCTGAAAAAGAAGTCCTGCTTTGAAGCATTTTCCAATTTCTATGGTGTAAAAACTCCTACCATAACCAATTCCAAGCTACCACCATAGTATCATTGAACAAGGAATTGGGAAGAGATGCTAACAATCAGCTCTCACGACCCAGTGGGATCCCAGTCTAGCACATCCCTGTTCTTTTGTTTCTTCCATCTACCACATAATTTCTTTGTAAGCACAAATTAAATTTCCTATTTATAGTATGATGTTTATGTAGCCTACAGGACAATGAGCACAACATGGTTAAACTGGAGAAGCCTGAGTGGTCAATGCAATGTTTGCTTAACTAGTAGTGCTGCACCCAAATTCAGTTCCATGCAAACCCAAATTCAGCCTTGACCCCAAGTTATTTTTCTTCCCAAGGGCAGCAACACAATGAGTATAACACAAATGGTCAGATGACATGAAGCCAAGTACACATTCTAGGGAGTAAACTTGCAGCACCAAGGAAAGCATTCCTGTCAGTATTATACTGCAAGTAGAGCAGACAGCATTCAGCAACAAGAACTGGAATAAAAGAACTTGTTAACTCTGCAAATAATTTAATCTGTTATTTAAAATCTATACTTGAGCAGGTATATAAGCAGAAAGTGAGTAATAAGATTTCTGATACAAGAAGGCAACATTCCAGTGCAGCACAGTGTCATTCAAGAATGGTATAGGACACCAAGGAGAGCGTTAAGAGGAAATTTGGATAAAGTAAGAAGAGTGATGCAATCCACAGGACAGCCTCTCATCTATGGACAAAAGGTTTTAGTTATTCCCTAATGAGAAAGTAATTTGAAAATGTCACTGAATATCACTTACTGTCTGTTTTATGTAAATTATTCTTGGTAAATGTAAAGTCTATACTATTCTCATGTCATGATGCACTCCTTCCTGGAATTACTGTATAATAAAATCTTGGATAAGTAATCCAACCTCATTACTTTAGTTAAGATTCCTGAACCAGAGTGGACAAAAAAAATCATTCCCTTAAAGATTTTTGCTTTAACAGGCCTTGTGTTTTTTGGACGAACTATATGTACCTATGCCTCCATATGAGGCACTTGATTTTAAGATTTATAGTATTTGTTAATTTCAGCCAGTAAAATGCTTTATTTGGGGATAGCAAGAATTAACAATTGAGCTCGATAATAAAGGATGAAAAATATTTCCCAGGCAGAGGAGGCAGGGCACACAAACCAAAAGACACATGTATACGTAAAGAGTTATGATTAATTTCCTTCAAATAATACTAAGAAAAAGCAGACAGTAGTAGAAGATAAAACTGAAAGTTTAAATAAGAAGTGATCATGCAGGCTTTTGTTTTTGTTTTTGTTTTTGTTTTTTCTGAAGAGTTTTGTACTTTATCTGGTAAATCAATTGTTTGAAAACTTTTGTTTGGAACAGCTGAGCATTTTTTTGGTAAACAGTATTATGTATTTACAATTCTTCATGCCCTCTGTCTTAGTTTCCTGGCTGCTAAAAGAGTTACCATACAATGGGTTGGCTTCACAACAGGAATTTATGGTCTCAAGGTTTCAGAGACTAGCAGGCCTGCTTCCCCCTGGTGTTAGTATCTTCTGGTTGGGCAGTAAACTTGGGGGTTCCTTGGGTTTTCCATCATGTGGTAATGCATATGGTGGCTTCTTCTCCTCTCTTCTGGGTTCTGTTGACTTCCAGCTTCTGGCAGCTCCCTGTGGCTTCCCTCATGTCTAATTTCCTTTGCTCATAAGGACTTCAGGCACATTGGATTAGGCCCACCCTCATTCAGTTTGGGCACACTGAACTAAGAACATTTCCAAAGTTCCTATTTACAAATGGCTTCACACTCATAGGGCCAGGGTTTGAGACCTGAACATGCCTTTTGTGGGGGACATGGCCCATTTCCCAATACTCTCCTTGTCCTTGCTATGGTTTCACTATGGGTTGATTGTCCTTCATGACTTGTAACATTGTTGACCAATGTAATATAACAAACAGAACATGGACAAACTTGGAAATGTGCTTGTATTATTTGACCTGTCTCTGGAGCAGCTACATGCGTCATGAGAAAAGCAAGCCACAAAGAGCCACTGATACAGAAAGGGAGATATGTGGAGATAACCTGAAGTACCTGCAGCAAAACCACCTCAGCCTATCCAAAGACTTGTGAACAAGAAAAGCAAATGTTTCTTATTTTAATACACCAAGATTTTGGAGTTGTTTATTATTCAGAATGACCACAGAAATAATTCAAAGAAGGGGACTTCCCAAGTCTAGGTTTGTCACTCAGTGTGGCCAATGAAAGTCACTCTGAATGGGGCTGAGGAGGAAAAGAGGGTTTATTTGTGCTGGCAGGAGGACAGGGGGAAAATTTCCCAAATCAGCCTCCCTAAAGTGATTTTTCAATTGGCTTTTATACCCATCAGAGACAGAGATAATCATCTTAGTTAACAGGTAACAGAGGTTTGGAGAATTTCAGCTGTTTATCCTACTTTCTCTAGGATTTACAACTTCTGACACCTGGGAAAGGTGTCTCCCTGTCTAGGGAGACAGACGACAGGCTTATTCACATCTGGAAGGTTTGGAGCAATAGATTAAAGCTTATTCAGATCTGGGTACAGACTTTTCATTTACCTACTGCTGCAGACTTTACATTCTAAGCGCTCTCACAGCCTGCTTCCAGCATTGAAGGTTACATTTTAAGGCTACTTTACAGTTTCCAGCTTGCCGATAGTTTTAAGATTATATTTGAGAAGTTACTGTTACAAGTTGACTAAACTTTTTCTTCAAATAAAATTTTAGTTGGGCCCAATATATTAAATACACACAGCTGAATTGCTATGGTTGAAATGAGAATGAGAAGCAGAAATTAGCACTTGAGTCAGCTTCTTTTTCACCCCTTCCTGGTGGCCCCAGTTTGAACAGAAAATGTAAGACAGGCCTGCCTCAGAGATATTATGGGCTGGGTTCCAGATCAACATTTAATGCAAAAAGTTATGTTTGTATTATACTGTAGTCTATTGAGTGTGAAATAGCATTGTGTCTGAAAAAACAATATACTTACCTTAATTTAAAATACTTTATTGCTAAAAAATGCTAACTGTCATCTGAGCCTTCAGTGAGTCATAATCTTTTTGCTGGTGGAGGGTCTCGCCTCGATGTTGATGGCTATTGACTGATCACAGTGTTCATTGCTGAAGGTTGGGGTGGCTGTGGCAATTTCTTAAAATAAGACAACAATGAAGTTTGCCACATTGATTGACTTTTCCTTTCACAAAAGATTTTTTGTAACATGTAATGTTGTTGGATAGCATTTGAACCACCGTAAAACTTCTTTCAAAATTGGAGTTATTCATCTCAAACCCTGCCACTGCGAGGATTACTAAAATGTGACATAGAGGCACGAAGTAAAGGCATGGTGTTGGAAAAATGGCGCCATTGGACTTACTAGATGCATGGTTGCCACAAACCTTCAATTTTTAAACTCCACGTCTGCAGAATGCCATAAAGCAAAGAGCAATAAAACAAGGTATGCCTGTGTTGGTTGGGAAGATTAAAGGATTTTAAGTGTGAGAGTAATCTGATCAAAATTGTGTGTGTGTGTGTGTGTGTGTGTGTGTGTGTGTGTGTGTGTGTGTGTTAAGATCAGTCTAGCAGCAGGAGGATGTACAGGGAAGATCAGGCCAAAGGGGCAGAGAGAGTGCTGGAGAACAAGAGATTGAAAAGACCTGAACTAAATGAGAGGACACTGAGAAAGAAAAGAAAAAGAAATAGAATTTAGGACATTTAGCAGCGTAACTGATAGGACTAGAAGATACATTGGAAAGTGACTGAGTAAATGGTTTTAATTAATACATTCAATAACAAGATCTAACATTTCTGCCTTATCATGTGCCTATTTTAAATAATTTGTCAAACAGAACAATGAAGTGACTTACTGAAACATCTACGATGTGCTTATTACCTAGTGGTAGATGAACACAAATTAAAACACATGACATATGAGGAAAGTTTGATAAGATAATGAAAACTCGAAAAGCAGGCAATATCAAGAAATGACACATCATTTGATTTTCCATTGTTTAAATCCAAATTCAGATAAGGATGATGATGATGGTGACTGACGATTTTGAAATCATGATTTTTCCAAGTAATGAGAAGAAACTAAAAAACCATCAGCCTAATAGATTGAAATGAGATACTAATGTAGAATTAAAATGAGAAATAAGGAAACTGAGGTTTTATTAGTAAGTATAGTAGGAAACAACATGGGTTTTGGTGTTTAACAGTAACTAAAAAGAAGATAACGTACAATTCTATCGACCCCTTTGGTTTCTGTGGTCTCTCAACAACTACCTAGGGAGCAAAAATCTGGCTATACACACATGCCAATCTTTCAGGAACCATGTGTAAGTCAAGCAAGAATCCTGAGCAGTGGCTGCCATGTGAAAGCAAAGACAGGTCAAAGAGAAATTGGAGACAAATGCTCCTGCTCAGAGAGATCTCAGTGGATGCCAAAGGGTGTAATCTTCTGGTTTTCTAATTTGTCTTCTCATACCAGCTCCTTTAGATCTTGAAACTAAATCAGAGCATTAAGCATTACTTGAAGAAAGCAATGCTTAGCTGTGGATCACAGGGCAGGTCTGCTTTGATGCTCAGGGTTTGAGGACTGGTGAATTGGAAGCTTGAAGTTTCCACATTGAAGAAACAACTTTGATATAAACCTTGGGGCTGAAATACCAAGAAAGGACTTCTAAGAATCAATTGATGATAAAAGCTCTATCCTGTCTTAGCTTACTTTTGTGTGTATGTGGTAAGAATACTACCAACTATTTTGTTTGCTAAGATGGTTGGCTGTTCTTGGTGACTGGATGCCCATACTTTATACTAATTTAATGCTAACCCAAAGAGAAATGTCAAATTAAATCTTTAATGTAAGGAAAAAGAATATCAAGAACCATAGAACCTTCTGAAAAATTTTCCACTCAAGTAACACTGGATGGAATAGAAAGAATAAATATTCAGCTGCTTTAGTGAGTACATAAAAGATGAGTTTATTATAGATACTCCCATATTAAATAGGATGAATGAATGCAAATTGGTTGCAAGCATGAGAAATATCCAAAATAACTCTCACGGGGCATAAAACTCCGAAGAAATATATTTGGAACCACTAGAATGAATTTTCTAAGACTAAAGGAATGAAGTTACAAGTTTTTCTGAATATTCAAAGCCTACACCAAATATTTGCTCAAGTATACAGTACTCCGTGTTTCCAATGTACAACAGAAACAGTGAACCCTCTTGTAAATGATGGACTGTAGTTAATGGTACAATCATAAAAATGTTCTTTCATGAATGGTAACAAATGTACCACACTAATGCAATGTGCTAATAATAGTGTGGTTTATAGGAACTCTGTAATTTATGCATGATTTTTCTGTAAACCTATACCTTCTCTAATAAAATTTTTAAAGTAAAAAATTAATTAAAAAATAAAAGTCTATGACCTTTACAATTATTCATAACATTTCATATTGTATACATTCTATATTCTTGGGAAAGTTACGTGCCCTAGCATCACTGCATTTTAGTCAACACATTTAAAGATATGTTGATGAGTTTTTCACACTGATTGCATTTTGCTAGTTTATAAAATGAAGAAATTGGATTAAATCATCTTTAAGTTCCCTTCTCACATTAGGACTACAGAATATTAGGTAACAAATGACTACATGTTTTATCATTCCATTGTAAAAATGTCAAAACATTTTGTAATTTGAAAGATCACGTTGTACATTTTATTTTCATGGAACAATAATCTTACAAATTTCTGTAGCATGTGTTAAACTGTATGAAAATATGTTTCTGGACAAATACTCATTTTAAAAATGGAGAAAATAAAGAAATTTTTAAAATGACTATTGCAAATTTCTTCTGACTGGATGGAATGTGATAGTTTATCAGTAAAAAAGTCATGTGATAGATTTAAATTCTAAATTTACCTCATTTAAAAAATTATGCTTGAAGTTTATACAAACGATCACTACAGTAGTATAATATATTCCTACTTGAGAGTCACAACTGCTAAAGCATCACTTTTATCATACATTCTAAATAATTATTCTAGGAAGGAAGGTAATAAAAATGTTTACTTTTGAAGTAAGTATAAAAGAAAATAACACATTCCATGAACTATCATGACAAGTTAGTTCAAGCAAATGTAAGTTAAGACCCTTGTCAGACATTTTTGATACTTATTTAAAAAGTCAAAGATCCCAAATTCATGAAACTTCTTGTTTTATACATCAAATGATAAAGCAAGAGGAGAATTTATACACTCACTTATTTTATAGATGAGGCCAAACAGGCCCAGCATGATTATTTGGGTTTAAAACTTCTTCAGCTCAAGTAAGCCAGAATACTTAAACACTTAACATCACTCAAATGACTCCTACCTGAAAAGTTATTTAACCCAAATTTCTTGGAGCAACATGTCCGTCATTCTACCACAGTATTTAATGTTCCATATTAAATTTCTTGCGCCCAGTTTCCTCTCTATTCACTAAATTATGAAGGAAAGGGGTTTGTTTCATTCATTTCTATATTCATAACACTCAAATGCAGTCCCTAGAATAAAGTATGAAATTAAGAAATGTTTGATAGATAAACGAATAATTTATGTACTATATCGTACACTGTCTAATGGCACAGAAAAAGTGATGTTATTTATATTTGGAAATCTTGATGTGATGCTAAATGTTATTTCACATTTAAATTCAATCATGGCTTTTTTTAATCTGGTAATTTTTTTAAACTTCAGGTACTGCTAAGTTAGTCATCCTCCTCAGTTTATGGCACATCATCATCATTGGTTCATAAAGGTCTTCACTGATTATATAATTTTTATTTAATTTTTGCATAGAAAATAATTTTGAATTTCCACATGCAATGTACGAGAATATGTCTTACATGCAAATACTGTAAAAAGTCTTTATATTTTTGAGAATCTCACAGGTAAAAAATAGTATATCTCATTATAGGTTTAATTTTACTTTGTGTAATCTGAATTAAATTGAACATCTTTTCATACGCTTAAAGCCAATTTATATACTTTTTTCTTTCTTGAATCCTTTTTCATATCTGTTCATTTCAATACAGTTTCTTGACCTCCTTTATACCAATGAGAATGTCCTATATCCTAAATTTTAAAAAAACTGCAAACCTTTGCATAATTTCTTGTTTACTCACTACCTCCTGTTCTTCCAACTTACTACTTCTATCACCCCACATTTGACAATCCTTCAATAACACTGGGACCTGCAATTCATTGACCGTATGACCCTCCCAACTGACCTCCCTCTGCCCATGTCTCCTGTCCTCTCTCCTCTCATTAGCCAGCCAAATTTCAGAACAATCATTCTCCCTCTCTTGCACACACCATCATCTTCTGGATCAACTCAAGCACTTCCTGGTTGGCAAAACCTAAGCCTTGTTACGTCTGATTCTCCACTGTGTCTGCATCTGCATAGCAGATCATAGCTAGTCAAGCATACAACCATGCTGACTGGTCTAACTGTAGAGACATGAACATTAATTTTAAATGTGCCTTTAATGCTGCTCAGCCATCTTGTATTTTTCTGGTCAATGTCTTCTTCTACTGTCCAAGAGAACTATTTCGTACCCTTCTCTTTTCTTCTCAATACTCTAACACTTCCTTCCCCATCCTTACTGTGAACTGATACTCTGATTTCTTCCTTCACTGAGAAATTGAATAAGTTCAAAACCACCACATCCTTGCCCATATACTCTACCTTCCCTCAGGCTGCTGTAGTAGAGTTGTCCAGTTCCTAGCTACTCTTGACACTTCCATTTGTCCATTAGATCCCTTCAGCTTTTGATTTCTCAAGACATTGTTCCAACTATTTTCCTGTCTATTTCTTTCTTTTATGCTATGCTGTTCATTACATCAGGATAAACATGCACCCACCGAGACGCTAAAACTGTTTTTGCCAAGATTACCAGACTTCTACATTGCTAAATTTAATGGTCAATTTTTAGTTCTCATCTTACTTGACTACGAAAAGTATTTAATCCAGGCAGACCACTGCTTTCTTTTGAAATTCTTCCTTCTTTCAGATTCCAGGGCCCCCTACTCTCTTCAATTCCTTCCAATCTTACTGGCTGTTAAATTCCTTCTCTAACGTTATCAATAGGCTTGCTCCTTGATTTTCTTCTCTTTCTCTCAACATGTACTTCTTGATCATCTCATCCCCTATCTTGGCTTTAATACAATCAATATACTAACAATTTCCTAATTCACAACTCCAATTCAAAACTTTCTCCTAAACTTCCAGTCCATGTATACAACTATATACTCAACATTCCATTTTGGTGTCCAATGGAAACCTCATAAATAACAACATTAGAAGTGAGCCTCTGCTATTGTCTTCTGAATACATGTACATTTTATCTCCTTTTACATTTCCCATATAAATTTACATTAGATTTTCAAAGTACAGTAGTCATTTCATATTTCCACAGGGTACATTGCAAGTACTTTGTGAAACCACAAATTCGGGAATTCTGCAATAGCATATCATTTCTTTCAGAAAATTCAGCAAATTGTGGCTGAAAGATTAAGTAGGCCAGTCAATCCTTAATGAGAATTATCGCACATGTAAAAATGTGTGGAAAACAGCACTGCCTCCTTGACGGTGGCTACTACATTACTCTTTGAATGCCAATGTATATGCACAGGGTACGTGGTTCAAATTTGTGAATGCACACTTTACTACAACTATTTATGCACTTTCAGAGTTACTTGCAAATAATAAGAATGCTAAATCCTCATGTATTCATGATCTCCTCCAGTACTATTAAATTCTGCATAAAATTTGTACATGAATTATTAACTATACTGTGCCCATGTAACATTGTAGGAGCCATTAAAGTTCTACCTTATTTAAATCTTTAATTCATCCATGGCGGCTCCAATTCACAGAAATCTCTCTACCTCTTCTGAACTTCTAAAACAAGTAATATCTATGCTACATGTATATGAGAATTGGTAAGTACTTCAAAAGAGTCCTGAATTGAAGCCCAATCATAAACTCCATTCCCAGATGAAGTACCTGACTTTGAAAGAGATAAAGTGAATTATAAAAGCAACATCCCTCCACATCTACTAATCCTTTCTCTATATTTATTTTATACTTTCTCTGTATTTAGCTAACATGTATTTTGAATGACCCTATTACATTACTTACAGTAGTAAATATTGAAAATACTTATCATAACTAAATTGGAATAACAGCCTCTAATAAAATATTATAATGTGAGGATACTGACAATATAAGAATGATGCAATAAATATACTTTGATGAGTGCATAAAGATGACATAGTAGGGGGCAACATAGTGAAATATATCAGCTATCAAAAAATCAGTAAATAAAAGGTCAAAATTTGAAGGATACATTTTTGTCTGAAGGTAGTTTCATAGATATTAATCTTACTTTTATAAGAAATTGATAGTGAGAAGTCATACCATAATCATTTTATATAGAAAAATCTCCCAAGTAAGTTTCTGGAGAAAAATTCCAGAAATCTAAAAGTTTACTTAAGAACTTTCATCACTGAGATTACACAATAGATCATAACAATATATCTAGCAGTAATTTTAGCAAAAATTAATTTCAAAAATTAGTTGAAGCAGTATCTGGAAATAAATACAAGAAATCATTTATAAAGATCATTTAATAGTATCACAACATTAACAAGTATGAATTTCATATGTATTTCATTCTAGAACCAAATTATATGTATCAATAAGAATAAACTGCTCACATCAACCTAAGCATTGTTGATAAATAAGAAGCATGAGAAAAAAATGATAATCTGAATAAACTTTTAAATATAAATTCACTGTACACAAAAATACACTATAGAGCATAGAGGTAAATGGACATTCTTTTTCTCTATAATCATAGGCAAGAGAAGAACTAATTGAAAACCAATAAATTAAGTACAGTGCAGCAAGCGGTCTCTAGCTAACTTGGCCTATACATCAATAGGTCATTCTCAGTTAATTAAGTGAAGGTATAATCAGCTTAATTTATGTAGTTCACAGAAGTTAATGATATCATAGTACAGTACCTGACGTTTGGTCCGTCCATATAACTTGTTTTATATGTTCAGGTCATTCTGCTGTTTCTTGGAATGAGCACTTAATTCCTGTAGCTCACAGTCTATGCTTTTCTTCCTGCAGAAAATGGGAAGTTTGACATTAAGAAAACGAAGATAAAAGATCATTCAAACAAAAAAAAATTATTTTAAAAATGACCTGATATTTCAGTGAATTGTTTTGCATCACTTCAAGTAAACACAAGCTGCAGCAATGAGAAGTATTCCAAAGTAAAAGCAATGTTAAAATAAGATCGGTATTAGTGCATATAACATGCCTATACAGATATTACAAAGACAAACCAGTGAATAAGTAAAAGAAAAATTGTGCAATCATAAAATATATAAGCATACACTTAACAGACATAAAAATTCTTTGGTATATTTGTGTAAATAGTGTTGCATTTCAACACTGGGTTTTATACCTGTAGAGGACCATCTTCTTTCTCAGGAAGGGAAATTCTTTCCACTGTCTCTGTAGCTCATCTTCTCTTTTCTGAAGCTGCAAGTTTACACACAAAGACAAACCACAATGTCAACCAATTGGACCTCACTTAAGGAACCTAGGAGATCGATTTGTAAAGCAAAGAATGAACAGGACCCTATTTCTGAAGTACGTTGCTCAAACTGCTCTTTCATTAAAAGATGCTCTTTCTTATTGATTTTGGCTTAAGTAATGAGAAAGCTTATCCAAAAATCTTTAGCATTTGGGCTCAAGTTAAGGAAATCAATACAGTCATTTCCCATTCGAACTGCATATGTGAGCTTTATGTATGAGAGAGAAGACAAAGCCAAATTCAGATAAATCAATAGTATTGTCAATAGAACATGAAGCTGACAAATGGCATTTTTCAGCAATTAAAGTGAGCCGTAAACATACAAAGACTAATCAATTACAATGTTTTCCATTAACGTTTTTTAATTGGTGCAAAAGTCATGTGTGAATGTGACTCCCCAGGAATGAAGAATCGAGAACTTTGTAGTATCTTGGTGGACCATTTCACTAATGTTTAGATAAACACAAAGATAGTTTTACATCTGTCAAAGTAAATTAAGACCCCAATTAGGCACAGTAGTTTGAATATCAAATAATCTGTATAATCCAGTGGAATATTTTATAAATTCAGGGAGTGCACACAAATGCACTAGAATATGCTATTCCAAAAACTGATTAAAGTTTTCTGTGTTTAAAATATATATTTGCATCTACTAATTATGCATATTTAAAATAACATAATTAAGTTTAAATAATAGCATTATTTCTAAATTTGAGGAATTAAAGTCTAAATTAAAGCATTATGTTTCTTCCACAGTTGTATTTTTCAAATCTTTATAAAATACTTTGGTTATAAATACAGATTCTTCATTTATGCAGATAATTTTTAAAAGTGTTTGATATCAGTGATAACCTGTAATAAAAATACTGAGCCATTACAGTTTGCCATTACTTTGGACTATTCAGGAAAATTGCTGTACAGGAACTAAGTGTAATTCATAATCCACTAAGATAGGCATATCATTAAAATACAGATAAAACCTTTGTTTTTAATAAAAAATGATATAACAAAAGGAAAAGGTTAATTGAAAAGCAAAATAAACTACCCAGTTTAGTAAGGCACATTACCTAGATTAACAGAAATCAATGAAATCATTAAAACAATTAATAACTTAGAGCTCCATTCAGACTAAGATAAACTCGGTGGCTATTAGAATGCGGATGGCAGGCTACAGAGACATATCTGTCCTCACTGGGTAATTTCCGCTCCCCTGTAACAGTTCAGTAATATATGCAACTGGCATTATATAGCCACTCATTTCTTCTTTTGTGACAAAAGATCTTCCGTGGTTTTTGCTATCTATGCTAAGTGAAGCATAAGAACCACAGTCTTTACAGAAGGGAACATTTTCTCCTCCAGTGTTCAGGATTTAAAATGGACCATTAAAGCACCAGTAGTATTAATCAAAGCCTCCTAACTGTTCAGCCTGTTCTGTGGGAAGCATAAGGTCACACTATCCATCCTCCAATCATAAATAGGATGTTTATATAGGAAAGGCAGGCACAGCAGTCTTCTAAATGGGGGTGTACCTAAAGCCAGCATGGACTTCTCTGAAGAACATATTCTGGGAAGAAACCCCAAATAAGCAAACTTTTATAACTTCATGAGTTATATTAAAAGAACAAACATTATCATTCTTGATGCTCTCTTTTTGCCCAATTCACCAAAACAAACAAACAACACCCCCCCCCCTTTACCCCACACAAACTAGGTGAAACTCTAAAAATAGAACAGAAATTTAAATTAATGCTATGAAACAGAAAAGGATCCTTGGGTTTTATAAACCTATTCCAAAGCTTCAGATTTGATCTAAAGGAAGTGTGTATGTTAGTCCTATAAACAACAAAACAAATTTGGCATTTTAAACCTATTACAAGGCTTCATTGCTATCACCTTCAAATGCCAAGACTCATACACCATTTTCATCTTTTTTGATTCAGATTAAAACCAGAGATATACTGGTGCTTCTTGTAGCAATATAACCCTCAGATAATTCTTTCTTTTAGACTTAAATATTTGTATTTAATAAGGGAAAAGAATGAAAATTTTAAAAGAGGGCAAATTTTACTCATTAATTTTATCTCCACCTAAGAAAATATAAATTATTAGTAAATATTTAATAAATAAAATGTAAACAACTGGAAACTGAAATCTTAAGTTTTATGAAAGAGATCTGGTGAACAATACCACAGAAGAATGTTCTAATCAGATATCTATGAAATCACATGAATAATTTATGAAAAATCAATAAACTGAATAGAAATTAGTACAGCACAATTATAATCCAATATCTTGGGAAAGAGATATCCTAATTTAAAGAAGTAGCATAATTCATGTGGAAAATGTATATAACTTAGACAAAATCCTACAAAATCAACAGATGCAAATATAATGACATTTTTAAAATATTAAAACTGAATTGCAGATAGGCTCTGGAAGAAGACAGACCTTGACTTGATATGGCAGCTTTGCCATTTGTTAGCTATACAAATATATATATTTGTTATATTTACATATATATACATATAAAGCTTAGCTATGTTGACCTTGGGAGAATTGCCGTATTTCGCTGTTTCCTTATCTATTAAAAATGGAGGTAATAATAGAACATTCTCACAGGGTTGTTATCAAGAGTGGATCAGATGATATATGTTCTATTTAGCCCTATGTCTAGAACATACTGCTTCTGAATTAAATGCATAATAAATTAATATAATTAATAAACATTTGTCGTATTATAACACAAAGTTTCCATAAAATATCAACATATATTGCTAGTCAAATCATGTGTATGTAATCGTAATTAAGAAAAAAATGTATTGTATCTGCAAAAAAGTCTCTGGAATAACCTTACTAACAGGGTGTCAGATAGCTATTGGGTGTCATCAATCATTCATTCACTCAACAAACTCACACTGAATAGGATATGGCAGACCAGGAAGATCATTTTTAACCCTACACTAAGTAGAGTTTTGGGAATAGCACTCATTAGCAGAACATTTCATACAGAATGGAGAATGTGCCACCCAGGTCTTAAAGACAATGTCAACTTAATACATACAAGGTAATACTTTGCCAAGCACAATTCTCCTAAGGAGCATAATCAGGTGAGAGGCATCAGTCCCAGATTTTTCTAAGTTGTACAGGTAGAGGCCAGATTTCTCTTTCTGTCCCAGCTCAGAAGTCATCAGAAGCTGAACATAAGAAGAATTAAGACAATTTTCACTTACAACAATAGGTACATGACCACAGTGATCTCCAAAATCAAAGTCAGTGATTTTACAAAATGCAGAAAATAATATCTGCCTTTCTTTCTTCTTGGAGATTTGGAATGTAACAGATAAAATTCTCTCTAACAGAGTTGTGCCAATATATGTTGTTTCTCTTATTATTATTACTTTTTGAGATTGTTCACATACCATACAATTATCCCAAGATCCAAAGTGTACAATCAATTGTCCATGGTACCATCATACAGCTGTGCATCCAACACCACAATTTTTTTTTCAATTTTTAGAACATTTTCATTATTCCAGAAAAGAAATATAGACAAAAAAAGGAAACTCAAACCCTCCCATACCCCTAACCACCCCCCTTCCATTATTATGATTCATAGTTTTGGTATAGTACATTTGTTACTATTGATTGAAGCATGTTAAAATACTACTAACAGTAGTATATAGTTTGCTATAGGTATATATTTTTTCCTATATGCCCCTCTATTATTAACTTCTAGTTATAGTGTCATACATTTGCTCTAGTTCATGAGACAGATTTCTAATATTTGTACAGTTAATCATGAACATTATCCACCAGAAGATTCACCGTTTTATACATCCCCATCTTTTAACCTCCAACTTTCCTTCTGGTGACATACATGACTCTGAGCTTCCCCTTTCCACCTCATTCATGCACCATTCAGCACTGTTACTTATTCTCACAATGTGCTACCATCACCCCTGTCCATTTCCAAAAGTTTAAGTTCACCCTAGTTGAACATTCTGCTCATAATAAGCAACCGCTCCCCAGTCTTTAGCCTCATTCTATATCCTGGTAACTTATAATTCATGTCTATGAGTTTACATATTATAATTAGTTCATATCAGTGAGACCCTGCAATATTTGTCCTTATGTGTCTGTCTTATTTTACTCAATACACTGCCATCAAGGGTTCTTCATCAGCCCATTTTTTTAAGATGGTTTTGTTCATACACCATACTTTTGTCCTAAGTAAACAATCACTGGTTCCCTGTATAGTCATGTATTTATGCATTCAGCACCATCGCCACTATCTATATAAGGACATCTCCATTTCTTCCACAAAGAAGGAGGAAGAGTCAAAGAATGTAGAGGGACAAAATAAAAAGAAAAAAGAGAGAGAGAAAAAAAAACATGACAGCTAGAAAGCAACAAAAGGAAAGATAGCATTAAACTAAAGTAGAATAAAGAGTCAGCAATGTCATCAATGCCAGGAGTTCCATACCTTTCCCCTATGTCCCCCCCTATTCCCCATATGCATTTAGCTTTGGTATATTGCCTTTGTTATATTAAAGGAAGCATAATACAATGTTTCTGTTTTCCCCCAATCCCACCCTATTTTTAACACCTTACAATGTTGACATCCATTGGTTCCACCTCACATAAAAAGATTTTTGTACCTTTTACTACAATTGTTGAGCACCCTAGGTTTCACTGGGTTATACACTGAGTTATTCACTGAGTTATCTTTCCTCTTTCCTTCTAATGTCCCACATGCTCCTAACCTTCCTCTTTCAACCATACTCACAGTCATCTTTGTTCAGTGTACTTACATTGCTGTGCTACTATCTCCCAAAATTGTGTTCCAAACCTCTCATTCGTGTCTTTTCCTTTCTGTTTGTAGTGCTTCCTTTAGTGTTTCCTGTAGCACAGGTATCTTGTTCACAAACTCTGTCATTGTCTATTTGTCAGAGAATATTTTAAGTTCTCCCTCATATTTGAAGGACAGTTTTGCTGGATATAGGATTCTTGGTTGGTGGTTTTTCTCTTTCAGTATCTTAAATATATCACCCCACTTCCTTCTTGCCACCATGATTTCTATTGAGAAATCTGCACATAGTCTTATCAAGCTTCCTTTGTATGTGATGGATCACTTTTCTCTTGCTGCTTTCAGGGTTCTCTCTTTATCTTTGATGTTTGATAATCTGATTATTAAGTGTCTTGGCGTAGGCCTATCCAGATCTATTCTGTTTGGGGTATGCTGTGCTTCTTGGATCTGTAATTTTATGTCTTTCATAAGAGATGGGAAATTTTCATTGATTATTTCCTCTATTATTGCTTCTGCCCCTTTTCCCTACTCTTCTACTTCTGGGACACTAATGACATGTACATTCCTGAATTTTGTTTTGTCCTTAAGTTCCTGGAGATGTTGCTCATATTTTTTCCATTCTTTTCTCTATCTGTTCTTTTGTGTGTAGGCTTTCAGGTGCTCTGTTCGCCAGTTCCTGAGTGTTTTCTTATTCCTCTTGAGATCTGCTGCTGTATGTTTCCATTGTGTCTTTCATCTCTTGTGTTGTGCCTTTCATTTCCATAGATTCTGCCAGTTGTTTTTTTGAACTTTCAATTTCTATCCTATGTACGCCCAGTGTTTTCATTATATGCTTCATTTCTTTTGCCATATCTTCCCTACATTTTTTGAATTGATTTAATATTAGTTGTTTCAATTCCTGTATCTCAGTTGAAGTGTAAGTTTACTCCTTTGACTGGGCCATAACTTCATTTTTCTTAGTATAGGTTGTAGTTTCCAGTTGTCTATGCATCTGGTTTCCTTGGTAACCCCAATCAGGTTTTCCCAGACCAGAACAGGCTCAGGCCTTGGAAGGAGGGAATAGTATCCAGTTTCCTGAGGATGTCTTAGAAGATTGTTATACCCTGTGAAGCCTCAAGTCACTGGGCTTTTCTGCCCTGCAGATAGCTCCTGTCAGCCTGTAGTTCCTGACTGGTGTAAGGAGGTGTGGCCTGTGGCTGTTTCCCCCAGGCTCTGTGGTCTGGTTCTGAATGAAAGGCTAGTAGTAGAGCTGGGGCCCACCTCTTTCCTCTTAAGGGAAGATACACCCTCTAGGGAGAGGTCATAGCATTTGAATAGTCTCTCTGCCTGCTCTATGTTCACCTTTGTCTGGTTCAGAGTGCTGGGAACTGAAAATGGCTCAGGCTTTCTCCACTGAGCTGGAAAAGGAACAGAAAGCCCCCTTCAGGGCCAGTCTGTGGCCACTCTCCAGCTCTCCAAGGTCATTCATCACTAAGAGCCTCTGTCTACTTGTTGGGGATTTGTATCTTGTATTGAGCAGTCCACATTTGTTAATGGAGCTCAGCTGAGCTGTATTCGCTTGCTGGGAGAGAGCTGCTCTCTAGCACCATGAGGCTTTGCATTTTGGGCCATTGGAGGTAGGGGCTCCCGGCTTGGATCCGCAGTTTTTACTTACAGATTTTATGCTGCGATCTCGGGCATTCCTTCCAATTCAGGTTGTTGTATGATGAGTGGACAGTCACATTTGTCCCCCTGCAGTTATTCCAGATTATTTACTAGTTGTTTCTGATTGTTTACTAATTGTTCCTGGTTGTTTATTAGTTGTTCCAGGGGACAAACTAGCTTCCACTCCTCTCTATGCTGCCATCTTCTCAATAATCTCTTATTTTTAACAGAATATGTAAGCAGCATTCCATATTTTTATTCCCTCAGCCATATTGAGTACTTTTCAAATTGCTGGCGAACCATCCATGCTTTCTCTCTTCTCCATACTTTGCAATACTGGAAGCTCCATCTTTCTACTTTTTAACCCTACTTTTGCTTCAAGACTCAGCTCAGACAGCTCTTCTTCTGGGAAGGCTTTCTTGACCTACCCAAATGCATTCACTGTTGATTCAAGTTCCATTGCTGTGTGCTCCCACAATGTCCTGTTATCTCTCTATAAAAGCACTTTCACGATTTGGCAATTGACTTTTTATCTGTCCTTGACGTAACTGCATTGGAAGTTCCTGGGGTTAGAACCCATGTCTTATTTGTCTTTGTATATCTGACATGAGAAGTATTTTGTTAAATGTTGGTGGGATTAATAAATGAATTAATATATTTTGGAAGCAAATATTTAGTCATGGCTTCCTATATATGTACTAGACACTGAGCAAAGCACTTTGTATCAGCTATCTCATTTTTTCTAAAAAAAAAAATCCTCTAAGATAAGTATGACTTTTATTCTGATCATATAGATCTCAAAGGAATATATTTGAGATTAGTAACTTGGCTGAAATCACACAGACAGTAAGTGGTGGCTCTGGGATTCCAAGTTCCCTCAATCATATGAATTGCTTTGGTCCAGCTGAATCGTAATTTTTACATGTTCAGAAACTGTATTTTATCAATTTTCCAAAAGCTCTCAGCTCCTGGTTTATTGATGCAATATGATTAATCTTATAAAAGACTAAATCATATGCCAGAATCCTAATTTATTAATTTCTAATAAAGTATAGAAATATAGGTAGGCCAGAATATTCTTTTCTGTGTTCCACGATGTCCTCTTTAATTGTCTGCATAAGATATCAAATTTGTTCAGTCATTCAACAAAAATTATGGAGAATCTATTATGTACTAAGCATTGGGGATAAAGCAGTAAACTAAACAGACGAAAAAAAAAACAGCTGCTTTTATAGAGCTTACATCCTGGCTAACTCTTATTTGGCAACTACTATGTGTCAAGCATTGTTCTGAGCTTTCCATTTACAAATTTACATAATCTCCATAACAACCCTATGAAATTCTTACTACTATTATCCTAATTTTACAGGTATGGAAATTGAGGCAAAGAGAGGAAAGTAACTTGCCTGTAAGCTGGACTTGCAGTTTCAACCAAGATTTCTATATGGTGAACCTGCAATCCAGAAGCTGTGTAGCAGTGCACCACGTGGCTCAGTCTGACGACATGAGGCCTCCAACTCTGCTAGAGGACTATGACTACTACCATGAGTACAGACAGCAGCTTGTTCCCTGGAGTGTGCTGCAGATGCTCTGTTACAGACCTAGCTCCAGGCCCTCTCTTTTATTTACCCACCATAAGCACCATTACCTCATGCACAGGAAGGTGTAATACAATTATCAATTACAGTTTCTTCATATGAATTGCTGGTTAACATTGAGAGTCCACTTGTCTTCCTTAGGATGGAAGACCTCTTTTATGCTTCTTTTTTTTTAAAAAAAAAAAAAAACCGTGTTCTCATTTTTATACATTAGGGATATAGGGGCATAAAATAAGCATTTATATTAATGAATCATTCATGGTAGTAAATTTAGCTTATGGAGATCACTGCCACATTGTTAGCGCATAGTATCAGCAGGACACAGAAACATTTTCTTTGCAGATTTTTTGTTGAATAATATGTTAAATATACTTGAATTATGTAATTATGATGTGAGTTATATTCATATTTTATTATATGTAATGTATAAATATTTTACCAGTTATATGCAGGTTGCCCCATAAAATAAAATAACACCCTCTTATTTTCCAGCCCCCTCCAAAGTATACCTCCTACATGGTAATGGTGACATTCTATTCAAATTGAAAACATTTAAAGCTAAAATTTCAGTAGCTTTTAAAATTAGCTACCAACAAAAATTGATTAATGAGACATCTTTCTGGAAATTCCTTAAATATTTATTTACATTTCTTTCCTCTTTTGTTTGCTTCCTGACTCTCTTTTCTCTTCTTTTTTCTTAACATATGTTAGTCCCATTCAATTTCCTCCCCAGTACTCCACTAACAATTCCTCTCAATTCCAACTTAATCTCCCTTCTTCTTTCGCATTAACCTTTAACATACACACTTGCTATCTCCTCTTTACTTTCTATCTAGCCCATTCATGTCCCATTTCTTTCCTAATATAATAGATGTGAGAAAGGAAACTCAATACTCTATAAAACAAATACAAAAATTAAGGTCTCAAAGATTAGAAAACTGCATAACTCAATTGCACCACTCCAATACAAATATATTTACATATTATCTTTTTTCTCAGGTGTTTTTCATCTTGTTTTTTCTAAACCAGTATTTTAATAATAAAAGACATGTACTAATTTTTAATCCCTCTCTGCTCCACCAACTGCAATTTCTCTAAATCACATTTGAGATAACCTGTTCAAAGGATTAAGTATATCTAGTATTTATCTTTGTATCTCTGCTACCTAGCAGAGTGACTGCCACAAAGTAGATCCTCAATGTTTGATGAACTGAACTGAAATAAGTAGGCTTAATACTTGATGGGAAAGAAACTAGTTAAATTAAAGCACAAACTTCTCTTCATCAATAGCTGGGGTAAGGACTGGGTGATGGCAAGTATGTAGGACTCACCTGTTTATATTACTATGCTGCCTCTTGCATTTCTCTCTGATTATCTTTTCCCATATCTCCTAGGCTACACTATTCCACTATTTGAAGGCTCAGCATCTGTTTGAGGGTTAGAGTTACAGTTAGGGTTATGCTCTAAGGCCCAAAGAAGCAAACACCTGAGGCTATAATAAGTTGCTGGATTTTGAGCCCTAAAAAAATAGTGACCCAAGTCGAATGGAGTGTTATGGATTGAATCACATCTCCTACCCAAACATGTTCAAGTCCTAACCCCTGGTCCTATGGCTATGAATCCATTTGTAAATAAGATTTTTGATGATTCTATTAAGATGAGGCCAACTGAATCAGAGTAGGCCTTAATCCAGTGTAGCTGGAGTCCCCATAAGCAGAGGAAGTGTGGACTCAGGAGTGGTAGGAGACAGAAGGACACAGAAGGTCATGTGACAGAGTAGAGGTGGAGTTACAGATTCCCAGCAAGCTACCACCAGGACACTACAGACTTCAGAGAAAGCATGATCCTGCTGGCACCTTGATTTGGGACTTCTAGCCTTCAAAACTGTGAGACAATAAATTCTTGCTGTTTAAGCCAACTATTTGTTAAAGCAGCTGTAGCAAACTAAGACACTGGGAAAACAAGAAAACCCTAAATGTAGAGAACTCTTCTGATGATCTTGCTTTTCGCCCATTCCTATCTCCCTGTGACACTCAGATTTTAAGACTTGTCTGAATTAAATCCTCACATGCACTCAATATGATTTGGATTCATGGAATTTACAACTGTGCAATGGTTATATTCATGTGTCAACTTGAATAGGTTATTGTGCCCAGTTGTTTGGTCTAGCAAGCATTGGCCCAATTGATACTGTCAGGATATTTTGTGGTTTTAAATAATCAGTAATATATATATATATATATATATAGATATAGATATAGATATAATCATAGATTATATCTATGGCTGATTATACCTACAATCAATGAAGGAGATTGCCATCAACAGTGAGAGAAGTCTCATCCAATCATCTGAAGGCCTTAAAAGGTCAAGTGATGATTTTGGTAGTCAGAAAGAAGAATTTCCATCTCCACTTCAGCCAGCCAGCTTCTCTTGGGGAATTCATCGGAAACCTCCATTGGAGTTCCCAGCTTGCAGCCTGTCCTACAGAATTTGGACTTGCCCATCCCCACAGTCATGTGAGCCAATTCCTATAATAATTCTCATAATATTTACATGAGATATCTATAGATATAGATATAGATATAGATATAGATATAGATATAGATATAATCAGTTCCCTGGAGAACCATGACCAATAAACCCCCATTTGAAGATCTTTGAATTAAGAGGGCTTATCTTCTGTTTTAATTGGTATTGTGTTTTTGTCCTTTTAAGGACATATACTTTTGTCACAATTATAAAGCTTAAAAATAAAGAACATATTTCAGATATTATTAAAGCTAGCTGACCTGGGAAACCTTGATTCTGATGCACAGATAGAAAATCAGGAAGAAAGACATGAAATAGTTTGTGTATCCAGGAAATGGTGAAAACCCCAGTAATAGTATAGCATACGATGAATGGAAAGGAGGAATAGAATGGAAGGAATGAAGGAAGTAGGAGAAAATCATCTTTTATTATGAAATACAAATGGATTAGATTACTAGAATCTCTTTCACTTTCCAGTTTTAGATATTCTCTGTTCTCATGATCTCTACTCATACCAGAAAATATTTCACTTCATCAAATTATTTCTTCCACAATTCCTTTCCAGTTAAAGGCTACAGCCTACAATTATGTTTTTCCATCCTAAACCATCTCAACTAATTCTCTTAACACCAAAATAAGGCTACCAAAAAAGCAAAACAAACAAACAAAACAACAAAATCTGCTTTGTAAGGAAAAGTCCCAAATAAAGCTGAAGAACAATGACCATTAATATAAAAATCATGCTGGTCAAAAGTGAAACTGCTCTAAAGCTATAACCCTTTTCTTACTTCTCCAAACTCACTGAAAGGGAAAAGGAATTAAAGAAATAACTACGGGGGACATAATAATTGATTAGATATAGAGTCCGAAGGAGAAGGAATTGTTTTGGATGATTCGCAAATGTCTGCCATCAATAATTGGGTGAATGTAATTTCTGTCATCAATAAAGGCCAATGATTGATTTCCCTTCTGAAAAAGCCAAAGCTGTAGGGATAGAGAAGAGATCAGCAGTTGTAGGGGGTAGGGGTAGGGGTAGAGGCAGAGTTTTACTACAGAGGGCAGTATGAAGGAGTTTTTACTGTATCTTCATTATGGTGGTAGTTACATGTTTCTATGTACTGGTCAAAATGCATAAAACTATATACCAGAAAGACTGCATTTTACCTTATGTAAAATAAATAATAAATAAATAGTCTGAGTTCAATGATTAATTGACTTAAATAAGGATATATTTTAAGGATTAGAAAAAATGTCAGAATGTTTACAGGGAAAAATAAATGAAAATTAATAGTGCACTAAATTAGAAATTAGGCTGGAGCCTGGAAAATAAGATTTTTGCAGACTAGAAACAAGGAGGAAGTATCAATATAATAAATCAAATGTGAGAGGCATTTAGCTAGTAAGGATGATACCACCTAACACTTCCCTGAGTGTCTTGTGTTTGAAAATTACTTCTGCCTTTCTACTCCTCTACCCATCAAAAAGTCATTTTCCAGAGACTGATTGGTCTCACTTGGTCTTGCTCTAATTAACTGGATAGCAAAATTCTCAGTGTTGAATACAGAAAAAAAGGTAGATGAGAAATGTAATCCAAGGCAGGCAGCTCAGACAAATTTGATGGGTTACGTAGCTTAGGGGAAAGGAATAACATTTTCCACATTCTAGTCCTCAGCTTTGCTGAATGATAAATTCGGTTTGCCAAAGCACCCGGATTCATGACAACCAAATCAAGAGGAAATTGCGACCCTGGAATAAATTACTTCCTCTTATCACCAGCAGCAAGAGTCAGCAAAATGCCCCTGCCTCTCCTCTGCAGGGTTCAAAGACTCCATCAGCAGAAATCAAGGGAGAACCCCGAGATACTCATCGTCCTCCTTACTGCTCCAGGATGCTCCTCCTCTCACACACATTCTTCGTTCCTCTCTGCTGTCTCAGCCTTGCTCGCACTGTCTTGTGTCATCATGCCCACTTTCCCTTGTTAGCCCAGGGCTAATCCCCATTCAGCTCTGATCTCTGTCTCTTCTGACCCGGTCTCCCAACCCTTCTGCTAAATTTTATTTCTCTGGAACACAGGGTCAATCATTAGCAAATACTTACCCCCAATCTCCTTCATGGAAGTTCCTACCTCCTACTTTTCCTAACTGAAACTTAGCTCTCCCATGACACTGCTCCTAGCAAGTTGTTCAAGTAATACTGTTCCTCTTCCACAATCCTTGTGCCCCAGGACCTGGAAATGGGGTAGGTGTCCTTTTGTGCGCCCCATTGTTGCTCCCATACTACCATTCCTCCTTTCTCTATTAAAACTCATGTCGTCAGTCTATACCATCTAGTATCCTTTCATTTGGTAGTAAATCCCTCAGTGAACTTCCTCTTTTGCTTTAAAAGTTTGGCCCCTGACTTGCAGATATTCTCTCCAATTCTACACCTGCACTGCCTCTTGATGATTTTAAGTTCCACATATAAGCCAATACCCTGGTCTCACAAGTTTTTGACCTACTTTATTCCAATGATCTTGTCCTCCACCTTATAGCAGCTATCAAATCCCAAGTCATACCCTTGACGATAACATTTCCAATAAGGTGAACTTCTCTATCTCAATTTAACATGTCCCTTTTTCACCCCCTCTTGACACCCATCTCTAACAATTTTTGGACTTCATCAGAACCTTCAATCCATTTATCTTACCACTTTGGAACTGTTTCTCACTCCCCTCAAGTCCTTTTTTCGCTATTATCATCCTATATTCATGATCAATTATATTGCACCTTTGCTTACATTACTGCCCTTCTTTTAATTTGTCCAAATCTTGACAAAAACTAGTTAAATCCGACTTTCCACCAGCTCTGCCCTAGTACCCCTGAAGCTGAACCTGGCCAGAGAAAAACACAGGATAATTCTGATTGGTCTATTATGTTTACTAACATTAAGTGAGCTCTTAAGATTGCCTAGGAATAATATTATATTTATCTAATCTATTTTCACACTTTCTTCTCTAGATAATTGTTCTTCTCAAACCCCCCAAAACACCTTCCAATTTTGTCACATCGAGCTGATGATGTTGCTTCCTATTTCAGTGAGAATATAGAAGCAATCAAAACAGAACTCCCACAAATGTTTTAACTACATCTGCTTCCCTACCTGCATTTCTTCTAATATCCTGCATTTTCTTCTATTGCTGTGGATGAACTTTCAATGCTCTTGGTAAAGCAGCTCCTCCACTTATACACTAGCAATTGACTCTAGCCATTCTGTACTCTTTCTTTTGCATCTTCAGTTTTCCTCTCTTCATTGAATTATTCCATTAGCATGCAACATGGTTCATTTTACCCATATTTAACAATTAAAATTGCCATGACTCAAATCTTCCATCTTCCATTTCTTACCTCCATTTTATAGTATCTCTTGAAAGAATCCATACTAGTCATCTTTTTCTTCCCTACTGTTCACTCTTGAATCTACAAAATTAGAATCTACCACTATTACTGCTATGAAACTGTTAAGAACTTCAGCAATGACCTTTGCTTTGCTAAATCCAATAGTTATTACTAAGACTTCACTTTATTTCATCAGACAGCACAGTTTGACACAATTGATCATTCTCTCCTTAATTTGTTTTTTTTTTTCTTGGTTTCCAATTTCTTCCTAACTTTCTGGCCACCCCATCTCAAAATATCCTGCTGGGTTCTTTTTCATCTCTGCCATCTAAATTCTGGAATGCTTCTGGGCTTAGCTCTTATACCCATTCTCTATTCAATCCGTAGTCATTGTTCTAGTTTGCTAATGCTGCGGGAATGCAAAACACCAGAGACGGATTGGCTTTTATAAAAGGGGGTTTATTTGGCTACACAGTTACAGTCTTAAGGCCATAAAGTGTTCATCAACAAAGGGTACCTTCACTGGAGGATGGCCAATGGTGTCTGGAAAATCTCTGTTAGCTGGGAAGGCACGTGGCTGGTGTCTGCTCCAAAGTTCTGGTTTCAAAATGGCTTTATCCCAGGACATTCCTCTCTAGGCTGCAGTTTCTCAAAAATGCCACTCTTAGTCGTACTTGGGGTATTTGGCCTCTCTTAGCTTCTCCGGAGCAAGAGTCTGCTTTCAATGGCCATCTTCAAAATGTCTCTCATCTGCAGCTCCTGTGCTTTCTTCAAAGTGTCCCTCTTGGCTGTAGCAGCTTGCTCCTTCTGTCTGATCTTATACAGTGCTCCAGTAATTTAATTCAGACCCACCCTGAGTGGGCGGGCCAACACCTCCATGGAAATTATCCAATCAGTGTCATCATCCACAGTTGGGTGGGGCGCATCTCCATGGAGACATTCAAAGAATTACAATCTAATTAACACTGATAGTTCTGCCCACACAAGATTACATCAAAGATAATGGCATTTGTGGGGACATAATACATTCAAACTGGCGCAGTCATTATATTGATGGTGCCATCCAATAGATGTCTTGCAATATCATATATATGCTGACAACTTCCAAATTTATGTCTCCCATATTTTCATAACCCTTAGCATCTCCACTTTGTTGTCCAACTGGTAACTCAATACATCCAAAGCTGATCTCATGACCTCCTCCTAAACCTGCCCCTTCAACCGTCTTCTTCATCTTAATTAATATCAATTGCTTTCTTCCAGCTATTCAAGTTAAAAATCTTGTCATTCTCATCATATCTTTTATTCTACCCCATATCTAGTCTGTTAAAAAATATGTTAGTCTTTAATTTCAAAATATATTCAGAATTTTACCATTTCTCAGCTCCATCACTGTTACCACCTTGGTCAATCCACCAGCATCTCTTATCTAGATTATTTCAATTAGCCTTCTTCAGGTCTTTCTGTTTTGACCCTATCCTCCTTCACACTATTCTCAATTCAGCACCCAAGTGATCCCACTGAAACCCAAGTCATAGCACGTCATTCTTACGCTCAAAACCCTCCAATGGCCCTCCACCTCAGAATAAAAGCCAAAGTCCTTTTTATTATTTTCAAGGCCCTAAATGCTCTGGGCTCTTGTTACGTCTCTGACTGCATCACCCCTTGTTTCCCCCTCATTACTAGTGCTCCAGTCCCCCTGGCTTCCTTGCTATTTCTCATATAGCCCGAACATACTCCCACCTTTACACATGGTGCTTCATCTGCCTGGTGCTTTTCCCTCACATATCCAATGGCTAGTTGGTGTAGGTCTTGGTTCAAAAGTCACATTCTCAGTGATACCTTTTTTGGCCACGTATTCTAAAATTTAAGCCAAAAGTCATGTCTCTTATCACCTTTTCCAAGCTTTATTTTTTTCTTCTTATATATATTTGACTTGGTTATATTGCTTATTTTCTGTCTCCCTTGGTATAAGTGACGATTTGTGGGAACAGAAATTTTTGGTCTCATTTATTCATTGCTGTATTACAAAAACCTAGAACAGACAGTCCCTGGCACATAGTAGACATTCAACAAATATTTGCTGAATGAATGAATAATAATTGAATGAACTCTGTATTCAAGTCTGCAAAATAAAGTGGATAAGAATGAAATTCTATTCTAACAGTGATTTTGAAACAAACATTTCAAAAATGATTCATTATTATAGATATCTTGTAAGCACTTACTATGTGGTAGATAAGAAACCGAGACTTTATAAGATAGCTAGAAACTAGGTGTATAAAAGCATACATGGGGTGCCAATAGAACCCCCTACCCAAATCTTAACAACTTAAAACATGAGAAGTTAATTTCTCACTCATACAGATAAAATATGTGTCAGTGGAGGTTCTCCCACATCTGAAGGCTCAGGAATCTGGGCTCCCATTGTTATGAGATGCTACCATCTCAACATAAGGCTTTCATAGTTCTTAAAAACAGGGCAGAGGTAATGTGGAAATGCCTAACTAGTTTTCAAATTCCTCAGCCCGAAAGTGGCAGATGTTATTTCATCTCTCATTGACTAGAACTAGTCATAGAGCCTTGCCTTAAAGCAAGGATAGGGAAAGCTCACTAGTCATACTCATGAATAAAATAATATATTAACATAAAAGGGCATGATTTGTTTAGGAAGGAGTCTTTATGTAAAAATAATTACAAACTATACCAGGAAGCAAAAGAGAGTTAACACTGAACTGAACAGAACATAATTACTGAAGTACTTCAGTGAGATATGGGATTTTCAACCGGATCTTCAAGATGAAAATAAGACTTTGCCGAGTGAAAGGAAAGTTTAAAAATTCTTCCAAGCAGAATCACATCCATGTACTACTTTATTTTATTTGTGTGACAGCCAAGTTACATTTTATATCTGACAAATGCTTAGAGACACCGAGCAAAACCAAAACCGCAATAATCTTATTTGCATGTTCCCCCTAGATTAACATATTAACTGTTAATAGGTTATGAACATTGGTATTAAACATATGGCTGTAGCTTTATAACCCTTAAAACACATTATTATTGACCATTATAATCCACCTAGAATGTAGAAATATCCAAGTTTCTCTAATATGTAGGAACTCTTCTTAAGAGATTCTTTAAAAATACGTATAAAATCTGCAATTCTTGGCAATAATACTTTTAAAATTCTTGGAGATTTTTATTAAGAAAACAATCTAACTGTTAATATAACACTATAACTAGTATTATATGAAATTTAGCTAGTGCATAATAATTTCATTTCCTATAAAAACAGTTTATTGCCAAATTGGCATATAAAGTCGTTAAAGTTATTCAAGTTGGATCCAACTGGTAAATTCAAAGCTAAATTTTCCATTGTATTATGTAAAGCTAAATTACCAATGCACTATGCTGTAATAAATGAGGATCCATCACAAGCTGTATTCAGAGATTTTATTTTAAGTCAGCCTCGATTCTAAAGTGATTCTATGGCAAATTAAAATAAAAAATTAATTGATAGTCTTCTACATAGTTGAAAATGCAGAGAAAAACCTACCAACTTCTCATCTCATATTATTTTAACTTTGCTTCTCATAATGTTTGAAGTTTCAAGTATAAAAAAAAAATCATCGCCTTCTCAATTTCACATTAGCAACTAAAACTTCCAATATAATTCTCCTCTTTTGGTGCATGGAAGGCAGTTATTATCCTACTCCACATGTTTCCCACAGAAGAGAAGGAAATTTTGCCTTACTTCCCAGGAGGGAAAATTATTACAGGAACATTTCCAGTTTTCCTTTCTTGCCTAGCAATTTGTCTTTTTTATCTACATTTAGGAGTAGAGCTGAAAATAGAGTTAAGGATTAGATATTGTAACGCTTCCATTTCTAAACACTGATTTTAGATTGTTTTTTAAACTTAATCATTTACAAATATATTAGGGCAGAAGTTTACATACATATTATCCATATAAAGGTATATTATTATTTTTTACTGTTTTTTGAATCAAGCAAAGTGGTTGGTTTTTTTTTGTTTGTTTGTTTGTTTTTGTAACAGGGACAGAGGGAGAACCTGCTTAGCAATTTGTTTTGTTTTCATTAGTCTTATTTAGTATCATAAAACACATTACACATCTTTTAAATTGATTTTTCTTGCCGAGAATTTTCATATTTATTGGAAAAGCCTTTTTCTGCTTAAGAGAATCCTCAAATTGTGCCTATGAAAATGGAGTGTTAAACCATGTGAGAAATAGGTTAGACAGGTTGTTAACCTATTCAGTCAGGAGGTCAAAATAACATTCTCTGAAGATACTGTTTAAACAGCTGGATTTCATAGACAATTTGAACACTCTAACTTAGCTTTCTGCTGACTAATCCATCCTACATTTCCATAATTGATTGGCATATAGTTGCATTCTTTTGAAGGGGAAAAGAAGGTATATTCAATATAATAGATTCTCTTTCAGTAAACTTTATACTGAAAATGAAAAATAAATAATACTCTTTACTTTGGTGGCTCAAGATTAAACCTACCACTTCTTTCAATGACATTATGTAATCACTCCCAAAATTAGATTTAAAACCTTGGGGTATTAGAATTATGGATTCATGCAATTTATCTTCTATTACTATCTCTTTCCCCAAAATGATATTAGTAACAAAGTTGTCTGTTTCTTCTTTAACAATATATCTGTGATTCAGTTCTTCTTTCATTTTGTAGCTTAGGCACCAATCAGTTCTTGCTTAAAATACGGTACAACCTGCAAAATGGACTGCTGATTCTCAAGGTGTGATAATCTTCCTAAAGGACCAGCTATCTCTCGTTGGCTCCTAAGGGTTTATTTTAAACTCCAGGCTCTAGATTTAAGGAATAAAGGAAAAGAAAGCTTTTATTTTCTAGATTATATTATTTAACTTACCTGGGTAGAAAACAGAAGGGATTGGGGGAGAAACCTCTGTCTAGAAGTAAAAATGTCTATATTTGACTTTTATGAGTCATGTGGAGTTCTTCTTTTGAACCTGAGCATTATACTTGATGAATTTTTAGGGAAAGGAGGAAATTCCCCCAAATCCCTAAGATCCCTACCAATTTCTATGTCCTATGATAGTAATTCTGTGAATCTTACATGCTGTATATTAATTAGTTAGACTTCAAAATTCTGTATTTTAAATAACATTTAGATTGTGGAAAAAATAATGTGGAAGCATCCTAAATTGGCTCCCCTCAGGAAGTTTCCAATTTTTGCTAATATATATGTAACAATGAAGAAAAAATCCAAGATAAGAGAATCAAATTCCAGACCTTGCGGAAGACTACCTTTGGAGATGGGGGGAAGCAGTTTCAGCCAGAATGGCAATGGAAGCCTCTGGAAGGAAATGGGTTCTGACCTGGTGGTCTTTGAAGGATGCCTGGGCTACAGAAAGTTCGACAAAAATGGAACTGGGGCCATGGCAATTGGGAAGTAGCAAAAGCAAAGGTACAGTGCTGTGAAGATCATTAGAAGACCAGACTATTCAGAAAGATTATGTATAAGAATACTAGGAAATAAATTTGAGTGGGGAGGTACAGCTCCAAATGAGAATGATCTGTATGAGGATTAGAGTGATTGAGCTAAATTGGGAAGGATAACTGAGAAGTCTCTTTCACAGAAAAATCAGGAAGACATAAAAGCAAATTGGTGGCAGCAAGAGTTTGATTAAAGTGAGAGGTTATAAACTAAATGGTATGGTAGAGTCCTCCAACTGAAAAGATTTAGTTGTTTAATAGACATTTCAACATCTTTTCCAGATCTATCATTCTTTAAACTTACACATGTGATTAATTGATCTGTTTTATGCAGCCCATTCTTGCCAATGTTTATTTTAGATTATGAACCTGAAATGGAAATGAACTTACTATATTTCACAAGCTGTACATGTAGTACATGCAAATGAGTACACAGAATTTTTTCATGTAAATCTGCACATGAAATTCCGAAAAACAATGAAATTTTTTAGTAATTCAGGAAATTTTCTCAGAAAGTATGTATCTGTTCCTTCACTCCAATAATGTTTAACAGATCAAATTTCCCTATTATCATTATTTTGCTCCTATAGGTCAAAAGAAAAGTAGGGGAGTAAGGCAGTAATGAGGCTCTAGAAATACAACTTAGTTTTGAGTCAGGACCTTCTGTGGTGCTTTGAAGCTGTACTTCCAGAAAAACATGTTCTTAAATCTAATCCATTCCTATGAGTGTGAACTCGTTGTAAGGAGGACCTTTTGTTGATGTTACTTCAGTTAAGATTTGGCCTAGCCCAACTAGGATGGACTTTAATCCTATTACTAGAGTCATTTATAGGAGGAATCAAATTCAGATAAATGAGAGAAAACCATAGGAAGTAAGAAGCTGAACATCAATGGAAGCCAGAAAAGAAGGGAGAGACCAGGAGATGCCGCCATGTGCCTTGCCATGTGACGAGCTAAGACCAAGGTTCACCAGCAACCAGCCCCAGAATGCCACAGTCTTTGAGAAGAAATCGTCATCTTGATGATGCCTTGATTTATTTTTTTATTTTTTTATTTTTTTTTTTAATCATCATTTTATTGAGATACATTCACATACCACGCAGTCATACAAAACAAATTGTACTTTCGATTGTTTACAGTACCATTACATAGTTGTACATTCATCACCTAAATCAATCCCTGACACCTTCATTAGCACCCACACAAAAATAACAAGAATAATAATTAGAGTGAAAAAGAGCAATTGAAGTAAAAAAGAACACTAGGTACCTTTGTCTGTTTGTTTGCTTCCCCTACTTTTCTACACATCGATCCATAAACTAGACAAAGTGGAGTTTGGTCCTTATGGCATTCCCAATCCCACTGTCACCCCTCATAAGCTACATTTTTATACAACTGTCTTCGAGATTCATGGGTTCTGGGTTGTAGTTTAATAGTTTCAGGTATCCACCACCAGCTACCCCAATTCTTTAGAACCTAAAAAAGGTTGTCTAAAGTGTGCGTAAGAGTGCCCACCAGAGTGATCTCTCGGCTCGTTTTGGAATCTCTCTGCCACTGAAGCTTATTTCATTTCCTTTCACATCCCCCTTTTGGTCAAGAAGATGTTCTCCATCCCACGATGCCGGGTCTACATTCCTCCCCGGGAGTCATATTCCACGTTGCCAGGGAGATTCACTTCCCTGGGTGTCTGATCCCACGTAGGGGGGAGGGCAGTGATTTCACCTTTCAAGTTGATGATGCCTTGATTTAGACTTTCTATTAGCCTCAAAATCATCAGCAAATAAATTCTTGTTGTTTAAGCTGACCCATTTCATGGTATTTGCTTGAGCAGCCAAGGAAATTAAAACACCTGAGTACCAGGTAAACAACTGGACACAGGGAAGACTAAGGTAGTACATGTCAAATGAAAATGAAGGATCTCAAAAGACCACATATGTCTCAGCCAAAGATTCTCTTAGGTTAAACAGTTCTATCTGTGAAGCCATTGCAAAGGCAATCAATATATTTATACAGAGTTTGATCTAGTCTTATATCAGCAAAACTTTCTGACAACAAATTAATGAGTTTTGTGAAGCAATCAAGTAAATGAATGACAATCAGAATTATAGGAGTACTATTAGAGTATCTGGAAGTCTATTCTCCTATGGTTTCTCTATATGAGCTTCCAATTTCATTTCAAAGCAAGCACAATATAAGGATCAAAGAACAGGCTCTACCTGTCAGAGTTACAACAGATCTTGTATTTGATCTTTGGATAAGTACACATTTACTTACACTTTGAGGATTCTTAAGCATAATCTGCAAATGACTTAATAATGTGCCTCTCATTAGAACATAAATATGACTAAACCTATATATAATTACTACACTGATAACTTTAAAATTGAATATTTTTTAATTTAAGCAGGGTTATATATATATATAATACAAAAGACAGATTTGGAAGAAAACATAATTGCAAAATTAAATCATTCTAATAACAACGTATATCATTTTATAAAAAGGATAATGCTATGCATATGCATGTGTAACAAATCATGTATTCAATTACCCCTCCTCCATTTAATCAGCAAACATTCTATTATAAACCTTAAGCAACAAAACTCTGTGAAATCAGGTGTTTTATATTTCTCTTTACTAGTTTCAGTCATTAGACATGTACAGTGGCAATTATATGTCAGCACTATTCAAAAAATGAAACAAGACTTTTTATTGAGCCTATCCAACAAGCAACTTTCTGTATTTCTGGTAACAGTATCCCAAAATGTCTTTGGAAACCCCTTTTCTCCTACTCTTGATCATCTATTCTTGATAACTTTATTTCCTGAAACTCTCTCTTTGCATTTTAGTTACTAATCTGTACTATTGATCTATTCACATAACTTTCCTCTATATTTTCCTTCATGCCATCAATATTAAGAGTTGTCATTGTTCATCTTTCTGCATTTGGAAATAAAGGGAAACAACTATGTCAGTGGTTTTCAATAATCAAAGAGATTCAAAAGTTCAAATAATCTAAATTTTAAGAATGAAATAGAACATACTGACACAGACATATAACACCCAACACAGATCAGGTCTGTTCACTTGAGAGAAAACAAAGGAAAAGTGACATGAATATTGCCTTTTTAGGTGAATAAAGTCAAGTTTAATTCACCAATTCTCATTAAATGCAGAAAAGTTTAAATGTTTTCAATAATGGTTTGAATGAAAGGAAATGGAAGATTTGGTGAAGTGGAGAAAAAACTGCCCAATACCACTTCTAGCTAGAAGAAGTTGTTTTCATGTCTTTCACTCTCTTAAAGAAAGATTTTGAAAAGTACAAATTACTCCAACTCATTCTATCCATCTTGGAAATGAGCAAATAGAGGTCACTTTGCTCAGAACACATAAAAATCTAAAGGAAGTTCAGAAGTTATCTTTAAGCAGAGTAAAAGGGAATCAGGGAGATTTCTAGAAGAGGATAGCTGTAATATAAGCCTCACATAATGGAAGGAGAGATGTTTCAGAAAATTCCAGGAGGTTATTGCAGTTTCCTTGCATCTAGTCCTTTTAGGATCTCTGATTTTTCTTTTACCAAACACACCTGTTTCAGTTTGCTAATGCTGTTGTTATGCAAAATACCAGAAATGGATATGCTTTTATAAAGGTGATTTAGCACGTTACAAATTTACAGTTCCAAGGCCATGAAAGTGTTCACACTAAGGCATCAACAAGAGGATACTTTCACTGAAGAATGGCCAATGGCATCTGGAACACCTCTGTCAGCTGGGAAGCACATGGCTGGTGTCTGCTCGTCCTTTGCTTCCGGGTTGTGTTTCAAAATGGCATTCTCCAAAATGTCTCTGGGCTTCTGTCTTCACTTCTCTCTCTCAGCTCCTGTGTGTCCTTGCTTCTTTCTCCCAGGGCATTTCTCTCTAAGCATCTGGGGGTCCTCTCTTCGCTTCTCTGGGGCAAACTCAGGGCTTCATCTCTTAGCTTAGCATCTCCAAATGTCCTTCTCTCTGCATCTCCAAGTGTCTCCAAGAATCAGCAGCATCTATGTCAGCTCTTGAGCTCTCTTAAATGCTCCAGTGAACTAATCAAGACCCACCCTGAATGGGCAGGGTCTACATCTCCATACAAATGATCTAATCAAAGGTCTCACCCACAAATGAGTAGGTCACATCTCCATAGAAACATTCAATCAAAAGGTTGCTACCAAATCAAAAGACTAGTAAGTCTGCCCCTAGAAGACTGCACTAAAGAACATGGCTTTTCTGGGGGACATAATATATTCAAACCAGCACAATACCTTTCTTGAGGGCCTAATAAATGTAAAGCAATCTGCCAGATGCTGGTAAAAGCAGAGACAAAGGATAGACAGATGATAGATACATGATAGATAGATAGATAGATAGATAGATAGATAGATAGATATACGGATGGATAGATAGATAGATCCTATGTAGCAAAAGCTTAAAATTGAGAGATGGGGCTTCCATTCTATTCCTTCATTCATTGATTGAATACCTAGTTGCTCAAGATTTAGAAACGAAGAAAAATTTATTATAAAGTTGCTACCATGAGGAAATTCAATAAATAGGCACTATCCAGAGGTAAACATATATAAAAGAAAATTTTAGAAATAATGACATGTGTTAGTGGATGATGATAGACCCCAAAATTCTGCCTGTTGTGGGAGAGATGGATGAGCAATTCAGGTACCAATTTAGTAAGGAAGTTATGAAAGGACACAGGTGCTTAAGCAGCAGCAGCTTGAAGTTCAGTGAGAATCTAACAATCATCAACTGTCTCAAAACTGGAATCAGTGTAAAAATATTTATGAGTCTCACTGGCAATTATCTTTTGGGAAAAGGAAACAGGTAAGCCCGTAGTAAATTTGAAATTGATAATTGTCACAAAATTCTAGCTTTGCTCCTAGAAATTTTTTTTCTAGAATTTCCAGCTAATTGTGTTTATTTACATATCTCCAAAAACCCCAATAAATGATAGAAAATAAGTGGTGGTAAGGTCTGGATACATGGAAAGAGGTTTAACTAAAAACAATTTATTGAAGGGTTTATTTACAAATGTGAGGGCAGCTAAGGGGACATCCAGGGAACCCAGAGACTAGTAACAATGACATGTTGCAATTAGCTCTAGGCCTGAAGGGGCAGAGAAATGAATGGTGTTTTATGAGCTTGGAAAAAACGGGAGCAATGAAGGAGGAGCCTCTGCAAAGCCATCGTGGCCATTGTGGAATGTAGTCACTCCTGGAATCACAGCCACGCATGGGGAGAGTGGAAGTAACTACCCAACCATTGCCATTTCTTATTCATTGCTCATGCCAGTGCTTCCCATTACCCAAACCCCAACCAGAAGCCAGATTGCAAGGGAGTCTAAGGAATGCTCTTGACAGAGGTCAGCCTCCTGTGCTGTAGTGAAAGGTAAAAAAAAATTGTTCTGGGTATGGAGAAGATAGCAAACAGAGATTATCCAGCCCACAAGGAAGAACAGATCTTGGCTTCAGCTTTCCTTAATCTGCTGTGGTGGATTTATAACCTCTCAACTTGACTAGGCTGAACTCCATTTCCCAGAATTGCCTTTCTGGTGTGTATCCAGTTAGACTGGACAATAAGAGATATTCTTGTGGGAGACGTGGAGGGCAGCAGTGAAGCAGGAGCCATTTTGTAGATCACAGACTTTGTTGCTCTTCTGTTAGCTCACCTTGTTGGCATTTGGCAATGGCCAGGTCGGCAGTTGTTCCACATTCCTCCGGATCCACCTTCAGTTTTTCTGATTCCTGGCCAGCTGTGTGTGTGTGTGAGTCTATAACAAAGAGCTGTGGCTTTTGCAGGACCATACCACAAGATTAGGGACAACAAGAACTGACATGTGTAGATAGATCCTCACAGGCTCTACTTACGCTTGTGGGTTACAACTTGCTCTAGCTCTCCCCACCCTTTAGCCATCCTCACTTCCTGGCTGCCTTCCATGTGGACTTCAAGTTCTAGCATCAGATTTAAAGACAAGGAACCCTTGAAATGCAACAAGACCTGACTTAGGTTTCTGTCCACCCTCATGCTGACTGCCAAGCTTTTTAACTGACAGCCTACCCACTGTATAGGCAGAATATTTAAGATTTCTCTCTGGGTAAAATAAATTACTTGGTAAATAGAAATGCAGCTACTTACATTTGGGAGCCCCAAAGAAAGAACTGCCACTCAACTTTTTAGTTCCTAAGTATAAGTAGGATATTCAAGGATCAGCTGACTATGAAGAAATCCTTTCATATGATAGACATGCTTTAATTAGGATAAAGGTTTAGTTGTATATGACAAATAACAAAAAATAACAGTGATTTACACAAAGTGGAAGTGATTTCTTTCTTATCAAAAAGTTATAACTAATATGGTGCTTTGCTTACAGAAGTTAGCACGGACCTCGTCTCCTTATAACTAGTACTCTGTGAGACTTAGCATATTTCCCTCATCTGCAATGCACAAGATGGCTTCCTATCTCATTCACACTTCAAGCAGTGGGGAACAGGGGAAGAAGAAGCAAAGGGTGTGTCCCTTTTCTTTAATAGCATGCCCCAGAAATTGCACATATCACTTCTGCTCATAATCCAATGAACTGACGTTAGAAGGCTGGCAAATTAACTGTATATTCTATTGGTCATGTTCCCAGCTGAAACTTGAACATTCTAAAACTAATAAAAGAAGTGGAGAGGTATATTAGGGAGCCAATTAACCATCTTCAAATTTGCACACTTGGGTATTCACTCTGCAAAAACCCTGTGCTGTTTTGGATGTATTATGTCCCCCAAAATGCCGTTATCTTTGATGCAGTCTTGTGTGGGCAGGAAACATATTGGTGTTGATTAGTGTGATGGTTGGGTTCATGTGTCAACTTGGCTAGGTGGCCTAGCTGTCTGGTCAAGTGGGCACTGGCCTGACGATTGCTGTGAGGCTATTTGAGGCTGGTTAAAAACCAACGGGCTGGTTTGTCAGATCATTGTCAATTGACTGCAGCTGACTGATGACTCATCAAGGGGCGTGCTTCCACAGTGAGAGAATGCAATTGGCTGAATTTGGTCCAGGTGATCAGTTGGAGGCTTATAAGCCAGACGGTTAGAGAACCTTCACTTCTTCTTCAGCTGCTCAGTGAAGCATTTCCTGGGGAGCTCGTCGAAGTTGCCAGTTCGTTTCCTGAGGAGTTCGTCAAAGTTGTCGGTTCGTTTCCCGAGGAGTTCGTTGGACGTCTTCCTTGGAGTTGACAGCTTGTTGACGGCTCTGCAGAATTTGGACTCGTGCGCCCCCGCAGTTGCGTGAGTCACTTTTACAATTTGATAATCAGAGACATCTCTCATTGATTCTGTTTCCAAGGAGAACCCTAACTAATACAATTAGGTTGGAGGATTTTGATTGGATGTTTCCATGGAGATGTGATCACTCAACTGTGGGTGCGATCTTTCATTGAATAATTCCAGGGAGGCATGGTCCCGCCCATTCAGCATGGGCCTTGATTAGTTTACTGGAGCACTATATAAGCGCAGACAGAAGGAGCCAGCTTGCTACAGCCAAGAGGGCCACTTTGAAGAAAGCACAGGAGCTGCAGATAAGAGACAGTTTGAAGACAGCCTTTGAAAGCAGACTCTTGCTTAGGAGAAGCTGAGAGTACAAACACCCCAAGAGCAACTGAGAGTGACATTTTGAAGAGGAGCTGGGGCCTAGAAAGGAACGTCCTGGGAGAAAGCCATTTTGAAACCAGAACTTGGAGCAGACACCAGCCACATGCCTTCCCATCTAACAGAGGTTTTCTGGAAGCCATTGGCCATCCTCCAGTGAAGGTATTCAATGTTGATGTGTTACCTTGGACACTTTATGGCCTTAAGACTGTAACTGTGTAACCAAATAAACCCCCTTTATAAAAGCCAATCCATTTCTGGTGTTTTGCATCCTGGCAGCATTAGCAAACTAGATCAACCCCTTCTCAAGAAAAGAAACCCGTAAGTTACATCCTGTTGATGTGCCCAGTACAGTCTAGGATCTCTGAGTGATGTACAGTCCTCTCCATTAGATCTGGATATAACTCTTTATGAGCCAATGACCCATGAATAAAAGACAAGATAACAGCCTCTAAGCCCATTTTACAGAGTAAAGTAGGAATAAGGTTAATTAAATTAAATCTCCCATTTGGGAATTTGAAGAAGGGGGAAACCACAAACATTTTCAAATCCTGCTGGCAGTAATCATGAAAACACCATTCCAAAACAGTGGATGAAAGTTCCTTGATTATTTTACCTTGCAACAACTCAACTGAAGTTGATTCCGTGGTTTGTGCCTTTCATAGACGCTGCTCTAATTTTATAGCCCTTTTTCTGCTGGTGAAATTTGGGAGTTCAGAGGTTGCTTTAGGGTGTGATCTGATCACAGCTTTTGTAAATCAAGCTTGTGGCTTCTTTGGCATCATATTTCCTCATAAAATTAATGAGCATCCAGTCACTTTGCTACTGATAATTCTACATTTGAGTAACTTTTCTTCTAAATATAGTTTAAAAATCTGATAACTCAGATCTTTTATTTACTGGCCTCTGAGCTCTGTGCATCCCCTTCTCTTGTGAAACAATAGGCTTGTGTGAAAAGTCCACTCCTCTCATCTGATCTTTGGATCACGTGGGCTCTTACTGGCTGAGAAATCTACTTGAGACATGCTTAGGGCCACTGTCTTAATGCTGCAGTTAACATTTGAGATCCCAGTCAGAGCTTCTGTCAATGTATATTGCAAGCTGCGCTCAGAGAGAACCTTGCAAACAGGCTAACCTATATATTCACCTTTCTCTTGTAGGATACTGCTAAAAATATTAAGAAAACAGCTCACAACCCTCTCAATATTTCCTAGGTCTCAAATAGCTCATTGTCTCATATAGCTCATATTGCCTTCCAATATATCATAGGCAACAATTTTATGAAGTGCTATTCTCCAGCACAAGGTTACCAGCTTTCCAGACTCCAATATTTGTGTTCTCACTGTTCCAATGTTTCCAATAATCCAAGGCCATATATTTTTAGTTCTATGCTATGTAGCACTTCTCTTCCGATTTAGAAATATGGTGGGAAGTACCAAAAGAAACAACTAAAATAGTTGAGTGTTGCTTTTCAGAAGTGTGATTCAAGAATGGGAAAGTCTATTTGACTTTTTCACTTTGATTAAAAAATAAGATATTAAATAAAATATGAAATCCTTGCATATAAATTTGGCCCAAGCCAACAGGAGCCTACCCAAGCCAAAGATCAGACTTAAATGTATCTCAAATATAAATTTTTCCCAAACATATTAAGTTTAGTGATGGTAGATGATGGTTCTCAATGTGAGAAGATGTTTCTCCCCACTCCCCATAGGGGTCATTTGACTATGTCTGTAGACATTTGTGTTTGTCATGACTGGGAGTGAGGGCATGTTACTGGCCTCTAGTAAGCAGAGGCCAGAGATGCTGCTAAATATCCCGTAATGCATAGGACAGCCCCTGCTCCCTGGGACCTACATCAAAGAATTACCCAGTCATATGTCAAGAGTCCTGAATTTGAGAAAATCTGGTCTTGGTCATTGAGTAAAAAAAGCCAAACCTATGTGCAGGAGCTATCAAATTATAAAAATTGTACCTCTAACTTTGGCCCATATTGACAGAGTCTGACATCTTTTGAGAGTGGAGCATGCAAATAGAAAATGTGATTTTGGCCATAGAGTTGTTAGCAGGGAGTAGCAGGAAGTAGAGACCCCACTACACCGCTGCGTATCTAAAAACTTTGAGGATGTGGACAAAACAACAGATGTGAGTCCAAAAATCTGCCAAGGTTTCCCAAAATGTGAATACATTAATTGAGTTGGCTAGGTAAGGGGCACTGAATTAGCAAAAAAAATCCATCAGTTCACTGTAGAAAAAAAATACTCCATCTATATGCCCCATTGATGGTGAGTCAGTCATCTGTGGTAGGTCAGTTACTTACTATAGGCTGATTACTAAAGTAATAAAGTAGAAGAAAAACAATTATTTTGATGGACAGATGAACTCCAGAGTATACACACTAATTTAGTTATTTAATTTCCATTACACTTATGAAAAACTAGAATTTAATACTGTGCATATTTCTTTTGGGAGTTTCATTTTTAATTAGATATGACTTGCGCTCACTCTTTTCCCACTGCCGAAATAATGTACAAACTCAGGGTGTGAGCATGCTCACATACAAGAAGGCCCTGCAGTTGTATACATAATTTATATTTCTTCACACACACACAGATTGGTCTTCAGTGCAACACATTTAAATAAGAGAAAACAAAATGCCATAAGAAATTATTGCAAGTGAGTTTATCTTTTAAATCAATCATTTTCCTTCTAATTTCTAGAGTTTGGTTTCAATTTTGTTTATGTGATTTTAAATCTTCTTTTAGTTGAAAATTAAACCTCATTTTAAGTTAGAATTTAAGAAAAAAATGTACAGATGATTATGCTAGATACATTCCATTGCACTTAAAGGATTTTTTCAGAGACCAAGGAGAATCTTTTTTGTAAAAGAAGGTTTTTCAAAAAACAGTATATTGTAGTGACAGTAAAGTTGCTCACTGATTTTATCTTACCAAATAACATTCAACATTTGTGGACCTAAACACAGTTTCACAGATTTTAAAAAGGAAGTTTTTTTAAAGAAAAATGAAATGAAAATTAAAGAGAAATAAGACATAATGATTAGGTCTCTCCCTTGTTTTTTGAGCAAGGTGTACAGTTTTATAAAACTAGATATAATTTATATCAGTTTTAAAAAGGAAAACAAAAGAATGCTTCTTGTTTCCTTGGTTACATACACACATGTACACATGCACATGCAGATAAAAGTTTTTTTAAAGAATTGAAAGAGTGTATACCAAACTAATGATCAAGAATGACAGAAGGAGCAGAGAAGGCAATGGGATTGGGGTGTGACTAGGGAGAACGGAACTTCATCTTTACTTGTAGTGTTTTATTTCATTTATTTGAAAAACATATTTAGACAGATTGTGATGCATGTTAACAAAAGCCACTTCTGAATGAAGCATGCAAAGATGTTTGTCATAATATTTTTTGAATTTACTCTGCTTTTTAAATTTCTCAAAATAAAAAATATATACAATTAAAATGAACAAGAAGAAGGCTGTCTGATGTACAGATGTAAATATTCAGAGACCAGAATATAAAAGATCATGGCATATTTGGGGTCATAAGTAGTTGTGGATGAAATATGGAGGGGAAAGAAGTGATGCTAACAATATAAGCAAGATCGGGGTCTTGCAAATTATGCCAAGAAATCTGGATATTTTCCTGAATACAATCGGAATGGACAAAAAAATCTAAGTACAGTGAAATTGTCATAACTGTGCGTTATAAAGCTTTCAGAAGGAACTCGAGAAAAGATGGCTTGTAGAAAAATAATTGCTGAAGTTAGTAAACTTCTTAAATGGCTATCACAATAGTACAACCAAAGAATAATAAGGTGCTTAACTAAGAGAATAGCAGTGGAATAGGAAGAAAGAAATAGACGTCAGAAATATTTAGGAGATAAAATTGACAGGACTTGTCAAATATTTACATAGTGAGAAAGGCAGAAACATCCAGTATGGCTTTTGTTTCAGGCCAGGGCAACTAGGTGAACTTTGAAATAGGAATACAGACTAGGAAATATCAAATGCTGAATAGGTTTGATGAGGAAGAGTGCACTGATTCTTTTTGGGCACTAACTTTTTTCTCACTAGCTCTGTTGTTAGTCCATTTTTTCCCTATCCCACTTATAAGGCTCTTAATTACAGCAAGTCTACATATTTGTAACAGACTTCAAAAGGATTTCTTGATCTCTAACTTCCATCACTGCCAAGTCAATTGGCACACGTTAGTCAGATCTCTGTTTCCAAAATAGCCCCTTTTATTCAGTCAAGGAATAATCAACAGTTTGTAGAAAAATTCAGAGGAATAAAGCATTAGGGTCTATTATACTTGAGGAAACAGAAACAAGAAACATATACTTGAGGAACTTGTACAGATATCTTGGGGAGAAGATCATAAGATAAGGCTGGAAAAGGAGATGGTGAGTTTGTTTTAAGGTTTTCAGTTGCACCCAAGGATGATGGTAAGCTACTAGAAGTTAATTAAAGAGCAAGTGACATGATTCAGTATGTAATGATAAAGACTGGCTTAATATAAGCAGATACACATTTTCTAATATAAACTTTTCCATGCATCCCTCATAGAAAAATGTAATTATAGCAAGGAATACATTTATAGAAGACAGAAAAAGGCTACTACACATGTGCATACTGAGTATCTCTGAATAAGAAACCAAATACAATTTAAAATACATGTTTAATGACATGCTAGAGTACATTTTACTTAAATAAAGTAAAATTTGAGTGTACACTTAGAATGAGAAAATCGGGGCCAGGAAAAATTGACACAAGATAATCCCATGAAGCGTATCTTCTTGAAGTCATTGAACTTCGAGAACAAAGACACATATAAGCACCCAGGCAGTGAGAGTAAGTCCTGCACGAGAGGAAAAGATGAATTAGTTGTCAGTCTCCACAGCAGCTTTCACTGAGAACCAAAAGGTGGAAGAGCAATGTCTACAACATCTGAGAATTCCCACAACATTCTCAGAGAATATGTGAACAAAGATTATTATGTCTTTACCAAGTAGTCCTTCAAGTCTCAGGCAATGGATAGATATTCTCAAACAGAAAAGAACTCAGAGCTAATGAATACAGCACTCATGGATACTGAAAAACAAAGCTAGTGGATGATAAAAATCCTTTCAAAAAAGAAATGGGGAGATAAATCAAAATTTTCAAAACTCCAAAATTGAGAAAGCCCAGTAAAAGGACTATGTGATGAATGTAGAATTCAATTAACTAGAGACCTGAGTCAAAATAACTTTAAAAATTATGATTGTGCAATAAAATATAAATCTTATGAACACTGACCTTATAAAAATTTCTTAATCTTTCTTCAATGAATTACGTTTTGGCATCTATTGACTTCCTGCTATAAAAGATGACAGAATTAGCACATATATACTTCCTATTCCCCATCTTCCCTTTATTTTACCTTCCAATGTTCTTATTTAAATATTATTGGGCACACACACATACACACATGCACAAACTTCCAAAATGAGGCCATGATTCTTAAAGGTAATATCATCCATATACACATTAAAGAAGAGGGATATGGTCCTTTGCATATTATCATCTACTCAGATTCCCTTGTCCAAACCACAGATAGTACTTTACATTAGTTTTAAGGGTGGTTTCAGTCCCTCCTGCAGGTAGAAAATCTGCTAGTACTTGAGTAATGAGAGCCAGAAAAATTTTGCCAAATAACAGAACCATTTGTCTGAAAGGCCACCTTTAGTGACACAGAAGAGAGTCTAGGCAGACCCCTACAGGTTAAAAATTCTTTACTTTTTGCTGTCACCCTCCACTCACTTATCTCTGTAATCTGAAGGAAGGCATTTCTTTCTACAATAAAATCAAAGTAGTGCTATGTTTTTCCAGTTACATACAGAGTAGTAGTTAATACTTCTGTCATTACTTATTTTAAAGCATTAATTTTCTACATGTATTGCCCCACAGGATATGAAAGGTTATTTACCTGGAGTCTGTTCTGTAAACAATCCATAAATTTGATCAAACTCATTAACCATTTGTGTTCCTACCACTTCAGATGTAATATATTACAGATGGAATTTCAAGTTAACATGTAAAATATGTGAATTTAATTAATTTTGTTGCATTGTGAGCAAAAGGTCATAGTCTCAAAGCAAATTAGAAATAAACTAATTTGAAACAAAAGTTAAGAAACATAAATGCTGTGATTCATAACATTTGTTAATTTGTACAATTCAAAGTGAATCTTAGATATTTCCTAGTAGAGACTATAATTTTATCATAGAGGAGATTTAAACCATGTAATTTATTTTTTCTAAAGGAACACAATTAATCAGTACCCATGTTCTACCTCTGAGACATAACACAGGCTGCTTAACATTGATTTCTTTGTTTGCAAAATAAGGATAATAATATTTATCTGATAGGGTTGTATGAGGAGCAAATATTGGCACAGAAGCTATTTGGTGACACAAGTTGTCATCTAATTAATAGTAATGAATGATGTTAATTTATGCATTTATTATTAATATTATTATGCTAGTTTCCTCTCCAGTCTAACACTGTTTTCATTTGTACCCGAACTAGACATCTTCAGAATGGAATTATCTGAATAAAACCAAAAAAATTCTTTTCTCTTATGATTAAAATACATACATACATATATATACATATATATTAATCAATTAAAAAGCCAAATAAGAATTCTCAGGTGGTATGCAGCAACTTCATGAATCTCCTTGTGTTTGCTGTCTCAACTGACAAACAAATTGAAGCTTTTTAAGAAGAATTGGCATGTTATATCTATGGTGCACAGTGTAACTAGCATGCTTGCTAAACACATTTCCCTTTAAAGAAAATAAAATATAGTCTTGATTTTTCAACATATACTTAACTCAATAAAATGGAGACATATTATTTATATATTGACTTATCTAGGAAAACTCAACTCTCAAATATATTGAGAATACAGATTCAATTACTGCCATTTCAACTATATCTGTTTATTTTGCCTTTAATAGCAGTCTGTAGTTCATACAATTATCAACTCCTTCACACTCACCCACTTTTACTCCTAACACACACACACACACACACACACATAAACATGCACATATATCCCCTGCCTGCATCAGATGGGAGAATAATCTATTTCAGGATTTAGATGTGCAGAAGTGGACAGGATATAGAAAATGGGAAATTTCCTTATTTCTCTTGCACAGGGTAGATTCATTATTTTATTTAAATATAATTTCTTTAACTCAGCCTGTGAAGTTTTTGTTCTATATCAGTTATTCCAAGACTTCACATTTCATAGAGCAATAAGTTATAAAAATAAAATAAATTCAGAACCTGATATATATTTTCCAACATTTGTCACATAAACATATTAACAAAATCATCATATCTTTAGAGACAGGACATTTTAACTCCAAAAAAGTAGGAAAGATATAATTTCAGATTAAAAGAAGGAAACATTTCTAATTTTATACCAACATACATATAGTACAGTGTACAATTTTCCTCATTCACTATAGATTCTTAAGGGTTTATCACAGGTGAAATCTACCAATGACATGGTATTAGGAGCCACAGTTTTACTTCACCCAATAGTTACCCCATGTGGCCTATATGCAAAATATTCTCACATGGATATTTTTTATTGATCTTATCTTCCTTATCATCATTATTCTCCTTTGATTCACCCACAAAACCTCTTCAAGTTATTTACTTATACTGGGCACCCATTATGTCTTTGTGGAATGAATAAGATATTAGCATGGTTATATAAACAAAAACACCAGATTCAAACAACTAGTGAACTATGTTAATAACAATTTTGTATACTCAGCTCTCTCCTACTAAGTTTAATAATTATTCTTAAGTAAGAATAGTCTAAATAAAGTTAAAAGATTTTAGTAAATTGTTAACAAAAACAGATGAATTTTGATGTAAAGAAATGATATCATATGCCGTATAAGAGCATTCATAAAAAATTTCTTAGTTCAATTACTACTGAAGTTCTCTAACCATGTCTAATAGAGGAATTTGCCTATTCAAAGTCACTTTAATTATCTTCTGTTTGCCCCTCAGTTTCTATTTTGCTTGTTTATTGCCTAAAAAAAACAATCAGTGACTAACCCTAACCCTGCTATCTAACTTTATTCCCTTACCACCTAAGTTTCAGGCATCAACACCTGTTTATTATGCAATAGGCTCTTAAAAGAAAGTAAATTTATATTAATGTATAACTGCAAGGAGGGGCAGGATGGCAGCATAGAGAGGAATGGAATTTAGTCAGTCCCCTGGAACAACTAATAAACAACCAGGAACAACTAGTAAATAAATTGGAGTAACTGCTGTGGGACAACCATGACTGTCCACACATAGTACACCAACCTGGATTGGGAGGAATGCCTGAGATTGCAGTATAGAATCTGGAAGTAAAAGCTGCAGAACTATGCCGGGAGCCCCCTCCCCCAATGGCAGGCTAAGCTGCAAAACCTTGCTGTGTTAGAAACTAGCAGCACTTTCCGAGCAAGCAAATATAGCTCAATTGAGCTCCAACTGGGGTTTTAATTAACAAATTTGGATGACTGAATATAAGCTACAAACCCCCAACAAGCAAACAGAGGCTTTTAGTGACAACTGACCTTAAAGAACCAGAAGACTCATCTGTCCCAGGAGGGGGAGCCCAGAAGACCAGGTGTTACCTCTGGCTGATGAGTGAAACTGGGGAGCCATGTACTACCTCCAAAAGGGGGCTTTCTGTCCCTTTTTCTCTCTCTCAACCTGAGGGGCTCAGAGGAGAAAGCCTCAGCCATTTTCAGCTTGCAGAGCTCTGACCCAGACAGGGGTGGAGACAACAGAGTCAGAGAGACTATTCAAATGCAGATGATAACTCCCTAGGGGTTGTATCTTTCCTAAGAGTAAGGAGGTGGAGCCCAGCTTTCCCTTCAGAACCAGACCTCAGAGCCTGGGGGGAAACAGCCAAAACAGAAACTGAAGGGGCCACACCTCCTTACACCACTTGGGAGTGACAGGCTGACAGGCGTCACCTGCTGGGCAGGTTAGGAAAACACAGTGACTAGAAACCTCAAAGGAAAGTCTGTCATTCTTCTAAGCTATACCCTGAATATAACCCTATTCTGAGACCTGAACCCATGCTGGTCTGGGAAAATCTGATTGGGTAACCAAAGAAACCAGATACCTAGACAACAGAAAACTACAATCTACACTAGGAAAAATGAAGATATGGCCCAATCAAAGGAACAAACTTACACTTAGATCAAGATACAGTTGAGATATATTGTTTCACTTTAATGAAAAAATCTACTAAAGACTTACAAAGAAATATGCTAAATCAAATCAAAAATCAAATCAGTGAGTTCAGGGAAAATATAACAAAAGAGATGAAAGCTATAAAGAAAACACTGGGAGAACATAAGGTAGAAATTGAAAGTTTGAAAAAACAGCTAGCAGAATCTATGGAAATGAAAGACACAACACAAAAGATGAAAACCACAATGGAGACATACAACAGCGAATCTCAAGAGGCAGAAGAAAACACTCTGGAACTGGAGAACAAGACAGTTGAAATCCTACACACAAAAGAACAGACAGGGAAAAGAATGGAAAAATATGAGCAACGTCTCAGGGAATTAAATGACAACATGAAGCCCATGAATGTGTATGTCATGGGTGTCCCAAAAGGAGAAAAGAAAGGAAAAGGGGAAGAAGCAATAATAGAGGACATAATCAATGAAAACTTCCCATCTCTTATGAAAGATATAAAATTACAGATCCAAGAAGTGCAGTATACCCCAAACAGAATAGATCTGAATAGGCCTACACCAAGACACTTAATAATCAGATTATCAAATATCAAAGACAGAGAGAATCCTGAAAACTGCAATAGAAAAGCGATCCATCACATACAAAGGAAGCTTGATAAGGCTATGTGCGGGTTTCTCAGTAGAAACCATGGAGGCAAGAATACATGGTGTGACGTATTTAAGATACTGAAAGAGAAAAACCACCAACCAAGAATCCTATATCTGGCAGAACTGTCCTTAAAATATGAGGGAGAGTTTAAAATATTCTCTGACAAATAGACAATGAGTTTGTCAACAAGATACCTACGCTACAGGAAATACTAAAGGGGGCACTACAGACAGACAGGAAAAGACAGGAGTGAGAAGTTTGGATCACAATTTTGGGTGATGGTAGCACAGCAATGTAAGTGCACTGAACAAGGATGACTTTGAGTATGGTTGAAAGAAGAAGGTTGGGAGCATGTGGGACACCAGAAGGAAAGAGAAAAGATAAAGAGTAGGACCATATAATTCAGTGAAACCTAGAGTGCTCAACAACTGTTAGAAAATGTACAAATATGTTTTTACATGAGGGAGAACAAATGAATGTCAACCTTGCAAGGTGTTAAAAATAGGTGGTATTGGGGAAAAAATACAATCAATGCAAACTAGAAAAAAAAATTAGTACATCTAGAGTGGTGTGCTGGAGCCAGCTAGCACCAAATTGAAAGTATCACTTGTTAAATTTTCATGCCTTTTATTAATTGGTTGCATTGTCCAGGATGGGAATATTCTCCCATAGAAACCAGCAAATGCCACAAATGAGAGTCTTTCTCTTTATTTTGTTCCTAGGGAGCCAGTTTTTAAACAATGACCAGCATACCATAGATGCCAATTCATAGAAATATGGATAAAATATGTAGGAGAAAGCTAGGATATTATGTGCCAAAACAGCAAAAGAGGAATCAATGTTCTCTTGCTGAATAAATAGTAATTGAGTCCAATTATGAGACTGGGAAAATTTCCAGAAAATGGTTACACCATGAAGTGAAAAAGGTAAACAATGTCCTTATTCTTATAAAACTTCCATTCTTGTGGGGGAGAATCAGGCAAAGAGACAGACAGAAAAAGTAAGGAAATAAGGAGGAAGAAGGGAGGGAGGGAAGGAAGACAGAGTTGGGGATATGGGTACAGTTATAAAGCAGGGGAGAGTAGATATAGGACATTTTTTTCCCTGAGAATTAAATGTGAATTTCAGATCATTTCTACCTTTAATCATAGATATGGTTCACCCTCCCTTTAGCAATAGTGCTTTCTAATTTATTATTGATCAATATTTTTTAGCTTCTATGAACCCTGTTTTAATCTTGTATAATTATTTAATCAACAGACAGCACTTGTAAATTTATTTTCCCCATAAAGCAACCCAGAAATAAAGGGTTCCTGAATATCTTCAAAGAACTACCTCTTTTCCTTCAAGTGAAAATGGTGCTCTTCATGAGAAAGTTAATATGGAAAAGTGTATTTATATGATACTAAATTTATATGATACTAAATTTATATGATACTAAAGTGTAAATTATGTGATTTTGAAAGAATGTATAAAATTAAATCACAACCTTTCTCCCCTATCAATGCTTTTGTAATTTGGTTCCACTGAGTAATAACCAAGTGTGATGATTAAGTTCATGTGGCAATTTGGCTGGGTTATGGTGTCCAGTTGTTTGGTCAAGCAAGCACTAGCCTACTTATTACTGTGAGGGTTTTCCATGGATTTAAATCATTTACCATTGATTACATATGTGGCTGATCATATTTACAAACAACAAAGGAGATTGCCTTCAGCAATGAGAGGTGTCTCATCCAATCAGCTGAAGGTCTTAAAAAGAGAACTGGTGATTTCTGCAGTCAGAAAGATTTTCTATCTCTACTTCAGCCAGTCCGCTTCTCCTAGGGAATTTACCAAAAACTTCACCAGAGTTCCTAACTTGTGGCCTGCCCTATGGAATTTGGACTCGCCAATCCCAATGGCTGAATGTGCCAATTCCTCTAATAAATATCACAATATTATATACATCCTATCAGTTCTGTTTCTCTGAAGAACTCTAATACACCAAGAGTTTCCAATTTAAATAACTGCCAGTTTTGACACTAAACAATAATTATACATATTTCTTGGAGAAGTTGTATAGTTCTCCCTCTGTATCTCCCCTTCTTAGTGAATGGTCTGTCTAGAAAATAGCCAGTAAATTGGTGTCAATAACGTTGTGAATTTAGAATATTTTCAATCATCACAAAATTGCTGAAATTCAAGTTGTTTCGATTTAATTACCATTCATATGGATATTAATGCTTATAAAGCAAATTAGGGATGATATGAATATTAGGAAAATGAGAGGTAATATGCTCCTTCAAATAATAATGGCATAGCCTGGGGTGGTCAGTTTCCTTTACAATAGATTCAACTACAGACAAAAGATTAGAAAGGTACTTTGTATTTTTCTGGTTTTTCCATAACTATTAGAATAATTTTCATGTAGATATGTAACCATGTAATCAGACAATTCTTATACCACTGTCATATAGGGTATAAGGACACACACATACACACATATATATAATTTAAAGGTTAATATAAATTTTCCTACCAGTACCATACTCATGCACATGATCATAGCAGATAATTTTCTTTCAGTATCCTTGGCAAGTTTAAAGCAGAAATTTATTTTATTTAAAGCTATCTGTTTTTGTTGTTGCTGTGTTCCTCTGCTGGAGCTGTCATTGAGCTAATGTCTATGTTTATCTTCTTTTTAAAATTCTTTAATAAACATAAGCAACTATTTTTAAAAAAAGTATAACTGCAATAATGATGCTGATGCATGCTTGTATTTTTGTTCCTTGGGCTTTTTCACTTGTAATGGAATAAACTAAAATATTAAGTAGACCATTACTAAGTGTCAGATATTTTATAATTCAGAAAAATGTTTTCATAGTGTTAATGACAGACCCTAACCTCAGAGATCCCTTGAAAATTAAATAACATTGAAACTCCAGTTCCCATCATTCTCATTACATTGTCTTCAGGATAGCTGTGATTTTCCTAACTGTGGGTTTGGATGTCTATAGAGGTTATCTTCTTAAGGAAGAATCAGTAAACCTTAGTTTTATGATTAGGCATTTAGTCAACTCAAGTTTTATCCAATGAATTTTTTAAATTCTTAAAATTAGGGAAAATTGAGCAATCTTCTCTCTTAGCCAAATATTCTTGCAATTCCACTATTCTCTGAAATTTCTCACCCATGAATTTAAAGTTCTCCTATATTCCCACTTCATCACATGCAACTTTGACAACTCATTTATCATGGCCAGTAACTGTATTCAACTTCTATTGCACACACAGACATATGAATCCTTTCAATCTCATTTCACCTTGATGTACCAAATTTTGTCAGTACTTTATTGCAAGTTTTTTTATTTTCCAATTTTTCATATATATATTTCTTACCATTGTACCACTGCATGAGTTAATGTAGCCCAGTCTGTTGGCAGTACCCACATAAACATCCTTCTCCTTCCTCCTCATTGGCAGGGCCTAATTTTGTTGGGATGCTTACTCCCTTGCATCCACCAACTCAAGGAAGGGGCCTCTTTAATTAGTCCAAGACAAAGATGATGTTATGTTCCTCATTGCCTGTGATTGGATTAAGAATGGGCATGTGATACAATTCTGAAAAATAAGACTTGAGGTAATTTTAATGGGGTCTTCTAGTAAAGGTTCTCTTTGCTCTTAAAAATGTTCACAGGAGAGTCAGTGTCCTTTTTCTTCCCTCTGGACATTGCCTGTGGGAAAATGCTGCTGCTGCTACAATCATCTTGCAACCCGGAGCAGCAAAGCCTGAGGCCAAAACCTTCAAAGAATCAAAAAGAGAAAAAGCAAAAGGATTCTGGGCTTTCAATGATTTTTGGACCTCTGAAACCACCCGGGAACAATTCCAGGCTTGTTCTCTGAGATAAGCGCCCCCTTATGTTTGAGCCACTTTAACTGTGCTTTTGGTACTTGGAATTTGAAGAGGTCTAACTATGACCTCTCCCTGATACCAATGAGGAAGCCACAAGTCAGAAATTAGGTGACCAGTCTAAAGGGATTCAGTGAGTGGGTGGTAGAGCCAGAGCTAAGTGCTAAAATATAAATTACTAGTTCAGACCCATTTCTTGTATGGCGTGTAGTCCCTTCTTTAAGAACTAGGACTATCAACAAACCATTGATTAACAGTGCATTTATAAAAGTACAAAATAGATAGTACAGTAGTTTATACAATGATGAGTACATATATATTATCTTAGGTTGAATCAGATGAAACTGCCATTTTATGAGTCAAAAATGTTCAAATGTTGGCAATTTCATGTCTTTCAATGTATAGGTGTCCCCTTGTTATTGTAGAGCAGATGTTTCTATATTTAGTATATAATAATTACTCTTAAATTTGATTTTTAAGATTGCTACTTAAAGCTTAAAATGGCAATTGCTTCAATTTTCATAAATGACCTTTATGTTGCTTCCCTTCAAGGGGAAATCCTAGTTTAAAGACTTAAACGGCTTATGAACAAACCCATCCACGACAATGATACTGCAAAACTTAAAGCATGTACAAGGTATGCTCTCAGTTTTTTGGGGAATACTTAAAGGGCTTAATCAGCAACTGTAGCATGCTTCAGAGAACAAAGTTCCATGCATATAATAAATATGACCTGAATATATCATTAAAATATGACGATGCAACAAAAGTGAGGAGAAACATACCCCAATGGGATACTGCATCACCTTTTTGCGGAAGAAAGATTAGCAGTGCATTTTTGTGATATTATGATTTGCTGTCATTTAAGGTGGTATTTTATAGCATCTTTGTTTTTATGGTTTTAAATCAGCCATTTAGGAGTTCATTCAATCTTTTCTCCTCAATTTGACTCCCACTGATGTTAAGAAAATTATGTATGTAACTCAAGAGTTTATTACATTAGCTTTCAAAGTTATTTTAACTGATACTAGAGTATAGTACCTAGGAAGAAAAATTCAGCTTTCTTACTGAGTTCTTCACAATATTTTCTGCTTAATTCCAAAAGTATATTTTTCTACAAACTGTACATTAACAGGTCCTTTCAAACTAAGATTGTTTACTTTGAAAAAGTTTAAACACTGCTTCAAATGCATAGAGTTCCCCACAAAATATGAGATTAGTGGCTTCAGTACTGCAGTGTAGCAATATTATAAAAATTATTGCAGAAATCAATAATGCTTTCATTTCCAGAACTAATCTGACGGTAAAATCTTGTTTATATAGATATTAAACAAATGCATTATTCACATTTTGTAAATATTTTATAGGAAAAAAATACATTTTTTAATTATCATATGGAAGTGGTATAATAAATGAGTGTAATTTTTATTAACAGAAAGTTAATTTACATAAAACAAATGCTCATTGAATTATTGAATATGATAATATCTACATGTCTATTCCTGTTTGTCATATTTTGTGCCTTTTGGCACCATCAGGATTATAACAAACTGATTTATGTGCTAAATTTAATGCATAATATGACAACTCACAAATATGTACGCCTTATAATGTATAATTTAAGCATGATTGCTATATATTTCACCCGTTCTTTCATGGCTTTGCCGATTTTTCTCATGCAGTCAGAAATCATGATTAAAATGCAGGTTGCCAGAAATGAATGTCTGTTTGAATTAATGAATATTTTCATAAAAATACTCCAACTATGAATGTTTTAAAAACCTTGTCATAACATTCACCAAACTTACACATGACAGCTAGCATGTGTTACTGCATTTTCATCTTAAATATTTGATGATTGCCTCCTTAAATCCAAGATTCATAACCCAAAGGCTTTCATTTTCTTACACCATGTGTAATTCAAGAGACATTTATTAGTACAGTCCTCTTTTTATGCATCAACAAAACACATCTGAAAAAAGCAATATATGAACTTCCCAGAAATTTGGACATATTTTAAGGTATTAATTATACATAACAATATTTATAATATGTATATACTATTTATATTCTTTGCCCTTCTCCCTCCCAGTGGAATAATGGTAAGATTTACAATAAAGATGATTCTGGTTAAACATTAAAAACTATAGTATAACTGGAATCTTTTTCAAGTCACATTAAAAATGTGTAAACATTTCCTAACCTACCCACATTTTCAGGGAATGATTACAGTGCACAGCTGTAATTTATAAGGTTCTGAAAAACACCAATGCTTGTCTAATAACAATGATGTCAGTTTTAAAATTATGAATTTAAATTTAACATAGATGTTTTTAAAGGCAAATAATTATAATGGATCCAGTACTGTCATCTTTATTATTAAAGAAGGAAACCAACTAACCACCTAAGAGCAATTTCTTACGAGGTTAAAACTGAAGGTTGCCCATTGATGGGTCACTGTCACTTGACCTTGGGTGTGCAGAAAGGTCGCTCACCATGGTAACCTTGGTCTTGATGCTTTCCATACAGTAAATCATTTCAGTCTTTTCATGCAATTCTTTTATTGGCAGTGGAATTGAAATGTCATGCTTCACGAACAGAGAAGCTAGTAATTTCTTATGGCTGATTAAACTACCTTTTAAATGTATGAGCATGGAGGAAGTTGTAATGCGACTATTTTAACACACTTAGTTCATAATAATTTTTACTCTGTGTTATTAAAATATTCTGGTAAACATATTTACCATAACATATTTTCTTAATCTTTAAATATTGACAATCTTTCGGTATACTATCAGATATCTAGTGTAACATAATGAGTTATATGGTGATGTTTCCACCTACAGAAAAAAATGTGCATCTGTGTTTATACCTAAAACAAAGCCTTTCAACAATACTGAAATTTCCAAAGGCAGGCAAGTTTTAAAAGGACATTTTAGGCCCTAAGCCAAAACTGACATTCCACCTTTATGTGAAAATCAAAAGAATGTATTTGAATGAACAATTATGATAAAATCATGAAAACCATACTTTCTTTAAATATCAGAAGTTACAAGACAGCTTTTTCCTTATGAACTGTTCAAGCCAATATCCCTAGACAATAGTGCCTTTGCACTTTTATAATAAAACTCTGCTTTTTCATTCAACTGCATTACTCTCAAAATCACCTATCAAGATCCCAGTCCCCCACCCTTTGCATTTGTTCGTATTTTTCACCTAGCTCAAAATTTCTCTATGCATAACAATTTCTGCCAATATCCTGGGAGATTTTAAAAGCCACATGCACAATTCATTCCAAATCCTCAGTTTCTTCAACTCCTCATCACCAGTGACCTTATCTTTGACCAACCACTCTCCTAGACCAATACTGACTGGCTTTTGTCATCCCTGAAACCCTCCCATCCTTAATATAGGTATTTTAAAAATTCTGTGCTCTGGCCACTAACAGTTTTTTATTATTTTTATTAGGTATCTGACTATACTAACTATAACACTATGACTCATTGCCACTAGAAACTCCAATTCATGGATCCCTCTACTATCTTTCTATGATTAGTCCCTTTATAACTTTACCGTCCATACTATCTAGTTAAAATTTTATGGTGCATCATTCCAACCATTTCATTTACAATAGCTAACTCTCTTTCCCTCTACCTTGTCAATTTGCCCATTTGAAAGTCCCCAAATTTGGACAGTCCCAGTAGTCATCTACTCTAGCCCTGCCCTTAGGCATCTGAGTTCTGCTAGAGAAAAACACATAACAGGAAATACTGATACCCTTATATAAATTAATAATCACCTATATTAAAGGTACCCTCAAAACTGCCCAGCAATTGTACCATATTCATTGGTCACTCACTTTGCTCCTCTCCATGCAGAGATTTCAAACTCCTGATAGCAAACAACTAGGGCCCTCAGAGCTCCCTCATTCTTGGCAGATAGCTTCACCTTCTACCAGAGAAAGCAGACGTAATCCAAGGAAAACCCCCTGCCATCAAACCTGTGAACTTACCTGCATCTGCCCCAGGCTCTTATGATTACCTTGTGTTTAAATAGATGATTTCTTTCTGTCAATGTTAGTTAGATCTGCTTCTCTCCCACTTCCTCAGATGCCTTAATATCAATGATCCCATCTCTACTTTCGATAATTCCTTCTCCCAGAACACTCGTCCCACTCCTATACTGATGAACACTTTTCAACCTTTATATTCTCAGTTCAAATGTTTCCTTCTCATTGAAGACCTACCATTCACCCCAGAACAAGCCCCCCATTTTCAGTCTTATTTTCATTCAACTGTATTTCTTTCCTTCCCTTCTGTATTTTCCTTCAGTCCATTTATCATAATTTATAATTCTATTTATTTATGTGATTATTTAATTAAGATCTCCATCCACCTACTATCCTTTTAGCATTACAAGGTAACTGTTGTGGCACATAGTAATAACTCAGTGAATATCTGTTAATGAATGACAAAAATAGGAAGCACTTGGATATAGCAAATACTAAGAGCCACGGACTATATACATTAACTCATTTAATGAACAACTCTTTCTTCATTTTATGGATGACAAGCCTGAAGCACAGAGAGGTAACAAGAAGGTAACAGGCAAAGTGTTAGAAGACTAGTAACTGGGATTTGAACCCAGTTACTCTGGCTCCAGAAATTACACTCTAATAACCATACTCAACTGCCTGCCATGAATGAACGAAGTGACACTTTTACAGTATGCCTACTCCAAAAAGATAAAAATATTAGAGCTGTGGTGACCTTTATTCCATACTTGTGTTATACAGGATAACTATAAGTGGCAAAGTTGAAGTACATTAAAATGTTCAGAACTTTTTCAATCCCTTGGTATTTTGAACTTTAAGTGTGGAAAGGGTACTCATGGTTTTTTTTAAAATATTCATCTTGAGTGCTTTCAATTAATTATGCTTTTTCTTATTAGATGAACAACATTCTAAGTTCAGGTTAATATTGGAGATAAATAAAGGAAGAAGAAAAAGGAAAATAAAAATCTAGAATACAGGACATTGATCTGTTCGGGAATTATAATAAGTTACCTTCTGTCTAAATGAGTCTTCTGGGTTGGAGCAAGGAGGTATTCTCAAAGGAGACATAGGGGTGCTAAGGGCTGAGTCTGGTACTGAGATACAAAGAAAATACTGGAAGGGAAGAGGTCATAATGGAGGAGGTAGGGGGTAGGGGAGCCAATATAGAGAAAGAGAAAAGACAGTTCTGTTAATAATATCCCTCTTCCAATCCTGGCTTAGCCTTACTAAATTCTTTACAACTGAATCTACATAGCCTTCAAAATATAAGGAAGAATCATACTCATTATGTTTCATTTTTCACCAACACTCTATAAAGTATTGAAGAACTGAATATAATATCTGATTCAATAATCAAGAGAAGAGGAAGTAATTTTCAACAAAGCCATCCTCCATGGGAAAAGAAACACACTTGAGAGAATATAAGAAGGCTTTCAACCCAGTGGGAAGGGAATGTGAAAGCACTTCATTGAAGCTCATTGTAGCCTGTGCACAGTTTGCCTGCCAAGAAATGCTCATTCAATATAGGGAAATAAATTCCCATTTACTAATAAACCCAGTCAAATGCAAAGTTGCTTTACAAAGTCAAATTCCATAAATAACTCATAAGTGGTTTATGCCTTAAGATAGCTTCCCCAAATTACATTTTATTCCAGGCTTTTTCATTATTCTACTCTTTTTGTCTACAATTGTTCATGGCACAATTATGTACTCCCTAAATTATTCAGATTTACATGGGAGAAGATCATAATTCTCCATCCACTAGGATCATGCAGTATGGGGACATTTAATTTTGCAGGTTTTGTACATATGGATAAACAGGAAGCAAAAAGATCGATCACTAGTAGTGTTAACCATCAGTACCCAATACCCTGTCAGCCAAGGCTTAAGTGTTGTCTCTTGACTTGCACATTGACCCAGGAGTCAGGAAAATAGCCCAGGGCTTGTATTTTCCAATAATGTACTGGAGACCTATGACAAGTTCACAGCCAAGTAGTAAAGCACTTCTTAACTCACAAGACCATCAAACAGGATTAAGTGTTTTCAAATCCACAGAAAACTGGTGCTTCAAGGACTGAAGATTCAACTCACCAGGTCGCCTCTTTGCCTCAGGGTCACTCACCTTCTTGCCCCTAATGCTAGGAGAATATTGACAAGAGGAGTGATAGAAGACGCCCATGGCAGCCAAAGTTAATGCAGGGAAAGCTATTAATTTCCCATACACAGATTTTATGCTAAAAAAAGATAAAAAATTCTATAGTAATCTTTAAAAACATTAATGAATTTTATCTCTGCTACAATTTTCAAAATCCTTAGAGAGTTCTGAACAAACGATAAAATTTGTTTTTGCAAACAACTACAGATTTGCTTTCACATTACAATTGTTCCTAACAATGTAGTATTAGCCATTATTAGGAAGAATTTTAAATCTAATTTGATAAAGAAGCAAAATCTCCCCAAAAGACAAAAGTACTATCAAATAAGGACTTAAGATAATGAAGATGGTCTAAAAATAGCATTTCAATGAGAAAAAAATTGATTTGGAACTCAGCAATGGTACAACATTAGTTAATAGAAGTTCACTGATTTACAAACCTCAATTACATGAAAATCCATACAAAGTTATTATGAAATAATCTAATTTTTTTAAATTAAATTCAGTTTTATTGAAATACATCCACACACCATACAATCATCCATGGTATACAATCCACTGTCCACAGTATGACAACATAGTTATGCGTTCATCACCACAATCTATCTCTGAAAATTTTCCTTACATCAGAAAGAACCAGAACAAGAATAAAAAATAAAAGTGAAAAAAAGAACACCCAAATCATCCCCCCATCCCACCCCATTTGTCCTTTAGTATTTATCCCCATTTTTCTACTCATCCATACACTAGATACAGGGGGTGTGATCCACAAGGTCTTCACCATCACACTGTCACCCCTTGTAATCTCCATTATTATATAATTGTCTTCAGGAGTCCAGACTGCTGGGTTGGAGTTTGGTAGTATCAGGTATTTACTTCTAGCTATTCCAATACATTAAAACCTAAGACGTGTTATCTATATAGTGCATAAGAATGTCCACCAGAGTGACCTCTCGACTCCATTTGAAATCTCTCAGCCATTGAAACTATTTCGTCTCATTTTGCATCCCCCTTTTGGTCAAGAAGACACTCTCTGTCCCACGATGCTGGGTCCACATTCATCCCCGGGAGTCATATTCTGCATTGCCAGGGAGATTTACACCCCTGGGAGTCGGGTCCCACGTAGAGGGGAGGGCAGCGAGTTCACCTGTCAAGATGGCTCAGTTAGAGAGAGAGAGGGCCACATCTGATCAACAAAGAGGTACCCAGAGGGAGACTCTTAGGCACCATTACATGCAAGTGTAGACTCTCCTTTGTGGTAATGAGCTTCATAAGGGCAAGTCCCATGCTTGAAGGCTCAGCACATCAAACCGCCAGTCCCAATGTTTATGACAACATCAACACCAGTCCAGGTGAGGATGTCCAACACATCCGCACCTTCCCCCAGATCCTTGGGGCTGGGGAGGGGGAGGCTGTAAACATACCCCTTATCATCTGCCCAAATTACTCTGGGATGTGTCACTAGAAATAATCTAATTTTTTAATTTAAGAAAGACTATCAAATGTTTCCTTGAAATGACATGATAGTAAAATACAATTCAATTTGGAAAATTTACTTCCCTACTTTTAGAAATCCACACTTATTTGGCATTATCAATTGCACTATACCAGCACTGTACTCTATGCATTCCCTTAGTTGTACAGTCTACTAAATCAATGGCTTTCAAAAGGTATTTTTTAATCCTTAGAACTCTTTTTAAATGAATTTAGATCCTCCTTTTCCCTGACAGCCCCAAGAGGTCTCCATAGAGTCCCCAGGATTCTCTAAAGCCAGGTTTCAAAACCTCTACTTGATTTGATGACTCCTCTGGACTGGCTTGGGTTTGGGGGAAATACTGTTCACTGGGTACTCATTTTCCTCATAGACATCAGAAGAGAGAGGAAAAAAGTGAAAATGTTGTGATAGAATGAAATAGTTTTTGTACTCTTGGCTTATTTGTTTCTTAAAATGAAAAAATATTGTGGCATACTAAAATAGTTTTGCACATTATTAGGTTTTTAAAAACATGTCAGAAAGGCATAGCAAACCTTTGTGGAAAAAAAGACATATTGACCTTTCCATCTCATTATAAAATTAATTTGTATTGTTTGTAGGAAGAAAAATACAAGGGCGGAAATCACCTAAGAAAAATATCTAAATGTGGAAATAAATGTCTTTAAATGTTAGCCAAACTAATTTACATATTTTTCTCTGAATTTAGCTGAAAGGGAAAGTATGTAATTCCAACTCGGCTTTGAAACACAGATAATAATGTGCAATAAGCAGCAAAAGCAATTGAGAAAATTCTGGGCCCTGAAGGTCTAGATTGGTCATAGCACATGGTCAACATGAGGGGGATGCCATGGGGAGCTCTCCTATATGGGGAGCACAAATCTCTACATTGTTGACCTTGCCTCTCTCTGGGTATGACCCCCAGGGTGAGGCAAACACTGTCATCACTCTCCACTTCTAAAGTGATGGAAGACAAAGAAAACTCAACTTTATTGTGTATCTGCAGCAAATCCCTATTTATAGCAATGACCACTGAAAACTTTTGGAGATAAAATAGAGTTTATGGAACAAACAATACTTTTTTCTTAATGCATCAAATGAGTATTTGAAAAAAACATAAGATGTTTGGTGAGCTAATATGTAATCATGGAAATTAATTTCTTTAAATGTTAGCTAAATGAATTAACATGTTTTTCTGTGAATTTAGCCAAAAAGAAATGTATATTCATGCAACTTGATTTTGAAACTTAAATATGATGTGCAATAGGCAGCAAAAATAAATGGAGAATTCAATGCCCAGTAACCAAAGGGAAAAAGAGTTATGAAGGGCTCAGATATTTCCCAATGTGTGTGGGTATGGGTGTGTGTTGGGGGGAGGGGGGGATGTCCTTGCCTTATTTTGAACAGAATTATTCACTCTTTATTCAGATATTTTTTCCTTGATAAACAAAACTCTTGGGTCTTTTGGTAACTGATTTCTGTTCATTTGTTTACTGTGCATTTAATTAAGATCCACTTCTTTCTTATATTTAACAAATCTGGTATGTGACTAGAAAAATTAATACCAAATATCATCATTACCAAATAGCTATTAAAATGTCCTCCATGGTACCCATAATCGCCACTGGTATATCTTGTTTTGTGCAATGAAGTTTCCTGGAAAGCACTGTATCAGATCATAAATTCCTTCCTTTGTTTCTTCCCCAACTCCTGCCAACCAAAAACATGGCTGTCAAATGAATCTGTCATGATTCACTTCTGGTGCTGTCCCTCCCCCTCTCAAAATCATTTACTGGCTCCCCATTGCCTGCTCCCACTACTCCCCACTCTGATTATGACATTGAGTGTGTAAGTTTTTTTTAAATCTTTGTAACAACTCCAGGAGATGATAATACTATTACCTGCATTTTATAGAAAAATATAAATATTTTGCCCCAGGTCAAATAGCCAGTAAGAAGCAAAGAAAGATGTCTATCTAGGATTGACTCCAAAGACCATGCTTTTAACTCTCCAGCTTTTCAGCATGCCAGAGCCTAACTTTCTAAATTTATCTCTCAAGATGCCTTTACCTAAGCCCTGTGCTCCACCCAGATTTGTCTGTCTGCCACATAACTCATAGCCCAGTACTAGTCTATGGTACTTTTCAGATAAAGTCATTAGTGTCCATAGAGAAGCTTTTGTTATTAGAAACAGTTACAATGTTAAAGCTTTAAAATTCCCTAATTTTGCCTGTTGATTACAATGTGCCAACCAAAGCATAAATGAGAAGGGGATTTTTTTTTTTTTTTTTAGTTAATACTTCGATCTGCTCTGTGATGTTCTTGAAAGATTATTTTAGCATCATAGACCTCACTATGAATGGAAAAGCTGTTCTTTTGCTAAACATTATAGAGATTCCTCAATAATGGTTATTTTCTGGAAATATTTATTTTGCATTTTCCTGCCCTCTTTAATATTATGTTATACATTCAACATAACAAGAGGCTATTAATCAGAAAATTAAATAGTCTACAAATTTTATTTAAAAGTTAATCCATCACAGTTCTTTTCTGAATTTATTTCTAGGTAGAGAAATGGTTCAAATTAAATATTAAAAATTTGGACAAATTGTGTCCTGATGTCCATTTGGAAAAGTGCTATGATCAACTGTTGAAGAATTTGAAAGCTTAGGCAAAAGTGACTTCATATACCATAGTAAAAAATGTAAATAGTGAGTGATATTCCTTTATACTTTATTAAACTGAATACAAATGAAAGAACATGGCTGAGTAAGTACAACTGAGCAAACAATGCTCATGGTCCATTTGTTTGAAATAAGAAAATGGTATTAGCTAACATTTACTGAGTACCTACTATGTGCTGAGTTTACATAGATTAACCTAACAGTACCCCCTAAGAATGGTGATATAGCAACTGTTATTGTATTGTATGAAGTAACTTCTTTTCCCCATTCTACAGATGAAGACACTGAGAGAAAAGTTACGCAACTTACTAAAATATGAAACTATTAAGTCTTAGGATTCAAACGCAGTTATCCTGAACCCAGAGCCCATGCCCTTAACCCGATGCTGGAGTGACTACCCTACTTGGTGTGTGCTTTGAATCATAGGACCATGTTGAAAGACACTAAGAGCAAGCATGATTATGATGCTTTCGTCTCTATTCTGCTCTCTAATTTTGAAGAAAGGCAGCCATATTAACCCGCTGTATTAATTTCTGTGGTTGCTGTAACAAATTATCACAAATTTAGTGGCTGTAGACAACAGAAATTTACTCTTACAGTTATTGAGTCCAAAAGTCCAAAATCAGTCTCCCTGGGCTGATATCAAGGTGTCAGCAGGACACTACTTCCTCTAGAGATCCTAGTGGAGAACACATCCCTTGACTCTTCAACTTCTGATGGCTACCAGCCATTCCCTGGTCTGTGGCCACATCACTCCAATCTTCAAATCCCTCTCTGCTTCATCTTCACATCCCCTTCTCTTCTGCATCTGTATTTAATCACCCTCTGTCTCTCTCTTATAAAGACACTTGTGATGACATTTAGGACCCACTGGGATAAACCAGCAATATCTTCCCATCTCAAGATCCTTAATTTAGTCTCCTCTGGAAAGACCCTTTTTCAAGTAAGGTAACATTTACAGGTTTCATGAATTAGAATCTGGTATCTTTGGGGGACCATTATTCCATCGACTACACCCCCACCCCCACACACACCTATAAATGTAACATCACCTATGTGGCTGAGACAAAATATCTTCAAATAATTTTTTCAGAAAGTTTGAGGATCTTTTCTAAAGTCAGTGTTCCTTCAGCAGTTTGTCCCATGACTTCTTTATTTGCATACCTGAAGCAAATCACGGTAACTGATGTTCATTTAGGTGACCATATCCCCAAGGAGAGAATATGCAATAATTATGCAGTAACTGTTTTCTCCATGACACCATGTAAGTAAAGAATGAAATTTCCATGTAAAAATGTGAAATAAAACCCAGGACATGAAGCACATGACTGCCTACTACGTATGTGCTGGGTTACAGGGGCAGAGACCTTGTTAATATAATAATTTTGGCATTTGGATGTAGTGATCAGATGGTAAAAGCAAGAAAACTAAGAACACTGGCAAGTAGGGAGTTGGAATGTATTAAGTCTAGACCCTGAACATACCACGTTCTCATTGAAGGAACAATCTAGAAAAAAATTGTTCACTGGCAGAGGAAGATAATAAATAAACTTGTCCTTAATAATTCTAATCACAGGCTTGCACCTTAAATGATCTTGGGATTCAAATTCAAATAGCATGATATGGGAAGTTCCACAGAGGCCGCTGATACTTCTGGGACATATGGCATAAAAAAAATTAACCCACATTACAGAAACATGTCCTCAGGATTACCACAAACAAAGCCTCATTGAAGATAAACAAGCTAAAGCTACCAAAGCACAATTCACAAAAGAGAAATCCTCAACAACCGAACAAAAAATACCTTGGCTGAAGAAAGGAAAAGAAGGAAGAAAAATTTGAACCTCATTTTTAACTTAAATAATTCTAATTAAAATGTCAAGATCAGCAGAGAGATCCAGGAAGACAAGGCCTGAAAAATAGCCATTGAATTTGGGAATCTGAAAGTCAAATACATATTTTCCAGAGTACCAGTCAGGGTAAAAACCAGTTTGCTGTACATTGAGCAGTGAATGAGAAGAAAGAAAATTAGAAATAGAGTATTAGCTTTTTTGAAGAGTTTAGATGGTGCCAGAAGAAGACAGATGTAGCACTAGCTAAAGTTGGATGCATACTCAAAGTAGGTTTATTTCTTTATTTGTTCATTTGATTGTTTTTTATTGTGGCTAAACCATGAGCATATTATTAGACTGGAAAGTAGCCACCAGAGAGGGAAGGGTTCAAAAAGTAAGAGAGAAGATAGAGCAATGCTCTGGAGAATACAATTACACAGATGGAAAATTTAGCCTCGAACAACAGAGGAGAGTAACAAAATGCCTTACTTTTTAAGGAAATTGTTAAGGGAGGATAGCAGGCATGAACGAAGGTGAAGGTATTCAGTAATAGTGAAGTAAGAGGCAGGAAGTCTAACATTAGACTATTTTATTCATTAACATTTGCCTATTTTATTCAGGCAAAAAAATATATATTAAACAAAATTAAATTAAGCACCATGCCATTAAGGAGCTCACAGTCTATGAGGAAAGGTGAGATCTATTTGTACCTAACCAAAAATAACTAAAATGCCATTCATCCTTCCTTTCCCAATGTATACATATTAGTTTGTTCTTTCCACCTTCATTTTCTAAGATCACATAGCGATCTCTGATCCTCTTTTCCCCCCAATTCTCTAAAGAAGGAACACACAAAAGCAATTCGTCAAAGCACCAGAGTTACGTGTAGGGTCCCTTCCGCAGCTTAGCATTATAGGCTGCCTAGCAGTTCATGGAGGGCTGTGGGATGGTCAGGGCTAAATGGGTGAAGAAAATGATGAGGATGATAAATCATTAAAAATCATTGTACTTCTTCTCCTCCCACACCCAAACACATTTCACTTGTAGGGAGAGTACTACCCATACTACCCAGTGTAAAACTGACTTCCCTCTTACGGACAAAATATTTTAAAGATGGACAAAATCAAACTTATTGACCAGTCCTCAATATATTCTTAAATATATATAACATTAAAAGTTATGTTTTAGGAGGGCAAAAGTTTCAAGTTTATACTTGGAGATATTTTAATGCTAAGCTGATCAATACTTTTCTCATCTAAATTTATTTGAACATATTCTTCCAAACAAAGATAGTCAACATCTATTATAAATGCAGTTTATATAAGCCTTTGGTTTTCAGCAGTAAATGCAGAGACCAATGAGATTATTAGTAATTATGATCAGAACAATACATGCTTTTCTAAGACAGCAATTTTTTCCATATATGTTGCTAAAGGAAGCAAATTTATCACAGATTCTTTGCATTTTGTTTTCCATTTCTCAAGATTAAAAGCATTCCTCTAAACTCCAAAGGCAGAGATTGTAGTATATCTAAGATTAATTACAATTTTCTTTTTCATATTTAATTATGTTTCCTTCTAAAGAATAAACATCATTTATTCAATTAACTTCATTTTATGGATCATGGAATCACCAAGGCAGAAGAAATGTAAAAAGGGAAAATTTTTAAAACCCAGAGCATATAGTCCTCAGACATGCCAAGTCAGTTGCTCCTTTTTACTTTAAAAAAATCTCTTCAACATTCCATTAATCTTCTTCTTTTTAAGTACTGTAGGAGACAAGGGTGCATGTGTGATACACTCTAACTACTTCTGGACTATGCAGTAACAAAGTGTATAAATTCACTTGGCTGCTCAGAGTGACAACTTGAATATCCTTAATATATAGTTACTTTCTCTGAAATTAAACAATTAATAAGCCAGCAGCTATGTGAATCATAAATTATTCATACTTACTATACCAGATGAACATTAATCAATTATAAAGAGATACAGAAATTAAAACCAAGAGAAAGTGTCAACCATAGCCTTTTAATATTGAGACACTGCTAACCCAGTCTCTTTAAACATATTTGATCTGTATAATAAAATCAATATGCACAGCTATGCTTGCTGCTCAAGTTTCCAACAAAATAACCAATTTATGAGTATACACATGCTGTCAACCCGTAACAAGAAAGACTCTTCACAATTCTGTAGTCTTTGACAAAAAGAGCTTATTAGAGTTCTTTCACATTATTGTGCCTTATCAAATATTTAATATTAACTCTCCTGGCTTCCCAAAGAATTTGAAGCACACCAAAAAGCATCTTTAGAATTCTTTCATAGTCTGAATACCAATAACTTCATACAAGTAAATATAAAATTGTAATGATCACAAGAGTAAAACATCCACCTGGACAACTAATGGCCTAAGTCAGTCAATTGTGACTTGCTGCATCATTAACAGAGCTGCAGCAAAAAACTCACGACTTATAATCATCTAATGGGAAGTTTCAACTTTCTTATCCCCAGCACAAGGTTTCTAGATTATGCAAGTACCCAACCTGAAAAATTTGTTTCAAATCAGTCGGGGAAAGATAGAACTACCGTCTGCATTTTTACCAAAAGTCAAGCAACAGAATAATAAAAGTATATGGATGGTAAATAGGGACTTAAATGGGGAGATGGAATCCATCCAAAATAGAAAATTGGAATAAGCAATTTCTTATAGCTACCAATCAAATGTTAGTGTCAGGTATTACCTAGCAAGGGCATGAAACTGTTCTTCAATACATGCTTTGCAGAATTAATGAGCTTGCTTCTTAACCTCCCCAAGAACAGGGAAGTGCCATTGACTGGTATCATTATATGTCCCACATTGGAGCTAGGCGAAATGGGGAAATGAGGTTTATAATGCGGAGGATTAAAAACAAATGCATTCTGGAGCCGAGCTCGGGGGCCCGGGCCACGGATATGCGCTGTCTTAAGGTGAACAAGTTGCTGCAGCGCCGTGGTCTGGACACTCGCGGCCCCAAGGCCGAGCTAGCTGAGCGACTGCAGGCGGCGATGGAGCCCGAGGAGCCCGCCACCGCCGAAGAACCAGCGACCCGGGCACAACAATGAGGAGGTCAAGACCAAGGGGAGCTCCGAGCAGGAGGGGACCGTGCAGCCACCTCCGCCCGTGCTGCGGCCACACCCGGAGCCCCGCGGCTACTAGAGGCCGGAAGGACATTACGCCATGGACAATATTATCAGGCAGAACCAATTCTACGAAACCCAGGTCATCAAGCAAGAGAACGAGTCACGCTGAGAGGAGACCACTAGAAACGGAGCAGCAGCAGCCGCAGGCCTGTCGCCCAGAAGTGAAGACAGACAAGAAGCAAGAAGCAACGGCCCCCACCGCCTCATCCCCCCGCGCCGGCTTCTATCCCCCGATGCATCTCAGCCTAAGCCAGACAGACAGCAATTCCGGAGTCACAAGAGGCCTTATGAAGAATACCGGAGGCGGGGGTACTTCGCGCCGCGAGAGGAAGCTCTCCTCAGCCTCTTGCTGAAGAGGATGAAGACGACTTTGGCAATACCCTTGTTGCCACTGACACATATAACTGCGATCTCTACTTCAAGGTTTCCCAAGACTGGAGAGGCAGCTACCCACTTACAATTAAGGGCTTTGCATATCTGTGGTCAAGAGCCTGTGCCAGCTGTGGGGTCAGAGGGGCCGTGTGTGCTTGGAGATGAAGATCAATGAGGAAATCTTCGGGAAGCACCGTCCATCTGTGGAGCCTGACCCCCACGTGGTCCGCATCGCAGATCTCTGGACTCCGGCAGCACTCAGCTAGGGGAAGAGCCTTTCTCCTAGGGCTATGGAGGCACTGGGAAGAAGTCCACCAATAGCGGGTTTGAAAACTGTGCAGACAAGTTTGCAGAGAATGATGTGATTGGCTGCTTTGCAGACTCTGAATGTGTGAATGATGTGGAGATTTCCTTTACCAAGAATGGGAAGTGGATGGGCATTGCCTTCCGAATCCAGAAGGGAGCCTCGGGGGGTCAGGCCCTCTTTCCTCATGTCCTGGTGAAGAATTGTGCCATGGAGTTCAACTTTGGGCAGAGGGCAGATCTCTACTGTTCTGTCCTCCCAGGGTTCACCTTCATCTAGCACCTTCCCCTTAGTGAGTGGATCCGGGGCACCATCAGACTAAAGAGCAAGGCACAGTGTGAGATTCTGATGATGGCAGGCCTGCCTGCTGCTGGCAAGACCATGTGGGTCACCAAACATGCAGCCTCCCACCCCTCCAAGAAGTTCAACATCCCAAGTATCAGTGCCATCATGGATAAGATGCAGGTGATGGACCTACGCCAGCCACGGAACTAGCCAGCCGCTGAGATGCCCTAATCCAGCAGGCCACACAGTGCATCAACTGCCTCATCCAGATCGCCTCCTGCAAGAAAGCAACTATATCCTGGATCAGACAAATGTCTATGGGTCAGCCTAGAGACGAAAACTGAGGCTATTGTAATTTGTCCCACTGGTGAGGACCTAAAAGACTGAACAATAAAGCGAAACGATGACGAAGGGAAGGATGTTCCAGATCATGTGGTATTAGAAATGAAAGCCAACTTCACATTGCCAGATGTTGGGGACTTTCTGGACAAAATTCTGTTCATTGAACTGCAGCAGGAGGAAGCGGATAAGCTGGTGAGGCAATACAAGGAAGTTCGCAACGCTGGGCCATCCCCTGAAGAGCGCTTTGACAACGAGGTGGTGGCAGCGGTAGTTTCCAGCGCTAGGACAACAGAGGCCCCCCGGGGGCAATCGGGGGCTTTCAGAACCCAGGGGGAGACAATGGTGGAGGAGGCAGCTAGGGAGGAGGTTTCAACCGCAGCGGGGGTGGTGGCTACAGCCAGAACTGCTGGGGCAACAACAGCCAGGATAACAACTCCCACAACTGAGACAGCTACACCCAGACCCCCCAGCAGCAGCTGCCACCACAGCAACTGCCACCACCACCCAGCTTCAGTCCTGCTCGGAATGCCCCGGGAGGCAGCAGCTACAACAACAGCAACATCCTGGCTCGAGCGCCAGTACCAGCACCCCCACTGTCAGCAGCTACAGCCCTCCACAGCCAAGTTACAGCCAGCCACCCTACAAGCAAGGAGCTTACAGCCAGGGCTACACAGCCCCACCACCTCCAGCTCCGCCACCACCAGCCTGCACTATGGGAGCTATGACGGCCCCTTATAACCCACCCCCACCTCGCACCGCACAGACCTACCCTCAGCCCAGCTATAACCAGTATCAGCAGTACGCCCAGAACCATACGGGACCTAGGACTCCTGAAGGTATTCCGGGAGCACACAGGGTGGCCCCAGCACACAGCAGCAGAGGCACTTCAGGGGCCCCTGGAAGCCCCCACTGGTTTCTGCACCAGCACCCACCTCGGGCCCTCCTCTACCTCCAGTGGGTCCCGTGGTTCTGGGGGACAGGGTCATTCCAGGGCTGCCTCCCTGCCCAGCCTCCCTTCAGCCCTCTGCTTCCCCACCAAGGGGTATCTTCTCTCCACACAGGACCAGGCATTTCTCTCTGGATTCAAAAAAGCAACAATAACCTTTTATTTTCTATTTGTCCAACCCCCACTTCCCCACTCCCTCCTCCCTTTCTTCCCTTCTTCCTTTTTGACTGAAGAACTCCTCCCTCTCCCTTGGTCACATGGTGAGGCTATGGTGACTGAGGGGAGGGGACCCCGTCCTGTCCTTATTCATTCATCCCAACCCTGTTCCAGCCCCTCAGCTTCCCGGCCCCTAGTGCAGTTTGTTGTAAATTCTTCCAGGAGCTGTTTTACTGTCTACTTTTCAGGACTTAAAAAAAAAAAAATCAAAACCTTAAAAAATAAGAAGAAAAAAATAAACCCACAAGTTTAAAAAGCAAAATGTGGAGGGAGGAAGCAGTCACAGATTTTTTTTTTTTTTTTTTTTTTTTTTTTTGGTCATTATGCTTTTTTTTAATTTTTAGAATTTGTCAGTTATTTTACTGTGGATTGGCTGTCAATATTTCATCAAGATAACCATTTCTTTGCTGAGGTCAGGTGACCAAGGAAGAGCCACACTCTCAAAACAAAACACACGCAAAAGCAAAATCATCTTTAACCTAACTTTTTATACAATGTCTCAGTTCTCTGTAACTTTGCAAGCAAGCTTCTGTGTTGACTTGAACTGTAACTGCTTTTTGTATTTGGAGAGAGTGTAACTATTGAACATAAAACCTTTTAAAAAACAAACAAACAAGAAAAACAAAACAAGTGCATTCTACTATCCCTGAGTCTTTAGTAATAATTGCTTTTATTTTCTGAGTCAAGAGCACTAGTAGAGTTATGATGTCTGTTCCCTGATCTGATGTGATGTATGGTCAGCCCAACAAGATAGCCAAAGAAGTATCCTAATATCACTCAGTAGGCATGTGGAATCTTTTGCTATTTAGGGTGGATGGAAAGCAGAACCAGAACGGCTTTACCGGTGGTCAGAAAAGTTCATTGCTAGTAGCTCTCATTCAGCAGGTATAACACTGGAAAATCCTGAGAACTCAAATACTCAACTTAAAAAGGATGAAATACATGTTAGCCCTTCCTTACAAAATCAACCAAAATTCAGAGTCCTTACAATACTATGTTTTAAAACTTCAAATTCCATGTGAGACCAAGGGAAGAGATGTTTAGTTGGTGCAGGATCTATATTTCCTAAACAATTTAACTTGTACAGTTTGTTAAAATACCATAATCAAATGGAACTTTTAATAGGAAGCGAGACCTGGTAGGTTTGCATAGGTTAGTGTGAAATAGCGACACATCCCAAAATAATTTGGGCAGAGAATAAAAATATATATGCAGGGCTCCCCTGAGGAGCTGGGGGAAAATGCAGAGGTGTTGGGCTTCCTCAACTGGATTGTCGCTGATGTTCTCAGAAACATTGAGGACTGGCGGTTTGATGTGCTCACCCTTTATCATGGGACTTGCCCTTATGAAGCTCATCACTGCAAAGGGGAGACTAAACCTACTTATAATTGTGCCTGAGAGTCTCCCCCTTAGTACCTCTTTGTTGCTCAGATGAGGCCCACTCTCTCTAGCTAAGCCAACTTGACAGGTGAAGTCACTGCCCTCCCCCCGGACTCCCAGGAGTGTAAATCTTCCTGATAATGAAGGATATGACTTCCAGGGATGAATCTGGACCCAACATCGTGGGATTGAGAACATCTTCTTGACCAAAAAGGGGATATGAAATGGAACAAAATAAAATTTCGGTGGCTGAGAGATTCCAAATGGAGTTGAAAGGTCACTCTGGTGGGTATTCTTCTGCACTATCTAGATAACCCTTTTTAGGTTTTAATGCACTGGAATAGCTACAAGTAAATACCTGAAACTATCAAACTACAACCCAGTGGCCTTGACTCTTGAGGACAATTGTATAGCAATGTATCTTACAAGGGGTGACAGTGTGATTGTGAAAGCCCTGTGGATCACACTCCCTTTATCCAATGTATGGATGGATGAGTAGAAAAATGGGGACAAAAATAAATAAATTAAAAATAGGGTGGGGGGTGATTTGGGTGTTCTTTTTTACTTTTATTGTTTATTCTTATTTTTACTTTTTCTGGTACAAGAAAAGTGTTCAAAAAATAGATTGGGGTGATGAATGTACAACTATATGATGGTACTGTGAACAATTGTACACTTCGAATGATTGTATGGTATGTGAATATCTCAATAAAATTGAATAAAAAAAAAATTCAGAGTCCCTAATCCACACTAGCACTGTGCTATGCACTATGAAAAATAAAGAAAACTATTAGGCACAATTACTACAATGAATAAAGGAGCCTGCAATTTAATAATGGAATTAATTTCTATTAGTGCAAAACAATAACGCTATACAAAAGAATGTTACATGTTCTAAATGATGTTATGGATAAAAGTTCTATTGAAGAACACACAATGTAGATTTCTTCAGGATAGACTCATCTTAAAACTTCGCTCTCAAACTTATGGTCTGATGACCACAAGCATCATCATTCCTGAGATCATATTAGCGATGTAGAATTTCACAGCCCATCCCAGAACTACTGAATTAGAATCTGCATTTAAGTGATACCCAGATCCTGTGATTTACATGCACATTCAAGTTTGCGAAACACTGAGATATTTTCATAAGAAAAATGATACTTAAACTGGTGGTTGAACTGATGAGTAGACCAAGCAAGGTAGAGAAAGGGTGGTCAGGATGTTTTAGCAAATGCTCAGGAGACAGCAAAAGCGTAGCATGTGAGAGTCTGAGACATGTTCCATGAGGAAGCTGGCTTATCAATTTAGCTAGGGCAAATATTTTATTCAGAAAGTGGAAAAGGGTAGGTATCAAAATGTAGAATGGGTTTAGGTAAGAGATGTCCTGAAAGTTAGGTTGACAGTAACATCTGAGCATGTATAACAGAAGATTGCTTTTATAAAAATGTTGTGATTTACTGTTCCCATTCCACTCTTCAGGAATGAACACTCCTTCCTTCAGCTTCAGGGAACACTGGCTGCTAGTGCCTCAAAGCTTCCCTTGGAATTGCCTCGGTTGAGGGGAGCTTTACTGAAGCATACCCCCTCTTCCTGGAGGCAGCCTGCAGCCAATGACTGATTGATGGAGTATTACAAAGGCCTTCCTCCTGAGCTCAGTTGGCAACATCATTGAAAGACCATGGCAGCTTCAGAGACCCCAATGGGGTGAGTTATCTGGTACAAAAGTATCTCATTTCAGTCTCTCTCTCCCTACTCAGCCCTGCTTCCCTCATTCCTTTCAAGTGTTGTTCCCAGGAGAACTTCCCAATACATTTCCTACACAAAATTCTACATCTCAGAGTCAGTTTTCAAAAACTTGGCCTAATATCACTTTCTTTAAAAATTTACCTCATTGTTGACTTTTGTTTAACCAGATGATGTAAGATGCTCCAGGGTGCTGTTCCCCTACAGAATCTTTGAACAACTAGCAAAAACCAGCAGAGCCATTTTTGTCAAAACTCTAGAAAACAGTCAAATGGTTGCAGTAACTAAGTGAGCACCAAATCAAGAAAACGCAGCTTTAAAAATGAATAGGAGAAGCTGTGGCACCCTTGCTGTCTCCTCCCCCACCCTCTCCTTGGCATGTTCTGGTGCCACCCTGCACTCCCATTCTGGGTCCCTGGATCTGCTCCGGAGGGAGCAGAGGAACCCATATGTACATACTGGGGTACCTATATACTGGTGCCAGTCTATCCAGTAGCAGACTAGAAGCCTAGTTTGCCACCCCAGAATCTGCCCTGCAGGCAAAAACAGCTTACTGATGGCTAAAGCAGTATAAGATACAATTTAAGTCAAAGCAGCCTGGCCAAAGGGTTGCCTGATTTAAGATATAGAATAGAGCACCCAGTGGGGAGGGAGTCTATTTGATAGAGAGTAGAGAGAGTATTCAAATTCTGGTAAATGGAGGAATTCCTAAGGTCACAAAGTGAGTATAAGCCCAGGACAAGATGCAGACTTATTAAAAGCAGAGAGGAACCCACACTTAACGTTCACCTAGGGCTGAGCTTCTTGATAGAGGAACTAAATTCTGAAGAGGAGCACCAGCCAATTTACAAAGACTATGAAAGGTGTTTTTTGCATTGGTTGATTTGTTTTTGTTAGCTCCTGGAAAGCAAGAGAATTTCTGTCATATTACTATCTGGATACAAACATAAGAAAGAAATGGCTCAGGGACTAAATCCAAGAGTTAACACTTTAAAATATTAAAAGTGAAAATATTAAAAAATACAGTGTGCAACAAAAGATTACAAGGCAAACAAAGAAACTGGAAATGATGACCCATCAAAGGAATAAGACAAAAATCCAGAAACCAACAATGAAGAAGACAAGACTTTGGACATACTGGAAAAAGACTTTTAAAAAATGTTCTTCCATATGCTCAAGGACACAAAGGAAAACACAGAGAAAGAATTAAAAGATATCAGGGAAACAATAAACAAACAATATGAGAATCTCAATAAAGAGAGAGAAATTTTTAAAAAGGAACCAAAAAAAATACTGGAATTGAAGACCACAGTAACTGAAATGAAAAATCCCCTAGAAGGTTTCAATAGCTGATTACAGGAGGGAAAGAAAAAATATTCAGTGAACTCTAAGACAAGATACTTGAGTTACACAGGCTGAGGAGTAGAAAGAAAAAAACAATGAAAACAAGTTAACAGAACCCAAGAGATAGAAAGAAAAAAACAATGAAAACAAGTTAACAGAACCCAAGAGACCTGTGGAACACCATCATAGACTACTATATACATATTATAGTAGTCCCAGAAGAAAAAGAAGAAAGAGAGACAGGGGCAGAAGGAATATTAAAAGAAATAAGGGCAGAATGCTTCCCAAATTTAATGAAAGACATGAATTTACACATTCAGGAATTCCAGTGAACTCCAAACAAGATAAAACCAAAGAGAACCATGCCCAGACACATAGGAATCAAAGTGTCAAATGCCAAAGACAAGGAGAGAGTTCTGAAAGCTACAAGAGAAAAATAGCATGTTATGTACAAAGGAGGCCCAATAAGATTAAGTAACAATTTCTCATCATAAACAATGGAGGCAAGAAGGCAGTGGGACAATATATTTACAGTGCTGAAAGAAAACAACTGCCAGCCAAGAATTTTATATCCAGCAAGACTGTCTTTCAAAAATGAGAGAGAGATTAATATATTCTCAGAGAAGCAAAAGCTGAGGGAGTTCATCATCATTTGGCCTCCCCTACAAGCAATGCTAAAAGGAATCCCCATTGTTTAAGCCAACCAATTGCATGGCATCTGTTTTAGCAACTAGGAAACTAAAACACTGACTCATAGTAGGAGAGGTCTACACATGTAATCAAAGTACAGTATTTTTTAAATGGCTTAAGCACCATATAGACATATACGTGGTATATTATGAGTTTATCCTTTATAGATGAGTGAAAACTTTCTGGAGGTCAATTCAGAAAACTTATGAATTGAGTCCTTAAAGAAAAGGAAAGAGTGAGTAAGACAAATATGAGAGAGAAGATCATATCAAAAAGAGAGGACAACAAGAATACAGGAAAGACATTTGTCAGAGACAGCATGGTGAATGCAGCAGAACCAGAAACAGAGAGTGATAAGTAATATGAGGATAGGGAGAGAAGCAAGATGATGGGCTGACTTCTGTGGCTAAGGTGTTTGGACCTTATCCTGTAGGAAATGGGAAGATCTTGAAGGATGCTTAGCACACTAAGAACTTGGTCAGATTTTTTAATTATTTTTGAATCCTTTTTTAAATTATTTCCTTAATCTCAGGTATTTTCTGCATTGTGGTCATCATTAAAATCCTCCAATATTAGACAACCTAGATGAAAAGGACAAATTCCTAGAAAAACACAAACAACCTACACTGACTCCAGGAGAAATAGAAGATCTCAACAGACCAATTACAAGTAAAGAAATTGAATCAGTAAGAAAAGCCTCCCAACAAAGAAAAGCCCAGGATCAGATGGCTTCACGGAGGAATTCTTTCCTAGAATTAGTACCAATCCTGCTCAAACTCTTCCAAATATTAAAGAGGAGGGAAGACTCCCTAGCTCATTCAGTGAAGCCAACATCACCTTAATATCAAAGCCAGATAAAGATACTACAAGAAAAGAAAATTACAGACCAATATCCCTTATGAATATAGATGCAAAAATCCTCAACACAATACTAGCAAATTAAAACTCACAGCACATTAAAAAAAATTATACACTACGATCAAGTGGGATTTATCCCAGGTATGCAAGTGTGGTTCAGCATAAGAAAATCAATTAATGTAATACACCATATTAATAGAACAAAGGGAAAAATAAAAACACATGATCATCTCAATCCCACTTCTGGGTATATACCTAAAAGAAATGAAAGCAGGGACTCAGACAGATATTTGCATACCAATGTTCATGGCAGCTCTATTCACAATTGCCAAAAGATGGAAGCAATCCAAGTGTCCATCAAAAGATGAATGGATAAGCAAAATATGGTATATACATACAATGGGTTATTATTCATCCATAAGAAAGGAATGAAGTTCTGGCACATATGATACGAATGAACCTTGAAGACATCATATTGAATGAAATAAACCAGACAACAAAGGAAAAAATATTGTATGATCTCACTGATAAAACTTAATTAGAATAAGCAAATTCACAGAGTCAGAAGCTAGCATATAGGTAACCAGGGGCCAGGGTGGGTGTAGAGAACAGGGAATTAATGCTCTACTGGTACTGAGTTTCTGTTTGGGTTGATGGAAACGTTTTGATAAACTATGGTGGTGATGGTAGCTCAACATTGTGAATGCAGTTAACACCACTGAATTACATATTTGCATATGGTTAAAAGGGAAAACTTTAAGTTGTATATATGTTACTAGAGTAAAAATAATAATAAATAGGCAAGACTGTACAAAACAATGAACCTTAATGTAAACTCTGGACTATGGTTAATATTATAATTAGTATAATATTATGTTATTAATTGTAACATAATTAACACACTAATGCAAAGATCAATAATAGGGAAAACCATGTGTATGAGGGGGTGGTATATGGGAACTCTGTATTTTCTGCATGATTTTTCCATAAACTTACAACTTCTTTAATAAAAAACAATTAGCAGAGACAACTAAGGTGGCGGCTAGCTGAGACAGGGCAAAAAAAACGCCTCCGTGAAAAACACTAGCTAAAAACCAGAAAGTGACCTAAAATACCGGTTACAGTGATGCAACAACTGGATGAGGGCTCCTAGCTCCAGAGGGGACGTATACTTGGTGAAACCGGGAGTCGGCATTCTTAAACAAGTGAGTAAGCTGGCTGGAAGACCCCGCAGCTGCACGGTGGGCTGGGGAAGCTAGGGTTCAGCATATGAAGACCAGCTGGCTGTTTAAAAAAAAAAAAAAAAAAGGAGCGGTTCCAGTAGCAATTGTGGGAACCACGCAGAAAAACACAGCAAGAGGGGGCTGGGCTGCCCTCTTGCTGTCTGGCCAGGAAGATAGCCCGCAGCAGATACCCTTGGGTTCAGGGAAACGGAGGGGAGAGCTGGAAACAGAAAGAAACCCCATGGCTAGCAGCTAGCCCCCGGAGGGCTGGATAAACTCCTGCCCGGGGCCGTGCCCACAGCCCAAAGCCCCACCAGTTGTCCAGGAGCTGGGAAGGAGGAATGGTGCAAGGAGGAGGGGGCTGAGATGCCCCGTTCGGCCATTTTTGCTTCGGGCTGGGAGTGCGCTGCTGCACGGCCCGGCGGCCTGGGGCTTCCCTTGTGGGATGGCACGCACTGATGATGTAGCACAGCCTTCCCTTGGCTGAGCTACTGGAGGAGCGCAGCTGGGAGGGGGGATCTGCTTGGAGAACCCAGGGACGCTACGCCAAGTCCGGTGGTTTATGGATCAGCGAGAGTGAGAGGCTGGGGCTGAACTGAAATGAAGGCTTAGACTTGTGCGGCGGCCTTGAATCTCCGGGATCCTGGGGGATTTGAACATTAGAACTGCCCTTCCTCCCTGGCTACCCATACACACGCCCCACATTCAGGGCGGACAGCTCCAACAACACACCCAAACTGACTTCTCCAGCTGAACCCACAAGAATCATTTCCCCACACAAAGCAGAAAAAAGGCTGAGAACTGACTCGAGTCGATATAGGTGACTCACAGACGCCATCTGCTGGTTAGTTAGAGACAGTGTACGTCACCAAACTGTGCTCCTGAAAAATTAGATCGATATCCCTTTTTCTTTACAACTTGAAAGAGCCCTATCAAGCAAAGCAAATGCCAAGAGGCCAAAAACAACAGAAAATCTTAATGCATATGATAAAACCAGAAGATACAGAGAATCCAACTCCAAACACACAAACCAAAATATCGGAAGATACAGTATACCTCGCAAAGTTAATCAAAGATCTACAATCGAGGAACGAAAACATGGCAAAGGATTTAAAGAACATCAAGAAGACCATGGACCAGGATATAAGCTACATAAAGAAGACCCTAGAAGAGCATAAAGAAGACATTGCAAGAGTAAATGAAAAAATAGAAGCTCTTATGGAAATAAAAGAAACTGCTGGCCAAATTAAAAAGACTCTGGATTTTCACAGTACAAGACTAGAGGAAGCCGAACAACATCTCAGTGTCCTAGAAGCCCACAGAACAGAAAATGAAAGAACAAAAGAAAGAATGGAGAAAAAAATCAAAAAAATCGATCTCAGGGATACGATAGATAAAATAAAACATCCAAATGTAAGACTCATTGGTGTCCCAGAAGGGGAAGAGAAGGGTAAAGGTCTAGAAAGAGTATTCAAAGAAATTGTTGGGGAAAACTTCCCCAACCTTCTACACAATATAAATACACAAAGCATAAATGCCCAGCGAACTCCAAACAGAATAAATCCAAATAAACCCACTCCAAGACATATTCTGATCAGACTGTCAAATACTGAAGAGAAGGAGCAAGTTCTGAAAGCAGCAAGAGAAAAGTAATTCACCACATACAAAGGAAACAACATAAGATTAAGTAGTGACTACTCAGCAGCAACCATGGAGGTGAGAAGGCAGTGGCATGACATATTTAAAACTCTGAGAGAGAAAAATTTCCAACCAAGAATACTTTATCCAGCAAAACTCTCCTTCAAATTTGAGGAAGAGCTTAAATTTTTCACAGACAAACAAATGCTGGGAGACTTTGCCGATGAAAGACCTGCCCTACTTCAGATTCTGAGAGGAGCCCTGCTGGAAAAGAGACAGGGAAAGGAGAAAGAGATATAGAGAATTTTAACAGACATATATAGTACCTTACATCCCAAATCACCAGGACACTCATTTTTCTCTAGTGATCACAGATCTTTCTCGAGAAGGGACCATAAGCTGGGTCATAAAACAAGCCTCAAGAAATTAAAAAAAAAAAAAAATTGAATATACTCAAAGCACATTCTCCAACCACAATGGAATACAAATAGAAGTCAATAATTTTTGAACTGTAATTTCACTAGTGGCTTCCTACATGATATAAAATACACAAACTCTAAGGACAAATCAGTGGTTTTGAACTCAATGTAAAATATGTAATTTTAGACAACTATATAAAGGTGGGGGAATGGAGGAGTATAGGAACACAGTTTATGTGTCCTATTGAAATGAAGGTGGTATCAAAGAAAAACAAGATTGATATGGATTTAAGAGGTTAATTTTAAGCCCCATAGTAAACACAAAGAAATTATCAGAGAATATGACCATAGAGATGAAAAGTAGAGTTTGGGTTAAGAGAAATGGGGGAAGGGGCAATGGGGAGTTAAGAAATGAGTGTAGAGTTGCTGTTTGAGGTGAAGGGAAATTTCTAGTAATGGATGGTGGGAAAGAGCATTACAACATTCTAAATGTGATTAATCCCACTAATGGAAGGCTAAGGGAGGGAGTGGAATGGGAAGATTTAGGCTGTATATATGTTTCTACAACTGAAAAAAAAAAAAAAATTCAGTCTAACTAGATGAAAATTGAATACTAAGGATGAACTTGGATGGGACAGGAGGATAGAGGACAGGTGGCTCAAAGGGACACAGTTGAGACATAAGGAAAAGGAAATACAGAATGTAAGCTTTTTATCATTGTTGAATCTATTGTACTTCTTAGCTGCACTTAATGGGATTGCATGAAAGAATGTTCTTGTTCATGGGAAGTGTATAAGTGAATTATAGTGAATGCTCAAGGATGTGTGAAGCTAACTCTCATATGTTCAGATGACAGAGCAATAGATGATGGATGATGGGGAGGGAAGGAGGGAGGGAAAGAAATAGCAATGTGACAGCAAGTTAAAGTTGGTGGATTGAGCTACCGGGGGAGGGGGGGTCAGGGTATGATGGAATTCTGTGTATGGGGCTAGTATTGTTTTTGCAACTGTTCATATAACTTTGAATTTATTTCAAAAAAAAAAATTAGCAAAAATTTCTTAAATTTTTGTATTTTGGTATGTGTAAGATAAGCACATGAATACTTTTAGAATAGCATTTATGAACAGAGAAGTACCTATTTCAGAGACCAATTTCTGTCCTGGACTTTGTCTGCATCAGCTCTTTCATGCATGCCTGTTAAAGCACTCAGAACATAGTGGTGCTCAATAAGTGCTTGACTTAATGAATAAATTAATAATATTCACATAGTATATTGCAGTTAACAAAATACTTTATATAAGTATGCTTATTTAATCCTCCAGATAACTTTCAGATAACAGTGTGAGTTACAACAGGAAGCTAAGCACACACAGGATCATCTAGGTTTTCAAAAACACAGACTTCCAGGCTCACCCCAGACTTTCTGAATTAGAATCTCTGTGGGTTTTCACTACTTCTCACTCTTTAATGTGAATTAAATACTGTATATCAGACAAGCTCCCAAGTGTTGCTGCAGGTCAGCAGCCAAAACTACAAGAAGCAAGGGTTTAGAGTTAGACCAGTGAATATATAGTTTTGCAAAGTTCCTCAGGAGATTCTGATGTGTAGCTCCTAGTTTTGTTTCTGTTTTTGTTTTTTTGTTGTTTTTTTTTGAGTAATGCCCAGGCTCTACTTTCAAAGATTCTGATTCAATTGGCCCAGGGTAAAATCTGGGTAATGACTACTTCTTTTTCTAATACATAGCCAAGATTGAGAACCACTGCTGTACATTGAACATTTTGTTCAAGAATGCATCCTTAGGAAGTGGCACCGGCTTGATACACCTGTGCCTCAATCCAGTGTCCAGGCCTTTTCCAAAACCCCACACTACCCCCTGAGAAGTATCTGAATATATAAGATCCACTACTACGTAAGTTTGCAAATCGGAAAATGAAGCCAGGTAAACATGATTGAATTACTCAGTATCCATAAGCAATCTCTTTAAATCTTTAACACTTCCACCCCCTAGGTTTTCCAGAAAGTAGTTCCGTACATCTCTGAGAAACCATGTTATCATCTTTGGAAACTGTGTCTTTCCAAACTTTATTCTATATGTGGAGAACACACAATGGCTCTCCCAATCCCCAATTCCCCTGTAATACTACCTCTAATAGGAGTACTAGTAAAATAACTTTTACTTATATTCCTACCCTTCTTTTTTGTCCTGAAACCCACAAACGCTTCTCTGAACAAGTACAGTAACCCATCATGATGATGAGAAATTAGGCATAGCTAACCCCTTGTCCATGACATCAGTTTTTCAACATAACACAGCAGGCCATAAAGCGCAAAAATTTCTGCCAAGGTCTCAGCCACTAGATGCCGCTGATGTGTCTGGAGGCCTAGGAAGTGAATTCTACATAACTATAAAGGCTTACATCTTGGAAAATAAAATGCTGTTACTATGGTGACCAGCTGAGATTACGGATAATGAGAGGACCATGTTTTCCACTCTCTAAGAAGCTATTGTTCTCCACATATTGCTCTGTATTGAACATTACTGACCTTCAAAATGTATCAAAATCATTGGTACTCTCCTTTCTAAAATAAAGGATATTTCATTCAGTACTTTGTGTGAGTGAGAAGCTTTACGTATCAGTTACTCACATACATGAAATACGGAGAGGAGCCATTATTCAATGCATTTTTTCTTATTTAGGTACAGAGGAGTGATCAGTGGTCTTGATAATAAATGATGTCACAGTTTCTACAACTTCATGTGTTTATACAGTCTTTAAAGTTCTCCACCTATTAAGAGAAAGGAATTTAAGGAACTAGTTCACTATATATCACATCTTGAATAGAACTAAATATCTAGCTAAGGATATCTGTAAGCAAGAGCATGTTATCAGTGAAATAGGATACAATAAATTTCCAGTTTAGCTCAAGAAATTTCCAGTTATTTTTGTTCTAAAACTGGCAGTTGACAGAAAAACAGAATCACAGGGAATTGGAAAACTTTTACATAAAATGGATTGGAAAAGGTGTTGAAAGATATTAAAAAGATAGATTATATTTATTGTTCACTATTTTTTGATTATTGATGAGTGTTTAATATTATAACTTCCAATAAGGAAACTATAAGCTTGAGTTCATATTTGTATCTTTTTAAAAAATTGAATTTAAGAGGACATTTTCAATGGATATTGTTGTTCTATAAGAACATCTCACCTAAATATATTTCCCCAAAAAGAAATACTTGAACTTGCATAGCTCAAAGAAATAAAAATTAATTACTATAGTTCAAAACCCAAGCAAGAGGAGAATTAATGACCAGATTTTTCATGTCAAAAGACTTCATATAATAAAGAATGAGCATGAAAGACTAATAAACATGTCAGTTTTCATAACATATGATGGGTACTCATGATCTTTGAAAACTCCACCAATTCATTTCTTTCAAAAACTATCACTGAGCTGTTTAAACCTGAAGAGAATTTGATATGCCATCTCCTTAGGCCTAGTCTCCAATGGCATTCAGTGATTCATACAGATCTTAACTTGGCATGTAGTTTCTTAAACAGTAGTTACATCTTTAGAAACAAAAAGAAGACAGAGCTAACAATAAATATCTAGCAGTAAATGTCAAGGAACATTTTTAGAATACTAACCAGTTATTTGAGTCATAGTTTCCAAGAATTCAGGAAATTTTGAAAGTACAAGTTTGTGTCCACCCACATCTAGCTATCACTTCCACGAAAATATAAAGGGAAAATACAAAGACTAAAAACAATGATGTGATATATCCCGTGATGAATTTTTACTCTCACAATACTACAAAGAACTTGGTATGGCTTCAGATCTTATGAACTGTCACCATTTCCTTCTCTTGCCTTGCAACTGCTTTTTAGGAGATCATGAGATTTACAAAGGCCATCATCAGTTTTATGAGGCCACACTGTAAGAATTAAAACCAGGCTCCAATAACTAGACAGCAATATGGACTAGAGAATCACAGAATACAAAGGATTGCCTAGGGTTTTTACTGACATCCCCTTGCAATTTGGCAGAAATATACCCAAATCATATAGTCTTAAGAAACATATTGACATGTTTTCCTGTTGTCACTGGCAGCTAACTATTACCCTATGTGGATGAAATTTTCCATAATGAACAATTATTTTGATGAAATGCCTAATTCTAATAATAATTTTGGCTTCATATTTTACCAGGGAATATGTAAGAAATACACACCACCCCCTATGTTTTATGTAGTGAGGCAAATGAGGAAATGAAAAAAAATCCACAGTTTCATAAATCTATGAATCAGCCAAATAAGCCTCCAGTCTGTATGTGAATATATCTCAATAAAATGTGCAATTTTTTAAAAAAAACCTCCAGTTCTTCAGTCTGCCCAAAGGTATTTTAGCTACAGTTAAGTAATGTAAAATTTTTTCAAACTTTCATTGTGTATTCCATCAGATTATCTTCCAACACTATCCTACAGAGAAGGAATATCACTGACTGCCAAAGGTTGAAAAGACAAAATATGTTTGTCCACCCATCTACCCATCTATTGATCCATTCATCCTTTCACATTATTGACGACCTACAGCATTCCAGGCCTTGTGATAGGCCCTGAATTTAAATAGTTACCAGGCCTCATGATGAAAAGGCTTTGGTAATATATGTGTTGAATCCTAACTAGACTATCAAGCTTTCCCAAACACTTACTGACTATACAGTGAGTTCCTTGTATTAAAGAAGAATGCAAAGGGTATTACAAAATACATATTTTGTAAATTACATTTTTTTAGGTTTCCAAACAGTGATGCTAAGGTAATTTTCTTTTGGATTTCAAGGGAAGCTTTGGGTTGCTTTTGTAAGTGTTTATTTGAAGAAACAAACATGCAGCCACATTTCTAGCAGCTTAACGGGAATCATCTTTATGTTCTGCTAACACCACAAACCAAACATGTTCAATACTGAACTCATAATCTTCATTCCCCAACTATTCCTACTTGTATTTACTGATTCTTTTGTTGATACTATCTCCTTTCCATCACCCAGACTCAAAATCAGTCTTTTCTTGTCCTTCTTCTTCTTTTTTTAACCTTCTCTTTATCAGGCCTTCTCAGTCACTACCCATTTTAACTACACAATATTTTGCAATCTATCCCCTCTTCTTCATTACTACAGGCTACATTCTTACTATCTTTTAGAACTGACTTACTAAATGGACTCCCAACTTGCATTTCTAGTGCATTAATCTCATTGAAGTACAAATCTGATGATATTTCCTTAAATAAAAATCTTCCATTTCTTCCCCAAGTCCAAAGAATTAAGCATTCAAGGTCTTCCATCTTGAACTCCTATTTCCATTTCCTATCTTCATATTGCCCATGATATCCAGGACAATATTTTTAAGCAAATAACTTCTGTTTCACTGAGCATTCCTAACTCATGACATTGCTCACACTGGCTCCTCAGTGAGAATGCATTTCCTCATATCCAAAATCTATTGTTCATTCATAATAGTTACTGTTTTTATTAATTATATACAATAAGGGTCTGAGCTGATTTATTACAACCAAATAATATACTTCCAAATCCCTCAAAGCCATAACTTGCTTTAACAACTCAAAAAGGAATTATCAGTAATACCATTGTTTTCAGAATTGAATATTTGAAAATTCAACATTTCCATTATTAAAAGGGGAAAAGCATCAATGTGGACTTTATAATAGTAAACTACATAATATGCCCCTTCTTGTATAACATACATTATTCAAATTCATAATTGAACATGGAAGTATTTTTTTATCCCATAACAGAAATCTTGAAGAAGGTACAGCAAAGAGTAAAACACAACTTGTTAACAATTAGATTTCAAATTATTTGGTTCACATAACTCTAAATTCATTAACCCACACAACATTCTCATATTTAATATGTTTATTTAATATGTTCATAAAGTAAATATATGCTTGGTATAAGGCAAAAGGAAAAATTAAATCTCTAATTATATAATTACTTGTAAGAATTTTTAGTTTTGCTCTAAGTGAAAGTATTACTATTCCAAAAGAAAATTTTGCAATGAAAACTAAATACAAATGGATTATTAAAAGTCAATTTTTTTTCCATTTTTGTATAATTCAATTAGATCACTAATGTTTTCTATTTTGTTTTTAATGATGTTAGAATCTTTAAAGACATCTCTTTGTTATTCTCTTTCATCTTTTATATGACATGGTGAGGAACAAATAAGGATTTTTGCTGAAAAGTATTTTGAGACTTCTGGTCCAGATTGCAAGTAAATTTTGATGTGCACCCTATATTCCAAATACCTGGTAGTGATTGATAAAATATGGAAAGATAAAACCAAAAATTCTGCTGGGCTTAAAATCAAAGAAGATATTTCTATAAACCAGAGACCTGGTAGGAGTCAGAACAGAAGCCCAGGGTGGCTAGGCTCCAGGACAGAACACAGTGGCAGCTTCTGCTCAGGCTAGTGACTCATCTAGTCCAGAAGAAAACAGGAAGCCCAGAAACAGACCCATCCTTATTTAAGACACTAGATACGTGGCTAGGGTGACCAATAGTTCAGGAATGAGTTTTCCAGTTGATACCTATAGTCCTGGTGTTTCGTCTTATCTGATTGTTTCATTTTTAAATGAATTGTTTTCAATAATTGCATTAAAATAAGTAAGGACAGGATACCTCGTGTACTTCCAGAATTTGCCTTGGTCTCTCTAGTGGTGTGTTAGATACATGTGTAGTGAACTGACGTAGACTAGCTTTGCCTGATCCTTTCCAGTGCAATCCTTTTATTCTCCTGGGGAAATGTATCTGATGTTGGGTGTTTTGAAAGCCACTTTGTATATTAGCAAATTTTTTCATGTCCCATGTTTTGTCCTTTCAGATGTACCACGTTACCAGTCAGCTAGTCAATGGAGTCTATTAGTTTTCCATGTGCTAAAACAAACCATACCATGGATGGACTTAAACAACAGGAATTTATTGGTTCATGGTTTTAAGGCTAGAAGAAATCTAAAATCGAGGCATCAGCAAGGTGATGCTTTCTCCCAGAAGATGTGATGATCTGGAGCTGGCTGCCACTGATCCTTGGTCCTTGACTTTTCTGTCACAAGGCAATGCACAAGGCTGCATATTCTCCTTTCTCTTCTGGGTTCCACTGACTTCCAACTTCTGATTGCTCTCTATGACTTCTTTCTCTGGATCTGTATTTCATTCTGCTTTTAAAGGACTCCAGTAATCTGAATTAAAGCCAACCTGATTCTGTTGGGCCACACCTTTCCTGAAGTAACATCTTTAAGAGATCCTATATATAATAAGTCCACACCTACCAGAAGGCAGACAAAGGCCAAGAACATATCCATTGAAGTACACAATTCAATCCTTCACAGTGTGCAATCCAGACCCCCCAAAAGACATGTTCTTCCCACATACAAGATACATTATTCTATCACAGAATCCCAAAGCCTTAAGCCATTTTAGAACAATGCTAACTGCAAAGTATCATGAAAATCAGTTATGGGAGTGGTCCATCTGTGGCAAATTTCCTGTCTCATGGACCTGCAAACCTAGGAAAAAAGTCATCTGCTTCCAATATACAATGGTAGGATAGTCATTAGATAAACATTCCCTTTCCAGAAGGGAGAAATTGGAAGGAAAACTGAAGTCTTGAGTCCCAGGCAAGTAGAAAACACAGCAGGACAAAATCCATTAGATCTCAAGGTCTGAGAGTCATCTATGGATTGATACTTAGTTCTCTGGGCCTGATGGAGCAGCAGCCTATCCCCTTCCACGTGCTTGTGCAGCAGCCATGCTCTTTCTGAATACTGGGGTGTAGGACCCTCTCTCTCCAAGCATTTGAATGATGGACAGGTTCTCTATGACCTCTGGGGCACAGGCCCCACCATCTCCAAACTTGGTGGTGATGGCACTACCCCTGCACAATGGGGGCACAAATCTCCCCCCTCCAAGCACAGGGGTGGACCCACAGCATGAATGGGCCTGCTCTCTTGGCCCAAGGAGATCTTTTTGGTCCAGATCTCTGTTTCCATGGTTTTTCCCTTGAAGTCATTCTTCCTTCAATTGTCCCTTCTCTATCTCTTTTGATCTGGGCTGGAAGTGGTTCTGCTTATTAAAATTTCACAAAGAAAACTTGTTGGTTTTGTTTGAAGCTGACAGGGTTCCATATCATTAGATAACAAAACTTTCTGCGGATTCTTCCTGGATAACTGCATGGATCCAGGTACACCTCTTTAGCAAAGGTTTGTTCAGTTAAACTATCATATGTAGACCTTTTCCCTGGGGACGAACTTCCTAGACGCGCAGGGAGGTCCCTCATAGAGCCACTTCTGGACTCAGTCTCAGAGTACACTATCTGGATCTGCTCAAAATTTTCCCAACATCAATGTCTGATTCCTTTGTGCTTAAGAGTTCAGTTCTCAGTTTAGTCCATTTCTCTCACATTTTATTATAAGCTGGAAGGAGAAGCCAGGCTGAAGTTTCTACATTTAGCTTGGAAATACCCTAAGTTAAATATCCAAGTTCATTATGAACAAGTTCCATTTTCAATCCATCAGAACACAATTTTGCCAAGTTCTTTCCCACTTTACAACAAGGATTGCCTTTCTTCCATTTTCCAATAACACATTCATCATTTCCTTCTAGGGTTTCAACAGAAGTACCTTTAATGCCCATATTTCTATAAACAGTTTCGTCAAAGCATTCCAGGGTTTTTCTATCATGGGTCTCACAATTTCTCTAGCCTCTACCCATTACCCAATTCCAAAGCTGTTTCCTCATTTTTATGTATTTGTAATAGCAGCACCCCATTTCTTCTACTAAAAACTACTAGTTTCCCAACTGCTAAAATAGATATCATACAATGGGCTTTGTTAAACAACAGGAATTTATTGGCTCATTGTTTTGAGGCCCATAGAAATCCAAAATCATGGTGTTAGCAAAGAATGCTTTCTGCTATTAGACTGTGGTGTTCTGGACCTGGCTACTGGTAATCCTTAGTCCTTGTCTTTTCTGTTGCATGGCAATACATATGGTGCTTACTAGAGAATACCAGAAACTTCATACTATATGTAAGTAGAGAAATACAGAAGAGGACTATAAAAAGATGCTCGGTCTCACTATCAAGCTATTCTCAGAAAAATAAAAGACCATAGGGAACTCTAGATCCATGAAGCTAGAAAAGAAATCTTGGCCCAACTCTCCTTTCCAAAAGTACATGAAAACTCATTTTATTGAAAAATGAGCAAGATAAAAGATTGCGTAGAATCCCAATTTTTATTTATAAACTTATAATAATTAATTGCCTCTACAAAAAATGAAAATCTGCCAGTAAGGCATGCCTACAAAAGAAATAAAAAATTAAATTTAATGTTTCAAAATTAGCTTAAAATGAAGAAGTTAGAATGGTCATTGCCCAGATATCCCTGAAGACTGAGAGAATGATCAAATGAGAGGGAGGAGCTGTAACTGAGAAGTTAGGATTTAACAAATGATTTTGACTACTGACTCATTATATAAATATTTCTTTTTAGTTTCTAGTGTATTAGAATAGCCAGAAGGAAATACCTGAAACTGTTGAACTGTAATCCAGGAGACCTGATCTTTGATAATGATTGTATAACTATATAACTTTTATCTTGTGACCATGTGATTGCAAAACCTTGTGAATGACAACCTGTTGATCCAGTGTAAGGTAAATGAGTAATAAAATAAAGACATGCATTAAAAAAATGAGCTTAAAGAACATGAGAACTGTAGTAACTATAAAAGTACATAAAATTATAATTTATAAAAACTGAGAAATAAGATGTTTGGGAAAATGAAGTGTGTTAGGGTATTCTCAAAGCCACCCTCAGCCTCAATGCTTCACTAGAAGGACTAAAGGGACTCATAAGCAACAATGAGTGACAATGAGGGAGAATAATCGCCAACCAGGAAAGCTCACTCAAGCCTTGGTGTCTAGGGTTTTAATGGGGGGTCAGTCACATAGGCTTGCAGCACCCACATGATTGACCTTAGCTACTTAGACTCCAGCCCTCCTCCCCTCAGAGCAAAAACAGGAGCTCACCATAAATCACACCAACAGGATAAACTTATCTCTTCAAACTGGTATAATATGGTCCAAGGCCTTAGGCATATAAAAACTCTCTTATAAGGTAGAATATTCCAAAGGCTCAGAAGTTATCTCCCAGGAGCTAGCCATGGGCCAGTCCTGAAGACAAACCTTTCTTTGGAAAGTGCAGGGTTTGAGCCAAGCCTGCTGAGTTAACCCTCCTGTCCAGAAAGATATAAAAGATGAATGACAGCACTTAGGCAAGAATTAGAAATAAAAAAAAAAAACACATTATTTTAGAGATGAAAAACTTAAATGGAAGGAATAAGTACAATAGATAATCCTTTGTAAAAATTAACAATGGAAATGCAAAAATATTTAAAAGCAAGAAAAATGAAGAAAAATGATAAAGATTTCAGTTATACTGATAAATATACAAGATAAATAAAGAAAATTCAACATATACATAATAGGTGTCCACAAAGAGGAAAATCATGACAATGATAAAGGACAAATGTTAAAAACTATAATTCATGAAAATTTTCCTAAAATGAAAGAACTGAAACTGCTTTCCTGGGTAAATTGACCTAGAATGGCCAACACCAAAACATATTTTAGTCAACTCATTGGGCTTTAAAGATCTTTTTCTTCCAGGCAAAACAAATTTTTTAAAGAGAAAGAAAATTGGATTATTTTATGCTAGAAGCCAATGGAGTAACATTTTAAACACTGAAGAAAATAAAATAGGATTCACAATTTTAAATCCAGGAAAAATTGACCTTCAAGCATAAGAAAATCTCTTAAAACCTGTTACAAAGAATTTGTGGAATATTTTTCTCATGAGTCCATCCTTCTGGGGACTGCAAGAGAATGAGCTTCAGACAACCAGCAAGTCTAGAGATATATTAACAAAAAGACTAGTGGATCTTTGAGGCCTGTTCCTACCATTAATATCATGGTCAGTTCCTGGGGAGGTTCCAACCCATCATCAATATCAACATCAAACTTAACACCACCTCAAACCAGACCAAACTGAGCTCTGACTTTGAAAGCCAGGGCTTTGAAATCTTGAATAGGTGGGCACCAACGCTTATGGAGGTTTTGATCTAATTTATGCACAAAGTGCACATTATCCTTCTCATTCAGTGGCTCTCATGAGAAAGTTCTAGCAGGCAGCCCACCGAAAGCTGTGTAAGTGATCTCAATTTTCAAATGTGTTATATTCAAACTACTAAACTCTTCAAAAATATGAAATTGGCTCTCTCAAAAGATTTATCTTTACTGTTGCTATGACTTCTTCATTGTCTGTACTCTTTCTGTCATTAAAGACGGATTTCCAAAATGGAGAGGAAAAGGAGGAGGAAGAAGAAAAGGAGGAGAAAATGGGGAAAGGGGAAGAAAAAGGGAGTGTGTGGTGGCTTAGCTGTATGTAACCCCAAAAAAATATGTTCTTAAAGTTAATCCATTTCCTGTGGTTTGTAAACCCATTGTAAGTAGTATCTTTTGGTGAGGCTACTTAAGGTATGACTCACTTCATTCAAGATGGGTCTTAATCCTCTTACTGGTATCCTTTAAAGAGAATGAAATTCAGGCAAAGAGAGAGAAAGCCACAACAGCAAAATCCAGAAGAGAAGGGAGAGGCCAGCAGACCCTGCCACGTGCCCTGCCATGCAACAGAGGAGTCCAGGATGGCTGGCAGCCAGTCTTCAGGAAGAAGTCATCCTCTTGACGATCCCTTGATTTGGACATTTTAAAAAACTGTAAGCTTGTAAGCTAATAAATTCCCATTGTTCAAAGTCACCCCATTTTATGGTATCTGCTTTTGACAACGAAGCAAACTAAAACAGGGGTGAAAGAGAAGGGAAAGAGAAGGAGGAGAAGAAAGAGGAGAACTAACTGCAGGAAGAACTATGAATTCAAAGCCAGACTAAATGGGCAGTTACAGTAACGTTAAACCACAGGGCAACATTAAGATCAGAAACCACAGTTTAAGTGAAAGGGACAAAAGGAATTGCAGATTAGAGTGGCCTGGTTATAAGGCAAAGAGCAGCATGAAGATAATTTAACACCCACCAAGGACGCTTTGTGAACCCCTGGGATTCTAACAAGTAAAAAGAGAGACTTGGTAGATGTGGAGTCTCAATCATTTAGTGCGTTAGAGCACAAAAAAGATAAATTTTGCCATTATGTCCACATCTTTATGGTTCCTTTAGGGTAATGAGGCCTAGAGAACTAGGGATTGATATTAGATTAGATTGAACAAAACATTTTTGTTTATATTATACCATGAAAAAGTTAAACAAAGAGATTAAAATATGCCAAGCAAATGGTTTCACACGTTCTCACTGAATTGACTTCTTTTTTTTTCGCATTGTGAGAAATATGCTTTTGAAATAACATTTAATTGATGCTTCTGGAACTTACCTGGACATACTGTCTGATTATTTGTGGTGTGCAGAGTAGTTAAAATTTAAAAACTGCATTTTGATATGTTGTGAACCTGGTGAAATGCATTATCTCCACTTACTTCCACTCCATGGGAAGAATCCATATATATTTAAATTTGCCTTCCCATGTAACCAATATAAATTAATGGACTGTTCAAAAGCAAGAATATTCTTGTTTTTTAGAAAATTGTCAGATAGTCAAATCCTTTGAAAGCTCAAATTAAGTTGTAAATTATGAAATTATTCTAAATATGAGAATAAATGAAATATGCATTCATGTAAGACTTGTCTATATGTATATCCATTATCAACTGAAAGTGTCATTAGCCACATAACTAATATTTGCAGAAAAGAGATCATAAATTCTGAGTAATATTTCCTCTTTTCTGAAACTAAATGCATAGAATAGAAAACAGTTACTATGAGATACCATCAGTTAAACAAATTTGGCAAAAAATTTTACTAAAATTTGGAAAATATTTGAGAACTAAGATAAATATGGTAGTTTATAATATTAAAATAAATCCATTCGAAAGTATATAGGCTTGAATTTCCATATACAGAAAGTGCAAATTGGGGTTCTTAAGTGTAGTTTCCAAGAGAAAACAAAAAGTTTTACTAATATAGCAGTGAGAATAATTATATATCTTTTTGTTCAAAAAACATCTTTGTTAAACTCTAAATTTTACAAAAAGAAAAAGGAAATAGTCATATGATCCCTTTCTGAAATCCAGATGTCATTCAAAACTGATGAATATAATTTCCATTTATTTAACATCCCCTGTCTGTCATATTAGTGGGTGTTTTTATACCCAGTTTATCTCAAATCCTAATAGGAATTCTCATCCCAATTTTTCAGATAGGTGATAAAGGTCCAACATTTTAAATAATTTGTCCATGGTCAACAGGCTGTAAGATGCCAGAACTGGAAGCCAATGCAGATGTGTTGGAAACCAACCCCATACTCTTTTTACTATGCTACCTACCCATCAGGATTTATTTCCTAATAAAATTCTGTTCTTTAAACTTCAGTCTACTTTTGCCTAAAGGAGGCTGCCCCTTCAGACTTTCACAGGAATTTACAGGAGTTAATCCCAGGTAAATTTAGCTGGCAAATTCTTGAAGACAAAGAAGGGACCCTCTTTATGGGAGTAAGGAAGCATCAAGACTCTGAGCACATAATAGAGTTTGGTCTCTAGAAGATCCTGTTTGCTTTCCAAAGTGTTTCCTTCACAAACAGAGAATCATCATTATCAAGGGTCCTTGTCAATGATCCTATCAGCCATCTTGATCATTTCCTACCTTTCACTATAAAAGAGCATTTTGCTCTGGGCTAGATAATAACTATATACGAATCATTGTATTAAAGTTTTTATACATCTTTTACATAGTGTCCTTATTCTAGAGAAGAAACTGATAGTGGAGTTAGACTTGGGTTCAAACCCAAGTTCCCTCACTTACTAGTTGGGACAAGAGACACTCAAGCTCTTATGTAATCATTTTTAGTCTCCATAGCATTGCTTTTAAAATAGGGAACTTAATAGCCACTACTCAGAGATGTGGTGAGGTTTAAAATAACTAATTTATGAAGAGGGCTTAGCCAATCCTAGACTCAAAATGGGTACTCAGTAAATTTTAGTCACCAGTTTTCTGTCTTTTTTTTTTTTTGTTATAACTTCTTAATGCTTATTAAAGCATAATTTTCAGAAAAAAATATAAGCATGACTCCCTTGCAAATATGAATTGAAAATGTGTCAAAGACTTTATTCTACCTAATTATTAATGATGGGGTCCAGTAAGATGTTAACATGAGTTCAAAGAAGAATTTGAGTAACAAAGTTATATATTAGCACTCAGGAACACTGAAATGAATTTGCTAATGGATCAAAACTGGTTTGTATACAATGAAATAAAATGTGATATTTGTAATGTTTGACAATAAAATGCAATATTTGGGGTTATCTTTCTATAAGGCAAAAATCGATTTTTCTCTACTGGACTTGTTTGCTATGGACAAGAAACATTTACATTGCTACCTTCTACCTCTACTGAGTTCTAAAATAGCTTAGTCAATAGAAAGTTAATAAAAGACACACACCCCTTTAGAATTAAAAAAAATCCCAGATGATCTATTAGACAAAGTCCAGGCCTTCACTTAAAGGACAACTTAGTAATCTCTTTTGCCCATTCTCAAATCTTGGGCATGCTATAAATTATAAGGCATTGATTTATAGTCCTGTGTCTCAGCTTCTGAACAGACAGTCCCTATGACTCTGTTCTCTCTACAATGAAGAAGCATGCTTTTAATGTGTTATATAAATAATAAGTATTTACTTCTTAAAGTGTTTTCTCATGTATTTATATTTTCCTTTCCATGTCCTGTCTCTGTTGATAATGTTTATATTACAGTGATTAAGAGAGCTTGCTCCAGATTATAGATTCTAGCTTCTCACTAATTGGTTGCATGATCACGGGCAAGTTACTATCACTCTGTAAGCCTCAGTTTCCTCCTCTGAAAAATGGGGCAAGTAGCACCTGCTTTAGAGATTTGTTGTAAGGATTGAATGTGGTAACAGGCAAAATTTTAGAGCCATTTATGGCACATGGTAATCACTGGGTAAATGTTTTTATTTCACAGTAATTCCCTAGAGAGAAGGGGGCAACAGTTGTAGAGTAGTGCCTTTGATTGTAGAGTAGCCACCAGAGGAAAATGGGAAGAAAGGCAAATAATAATGATAAATGTGATGATGAAGTAAACTTGTGAGTCTAGGTCAAGGTTGTGGTTAAAAAAATAGAAACAAGACTATCAAAAGGTGGCACATTACTGGTTTTGGAGTTACAACTTTCTTTAATTTAAAAGCCATTGTATTTTCACTTGGAATATTGAGTTACAAAACAGAAAGACATACAAACAAAGAATTTTGTTTCACAAATGTTGCTCATGGAAACTTATTAGCTGTATTTATATTGTTGATTTCTTTTAAAAATGTAACTATGTAGGCTATGTTTATAGTTTACTAAGTTTTAGAATAAAAAATAATTCTGACTTGTGTACTTTGTTTTTTCTTTTAAAGAAAACACATATTAAACATCTTACTCCTTTATAGTCAGGAATGGTCTGCCTTAAAAGGTAACAAGTTTCTAGCCCCTTAAGTTATCAAGTACAGACAGTATGAACACTCGATCAGAGTGGTATAGAGGTAATAGGTTAAATATTATTATAATATTTATTCTACATCTGTGGTACTGAAACACACTACAGCACTGAACTCCTTTTTAATACAGGTCAATCACAGACTTCTGAGTTTTATTTTCTTTTATTGGGATTTTCTGCTTAGTTTTGTAATGTTTTGCTTTTTACCTTTCAAAAGTTAGGTTAAAAAAAAAAGTCTGATGCAACATGATGTCTTTGGGAAGGACAGATGTATGTTCTATGAAATTTTGTTATACTTGGATTTCAACTAAAATATTCTATAGTTGCTTACATTTGGTTGTTATATTAGAATAAGCTTTCAAATTTACGTGCTAACACCTAAAATTTTTTAAAAATGTAAACTTTGACAACAGCGCACTGAAGGTAGCAAAGTATATTCGTAGCAAAAAGATAATTCATATTCTTAACAAAGATCTCCACTTACCCTCTAACGTAGAACTGTACAAACATATAACACATCTCATGCGGGGGACTAAATTTCTGTGTCCCAAGCCATGAAATTACCAACCAATAACCAACATTTTAGAGTCTCATAAATTAACTGAGCCATAACATATGGTATCTGAATTACAGTCCTCTAATATTTTACTACATAATTAAACTGCAAATACATAGTATTTATATAATGCCATGTTCAAAATTTAAGTACTAGTTAGGAAAGTCTACTATATATTATTCAATGAACCACATTTTACTTTGGAAAATAATTGTGTTTTAAGCAAAAAGAACAGAGTAAACTAAGGGAAAGTGTTGACTTATTTTGAAATCTTCTGTATAATAAAATTTTAGAATAAATTATGAACTAAATATGTCAGACTTAAAACATGGAAATAGCAATAAATAAATTAGAAACTTTTATTATGCTATAATTTAACCAGAATAGCTACTGAAACTTTTTTCCCAATTCATTCACTTAATCTACAAATATTTTGGACTCACTGAACAAGTAGTTTGTCAAATGGCTCACAATTCAAAATGACTGGATGTTCAAAAACTAGATTGGGCCAAGCTGAGGATACAAATCTGGCCCTGCAAGTCTAAAAGAAATAAAATTAGAATGAAGAGACATCTTACCAGGTTTTAAATGTAGATTTCTTAGTACATTTTCCAATTCTTTGTCTTCTCTGAGTTTCCAGAAAAAGATTTCAAAAGGCATGTGGGCTAACATAAAAAAGTACTACTGTGCTTGAAATTTCTTAAGCATATTATCTACTTAGTGATAGAATCAGATACAAAGTTCAGTGAAACTGTACATAGTCACTTTTCTAAAAAAGGAGACTTTGGGCTCTGTACCACTTGACAATTTCTTTGCCCAAACCACACTAAAAATAGGTTTTTATATAATGGAAATGTTGAGGTGTTAACTATAGCAATGGGAACGAGCACCACTATAATGATTTCTCATCAACTCTCGGTTTATGTTATATTAACATATGAAAAAGCTATTTAAACATTAAAATTAATACATCATAAAACAATGGTAATGCTTCATACAAAATATAGTTTTATTTGAATCACAACTACTCACAATAGCTATGAATATCCCCATTCAAATTGCTATCATGAATACTGTATAAAATGAGAAGAATAAACTAAAACTAAAATTAGAATACTGCTTTATAAATTATAATATGTCAAGCTAACAAATGGTAGACTTGTCATATTGAGCAACTAAATGTCTAAATGATCATTCAGCACTCATAGTGTAAGGGAAAAAAAAACACTGGCTTTGCTGCCTCTAAAGCAGTTGCTCGATTTTTCATACTGTCATTCTGCTCTATTAGCAAAGCCTAACACAATTAGGTATGAATATGCAGTAATAACATGCAAATTGTTCCTTCACAATTGCCCTAAGGCAGCAGCTTCAGCCTTTCTAAGCTTGATTCCTTCTACATCGTTAGAGACTTGGCATAATTCATCAGAATAAAAAATACTTCAGCCTTATTGCATGTGGCCGGCTAGCAAAATCATCGGTAGTTGTTAACCACTCTCCCTCCATGGGTTTGTTAGCGACGCTGTCCCCTGCTCCCTGCCACTCCTGCACTTGTACATGTTTCCCTTGGGTAATGTTAGACACTACATTTGAGCCTGCCAGAACAATTAACCCTACTGTTAATTAGAATGAAATGTCAGGCGCACAGATGGTACAAGCTGGCACCCTGCCATCCCGCCAACTGCTGCTGAAAGCAGCTACCCCACTGCTGACAGCTGCTCAGCCATGTCCCAAACCAGCAGATGTCAAAACTTTCCAGCTGAGGAAGGTTAAAAAAAGCAAAAAGGAGGGGTTTCTCATCCCAGCAGTGATGATGACTGTTTTACTGCTATCATATCTATTACCTGTTGTCATACTGTACCAATCAAGGGGAAGTCTGCAAGCAGTGAGACACAAATTTAAAATAATGATACTGATAATCATAACATAAATAAACACAATATGGCTATAATTCAATGCAAGCATAAGAAAGGCACTGGCAACAAACAAAATCACTGAACTTTTCACTAAGTTCTCTGCAAGCTGAGTGGCTTATTTTAACGTATGTTTTCAAAGAGAAGAACATCTTTTAACATTTCTAAATCAGGCAAATAAAAAAGCCATAAAATACTAGCTTTCTAATCTTCAGACAAAAAAATTCAATTTGATTTTAGAAATCATACATAGGGATGAAATTATTTTTTTCCTAGTGTCTTTTCCTGCTCATAATTTTTAGCAAAATTTGTTAGTTGATCATTTCTGTTTCCCTCTATCCTCATCTGTTTATATTTAGTCAACAAAAAGATAACAAAGTATTCACTACCTATGAAAAATGTCAAAAATTAAAATAGAGTCTAATCAGATGAAAAATTGCAGCTGGATATCATTTTGTTTAGAAAACATTCTTCAGAGTACAGATCTGAATGTTGTACTAATCTTGTGGCTAACCAAAAAATTATAGAACTTATTATGAATTAGTTGGAAATACAAGTTACTTCTAAACACAAGAGGGCTTGATGATAAACCCTTTACACTTTTTTGGCTTTTGAAAATAAACAATTTCATGACTGACTGTCATTAAGCTTGGGAAAGGTAGATGTGTGAAACTGATCTCCTTTCAGTTATACTATTTGGGTCAATCTCTTTACAACATGAATGAAGGTGCATATTATAACTTAAATGCCACAGGCAATATGCCACAACATTTAAATTTCATTTTTCTGTTATTTGTATGCAATCAGACATTATTTATTAACAAATTTCTCACTCGGTACATACATATACAAAATACTCAGTGGAAGCCTTTCTGAGTATTCAAAGAGAATTAAATACTATATGCCAACTATTGACCCTAATCATGCAAAAAGAAACATAAAGCTGACAGCTATATGGACCAAGTATAGTTAGGGCTCTTTACGCATAACCAAAATTAACTATTCCAGGAGTAAATTTATCAGAAAGGTATGGAAAGTTTTGCAGTAGAAAAACAAATGAATCAAAAAAACTTAAAACGAAACCAAAAATAACTTAAGAACCAGTTTGGTAAGGGGATGGGCTCAGATAACTAGATAGTAGCAACTAAATGGGTCAGGAAAACTAAGACAAATCAGCTCTGATCATTTCTCCTCCTAAGAATTTAAAGTCCAGTTGGCCTACTTTGGGTCAGGTGACCAAGGTAGGGGTGGGCAGGGCAACTTAGCTTTTTATTTCAACAAAACTGAAATAAATGTTTATGATGTTATTATCGGAAGAGGGGCAAGTGGATTCTATGTGTCAAAAACAACAGTGAAACAACAGCGTACAGTTACAACTGTGCAGTCTGCGCTGCAGGATTTCTATGAAGAGATTTGAGGCAAGCTTGATGAAACGGATAGAGATGAAAATGTGAGGTAATGAATTAGGTATTCTAGATTTGAAATTGAGAACAAGCAAGGCGCTTAACAGGTGGGTGGTAAGAAGCTTGACTCCTTTGAGCATTGAACTTCTTACCGAAAAAACCAATAGCATTAATGACAGTGACAACTCTTACTACAGCTTCTACAAATTTCCCCTACTAATTAGTACATTTCCTTTGCATTTTGCAGTTTATAAAGTGTTTTCACAAGTAGATTCTTCTTTGACCCTCACAATATCCCTGGGGAATATGTGTTATACATATTGGGGGAAATTTTGTATATAAAAAACTAGATATCACATTAAAGACACACTAAAGTCAATATATGAAAAGACTTTGTTGCTAACACACATGGAGAATTGGATATTTGTCAAATAAAGGTTTAATCTTGGAAAACTTCAGTTGGATAACCTTTTTCTAGCAGCAATATAATGAAATCTTTTCAAGATCATTTCATATTTCCCTATTTTATTCCAAAAACATTACTTGAAGGACTACCAAATGTCAGGCACAGTTCCAGGTACCAGAAGTCATGAGGGCAATTAATACAGCCTCAAGAAACTTAGAATCTAATGTATAGAGTATCATATAAGGAGAATATACGTAAACCTTTCTAAAAATTGTTCATAAATGTTACAACAGCGACAAGGTGGAGGTATGTGGACACAAGAAGGCAGAGGTCAGGTAATATTTGAGTCCCATCAAGGAAGGCTCTTCAGAATGGCATGACTATCAACACATTTGAAAGTCAATTTGTTTCAGCAATTCACAAAATATCACTTGGCAAGCAAAAAGAGAACAAGATACTAGTAAATTAAATACAGTCTTTAAAAGTAAATCTGCTCCTAGGTTGCACACACAATACCTTAAAAAAACAAAAAAAGTTTGTGCTTTGAACTCTCCCTTTTTTGTAAAATGTCTCTCTGAAAGCAACATATTAAAATTAGGATGCTTTGAAATTCAAAGTAGGTCTTCAGCTGGAAAATGTCTCAAATTCAACTACATTGCAAGTTTAGAATGCCATATTGAAGATGTATAGGATATAATATTAAAGTGTCTCTTGAATTCCACAGAAGTTCCAATAATAAGAAATGAGATGTATATTTAATTGAAATTAAGGGTATGGCCAAAATCCATTTGAATATTTTGTTGCACAAAATGTAAAAATAACATCTACCCATTCAAAATTAAAGTATTTGTATGTTATTATACTAACTGTGTAATTCTACCACCTCTGACAGTATGCTGAGTAAAATTAAGCATATTCTACCCATGTACATAAATGTGTTTTTCTAGAAAAATATATAATTACATGGCGATAATTCTCTTTTATGCCATTGATTTACAATAATTTACAAAAGTTACTTTGAACATAAATTCCATTAGACATTAGAATGTTGAACTTTTTTAAAATTTACAAACATTTAGCAAACTGAAGTCAAATCTTTCAATCTCAATCAGAAATAAGATAAAATATGTTTTTTCTGAACCTGCTGTGTTGGTTACTGTTCTAGTTTGCTAATGCTGCCGGGATGCAAAACACCAGAAATGGATCAGCTTTTATAAAGGAGGTTTATTTGGTTACAAAGTTACAGTCTTAAGGCCATAAAGTGTCCAAGGTAAGTCATCAACAATCAGCTACTTTCGCAGGAGGATGGCCAAAGGTGCCCAGAAAGCCTCTATTAGCTAGGAAGGCACATGGCTGGCATCTGCTCCAAGTTCTGGTTTCAGAATGGCTTTCTCCCAGAATGTTCCTCTCCAGGCCGCAGCTTTCTTCAAAATGTCACTCTCAGTTGCTCTTGGGGCATTTGTCCTCTCTTAGCTTCTCCAGAGCAAGAGTCTGCTTTCAACGGCTGTCTTCAAACTGTCTCTCATCTGCAGCTTCTGTGTGTTCTCCAAAGTGTCCCTCTTGGCTGTAGCAGGCTTGCTCCTTCTATCTGAGCTTATATAGTGCTCCAGTAAACTAATCAAGGCCCATGCTGAATGGGTGGGGCCACGCCTCCATGGAAATTATCCAATCAGAGTTATCACCCACAGTTGAGTGGGGCACATTTCCATGGAAACAACCTAATCCAAAGGTTCCAACTTAATCGCCACTAATATGTCTGCCCCCACAAGACTGCATCAAAGAATATGGTTTTTTTCTGGGGGACATAATATATACAAACTGGTAGAATTGCTTTTGCATTATTTTGCTGTCTCTTACAAAGAAGGGCTTATCCTCTACATTCATTGGTACACAGGTTGCAAATTTAAACTTTCCTTTTCCATGTCCTGCAAAATAAAACTTTGTATTTTCCTCCAATGCATTTAAATATGCAAGCAAAATTTATTAGTTACTTAAATTGTAAGAATAAAATCTTAAATTTTTACATGTTTGGAGTTTATTATCTGCTTTCACAGAGATTATATCATGCAATCCCTACCACACCGCAACAGAAGATCCTATCTTCCTCCCTCTTCAGTGAGTTGGTCTGGATCACACAGCTAATGAATACCAGAACCAAGATCAACCCCAGGCCTCAAACCATGTCCAGTGCGCTTCCCAATTTAATACCCTTTACTCACGGCCTGCCTTTGGCCAGCCACATGACAAACAATGGACCTGAAAGTCCATCAGAGTAGTGTAACAGCATTATTGCCGTTTTGCCAGTTGTGCCTATTTTCAGAGGCTGGCCTCAAAGAAGCAAAACACCCAGTCATCTGGTTTTCTCAGCAACCATGATTAAAAGCAAAGACTGCTGGACAGCTTGGAGAAAAGAACCAGGGATTTTTGTGAACAGTTGAGAAAAGATTCACATTGCAGGCATTAAATATTTAAACTGTAATAATGTAGTTTCTGTTCCCTGTGGACTTAATAGTGCAAATAAGTGATAAATTCTCTATCAGAATAAATACATTTAGATTGCAAAATATGCCTTGTTAGAAAAATAAGATAAGAATTGTAAAATGAAATGAAACATCTTATTTGCACATTTTTTCCTCTCCAGCCTAGAACCTCATTGGTCCAGAGACAGAGGAAGAGGACAAAAGAGTGAAAGGGAAACAGATTCAGATGTACAGGGACAGGGAGAGAGGCAATTTAGTGAACCTATGGGGTTATTAAGTAGAGTGAAAAAACAAGAATGCAGGAAGGACATTACACCTGACTCTAAGAAGAGCTGTTCTGCCTGTGACAAAACACTATTCTCCTCAAGTGCCTGAATACTTTTATTTCATTTTATCACACTATTTAATTTCCCCTAGAGGGTTTTATTTTTTAAAAGCATGATCTTCAATAATGTACAAATATCTTTAGAAGGATTAAAATTCTACTACTAGTAAAATCATAGAAAATATAACTTGGAAAAACCTTAGGTATTACTTAGCTCAAAACCTCCTACTTTAAACTTGGAAATTGAAGCTATTTGCTTAAAATAAAAAAGCTCAACTGTATCAGAACTGAGGGCTCAGATCTCCTAGACTCGTTGTGAGGATAACAAAAACAACAAAAGTAATAGACAATATTTTTGAGTGCTCACTGTGGAATACACAGCGCTCTGAGCAAATTCCACATATAATACCATTAAATATTACTCCCCTACAAGTTTTTTCACCTTGCGTTGAACGGAAGAATAATGAACTTTTAGGCACTGTTTCAGGAAATGAGAATAACAAAGAATTAGATTAATCCTAGTCTCAAAGAGAGGATATCCACACTTACTTGTGTTATTTTTTTGGTTTTTTTTTGTTTGTTTTTGCTTTTTGTTTTTGTTTTTGTTTTTTTTTTTTTTGCATAAGATTTGAGCACATTACTTACAATCCTCCTTTTAATGTATCTGTCAATACCACTTATCCCTGCTCTCCACTGGCAAGGAACTCTAGTCAGCTGCATTTTTCTTATGTGATAAAATGTGATTAGACTCAATGGCTTGTTATCAGTCCTCCACAAGATTCTCATTATATATTAGAAGTTCTCAGTAATGTCTAATATTACTCACACTTATGCCTCATTTTTAAAAATTATTTCAAATCTTTATTAGATATCACTTTGTTTATGAAATTCACAATTATACCAAGTATTTGAAAGCACTAGAAAAAAATCCATAATTCATGTTTGTGCCAATTTACACTGCCACTCACATCTATCCAGTTAGGTCCCCTATTTCAGAATAGGCAAGTTGATTTTGCTTTTCATTCTCTCCAGCATGGTTACTTTCCACCCCAATCTGAAAAATTTCTTTCAAGCATCAAGGCTTCATTTTAATGCCACTTCCATAACAAAGCCTCCCCAAATCACTATGCCAGAAGTCATCTGTCCCTCTTTACTTTTAAATATCAGTTCACTTGAAGCACTTTCATAGATTTATCACGTATCCCTTTAGAATAGAATTATCTATAGACATTTATTATCTTTCTTCCTAGGTGAGAAATGGCTTTGGACCAGGGACTTTATACTCTTTATCAGAGAACCTGTCATAGTACCTTGCCTAATAAACTCTAAATAAATGTCTTTATTTTTGAATGAATGAGTGATGAGGAGAAACATGGGGAATGGTAAACAAAAATAAAATAAAATAAAATAATTTAAAAGAAAAAGAAAAGAAAGAAAAAGAAAAGAAAGAAAAAGAAAAGAAAAGAAAGAAATAGGAAAGACAAGGGACTAAATGGGCTGAGGAAATAGCCTTTAAAGTCCCATTTACGTTGACTAGGTCAAAACACTAAAGAGTACTCCAAACGATAAGTCAACTTTAGCAATAAATGCTCACCTATATTTGGATCACCAGAAGCCATGGGTAAAACAAGCCTAGAAGGAGAGTCTTTAAAGAAATTATCTAAATATACCACATTCTGTTTCCATTTGCCTGCAATAGCTATAAACCCTTATATGAAATGAGACAGAAACACTGAGTAAAACCATTGATCTGGCATAGAATGGACAAACCCCAAATTCCATATTCCAATTCAGCTTTCTTTTGTGTCTACAATTTCCACTGACTCTCCAGGTAAATAAACTTGGAAGACATGCTGGGTATGTGGGGAAAATATGGCTGATTATTTTTGTAGTTACTTATTGACTTATGAGGTATGATATTTAGCTTAAATTGAAATAATAATTATAAATTTTATTTGAACTTTAGAAATAGTAAATAACATAGTTACATATATTTAAAATAAAAATAAAGAAGAATATTTTGTTTTCTATGCACAAGGCACTGTGATAGGCCTACAAAGGGGAGAATAAGAGGTGTATTCCATAGGTGGAATTTGTTGTCCAGAAATGCAAACACCAATTACTCAACAAATTAAACAATTAAAATTTAGATAACTTACAGAAAAGCATTGTGGTAAGCATTTAAGTTAGGGATCTGCTATAGTCTTAGAAGGCAGTGAAGGCTTCCTCAAGAAAGTGTCATATGGGCTTAATTTTGAAGAATTTATCTACGGCTTCTCTAAAATGATCATTTATAATTTCTATAGATTTATGAATGAATAATGGATGATTTAAAGTTGTACAGTTATACATTGATTTTTACTTGACCTCGCTTTAGAATCCGTTTCCTTCACTCTTATAGAAGATAAATCAATTGCTGAAGAACATATATCAAACTATATATGCATATTTTTATTAACATTCTAGACCAATTACCTAATTGGAATGCTTGCATTTTTGCAGTATTATTTATGAACAAGAGCCAAGTAATCATGCTGGCATTTAAACCAAATAATTTTGCTAAGATGTTCTGATATATGAAGAGGAGGCTTAAGGGGCCATATAACTACATGTGTAAGTACACCCTTATTGCTGACCTTACAATGCACTTAGTATCTTATACTTCACTAATGCTGTCTCTACTACCACAAGCAATTTATTCTGCCTCATGTTCCTCAAGTGCTCATAAATCAGCATTAGATCCTTTTTAGTGAGTTGCTGATTTTACGCCAGCACAGTGTGAAGGAACATTTGGATTCAAAGTATAATATTGGCACACATATTGATTTTAATTAGTCTAATTAGTTCATTACACAAAAAATCACACAGATCATTTATTACATCAAACCTAATGGCATATGATCAAGTCTTTAATATGATAATGAAGTAGATCAATTATCACTCATAAAGGAAGTCATTAACAAGTGTAAACATTGTCAAACTGAATACCATTTTACCAATTATGAAGTCATAGCTAAGATGATTTCCATGTACCCAAAAATATTATTTTATGGTCAATTTTCTCTTTTAAAATAAATATACTTTTGTTTTAATATTCACTTTCATGTGTCTGTTAATACTATTTTAAGCTATGCACAAGCTGGTTAATATAGGCTGTAGGTTTAAATACTTGTGATTCTATGTGGGGTATCCCTATGATAATGAATTTGAAAAAAATTAGAATCCACTCATATATCTATTTTTCCTTCACTTTAAAAACTGAGGAGATTTTTCTCTTTGGAAGTTGAGTAGTCCTGATTTGCATGGTAATAAACAACCAATATAGCTCTTGAGTTATTTCTGATACTTGACATATCATGCAGGCTAATTGATGTGATTTTTTAAATTTTAATTAAGTGATAGAAGCAATATACAATTACAATCAGCAAGAACCAAGATATCTGCAAAAAGATATCAGACTACCACACTGCATACTCCTTTATTAATGCTTTTTGAAGCTTTTACATTACCACGACATCTTAAATAAAAGCAGCCAACTGCACACTCTGTTCCTAACTCAATGCATTGCCATTTATCATTATTATTGCTATCATTACCCTTTGCTTAGGGTCCCTTCACTCTGTTTTAAATCCATTTGACAGTAGTGCACATTCAAGCCATTCAGAATTTATTATTCTGGGGAGAACTTGTAAGGTAGTATATAAAATGTGTCCCTGATATTGAGATATAATATGATCTAATTGCCATTCCCTAACTTTTACACCTCTTCAAACAAATGCAGTCTCTTGAATTCACCTAAGCCTCCTAGCAGAGTTCCCAAACAAAACATGACCCCTTGTTATTGACACTGATATATACAAAATCTATAGTTGCATTATCAATGTTACTGCAAGGTAAACTGCAGTAGCTAAAAAAGCGAAATGAAATACCTTCCTAAATACCACCTCATTCTGTAGTCAAGATAGCAAATTTAGAAACCACCATTTATGGATTCATTGCCTACTTCCTTGACTTCACTGTTTGTCTGCATAGGCTTTATATGGAGATTGAATGAGTTAATAACTATAAAGAACTTAGATCCATGCCTGGCATGTAATAATCACTCAGATGTTAGCTATTATTACTATTAGTAGGCAAGTATTTGTGTGTTCCATTGTCTGACATTTCTAACAAAATTCTTAGGCTAGCAGCTTCCTAGAGCAGACAGCGAGGCAGGGAGTAAATATTGCTCACCCCGTAGTTTCTTCTCCTGACAAAAAGTATACCTCAATAAAAATCTGTCAAATGAATGGATGATTTTTTAATGGTGCTCTCTCACCAGACACTCTCACTCAAAGACAAACTTCTGATTGCCATTACCTTCCACAAACTACAATGATTACATATTTCAGTAGCTCCTCATTATGAGAAGAAGAAAGTCAAGTTCAGACTCCTTATTGTGGTACTTCCAGCACCAACTTATTGTTTCCTCACAAGCACTGTGCTTGTACATCTCCCTGTTGTCCATATCCTAGGTTTGCTTCCTGATGGATTCCCCCACTTTCCACCCTGAAAAATTTTTAATGATTCTTCCATATTCATCTTAAATTTCTCCAAATGCATTCCATTCCTCATTATGAGCTCTGGACAAGTGACATAATCTCTCTAAGCTTTAATTCCTTCTGTGAAATGGGTTAATAAATATTATCTTCTATGCTAATTTGTTTGTGAAATTTTGTATATAAGGGACTTAGTGTCCAGCACTTAACAGGTACTCAATTAATTGCTATCATCATGACTGTTGTTAACATTGCTATTATCCCATCTAGAAAAAGGGAAGCCTACACTTTTCAAACCTAGATGTAACAGAACATACATCAGGATTAAAGGATTTGGGCTGTCAGGTAAGAGGTCCCTGTGCCAGTTTATATGTACTGTGTCCCCCAGAAAAAGCCATGTTCTTTGCAGTCTTGTGGGGGCAGACATACTAGTGTTGATTAAGTTGGAACCTTTGGATTAGGTTGTGTCCATGGAGATGTGACCCACCCAACTTAGGTGATAACTCTGATTAGATAAATTCCATGGAGGCGTGGCCCCGTCCATTCAGCATGGGCCTTGATTGGTTCACTGGAGCTCTATAAAAGCTGACACAGAAGGAACACACAGCTAGCTGAGACAGACATTTTGAAGAAAGCCATTGGAAGCTGATGCAGACACTTTGGAGAATGCCATTTTGAAACACAACCTGGGAGCAAGCAGACGCCAGCCACGTGCCTTGCCAGCCAACAGGTTTTCCAGATGCCAATGGCCTTTCTCCAGTGAAGGTGCCCTTTGTTGATGGACACTTATGGCCTTAAGACCCTAACTGTGTAACCAAATAAACCCCCTTTATAAAAGCCAGTCCATTTCTAGTGTTTTGCATTCTGGCAACATTATCAAACTAGAACAGTCCCTAAATACTAACAACTATATTAATGGATGGGACACTACAAATGAGGAACATGGAGGCAGTAACTTCAAATTCTATTGCCAAAAGATATGCAGATTGCCTGGAGAGAAGGAGTTTAATCAATGATAAAGAGGCTACTAACACCGAGGTGAGAACAACACCAAAGGCCAACAATTTTGTCCAGGGCCATCCTGCTAGGAATACAAAAAAAATTTATAAGAAACATTTAAATATAGTGCAATCCTATTATTTTAGTAATAACATAATATGCCACTAGTTTATGGAGCATAAAAAAATGTACCTACAGGTTAGTCTTCGCCACAAAAAAAAAGGATTAAAAGAACACCTCCACCTCCTTTCATAATGATCTGTCAAACAAGTGCTGTGCTTTATCTGTCAAGATCACTTCCCTTGGTGAATTAGTCACAGAGTTCTTTGTTTTTAATTCAGATAAGCTGAATGTTTGCTTTTGAAAGGGAGTATACAGACCTTTTGGCAAGTAGAGATGAAGTCCCCAAGGAATATGCAGAGGATTATAGCAGACCCCCAGCCAGAAGCAGTACACAAAATGCTCCCCAGATTCCATTGCACGCTTACAACACGGCTTTAATTAATCCATCATTAACATAAGAGCACAGCGCAATGCCTACCACACCTGGCTTGACAGCTGGATTGAAAGCTCTGTTGACAGCTGGTGCTTATGCTCTTGCTTCAAGAATGGGGGCTGATGATGGGCTTGCCTTTGAGAGCTAGAGCCCTGGCGAGAGGTTTTATGTTTGATGAAGGTAATATCAGTTAATGAGATTTTTTTTTGTTGTTGCTATGGTTTGGGGGCTGACATAACAGCATTACAATAAAATGCACCTAGTTGGCAGTTAAATACCTAACTCTGCTAAATATTATAAAGCCATGTAAACAGCTGAACAAATATCTCATATTTTAAGAAATAAGCACCTAAATAGAATCACTGCAGGATTTCATGACCTGGGGCATAAAACATACCCATAAACATCAAGGCTGTTCTCTTCTAAACCCTGGCCACACTCCCTATACTTGCCACTGACACAGTGCAGCATAAGCCATGAATTTCACCCTCATATGTTCTCTTTTCCCTAACTCAGTGGTAAGCATTTCCATTTTAGGACTTCATTCAGGTATTTTTATCCCTCACAACTAAGGGTCACTAAAAGACTTAGTGTGGTGGGATCGTGCCTTCCATTGCTTATGAAACTCAGAACCTGTCTTTTTGCATGTTAATGTAACAGGGACAGGTTGGATCAGTTTTGTCTCCAGGTTCAACAGGCTCTGAATGTGATTTTTCTAACTGTCCTGCTCTTGCCCCAGCTTTCCTCAGCAGCAGCATCCTTAATGGCTTTGCAGGCCTCTGTAATTATCTCTAGACCCCCTAAATTGGCATTTAGGTCCTTCAGTCACCTGGTTTCCACTGATCTTCCCACTCTTAACTCCTCAGGTTCTATGGCAGCTAAACTGAACTTAGAGCACCCAGTCTCTGCCCCTTTGTTCACACTGTCGCAGCCTCCCCCAGCTGGTATTTGCTCTCTCTGAGCTGCAGAGAAGAACATAAGTGGCTTGACCCACTACTGTGACTTACAGTAAATATATACATTTTTAATAAATGAATTAATGACAAAATTAAGAATAGAAACAGGACTCAACTTCTACAGTAGTGTTGTGTTTTCTGCCCTGTTACATTGTTCTTCATGTTATGAATCAGGGGAAGAAATTAAACGGTTAGAAAGAAGAAATCCAAATCAATGCCCTGAATTACATGTACTATATACCACTTTATTAATAACAGCAGCTACCTGTTTTTAAGCCTTTTTAAGCACATTCAGTAGAATTTTAATGTATGACTCACAGCCAACCAATGAGATATTATCACCTATTTTAAAAGGAAAATGAAATTCAGAGCCAAAGTTAAGTAACTTTTCTTAAAGTCACAATGAAAAAATGATAGAATTGAAATTTTATATAGTAAACATTAATTGAACACATAGTATATGTCAGAAATTGTTCTAAAATTTTTCCCATAATAAGTCATTTAATCCTTCCAATTATCCTATGAGGCAGGTACTAGTATTTTATAAATTTTACCAATGAGGCAACTGAAGAACAGAGAGTATAAATACTGTGTGTGAGATGGTAATCAGTGGAGCTGGGATTTAAAGTCAAACAGTCCAGCACCTATCAACTACTGTATTGTAGTGATCCCAGCATCTTTGACATCAGGCTCAATCATTTAAGGGCCACATTACATGGCCTCAGCAATGATGGAACACTCACACCACTGGGTTTTATAGTACATATGGGAGTGGGCACATGACTTAACTCCTTGAGGATGTGGACCACGGCTTTATCATCACTGTGTATCATATGGTGTCTAATACTAAGGTTTATAAAGCAGGTGTTCAATAAATACGTGAGCCATTTCACTTAAATGCTTTGACTCAAATAACTTTGCCTAAATTCAACAGAAAGCTATGGGGAATCAATTTTCCATAGGTTCTCACATTTCTGTACATCTTGCAAGTGAGGCCTTGACTGCCATTTGTTCTGAACTATCTTTTCATGGATGTTTGTGCAGCCAACAGCCTTGAAAGATAGAGAAAGTGCCTTCTTCTGGAACAAAGGGCAAGTTTGCTTACATCTCTAGAACATAGAAGTAGTGTCTTACATCTCTAGAAAATAGAAGTAGTGTCTCTAGAACACAGAAGTAGTGCTTACTGCCCATTATAAAACATTCAGGATCCATAAGCTCAAGGTTTCTCTCCTGCAACACAACCCACTGCTTATTAAACATCCATTTGGTCCCTCTGTGATACTTGGAGGCAAGGAGAATGGATACAAATAGTCTTGGGCTGTTTGCTGAGAGAAAAAGTGTAAAAACAACGTTTCAATTATCACTGATTAGTAACTATTGCTGGCTAAGTAATGTTTTTAATCATATCATAATATATCTTAAAGGCTATGGAAGGTGATAAATTGCTATCTTAATTCTGTGTTCTATTTCTTCAAATGTGCAGAGAAGCTTCTGGCTTCTTTCCTTTTTGTCTGCAGGAAGTGTGATGCAATATCGAAACAGCTAAGTTAGTAACAAAATTGATATCTGAGTCATGCCTCCTCATTCATTCATTCATTTAACAAACACAGTTGAGTACCAGGCACTGTTCTAGACTCTTAAACTCTAAAGATTAATAACACTCAGTTTAGTAGGAGAATTGTTATGCATGTGTTCAATCAAGCCTCTTAAATTCTATGGACCTTAAATCCCTTATCTATAAAACTATTTAGTTAGATTTTATACTCTTCTCACCTTTAAAATCATACAATTTTTCTATAAAACTTGGAATGCCTACCTTTGAACCAGGGACCCAAATCTATATCATAAATCATGTGACACAACTCTAGATCCTAAAAGTTTCAGATTTATCCATATTTTTCAAACAGGGATCCCTTATGCATTACCTCAAGGTCATGATAGAGACAATTAAAATAATGGGATTGTGAACATACAGACTTCTCATTACACTATTTCTAGTGAGATAATGTTAGTAGGAATCGTTTATCCTCTCCTGAAGTTTCCTTAGAAAACAGAGAATTTTCACTTCATTTCAAGGAAAAAGGGGTGACTTGATACTCTCTTATCTACTTCCCGTGTGTAGGTATACTATAGCAACATTTACCCCTGGAGGCCTTATAATGGAAGCAGAGACAACCAAATCAGGGTGGGTATATGCAAAAGGGGTAGTATTAAGAAACCTAACTGGCTGCCAATTTAAGTCATATTTTCCAAACAACTTCTGTATAATGAAGCTGGTATATTGATCTTCATGTAAATAATTCTTACGTTTTATTTTTAAGTTGTTTGACAGCTTGCATGCACCAGGGTAAAGGGTGGTTTTTATCAGCACAAACCCCAACAGAAACATGTTTATGGGAAGCACAGGCAGTTTTCCCTTGCACTGTGAAAGAAATAAAAGTTTGGTAGCAATTGTTGCCAACAGTCTAAATGCCTAAAATATATCAGAGAAGTATCTATTGCATTTTACCTTAATTTACCAGAGAGGAATCTATGGCATTTTATCTTAATTCCTGCAGCTCTGTTATTATTGTTTTACAATTGCTCTACTGTAGTGAAAAACTATTTTTTTAGGTATATTAAAGGACTGACCATTAGGCTGAACTTTGATCATTTGATAAATGTTTGTTGAATAGGTGTATGAAGTAGGTGAAGTGCTACATACACTCACTCTCCTCATCATTTTCCTCAGTGGGTCATTTTTCAGTGCTTTAAGATTTAGACTACATGTCTTCAGGTATATATATATATATATATATTCCACACATTTCTTTTTTATTTAATATACAATATAATGATAAATATGTATGTGTAACTATCAAAGACAACAATCTACAACTTAACACTATCATAATGGGCACAATAAAAATAAAAACAGATTAAGTACTGTAACCTATTGAAAACATCATCGCATTTCATTTAAGTCTGTGAAATATCTCTATGATAGATGAAGAAACTGAGGTTCAGCGGGATTAAATGAATACCAATATGTGGGAGAGTTAGCACGAGCACAATTCATTGATGTCAAGTTCTCATTATTCAACACTGTCGCTGCCTAGAAATAGGTTTGTAATTAAGAAACTTCTATAATTGCAAATAATTATCTATCAGCTGCCTGTCAAATCTAGGATTTTGCATCTGTTAAACTTTCATGCTAGAGTGGGAGAGCAAGGGTCACTGAAGGTGAGGTCTGCTATGCAGTGCAGATTAAAAGAACCAGGAAAAATTCTGCAGACAAAAAGTCAATAAGTATAAAATGAGACTAATTCAGAAAAATAAAAGAATCATTCTTAACAATCCTTCAAAACATAATGAACCACTCTAATGATGTTGTTTGATCTTTTAGAACTAAAAGTCTCAAGCATGAAAACTATTTTTAGGATGAAATTAGCATGTCATCAAGACTTTTGGATGGCACTCTTGAGTTCATTGTAGACTATACATAGGATAGATGAGGGAAATTCCAATCTTTTTCTTCTCTCTCTCTCAAAAAAAAAAAGCAAACCATGGATCATCTATTTGATTAAAACTGTGAAGCAAAAAGTTCTTTAGCAAATAAATAAACCACATTCTAAAGCATTTAAAACAATGTCTACCTAATTTACTATTTGTACAGTTTCCAACAGTACACTGAAGTCTCCTTCACTGGGTGGTCTAAACTTTCCACAGAAAGAAAAACAAAAACAAAATTTATTTCTAATTCAAAAATTAAGTATATGAAAATTAAACATGAATGTTTATTTTAAACTGCCCAAAATATATATTAATGTCAATAAATTGATACATTTTATATTTTTGTTTTTAATGTTGTGATTTTGATGAAAATTTCATAGTGCAGGAAAAAATATGATTCTACTAGCTAAGTAAAGGAAAGGAAAGAAAATAGGGCTAACTGCAATAATATTTTCCTTGCAGGAAGGACTTACATCTTAAAAATGTATTTACCCACAATTGGGTTGTATTTTTGCAAATTGCAATCCTTTCCTATCCTCTTTCCTTCATTTATTCATATTAAATTAGCATTTATTGAACACATATTAGTGAATAATACTGAAAAAGAGAGAGGCAAGGTGGAAAAAGAAGAGAGGGTTTTGATGCCCTCAAAAATCTAGTATGCTAGAAGAGTAGAAGAAAGACATAAAATAAATAATTGCGAATTATCATAGCTATATATTATTTTTAAAGTGCTGTAGCAACAGAATTAATGAAGTCCCTGACTGCTCAAGAAACTCACCAAGAAAGTGACATTTGAACTAGATCTTGATGAGTAGGTGTAAGTTTACTAGGTGGCGAAAAGAGAAAGATTTGTCATCACAGGCAGAGGAAGGCTGTGTAAAGGAACCAAGGCAAGTTTAGGGAAAGAGAAGTAGTCCGGGTGTAGCTATACATACATATATGTGCTATACATATATATTGGGGAGTATGGAAGGAGCTAAAGGCAGAAAGAGACACCTATATGAAGAGCCTCTAATTGTATTTCATATTCCATCCAAAAAATCATCAGAAGTTGCTGTTGTAAGGAACACCAGAATCAACACTGTGTTTTAGAAAAATTGCTCTAATGACAGTGTAGATGGAGTTTGTTAACAAAGACAGAAAATCCCAAATCATAAACACCAGTTAGGAAGTTCTTTATTCCTACAAGATGAGAGAGAATAGGGACATAAGCCAAGGGAGTGGTCTACAGCAGAAGATGAAACCTGGGATTTGAGACATGCTTAAAAAGGAAAATAGACTTGGAGTGTGGTGGGATATGGAGTATGAAGAAGAGAGAAATATCCGCGAGAATGCCAAGCTTTTGATTTTAGGTGACCATGTGGTGCCATTACCAACAAAAGAAAACAGAAGTTGAAGGATGCTACACTGGTGATGAATATGATTAAAGCATGTGAGGTTTAAGATTCCCTTGGAATAGACAAAAGGACATATAAAGAAGGCAGACAAGAATATGGAACGGGAGCTCTAGACAGTTGAGCTAGAGCTATGTATTTCAGGGGCATACAGCTGTGTGGAACCCTAGATTGTACAAAATCATCTAGGGGAAGTATGCAAAAGGCTGAATACATAACCAAGGGATGAACTGACTTTTATGGCCCATGTGGAAGAGCCAGGGAGAAAAATAGAAGGAACATCTGGAAGAAGGAGGAACCAAGAAAGGATAGAAGTTCAAAAAGATAGTGACCAATGTTGCAAGAAAGTGAAGAAGGATGATATATCGAACAGGTTCCAATTAATTTACATCCCTCAAAAAATGCAATTGTGGAGATTTGGGGGTAGAAGGAAAAAAAGGCTGTTTCAAATTAAAATGTGCGATAGATAACAGATCACATAAGTTTTCACTTCATTAAAATATTTAAAGCCTCAAGAAGAAGTATATTCTCCTAATTTCTTCTTAAGCAAAGCATAGGTTTGTGACTTATAAGAGATTCTTCTTAAAATTCTCTGTCAACATTTATGCATATGGAACCAAAGTGGTCCTGAAAATATAGACAGGACACAGAACATCTAGTTGCATACAAACACACACGCACACACACACACACACACACACACAAATTCCAATATCTTTGTTTCTTCTACATACATTGACTTTTCACTATGATTTCACCATGATTTCTGATGAGCAGGGTAGATGAGAACCACATTTTATTGCTCATTTTTATGTTAACTTCCTGAATACTGACATATTTTTGTATCATTTCCCAATAGAAGAGGTATTGATTATCCTAAAATCAATTTTTAAAACTTTTCCACAGATCACTAATGCTACATAATTTCCTTATCAATAGCACATAGAACATTAATAACAATGTCAACTTAAATTTTATAAGATATCACAAGTCACAAAACCTTCCATGAATTCTTCCATCTGATATCCTCAATGGCTATAGAAAGTAAATAGGCCAGATATATTTACTCTGCAGGTAAAAAGCATGACTTTTAGTGGTTAAAGAAGTTGTCAAAAGTCAAATGGTTGACAGGAATCTGGTATACCAGAATCTAGGTCTTAAAACTCTCAATCCAATGATGATTTTGCTTTACAACACTGCCTCATAATTATCTTTAGCCAATAAAATAAAACTCATCAGCAAGTGATAAAGTTTGGATTCTTCCTTGCCTTTTTAACTCATAGTTAAATGAGTTAATAATAAATTCAAATAAATTTTGGATTTTTAAGTCACATATTCTTGATTTAAAATTTTTAATATCAAAATATACTGGTCAACTTTCTTTCCTATGGTGACTAGATTAAACTATGCTTAATAGAATGCTAGGTATATGAAGAGTATAAAACTTCCTTATATAAGCAAATTTACTCTATTATGAGAGACCACATGGCCTAGAGATTAAGAGTATGGAATCTAGAACCACACTGGCATGATTTCATTAGTTGTTTATATTCTTTTCTTTTTCTTCTTTGGCACACTGCTTATTCATGTTCTTTGCTCATTTTTAAATGATACTTCTCCTTGAAAATGTATGTAATTTGTAAGAACAGGGGCAAGCAAATAATTTGGGATTTAGGTTTATATATCTCCAAGTCATCCACAGCCATGCACTTTCAAATCATTTCAAATTTGGAGAACATGATAGTAAAAAGTTGTTATTCTGATCTTTACATTTCCTTAGCTCAGTAGATGTTTACAGTAATGAGAGTGTCAAAAAGTGCCATGAGGCAAACATGTTCTCTTTGTTAATTCCTTTTGTTTCATTATGAAAGTTGTGATTACATTACAGAATAATAACTGCAATCACTAACACCTACATAATGCCTTAAATACCTGAACTTAAATAGCAAATGTATGAAATAGGTACTATTATTATCATGTCCACTTTACAAATGAGGAAAGTGAGGCACAGAAAAGTTAAGTGACTTGACTAAAATAGCACAATTAATCAATAGCACAGCTAAGATTTTAAGCTAGTCACTGTGGTCCCAGAGTGCGAATACAACCCCCCAAATGTCACTCCTTTCCTCTCCACCCACAACTCTAAACTGTTTGCCTCATCAGCCAAAGCCAGTGGACTCTAGAATTCAGAGGTTGGTCAAGCACATGGAAGACTCTGGATACAGTTGTCTATGCAGGGGCCTGAACCAGCACCGAACAAACAGTGCTGAAGTTTGGGAAAGCGATTCTGAGAGTGGAAGGTCATAGAAAGAGCTTGGCAACTGAAGACCTATGGATGCCTAGACAGAGAGGGTGGCACTGACCCAGTGAAAGGGGGCTAAGCAGACTGGACCACAAAGCCAAATGGAAACTGAATAAATGTGCTGCCTTTTCTTTTTTCTAAACCTGGGAGAGAGAAACAAGTGCCTTGGCAGGGGATTGATAGGCCGATCTCATCAACAAAAACATATGAGGGTTCCATCATGTGTATAAACTGCAACACCCAGACTTGAGGATTGTTGAGCCAAAATACAAACAAACAAAAATAACAATTCATCAAAGGGGCCCCTGCAACTGAAGAGAGGAAAAACAAACAAAGCAATCGGAACACACACCTAGTTCAACAGAAATGCTGGATGTTTTGAGGAAAAATGAGTAAAAATAATAAAATCAGTTAAAGAGAATAAAGTAGAGCATCTTTCCGTAGGAGGTGGGGTGGAGAGTGGACAATTTTTATCTAACTTCCAAGTTAAAAAATCTTAGATGACTTGAAGAAAAGAATGATTGCTTGTGAAGTCTCACATGTAAGAAATTTCCTACTATTCAAAGAAAAACTTTATTAGAATGAAAATCATGCCTTGGGAAGGTAAATCTAGGAGTCCATGCATGAGAACAACAGGAATTCAGAAGAAAACAGAGAGAAAGAAATGTCAATAGCCTAAAATAATCTTTGAAGAAAATTTCCTTGACGTAAAGAAAGTCCTAAGTCTTCAGATGGATTGGCTCATCAACTTCTAGGCTGTACTGATGAGAACAGAAAACTTCTTAGGCATATAATGGTAAATTTCCCAAACTGTAAGACTAAAGAGAAAAATCTCACAAGCTGCCAGGAAGTAAAACAAGATGTATGCAATTGAAGCAAGAAATCAGAATGACTCCAGGCATTTTATCTGCCATTTAGGACACATCAGACAGTGGAATAGCAACTACAGAGACTCCCAACAACAACAAAAAAAGGCTGCCACTCAAGAATACTAAAAGAATCAAGTTACCATTCATCATTTGAGGCAAAATTAAAATATTTGAGCATATGCAAGAATTCAGAGTATATACCCACAAACTCTATCTAAAGAAAATACAGGCAAAAATATATAACCAATCTACAAGTAAGCCCAATTATAAACCTCAAGATGAGGGACAATGAAGAATGAAGATTATAGCAGTGAGCTAAGAACTCTGACATTTGTAATGGTACATCTATTATGTGCAAGATTTTGTCTACACATATTTTATATCAAACACTATTAAATCAAAATGGAAAAGAGTAGACTAAAATGTATAACATAAGCGATAAAGAAGGACTCTTAAAGGTTTATTTTACAGTATAAAAAAATTTTAAAGATCATTAATCTATCTCAGGCAAAGACAGCAAATTACAGATGGTGGGGAGAAAGAGTAAGTGAAAGTTTTCTAAAGATCTTACCTCATTGATGTGTTTGGGGAAAAAAAAGGGGGGAAATACGGGGAAACTAAGTGGGATGTATTGGAAAAAATAGTTGGTATCTTATTTTCAAATAAGAGCAGAAATGCATTCTTCTGACTACATAAAAGAGCAGGGAAAAGGAAAAAGTAAAGATTAATACAATAGAAGGGAACAGTGAAACTTCCAGATTAAAAGGAAGAAAATAATATCACTTAATGAACAAGCAAAACTAAGGGAAAGGAAAAAAAGGAAACAAAGTGCTTAATAAAATTAAGCATGTCGTTCACTTTACTGTTTACTAAGTGCGAACGGAATAAAAGATAAGAGATTCTAATACTTATTTTTCAAAAAGTAGTTGTACTATACTGGTAGACAATAAAAGTATTCGCCATTATTAGTTTCTTTTTCTTGAATATATAGAAGACTATATTCCCAGCCATTGGGGTAAATTGATAATGTAACTAGTTTTAGCCAAAAGGATGTGAGCCAAATAATTTAAGAATGGAGCATGTATATTCAGTTTTCTCTTCCCCTGAGACAGTGAACCCTGACACTTCATGTTGAGATAGCAGAACCACAAGACTGAAAATCCCTAGATTGCAGAAGCAACAGATGAGAGGGAATTTTGTTGGAAAGCCAAAAAAACTCCATTGGATCTAGTGTGAGCAGAAAATAAATGCTGTTTATAAGCATTTGAAATGTCAGAGCTAATTTGTTACCACATTGTTTTTCCTATCTAGACAATTAAAACAATTACACACAATTAAAACAGAGTGATTCAAAAGACTGAAAATAAAAGCGGGGGTGGATAAAGAGATACCAGGCAAAGAAAAAGAAAGCAAGAATGAATATATGATAAGGTGGATTTTAAGGTTAAAAGCACCAAAAAGTAAAAGAATGATGTTATATAATGATAAAAAAAAGAATTTAAACTGCCATCTATATTGATCTGATATATATTATATATCAATAAAAATATTTTTATATCAAGTGAACAATATGTTAGTCTAAAGATATAAAAACTATTAAAAGCACAAAGTATTGTTTAAAGTAGATTGTAGTATGAGACTTTAGTATATGCCCTCTCAGAATTTGACAAAATATACGTAAGGTCATACAAGGACTAAATGATTCTTGATTTAATAGATCTATCACTTAAGCAGAGAGTATACATTTTCTTTATATGTTCAACTTGGCCACAATATAAAACATAACATAATTTAGAAGGTTTATTTCTCTTATGACAATCCAGTAAAATTAGGAATTAATATAAAATGGTACCCAAAAGAATATTGAGAATTTGTTAAAATGAATTCTAGGGGAGGGAGGGGAGCCCACTTTTAGACCATAGTTATTCAGAAACACTCATCTTATCACCAAAATCAAGAAAGCACCAGCCTGTGGAGTGACGATAACCATCACTGCTGTACTACATTTCATTTCCAAATTCCCCTCTACATCTAAACAGCTTCAAAGATAGATGAAAGCTTAACTTTATTTCAAAATGGAAAAAAAAAGGAGTTCATTTCCCTAAAAGGCCCTATAATGCCTACCTATGAGGCAGCAGAACTTATAGACAACACACAGTACTTTACCTCAGAGACATCCTAGGCCAAGTTACATACATCAACATGCTGTCACCATGTAATAGGATGCCCATACGTCCTGGTTTGCAGGACAGTTGTGATTTATGCCTGTTGTCCAGGTGTAATTATTAATAGTGCTCCCACACTTTCAAAATTGTCTCAGTTTGGACAATAAATTTTATAGTCATCCTACCATGTAGCGATGCAGCCCCATTGCTTGAAGATAAGGATCTCTGGGCCTTTTTATTACAAAGATTTGTGGGGACACCCAGGCCATCTGTGGGCCCTTTCCACTGTCCTGTATTTCTCTACCTGTGAAAGGAGAGTCAAAGGAATTAAGACATAATTAATAATGAGAATGAAAGCTCTGGAAGCAGTATTTATGACTGTGACCCACTTCAAAATATTTATTAAAATAGATAATAAGGGAATGCTGTGCTCCCTTGCATAGGATTGTGCCAGGGAAAATGATGATAATATATTAGGAAAATATTTTATGAGCTGACCAAATATACACACATATATGTATGTATATACATACGGCATCTTCTTCTAAACAAAGAGAAAAACTCACCCTTTCAAAATCAACTAGGTACAGACTAAAATACAGTTCATGCTGGTGTGATGGAAAGGACATCATGGATCAATATCAATATGGTCACCTTATGTCCTTTAAAAAATTTTATAGCAGATAAGTTGGGAAAGCTATTGACTGTATCTCAGATAATAAGGTTCCTTCCTAATTATATTTTACTCCACACAGGCCACCATTTCTTGAGCTTAGATGTTGACTTCTAAAATTTATTTCTATCAGCAAGCTCCAATTGATAGATTTGTTATAATCAGCCCTATATTGTCAAAGCCTCATATACTAATGTAAAATAAAATTAATTCTTTATTCTATTTTCAACACCCAGTCAACAAACCATAAGCTTGGAACAGAACCCACGTCCTTGTTTCTTCTCATCTGTGTATAAAATACTATGGCTTTAGTTGGTTCCCTTGGCTATCATTAACCATCTAATGTTTCTAAGGCTTAACATCCATACTTTCTGCTTTTCATTTCACTTTCAGATGTTCCACAATGTCTACTGCTAGCAATGTCTTAATTTTTCTACTTATTTTCAAGCTCCAATGCAAATATCTCTTTTTATAATAGAGTGAATACAAATTTTTCTCCCTTTTTTTGGTTCTTAGCCAGTATCTATTGGCATTGTTGACAGTTATTTGCTATTTATACATTCTTCTTTACCAATATTGTATTGCTTAGATTGCTTTAAATATTTGTCAATTTGTATGGATAGATGAATTTGCCTTGAATCAATACTAAGTCACAGAATCCCATTTAATTTGTCACAGAAATCTACATAACATTTTCCCTTGGATATTTAGTTAATTAGCTTCCATGGAGATGATTATTAAATACTGAACTTGAACTCTATCATTGCTCCTTGTTTCCTACTGGTGGTCCCATTGACCATCAAAGTTATCATGATAACCATAAAAATGATAAAAATAAATTCTTCCCAGAGCAGTAATGGAGCTGTCGAGGAATATAAGAAATTTTTTTATTTTTAAAATGTGCAGCTTAGGGAATCAGAAAGTAGAATTTAGAAAATGGAAAGTTGAGAAAATAGAACAAATTTAATTTTATAGATATCAAGTAATTAACTATTGAGAAGTTTTATGTAAGATTAAATATAATTTAAAAAATTATTGAACTTCAGATAGACGAGGCTATGCTAGCAGTTGAAAAAATGATCAAATTCAAGGCATCCACTGCAGCACAGAAAGTGAATTTTAAAAATTAAAGTAAATAAACACTTTCTATTTTCTGTTGTACTGGTTGGAACCGTTTCCATTCTGAATGAGAGATGAAACCAGTGGTGTGCATGTTTGGCAAGACTTTATATTTCTTAATTAATAAATGTAGAAGAGGAAAATTTTACTTTTAAAATTTGTGTTATATATGGTTTCACTGAAGAAAAGATTCTCAATTCCCTTTATGTTTTCAAAATCAAAGTGAATGAACTATGATCAATTATAAACCTAAAACATGTTAAAAAGATAAAAATGAAAATATTTGTCATAAAATTTAAAACCATTAGTGATGCTAGAAAAATATTCTAATAGGCACAATACAAAGCTATAGCTTCTGTACTGAATGGGGAAACAAGAAGTTTGGCTTTAGCCTATAGTTCAGACAAAATTAACAATTCAGGTTCATCTTAAACTAAATACCTACTTCAGTGTCATTTCTGGTAATCCTGAAATTGTGCATGATCAATGCCTGTAGGATTTATAGTAAATTAGCATCTTACACAATCAATAATAAAGCATGAGGAGTACAAAGTATATTTCTCCTATGTTTGCTATTATCTGAATATTAATTTTCATATATATACAGTGGGATGCTGAAATGACAGGAACTTATTGGCTCAAGTTTTGAAGCTACAAGTCCAAACTCAAGGCATCACCAAGGCGACGATGCTTTCTCCGCAAAGTCGGTAACATTCTGCAGTTGGTTGCAGCCATTCTTGGGTTCCACAGTTTCTGTTAAGTGGATGAATTTCTGTTAAGTGGTGACGATGTCCCTACCTTGCTGTTCCCATTCTGCTGACTTCCAGCTTCCGGCTCCTCCCCCGGATTTCTTTGACTCTACTTCTGGTTTCCTTCTCTTTGTGAGGCTTCCACTAATGGGGATTCAGACCGTACCTCAGTCTGTTGCCCATACCTTAATTTTAAAAAATGTCTTCAAGAGACCCTATTTACAATGGTTCACATCCACAGGAATGGAGTAGGTAATTCAATTTACCACAGAAAGCATTCAAGGTATACTTTGTGAGAAAAAAAATCTATGGTTTTATATGTTGAAACTCTATCAATAATTTGGAATATAATTGCGTAGTTTTTGCTGTTAGAGTAACATGGTGTGATAAATAGTGAATACTTTGAAAGCTGTTAAATTTACATGAAACCGTTTTTGTTTTTTTTTTTTTTTCATTTCAAGAAGAGTTACATTGGTACGTAGCTAAAAAATCAGTAAGGACATTAAGAGAATAAGTTAGGTAACTCTTGGGAGGATATTATATACTTTTTGAGTCAACAGTGCTTATGAAAATTTAAATAATAATGTAAATCATAATAAAGTATATTAGATTATAACTCTAATCTTTGTACAATTATTTATGTAGTGGTATTCATAGCATTAATGTAAATAACCTTCAAGAACTTTATTAATATTTTTTAGATATTTAATTCTATTTAGGCCATAAGTTTTTCATGATTCATATCTTGTTTCTCCAAAGATATCAGTAGAAAATGAGAATCTTTTTACTATACAAATGTGTAGCAGTGTGCTTCCAGGAGCAATTTAGCAGCTGACAGTGCTGTAAAATCATTGTTCTTGAACCATAATATTAAACTATAAAAATTGACCATCTAAATGTAAATAATTAATATTTAATATATTTTTCCTTGTTAAAATTTCATATTTATTCTCGTATTCTTGTATTCCAGACATTCTGTAATGAAGATATTGGGCCTCAACTTTAGTTTCAGCCAAATATTGATTCTAATATCCAGCCTTGTGACACTCCGCCAAAATTGTATTCAGAGAACTTTTAAATGAGTAAACATCGATTTCTGCCCTTCCTGTCTCAATTGCAATATGCCCTCTTGGGCACAGAAGGAGTAAGAGCATTCTACACCCAACTGAGGAAAATATTCCTCTAACTCCTCACTGAGTAATCCTAAAAGTGAACCTTAGAAAAATCTTAGATTTACAGATGCAAACTTATATGTGCATAGGAATCACCTGGAGACTTGTTAAATGGAGATTCAGATTCGGTTGGTCTTGGATGAAAGCCAAGATTCTTCATTTCTAACCGGCTGTCAGATAATGCTAGGGCTGCTGGTCCAGGGCCCACACTTTGAGGAGTGAGGCCTTAGAAGACATCTCAGAATTGCTTCAGACATAGAATTCATATATGTGGGTGAACATTTGTATTGGGCTCTGAGTCTAAGGGGGAAATGGAGGGAATCAACCTTCAAACTTAAGAATATTCTGCTATGTAAATATAAAGGTTGTTGGGCAATCCATTGACAGGCTATATTAAAGACAAAGCTTTGGGAAAAGACTAATGTATTCTGTAGTATGTCATAGATTTAAAATTTTTAAAAAGACTACATACAATTTATATTATAAAGCAAAAAGAAAGAGTTGAAAGAAATTTTAAAAAGTAAACCAAAAACTGTGACATAAAGGCCCTAGGAAGAAAGATAAAGAGAAAAGCAAGAATATGTAGCATTAATTTAAATTTAAAGGGAAAAAGATAAAGCAAAATAAAGTGCTTGCCATCAGGATAAAGCAACAAGATGGAATTTTATAAATACTGTATATTGAGGAAAAAATAATTGAGAAAAAATTGACCTAATAAACCAAGAGGGACATGAAATTTATTATAACTAGAAAATGGCTAAGATATTGAAAACTATTTCATATCAGTCTTTAAGTAGAAAAATTGAAGAAATTAAATTCATAGAATGATAAAGTACTGAAAAAACTACTCCCCCCCCCAAAAGCTATATGGTCTGATAGCTAAATACTTAAAAATTTTGAGAACACATAAATCATCCAGCTATCATGTATTACCAGGAAGATGACATGTAATCTAAGATAGAGGAAAAAGCAATAATGTTTCCATGGGTCTAAATTTTTATTGTTATAATCATTATTCAATGTGTCTGAGTACCAACAATATATTAGGGCTGTACTTAAGGTAGAAATGGCCTTTTCTGTATGAATTTGTAATTCTGGCTGAAAGACAAAGCACAAAGGAGAAGAATAAAATACACTCAGGAGAAGATACAGAAAACATTCTCCTTCTCCCCAAACATTAGAATATACTATATAAAGGTAACATTGTTACATTAGCCCTTAGAAAATGTTATGAAACATGAAGGTTATGTTTGTAGAAACTTTTGAATTTAGAATATGCTAATGAACTATAATATATTCTGTTCCATTTACTCTAGGCCAGAAACATTTTACTACTGAGTAAGCGAAGATAATATAATATGGGAAAACCATCCATTATTAACACAGAGGAGGAATAAATGAAGCACTTTGGAACAGAGCTACCTTTCAGACCACCAAGGCTCTACTGGCCTAATTGTGCCCCATTGTACTAAGTGGTACTTTAAGGCTAGGGAGGATGTAATGCAACTGCAAGGCACTTGACACAACAGGGATTATTTTACTCGTCTGAGAGGATACTTACAGATATTGCAATAATAATTGCCCAGGAACAATTCACATTAATACCTCTCTTCATCCTTATGTATAAATTCACTTTTAAATTTGTCACTGTTAGAAAGGGATAATTTTGCACACTTCAAATTTTTTCAGAAGGCGAAAGGAATTTTAAACTAAAACAGTTCTTCAGACTGATTGAAAGCACTAGTTACATCTACTGTATGTATTCTGGGTTCCAGTGTAAAACGTGTGTGTGTTATGTGTGTGTGTATGTGTGTGTGTAAGAGTGCATGCCTTCTGAGATGGAGTGGGGGAAGCAATATGTGTGCCTCTGAGAATTTATACACATTGTGAGTAATAGACATGAGTGAAAAAAATGCCTTATCCTTCCCCTTAGGCCATCAAAAAACAGGATTCACTTTGAAGTTCTAACCCATTTTAACCACAGTAAATAACTGCTGTCTCAGATTCACCCTGTCGGGCACCACTGGAGCTCCCTTCTGCTTAGAGGACATGGCCCCATTAAACATAAGGTGGGTTATCTCTAGCTGGTCTGCTTGAAAAGCCTTTAGTGACCCTATTCAAAAGCAGCAACAAATAGCTTTTTTTTCCTTAAAGATGGTTTTGTTCACATACCATACATTTCATCCTAAGTAAACAATCATTGGTTCCCTGTATACTCACGAATTTATGTATTCACCACTATCGCCGCTATCTATATAAGGACATCTCCATTTCCTGCACAAAGAAGGAGGAAGAGTCCAATAAGGTAGAGACACAAAAGAAAAAGAAAAAAGAAAGAGAGAAAAAAACAAAACAAAACGAACAAAACAAAACCTGACAGCTAGGAAGCAACAAAAGGAAAGACAGCATTAAACTAAAGTAGAACAAAGAGTCAGACAACATCACCAATGCCAAGAGTCCCATACCCTTCCCCTATGTCCCACTCCCATATGTATTTAGCTTTGGTATATTGCCTTTGTTATATTAAAGGAAGCATAATACAATGTTTCTGTTAATTATAGTCTCTAGTTTGCATTGATTGTATTTTCCCCCATCCCACCCTATTTTTAACACCTTGCAATGTTGACATTCATTTGTTCTACCTCATGTAAAAATATATTTGTACCTTTTATCACAATTGTTGAGCACCCCAGGTTTCACTGAGTTATACAGTTCCGGTCTTTATCTTTCCTCTTTCCTTCTGGTGTCCCACATGCTCCTAACCTTCCTCTTTCAACCATACTCAGAGTCATCTTTGTTCAGTGTACTTACATTGCTGTGCTACTCTCTCCCAAAATTGTTTTCCAAACCTCTCACTCCTGTCTTTTCCTTTCTGTCTGCAGTGCTTCCTTAGTGTTTCCTGTAGAGCAAGTATCTTGTTCACAAAACCTGTCATTGTCTTTTGTCAGAGAATATTTTAAACTCTCCCTCATATTTGAAGGACAGTTTTGCCAGATATAGGATTCTTGGTTGGTGGTTTTTCTCTTTCAGTTTCTTAAATATATTACACCACTTCCTTCTTGCCTCCATGATATCTACTGAGAGATCTGCACATAGTCTTATCAAGCTTCCTTTGTATGTGATGGATCGCTTTTCTCTTGCTGCTTTCAGGATTCTCTGTCTTTGAAATTTGATAATCTGATTATTAAGTGTCTTGGCATAGGCATATTCAGATCTATTTTGTTTGGGGTATGCTGTGCTTCTTGGATCCGTAATTTTATGTCTTTCATAAGAGATGGGAAATTTTCATTGATTATTTCCTCTATTATTGCTTCTGCCCCTCTTCCCTTCTCTTCTCCTTCTAGGACACCCACAACACATACATTCTCACATTTTGTATTGTCCTTAAGTTTCCAGAGATGTTGCTCATATTTTTCCATTCTTTTCCCTATCTGTTCTTTTGTGTGTAGGCTTTCAGGTGCCTTGTTCTCCAGTTCCTGAGTGTTTTCTTCTGCCTCTTGAGATCTGCTGTTGTATGTCTCCATTGTGTCTTTCATGTCTTGTATTGTGCCTTTCATTTCCATAGATTCTGCGAGTTGTTTTTTCTAACTTTCAGTTTCTACCTTTTGTACACCCAGTGTTTTCATTATACACTTCATCTCTTTTGCCATATCTTCCCTAAACTTTTTGAATTGATTTAGCATTAGTTGTTTAAATTCCTGTATCTCAGTAGAAGTATAAGTTTGTTCCTTTGACTGGGCCATAACTTCGTTTTTCTTAGTGTAGGTTGTAGTTTTCTGTTGTCTAGGCATCTGGTTTCCTTGGTTACCCCAATCAGGTTTTCCCAGACCAGAATGGGTTCAGGTTTCAGAAGGAGGCAATAGTATCAGGTCTCCCTGAGGGTGTGTCTTAGAAATTTTATATACCCTTTGAGGCCTCAAGCCACTGTGCTTTTCTGCCCAGCAGGTGGTGCCTGTCAACCTGTCACTCCAGACTGATGTAAGGACATGTGGCCCATGGCTGTTTTACCCCAGGGTGTTTGGTTCTGAATGGAAAGCAGATAGTAGAGCTTGGCACCACCTCTTTTCTCTTAGGAAGACACACCCCCTGGGGAGATATCATTTGCATTTGAATAGTCTCTCTGACTCTGCTATCTCCACCCTTGTCTGGGCCAAAGTGCTGGGAACTGAAAATGGCTGAGGCTTTCTCCACTGAGCTGAAAAAGGGATGGAAAGCCCCACTTCAGGGCCAGTCACAGCCACCCTCAGTTTCACCCACTGGCCAGAGACAGCAGCTGATCCGCTGAACCCCCCTCCCTCCCAGACAGGTCCTCTGGCTCTCCAAGTTCAGTCTTCACCAAACGCCTCTGTCTGCTTGTTGGGGATCCATAGCTTGTATTGAGCAGTCCATGTTTGTTAATTAAAACCTCAGTTGGAGCTAGGATGAGCTATATTCGCTTGCTCAGAGAGTGCTGCTCCTTATCATAGTAAGGCTTTGCAGTTTGCCAGTGAGGGGAGGGGCCCCCAGCTTGGATCTCCAGTTTTTACTTACAGATTTTATGCTGCAATCTCGAGCATTCCTCCCAATTCAGGTTGGTGTATGATGAGTGGACAGTCATGTTTGTCCCCCCACAGTTATTCCAGATTATTTACTAGTTGTTCCTGGCTGTTTATTAGTTGTTCTAGGGGGACTAACTAGCTTCCACTCCTCTCTATGCTGCCTTCTTCTTCCACATTCCAGCAACAAATAGCTTTTGACTTAGCTATTTCACTTCTTGGAATTTATCTTTAAAAATTATCATGCTTTCAATCAAAGGTATGTATTTGAGAATGTGTTTCAAAGTGTTTATATTAGCAAAATTTAGAAGTAAACATACATGTCTAATAGTACAAGACAAATAAGCTATCCTATGTTCTGATGCTTAAATACTAAGCAGACAGTATACATAATGACATAGAAAAATACTTAATAGCATTGAAAATATCTGTTAACTTTAACTAGATAAAATAAATTATCAGTTAACTTAAGTACTATTCCATTTTGTTATGATAGCTATATAAATGTGTAAAATAAATTAGATAAAATAAAAAGGAATGAAATAGGCAGACAGGCTAAAATATTGACTGAACCATCTGGAAATTGTGGGAGTTAAAGGTGGTCTTGATTCTTCTTTGAGCTTTTCTCTAGTTTTCATATTTTATGAATGAAGCCCATGTTTTCCATAAGAAATGTTATGTCTTAACACTTGATTTTTGTATGTCAGTATTCCTAGCAGCATTACTCACAATTGTGAAAAGGCAGAAACAACCCAAGTGTCCATGGACAGATGCAAAGTCAGAGAGACAGAAAGTAGAGTACAGGTTTCCAGGGGTGAGAAGGGGAAGGCAATGGGGAGTTATTTCCTTGGGTGTTTGAGGTGATGAAAAATTCTATTAATGGACAGTGGTTATGGTAGCACAATATTGTAAATGTAATTAATGCCACTGACTAGTGCATGTAAAAATGGTTAAAATAGCAAATTTTACAATAAAATTTTGTAACAAGAGGCCCACTCTCATATTTAGGCTTTTAACACGACTTTGCTTTCAAAGATTAATTCTGAACACCTGTAGGCACAGAGAACCCTTGGCCTCCTGCTCTGGTTTTCTTGCCTAGGTGACCTCACCTAAAACTGGATTCTGCCTCCCTGCTCATATGAATATCAAAGTAGAAGTTATTTCTTTCATTCAGCAGGAAACAGTGGCATTCTGGCATCTGGACCGGTAAGTGTTATGGTGTTCCTCACACCTAAAATCAGCATGATTTGGAATAAGGTATTGGGATTCCTACAAGCTTGAACCACATTCGATGTACACAAATAAAGGCTGGGACTGGGGAGAGGCACACTGAAAAGTGCTGGCAGACTCCAAGCAGGGACCTTCAAAGTACAGAGAAAACAAGAGCTCCATGAGGGCAGTGATCATGGATGTCTTGTTACTGCTACAATGCCTGGCATCAGTAAGAACCCATTAAATATTTTTAAAATGAATGAATGAATGGAAGATGAAGTGATGGCTATATCTATACATACCTGGCTACTGGCACCACTCTCCAAGAAAGCCTAGAGAACTTACTTCTTTATTAGTTTCACCTCTCACGCCAGAGTCCCTCACTTTGTCCTTATTCTAGCAAATATCCCACTCCTCCCCACCCCCCACTCCCAAAAATGTCATTCGTTTTCCTTTGTCTCCTGACTAGGTCAGACCCTCAGAAACTACTGAAGTGACACATTATATTACATGAATTTATGTAACCAACTATCCTAACTTGAGAGATAAGCAAGGATTCTTTTCAATTCCTTCCTGCTCCTTTCTAGCTTAATATTATGTCATTTGGATATAATAAGTCTCCTTCCTCTTCTGTTCACTATAATTTACTACTTAGTACCTCAACTGTTGGGAATTTCAAGCCCAGTAAGAAAGAAGGATAGCATCAAGATTGTCTTAAAAGAGACAATATCCTCTCAAATTTTATAATAAATCATTTAGAAATACTCTTAAATGTCAATTTCAAAATTCGTATTATTATTTTATGAGTTATATATTTTTTGGCATTTGCCTTCATGTGGAAGATATGGGGGGATGAGAGGGACACAGTTCTGAATTAAAGATAATTTAGTTTTATTATAACTTTTCTACTCACAAAATGCTACTTACTAATTCTGAATTTTAATTTCTTAACAATAAAATGGGAATACTATTGGATGGATAGATAAATATGATATATGATATGATATGATATATGATATGATATGATATATAAACATTTAGCCCAGGCCGTGTTACTAAAGTAACTCAAAATAGATACAAATATAACTATAGCTATAGCATGAGCCTTATCCATATTGAAATAAATTATATGAAGTTGAGTGAAGACCTCATTTAGTCTTGAAATCCTAGTTGCTGGCAAAAAGTGGAGAATTTCTTCTGAGTAACTAAACAATGCCCAGCTGTTCAACTCTAAGGTGTGTTTGCTTAATAGCTTGAAATTTGAGCCACTTTTTATCTTCAAAGTAAGACTCTGTATTAAAAACTTTTCCCTTGAATAATTACAGCTTCTAATACAAATGTGTAATTGTAGAGGTACAACTAAACGAGGTTTGTAACAACAGAGAACTTGGGCAAAATTGTCATTTCCTTACTAGTTTTTTTAGCATGTCCCACAACCCTTGTCTTGGGATCTAGATCCTTCTCAGGAACACACACAGATTTGTAGCCCGGCTACCCACCTTCTTTCAGACTCCTTGAATCACAGGAAACTAAGAAAATTGAGCACCTCTGCTGACAGGCTAAGTTTTATATTCCTTGGTTTACTGATAATTAGAGACAATTCTAGTCAGACTATTTTCTGGTGAAGATTTATAAGGCAAGATAAAGCATTTTTTGGAAATACAGCATGAAGGGAAAAAAGTGATTTAATAAAAATTTCTCTCAGCAAAAGTACCAAATACTTGGCTAAGTTCCTGTAATAGGAAATGGTAAACAACGGCACCTTCCTCAACCAAGGAGCATGGCCAAATAAGAAATGGTGACCATAAATCTCCTTGTTGGTCCGATTTGTGGATTGAGTGGGGGACACAGTTCAGCCAGAGCTGATTTGCAGGGGGAAGAAGAGAAAGTGCTGATCACTGCTACAAGCAGTCTTCCTTCTTGACATTTCTCCCTAGAAGATGCTTTTCTTCAGCATTTCTTATAAACAAATGATGAACAATTATTTAAATAAAATTTATCTGGCTGAAGCCCATGGCTGCTTGTCTCTATCCAGCCTTTCTGACCATCATGTGGAAATCTGTTTAGTCCAAAGAAGACCACTGGTGGCCAGACCTAACTGTAGACAGAGGCACCTAATGATGGATGCTCTTATTATGGTCAGATCTTCTTAGCCCATGTGTAACATCAGTCATATAACAAAAAAAGCCTTGGTCTCAGCTACAACTGAAAACCAGCCCCACCCCAAAAAAGTAATAGTTTCTTCAGTTCATGGAGTATATTTTCTTCAGCTTTATACCCACAAAGATATAAAAAAATGGGTTCTAACAAAATGAGATTATACTGAATAATTATTAAATGTATCTGGCTTTTGCAGATAGAAACCAGGTACTACAAGTCTAACTTTGAATGCTGTATATTGCATCTCCTCTAACCTCTAAAGATTTTGTCAAGATGGCTATTAACTTGACATTATTTTCTTTGTGTGTCCTGAAACATAACCAGAATATAGAAGAATTGCTTTTAAATAAAACTATAATACCATAGTTTCTCGCAAAATATTCTTAAATAGTTAGAAAACCTAACATATCATGAGAATCAGCTGTAATATAATTGCTACTCTGTTTTTACTCAGTCTAATTTTTTCTCTTTCTGTGATTTCTACCCAGGAGTTCTTTCTTGCCAGGTAAAGAGTGGCCATTCAAAAAGTGTTTGTATAGTTACTCCTGAATGAATTATTCTTGCCAAATTCCTAGGACAGATTCCTAAAATGCTGTTCTCAAGTAAATATTTTTTATCCAAAACCCTCTAGATGCAAATATGTTTTTGTTAAGAAATGCCTAGCTAAAGATGATAATACCTTGGCTGGATTTAAGCATTGTGTGGTTAAGAGGTAATAACCAGGTAATGGTCATTTCTTTTATCTCAAAAGAAATGGTAATGGTCATTCTAAAAGAGACAACCATTAAAAGATAAAAGAGATGCCTAGCTCTCTTTTATTACATCTTCAAACCAATAATTGTGGTTCAACATAAGAAAATCAATCAATGTAATAAACCACATTAAAAGGATGAAGGGGAAAAATCAGATGATCCTCTCAATTTACACGGAAAAGACACTTGACAAAATCCAACACCATTTCATGGTAAAAACACTCAGAAAAATAGAAATAGAAGGTAATGTCCCCAACATGATAAAGGACATAAAAGAAAAACCCACAGTTAGCATCATACTCAGTGGTGAAAGATTAGAATCCTTCCCTGTGAAGTCAGGAACAAGACAAGGATGACTGCTTCCATCACTGTTATTCAGCATTCTACTGAAAGTTTTGCCAGAGCCATTAGGCAAGAAAAGAAAAAGTATCCACATAAAAAAAAGGAAGAAGTAAAACTGTATTTTCATAGATTGCCATGATCCTTCATGTAGAAACTCCCAAAGAAACCACAAGAAAACTACTAAAGTAAATAAATGAATTTAACAAAGTTGCAGGCAATAAGATTAAGACACAACATCAGCTGTGTTTTAATACACCAGAAAGAATATTCTGAAATGGAAATTAAAAAATCAATTCCATTCACAATAGCTCCTAACAGAATAAAATATCTAGGAAAAAAATTTAACCAAGGCAGTTAAGGAATTATTCACTGAAAACTATAAAACATTGCTGAACAAAATTAAAGAAGACCTAAATAAATGCAAAACAGTCTGTGTTCATGGGTAGGAAGTCAATATTATTAAGGTGTTGATACTATCCAGAATAATCAATACATTCAATGCAATATCTATCAAAACTGCCAAAGCCTTCCTTGCAGAGATGGAAAAAAAATGATCCTCAAATTCATATGGAATCATAAGGGTCCCTGAGTAGCTAAAATCAATATTGAAAAAAGAACAAAATTGGACTTGTCACACTTGCCAATATCAAAACTTACATCAGTACTACAGTAATCAAAACAGTGTGGTACTGTCATAAATATAGATCAATGGAATAGAATCGAGAATTCAAAAATAAACTTATACATCTTTGGCCAAGTGTACACTAACTAGGGAAAGCATCTTCAACAAATGGTGCTGGGAAAACTGGCTATCCACTTGCAAGGAATGAAGTTGGAACCCCACCTCACACTGTATACAAAAATTAACTCAAAATGGATCAAACATATGAGCTAAAAACATAAAACTCTTAGAAGAAAACAAAGAGGACAACCTTTATAACTTTGGATTTGGTAGTGCTTTCTTAGATATGACACCAAAAGCATAAGCAACAAAAGAAAATGGATGGATAAGAAGGGAAGATGGCAGCTAGGAGAGACAGGGCAAAAGAACACCTCCATGAAAAATACTAGATAAAGGCCAGGAAGTGACCCAGAACCCCATTTCCAGCAATGCACCAGCTGGACAGGGTCTACCAAATCCACAGGGACTGTGCACTTGGTGAAACCGGGAGTCTGCGTTCTGAAATGAGTGGGTAAGTCTGCTGAATGTCTGGCGGCCACACTGTGGTGTGGGAAAACTGTGGTTTGGTATTTGGAGGCAGACTAGCTCTTTTTTAAAAAACCCAAAGGCAGCTGCAGATAACGGCAACGAGAACTGTGCAGTGAAGTGCAGCAGGAATGGGCTGTGCCAATGCCTCAATATCTGGTGTGGAAGATAGCCTTTCGCACACCCGCTGCTAATTGTCTCAGAGCGAGGCAGGCAGAGGGGAGCCAAAAGAGGAGAATAGCCACACCCCTTGCAGCCATCTTCCCAGCAGGCTGGGAACACTCCTGCCCGGCACTGGAGCCACAGCCCAGAGCTGTGCCAAAAAAACCCAGTGTGACAGGAAGTGTTTCCAGCAACACATGCACAGGCCACAATATCAGGCATAGACAATAGTCTTTCATGTACCCACAGCTAATTGTCCCAGAGCTGGGAAGGCAGAGCTGTGTGGAAAGGGGGAAACTGACATGCCCCATTCAGCCATCCTTGCAGGAGGCTGGAAACACCCCTGCACAGCCCAGCGGCCAAGGACTTACCTTGAGGGATGGTGTGCACTTGTGACGTAGCACAACCTTGGAAGAGGGACCCACTTGGAAATCCCAGGGACCATACGCCAATACCAAAGACTTGTGCATCAGCAACGGAGACAATCTGTGGCAAGACTGAAATGAAAGTTTAGACTCGCAACAGCCTTAAATCTCCAGGAACATCTGGGAGATGTGATTATTAAAGCTGCCCTCCCTTCCTGACCACTCAGATACACGCCCCACATAAAGGGTGGACAGCACCAACAACACACCCAAACTTGGTGCACCAATTGGAACCCCACAAGAATCAGATCCCCACACACCACAAAGACAAAGTTGGGGAGAACTGACTTGAGGGGAATAGGTGACTCGCAGACACCATCTGCTGGTTAGAGAAAGTGTACGCCACCAAGCTGTAGATCTGACAAATTAGAGATTAGTCTTTGAATAATTCTGTGCATCCTAAAAGAATCCTATCAAGTAAAACAAATGCCAAGAGGTTGAAAACAACAAAAAATTTTAAAGGTTATGAACAATGCCAGACGATAGGGATAACCCAAACCCAAACACCCAAATCAGAAGATCAGAGGAGACACAGTACTTGGAGCAATTAATCAAAGAACTAAAGACAAACAATGAGAGCATGGCAAAGGATATAAAAGACATGAAGAAGAGCATGGTACAGGATATAAAGGACATGAAGAAGACCCTAGAAGAGCATAAAGAAGAAATTGCAAGAGTAAATAAAAAATGATCTTATGGAAATAAAATAAACTGTTGACCAAATTAAAAAGATTCTGGATACTCATACTACAGGACTAGATGAAGCTGAACAACAAATCAGTGACCTTGAGGACCACAGAATGGAAAATGAAAGACCAAAAGAAACAATGGGGGAAAAAATCCAAAAAATTGAAGTGGATCTCAGGGATATGCTAGATAAAATGAAACATCCAAATATAAGACTTATTGGAGTCCCAGAAGGGGAAGAGAAGGGTAAAGGTCTAGAAAGAGTATTCAAAGAAATTGTTGAGGAAAACTTCCAAAACCTTCTACACAATATAAATACACAAAGCATAAATGCCCAGCAAACTCTAAACAGAATAAATCCAAATAAACCCACTCCAAGATATATTCTGATCAGACTGTCAAATACTGAAGAGAAGGAGCAAGTTCTGAAAGCAGCAAGACAAAAGCAACTCACCACACACAAAGGAAACAACATAAGACTAAGTAATGACTAATCAGCGGCCACCATGGAGGTGAGAAGGCACTGGCATGACACATTAAAAATTCTGAGAGAGAAAAATTTCCAACCAAGAATACTTTATCCAGCAAAACTCTCCTTCAAATTTGAGGGAAATCTTAAATTTTTCACAAACAAATGCTGAGAGTTTTGCTAATAAAAGACCTGCCCTACTTCAGATACTAAAGGAAGCCCTACCAACAGAGAAACAAAGAAAGGAGAGAGAGATATAGAGAAAGGTTCAGTACTAAAGAGATTCAATATTGGTTCATTAAAGGACAATAAGAGAAAGCAGGAAAAAATATATCTGACAAACATAAACCAAAGTATAGGATGGCTGATTCAAGAAATGCCTTCACAGTAATAACGTTGAATGTAAGTGGATTAAACTCCCCAATTAAAAGATATAGATTGGAAGAATGGATCAAAATTTATGAACCATCAATATGTTGCATGCAAGAGACTTATCATAGACACAGGGACACAAAGAAATAGAAAGTGAAAGGATGGAAAAAATATTTCATGCAAGCTACAGCCAAAAGAAAACAGGTGTAGCAATATTAATCTCAGATAAAATAGATTTTAAATGCAAGGATGTTATGAGAGTCAAAGAAGGCCACTACATACTAATAAAAGGGGCAATTCAAGAAGAAGAAATAACAATCATAAATGTTTATGCACCCAATCATGGTGCTACAAAATACATGAGACAAACACTGGCAAAACTAAAGGAAGCAATGGATGGTTCCGCAATAATTGTGGGAGACTTCAATACATCACTCTCTCCTATAGATAGATCAACCATATAGAAGACCAATAAGGAAATTGAAAACCTAAACAATCTGATAAATGAATTTGATTTAACAGACATATATAGAACATTATATCCCAAATCACCAGGATACACATTCTTCTCTAGTGAACACAGAACCTTCTCCAGAATAGACCATATGCTGAGACATAAAACAAGCCTCAATTAATTAAAAAAAATTGAAATTATTCAAAGCACATTCTCTGACCACAATGGAATACAATTAGAAGTCAATAACCATCAGAGACTTAGAAAATTCACAAATACCTGGGGGTTAAAAATGAGGGGGGGGGGGAAGGGCGGGACAAGATGGCAGACTGGTGAGCTGTATGTAGAAAGCCAGGAACTGCGTGGACTGGACACCACAGAGCAATCTGACTTTGGGCATACTTCATACAACACTCATGAAAACGTGGAACTGCTGAGATCAGCGAAATCTGTAAGTTTTTGTGGCCAGGGGACCCGCGCCCCTCCCTGCCAGGCTCAGTCCCGTGGGAGGAGGGGCTGTCAGCTCCGGGAAGGAGAAGGGAGAACTGCAGTGGCAGCCCTTATCAGAATCTCATTCTACTGATCCAAACTCCAACCATAGATAGACTGAGACCAGACACCAGACAATCTGAAAGCAGCCAGCCCAGCAGACAGGAGACAGGCACAGAGAAAAAAAAAAAAACGAAAAACTCCAAAATAAAAGCGGAGGATTTTTGGAGTTCTGGTGAACATAGAAAGGGGACGGGCCCTGAGGCGCATATTCAAATCCCGAAGAAAAGCTGATCTCTCTGCCCTGTGGACCCTTCCTTAATGGCCCTGATTGCTTTGTCTCTTAGCATTTCAATAACCCATTAGATCTGTCAGCAGGGCCCTTTTTTTTTTTTAACCCTTTTTTTTTTTCTAAAACAATTACTATAAGAAGCCCAATACAGAAAGCTTCAAAGACTTGCAATTTGGGCAGGTCAAGTCAAGAGCAGAACTAGGAGAGCTCTGAGACAAAACGCAATAATCCAGTGGCTGAGAAAATTCACTAAACACCACAACTTCCCAAGAAAAGGGGGGTGTCTGCTCACAGCCATCATCCTGGTGGACAGGAAACACTCCTGCCCATCGCCAGCCCCATAGCCCAGAGCTGCCCCAGACAACCCAGCGTGACGGAACTGCTTCAAATAACAGGCACACACCACAAAACTGGGCGTGGACATTAGCCTTCCCTTCAACCTCAGCTGATTGTCCCAGAGTTGGGAAGGTAGAGCAGTGTGAATTAACAAAGCCCCATTCAGCCATCATTTCAGCAGACTGGGAGCCTCCCTACACAGCCCAGCAGCCCAGAACTGCCCTGGGGGGACAGCACTCACCCGTGACATAGCACAGTCATCCCTCAACAGAGGACCCGGGCTGCACGGCCTGGAAGAGGGGCCCACTTGCAAGTCTCAGGAGCCATACGCCAATACCAAGGACTTGTGGGTCAGTGGCAGAGACAAACTGTGGCAGGACTGAACTGAAGGATTAGACTATTGCAGCAGCTTTAAAACTCTAGGATCACCAGGGAGATTTGATTGTTAGAGCCACCCCCCCCTCCCTGACTGCCCAGAAACACACCCCATATACAGGGCAGGCAACACCAACTACACACGCAAGCTTGGTACACCAATTGGACCCCACAAGACTCACTCCCCCACTCACAAAAAAGGCTAAGCAGGGGAGAACTGGCTTGTGCAGAACAGGTGGCTCGTGGATGCCACTTGCTTGTTAGTTAGAGAAAGTGTACTCCAAGAAGCTGTAGATCTGATAAATTAGAGATAAGGACTTCAATTGGTCTACAAATCCTAAAAGAACCCTATCAAGTTCAGCAAATGCCACGAGGCCAAAAACAACAGAAAATTATAAGCCATATGAAAAAACCAGACGATATGGATAACCCAAGCCCAAGCACCCAAATCAAAATACCAGAAGAGACACAGCACCTAGAGCAGCTACTCAAAGAACTAAAGATGAACAATGAGACCATAGTACGGGAGACAAAGGAAATCAAGAAGACCCTAGAACAGCATAAAGAAGACATTGCAAGACTAAATAAAAAAATGGATGATCTTATGAAAATTAAAGAAACTGTTGACCAAATTAAAAAGATTCTGGACACTCATAGTACAAGACTAGAGGAAGTTGAACAATGAACCAGTGACCTCGAAGATGACAGAATGGAAAATGAAAGCATAAAAGAAAGAATGGGGAAAAAAATTGAAAAAATCGAAATGGACCTCAGGGATATGATAGATAATATGAAACGTCCAAATATAAGACTCATTGGTGTCCCAGAAGGGGAAGAAAAGGGTAAAGGTCTAGGAAGAGTATTCAAAGAAATTGTTGGGGAAAACTTCCCAAATCTTCTAAACAACATAAATACACAAATCATAAATGCTCAGCGAACCCCAAATAGAATAAATCCAAATAAACCCACTCCGAGACATATACTGATCACACTGTCAAACACAGAAGAGAAGGAGCAAGTTCTGAAAGCAGCAAGAGAAAAGCAATTCACCACATACAAAGGAAACAGCATAAGACTAAGTAGTGACTACTCAGCAGCCACCATGGAGGCGAGAAGGCAGTGGCACGATATATTTAAAATTCTGAGTGAGAAAAATTTCCAGCCAAGAATACTTTATCCAGCAAAGCTCTCCTTCAAATTTGAGGGAGAGCTTAAATTTTTCACAGACAAACAAATGCTGAGAGAATTTGCTAACAAGAGACCTGCCCTACTGGAGATACTCAAGGGAGCCCTACAGACAGAGAAACAAAGAAAGGACAGAGAGACTTGGAGAAAGGTTCAGTACTAAAGAGATTCGGTATGGGTACAATAAAGGATATTAATAGACAGAGGGGAAAAATATGACAAACATAAACCAAAGGATAAGATGGCTGATTCAAGAAATGCCTTCACGGTTATAACGTTGAATGTAAATGGATTAAACTCCCCAATTAAAAGATATAGATTCGCAGAATGGATCAAAAAAAATGAACCATCAATATGTTGCATACAAGAGACTCATCTTAGACACAGGGACACAAAGAAACTGAAAGTGAAAGGATGGAAAAAAATATTTCATACAAGCTACAGCCAAAAGAAAGCAGGTGTAGCAATATTAATCTCAGATAAAATAGACTTCAAATGCAGGGATGTTTTGAGAGACAAAGAAGGCCACTACATACCAATAAAAGGGGTAATTCAGCAAGAAGAAATAACATTCGTAAATGTCTATGCACCCAAATAAGGTGCCACAAAATACATGAGAGAAACACTGGCAAAACTAAAGGAAGCAATTGATGTTTCCACAATAATTGTGGGAGACTTCAACACATCACTCTCTCCTATAGATAGATCAACCAGACAGAAGACCAATAAGGAAATTGAAAACCTAAACAATCTGATAAATGAATTAGATTTAACAGACATATACAGGACATTACATCCCAAATCACCAGGATACACATACTTTTCTAGTGCTCATGGAACTTTCTCCAGAATAGATCATATGCTGGGACATAAAACAAGCCTCAATAAATTTAAAAAGACTGAAATTATTCAAAGCACATTCTCTGACCACAGTGGAATACAATTAGAAGTCAATAACCATCAGAGACTTAGAAAATTCACAAATACCTGGAGGTTAAACAACACACTCCTAAACAATCAGTGGGTTAAAGAAGAAATAGCAAGAGAAATTGCTAAATATATAGAGACAAATGAAAATGAGAACACAACATACCAAAACCTATGGGATGCAGCAAAAGCAGTGCTAAGAGGGAAATTTATAGCACTAAACGCATATATTAAAAAGGAAGAAAGAGCCAAAAACAAAGAACTAATGGATCAACTGAAGAAGCTAGAAAATGAACAGCAAACCAATCCTAAACCAAGTAGAAGAAAAGAAATAACCAGGATTAAAGCAGAAATAAATGACATAGAGAACAAAAAAACAATAGAGAGGATAAATATTACCAAAAGTTGGTTCTTTGAGAAGATCAACAAGATTGACAAGCCCCTAGCTAGACTGACAAAATCAAAAAGAGAGAAGACCCATGTAAACAAAATAATGAATGAAAAAGGTGACATAACTGCAGATCTTGAAGAAATTAAAAAAATTATAAGAGGATACTATGAACAACTGTATGGCAACAAACTGGAGAATGTAGAGGAAATGGACAATTTCCTGGAAACATATGAACAACCTAGACTGACCAGAGAAGAAATAGAAGACCTCAACCAACCCATCACAAGCAAAGAGATCCAATCAGTCATCAAAAATCTTCCCACAAATAAATGCCCAGGGCCAGATGGCTTCACAGGGGAATTCTACCAAACTTTCCAGAAAGAACTGACACCAATCTTACTCAAACTCTTTCAAAACATTGAAGAAAATGGAACACTACCTAACTCATTTTATGAAGCTAACATCAATCTAATACCAAAACCAGGCAAAGATGCTACAAAAAAGGAAAACTACCGGCCAATCTCCCTAATAAATATAGATGCAAAAATCCTCAACAAAATACTTGCAAATCGAATCCAAAGACACATTAAAAAAATCATACACCATGACCAAGTGGGGTTCATTCCAGGCATGCAAGGATGGATCAACATAAGAAAATCAATCAATGTATTACAACACATTAAGAAGTCAAAAGGGAAAAATCAATTGATCACCTCAATAGATGCTGAAAAATCATTTGACAAAATCCAACATCCGTTTTTGATAAAACACTTCAAAAGGTAGGAATTGAAGGAAACTTCCTCAACATGATAATGAGCATATATGAAAAACCCACAGCCAGCATAGTACTCAATGGTGAGAGACTGAAAGCCTTCCCTCTAAGATCAGGAACAAGACAAGGATGCCCGCTGTCACCACTGTTATTCAACATTGTGCTGGAAGTGCTAGCCAGGGCAATCCAGCAAGACAAAGAAATAAAAGGCATCCAAATTGGAAAAGAAGAAGTGAAACTGTCATTGTTTGCAGATGATATGATCTTATATCTAGAAAACCCTGAGAAATCGACGATACAGCTACTAGAGCTAATAAACAAATTTAGCAAAGTAGCGGGATACAAGGTTAATGCACATAAGTCAGTAATGTTTCTATATGCTAGAAATGAACAAACTGAAGAGACACTCAAGAAAAAGATACCATTTTCAATAGCAACTAAAAAAATCAAGTGCCTAGGAATAAACTTAACCAAAGATGTAAAAGACCTATACAAAGAAAACTACATAACTCTACTAAAAGAAATAGAAGGGGGCCTTAAAAGATGGAAAAAAATTCCATGTTCATGGATAGGAAGACTAAATGTCATTAAGATGTCAATTCTACCCAAACTCATCTACAGATTCAATGCAATCCCAATCAAAATTCCAACAACCTACTTTGCAGACTTGGAAAAGCTAGTTATCAAATTTATTTGGAAAGGGAAGATGCCTCGAATTGCTAAAGACACTCTAAAAAAGAAAAACGAAGTGGGAGGACTTAAACTCCCTGACTTTGAAGCTTATTATAAAGCCACAGTTGCCAAAACAGCATGGTACTGGCACAAAGATAGACATATAGATCAATGGAATCGAATTGAGAATTCGGAGATAGACCCTCAGATCTATGGCCGACTGATCTTTCATAAGGCCCCCAAAGTCACTGAACTGAGTCATAATGGTCTTTTCAACAAATGGGGCTGGGAGAGTTGGATATCCATATCCAAAAGAATGAAAGAGGACCCCTACCTCACCCCCTACACAAAAATTAACTCAAAATGGACCAAAGATCTCAATATAAAAGAAAGTACCATAAAACTCCTAGAAGATAATGTAGGAAAACATCTTCAAGACCTTGTATTAGGCGGCCACTTCCTAGACTTTACACCCAAAGCACAAGCAACAAAAGAGAAAATAGATAAATGGGAACTCCTCAAGCTTAGAAGTTTCTGCACCTCAAAGGAATTTCTCAAAAAGGTAAAGAGGCAGCCAACTCAATGGGAAAAAATTTTTGGAAACCATGTATCTGACAAAAGACTGATAGCTTGCATATATAAAGAAATCCTACAACTCAATGACAGTAGTACAGTCGGCCCAATTATAAAATGGGCAAAAGTTATGAAAAGACAGTTCTCTGAAGAGGAAATACAAATGGCCAAGAAACACATGAAAAAATGTTCAGCTTCACTAGCTATTAGAGAGATGCAAATTAAGACCACAATGAGATACCATCTCACACCGATTAGAATGGCTGCCATTAAACAAACAGGAAACTGCAAATGCTGGAGGGGATGTGGAGAAATTGGAACTCTTATTCACTGTTGGTGGGACTGTATAATGGTTCAGCCACTCTGGAAGTCAGTCTGGCAGTTCCTTAGAAAACTAGATATAGAGTTACCATTCGACCCAGCGATTGCACTTCTCGGTATATACCCGGAAGATCGGAAAGCAGTGACACGAACAGATATCTGCATGCCAATGTTCATAGCAGCATTATTCACAATTGCCAAGAGATGGAAACAACCCAAATGTCCTTCAACAGATGAGTGGATAAATAAAATGTGGTATATACACACGATGGAATACTACGCGGCAGTAAGAAGGAACGATCTCGTGAAACATATGACAACATGGATGAACCTTGAAGACATAATGCTGAGCGAAATAAGCCAGGCACAAAAAGAGAAATATTATATGCTACCACTAATGTGAACGTTGAAAAATGTAAAACAAATGGCTTATAATGTAGAATGTAGGGGAACTAGCAATAGAGAGCAATTAAGGAAGGGGGAACAATAATCCAAGAAGAACAGATAAGCTATTTAATGTTCTGGGGATGCCCAGGAATGACTATGGTCTGTTAATTTCTGATGGATATAGTAGGAGCAAGTTCACAGAAATGTTGCTATATTAGGTAACTTTCTTGGGGTAAAGTAGGAACATGTTGGAAGTTAAGCAGTTATCTTAGGTTAGTTGTCTTTTTCTTACTCCCTTGTTATGGTCTCTTTGAAATGTTCTTTTATTGTATGTTTGTTTTCTTTTTAATTTTTTTTTCAAACAGTTGATTTAAAAAAGAAGGGAAACTTAAAAAAAAAAAAAAAGAAAGAAAAACAAGGAAAAAAAAAAGATGTAGTGCCCCCTTGAGGAGCCTGTGGAGAATGCAGGGGTATTCGCCTACCCCACCTCCATGGTTGCTAACATGACCACAGACATAGGGGACTGGCGGGTTGATGGGTTGAGCCCTCTACCACAGGTTTTACCCTTGGGAACACGGTTGCTGCAAAGGAGAGGCTAGGCCTCCCTATGGTTGTGCCTAAGAGCCTCCTCCCGAATGCCTCTTTGTTGCTCAGATGTGGCCCTCTATCTCTAGCTAAGCCAACTCACTGCCCTCCCCACTACGTGGGATCAGACACCCAGGGGAGTGAATCTCCCTGGCAACGTGGAATATGACTCCCGGGGAGGAATGTAGACCTGGCATCGTGGGACGGAGAACATCTTCTTGACCAAAAGGGGAATGTGAAAGGAAATGAAATAAGCTTCAGTGGCAGAGAGAATCCAAAAGGAGCCGAGAGGTCACTCTGGTGGGCACTCTTACGCACACTTTAGACAACCCTTTTTAGGTTCTAAAGAATTGGGGTAGCTGGTGGTGGATACCTGAAACTATCAAACTACAACCCAGAACCCATGAATCTTGAAGACAGTTGTATTAAAATGTAGCTTATGAGGGGTGACAATGGGATTGGGAAAGCCATAAGGACCACACTCCACTTTGTCTAGTTTATGGATGGATGAGTAGAAAAATAGGGGAAGGAAACAAACAGACAAAGGTACCCAGTGTTCTTTTTTACTTCAATTGCTCTTTTTCACTCTAATTATTATTCTTGTTATTTTTGTGTGTGTGCTAATGAAGGTGTCAGGGATTGATTTGGGTGATGAATGTACCACTATGTAATGGTACTGTAAACAATCGAAAGTACGATTTGTTTTGTATGACTGCATGGTATGTGAATATATCTCAATAAAATGAAGATTAAAAAAAAAAAATGAGGGGGAGATGAAAACATTCCCAGATAATCAAAAGCTGAAGGACTTCATCACCAGTACATCAGTCCTATAAGAAATGCTAAAGGGAATTGTGCAGGCTGAAAGGAAGGGACACTAAACAATTGACTGAAACCACATGAAGAAATAAAGATTTCCAGTAAAGATCACATGGTAAATATATATACCGATACTACTGTATTTTTTATTTGTAACTCCACTATTTACTTCCTACAGCATCTAAAATACATCAAGTGTAATGATAAAGCAGTGGTTTTGGACTCAATGTAAAATATGTAATTTTTGAGAAGAACTATATAAAGGTGGGGGAATGGAGGAGTATAGGAACATAGTTTATGTGTCCTATTCAAGTTAAGTTGGTATCAAAGAAAACAAGATTGTTACAGATTTAGGATGTTAAATTTAAGCCCCACAGTAAACCCAAAGAAAATATCAGAGAATGTGATCAGAGAGATGAAAAGTAGAGTACGGGTTACGAGAAGTGGGGGAAGGGGCATCGGGGAGTTGAGAAATGAGTGTAGGATTTCTGTTTGGGGTAAAGGAAAATTTCCAGTAATGGATGGTGGGAAGGTGATGGCATTGCAACATTGTGAATGTGATTAATCCCACTAAATGGAATGCTTGGAAGGGGTTGGAATAGGAAGATTTATGCTGTATTTATGTTTCCACAATTCAAAAAAAAAAAAGACAGTCTAAATAGATAATGACAATTAAACACCATAGATGATCCTGGATGAGATCTAAGAATAGAGGAGAAAAGGCTCAAAAGGATACAATTGGGACATAAGAAAAAAATGAAATGTAGAATGTAAACTTTATATAAATGTTAAACTTCTTGAACTTCTTAACTATACTTAATGTGATTACATAAATGAATATTCTTGTTCATAGGAAATGTATATATGAATTATATTATTTGTTCAAGGATGTGTGCAACTTGCTCTCATATGTTCAGAAGCCAGAGCAATAGATGACAGATAATAGGGAGAGAGGGAGGGAGGGAGAGAAAGAAAGAAATGGTAAAGTGACAAAATATTAAAGTTGGTAGGTCTGGGTATCAGTGGAGGGGGGTTGGGGTAGGCTGGAGTTCTGTGTATGGGGTTTGTATTATTTTTGCAACTGTCCTGTAAGTTTGAATTTATTTCAAAATAAAAATTAAAAAAAAATTCTATGAGAAGAAAGGGGGGAAAAAAAGAAAAAAGAAATTGGACGTCACCAAAATTAAAAATCTGTGTCTATCAAAGGACACTATCAAGAAAGTGAAAAGATTTCCTTCAGAATGGGAGGAAAATAACTGCTAGCCATAAATCTGATAGGGGTTTACATCCATACTATACAATAATCTGCTTCAACTCAACAACAAAGAGACAAATAACCCAATTAAAAAAAAAAAGCGTATGGACTTGAATAGACATTTCTTCAAAGAAGAAATACAAATAGCCAATAATCACATGAAAAGATGTTCAACATTATTGGTCATCAGGGAAATGCAAGCAAAACCTGCAATGAGATACCACTTTACACACACTAGGATGGATATTATTAAAGAAAAAAAACAGAAAATAACAAGTGTTGGCAAAGACATGGAGAAACTGGAACCTTGATATATTGTTGGTGGCATTGTAAAATGGTGCATGCAGCCACTGTGGAAATCAGTTTAGTGGTTCCTCAGAAAGTTAAACACAGAATAAGCATATGAATCAGCAATCCCACTTCTTGGTATATAACTAAAAGAATTGGAAACAGGAACTCAAACAGATATTTGTACACCAATGTTCATAGCAGCATTATCCAAAAGGTGGAAGCAACCCAAATGCCCATCAACAGATGAAAGGATAAGCAAAATATGGTATAACACACAGGGGAATATCATTCAGCCATAAAAATGGATGAAGTTCTGACACACACTACAACATACATGAACCTTGAAGATATCATAATGTATAAAATAAGCCAGACACAAAAAGACAAATATTGTATAATCTTATTTATGTGAAATACCTAGCATAAGCAAATTTCATAAAAAGTGATAGTCGATTACAGATATCCTAGGGCCAAGGCAGGGGAATGTGAAGGGGGAGTTATCGCTTAATGGGTACAGAGTTTCTCTTTGAGGTAATGAAAAAGTTATGGTTATGGATGTTGGTGATAGAAGCACAATATTGTGAATGTAATTGAACCACCAAATCATGCACTTGAAAGTGATTAAAATGAAAAATTTTTAGCTGTCCATGTTATTACAATAAAGAGGATTTTTTTTTTAATTATAAAATTGTTTTGAATCTGACAATAGAAGAACCTACACAGGATTCACTGGGAGCACCCTTCCATCATATTAGTGGTGGAGGTGGCAGATTGACAGTAAGGGCTTCACAGAGGAAGCAGGGCTTCAGTCAGGGATTGCAACATTGACAAGGAAAGAGCACAAGTGAAAGCCCAGAGGTGGTAGGCAGGGAAGCAAACAAATTGCTTGGATTGGAATATAGGTGTGAGACTGGTACCAGCAGAGGTAATCCTGGAAAGAAGAATTCACTCATTCCTTCAACAAACAGTGAATGCTTACCATGCATCAGGCTCTGGTGATAAATATGTTGTGGAAATAGTTGTCCTTATTAATTGTTGGGGATTGAATCATGTCCCCCACAAAAGGTATGTACATGTCACAAGCGCTGGTCCTGTGGGTGTGGATGCATTATAAATATGATCTCTTCAAAATTTTTCTTCAGTTAAGGTGTGGCTCAACAGAATCAAGTTGGGCTTTAATCTGGATTACTGAAGTCATTTATAAACAGTCTAAAAGTCAGACAGAGAGAGAAGCCACTGGGTGCAGCCAGAAGCTGAAAGTCAACAGAACCTGGAAGAGAAAGAAGATGGGCATTGCTATGTGACAGAAAAGCCAATGACCAAGGATATCTGGTAGCCAGCCCCAGAAAGCCACAGTCTTCTGGGAGAAAGTATCACCTTGCTTATACCTCAATTTTGTACTTCCCCTACCCTCAAAACAATGAGCCAAAAAAATCCCTGTTGTTTAAGCCAACCCATTGCATGGTATCTGTTTCAGCAAGTAGGAAACTAAAACACTGACTCATGGTAGGAGAGGTGTACACATGTAATCCAAGAACAGAATTTTTTTAAATGGCCTAAACACCATATAGAGATATACATGGTAATTGTGGGTGCATTCCTTATAGGTCAATGAAAACTTTCTGGAGATCAATTCAGAAAACTTATGAATTCAGCCTTCAAAGAGAAAAGAGTAAGACAAATATGAGAGACAAGGTGATACCAAAAAGAGAGGACAAAATTAATACAAGAGAGACATTTGTTAGAAACAGCATGGTGAATGCACAGAACCACAAGCAGAGAGTGATTGTGATGTGAGGATACAAAGAGAAGCAAGAAGATGATGGGATAATTTCTATGGCTAGAGTGTTTGGACTTTGTCCTGTAGGAAATGGGGAGATGTTGAAGGATGTTTAGCACACTAAGAACTTGGTCAGATTTTTTAATTATTTTTTAATACTTTTTTTGAATTATTTCCTTAATCTCAGGTATTTTCTACATTGTGATCATCATTGAAATCCTCCAATATTCTAGGACAAATTCCTAGAAAAACACAACCTACACTGACTCCAGGAGAAATAGAAGATCTCAACAGACCAATTACAAGTAAAGGAAATGAATCAGTAAGCAAAAACTTCCCAACAAAGAAAAGCCCAGGACCAGATGGCTTCACAGGGGAATTCTATAAAACATTCCAAGAAGAATTAATAACAATCCTGCTCAAACTCTTCTAAATATTAAAGAGGAGGCAATACTCCTAACTCAACATCACCCTCATACCAAAGCCAGGTAAAGATATGACAAGAGAAGAAAATTACAGACCAATACACCTTATGAATATAGATGCAAAAGTCCTAAACAAAATACTAGCAAATCGAAACCCACAACACATTAAAAAAAATTACACACCATGATCAAGTGAGATTTATCCCAGGTATGCAATTGTGGTTCAATATAAGAAAATCAATTAATGTAATACACCACATTAACAGAACAAATGGAGAAAAAAAAAAAAAAAACTAAATTAATGTAGAAAAGACATCTGACAAAATCCAGCATCCTTTCTTGAGAAAAATAGCTGGAAAAATAAGAACAGAAGGAAATTTCCTCAACATGATAATGGGCATATATGAAAAGCCCACTGATAACATCATACTCAGTGTTGAAAGAGCTGAAAGCTTTCCTGCTAAGATCCGGTGGAAGACAAGGATGCCACTGTCACCCTTGTTACTCAACATTGTATTGGAAGTTCTAGCCAGAGCAGTTAGGCAAGAAAAAGAAATAAAAGGAATCCAAATTGCAAAAAAAGAAGTAAAACTTCCCATATTTGCAGATGACATGATCCTAAATATAGAAAATCCTGAAAAATCAGCAACAAGGCTACTAGAGCTAATAAATGAATTCAACAAAGTGTCAGGGTACAAAATCAATAAGCAAAAATCAATAGTGTTTCTATTCATTATTAATGAGCATCTGAGGAGAAAATCAAGAAAAAAAATCCATTTACAATAATAAGTAAAAGAATCAAATATCTAGGAATAAAATTAACACAGAAACTATGATACTTTGCTAAAAGAAATCAAAGACAATCTAAATAAGTGAAAGGGCATTGTGTTAGTTAGGGTTCTCTAGGGAAACAGAATCAATGAGAGGTATCTATGACTATAAAATTTATAAAAGTGACTCACGCAACTGTGGGTATGCACGAGTCAAAATTCTGTAGGGCAGTCAGCAAACTGGCAACTCCAAGGAAGATGTCCGATGAACTCCTCAGGAAATGAACTGGCAACTTTGACGAACTCCTCAGGAAATGAACTGGGATCTTCAGCGAATGTGTTTGATGAACTCCTCAGGAAACGAACTGGCAACTTTGATGAACTCCTCAGGAAATGCTTCGCTGGGCAGCCGAAGAAGTGAAGGTCCTTTATTTTTCTCGCTTATAAGTTTTCAACTGATTAATTGGGTTAAATCCAGCCAATTGCATTCTCTCATTGTGGAAGACACACCCTTTGGTGAATCATCAGTCATAGCTGCAGCCAATTGACTGATAATTTAATAAACCAGCCTGTTGGTTTATTAACCAGCCACAGACATCCTTGCAGCAATTGTTAGGCCAGTGTTTGCTTGACCAGACAGCTGGGTACTATCACCTGGCCAAGTTGACACATGAACCTAACCATCACAGGCATGCCATGTTCATGAATTGAAGACTAAATAGGGTTAAGATGTCAAGTCTACCCAAAGCAATTTAGAAATTCAATGCAATCCCAATCAAAATTCCAAAACTTTCTTTGCAGAAATGGAAAAGCCAATAATCAAATTTATTTGGAAGGGTAAGGGACGCTGAATAGCCAAAAATATCTTGAAAAAGAAGAATGCAGTTGAAATACTGCATCTTGAAAAAGAAGAATGAAAAAAAAAAGAATGAAGTTGGAAGACTCACGCTTTCCTGACTTGAAAATTTATTACAAATTCAAATTTATTACAAAGTGAAAAGAGCATGATACCAGCACAAGTGTAGATATATAGACCAATCCAATTGAATTGAGAGTTCAGAAATAGACCCTCACATCTATGGCCAGTTGGTTTATGATAAGGCTTCCAAGTCCACTAAATTGGGAAAGAATAGTCCCTTCAACAAATGGTGCTGGGACAACTGGACATCCATATGCCAGAGAATGAATTGAGGGACCCTGTCTCACACCATATACAAAAATTAACTCAAAATTGATCAAAGACCTAAATATAAGAACTAGGACTATAAAACTTCTAGAAGAAAATGTAAGGAAGCAACTTCAGGACCTTGGTTAGGTAATGGTTTCTTTGACTTTACACCCAAAATAAGCAACAAAAGAAAAAATAGATTAATGGGACCTCATCAAAATTAAAAACTTTTTGCATATCAAAGGACTTTATCACAAAAGTGAAAAGATAACTAACTTACTCAATGTAAGAAAATATTTGGAAACTATATGTCCCATAAGGGTTTAATATCCAGAATATGCAAAGAAATCCTACAATTCAACAATAAAAAGTCAAACAGCCAAATTTAAAAATAGGCAAATGAGTTGAATAGACATTTCTCCAAAAAATACATCAAATGGCCAATTAGCACATGAAAAGATGTTCAATACTATTAGCTAGTAGGGAAATGCAAATCAAAACCACAATGAGATACCATTTCACACCCATTAGAATGACTACTAATCAAAGAACAGAAAATTACAAGTACTGGAGAGGTCGTGGAAAAATAGGAACACTCATTCACTACTGGAGGTAATGTAAAATGGTGCAGCCCCTGTGGAGGACAGTTTGGCAGTTCCTCCAAAAGTTAAGTATAGAAGTACCATATGACCTGGCAATCCCACTTCTAGGTATATATCCAAAAGTACTGAAGGCAGGGACTTGAACAGATATTTGCACACTGATATTTATAGCAACATTATTCACAATTGCCAAAAGGTGGAAGCAAACCAAGTGTCTATCAACCGATAAAATGATAAATAAAATGTGGTATATACATACAATGGAATAGTCTTCAGCCATAGAAAGGAATGAAGCCCTGATATACGCAATGACATGGATGAACCTTGAAGACATCATGTTGAGCAAAATAAGCCAGACACAAAAGGACAAATATTGTATGATCTCACTAATATGAAATAATTAGAATAAGCAGACTCATAGAATCAGAATCTGGAGTATAGATTACCAGTAGCCAGGTTGAGGGTAGGGAATGGAGAGTTAATGCTTGAGTTGTATGGAGTTTCTATTTGGGTTGATGGCAAAGTTGTTGTAATGGTTGGTGGTTATGGTAGCACAACATTGTGAATGTAATTAACAGCACTATATAATATGTGTGAATGTGGTTCAAACAGGAAATTTTAGGTTGTGTGTGTGTGTATTACTATAATGAAAATTTAAAAAAAACAGGACTATACAACACAAACAGTGAGCCCTAATTTAAACAATGGACTATAATTAATAGTACAATTACAGAAATGTTCTTTCATGAATTGTATCAAATGTACCACACTAATGCAAGGTGTTAATAGTAATATGGGAACTCTCTATTTTATGTATGACATTTCTGTAAACCTACAACTTCTCTAATAAAGAAAATCCTCCAAAAGAAAAACATGTCTATGCTTGTTTTCCAAAGTAGCTAAGAAGAGGAGAGTAAGTGAGATGGCTTTACATTCTGCAATGAGGTTTGAATTAAAAAAACAACAACAATAAAAACAAGGGATGAACTGGATTACTGCATGGGTACAGAGAAAGGGAGAAAGCATGCTGAGTCCCTGGAGCACCTTCCACAGAAGAAAGTAGCTCTCAAGAACTGCATCTGAGTCTGAAAAGGGGCCCTGGAGTGAAGTGACTGAAGACACTTGAAGTTCCCTTTAACTTACCCAAGAAAGAAATTGGATGCTTTAGCAAAGCTCAGTTACTTGTTTTGAGTAACAGCAAACTAAGTTTACATTTAAGAAACTTGATGATCCAGAACTCTTGATTTTGGTAATACTGGGGTGAGAAATGTATGTCTTGGTTTTTTTTATAGACTATTTCAAATTTTTCATATCATTACTGATATGTAATTAAGTAACACACCAATGTACAATTAGTCTTTCAATACAGTTTTCCAGGGGTAATTATACATAATTGAAGAGAAATAAGAGTTGCCCATACTTTAAGTTGGTGATCATATCATACCAGAATTTATGATTCATCTGATAATCATACCCACAGCATAATAAGATCATAATGCGTGTTTCTAAGCAAAGATGCTGACCAAGCGGCATAGTATACCAAGCAATTAAAATGGAAAAATTTCCCAGCAAACTGTTCAACATTTTCAAAGAAGGATGAACCCTTACAGTTGATTGGAAGACAGTTCTCCATGGATCGCTCATATTTTTGCATGTCTTGCAAAGTAAGTAATAGAGCAAACAACCTTGGAAGATATACTCTCTTTCTCTCCAGAGCAGAAGTCAGATTTGCTCACAGTCCTGAAAGAGAGATGTCACCTTTCAGAGCAAAGGAACCATCGTACTACCATTATAGAGTTGGATTCCCTAAACTCAGGTTTCCGCTCTAAATCTCCTGTGGCACAAACTACTGCATGTACAGGCATCTTTCTGGGCCCAACAAATTGCCACATGGAACTTGCAGGCAAGGGAAACTGATGCAAATATGCCAATACTCCTGCTGCTTACTGTGCGATGGGTAATAGATTTCTTTGTCTCTGATCCAGGAGTTTCAAGTCCTCTGTGAGCATATATGAAATTGCAGTAGTCTAAACTGTTAGCTTGCAAATAGAATCAAATCTCAGATCTTTCAAAATGTTTTTGTTTATTTGTGTTTTAGGAAATTGCCTATTTTTCACAATTTTGACAGAGTCAAATGGTCAAGAAAATGTATAACTATTTCTGGATAGCATTTTAATTAGGGTGTGTCTCAATATGGCAACTTTACAATAATCATATCAAAAGGTATCATACATAATATATCTAGGAAAGTGGTCCAGAGTATTCAGGGACAAGGAGAATGATGCACTGACTTAGTGTCTCCTGAAGTCTATGAGAACATACTATGAAGCTGATACAAAAAAATAGTTCTCTGGGATGAAAATTATTCTCTCTGATTCAGGCTCCAATTGGAAAAGAACAGCTTGCTCCTTTGGCATGTTTCATGGGAGCTATGGAAATAGAATCTGCAGGGAAGATAAGGATATTTGGTCCATTACTTTTCTGCCACCTTCAAGCTAGATGGATTTAAACAAGTTACATATTCTCATGCAACTGAATTTTCTATCCTCTGAAAATAATTTCATACCTGCTGCCCTGTTTGGTTATTATGAATTAAATATGTACATATCTAACTAGCAAGCTAGATAGGTAGATAATATGTATATTATATGTACATAAGTATAGTAGACCCGAGGTTGGCACTTAGTATACTGGTTATTATCATTATCATTATTATTTATTAATACAAATCACATTTACAAAAGTTTGCACTATTGTGTTGAGTTTCCTAGAGATTACTTATATATGTGATGGGTTTCTTATTGTGTTCACAACATAGTAACTTAAAAACATAGTTTAACTCATATATTCAATACATATTTAGCAAATGAAAACAAAATATGATATAGAGCCCCGCTGTCAACTACTTGCCAAATAGAAGCAAATGACAATAAAATATGGCAATCTTAATTCATCTTCCCCTTTATTTGCAAAATGGCAGGATATAAATAAATATCTTGCATAGATCAAACATGATGATATTTGATATTGCAGAGGCATCTATATATTTCCCTTGAAGCATAGAAAAGGAACTGACTATACCTGATTAGATTAGTGACCAGACAGATGACAGGTCTTGGGAATTACAAACACCATCTTCTTTTACCTGGAAGAAAGTCCAAATATCCACTCATATTTCCACCCGTATAAGTAGATTTAAAATCTTGGTGAACTACAGAGAAAGCCTGGGTATATAAATTGAGGATCATATCTTCATTGTCTCTAAAAGCACTCATCCTTGTCCTTGATCCCAGTGCCTCTTTCTATTTCAAGAAACTTGCTCCATCATATGTCTTCTCTCTTGTTAGTGCAGAGTATTTTAACCTAGCAAGTAGATTTTTAGGATGCCAGTAATCCCCCCAAATGGCATGCCAACTTTGCTACTAATGTGTGATACTCATTTTTTTCTGAGGGTGAAGAGATTTCATTGGTTAATTAAAGAGGCTGAGACCCAATAAACAGTTAAGAAGCAGTATTCTAGTGTATGTTTAATTTCTCCCTCTTTCTTGGCCCTCTTTCATCAGCACATCTTATGAGAACACTTTCATTAATAATTGAAACCAAGAACTCAATATGTTTAACAGTAGGTTAGACACAGCATAACAGATTCATAAACTTGAAGATAGGTCAATAGAAAACACCCAGCTCAAGCAGGAAAACAGGTAGAAAAATACAGAAAAGATCACAGATAACATAAGGAACATTTTCAAATGGACCACATTAGCAAGTACCAAGATCTGAAATAATAAAATCTTACTCAAGGAACTCCAAAATAATTTGTTGGCAAACAGCATCATGTTTAGAAACCTCAAACTGATGGACCTTCATCATAATTCACACAGTGATGCTTCAAAATAAATGCTTCTTTATTAAGCTCTTACATCATATAGTATATTACCTAGCATAAAGTATATGGCTAGCAAATACAGTAACTTTGGGAAAATAATCAGAGGCTTATTGTTGAAAATTTGCAGAATTATTTGCAATCAAGGATATAATTTTAATATATGTTGAATGACATACCTATAGAAATATATACATATATAATTTATCTTTAAATACCAGAAATTATCTTTATGTATATATAAAATTATGTATGTATGTTTATATGTGTGTTTATATATAACATACTAAGGCATATAGAGATTGGCACTCCTTCCTAGGCAAAAGATAGAAACTTTGACAAAGGCAATATGTTCCTGCACCTCAACCCTACACTCCCAAATACTCATGCCCTGATTTTTTTTGTTTATATAGAATTTAACTTTATAAAAATTATTTTTATATATGTATATTTACTTATTAACTCATTCTTCCATTAATTCATTTATTTTTATATTTATTTTTAATTGTCAGGTTTCTCCTGCTATAATACAAGCATCACAAAGAAAGAGGATATTTTCTTCAGTGATGTATCCCAAGAAAACAAATGGGAGAAGGAAATTAGCTTGATTATGTTTCTCCTATTCACCTCTTATAGAGTTTGAGGTCCATGGTGTTTTGCACAGAACGTAGTAACACAGGAGATGTAAAATAGTGAGAAGAGCACTGAAGAAGCTTTAGATTATTCTGGGACACTTATTGCAAGCAACTAATCTGTCTAATACACAAGTTAAAGTGAATCAATGCATTTAGAAGCCCAGGTTCTAGGTCTGACTTCCTCACTTAATAGCCTTGTTAACTTTGGAAACCTTATCACTCTGAACCATTGTTAACTCTTATACAGAACAGAGGTAATAATAACCCCTGTGTATATCACAGGGTTAACAATTATCAAATAGTATCTAATAAGATGATGCACGGTTGAAGCACTCTTAAGTAAATGTAATGTTTTTTACTAGATACTCAAAAACAATGGTTCAATAAATGACATCAAATTAAAATTTCCAAAAGGCATCTTGAAAAAATGCCTTTTCTCATATGTTCTTCCCAACTTTTATCTTACTTGTAGATTTCAAGTAATGTTTGATTTTAATTGTGTATCGTGATTCTAACAGTTTCAAATATTATCCTGAAAAATGCCAAAATCAAGAAAATAAGCTAACTTAAAGCTTTTGAACTTATAACTTACAACGTATACTAACTATTAAAAAAAAAAAAAAGGAATAACTCAGGTAAATACAAAGTGCACAGGAATGTATTGATTCACTTTAACTAGCATATTAGACAGATTAGTTGCTTGCAACAAGTGTATACCATAATAATTTAAAACTGATATGTATAATCCTCTAGAACAAAAATACAGGTGCACAGGAAAAAAGTGAAGTCCCTTTATGGAATCAGGGAAGTACCCTTAATTTCTCTCTTTCTATGATGAGATTGTTTTTCTTGTGAAGTTTGGCAGACTCTTAAAATTGATGTCATTTTTTATTAATTCTTTTTGTACTCTGATGACAGCTAATGGAATGATTTGAAAGCTATTTGCTTTACAAAAAGATCCAATATAGCTGCCTTTTGGGCTATTCTTAAAGGTTTTACTTCTTCTTGAAATAATTAGTAAAAGAGAAGAAAGATTGCTGTAATTACTGAGCATTATAAACTATATCTGGGTGCCTGACATTAACAGTAGCTGTAGTTAAAGTTAGATCACTTGTCTCATTTTCGGGAAACATTACTTTTTACTGTTTTGATGATATAATCTGAAAAATATCTTGACAGGATACTAATTCTGAAAACAGAATATATATATTTCATTATACTTGTGCCTTCAAGTATACCAAGTAGTCTTGATTGGCATTAGAAAAAAATGGATCAAAACCATCAATTATTTCATATGAACCAACAGAGTTCAGCTTTATAATTATAAGTCAATTTTAAAGACAGATCAAAGAGTAAAAGGTAAGAATACCTTTCAATCCTATTCAAGTAATCAACTGCTTTGCTTTAGGGACAAGATTTTAAGTAAAAGAGATTTAAGATGAACAGTGATATCATGTGTTTCTTTTCCATTGTTAATATTAACACATGTACTACAACATGTTTCATCAGTCTCTGTTCATTAGTATTATAGTAAATATTTTCATATATGAATAATTTTCCAGATAATATTATAATTTTCTTATTCTGCCAATGCACTTTACCAATAATACACAAATTATTGTTAAAAACTATAATGAGAATATTGTTATATGCAATAACAGAAATACATAAGGGACAAAAAAAAAAAGTAGTGTGAGTAATAAAAGACATAGTCAAAATATTATCAGTGGAAATCCAGACTACTGCTCCAGAAACAAAATCACTCAACTGTCAAAGTTGTAACCTGAAAAGACCAAAGGTCTTAAATTACCTTAATTAAGCATTCTTACAGTTTCAAGACAATTTACAAGCTAAACAAACAAATATTTTTAATTTGTTGGATAATTAAATGGCCTTTAAGAGCAAAATTTTATGATATGCATCTTATATTTCCATACTACACAGGGTACATAATTATGGTAACTATGAAAACCAAAAATAAAAATATTTAAAACTAATAGTATACAAAGTTACCCTTGAAAATTAATGTTTTTCCCTTCCCTGGAACAACAGAGTTGATTCTATTAAATGTGATAAATGAAATATAAATTAAAATTTTAATGAGGTGCTTGTTAATCCATTTGTTCACAGCTAACTGGAACTCAGTTAAATTAGTTCCTTATTATGTGCACTAGAGATATGATTTTTTCTCAATCTCAAGGGCAAATAAGTGTTAGAGAACTGCTTGTCCCAAGATAACTCCATAAAGCATTATTAAAATTATTCACCAGACACATTTTCTGTGATGCATTTCATTTAGAGAAATCAATTTTCACCGTTGAAGATAGAAAAGTCCTCTAACAGCAATCAGAACAGCAAGAAACAAAGGCAAAATATATCTATATATGAGTTATTACGGGATATTTATCTCTGCCTTGGTCATTTTGTCTTCAAGAATTGCAGAAAACAATTTTTTCAAGTCACTGTAAAATATCACACAGCTTCTGGGCCGTAAAGTTTTGCCCAGAAAATGTAGAAAATTTTTATTATTTGTTAAATGTTCCCTTCAATCTCCAGGACAATGTTTCCCAGCTTTCAGCACCCATAGATTATCCAATTAATGGGAGTCTAGTAAAAACACACATCAATTTTAGGTAAATTTTTAAGTAATTCATTATAAGTTTAAAACAAAAATGAAACATTAATTAACATTCATAATAACAATGAATTCTCCATCTTTCCAGGAAAGAGGTTTTATTTTTTATACTGCTTTACCAAGATGTCTGATGCTAGACCACCACGAAGCTAGAACATCACAAGTGGAGTCCAACAAGTTGGTTTCTTTTCTTACCCTTTATTTCTACTAAATCAGAAAAACCTACATCATAATTGTTGGTGAACTAAAATAGCAACATGTGCTTGGTGCCACTCTCAGATAAATCTTGATATATTAATCAAGCATGAGGATCTTCAATTCTATAAAGGCAATATTCTTGAGATATTAAGCCAATAATTATTCTGCACACATACACAGAAAGTTTCTGAGTTTCTAGACCTCTTGAAAGATAGAGTGCTAGTAACTGCAGAAAATGTAAATTTTAAAAACATAAAATACAACTTACAAAAATGGTAGCAGAATGCTACTTAGGAACTAATGGTCCTAGCAGCATATTTATTACATTTTAAGACAACAATTAATGGACCTAGAATAGCCAAAACAGTTTTGAAAAAGAACAAATTTGGAGGGGTTGCACTTCCCAATTTTAAAACTTATTACAAAGCTATATTAATCAAAACAATGTGACACTGGCGTAAGAACAGACAAATAGATCAATGGAATAGACTTGGGAGTCCATAAGCAAACCCATACAGTTATCGTCAATTGCATTTCAACAAAGGTGCCAAGACGCTGTAATGGAGAAAGAGTAGTCTTTCGTACAAATTTTGATGGGGCAACTGCATATCCACATGAAAGAGAATGACTGTAGATCTAAAAATTAGAGTTAACCCTATAAAAACTTTGAAGAAAACATAAATATAAAACTTTGTGACCTTTGATTAGGCGATTGTTTTTTAGAACTAATGCCAAAAGCACAATGGACAAAAGAAAATATAGATAACTTGGACTTAATTAAAATGAAAAACGTTTTGCTTTAACTGACACCACCAAGAAAGTGAAAGGACTTGCACATCAAATATCTGCTAAGCAACTTGTATCCACAGTATATAAAGAACCTTAAAACTAAACAATAAAAAGACAACCCAATTTTTTAAAAGGCCAAAAGATTTGAATACACTATCCCTCCAAAAAATATGCATGTTATAAACATAGGGTTAGCATATGACCCAGCATTTCTACTCCTAGGTATATACCCAAGAGAAATAAAAACATATGTCCGAGAAAGCCAGGAACTGCGTGGACAGGACACCACAGAGCAATCTGACTTTGGGCATACTTCATACAACACTCATGAAAACGTGGAACTGCTGAGATCATCGAAAACTGTAAGTTTTTGTGGCCAGGGACCCGCACCCCTCCCTGCCAGGCTCAGTCCCATGGGAGGGGAGGCTGTCAACTCCGGGAAGGAGAAGGGAGAACTGCAGTGGCAGCCCTTATCGGAAACTCATTCTACTGATCCAAACTCCAACTGAGATAGACTGAGACCAGACACCAGAGAATCTGAGAGCAGCCAGCCCAGCAGAGAGGAGACAGGCATAGAAAAAAACAGCACGAAAAACTCCAAAATTAAAAGCGGAGGATTTTTGGAGTTCTGGTGAACATAGAAAGGGGAAGGGCAGAGCTCAGGCCCTGAGGCTCATAAGCAAATCCCGAAGAAAAGCTGATCTCTCTGCCCTGTGGACCTTTCCTTAATGGCCCTAATTGCTTTGTCTCTTAGCATTTCAATAACCCATTAGATCTGTCAGCAGAGCCCTTTTTTTTTTTTAACCCTTTTTTTTTTTTCTAAAACAATTACTCTAAGAAGCCCAATACAGAAAACTTCAAAGACTTGCAATTTGGGCAGGTCAAGACAAGAGCAGAACTAAGAGAGCTCTGAGACAAAAGGCAATAATCCAGTGGCTGAGAAAATTCACTAAACACCACAACTTCCCAAGAAAAGGGGGGTGTCTGCTCACAGCCATCATCCTGGTGGACAGGAAACACTCCTGCCCATAGCCAGCCCCATAGCCCAGAGCTGCCCCAGACAACCCGGTGTGATGGAAGTGCTTCAAATAACAGGCACACACCACAAAACTGGGCGTGGACATTAGCCTTCCCTGCAACCTCAGTTGATTGTCCCAGAGTTGGGAAGGTAGAGCAGTGTGAATTAACAGAGCCCCATTCAGCCATCATTTCAGCAGACTCGGAGCCTCCCCACACAGCCCAGGAACCGAGAACCGCCGTGGGGGGACGGCACTCACCTGTGACATAGCATAGTCATCCCTCAACAGAGGACCAGGGGGTGCATGGCCTGGAAGAGGGACCCACTCGCAAGTCTCAGGAGCCATACGCCAATACCAAGGACTTGTGGGTCAGTGGCAGAGACAAACTGTGGCAGGACTGAATTGAAGGATTAGACTATTGCAGCAGCTTTAAAACTCCAGGATCACCAGGGAGATTTGATTGTTAGAGCCACCCCCCCTCCCTGACTGCCCAGAAAAACGCCCCATACACAGGGCGGGCAAAACCAACTACACACGCAAGCTTGGTACACCAATTGGACCCCACAAGACTCACTCCCCCACTCACCAAAAAGGCAAAGCAGGGGAGAACTGGCTTGTGGAGAACAGGTGGCTCGTGGACGCTACCTGCTGGTTAGTTAGAGAAAGTGTATTCCACGAAGCTGTAGATCTGATAAATTAGAGATAAGGACTTCAATTGGTCTACAAATCTTAAAAGAACCCTAAAAAGTTAAGCAAATGCCAAGAGGCCAAAAACAACAGAAAATTATAAAGCATATGAAAAAAACAGACAATATGGATAACCCAAGCCCAAGCACCTAAATCAAAATACCAGAAGAGACACAGCACCTAGAGCAGCTACTCAAAGAACTAAAGATGAACAATGAGACCACAGTATGGGATACAAAGGATATCAAGAAGACCCTAGAAGAGCATAAAGAAGATATTGCAAGACTAAATAAAAAAATCGATGATCTTATGGAAATTAAAGAAACTGCTGACCAAATTAAAAAGATTCTGGACACTCATAGTACAAGATTAGAGGAAGTTGAACAACGAATCAGTGACCTGGAAGATGACAGAATGGAAAATGAAAGCATAAAAGAAAGAATGGGGAAAAAAATTGAAAAAATCGAAACAGACCTCAGGGATATGATAGATAATATAAAACGTCCAAATATAAGACTCATTGGTGTTCCAGAAGGGGAAGAAAAGGGTAAAGGTCTAGGAAGAGTATTCAAAGAAATTGTTGGGGAAAACTTCCTAAATCTTCTAAACAACATAAATACACAAATCATAAATGCTCAGCGAACTCCAAATAGAATAAATCCAAATAAACCCACTCCGAAACATATTCTGATCACACTGTCAAACATGGAAGAGAAGGAACAAGTTCTGAAAGCAGCAAGAGAAAAGCAATTCGCCACATACAAAGGAAACAGCATAAGACTAAGTAGTGACTACTCAGCAGCCACCATGGAGGCGAGAAGGCAGTGGCACGATATATTTAAAATTCTGAGTGAGAAAAATTTCCAACCAAGGATACTTTATCCAGCAAAGTCCTCCTTCAAATTTGAGGGAGAGCTTAAATTTTTCACAGACAAACAAATGCTGAGAGAATTTGCTAACAAGAGACCTGCCCTACTGGAGATACTCAAGGGAGCCCTACAGACAGAGAAACAAAGAAAGGAGAGAGAGACTTGGAGAAAGGTTCAGTACTAAAGAAATTCAGTATGGGTACAATAAAGGATATTAATAGAGAGAGGGGAAAAACATATATGACAAACATAAACCAAAGGAAGATGGCTGATTCAAGAAATGTCCTCACGGTTATAACGTTGAATGTAAATGGATTAAACTCCCCATTTAAAAGATATAGATTCGCAGAATGGATCAAAAAAAAATGAACCATCAATATGTTGCATACAAGAGACTCATCTTAGACACAGGGACACAAAGAAATTGAAAGTGAAAGGATGGAAAAAAATATTTCATGCAAGCTACAGCCAAAAGAAAGCAGGTGTAGCAATATTAATCTCAGATAAAATAGACTTTAAATGCAGGGATGTTTTGAGAGACAAAGAAGGCCACTACATACTACTAAAAGGGGCAATTCAACAAGAAGAAATAACAATCATAAATGTCTATGCACCCAATCAACGTGCAACAAAATACATGAGAGAAACACTGGCAAAACTAAAGGAAGCAATTGATGTTTCCACAATAATTGTGGGAGACTTCAACACATCACTCTCTCCTATAGATAGATCAACCAGACAGAAGACCAATAAGGAAATTGAAAACCTAAACAATCTGATAAATGAATTAGATTTAACAGACATATACAGAACATTACATCCCAAATCACCAGGATACACATACTTTTCTAGTGCTCACGGAACTTTCTCCAGAATAGATCATATGCTGGGACATAAAACAAGCCTCAATAAATTTAAAAAGATTGAAATTATTCACAGCACATTCTCTGACCACAATGGAATACAATTAGAAGTTGTTCTAGTTTGCTAATGCTGCAGAATGCAAAACACCAGAGATGGACTGGCTTTTATAAAAAGGGGGTTTATTTAGCTATACAGTTACAGTCTTAAGGCCATAAAGTGTCCAAGGTAACACATCAGTAATCAGGTACCTTCACTGGAGGATGGCAAATGGCGTCCGGAAAACCTCTGTTAGCTGGGAAGGCACGTGGCTGGCATCTGCTCCAAAGTTCTGGTTTCAAAATGGCTTTCTCCCAGGACATTCCTCTCTAGCAAGCTTGCTCTTCTTCAAAACGTCACTCACAGCTGCACTCCGTTCAGTCTCTGAGTCAGCACATTTATATGGCTCCACTGATCAAGGCCCACCCTGAATGGGCGGGGCCACACCTTTGTGGAAATATCCCATCAGTTATCATCTACAGTTGGGTGGGGCGTATCTCCGAATCCAAACATTCCAACTTAATCCCCACTATTATGTCGGCCTCACAAAATTGCATCAAAGAATACGGCTTTTTCTGGGGGACATAATACATTCAAACCGGCACAGAAGTCAATAACCATCAGAGACTTAGAAAATTCACAAATACCTGGAGGTTAAACAACACACTCCTAAACAATCAGTGGGTTAAAGAAGAAACAGCAAGAGAAATTGCTAAATATATAGAGACGAATGAAAATGAGAACACAACATACCAAAACCTATGGGATGCAGCAAAAGCAGTACTGAGGGGGAAATTTATAGCACTAAATGCATATATTAAAAAGGAAGAAAGAGCCAAAATCGAAGAACTAATGGATCAACTGAAGAAGCTAGAAAATGAACAGCAAACCAATCCTAAACCAAGTACAAGAAAAGAAATAACAAGGATTAAAGCAGAAATAAATGACATAGAGAACAAAAAAAACAATAGAGAGGATAAATATCACCAAAAGTTGGTTCTTTGAGAAGATCAACAAGATTGACAAGCCCCTAGCTAGACTGACAAAATCAAAGAGAAGACGCGTATAAACAGAATAATGAATGAAAAAGATGACATAACTGCAGATCCTGAAGAAATTAAAAAAATTATAAGAGGATACTATGAACAACTGTATGGCAACAAACTGGATAATATAGAGGAAATGGTCAATTTCCTGGAAACATATGAACAACCTAGACTGACCAGAGAAGAAATAGAAGACCTCAATCAATCCATCACAAGCAAAGAGATCCAATCAGTCATCAAAAATCTTCCCACAAATAAATGCCCAGAACCAGATGGCTTCACAGGGGAATTCTACCAAACTTTCCAGAAAGAACTGACACCAATCTTACTCAAACTCTTTCAAAACATTGAAGAAAATGGAACACTACCTAACTCATTTTATGAAGCTAACATCAATCTAATACCAAAACCAGGCAAAAATGCTACAAAAAGGAAAACTACAGGCCAATCTCCCTAATTAATATAGATGCAAAAATCCTCAACAAAATACTTGCAAATCAAATCCAAAGTCACATTAAAAAAATCATACACCATGACCAAGTCGGGTTCATTCCAGGCATGCAAGGATGGTTCAACATAAGAAAAACAATCAATGTATTACAACACATTAAAAATTCAAAAGGGAAAAATCAAATGATCATCTCAATACATGCCGAAAAAGCATTTGACAAAATCCAACATCCCTTTTTGATAAAAAACACTTCAAAAGGTAGGAATTGAAGGAAACTTCCTCAAGTGATAAAGAGCAAATGAAAAACCCACAGCCAGCATAGTACTCAATGGTGAGAGACTGAAAGCCTTCCTTCTAAGATCAGGAACAAGACAAGGATGCCCGCTGTCACCACTGTTATTCAACATTGTGCTGGAAGTGCTAGCCAGGGCAATCCGGCAAGACAAAGAAATAAAAGGCAACCAAATTGGAAAAGAAGAAGTAAAACTGTCATTGTTTGCAGATGATATGATCTTATATCTGGAAAACCCTGAGAAATCGACGATACAGCTATAGAGCTAATAAACAAATTTAGCAAAGTAGCGGGATACAAGATTAATGCACATAAGTCAGTAATGTTTCTATATGCTAGAAATGAACAAACTGAAGAGACACTCAAGAAAAAGATACCATTTTCAATAGCAACTAAAAAAATCAAGTACCTAGGAATAAACTTAACCAAAGATGTAAAAGACCTATACAAAGAAAACTACATAACTCTATTAAAAGAAATAGAAGGGGACCTTAAAAGATGGAAAAATATTCCATGTTCATGGATAGGAAGGCTAAATGTCATTAAGAAGTCAATTCTACCCAAACTCATCTACAGATTCAATGCAATCCCAATCAAAATTCCAACAACCTACTTTGCAGACTTGGAAAAGCTAGTTATCAAATTTATTTGGAAAGGGAAGATGCTAAAGACACTCTAAAAAAGAAAAACGAAGTGGGAGGACTTACACTCCCTGACTTTGAAGCTTATTATAAAGCCACAGTTGCCAAAACAGCATGGTACTGGCACAAAGATAGACATATAGATCAATGGAATCGAACTGAGAATTCAGAGATAGACCCTCAGATCTATGGCCGACTAATCTTTGATAAGGCCCCCAAAGTCACTGAACTGAGTCATAATGGTCTTTTCAACAAATGGGTCTGGGAGAGTTGGATATCCATATCCAAAAGAATGAAAGAGGACCCCTACCTCACCCCCTACACAAAAATTAACTCAAAATGGACGAAAGATCTCAATATAAAAGAAAGTACCATAAAACTCCTAGAAGATAATGTAGGAAAACATCTTCAAGACCTTGTATTAGGCAGCCACTTCCTAGACTTTACACCCAAAGCACAAGCAACAAAAAAAATAGATAAGGTAACTCCTCAAGCTTAGAAGTTTCTGTACCTCAAAGGAATTTCTCAAAAAGGTAAAGAGGCAGCCAACTCAATGGGAAAAATTTTTGGAAACCATGTATCTGACAAAAGACTGATAGCTTGCATATATAAAGAAATCCTACAACTCAGTGACAACAGTACAGACAGCCCAATTATAAAATGGGCAAAAGATATGAAAAGACAGTTCTCTGAAGAGGAAATACAAATGGCCAAGAAACACATGAAAAAATGTTCAGCTTCTCTAGCTATTAGAGAGATGCAAATTAAGACCACAATGAGATACCATCTAACACCGATTAGAATGGCTGCCATTAAACAAACAGGAAACTACAAATGCTGGAGGGGATGTGGAGAAATTGGAACTCTTATTCATTGTTGGTGGGACTGTATAATGGTTCAGCCACTCTGGAAGTCAGTCTGGCAGTTCCTTAGAAAACTAGATGTAGAGTTACTATTCGATCCAGCGATTGCACTTCTCGGTATATACCCGGAAGATCGGAAAGCAGTGACACGAACAGATTTCTGCACGCCAATGTTCATAGCAGCATTATTCACAATTCCCAAGAGATGGAAACAACCCAAATGCCCTTCAACAGATGAGTGGATAAATAAAATGTGGTATATACACACGATGGAATACTACGTGGCAGTAAGAAGGAACGATCTCATGAAACATATGACAACATGGATGAACCTTGAAGACATAATGCTGAGCGAAATAAGCCGGGCACAAAAAGGGAAATATTATATGCTATCACTAATGTGAACTTTGAAAAATGTAAAACAAATGGTTTGTAATGTAGAATGTAGGGGAACTAGCAATAGAGAGCAATTAAGGAAGGGGGAACAATAATCCAAGAAGAACAGATAAGCTATTTAATGTTCTGGGGATGCCCAGGAATGACTATGGTCTGTTAATTTCTGATGGATATAGTAGGAATAAGTTCACAGAAATGTTGCTATATTAGGTAACTTTCTTGGGGTAGAGTAGGAACATGTTTGAAGTAAAGCAGTTATCTTAGGAAAAAAAAAAATATGTCCACGTAAAATCTTGTGTATAAGTTCTGTTCAAAGCAGCATTATTCATAATAGCCAAAAAAGTGGAAAAAATGGAAATTTCCAATCAACTGATGTTTGGATAAATCAAATGTAGTATGTTCATACAGTGGAATATTATTCAGTCATAATAAAGAATTAAATACTGTAACAAGCTACAATATAGATGAACTTTGACAACATCCTAAGTGAAAGAAGTTAGTAAAAAAAAAAAAAAAAAAAAAAAAAAAAGACCACATTTTGCATTATTCCATTTATATGAAATATCCAGAATAGACAAATCAATAGAAACAGAAAGTAGATTAGCGGCTTCCAGGGGCAGAGGGGAGGGGAAAATTCTGTGACCACTGATGGGTACGCAGTTTCTTTTTGAAGTGATAAAATGGTCTAAAACTAGATAGTGGTGACACTTGATCAACTCTGTATATACTAAAACAACTAAATTGTACACTTTAAAGGGGTAAATTCATAGTATGTATATTATGTCTCAATAATACTTTTAGAAAAACAATCATTAAAAACTTAAAGGAAATGAAAAATAGGGTGGGAGGGGGGATGTTTGGGTGTTCTTTTTTACTTTTATTTTTTATTCTTATTTTTACTTTTTCTGGTATAAGGAAAATGTTCAAAAAATAGATCGGGGTGATGAATGCACAAGTATATGATGGTATTGTGAACAGTTGATTGTACACCACAGATGACTGTATGATAATGTGAATTTACCTCAATAAAACCGAATTTTAAAAAATCAATATTAGGATAGAAACACAAGGGAACCCAATTTCAAACTGAAGCATCTCCTGGATAAAGAATTATTGTGACCCCAAGCATACTGAAGATGCTCCTGTCATCAGACTCTTGAATTGTGTGGGAAAAAATACAGAAATATCTTGTCTTCCTATCAAGATCTGTAAAGGCAAAACCTGTGGCAGCTCCTTATCTTGCCTTTTTCAACACAGCTGAATTCAAAACTGAGCATAGTTTTACTTGATATTGTTTATTCATTCATTAAAGATTTATTAGGCACACAATACAATCACATAGAAAACAATATTGAAGAAGATAAGGTACATATCCATGAAGAAGCCAAGGGTCCCTGGATCCTAAGGAAGAAAACAGAATAGGCTGAATGGGTAGTAGTGAAGACACGGACAGAAAGCTCCTTCCTGTTGCTTAGGAAAACTAACCAACTTAAATAATGATAACTTATTGTAAAGATTCGACTCACAGAAAAACAAAGGAAGACAAAAATCTCTGACACCCTGCCAGATTTTATAGAAAAAAGGGAACCACATACAGCCAGGATCAGAAATTATGGAAAAAACAGATCAGGAAAGAGCAAATCATTCTGGATACTGTTCCCCATCTCAACAGCTGGATTATTGGCCATTGGTCAACCTCTGTATTTAGGGTCCCTTGGGTCTTGGGGAGGCCCAGGGAATTCCCCTGTGGTTGGCTGGGCAAAAGGGGAACCTATAAAAATAAAAAAAGGTGGAGGAGAGGGGGGACCTGTAACTGTGGCCCTCCCGTGGAAGGCACTGTGTTGTGCGAGAATGGCAGCTAAGGTTCAAATTCCCACATTCTAAAGGACAATCCAGTAGCTGGAATCCAGCCACTGCCTCTAAGGCTTTTGGGGAGGTACCACTGCAAGCTCTCCTACCACCAACCACCACTCCATCCCTGCTTCTGCAGTCAGTGTATGAAGAGGAGTGAGAGGGGAGAAGGACATGGCCTTTCAGGGAGGGAAAGGAGTGCTTGCCTCCCCAAAGCCAAGACAGACTGGGGTAAAAGTATGGATTTTAATTCAATGTACAAGGGTGAAGCTTCTGAAGGGATTCAGGAGAGGGAATGGAATAATCCAATTTACTTTTTAAAATTATCACAATATATAAAATACCTATGGAAGAATACACAGGAAGTAGGTAACATTTTACTTTGGGGATGGAAACTGAGTCAAGAAGGCGGAGGGCTTTGCTTTCACAGTATTTCTTTTTTATATTGGTTAAATTATTTAAATTACCCCTATAAATAATTTAAATTAAAAATCAGTGAATAAGTCAGTTCAGCTGAAGCATGGAGAGTAGATTGGAAATGGTCAAGAGACGAAGCAGAGAGAGAAAGAGAGAGCGTGAGAGGAGACAAGAAGTCTATTACAGTGAGAGAGCATGGTGACTTGGAATAGGGTGATGTTTAAGAAGCTATCTGCTGGGTTGCTTTTTTGATATTTCTTTAATGATTCCTTTCTTTTTTGTCTCTACATATTAGTTTGCATTTTCTAGAATTTTACACAAATAGAATCATTCTGAGTGACTATATTTTTTCTGATTTCTTTCACTCAGCATATCTAATTTGAGATTCATCTATGATGTGTGTATCAATAGTTCATTCCCTTTTATTGTTGAGTGATGTTTCATTGTATTAACAGTTTGTTTAACCATTTATCTAATAAAGGACTTTGGGGTTGTTTTCAATTTCTTTTTATTATTACAAATAAAACTGCATTAACAAAGAAAAAAAAACTTAAAGGAATTTTGTAAAAATAGTAATAAATCCAGCTTAAGGCTCCTTTGTATTTTATTGGAAGAAATGTTTGCTTTAAAACCCTCATTTTATATATGAAGAAATCAAGGTCCAATAATATAAATTATTTACCCAAGAGCTACTAGCACATATTTCATTGGGAATTAAATGTGTGTGTGTGTGTGTGTGTGTGTGTGTGTGTGTGTGTAGTATGATTTTAAGTAACACAAGAGTCATCTTGAGGTTATACTAAATTTGGGGAGAAGAATTAAAAGAAAAATTTAATGGCCAAAGGAAAGAATCTGTTTAGACTATCAATAATGCTACAGAGTTCAACAGGAAAGCAGTCAACAACTTCAAAATCTACATGAAATGGAATGACAAAGCCAAATGGTTTTGCCAAATGTCTGTTATCATGGGTTTATAATTGCCAGCATATATAATGCATAAGAATTATGGCACAGAAACACCGGTGTCTTGCCCAGGCTGGAGTCATCTCATAAGTAACTTTCTTCTGAAGTCAGCTGCTATGACGTAAGTACCTTCCAAATAATTATGGAGAGAGAGACTACGATGGCGGAAGATCAACAAGAATGGAAACGAATGGCCATGTATTTAGTAATTCATATAAAAGAAAAGGATAAAGGATTGAGAAACAATATTTTTAGCCTCTGATGATAACTAAATATAATGTGAGTTTAAATTATCTTGACATTATATTGTTTTACTAAAGAAAAAACAATAGATATTTCCCATAGAATTCCCTAAAAATTAGAGATAAAAGATTTAAAGTTGATATTTATTAATGGAACAATATCCCCTGAATAAAGCAAACCAAAATAAATAAGATAAATGAAAAATAAAAACTTGAAATGGGGCAGCAGAGTGTTATAAGATTTTGAGAATGGTATATATATATGTATATATATATATATTTTTTTTTTAAATCTTCATTTTATTGAGATATATTCACATACCAGACAGTCATACAAAACAAATCATACATTCGATTGTTCACAGTACCATTACATAGTTGTACATTCATCACCTAAATCAATCCCTGATACCTTCATTAGCACACACACAAAAATAACAAGAATAATAATTAAAGTGAAAAAGAGCAATTGAAGTAAAAAAGAACACTGGGTACCTTTGTCTGTCTGTTTGTTTATTTGTTTCCTTCCCCTATTTTTCTACTCATCCATCCATAAACTAGACAAAGGGGAGTGCGGTCCTTATGGCTTTCCCAATCCCATTGTCACCCCTCATAAGCCACATTTTTATACAATTGTCTTCGAGATTCATGGGTTCTGGGTTGTAGTTTGATAGTTTCAGGTATCTACCACCAGCTACCCCAATTCTTTAGAACCTAAAAAGGGTTGTCTAAATTGTGCGTAAGAGTGCCCACCAGAGTGACCTCTCGGCTCCTTTTGGAATCTCTCTGCCACTGAAGCTTATTTCATTTCCTTTCACATTCCCCTTTTGGTCAAGAAGATGTTCTCCATCCCATGATGCCGGGTCTATATTCCTCCCCGGGAGTCATATTCCACATTGCCAGGGAGATTCAATCCCCTGGGTGTCTGATCCCACGTAGCGGGGAGGGCAGTGATTTTACCTTTCAAGTTGGCTTAGCTAGAGATAGAGGGCCACATCTGAGCAACAAAGAGGCATTCGGGAGGAGGCTCTTAGGCACAATTATAGGGAGGCCTAGCCTCTCCTTTGCAGCAACAGTCTTCCCAAGGGTAAATCCTGTGGTAGAGGGCTCAACCCATCAAACCACCAGTCCCGTATGTCTGTGGTCATGTTAGCAACCATCGAGGTGGGGTAGGCCAATATTTTGAGTGATTATTTATGATCTTTTTTTAATAAGAAAAGGTGGAGGTTTACAGAAAAATTATGCAGAAAATCAGATTTCCCATATACTCCCCCCTCCCCATTATTAACACTTTGCACTTGTTTATTCACAGTCTTTATGGTAGAACCATATTGGAAAACTTATGAAAAGAAAGAAGAACAGGATAGATATCACTATGAAAGTGTAGAATTGTTGTCTATGTTCAAATAATACATAGTGGAATGGTGCATCCCTGATAATGTTACAAAACTGATTGAGACAAGATGACAAAATACAGCCCAAAATAATAATTGAAGACTTCAAAGTCAACAGATGGAATTCCTATTATCACTAAAGCAACTTAAATCATTTTTACTTGCCTTGCTAACAATTTCATCTCCCAAAAATAAAGAAGCTAAGATGGGTGGGGATGTAGAATGAGGAATACATTCCAAGAAATATTTCCAACCAAAAGAGTGGAACTGAAGTGACAGAAAAAGTGTATCATCTCAGAAAAATGGGAAAAAGTGTATCATTTCAGAAAAGAATTTGAAGAGAGTCAGACTTGAAGCTGTTTCTTAGTATCATTGAAGGTAGAACTGTTGTTTTTTTAAAATCTGTGTAAGTTTGCTATTTTGTTATTTTTTAAGAAAAAGAGTTAGAAAATATTTTTAATAGAAGACTCATGCATGGGTGGTGGGGAGAGCAGGAAGGAAGGGAAGATAGGAGGCTAAATAGTTATGCTTAACTAAAAAAATAATTTAAAACCATTAAATAAAAAATTAATTTACTGAGAAAAAGAATAAAATTATTTATCTTAAGATAGGAGGCCTCAAATGCACAGAATAATATCTGATTAATTTTTTTTCAGTTGACTAACATAAAACTTTTTAGCAGTTAAAAAAATTCTTAATTCTGTGTTAGATTTTTGTGGAGAAATTAAGAAGTTAATAAAAATAGACTAAGACACTTGAAAAGCATAAGTAACTAAACACTGTATGAATATTTTACAAATTCATGTGCTCTGAAATAGCATGTCCTCTTGCCTGATTCCTCCATGCCCAGACTATCTTAGCAATTGTTTATATCTGTTCTACTTGTTTTGGCTTCCTAAAGCTGCCATTATGCAAAATACCAGAAATGAAATGGCTTTTAAAAAGGGGATTTATTAGGTTACAAATTTACCATTCTAAGGCCATAAAAGTGTCCAAACAAAGACATCAACAAAAGGATACCTTCAATGAAGAAACGTTGATGGCATCCAGAATACCTCTGTCAGCTGGGAAGGCATGTGGCTGCTGTCTGCTGATCCTTTGCTCCCAGGTTCTGGTTTCAAAATGACTTTCTCCAAAATGTTTCTGGGCTTCTGTCTCCCTTATCTTCTCTCTCTCTTCTCCCATGCATCCTCGCTTGTTCTCTAGAGCCTTTCTCTCTAAGCATCTGGGGGTCCTTTCTTAGCTTCTCCCAGGCCAACTCTGGGCTTCATCTCTTAGCTTAGCATCTACAAACATCTTTCTGTCTGCATCACCAAGCATCTGAGTCTGTGTTGACCCCTGAACTCTCTCAAGGACTCCAGTAAACTAATTAAGACCCACCTTGAGAGAGTGGGTCACATCTCCATGGAAACAACCTGATCAAAAGATCCCACCCACAATAAGTCTGTGCCCACAAGATTTGATTAAAAGAACATGGCTTTTGTTGGGGACATAATAGATTCAAACCAGCACATTACTCTAATGACATAATACAATCTTCAGATTCTCAAAGCATCACTCACCCATTCAAGTTTTATGGGAAATTTACTGCATTACTTGTCTTGTGATGCCATGACATGAAAAGACCAACAATGATAAGAAGTTGTGTCAAAATGCTTCATAAAATACTCAGGTGTTTGAGACCCAAGTCGTGGCCTGGTTGGATTAATGAATAATGAGATATTAACAATTAAAAAACATGCCATTATATACTTGTTATTAAATTGAAAATTTTTCACAATTAATATGCCTCTAAATACTGGTAATAAAGACAATTATTTTTCCTGTTTTTTTTAGGGTTTGGGATAAGGAACAAATAAAACAAGGACAATTTAGGAGTAGCTGTTTTTTATACGAAGGATATCCATTTGAGAAATGGGTGAATTAATAAACAATCTTGGTCTAAATTAGAATTTCAGTTCTTTCTGTTCCAACCACTGGGATGTGCTATTGTAATATATTCACTGCCAAGAGATGCATTACGGAGCAAATTATGGAATCTATTATATATAGAAAATTGACTTCCCATCAACTACATAATATGAAAAGAAAAATTATAATGAGAAGCAATGTCAAGATGTGAAATAGTATGAAATATATTCATCATTTACATATGAAAAAGAAAGAGAAGCACCTGTACACTGTAAGAACATAAAGGTAAATGAATAATAGGTGCAAGAAGGATAGTGCTTCCAGTATGAATGACCATGTGCACATTTACCCTGTGCTATATTTATTGGCTATATATTTTCTAACTTTAACAAGACCTGAAAAAATTTTCAATGAGGCTGTGAGGGGCACAGAAGTCCTAATCAAAAGGTAATAATTTCAATACAGCATTGGTTAAAAATCACAAGCTATTAGAGTTCAAATTAGTATTCATCCTATCCTGGTTAAATCCATGGTTACCACCAAAAAGAATATAAGCATTTATAAATATTATGTAGTTGGTATTGAGAGGTCAGATCATTATGTTTTTCTTTTTTTCTTCAGTTTAAAAAAATTTTCAAAAGCCAAAAAAAATCTTTAAAACACTTCCACAGAAATGGAGACATACATTTATTCTTTATTATTCTTTTTACATTAGAATATACACTTAATTTTATTAATTGCTACATCAACTACATACCAAAGCCAAAAATTCATGATGAGTAAAACCAACAAATACCTCAAGTGAACTCATATCCTTAAGGTCAGATGAAATGTTTTCAAGGAAAAAAAAAAAAAAAAAACCTCAAAAATTTGGAGAATTACCATTTTATATGATCTTCTGAATATCCATTTTAGAATATAAACAGATGACAAATTTAATATTTTAAAATATAATTTGCAAGGCAATATATAAGTTTGAAGTACTGCTAATAGAGAGGGATCACCGTTACTTTGTATTCCTGCTACTTACAGTCCTAACCAGATGGGGAAAACAGCTTATTGTCCTAAATTACAGATGACCAGATTATACCCAAGCAGATTTAATTGTTGATCTTATAATGTTTTGCCTTATTTTATTTAAATAAGATTAGGTGTTGTAAAAATTTCCTAGCCTCTAAAACTTACTAGCAATATACAGCAAAAGGACTGAAAGAGAGTTTGGTATGATTTACCACACTGTAGTCACAGAAATTGAATTTCATAATCTTAAAAGTATGCTAGAAATTTTCCAGAAAACAGGTAATTAAATTGAGCCTTAGCAAATGCTTCTGTATATTTGAAAACCTGTGATGTGAAAGAAGCAGTAAATGAAACAAACAACTCCATCGTCTCAGAAACTAAGTCTGATCTATTTCATAGAAATTTCAAAAGTTTAGATTTTCACTCAAGAAAGAGTATTTTAGTTATTTAAAATATTTAATAATTTATTTTCCTGAACATAGTGAGTTCTCTGTTAATGGAGATATTCACTATAAGCTGTGATAGCTATCTGTCAGGGATACCATAGAAAATATTTTCTCATTAAGAGGGAGGTAGTAAAAGAACCACTAATATCCCTTAATATTCTGAATCTGTAGTTCAAAAACAATGCTTGCATCAAAACTGTTGCCTGTCTTGTTTTTTCCTTTCTTTTTCTTTTGAATTCAGGAAAATAGGACAGGTGTTTTGAGAATTACAGGAGTGACTGTAAATGTTTAAGACATTTTAAATTATTTTTAAATTGGGAAAAAAACAATCACTAGGGTGTTTTGAAATTAAACATTTTATGCAGAATTGTGGATCAGTAAACCATTATAAACTTTCATCAGGTACTAGAATTGTGTGTGCACATTTCTTGGGACCAAAAAATCACATCCCCAGAAATTAATACATGAAGAGAAAATCACACAGGGTTATCTCAAAGTTATACAAGGGAGAATGTTTGTGTTAGTCTTATTTATAATGGCTATAAATTTTAAACAATCTAATGATGACTGATAATTAAATGAATTATATATATTAAATAAATTATAATATATAGACTATTAGGCAGCCATTAAAATTGATGACATCGATCTATTTTTATTGACACAAAAAGAGGAAAATGTCCATCTATGTAAAACATAATCTCTCTTTCCAAGATTAAATACACATCAATGCACATACATTCAGAGACACACATTTAGAATCACAATTATATATCAGAGGTGATTTTTATGTTTTTTTTACACTTAGCTGTATTGTTTAAGTTTATTAAAAGAGGATGTATCTTTTATAATAAATGAATTCTTATAATGAATTTTGTAAATTTCATGGGCACTTATCTTAGTGGAAATAGTATCTAAGGAAACAAAGAGTAAAGAAAAGGTCTTTTATTGATACAGTGAAAAATAAACCAAAATCAGCCCACAAAATCAATATACAAAAATCATTTGTATTTCTATATATGAGCAATATACAATGTTAAAATGAAATTGAAAGAAATTCCATTCATAATAGTATAAAAATGCTTAGGAATAAATTTAACACATTCAAGAAACATTTGGTGTGTGCCTCCTGTATGCCAGATCCTATTTTAGGCACTGAAATACAGGGCTCTCCTAACAGATACAGTTCCTGTCCTTAGGGAGCTTCTATGCCAGTGGTTTCCATTTTTAAAATATTCCAGATAATGCTGCAATGAACCTTTTACAATTAATTTTGTGGATGTACCCAAGTGTTCTGTTAGATGATTTTCTAGAATTACTGTATTATAGGGAATGCAAGTTTTTACATAGGGATTGATATTACAAATTGCCCATGAAAAGATGGCACCAATTCACACAGAAGCTCAGTCTTTGGGTGAGTGCTTACATGTTAAACAATAGAAACCTAGCCATAGAACTCTTCTTAAATCTGATGATTCTTAAATAATTCAAATTTTATAGTAACATCAATATCAGAGAGAATTATGTATCTTTTGAATTTAATGAAAGAACCTAAAAAAAACTGAACCACAACTGTTGTTCAAATAAATAGGCTGAAAAGTAAAGATCATCCTTGTTGAAAGCTAGAAATCCCTGCATTTGCTACTGAATTTTCCAGTAATCATTTATTAGAAGGGTTGAGTCATATTTCTTTCCAAAACTGAATCAAGTTAAAAAACTAAATTTGATCTTTAAAAGGAAACCTCCCACCGAAAAGGAAATTGCCTTCTTTCACTTGAAAATATAGCAGTATACAACCTCATTAATATACCAATATGTAAGATATAGGGGGCTGGTAAAGAGGGAATAAAAATTCTTGTCAACCCTTAGGTTAGCAGGCTTCATAAAAGTGACATAGTTTAGAAGCAGAGGATTATTTTAGTGCACTAAAAGGCAAAAGGCCATCAAAAGTAAAACCTCTCTGTTATGCATGAATCAAATTCCCAACTTAACATGCACATTCACAACCAAGTAAGCTTCAAAATATGCAAGGAAAAAATCAAAGTCCATTAAAGAAAAATCTGTAAACACTTATTCAAATATTGAGTATATGATACATATTACTAAAGTCCCCAATTTGGTTTAATATATTTTCCTATATTAGTGCTTAGAAATATAAAGGCAAGTAATGTGTTTTATATTGCTTTTGAAATTATTCCCAATTATTACAGAGTGTTTTCTTGTGTTCTAGAAACTATTCTTAAAAGATGTGGACTCTGACCGGGATGGCAAGGTGGTGGCATAGAGAGGAGTAGAATTTAGATAGTCCCCTAGAACTACTAATGAACAACCAGGAACAACTAGTAAATAATTTGGAATAACTGCTGGGGGACAACCATGACTGTCCACACATGGTACACCAACCTGGATTGGGAGGAATGTCTGAGATCGCAGCATAAAATCTGTAAGTAAAAACTGTGGAACTGTGCCAGGAGCCCCCTCCTCCCCATGTCAGGCTTAGCTGCAAAACCTTGCTGTGGTAGAGAGCAGCACTCTCCCAGAAAGCAAATATAGCTCAACTGAGCTCCAACTGGGGTTTTAAATAACAAATGTGGAGTGCTCAATACAAGCTACAAACCCCCAACAAGCAGACAAAGGCTTTTAGTGATGAATGACCTTAAAGAACCAGAAGATTCATCTGTCCCGGGAGGGGGAGCCCAGAAGACCAGGTGTTACCTCTGGCCGATGAGTGAAACTGGGGGGCAGTGCCCTGGCTCTAAAAGGGGGATTTCTGTCCGTTTTTCTCTCTCTCAACCTGTGGGGATCAGAGGAGAGAGCCACAGGCATTTTCAGTGGAGAGAGCCTCAGCCATTTTCAGTTCTCAGCTCTCTGACCCAGACAGGGGTGGAGATAACAGAGTCAGGGAGACAATTCAAATGCAAGTGATAACTCCCTAGGGGGTGTATCTTCCCTAAGAGTAAGGAGGTGGAGCCCAGTTTTCTCTTCAGAACCAGACCCCAGAGCCTGGGGGAAAACAGCCAAAACAGAAACTGATGCCAAAACACATCTCCTTACACCAGTCGGGAGTGACAGGTTGACAGGTGTCAACTGCTGGGCAGGTTAGGAAAAACACAGCGACTGGAGACCTCACAGAAAAGTCTGTCATTCTTCTAAGATACGCCCTGAATATAACCCCATACTGAGACCTGAACCTGCTCCGGTCTGGGAAAATCTGACTGGGGTAACCAAAGAAAGCAGATGCCTAGACAACAGAAAACTACAATCTATACTAAGGAAAATGAAGATACAGCCTAGTCAAAGAAACAAAATTACACCTCAGTCAAGACACAGTTGAGATATTGTTTCACTTTAAAGAAACAATTTATTAAAGATTTTCAAAGAAATATGGTAAATAAAATAAAAAACCAAATCAACAAATTCAGGGAAGATTTAACAAAAGAGATGAAGTCTATAAAGAAAGCACTGGGTGAACATAAGGTAGAAACTGAAAGTTTGAAAAAATAAATGACAGAATCTATGGAAATGAAAGGCACAACACAAGAGATGAAAACGCAATGGAGCCATACAAAAGCAGATCTCAAGAGGCAGAAGAAAACACTTGAAACTGGAGAACAAGACACCTGAAAGCCTAAACACAAAAAAACAGATAGGGAGAAAGAATGGAAAAAATATGAGCAAGGTCTCAGGGAAATGAATGACAATATGAAATGCATGAATGTATGTGTCATGGGTGTCCCAGAAGGAGAAGAGAAGGGAAAAGGGGCAGAAGCAATAATACAGGAAGTAACCAATGAAAATTTCCCATCTCTCATGAAAGACATAAAATTACAGATCCAAGAAACACAGCATATCCCAAACAGAATAGATCTGAATAGGCCTATGCCAAGACACTTAATAATCACATTATCAAATGTCAAAGACAAAGAGAGAATCCTGAAAGCAGCAAGAGAAAAGCAATCTATCAGATACAAAGGAAGCTTGATAAGACTATGTGCAGATCTCTCAGTAGATACCATGGAGGCAAGAAGGAAGTGGTGTAATATATTTAAGATACTGAAAGAGAAAAACCACCAACCAAGAATCCTGTATCCGGCAAAACTGTCCTTCAAATATAAGGGAGAGTTTTAAATATTCTCTGACAAACAGACAATGAGAGAGCTTGTGACAAGATACCTGCACTACACGAAATACTAAAGGGAACACTACAGACAGATAGGAAAAGACAGGAGTGAGAGGCTTGGAACACAATTTTGGGTGATGGTAGCACAGCAATGTAAGTACACTGAACAAAGATGACTGTGAGTATGATTGAAAGAGGAAGGTTAGGAGCATGTGGGACACCAGAAGGAAAGAGGAAAGATAAAGACTGGGACTACATAACTCAGTGAAACCTAGAGTGCTCAACAATTGTGATAAAATGCACAAATATGTTTTTACATGAGGGAGAACAAATGAATGTCAAACCTTGCAAGGTGTTAAAATTAGGGTGGTATTGGGGGAAAAAATACAATCAATGCAAACTAGAGACTATAGTTAACAGAAACATTCTACTATGCTTCCTTTAATGTAACAAAGGCAATATACCAAAGCTAAATGCCTTTAAGGGGGGGACATAAGAGGCGGGGTATGAGACTCTTGGCATTGGTGATGTTGTCTGACTCTTTTATTCTACTTTAGGTTATTATATCTTTCCTTTTGTTGGTTTCTAGCTGTCATTTTTTTTCTCTTTCTTTTACTTTTTCTTTTGTCTCTCTACCTTCTTTGACTCTTACTACTTCTTTGTGGTAGAAATGGAGATGTCTTTATGTAGACAGTGGTGATGGTGGTGAATACATAAATACATGACTATACAGGGTACCATCAATTGTTTAATTAGGATGGAAAGTATGGTGGATGAACAAAACCATCTTTAAAAAATGGACTGATGAAGAAACCTTGAGAGCACTACATTGAGTGAAATAAGTCAGACACATAAGGACAAATATTGCAGGGTCTCACTGATATGAACTAATTATAATATGTAAACTCACAGACATGAAATATATGTTACTAGGATCTAGAACGAGGTTAAAGAATGGAGAGCGGTTGCTTAATATGCAGAATGTTTAACTAGGTTGAACTTAAGTGTTTGGAAATGGACAGAGGTGACAGTAGCACATTATTGTGAGAATAACTAACAGTGCTGAATGGTATGTGAATGTGGCAGACAGGGGAAGCTTAGAGTAACATGTCACCAGAAGGAAAGTTGGAGGTTAAAAGATGGGAATGTATAAAACAGTGAATCTTGTTGGTGGATAATCTCCATGATTTACTATACAAATATTAGAAATCTCTTTCATGAACTAGAACAAATGTATGACACTATAACTAGAAATTAATAATAGAGGGATATATAGAGAAAAATATATACCTATTGCAAACTATGTACTACAGTTACTATTTTAACATTCTTTAATCAATAGTAACAAATGTACTATACCAATACAATGAGTCAATAATGGAGGGGGTTTGGTTAGAGGTATGGGAGTATTTGCGTTTCCTTTTTTTGTCTTTATTTCTCTTCTGGAGAAATGAAAATGTTCTAAAAATTGGGGGAAAAATTAGTTGTGTTGATGGATGCACAGCTGTATGATGGTACCATGGGCAATTGATTGTATACTTTGGCTCTTTGGATAATTGTATGGTATGTGAACAATCTCAATAAAATGAAATTTTTAAAAAAAGGATATGGACCCTGGAATTAATATTCCAGTAACTATTCTAACAAGATTTCTTTAAAATATGAAAAATTTTAAAGCATTTTGTGTAAATAATCTTCAAAAATTAACATTACTAGTACAACTATTTAAAAACCAACAAAAAAAAAAAAAAAAGCAAGCAAACTTCTCCCCTACCACCTTTTTCAATAGATATCTACATAAGCATAAAAGGAATAGCTGACACAGAGTACAGAAAATTATCTAATTATCACATCATTTTCCTACCAAAAAATTAATGTGACTTGTCCAAGAACTTATGTGTTGCCATTGACTATTTATACACTATATTTTGGTTAATAAGAATTAGTTTCCCTGTGTTTCCAACTATTAAATCCATTACTATGCTACAAATCTCTTACGTTATTCCATCTCCTGATCTCTACTTCTGAACACTTTCCTATGTTCTCTTTTAAAATTAAGTGCTACTTCTCTCTTCATGATGGGAATCAGTCTACTAAATTAGGAAAATAACTGAAATTGGGGCAAAGACTTGAATTGTAGCTTCCTTCCCCTTCTACACACTTACAACCAATACATCCAATGTATAAACCTTCACTGCATATATAGGTTTCCACAAGAGTACTCTATGATCCCTGCCTGAACTACCTCTCTGAATAGAATGTGAGGACAAATTGAATACTATTTGAAATATATACATATATGTTTTGTTTTGTTTTGTTTTGGGTTTCTCAGCAGTTAAAACAAATACCATATGATGGGTTGGCTTAAACAATGGGAATTTATTGGCTCATGGTTTTGAGGCTAGGAGAGCCAAAACTGAGATGTCAACAAAGCAATGCTTTCTTTCAGAAGACTGGCATTCTGGGGTTGGCTGCCAATGATTCTTGGATCTTTGTCTTTTCTGTCACATGGCAATGCACATGGTGACATCTTCTCTTTTCTAGGTTCTGTTGACTTCCAGCATCTTGCTTTCCATGGCTTGCTCTCTCTATATCTGATTTTCATTCTGCTTATAAGGAACTCCTATAATCTGAATTAAAGCCCAAAATGACTAAGTTGACCAAACCTTAACTAAAAATAACATTTCGAAAGGTCCTATTTACCATGGGTTTACACATACAGGAATGGATTAATATTAAAACATGATTTCTAGAGTGCATAATTCAATCCCTATCTATATCTATATCTGTATCTATATCTACATCTATATATACCTAGATATATAGAAATGGATATCTTATTTTTATAGTGCATGTATATGAAAGGGCAATCCCAGGCTGACTATGGAATACTTCTTCCACTTTGTAAAACTAATTGAAGCATTAATCCCTTGACTTCAGCTTCATTACCACCATATTTTGACTGTTTCTTCATATTAGTCAATTACATAACACATCAAAGAAATAGACATGACACCTGCTCTTTCACCAATATCTTTTACATACACTCACACACCCATACAAACACATACCTAAATCTCAGTAGGATTTCTTACAGAAATTGACAAATTAATGTAGAATAACCAAACAATCTTTAAAAAGGAGAAAAATGTTGGAGGACTTTACCTGAATACAACATTTAGCATAAAACTACTATAATTAAGGAAGTGTGGTATGGGTGTAAGGATACATAAATAGCTTAATAGAAGAGAAGAGATTCCAATAATATAACCAAGCATATGTGCCCAATTGATTTTAAACAAAGGTGCCAAGATAAATCAATAGGAAAATGATAGACTTTTTAACAAATTGGTCTGGAAAACCTGAATCTCTGTTTGGGAAACAAAATTAACCTTGACTCCTCCCTCACATGACACATACAAATTAACTCAAATACATCATGTACTTCAATGTAAAAAGTAAGTCTATACAACTTCGTAAAGAACATATAAAAAAATTATTTTCAACTTTGGAGTATACAAGTACTCTAAAGACACTAATCATAAAAGAAAAAAATGATATATTGATTTTACCAGAATTATAAATCTTTGCTCTTCAAAAGTCATCATTAAAAAATAAATAGAATTACATAGACTGGGAGAAAATTATACATACATACATACATACATATATCTGACAAAGTCCTTTTATCCCAAAATATGTCATTCTTAGAATTCAGAAACAAAAAGAAAAACAATCTAATCTAAAGGAAAATTGGGCAAAATATTAAAACAATTATTTAAACAACTGACCAATAAGCATATGAAAAGATGCTAAACATTTTAGCTATGAAGGAAATGCTTACTAAAACCTTCCTGAGATAGCAATACACACCTACTAAAATGGCAAAAATTAAAATTACTGACACTAAGCATTAGCAAAAATTCAGAAGAGCTGGCACTCTCATACTTTGCTGCTGGAATATAAAATGGTATATTCATCTGGAGAACTGTTTAGCAGCTTTTATAAGGTTAAATATATGCTTACCAGCACATATTTTGAGAAGAAGGAGTAGTGCGAGATTATGTAGGAAAAGTTGAGATAGAACTAGAATATGTGAGATTTTGAATGACACGGAGTTTATATTCCAATCCATTGGCCAAAGATAGTCATCTGTGGTTTCGCTCAGGACAATGACATGCATAAAGCAATGTTTAAGGAGGAGGAATCAAGCCGCAGCATAAGGCACAGAGAAGAGACTGCAGTTGGTGAGTTAGCGTAGCAGTCAACAGATGAGGAGAAATTAGCAAGGACTGTGAAGAAATGTCAAATCGGAGAGAAATCATAACAACAGGAATCTGATAGACTGAACGTGGAAAAAGAAAGAGAACATCTGAAGAGATTACAAAGGTAATACTGCTGTCATTGGCAATGATATAGGAGGATGGGAAGTGGATAAAACCTGTTTTTTTGTTTTTTTGTTGTTGTTGTTTTGTTTTGTTTTGTTTTTTGAGGTAAGAGTGAAACACCCCACAAAATGTTTGGCAAGTGTTTTTAAGTGTGGAGCCACAGCTCAGGAGAGGGACCAAAGCTGATACGGGTTCATCTGTAAAGAGGGCAACTGAAGTTATGGCTCATGATGAAGAAAGAAAATATGTAACAAGAAGTTTGTTAGGTCAAGCTTAGGAAACAGGAGATACAGCCAACGGAAGCAGAAGAGGACCCAAAGAAAGGAACAAAATCAGAAGAAATGTATTCTATTGACCCTTATGCAGCCAGAGCATAAGTGGAAGAAGGGCTGGGCCTGCAAGGTAACTCACACCTGGGGCAGTTTGGGAGGAAGCTCCCAAGAGCAATTTAGAAATCAACTATTGCGTGGTCAGATTGTAAGAATCCATTAGCAAGGAGATAAACTGGTGGAGGTGAGACAGGATAAGGTGGTCTTAAGGCTTGGTATTGTGCAATCTCAGTGGGAGGTGAAGGTGGTACCTTAACATTGCCAGTGAGCAATGTGGTGCCACAGAATCCAGAAGAGGTAAAAATTCTAAATAGAAAGGGTTTTTAACAGTGCTAAAGACTGAAAGAAATGAAGGAAGATAGCCTTCCCATCAATCGCCATTCAGAAGAAAATTATTTATATACAAAAGTGCTTCCAAATTGTTTCAAGTTTTGTTCTATTAAGTAAGTTAATATTCCCACCACGATTCAATATATACTATTCATAAACCCTTTGTGAACCTCAGCCAAATCCTAGCCAAATAATCAAAATCCTGAGTTGGTGAAGAAGAAATCAATGATAATTTGCTCAAATAGAATTTTAGCTTACCCTCAGTGGATTTTTTAATTGAGTAACAATTTCAATATTTAGAAAGTTACTAAAATGAGTATTTTAAAGCTAGAAAAGCACTTATTAATATTCTACCTTTCAATTTTTAGGAAAATTTAGTATACATCTTAATAAATACATGTCAGAATATATCAACTATGGGATGGGTATATGCTATCAAAAACCATCAATGTAAAATTGCAGTGACATGTTTCCTAATTGTTTTCATCATTAAATTGTCAAATATTGCCAAATAGAAGAAGGAAAGTATTGCTTTCCCCCACTTCCTCCATCAAGGGACAGCATAATAATGTTAAGGAGTTGGATACTGCAATCAGATGATCTGACTAATTCACAATTCCCTATTTCACTATGTATGAGTGGTCAGAGAAAACTCGTGTCACTATTTTATTTATTACAATTGTCACAATATTATTTTTCTTTTGGACCTCAGAATAAATCTATTTGGCTTACTTGATCTCTTTACTTTAAAATATTTGTGGACATTAGGGAGGTTCTTTGTGCATTGCTCTTGTCTAAGAATAGGCTCTTTGCAAAGTTTGGAAGAATATGGCCTAAAGTAGTAATAAAACTCAAGACATTAAGAGAAATACATTTAAAATTAGGTGGTGAATTATGATCAAATACCATGAATTAACACCACAATAACAAGAATTCTAAACATAATAAAATCATGCAAACCCCCCCTAGCCAAGTTGATGGACAAGTTATTTAAGCAATTAATTGTTAGAAAACAGAAAGATTCAGATGATGCTATATAAGTGATGTATACAGAGGAAAAGCATATTAGACTATGTAGATAATTTATTTTAGACATAGGAAAAATTAATCTTTCATGTATACAGGAAAATTTATATTCATTCTGAGTGAGTGAATATTGATATTGGAGAATATATGAACATCTTAAAAATGTATGCTTGGAGTCAGTGATTTAAAAATGTGTTTTGCTTAATAATATATTTTCCGTCATTTCTTTTTAGTAATTATTTTAAAGAATTTTTTAATGTATCTTTGATTAATGCCTAGTTTAATGAAAACTTGCATACATTGTTTCAATACCTAAGTCATTTAATTAAAATGAAATCTAAAATGCAATTGAGAAGGAAATGGTGGAAAATATCATATAACTTGGAGTCAGAATTCTGCTGATCTGAATTCCAGTCCTGACTGCTTCACTATTAACTTTCCTGAGCTTCAATTACTGCATCTTTAAATTAATGAGATTGGATCAAGTCAATGTTTTTGTAAAGCTTCTCTTAGTAACACAACCCTTTCTTCAAATGAAAAACTACATGGAAAAGCAATGTATTTTACATACGCATAAACAAATAAAGCAGAGGTAGAATGCACATCCAATAACCAGGCTCAAATGTAGGCCAATTGAAAACCACTGAACCAGCCTGCCACCCAATACTAATGTTTGGGAATCCTCTATGGTAATGTTTTATTAATCATAATAGCAATATTTATTGACATCTGGGGCAAACACTTTATGTACATTATCTCATTTACTCTTCTAACAACACTAGAAGGAAAATAAAGTCTGGTTCGTTATCTATCCAATAGTCTTACAGCTAGTAAGTGATAGAGCCAGAAACAAACCCAAAACTATTTGACTTCAAAGCCCATACTGACTTTCACAAGGGTTGCTATTTGTTAAACAATTAATAAGTACTCCTCAGTATGCTTGTTCAATATTCATAGTCACCTATAAGTTGGGTATTATTATCTTCATTTTGCAGATGAGAAAACCAAGGTGCAAATAAGCTGGGTAACCTGCCCATGGTAGCACTTAACGAAATATATTTACCACACCCTTTTCTTTGACATCAGTAAGCTATTTCCCAGCAATTTGGAATTTTTTCAAGTCTGTCTACATTCTATCATTGTTAATAATGAGTGTTTACAATTCATATGAATTATCACTTTATAAAATTAGCAGATATTTAACCTTTATCTTATACTTTCTATGAAAAATTATAAGAATAATCCCCATCTTCAGTATCCTAATCATTGAATATTAACATTCTAAACCCACATATACTCAATCAGTAAGCCCAAATAAAGAATATTTGAACCTCCAAGAGTAAACAAACATGTCAGACAACCCTATCAAAAAAATCATTTTAGAATTCATAAATCAAAGAAAGAACACATTGTTTTAGATTTTTCCTAACTTAGAGTCTCTTCAGTTTCTCACAAATAGACCGTAAAGAGAAAGTGATTTTAAAGTGATATCAAGCCTCATATATTAAAAATAAAGAGTTGGATTTCATCCAGAAGCAAACTGGTAATTGTGTTAAAATGTAGATGCTGAAATCTCTCCCTGAGCTGCCTCTTGAAGTTGACCAGGTCATGCTGGTGACTGCCAAAAATCCAAAATTGGCACTTGTCCTCAAGTCAGTGTTTAGGGGTGGCCAGCTGGAAAGTTGCCTGAGGAGTTTCAATAATTTGAAAATCATCAACATAAATTTTCTCCCTAAGAAGAATGCTTCTTCTGGGGAAACTGAACCACTACTCCAGAGGGCTGTTGACACATTTTAGGTATTTTACCGACAAAGCATCCAGGAATTAGTCTGAATTTATTCTTACGGGTCCAAAATTGACATCCACTTGGAAAGAATGGAAATGAACACAGCCCCATTTTCCTAGGAAATAAAAAGTCTTGTTTAAAATATCTACAATAATGTCTGATACAGTGCTTAATTTTGGGGAAGAGTTTTCTATCTGTGGTAGAATGTTTCACCAAGGGTTCTTAAAAATAGCTTGTGATGGAACATCATGGCAATTTCTGGATAACCGAAAGTAGAATTGAGGAATCCATAGTTTTGCCTAACAACACGGCTATTAACTCTGTTAAGAGTTTTACCAAAAGTAACATCATATTACCTGACCAGAGTGCACTGTTCAGTGTATTAAATACAAAACAAATAACATCTTTAAAAGGCTCTTAGGTGTAGCTAAGATCCTTAACATTCAACTTGTGGGATGTTCTCTCTAAAATCAAGTTATATAAGCTATTTATGGAAAAATATTTCAGGGTACCTTTGATCAGCTTACTCCATCCTATCAGAAAATTCACAACACAAGGATAGGCTTTGTTTTTGTCTTATTTTGTTTATATTTGCTCCGTGATCTTTTCCATCCACAAGAACTCACATTCACTAATCTGTTGATAATCAGTGAAATCTTCAAAACACTTCCATAGAAGATTTATCCAGCCGAAGAGATGACAATCAGCTGAGTAGACACAAATCTTCCGAGAATTATCATTTCACTGTCTTACAAACTAGATTTTAAAGGAATGCTAGGAAATTTTTTAAATGTTTACCTATACATTTAATTACAAATGCAACTTTTTTCTTATGAAGAAAACAGTGAAGAATGTCAACAACATACCCATTTAATAAATTATGGCACCAGTGCCTTGAAAGACCTGGCAAACCTAGAAAATAGAAATAATGAATGAATAGCATTTTAAGAACACATGTTATTTTCACATAAATAATGGCAATTGATTTTCATACCAGTCCTTTGAGTAGCTAGGAATTACTGGTCCAAACCATAGATGAGGACACAGCTCTAGTGGCTTAATTGTTAATATGGCAGGGTCAGCTATATGGATGGTAAAGTCACCAAGAATGATGACATGAACTGTATTCAGAAGAAGAGAGTAGGCAGCTGCTGAAACAGTTAAGAGACTGGGAGAGAGTGGCGAGAGGGTAGAAGCTGCAACATTTACAGTTGTGGCTAATTTTAGGTGCTACATTCATGATAAAGATCTAGTTCTTTTAAAATGTTCCGTTCTTATTAAAAGCTGATGACTGAGCTGTCTTTCTACCTATGTCCAAAATATATAACTTGGTTTTGATCATGAAAATGCTTTGATTTAGAGTTATTTGAGCTGTTGAAAACATTTTACTCTTGACTTCAGGGTGTGTTCTGGTTTGCTAATGCTGCTGTTATACAAAATATAAGAAATGGATTGGCTTTTATAAAGGGGGTTTATTTTGGTTACAAATTTACAGTCTGAAGGCCATAAAAATGTCCAAATTAAGGCATCAGCATGAGTATACCTTCCCCAAAGGAAGGCCAATGGCGTCCAAAAACCTCTGTTAGCTGGGAAGTTACCTGACTGGCATCTGCTGTTTCCGGGTTGTGTTCCATCTCCTCTCTCAGCTCCTGTGCTTTCTTCAAAATGTTTTGCTTGGGGCGTTTTGTCCTCTCTTAGCTTCTCTGGAGCAAACACTGGATTAGTATCACCAAAGTGTCAGCAAAAGTCTGCTTTCAGCGGCCATCTCCAAAATGTCTCTCTGACCTGCTCTCCAAAATGTCACTCTCGGCTGCTCTGAGGCCCTTCTGTTTGCGGGCTCTTTTATGGGACTCAGTGATTAAATCAAGACCCACCCTGAAGGTGTGGGGTACATACCTCCATGGAAATAATTCAATCAAAGGTTTCACCCATAGTTGATTGATTCATATCTCCAAGGAAACACTCAAAGTATTCCAACCCAACTAACACTAATACATCTGCCCCCCACAAGATTGCATCAAGGAACATGGTGTTTTGGGGGACACATTATATCCAAACCATCATAAGTGTAAAGTGAATTTACAGATAAACACAAAATAAGTAAGTGCATTTATTCATCAAACATTTATGGAATGTTCTTTGTATAACTTGCCTCCATAGAGGTCTCAACTCATACCACCTTCTCAAAGAGACCACACCTGCCTAGCTAAACAGGTCACCCCCTTAACCCCTTCAGTCTCTTTCAAACTCATTAGCCTGCTTAATGTCATAGCACTTACCATATCTGAAATTATCTACCTGTTCATATTTTCATTTTCTGTCCCCTGCCCACCCTTCCCCTAACCTAAAGGTAAGCTTTTTGAAAGCAGGGATTGTGTCTATTTTCATCAATTCCAAGTTCCTAGTGCCTTGAACAGTGTCCCTGTGCTGTTAGGTACACAATCTATATTTGAAGACGGAATATAGAATATGGCTAATTTTGCATACTGTTTTATAGTAAATAGTAAATTTATATATATCACTGCAATTGATCTGCAGAAAAATCCCATGCAGTGGCTACATTTACAAAAGATGTTTAGGAAACATCCTCCTATAATTTCCTAGGCTCATAGTTCATACAACATAAAACCAGTGTTCACAGACTGTAATTGTTAAAAGACACCAGTGTTGTCAAGATGTCTTCAGTACCAAGTACTTGTCAGTTCCATCTGCCTTGTTCATTCTATGTTCCAGATGTAGAACAAGCTCAAAATCCACTTAAACTTTCAGTGATGTTTTGTTCATAAACAGTATGAAGCACTTGAGAATGACTAGAAAATCCACCCACTTAGCTTCTCCAATTAGCACAGCTGTGCACAAATGCTAAGATTTGTACACACTAAACATGCTAAAAAAAACATTAGGTTCTCTTTGCAAGATAATATTTGTTTTAGATTGAATCATGTTCCCCACAAAGACATTTTCAAATTGTAACCCCAGGTTGAGGGTGTGAACTCATTTGTAAACAGGATTTTCAAAGATCCTATTAAGATGATGCCAAACTGAATCTGCGTGGGCCTTAATCTGGCATGACTGTAGTCCTTATGAGCAAAGGAAATTTGAACATGGAAGTACAAAGCCACAGAGGAGACAGAGAGACAGATCACCATGAAGCAGAGGCAGAGATTGATCGCCAGTGAGCCACCACCAGAATGCTACAGACTGGAGAAGGCCTAGCCAGCCTGTACCCTGATTTTGGACGCCAAACTGTGAGCCAATAAATTGCTGTTGTTAAGCCAACTTGTTCTTTGGTATTTGTCATAGCATCCCTGATAATCTAAGACAGTCTTGTTCAATTTACTAGGGAAGCACTATATTTTTAAAAAGAATTGGCATCTCTTAGCAAATTGGATTGTTCATTTCCCTTAAGACAGATACATTGACATACAGTATATATTTTTTAATCTGTTTTTGTTTGTTTCTGATTATAAAAGTTTAGCTGAGAAAGCTTTGTTTTCGTCAAAATATATTTCATTTTCTTCCAGTGTACACAGTTAAATTTCATTTCTTCACTCTCTTAACAATTAAGTGAAACTATGTGTCCAAGCTCCAGCCTGGAATGATGCTAAATACTTGTAGGTCGACCTGGTTAAGAAGCAACCCTAACGGGTAGAATCAGGAGGACTTAAAGGAAGGTGGAGACACATGATTTCAGATGTCAGTATCCCTGATTGATCACAAAGAAGCACATCCAATTAGTTACATCCCAATGGACTGGGACTTAAATATAAACTTCTATTATAGTGGGTCAGTGAGGTTGTGGAGATGATCTATTCCTAGGCTAACTTTTTCTACCAGGTTATTCATGGTAAAAATTTGGAATAGTCTATTTTCACATATTTATTATTTTAAGTTAACTTCAGAATTACTGCATTGGGATTTTACTGGGACTGAAATAAATATATTTTAGTTTGAAATTTTTGTCATATTTATAATGCTGTATATTTTCTGTAGAATAAGGTATATGCATCTATTTATTCAAATCTCATTCTTCATTTAGGAACTTCACATTTCTTGTTTAGTCTGTTCTGACGTATTTGGGGGGTATGTTAGTTTTCTGGTGGTTTTTGGTAATTATAATTGGAATACTTTTCCCTAAAACAGTTTCTTACTGTGGTTTTATGAAAGCCATTCTACATAGTTGTGACCTGTCCCATTATTGAACTCTTTTATTATTTCTTATAGGTTTTTTTCCCACTTGATACCCTTGGGTTTTTCAAATAGATAATGATATCATCTGTAAATAATAATATTGCCCCCTCTTTTCCAATTTTTATAATCATTATTTCACCTCCTTGTCCAGTTGCATTGCCTGGTATTTCCAGAAAAATATTAAATAATGGTGGAGATACTATTAGATTGTTAATTGGATGCCTTATTTCTGACTTTAATGGGAATGGTTCTAATATTTCATCACCAAGAATGATGCTAGAAACTGGTTTGAGATATGCATATAATTTTACTTTGAGGAAATATTTTTCTCTTGCTATTTTACAAAGTGTTTTTCTTTGACCTAGTCAATTGTACTAGTAGATTTCAGATTATGAAACATTCTTGCACTCCTGAAATAAACCCCACTTGCTCATGACATTCTTTTAATGTAGTGTTGGATTTTATTTTCTGTATTTTATTTACTATTTTGCATTTATATTCATAAGTGAGGTGATTTATCATTCTTTTTGTGTGGTCTCTGTCAAATTTTGAAATCAATGTCACATTCGTTTTTTAAAAGAATTGGAATTCTCCCTTTATTTTCTATGCTTGAAACAATTTAAATTGCACAGGAATTACCAGCTCTTTGAAGGTGTGAAAACATTCATCCATGAAATTCTTGGACTCTTTATAGGTAAGGCCCTAATTTAACAACATAATGAATTCCTTCCATGATCATTGTTTTATTTAGTGTATGTATATCTCTTGAGTCAATTTTGCTTATATTTAACTTCTTAGAAAACTTAGAAACTGGTTTCTGAATTTTTAAGTTAGCTCTGCATTGTGTAACATTGGAGTGAAAAGTGATCAACCTAGAAATTCGATTTTTTTCAAAAAAGATTATGTAACGGAGATATTCCCAAAAATATGTTTTGTGACTATTAATATGATAATATAAAAAGGGGCTCCATGGTCAATACCATTGGGAAATGCAGAGTTAAACAAATACTAAAGATTTCTATTCTGTAAGACTTCCCAGAGCCGTTTGTGCTTTTGGACGTTTTGAGTCTTTAAAAGAGGGCCAGCATATATAACATTTTCCATACTTGACCACATAATCCCTTTGTTAAGGAGCTTTTCATGGGAATTAAGTCCTCTGATACACACTTTGGACAGAGGTCTGAAGAAAATGAAGTGCAAGTTTATTATTGCGGAAATGTCTTCAGGATTGATGAGACTAGGATGTTCTGGAAGACAATCACTTATATAAAATCCACCACAATTCAATAAAAATATATAAACTTCAATGCCTAAGAAAGACACTTGGTTTTATCTGATTCAAACATATTTCATGCTCATACTTTTGCTTTGATCTCTCTGAAAAATCGCAAAGACATTAAATATGTAAAAGATTAAGTTAGGACCATCTGAACATTTTAAAACATTCAACCAACCAATCTTTAGCTTAAGTATCCTGGTACCTTGCACTTTTTACTGAGATTACATAAATATTGCTGATTTAAACAGGGTGCATTTTAAATATTGTAGCTTATCGATGATAAAATCAAGGTTGTTGACCTTCTAAATATTATGTTGTCTCCAAAAAGAAATTTCATATTTTATTTAAGAAAATCTTTTGTACAACTCCTTAGAGACTTGGTCTTTAGGAAATAACCTATAATAGCTTATTGAGAGCTTCAAAAAGCTGAAGAAAGAAAAGTGCTAGTGTGTGACTACATCTTTCAGTTATAGACGCACATCCAAACTGAAGATGTTCAGAAGATGATATTTTCTCATTTTCTGTTACCTATCAAGAATAATATAAGAAAATCCCCAATTTAAGAGCTGTACTCAAGGAATCCATTCCACAAAATAAATGGGTGAAGCCTGATTGTTCTTGGAAATTTCAATACAAATTTTAGGAAATGAGTACAATCTGCAGAACTGGCAACTAAAAATTATCAACTTGAATTATATTACCTATAATTGCTTGAGAAAATTCAGAAAAAGAAAGGGTATCCTTGAGTAAAGCCCTTCAAAGAGTCTGTCTCATGCATACTGACTTATTTTACAGATCTATTAAAAGAAATACTTAAAGAAAAACAGTGAGATTCTGCTGGAAATTTACAGAAGCATATGAGTTTGGCAGTGGTGTACTGGAGCTGGCAAGAGCCAATTGTAGTTGTTACTGTAAATGGAATTTTTTTTCCTGATTTCCTCCTCAGATTGATCACTACTAGTGTACAGAAATACTACTGATTTTTACATGTTGATCTTGTATCCCACCACTTTGCTGAACTCGTTTATTAGCTCTAGTGCTTTGTTGTAGATTTTTCAGGACTTTCTACATATAGGATCATGTCACTGCAAATGGTAAAAGTTTTACTTCTTCCTTTCCAAAGTGAATGCCTTTTACATCTTTTTCTTGCCTAACTGATCTAGCTAGAACATCTAGCACAACACTGAGTAACAGTGGTGACAGTGGGCATCCTTGTCTTGTTCCAGATCTCAAAGGGAAGGATTTCCATCTTTAACCATTGAGTACAATGTTAGCTGTGGGTTTTTCATATATACCCTTTACCATATTGAGGAAGTTCTCCTCTATTCCTATCTTTCAAAGTGTTTTTATCAAGAAAGAATGCTGGGTTTTGTCAAATGCCTTTTCTGTTAATGAAGATGGAGATGATCACGTGGTTTTACTCTTTCAATTTGTTAATCTGCTTTATTATATTAAATTATTTTCTTGTGTTGAACCACCCTTGCATACATGGGATAAAATCCACTTGGCCATCTTGTATAATTCTTTTAATATGCTGCTGGATTTGATTTGCAAGTATTTTGTTGAGGATTTTTGCATCTATATTCATTAGAGAAATTGCTTTGCAATTTTCTTTTCTTATGGTATCCTTGTCTAGCTAAGGCCGTAGGGTGATACTGGCTTCCTAGAATGAGTTAACTAGTGTTCCCTCCTCTTCAATTTTTTGGAAGAGTTTGAGCAGGATTGGTATTAATTCTTCTTGGAATGATTGGTAGACTTCACTTGTACAGCCATTTGGATCTGGGCTTTTCTTTAATGGGAGGTTTTTGATGACTGATTCAATCTCCTTACTTGCAATTGGTCTGTTGGGGTTTTCTGTTTCTTCTAAACTCAGTGTAAGCTATTCTTGTGTTTTTAGGAATTTGTCCATTTCATCTAAGTTGTCTAATTTGTGGCATATAGTAGTTCATAGAATCCTCTTATGATCCTTCTTATTTCTTTGTGGTCAGTAGTAATGTCCCCCTCTCATTTCTAATTTTTATTTGCATCTTCTCTCTTTTTTCCTTTGTCAGTCTAGCTAAGGGTTTTCCAATTTTATTGATCTTCTCAAAGAACCAACTTTTGGTTTTGTTAATTCTCTATTGTTTTTTATTCTCAATTTCATTTATTACTGCTCTCATCTTTATTATTGCTTTCCTTTGGCTTGCTCTGGGGTTTGTTTGTTGTTCTTTTTCTGGTTCCTCCAAGTGGGCAATTCAGTCTTGGATTTTAGCTCTTTCTTCTTTTTTAACATAGGCATTTAGGGCTACAAATTTCCCTCTCAGCCCTGCCTTCACTATATCCCGTAAGTTTTGATATGTTGTATTCTCGTTTTCATTTGTCTCGAGATATTTACTGATTTCTCTTGCAATTTCTTCTTTTACCTACTGATTGTTTAAGACTTTGTTGTTTAACTCCCATGTATTTATGAATGTTCCAGTTCTCTGCCTGTTATTGATTTCCAGCTTCATTCCATCATGGTCAGAGAAAATGCTCTATATTATTTCAATTTTTTAAAATTTATTGTGACTTGTTTTGTGACTCAACACATGGTCTATCTTGGAGAATGATCCATGAGTACTTGGGGAGAACGTACATCCTGCTGTTTTGGGGTGCAATGTTCTATATATGTCTGTTAAGTCTAGTCCAGTTATCATATTATTCAAGTTCTCTGTTTTCTTATTTATCCTCTGTCTAGATGTTCTCTCTATTGATGAGAATGGTGTATTGAAGTCTCCAACTATTATTTTAGAGACATCTATTTCTTCCTTCAGTTTTGCCAGTGTTTGCCACATGTACTTTGAGGCATGATGGTTAGGTGCATAAATATTTATGGTTGTTATTTCTTCTTGGTAGATTTCCCCTTTTATTAATACATAGTGTCCTTCTTTGTCTCTGATAACAGTTTTGCATTTAAAGTCTATTTAGTCTGAAATTAGTATAGCTACCCCAACTCTTTTTTCGTTACTGTTTGTATGGATTATCTTTTTCCAACCCTTTCATTTTCAACCTATTTGTGTCTTTAGGTGTAAGGTGGGTCTCTTGTAGACAGCATATAGTTGTATCATCATTTTTAATCCATTATGCCAATCTATAGCTTTTGATTGGGAGTTTAATCCACTTCTAATCACAACTAAAAGAATCAAAAATCTAAGAATAAATTTAACCAAGGATGTAAAGAACCTGTACACAGAAAACTACAAAACATTGCTAAAAGAAATCAAAGACCTAAATAAACAGGATATTCTGTGTTCATGGACTGGAAGACTAGATATCATTAAGATGTAAATTCTACCCAAATTGTTTTACACATGCAATGCAATCCCAATCAAAATTCCAAAAGCTTACTTTGCAGAAATGGAAAAGCCAATTATCAAATTTATTTGAAAGTGTAAGGAACCCTGAATAGGCAGAAACATCTTGAAAAAGAAGAATAAAGTTGGAGAACTCACACTTCCTGTCTTATTACAAAGCTACAGTGGTCCAAATAGCATGGTACTGGCATAAACATAGATACATTGACCAATGAAATCAAATTGAGTGTTCAGAAATGGACCCAATATCTATGGGCAATGGTTTTTGACAAGGCTGCCAAGTCCACTCAATTGAGAAAGAATACTCTCTTCAACAAATGGTGGTAGGAGAATTGGATATCCATATGCAAAGAACGAAGGAGGACTCCTATCTCACATCGTATACAAAAATTAACTCAAAATGGATCAAATATATAAACATAAGAACAAAGACTATAAATTTCCTAGAAGAAAATGTAGGGAAGCAATTCAAGATCTTGTTTAGACAATGGTTTCTTAGATTTTACACCCAAAATGCAAGCAACAAAAGAAAAATAGATAAATGGGACCTCCTCAAAATTAAAAACCTTTGTGCTTCAAAGGAATTTGTCAAGAAAGTGAAAAGACCACTACTCAATGGGAGAAAATATTGGAAAACCTCATGTCAGATAAGGTTTAACATCCAGAATGTATACAGAAATCCTTCAAATCAACAATAAAAAGGTAAAGCCCCCATTAAAAAATGGGCAACTGACTTGAATGGACATTTTTCCAAAGAGGAAATACAAATGGCTAAAAAGCACATGAAAAGAGGCTCTACTTCCCTAGCTCTTAGGGAAATGCAAATCATATCCACAATGCGATATATCACACCTACTAGAATAGGTACTATTAAAAAAACAGAAAACTGTAAGTGTTTGAGAGGACATGGAGAAAAAGGAACACTCATTCACTGCTGAGGGAATATAAGATGGTGTCACCGCAGTGGAAGACAGTTTGGCAGTTCCTCAGGAAGCTAAGTATAGAACTGCCATATGATCCAGTGGCAATCTCACTACTAGAAATATATTCAGAAAAACTGAAAGCAGGAACTGAACAGACATTCATACACCAGTGTTCATAGTGGCATTATACACTATTGCCGAAAGATGGAAGTAACCCAAGTGTCCATCAACTGATGAATGGATAAATAAAATGTAGTATATACATATGATAGAAGAATATTCAGCTATAAGGAGAAATGAAGTCCTGATGAATGCAACAACATGGATGAACCTTAAGGATACTATGTTGAGTGAAAAGGACAATATTGTATTATCTCACTGATAGTTACTAATTATAATAAGCACAGTCATAAAGTTAGAATCTAGACTATAGGTTACTAGGGGACAGAATGGGGTAAAGAATGGGGAGCACATGTTTAATTTGTGCAAAATTTCCATTTAGGTCAATTATAAATGTTTCAAAATGGATACTGTTGACAGTAGCACATTATTGTGAATATAATTAACATGCCAAATTATGTGTGTGAATGTGGTTGAAAGGGGGAAGTGTTGGGTCATATATGTTACTAGAAGGAAAGTTAGAAGATAAAACATGGAACTACTTAACATAGTGAACCCTGTTCACTGTGGCAATGGACTGGGGTAACAGTACAAATATAAGAATGTCCTTTCATGAATTAAAACAAATGTATGATACAAGTACAAGATGTTAATAATAGGGTGGTATACAGGGAAAATACACCTAATGTAAAATATGGATTTCAGTGAACAGTAAAAGTACTTGTACAAGTGGTGGTATATGGGGTATACAAGTACTTGTACTTGCACAAAGGTGGTATATGGGGAAAATATACCTAATGTAAAATATGGATTACAGTTAACAGTACAAATACAGTTAACAGTACAAGTACAAGATGTTAGGGTGGTATACAGGGAAAATACACCTAATGTAAAATACGGATTACAGTTAACAGTAATATTTTCATATTCTTTCATCATTTGTAACAAAGGTACCACAGTAATATAAGGCATCAACAATAGGGGGTTATATGGGAACACTGTATTTTTTACATGACTTTTCTGTACACCTACAAGTTCTCCAATTAAAAAAACAATAAAATTAAAAAATTATACAGCCCTCAAGAGCTTCTCTTCCTAAATCAGTGTTCCATGTTATTAGCTTGAAATTGGCTGTTTAAGGAGCACTTATATTATGATAATTGGCAAATCAGGCCTTCTTTTTCTTTTTTTCTCCAAGAGATGGTAATTAAATATTACCAGCAACCCACTGCTAAATGTCTAAATTTATCAATAATATAAACATAAAGTGTGCCATTTATGATAAGTGTGAATTGAATGGCAAACAGTGAATTCATTCATTCCAAGATGTTAAAAAAAAACATGTACATGCAATATATGTCATTAGTTTATCATGCTGAAAATTCTACCATAATTGATAGGTCTTAATAACAACAGATTACATCATAGACCTGTTTCACTAGTATGTATATACTTTGAAACTCATCCCAATATTTGACATAATCAGCAGACTTTGGTGTGAATATTCTTTTTATGTGAAAATTTTAGTGTATATGAAATGGAAATATTAGTCATTTATTTTATAGCACATTGAAAACCTGGTGCATCTACAAGCATCAAAAATGTCAAGGAAGATTTGATTTTCTGAATTATTATTTATTGAATTTAGAGATTTTTCCTACACATATATAAGAAAACTTGTTTTTTAAAACATCAAATATCCTGAAGTTAATAATATAAAACTCTAGATAAGGGGAAATAAAGAATTTAAATAGACCAACAATGAGGGTTAACACAGCTAATGACTTCAGTGCTAACACTTGATCCTATGCTTCCTAGTATCCAGAGGAAATATGCAGAAAGGGAATGAAAGTTGCATATACTTTACTATTGGAAAAAAAAATTTAATTTTTCAAGTGAGATGGTATTTCTCCTTGTTTAACTCACTTCATAAATTCATCTAATAAATATTTATTAGATGTCTACTATATGCCACACACTGCACTGAGGCAGAGTAGAAAGCAATTAAGCAGCCACGGTCTCTGTTCAGGAAGAGCTTACAATCGTGGAGATATCAAAATCAAATAAGTGGAAATGAGTGTAACATGTCCCTTTCTAAAATGGATACAGAGCAGGGTGGGGCACCAAATAAGTGAGTAATATATTCAATCTAGGGACATGATCATGAAAGTTTTCATAGACTTAACATTTTTTTTTTTTTTACTTCTTTTTTTTTTTTTTTATTTGTATTGAGATTGTTCAGATACCATACAATTATCCAAAGATCCAAAGTGTACAATCACTTGCCCCTGGGTACCCTCATACGGCTGTGCATCCATCACCACACTTAATTATTTTTCAATTATTAGAAACTTTTCATTACTCCAGACAAGAAATAAAGTGAAAGATGAAAAAAGAAAAAAAGAAAAGGAAACTCTAAACCTCCCCCATCCCTAACCAACCCCCCTAAATTGTTGACTCCTGGTATTGATATAGTACGTTTGTTACTGTTTATGAAAAAATGTTGAAATACAACTAACTGTAGTATATAGTTTGTAATAGGTATATAGTTCTTCCCTATATGCCCCTCTATTATTAACTTCTAATTGTATTGTCATACATTTGTTCTGGTTCATGAAGTGATTTCTAGTATTTGTACAGTTGATCATGGACATTGCCCACCATAGGATTCAGTTTTATACATTTCCATCTTTTGACCTCCAACTTTCCTTCTGGTGACATGTATGACTCTGAGCTTCCCCTTTCCACCTCATTCACACACCATTCGGCACTGTTAGTTATTCTCACATCTTGCTACTAACACCCCTGTTCATTTCCAAACATTTAAGTTCATCCTAATTGAGCATTCTGCTCATACTAAGCAAGAGCATCTACATTTCTTCCACAAGGCAGGAGGGAGAGTCAAAGAAGGTAGAGAGGCAAAAGAAAGAGGAAAAAAAAAATGACATCTACGAAGCAGCAAAAGGAAAAATAACTTTAATCAAAGTAGAATAAAGAATCAGACAATACCACCAATGTCAAGTGTCTAACATGCCTCCCCTATCCCCCCCTCTTATCTGCATTCACCTTGGTATATCACCTTTGTTACATTAAAGGAAGCATAATACAATGATTCTATTAGTTACAGTCTCTAGTTTATGCTCACTGCATCCCTCCCCCAATGCCTCCCCATTTTTAACACCTTGCAAGGTTGACATTTGCTTGTTCTCCCTCGTAAAAGAACATATTTGTACATTTTATCACAATTGTTGAATACTCTAGATTTCACCAAGTTACACAGTCCCAGTCGTTATCTTTCCTCCTTTCTTGTGGTGTCTCACATGCTCCCCATCTTCCTCTCTCAACCGTATTCATAGTTACCTTTGTTCAGTGTACTTACATTGTTGTGCTACCATCTCCCAAAATTGTGTTCCAAACCACGCACTCCTGTCTTCTATCACCCTGTAGTGCCCCCTTTAGTATTTCCTGTAGGGCAGGTGTCTTGTTCACAAAGTCTCTCATTGTCTGTTTGTCAGAAAATATTTTGAGCTCTCCCTCATATTTGAAGGACAGTTTTGCTGGATACAGGATTCTTGGTTGGCGGTTTTTCTCTTTCAGTATCTTAAATATATCACACCACTTCCTTCTTGCCTCCATGGTTTCTGCTGAGAGATCCGCACATAGTCTTATGAAGCTTCCTTTGTATGTAATGGATTGCTTTTCTCTTGCTGCTTTCAGGATTCTCCCTTTGTCTTTGACATTTGATAATCTGATGATTAAGTGTCTTGGCTTAGGCCTATTCATATCTCTTCTGTTTGGAGTATGCTGCACTTCTTGGATCTGTAATTTTATGTCTTTCATAAGAGATGGGAAATTGTCATTGATTATTTCCTCTATTATTGCTTCTGCCCCCTTTCCCTTCTCTTTTCCTTCTGGGACACCAATGATAAGTACATTATTGTACTTTGTTTCATCCTTGAGTTCCCGGAGATGTTGCTCATATTTTTTTATTCTTTTCTCCATCTGCTCCTTTGCATGTAGGCTTTCAGGTATTTTGTTCTCCAGTTCCTAGGTGTTTTCTTCTGCCTCTTGAGATCTCCTGTTGTATGTTTGCCTTGTGTCTTTCATCTGTTGTGTTGTGCCTTTCATTTCCATAGATTCTACTAGTAGGTTTTTTGAACTTTTGATTTCTGCCATATACATGTCCAGTGCTTCCTTTACAGCCTCTATCTCTTTTGCGATATCTTCTCTAAACTTTTTGAATTGATTTATCATTAGTTGTTTAAATTCCTGTATCTCAGTTGAAGTGTACGTTTGTTCCTTTGACTGGGCCATAACTTTGTTTTTCTTAGTGTAGGTTGTAATTTTCTGTTGTCTAGGCATGGTTTCCTTGGTTATCCAAATCAGGTTTTCCCAGACCAGAACAGGCTCAGGTCCCAGAGGGAAGAAATATTCAGTATCTGGTCTCCCTGCGGATGTGTCTTAGAAAATTGCTCCACCCTTTGATGTCTCGGGTCACTGTGCTTTTCTGCCCAGCAGGTGACACCTGTTAGCCTATAATTCTTGACTAGTGTGAGGCGGTATGGCCGTGTTCCCCCAGGCTCTGGGGTCTGGTTCTGAATGGAAAGGGCCCCACCCCTTTCCTCCTAGAGAAGACAGACCCCCCAGGTGGAGGTCATTAGCATTTCAATGGTCTTGCTCTCTGCTTGTGCTGTCTCCGCCCTTCCCTGAGTCACAGCCCTGGAAACTGCAAATGACTGGGGCTTTCTCCACTGAGCCGAAAAAGAAACAGATAGTCCCCTTCAGACCCAGTCAAGGCGACCCTCCATCTCTCCCAGGTCAGTCGTCACCCAAAGCCTCTGTCTGTTTTTTGGGGCTGCGTACCTGTAGTGAGCAGTTCACACTCGCTACTTAAAACCCCAGTTGGAGCTCAGCTGAGCCGTATTCGCTTGCTGGGAGAGAGCTTCTCTCTGGCACCACGTGGCTCCACAGCTCAGGCTATGGGGGAGGGGGTCTCCCGACCTGGTTCCGCAGGTTTTACTTACAGATTTTATGCTGTGTTCTCGGGCATTCCTCCCAATTCAGGTTGGTGTATGATGAATGGATGGTCTCGTTTGTCCCCCCACAGTTTCTCTTGATTATTTACTAGTTGTTTCTGGTTTTTTGTAGTTATTCCAGGGGGACTACTTAGCTTCCACTCCTCTCTATGCCGCCATCTTGCCTGAGTCCTCAGGAATTACTTCTTAAATATGCAATGAATTCCTTTCCATGCGTGTGGGCTGCTCCGCTCTCCCAGCCCTAAACCTCTTGACTCCAGACCTCAACCTCCATGGCTCTGTCTTTGAAGAAATTTCCATAGACTTAACATTTAAATGGATCTTTGTATGCAGTCATTTCAAATACAAAGAAAGCCATAGGCAAAGGCATAAAAACCATAACAGCAGAGCCCACTCACAGAACTTCCAGTACTTTTAGTTTTGCTGGAGTATAGAGTTTGGGGAGATGGAGAGAGATTAAAGGTTATGACAGACAAAAAGTAAGATAATAGGAGAAAAGAATTAGTCATATTGACAGGGTCTACTCCAAGAGAAAAAAAAAACTAAAACAGTAAGTGGTAAAGAAGGGAGGCTAATAGGAAGAAAGTGGAGAGTTTTACAAATGGAGCTCTCAGTAACTGAGGAAGGAAGGAGACTGTGGTGAGAATGAGATATTATAACTCAATCTTTCAAAGGTAGGAGATCTCCAAATTCCTTCAGACCCAGAGTGTGTCTATGGAAGTGATCAAACTGAAATAGGAGGGAACTAGAAATGAGAAGCTAAAGGAATTGAGAGTTTAAAATTTGTCTGGAATACTCAGAAATGGTAGAAACAGGGGTTAAAAAAGGGAGGGAATTGGGAAACTATAGTGTAAGTATGCTTCTTTTGATTCCTAAAATATAGTAAATTTTTCACTAGTTAAATTAGTTAACTTTTCCTCAGAAAATTTTGAATAAAATTGGTACTGTAGGCTGATGAGCCCCTTATTTATCTTTTGATTTATTACTTATGGCAAACTGCCACATACCCTGCTCTGTGTCGGGGGTGAGGAGGTGGGGTGAGCAGAATGTGATTGGCAATCATGGATGCTTACTATTTGCCAGGTATACAGCCTATACTCTTAAGCATTATACTAGGTTAATTACTTAATCTTTTAAATAGGAATACCTACCTCACAGAGATAGAATTAAGGACTAGCAGTAAAGATGAGAATTGATTGAATAATGTTAATTCCCTTTGCCTCTAGGATACATGTTTGCTTATTTATGCATGTGTATCCATGTATCCTTGTATGCAGTCATTTACTTGCTAACTCATTCTACAAAGGACTTCATAAGTGTTCAATGAGTATGCAGTGCCTTGAACTACAATAACTAAACTTGATCATGCACAGGCACAAAAATAATTATATTCATCATGATAAGCTTTCAAGAAGCTTTTATTTGTCTGTTTAAAATCTTATAGCTCTTTCTATGTTTCACTGTGCTAAGCAAATTACCCATTTTTCATTAACTCATTAATGCTCACTATAATAAACATTAATATTAAAAAATGATTGCAAGTATATGAACAATAAGGGTCCCTGAAATTTTTTACATAAAAATTGTCTCTGTTGTTTACTTGCAGTTTACTTGTTGTTTATTGGCAGTAGGAGGGATGGAGAGGAGCGTGTGAAAATTGGGTTTGCCATTAATGGATATGCTTGGATCATGGTGGAAGGGATATGGAAAAGGAGAGTATAAAATGCTGATAAACTTCATTCAACATGTGCAGTAAGCTCCAGTATAACAAACAGTATTCTAATTAATCTTTCCAACTTTTCTGTAGCACTGCAAAAGTATAAAATCAGGTTTCAACCATCCATTTTCCTGTAATTACATGGCTCCCTGTTTTTTTATTGTTTTGTCTTTTTTTATCTTTTTTATCTTTCTCGGGGCACCAGAAAACAGTTAAAGGACTGCAGTGACAGGGAAAGCACTGAATCAAGAAAAAGACTTCTTAAAAACAGATCTCATGGTGCCCTGGCTGGCCCTTCCCCTACCCCTCACCAGATCAGTGTGGAACATCTGGCATATTCCCAGTAAGATCCCTGTTCCCAGTTCCAGAGAGAGAAGAGTGACCCTCATACACATACTGGGAGCATGTATGTCTGGCCCAAACTGTTTGGTTGTGGCCTGAGGGACACCTTGTTCCAGAACTTACGCTGCATGTAGAAGGCAGCTCACCGAGTTCTCCTACAGAATGCTGTAGGAGAGCAGTCAAGTCGTGGAGAAACTGGAGCAAGGGATTGCTGGCTGTAGGACATACAGTGCAGTGCCAATGACTGTGAGGAAACTGTATCCTAGGGAAGAGAGGATATTTGTAACTGTGTAAAGGGGGAAATCCTAGAGCCATAGCACATGTCCAAGACAAGGCATTTGTGCAGAAAGGATCAGGGAGGCCTCTATGCTTTGGCCTTGAGCTATTCTCATATAACCCACTGTATATATAAACCTCGAAGGAGAGCACATGAACAGGTCAATCTGCAAAGACTGGGAAAAATGTTTCCTTTTCTTCTCTCTTCTTCCTCTTCTTCTTCTTCTTCCTCCTCCTCTTCCTCCCTCCTCCTCCTCCTACTCCTCCTCCTCCACATCCCCTCTTCTTCCTCTTCTCCTCCTCCTTCTTCTTTTTGTTAGCTCCTGGCATTCAAGAAAACCTCAGTCATAATACTAGCTAGATACAAGCTTAAGGAAGAGATGCTATGGAATCTAAATTGCAGCAATAACAAATTAAAATATCAAAATGTTCATATCTCAGCAAACAGATACAAAACATACAAAGAAACAAGAAGTGATGGCCCAGGCAAAGGAGAAGACTAAACTATAAGAAACCATCAGTGAGGGGGACGAGACCTGAGACATACCAGCAAAGATTTTTTTAAATGGGTCCTAAGCTCAAAGAACTAAAGGAAAACATGGACAAAGAACTAAAGGAAATTAGGAAAGCAAGAGATGAACACAAAGAGAATACTGACAGAGAGAGATGGAAAGTATGGAAAGGATTCAAACAGCACTGAAGACCACAGTAACAAAAACTGAAAATTACCTGGAGGGGTTCAACAGCAGATTGGAGCTGGCAGAAAAATCAGTGATCTTGAAGATAAGAAAATTGAAAATATTCAGTATAAGGATCAGAAAGAAGAAAGAATGAAGAAAAGTGAACAGAGGCTGAGGAACCTGTGGGACACAATCAAGCGTAGCAATATATGCATTGTGGAAGTCCTAGAAGGAGAAGAAAGAGAGAAAGGGGCAGAGAGAACACTCAAGGAAATAATAGCTGGAAACTTCCCAGATTTATTGAAAAACATGAATAATACAATCAAAACACTCAACAAACTCCAAACAGGATAAATCCAAATAGACCTATGCTGCAGCATATTAAAATCAAACTGTCAAACACAAAAGAGAGAATTCTGAAAGCCGAAAGAGAGAAGCAACATGTCATGTACTGGGCAGCCTCAATAAGATTAAGTACTGATCTCTCATCAGAAACCATGAAGGCAAGAAGGCAGTAGGATGACATGTTGAAAGTGCTGAAAGCAAAAAATTGCCAGCCAAGAATTCTATATTTGGCAAAACTATCTTTGAAAAATGAGAGATTAAGACATTCCCAGATAAAAGCAGAAGGAGTTCATCACCATTGGACCGACCCTACAAGAGATGCTAAAGAGAGTTTGCAAGTTCAAAGGAAAGGGCAATATACAATAGATCAAAACTGCAAGAAGAAATAAATATCTCCAGTAAGAGTAATTCTAGTACTATGGCATTTTTGATCTGTAATGCCACTTTTTACTTTCTACAAGATCTAAAAGGCAAATGCATAAAATGTAATGATAAATCAGTGGTGTTGATCTCACAGGGTATACACATGTAATTTGTGACAAGAATTACCTAAAGGGGGGGGGGTGGAACATAGTTTGTGTATACTATTGAAATTAAGTGGATATCAAAGAAAATGAGATTGTCATAGATTTAGAATCATAAATTTAAGCCCAATGGAAACTACAAAAGAAAATATTAGCGAATATGCAAGCTCACAGAGATGGAAATTAGAGTACTAGTTGCCAAGGGCAGGGGTCAGGGGAAATGGAGAGTTAATGCAAAATGCATATATGGTTTCTGTCTGGGGAGATTGGAAAGTTTTAGTAATGGAAGGTGATAAGGGTACAGCAATATTGTGAATGTAATTCTATTGAATGATGTACTTAGAAGTGGTTGAAATGGGAAAGTTTGTATTATATATATGTTTCTGCAATTTAAAACAAAAAAAAAAGGGAAAAAGTAACTAAAGAGACAATAACAATTAAATGCATTATATGATCCTAGAAGGGATCTAGTACGGGAGGAGAAAAGGCTCAAGGGACACTATAGGGACATATGAAAAAATTGGAATATAGACTGTAAGCTTCATATCAATTTTAAACTGCTTGAACATGGTCTCTGAAATTAAGGTGGTTACATAAATGAATATCCTTGTTCTTAGGGAATGTACATGGGAGTATTAAGTGTTCAAGGAGCATAATGTATACAACCTAAACTCCAGTATTCAGAAAATGGATAGACAGATAGATGACAGATAGATAGAAAAATAAATATGGCAAACAGCAAAAATTTTAAATGATGGATCTGGGTATCTGGGGGTGGGAGTAAGGGTATGTTGGAGTTCTCTGTATGGGGTTTGCATTATTTTATAACTGTCCTGTATAATTATGAAGAATTAAAAAGTTAAAAAATATATAATAAAGTCTACACCAATTAGATTTAGTTTTGAAAAGTTTATTAAACACTTATCATGAGGAAATTAAATAATTAACGTATCACCCAAATTGAGTCTCATGCTTAGAGCTTTGCTCTGAACATTAAACACTCAATACATGTTTGTTAAATTAAATGAAAAGAGTTGCTTTTACTGCAGCTCACATGCCCTTCCATGATTAATGAATCACTATTAAGTGAGAAATTAATGAGTGTGCTCTGTGCATTGGGAAAAAAAAAATATGTGTTCTGTTTTGGAAAGGCATAAGATTCACAGCAGGAGAAGAAGGTGGGCAACTTCAGGAATTAACAAGAAAGAAGCTTTCAATTAAAGCTACTGACATGTGGATAAACTCAAAATAGCTACCAAAATCTCTACCTGTGGGCTGACATAAATACTAGCCTCAAATTAATCAAGGTTTCACAATTCCTCTCTGTACAATTAGAAAGGAACAAAGGCAGGTAAGATTCTATCCAGGACAGCTCCAAAGCCAAGAAAAGTCCAAAGTTCATATTTCTCACAGATGTTGGATTTACAGCCCATCTGCCCATACCCCCCACCTCTATCCCATATGTGAAGACACAGCATACAAGGGAAGAACATACAAGAACTAGGCTGATCTGGATGAGAAGAGGAAGACATTCGGATGGATCCCAAAGTAGAAAAAGGGAGTTAATTCTGAATCCACATGTGGTATTTTAGGGGATTACAGAAAATAAGGAAATCTAAGCAGTTAGGCAACCAATGGCCGGAAGATCCAGACATGGAGCAGCTGCTCCTAGAGGTGAAATGTAATTATCAGTGGAAATCAGCTACAGGCAATAAGTAGAAATCTGGATAGACAAGCAAACAAGAAAGGATGCAAAGGAATCTGGTATCAGGTAAAGATGAGTGAGATTCAGGGACAAAAACAAGTCATGGAGAAGTTAAGCTGGAGACAGGGAAAGGTCATATTTTTGGTCAAAGGCCTGATGACAACAGTTAATGTAACCGGGACACAAACATGGGGTGAGGTCATACATATGGGTGGCTTGATTCTGAGTCATCAAGTTAGTATCCCAAGGCTTTTAAAATTCCTCAACTATGAATAGCACTGGTCCTTGAGCCTGGACCACCGGAACAATGATTAAATGATACATGATGTGTAGAAAGTATCTAGCGCAGAGGAAATTCTTCACTAGTGCCATTTTCTTTTTTTCTTTTCTTCAGTTATATTATTCCATGGCTAGAGAGGGAAATTTTATGCAACCAAAACAACACTGTACCTTCTGTAACACATAATCAGTCCCATCAACATCTGACCATTTTGATTTTCAGCATAACACTTTCATGATTTGTCTTGCCATTACTGAGAGCACCATGCTTTTATGAAATATTATGTGCTATGAATACACAACAAATAAGGAATTAGTGTCCTTAGGAAATCATGATTAGGGTTGGTGAGAGGAAGAAATAAGCAGGAGAACTCAGATTTCAGTATCCTTGCAAAACAGTTATTAGGTCTTTTCCAGAACTCCTCAATATCTACATAAGTAGGAAGAAGTCAAATATCACTTTTCATGTATTCCATGTGTTAAGGTTCATGTATCAACTTGGCCAGGTGATGGTGCCCAGCTGTCGATCAAGCAAGCACTGGCCTATCTTGCTGCCAGGACATTTCGTGGACTTAAATCATCAATATGTTGACTGCATCTGTGGCTAATCACATCTGCAGTCACCCAAAGGGAGTGTCTTCTGCAGGGAGAGAGGTTTAATCTAATCAGTGGAAGGCTTTTAAGGGGGAGGTGATAGCTTCAACAGACAGAAGAGAGAAATTTTGTCTCTGCTTCGGCCAGCCAGTCTCTCTTGGGGAATTCATCGAAGACCTTCATCGGAGTGCCAGCTCGCAGCCTGCCCTACAGAATTTGGACTCATGCATCTCCATAGTTGCGTGCGACACCTTTAAAAAATCTCATACTATTTACAGATATCTCCTGTTTGTTCTGTTTCCCTACAGAATCTTGACTACTACACCATGGATGTTAGTGAGTATGGTCAGTGGAGATGAGAGACTTTGGTTTTTATTAATTAATTCTCTCCTCCAACCCTCCTTTCCTTTTCAATCTGATAAAATACAGAGTTAATAACTTCCTGAAGAAGACTGCCCTTATATGGTATTAGTCATCAACAAATATGACTGGTTGCATTTTTCAGTCAAGGGGTATATATGGGTAGAATACAGTTTTCAGATTTGGTGATGACTAAGAGTTTATTTATGACATAATGGCAATTAAAGATGATTCTGAAAAATAGAATAAATATCTACCAAAACAGATTCCTCCTACCCTTGTCAATTAATTATAGTCTAACAAGTTTCTTCTTTGCTACAAAGTTACATCCACCCACAGCAGTCTTCACATAGTCATGGACTTTTTAGTATTTGAAAGTTTAAAAATCTATGTGAACTAGTTTTATTTTTTTCAATTATACCGGGATTTATTTGTGCTTTATAGTAAGATACAGTTATTAAAACACTTTTAAGGGTTATGATCTTCATTCTTTCCTAACTAGAGAATGATATTGTCATGAGGGTTTGATTTGGTTAAAATTATTCTGAAAAAATGTTAATTTTATGATTCTCAAGTCTACAAATGATGCAGAAATTTACGTCCGCAATTTTTAAAATAAATGCTTGCAATGGGATGAAAGAACACCGGGTAAGTTTTACATCAAAAGTAACTGCTGAGAAAAAAGTATGAACATGTTTAATACAGACGTTGTAACCATTGTGTTCAATCCTGCCAACGGTTAGGTTATTTTCTTCATTTATGATTTTACAATGTAATCATCAGGCCAGCAATAGCTAATCAGGGCATAAAATAAAGTAGAAATGTTTTACCAGCCTTATAAACATTTGTGCTGCTAGATTTTTCACTAGTTGAAAGCAACAAGACAGCCTGTTAGGTTGCTGAATATAGAGTATATTGGAATTGCACCATATGCTGTTTCAAAGAAACATCTGACTTAGCTAAGGACGTGTTTTTGATTTATTAGCTGACTTCTGTGCAGACATATGTGATTTCTTGATTTTTTTATTCGTGTCACACTTTTGATGCAATCAACCCTCATGTTCTCTTCTCCTTTTCTTCAATTCCTGTGAGAAAATACAATCAATCACCACAGAAATGTAGTAGGGTAACAGTGGTTTTTCTAATACAATTTTTCTTTTCTTTTTTTTTTTATCCTGCTGCTTTAAAATATATACTTTTTGAAAGAGAAAATAAACAAGGTTATATAATGGTGATCTTCCTCTCTGCACATTTTTGAATTTGAGCTGCTTTGATTTGTCAATTTCAATATTGGAAAATAACAGAATTCCTCCCACTTTTATATTAACTTTTTCCTTAAAAAAAAAAAAAAATGAAGTTATAGTCTGTCAGATCTTCCAGTAACTAGAATTCCAAAATAAAAATTGGGTTTGAAAGACTAGACAGCCAACTGGTATATGCTTCAGATACAAGTGGCCAGCCCAATCCTAAAGGTGAAGGAGGTATTAAATATCTCTTAACATGCTCAGTGATATTAAAGCATTTTACCTGGAATATCACTATTAATGCTCTCAGCAATTCCATTAGGCAAATCCCAGCCTTAGTCCCATTTTGCCGTTAAAGTAACTGAGTCTCAGGTCTTAAGTCATTATCCAGGGACACCCAATAAGTTCCAGAACCACAATCCAAATATAGGCCATTTGATTTCATGGCTTGCAATACTAAGTTGATTTCCATCTTATCAACTTTAAAACATAAGAAATCACTTAATCTTTCTTACTCCCATTTCCTAATTTCTGAAACACAAATTATGTTAACTAACTCTTCAGACATTTGGAAAGAATAAGTAGATTTTAAAAATAATGAAGAGATAATGTACAGACTTGTGGAGCTGAGGAAACCATAAAGAATCCTGCATTTCAGAGATATTTTCTAAGTGATTTGCCGAGGTATTCTTACAACCAAGAATCTTGATGAATCACCCAATTATTTTTAAATCAGTGCCAGAACCAGATGCCTGCCAACTGTATCCTTTTTCCAACTGCCTTGAAATGGAACTTGATAATTTCTGCTCCTTAAGTACTGTTATGAATTGGCAATTGATTTGAAGGGGTGAGGGGAGAACAACTTGAATGAGAAGCTTAAGGCAAACTGTTACCATCATTAAAATGACTCAGCGCTAACGTTGATGCTAAATGATGAGGCAAAATGCAACCATGTTTTCAAGGATTCTACAAACAGAAAGGATACAGTTGGCATGGAGACAATGTATTAAAATAGGTGTAATCATTCCTCTCTCCTACTTTCGAAGGAGGAGAGGTTCTTTACTGCTGGTTCCTAGGTTGTTTTAGCTTTGGTTGAGATGATTAGCAGAGATGCAGAACTGAAGAAACAGAGAGAAGGGGAGAGGTCTCTTTACCTAAGGGAGAAACAGGGCACACATCCTGCTCCCTCGTACATCTATTGCAATTAGGATTCAACTTCATCAACCCCCAAAACTCTCTAGTCTAGGTCATCAACGTCCACCATGTGGATAAAGCAAATGGTCAGTTTTCAGTTCTCATCTGACTTGATTACTCAACAGCATTGAGCACAATTGCTATTTTCTCCATTTGGCATCCAGGACATCCCACTTTCTTGGTTTTTCTCCTTCCTCCCTGATTGTTCCTTCTGTCTTCTCAGTTCATTCTTCCTGTTCTGCTTGATCCTTAAATGTGGGAGTGTCCCAGAGTTCAGTTCTTATCCCTCTTTCTTATCAGTCGTAGCAGAAAAGAAAAAATAATAATAACATAATTGAGTTTCTAGTAGACTAAACTAGAGCAAATAGGTATAAATGAGAAACTGACCTAGAGCTCAGGCTTGTTTGTGGACATTTTGAAAGCACATGAGAAGAAAAATAAAGATACTGAACCCAGCAAATGTCTAGGGATGTTTGATTAACAGGAATGTCTCTAACATGGTCTATTAGTCTCCTAGGGCTGCTGTAACAAAATAACACAAACTGGGTGGCTTAAAACAACAGAAATATATTATCTTTTGGTTCTACAGTCTCAAATCTAAATCCAGGGTGTCATCAAGGCAAAGCTTCTCTACGTTTTCCTACATCTTGGAGGTTATGGGCAATCCTTGGCATTTCTTGGCTTGTAGATGCATCACTCCAATCTCTGACTCTGTTGACACAAGTCTGTCTCCCTGTATGTCTGTCTGGGTCTCTATTTTCTCTTTCTATTTGAACAACTGTCATTGGAGTAGGGCATACCTTAATCCACTATTACCTCATCTTAACTAATTACATTTGCAAAGGCCCTATTTCCAATAAGGTCATATTGTGAAGTTCTGGTGGACATGAATTTTGATACTTTTCACATACAAAAAAGGATATAGTAACAAAGCTACAAGTGAGAGCTCTAGAAACTAAAAACGGGGCAAACAGGATTGGCGTCAGTGTGGAAATATCTGAGCAAAGCTCTGTGGCAGACCAAAGTAAAATCTTTCTGTTAGCCAAAATGGTTCAGAGACTCTAAAGAGATGGCTCTTCCACAGAAGAATGTATCTTTAAGTTACCAGCAATTAAGTCTGCAGAAAAAGGCAGGTCTCAGAAAGAGTATGGGTGTGGCCATTGGCACATTGAGCGACTTAAAATTTAAAAAGATACAAAGCTATGTTTTTGAGAGAGTTGTACTGTCACCAGCCTAGACCAAAGAGACTGTGGCCATTTGAGACTTAAAATGTCCATTGGGCTCCCAAAATTCACAAACAGGGGCTGAGAAACTTAGTCCCCAAAGAGAGCAAATTCTGGAATGCCCTCTTCAGATATGGTCAAGGAGAATAAGGCAGAAGGAAGAGGACAGAGCTAAGGGTCATGGAAAACAGTAGAGAAGGTAGCAACTTCTAGGGAATAGAACTGGAATCTAATCAAAGAACATTCCTGCATCCCTAGGTATGTGCATCCTCCCTAGGGCAGAAGGCTATACAAGTCCAGGTCCTCTAAGAAGCAGATGCCAAGACAGGATTAAACATGAAAGGATTTTATTAGGGAAAAATGCCTATGTGAAAGGAAATAGGGAGAGAGCCAGAGAAGGTTGAAAGGGCCTTCAGAGCATGATGCAAGTCATCCCTGACTGAAGGGGAGAAGGGCAGAAGGTTAGGTGGAAGCATCCTAGGGTGCTGTGCAGTTTCAGGAAGGTTTGGCAAAGCCATCAGACAGATGTTAGTAGGTCAAAGTTCATGTCCATGCTGTTGGGGCCATACATACCCTCTGACTCTGCCACTGTAGCCACTTCATTCACGTACTTACTGTGCCAGTTCTGGAGTGGCCAGTGTTGGCCAGATCAATCGAATTATTTTATCTATCTGATTGTCTACTGCCCCTTCCACAGTGGATGCTTTCTGGTGGGCATTAGGTGTAATGCAGATAGGTGTTAAGGTGTAATACAAAAAGATTCACAATTTCTATCCACTCCCCAAGTCCTCTACATGCTTCTACTCCTGATATCCTTGCCTCTGTTCTTCTAGTCCTGTACCTTCCTGTTCCCCGAAGATAAGCAGGATATTGGCACTGCCCAGGAACCTATCAAAATTCTTACTTCTCCTTCCAACAAAGTAGATGACCAGGTGTGCAGTTCCTCCCAATGGGGAGACTAGCCCTCTCCATTGTCTTTTAGGGACACCCCTAAATGTGCCATAATGTAACTGCCATCTAATTTTGGCTTGCATACACATCTAGCCAACTCAACAATAATCCAGACTGGGCTTTTTCTTCCTCCTTCTATAAATGAATATTCTTATTTGTTCCATATGGATGTGAACTGTTTCTGACCCTCTTATCATTGTAATGGAAAAGAATACATTTGCCAAATCAATGGCCATATCTTGTGTACCTGAGGCCTTATTGATCTACCTTAGCAACAAACAGCACATCTGGCACAGCAGCTGCAATCAGGGCTCCTCCTTGGCTAAGCTCGCTGTAATCCATAGCCATTCTCCTGAATTCATCTGGTTTCTGCAGGGGCCAGATTGGGCAATTACACTGACATATGATAGGAATAATCATCCCACATCTTTTAGGTCTTTAATAGTGACACTAATCTCCACCATCCCCACTGGGATATAATGTTGTTTTGATTTACTATCTGGTCCAGGAGCTAGGGTGGGGGTAAGGGGTATTTCCAAAGGTTTCCATTTGGTCTTCCCAATTATAACATAGTTCTTGCACCAAAAACCAGGGACCTAATGTTGGGGTTAATCCAACTGACAAGTACATCAATTCCAATTATGCACTTGGGACCTGGGAAAATGATCACTGGGTGGAACTAGTAGACCCACTATGAACTGGATTTCAGCCAGGACTTTACTCCCTGGCCCCCTAGTCCCCACTTTAACAGGGAGGCCAAGATGATACCTTAGGTCTCTGAAAATCAGTAGTACCTTGAGTCCAGTAGTCCTCAAATGTTTCATTATTCCTCTTTTCCTAGTGTACTCTTACCCAAGTAAGTGGCTGTAAATCCCTTTGGGTAAAGACAGAGGGAACTGTCATGGTATAAACTTGCCATGAGATCAAAGGGTCTTTCCTCTTAGGGATCCAGATAGTGGGTTCCAGATGTGAAAGCTAGCTTAGGTCTGAGAAGTGAGCAAGGAATCTTGATTTTTTTTATTAGGGGGACTCACCCTCATTCTCTTCTCCATATTCTATCTCTTTCTCTCTCTTTCAATTACTGATGTTAAATGGAACCCTTTTTGATCATCTATTTTGCTGCTGGGGATGCCATGCTTTATTCACCATCTCTACAAAACCCTGCTTTCTGGCAGCTAACCACCACCACCTGCCTCTACTACTTTTGTGTCCCATGGTCATCAGTTCATGAGATGAGCCCAGCTCTGTAACCATGTGTCCTGCTGTCATCTCTGGCCTGCATCCCTCTCATCAGCACCTTCCTAATTTCCCTGGTGAATGTGTGTCCTCTGAGCCCTATTATGGGCCATAACTCTCTGGTGGGGTTTCTGGCCCTACATAATATATCCATTCCAACATGCCCACTCTCTTGAGCTTTTATTATTTTTTTCTTACTCTACCACCTGCCAGAGCAACTCTACTACCTGCCAAGGTATTTCTACTTTAAGAGTTGGCCATTGTTTTCCTGAGGTTTCTTCCAATAGCATGTGTACCCCAACACTGGGTTTTTTGCTAGGTTTTAACAGAAGTGCTTTCCCAAGAAAGTGCTCTCAAGTCATTAAATTCTTGCTTATTCAGACTTACATTCTGACCACTTGACCAAGCACTCTTAAGAACTCAACCCCTAATCATTGGCCTGGCAGCCAAAATAGGAGGCTACTTCTAAACAGGGCACCTTTTGCCTTGTGGGAGAGAAGCATATTCAGCATCTTCCAGAACAACTGAAGTTCTAGCTGTTCCTAAAGAAGGGTAGGTGGCCACCTCTGTAAACTGAAAGGGTTCAGAGGAGGTTGTAGGATCAATATCCTCAGGGACATCCAGAAAAACCTGTCCCAGTTTTCAGGGTCCCAGGTTCTCCCTATAAGACCCTGACTCACATAACAGACCTGTGTTGGCTGAGCAGTCATTCATCTCTGGAACTCTGCAACTCTCACAATTAGGTCTTCAGCCACCATTCGATTGTGCCTGTTTATTAGATATGCTACTGCCACTGAAGCTCTCTGGTTTTCACACTTAACCATTAACCATTTGTTAATGGTTCTCAATCTTTTATTATCCTTCTGCGTGGCCTCAATAAAAGAAAGTAGTAAACAGCAAACACTATTGTCTTCTTAGATAGGCATGGTGGTTCTTTCTGAAATTTCAAATGCCTGCCTCATGGCACCTGCCACAACATTCCCCTTCACCAGGACATTTTTTCCAGAAAACTATCAGTGAAATTATTAGCAATTGAACCAAAAGCCACCTTGTGCCAGGGGCTATTCATACCCCACCTACTCATTAGGGCACTGTCCTCTTTGCTACTGGACAGTGGGTGAGCAATCTCAAATCTACCCCTTGTTTTCTCAGACCAAACTCACTTCCACTTGTATTAGTCCAGCTCTTCCTAAGAGAAGATGCCAAGACAGGATTAAACACGCCAGACTTTCATTAGACCAAATGCCTGTGAGCAAGGAAATAGAGAGGAAGCTAAGAAAGGCTGGGAAATTCATCGGACTGTGAGTGAAGGGGAAAGGGAGAGATGGTTGAGTGAAAGCTGCCTAGATTGTTATGCAAACTAAGGTAGGTTCAGCAAAGCTGTTGGGAGTAATTAAGCCAACATTAGCCTTCAAAGGAGATCCAGGTCTTCAGGAACAATTCTTCTTCAGTCTTCCAACCCTCCCACATTCTGCCATTGACAGAAAGTAAACCATGGCAGGCATGGCCTCCACTAGAACACATTGATGGATGTAGCAACTGGAGCCCTCCTAGGACAAGTGTGTTCCCTGTTTTAGGAGGTCTGCAAGGCAAATTCTTCTGACTTCCACAGGGACCTTCATATTGTCTAACTAGCAGGGATTTAAGATTTGCTAATGATCACTGATTGCTGCATGTCTTCCAAATAGAAGTATTTATTGTGACTATCCTGTTTTTGCTCCACTAGCATATATTGGGTGTGTGGGAGGAAGATGACTTATGTTTTTCGTTCATAGCTCTTGTGGCCAAAAGGAACCATCCCATACCTGACAAAGATTTTCTGAGCTCTTGAAGGCCTGTGTCAGTCTATGTTTGCTGCATCAAAACCAACCTCAAAATCTTGGTAGCATACAATAAATAAGCATTTATTTAGATGAATTGCCTGCAGGTCAGTGAGGGCCAACTGATTTGGGTTGAGCTCTGCTTCAAGACACAGTCCAGCAGGACATAGATCCTCACTGAGATTTCAGCTCAGGTCTGCTCCACATGTGCTCTTTCTGGGCCCAGCCTGAGGGGCAGCAACGACTTGGGGACAGCCCTTCTCTTGGTGAAGGCAGAGATATAAAAGGATTGCCCAATCTCCAAGCATATTTCAAGCCCCCGCTTGGGCAGGTCTTCTAACAGCCCATAGGCCAAAGCAAGCAACAAGACTAAGGCCAAAGTCAAGGAGAGAGGCATGTCATGAGGAGTGGAAGAAGGAATATGTTTGAACAACATTCTATCATAATGCCCTTTTCAACCAGGGAAGATCATACATAAGAATTGGTAGGAAAACAACCTGAATACCCTCCCTTGCCACAGTGTCATTGGTATATGCCTTCTACTATTCTTTGGCTTACTAGAGGAGATGATACTCAAAAGTGTGGAGAAGATATCAGAACTAACCAGGAAGCTCTTCTTTAGGATGTATATTTCCTCATCTCCTATTATATGAGAAACACTGTACAGTGAGCTACTGTTACCCTTTCATTCACCAAATATTTATTTATTATTTTTCTGAACATTCCCCTTCCTCCCTCTTCCCCAATCTCTAATAACTTCTAATCTACTTTCCGATCCTCCAAGTTTGCTATTTCTAGTCATCTCTTATAAATGGTATCATACAGCTTCATGCTTTTTTATGGCTGAATAATATTCTACTATGTATATGTAACACATTTTTTTATCCACACCAAATATTTATTGAGCACCTACATGTGACAGACTCAAGGCTACGCCCTGGGGATATGGGGCAGACATTGCCCTTGCTCCTGTGACACTTATAGAGTAGGAGACTAGACATTAGAAAAAAATAATTAAGCAAATATTTAATTACAGTTGTGCTAAGTGCTATAAAGGAAAGTGGCAGAGGGACCTGATAATGGGGGGATAGTTTGGGGAATATTAGGAAAGAATTACCCAAGGAAGTTATCTCAATTCTGATCTGAAGAATGAGCAACAGATGCTTAAGTAAAATGGGGTGGAATAGAGGTGGGGGTTGGGGAAAGGCAGTTCCAAGTAGAGGGATTAGCAGGAGTTATTGTTCTACAGTAGAAAGTAGTAGGGTATGTAGAGGGGAAGTGCTTCTAGAACCTCTAAAGCACACCTTTTCCCAACTCATTTTTATCACATCACTTTATTTCCTTCAAAGCCCATGACACTATGAAATTATCTTAATTATTTTTTCACTTGTTTTAACCATCTTCTACCTTTAAAATATGAGTTCCATGAAAATGAAAACCTTTTCTCTTATTCACCCTAGGTTCCTAATAAAGGTCTGTTGAATTAATTCATGAACAGATGAAAAAACGCCATTTACCTGAAGCACAAAGGGCTAAGGAAACAACAGCTAAAATAAGAAAAAGTCAAGTCAATGGGCAGATCTTGCAGCTCCCTGTAGGCCATATTTAGGATCTTGGCATTTATCCTAAGAGCAATGAAAAGCCATTGAAGGGATTAAAGCAGAGAAGAGGCATGCTCATAACATTCTATCACAATGCCTAAATATCATCCTGGCTACAATGTGTAAAATAGATTAGAGGAGAAGAGAATGGATTTGGGAAGACTAGTTAGGAGGCCATTATGGTACTTCAGGGGAAGGATAATTGGCTTGGACTAGGGGGAGATGTAGAAGACAGGGAACCTTCATATGTTGTGGTCTTCAGGTATGTTAGGAAAGAAACAGTCTTCACAACTGTGGTGGCTTGGAGCTATGTACCCCTCAAAAAACATATTCTTAAACTTAATCCATTCCTTTGAGTAACTAGGGCCTTTTGGTGAGGTTATTCCAGTTAAGGTGTGGCCCAAATCAATCAAGATGCTTTACAAATAGAATGAAATTCAGTTAGAGAGAGAGAAAGACACAAAGAATGGAGCCAGAAGCTAAAAGTCAACACAACGTGGAAGAGAAGGGAGAGGCCAGCAGAGGCCACCAAGTGAATTGCCCTGAGACAGAAAAGCCAAGACCAAGGATTGCTGGCAGCCAGCCCCAAAATGCCAGTCTTCAGGAAGAAAGCATCGCCTTGATGATGCCTTAGTTTGGACTTTTCCTAGCCTCAAAACCGTGAGCCAATAAATTCCCATAGTTTAAACCAACCCATTGTATTGTATTTGCTTTAGCAATGAGGAAACTAAAACAACCACCATATGCTTGAGTGGCCCATAAATCCTGACAATACTAGCTGGCTGCTGGGGTGTCAGCATGCTAAGTTTGAGTAATCAGTGTATAGTGAAACTTGCAGTTGTAAAATGGAGTGTTCTGGATGGAAGACAGAGTGAAAGCATAAATAATGTGATTGGATGATCATTTGTTTCTGGTAGGAATGTAAACAGGTGCCCCTTGAGTATCTGGTTGACGTACATTTAGTCTACTGTCCTGGCAAGTGATCGCGAATAAAACAGATGGATGCAAAATAGTATGGATGACTTTGAATCCACTCTTCCCAAACCTGGTTTTAGAGACTGGGGAGTCTGGAGATGGAGACTAAGGACTATGTCTGAATATTTACTAGCATCTCTCCAGCACCTAATAATATTTGAGTAAATGATCAAAATGCCAACAGAGAGGGGTGGGCGTTATTGGTAGGTGGTGGTGGAGATGCTGCAGGTGGTGATGTGTCCTATGCTGATGAGGCATACTAACACTAATATGAGTTGTATCAGGTCAAGATTGGGAAAAAGTATGATAGGGTTAGGCCTAAAATGAAACTCATCTTTATGGTGTGGGAACGGAGTAGTCAGTAATGTTGAAAGGAGTTCTCTGGGTTGGCAAAGAAGCTGCTATAATCTTGTCTTAAAGCTGAAAATAGCATTAGATAGGTCTTCCCAGGGTTGAGTATCGCAAGATCAATCTGATTGGCTCTTAGCCCATATCTGTACCATGGGGTCCACAGAGTTGAAGTGTCCAAACCACTTTTTGGTATATTTGGACACAAATAAAACATAAGAGAAGGAAGGAAGATGCTTTTCAGCAAAGCTGAAGGGATAATGGGACTACCACTCTGGGAGTGGCTGATGTTCTGGCCTTGTTACTTCTCTCAGAGACAGGCATACCTAAGTCCAAAAGACTTTCTGTTGGCTTCCTGAAACAGGGGTGCCAACCTAACACCACTGGCAATGTGATGTGTAATTTTTGCTCCCCTGGTTCTTGACTGGATGAAGTGGCCTCAGGGCTAGGGCAAGTTGGCTGACCTGGAGTGAGAGGCCCCAGGTGCTGAAAGTGTCTGGTTCAGAGCATGCCCCTGAGAAGTTCGAATATCTTAGGTTCTGATCCTGGCTGAGTAGTGACTGAATGGACTGGAGGGAGTGCATGACATATATCTCTAGGTCTGCACTGTCCAATAAAGTAGCCCCTAGTTACCTGTGGCTATGTAAATTTAATTAATTAAAATTAAATATTGGGAGTTAATGCTTAAATTGTTTTGCGTTTTTATTTGGCATGATGGAATGGATGGTGGTGATGGCAGCACAACATTGTGAATGTAATTAACAGCATTGAATAATATGTTTGAATGTGGTTAAAAGGGGAAATTTTAGGTTGTATTATATTCTGCTAGAATAACATTCAAAAAAAACCAAAACATAAGACTGTACAGGCAGACTATTTCCACGTTGTGCTCTGAAACCGCTGCCATGCAGAGCAGCTCCTGAATCCATTCAGAGAAGCTCCTGATTTCAGGGCAACGTGGCTCAGCTTCCCCACCCTGGTCTTGAACTGCTCAGGGACTGGGAACTCATTAAAGTCACTGCCTTCTGTAGGAATAAGGACATTCATCTCAGAAGATTTGGCACTGACTATCTCACGATCCAGGGAATTCCTGCTCAGGTACTCTGCTACAGGACTGGCAAGCAGCAAGTCAAATGCTTGCACGTAAGGAGACGCTCCTGCTTTTGGATGCCTGTTTCCATACCCATGGTGCATGTCAGAGACCTGGGATAATGCCTCCAGACGACCCACTACCTCCTACCAGATTTCGCATGTCAGCCATAACGTACCACCTCGGGATGGCGAACAGCCACTCTCCACTTCTAGCAAGCTGTGACAGTCTACTTATGTTTAGACAATTCTTCAGTCTAAAAATTTATCAATTTTAATGCCTGTTCTCTTTCCATATGTTTATTCAAAGATCAAAAATAATACAATATTTTGTGGAAAGACATTCTGAAATTACACAGACTTGGGTAATTCCTGTTCTACACATTTACTAAATACATGAAATAAAACTTAAGTTCTATGAACCCCTCAGAAATGACATGCACACTTAAATGATAAGGCATTTACTACCCAATTCCTGGGTTTTGATACATCTGATATTCCTCCAAAATATTCCTTTACTTTTCAATTCCTGAATAGAAAATCTAGGAACGGTAGTCAAACTTCACACTAAATTTTGTAAATATTATGGAAGAATCTGAGGACTTTCTGTTGCCCTTTACTGAAGCAATTATTTTTAAGCATATTTAGCAATTTTTTAACCAGAAATACACACTAATACTAAAATGACAGTCTCTCTTTGTCTTATGTCTCCTGAACACACATGAACAGATCTCATTTCCAACAATCTGGTAACCTAACTTTAAAGCATAGCGGTGTCCTTTGACTTTCTCCCCAGCCCTCTTATTTTTTTTCTGTATGTAATACCCTGCAATAAAATTGTTTGAAATGCCAAAAAAAAAAAACAAACAAAAACAAACAAAAAAAAAACTGTGCAACATAAACAGTTGTAAACCATGGACTATAGTTAATAGTACAATTATAACAATATTCTTTCATCAATTGTAACAAATATACCACACTTATGCAAGGTGTTAATGGGTAGCATATGGCTGCATTTTCTGCATGATTTTTCTGTAAAACTACAACTTCTCTAAAAAAATATTAAAAATTCAGGCACCAGTTGCACTAGTCACATTTCAAGTGCTCAATAGCCAAGTGTGGCTAGTGATCATCACATCAGACAGCACAAATACAGGACATTTCCATCACTGTGTGAAGTTCTATTGGACAGCACTGATCTAGACTTCTCAAACTTTCTCACCTGTAAAATGGAGAAGTAATTCCTGCTTATATCATAAAGTTGTAAGCTCATATGAGCTAAATGTGAGTGAAAATGCTTTGAAAAAGTTGCATGTATTATGGAGCAGAATGGCCTTATGACTATTCCTTAACCATCCCCTGGCTTTGTTAATGACTCTCAAACCAGCACAGCATTTGTCTTACACCGGCCCCTGGATGGCAGGAATAAACCATGCCATGGGGATTCAGTCTTTTCTGAAAAAGTCTCTCAGGCCATGGGAGGTGTTTTCTAAGCACAGCCTCATGCAACCTGCAAGCTTCTCTAGGCTCTTATCAAATCTGCCAGTCCAGAGCCCTCTCTGTTTAAGTCTGTCTTTCTCTATCTTGATCACCTGTGATCAGAGTTTACTGGGAAAATGATTTAAGTCCAATCCAGCTTCCAACTACTCTAACGGCTCTGAACAGGATCAGCTTCACAGTCGTGTTAACTTGTACAGGCAACACAGGGCACCTTGCAATCAAAAGGACTCTCATATTGCCATCTTGAAATTCTTCATAAGTTTTCATTTGAACTTCTGTTTTAAAAGTGAGGTCCAATGGGGCAATGGAGCATTCACATGAATAGAGGAGCTATAAGCAATATGCACATCTGCCTGTTTCATTCCTTGCCTCCAATTTATATGCTGTGTTCGTGATGCCCCAGGAGCACAAAATTCTGGTGGACCCACAAACTCTGAGTGGAAGCTCACAGAGACTCAAATCTAGTACAAGGTAAGAATGTGACATCTAAGACTGAGAAAACAAGGACACTAAGAGCTCCAAGAGGCCACACTTTCCATTTGAACCAAAACTTGCTTCAAACACAGAAGGAAGACAATAATAGCGTTCTAAGAAACATGAACAACCAATGAACCATATTTAATAAAGTTTCTTATTCATATAACTTCCTTTCTTACTCCTACCTTCTTTTCTTACTCATATTACTTCCCTGTATTAGTGAACTACTTATGCTGAAAATGATGACATAGAGGGAAAGAGAAAAACAGGACAATCCATATTTCCTTTTCTTTTTAGTCCTGTACTGATCAGTAAGCCAGAGGTAGTGAGTGTTGGTAGAATGTGCAGGTATCAAGAAGAGAAATAAAAACAATTGAGTTAGTTTTGCGCAGTTTCTATGATTCTGGTAAAAAAAAACCACAACAAATATTTATATACAAGCTACTGCAAAAGCATTGTATTATTTTGGTGATTCCACATACAAGGTAAACACTTACATTTGCATTTAAAACAGGATCGCACAATATAAAGATGAATGGTAATATCCATGTTAATCATTTAAAATGTTAATTTTTCTCCACTTAGAATGACATTAAATGGCAAATAAAGAATCACCATGATAAGACAAGAGAGAGACTATGAAAGAAAGAAAGAAAATGGCTTTATATTTTAAAATCTTTAATAGTTTACCCCCACTTTTTGAATGAGAGGCCCCACATTTTCATTTTGGACTGAGCCCTGCAAATTATATAGTCAGCCCTGGCCACAAGTCAGTTACTTGACTTCTTCCCATCTCACTCAATTATTATTGAGTGATTAAGGGAAAAACAGGTTTGGGCTGCGAGTGCTCAAGTCCCAGAATGCAGATCCAGGGCTCCAAAATGCGGAGGCTGTTTTCTTGAGATGCATATAGCACAGTAATTAAGAACATTGATGCCAGGGTCAGGCTTCCTGAGATCAAATTCTGACTCTGTCAACTTTACAATCTGGGCAATGTATTTAACTTCTCCGTGCCTCCATTTCTTCAATGGAGGTTGCAATATTAACACTGCCTACAGTGTGGGATGGTTGCAAATATTGTGCATTAATATACATAAAACATGGGAACAGTATCTGGTGCATAGTTGGTACTATATAAACATTAGCCTTGACTATTATTTCACAAAATAGATGGCAATAGCCTAAGTTTAGTCAGAGATCTGAGCCACCAATAATACTTCACTATAAATTAGCATCATTTTTTAAAATTATATATAGCTACACGTAGCAAAAAATATTTACCTTCACTGAATTCTACTTAAACACATGTGGATGTGATAAAAGGTTTTTGATAGGTGAGCAGGAATCCATCTCAATACCCCCGAAATGAGCGTTTTCTGGTCATCTTAAGCTGATGACTAACCATACCCAGACACTGCTTCACGTAATCAGCCCAAAGATAACCAAACTACATTTGTGTTTGAGTTATGACGACCTGGGAATGAGGAGAAACTACAAAATTTTACTTTCTAAGTTAGATATTTATTTATCTAACCACATAGAAGAGAGTAACTTGTAAGAAAGCTAGCCAAAATGAACCTGCCTTTAATGTCTCCTAGAGACACACCAATGTTTGGATGTTCCGGCACAGATCATACATTATATTGATGTAACACAACTTGGAAGCTTCGATACCACAGAGAATAGACAGATTAGGGAAGTAATGTTTGTAATTATAAAGACCTAAGCTCTCATTTCTCTAAATAGCAATGAAACTCTTCCATGTTCCAAATCCCCTTGGAAGTATGTGGATGTAGGAAGGAAATAAGTGCCCACCCTTAATAATTAAAATTACCACTGCAACATTTATCTCTAAAGAAAGCTCTGCAGGCTGGGAAAAGAAAAATCTCAACCTGCTTCTAAATAAAATAATCTTCACTTTTACAGAGTATTCCCCAAATTATATTATTATAAAACCAAAGCATATATTCTCCCTTTTAGATTAATTCCATTCTCCTGGAAAATGTCCTGGGAATTCTGATTCTTTCACTTCTGTTCATATTTGTAAATTCCTTTGCAGCTTCTCTCCTCTCCTACCACATAAGTTAAGTGTTTTTATCCCTCAAAGTTACTAACACAGTGTCATGCATGCAGTAAAAATCTCATTTCATTGATTGCCATTGGATTAGTGAAGGTTAGTAGGGCTTCCTAACAAGGATAATTCTAAAACTACCGGATTTGAAAGGAGTAAACATAGAAATCATAGATCTTAAACTGCTTTTCTGTAATAATCATTAAAAATAGAAAACTTTGAAATTATTAAATCTCTGCAGGCTGAATTTTATAAAGTAAAATACTAAGAGGTGGTATAGCAATGGCAAGTCTAGTCTCATATTCTCAGTACTACTTTTCTTCTCAGAAGTTTTTGGAAACGAAGTGGATTAAACCTGCACGTCTACAACGCTAGATGTTAAAACCTAGCTACACAGCACTACCCTGTGACATTCAATTTGGTGCCTGGGTCTAATCCAAAGTATCTATAAACATTTGCCAACTTGCTCTCTGAATCATATAAATTTAGAACTGATAAAGCTCTGAAAATTGGTTTAGCCCATCCTCTTCATTTACATCTGAGGTACAAGGCACTCAGAAGGTCTATCATTTGCCCAAGAGTACTCACTTCAATGAGCATGGTGGGCATAAGCAATCAGGTTTCCAAACTCCAAAACCAGTCTTTGTAACTCTACAGCAATACTTTTTCAAACTCTCAGGGAATTTCTATGATTCAGAACTACTCAGAAACCAAGTTCAGTCATTAATTCCTTCTGAGATGTCACAAGAGGACACACACACAAATTCAGAACTCAAGAGCCATCAGTGTTTGTGGATGTTTTCCAGACTGTTTAGAAATCATATGAAATTCTCTTGCATCTATAGAATTCTTTATTCAACTTCCCACATTTTTGAGGGATATAAGAATATTAAACGCAGACTAGTACCAAAAATCTAAAGTAAGGGGTGATAACTCTTATTCAGGTGTTTTTATTGTGGTTTCAAAGGCTTCCTTTTAAAGAAAATTCCTGCCTCCAAGAGTCACTGCAACTCTCCAAGATCGGGTAGTGGCTGGGGGTGAAGCTAGGCACTGAATGTTGAGGCTGCTAAGGTCAATGGTATCAGGTTAAATTATTGCCATACATATTTTCTCTTTTTCTCACTAACTTCCTCTGTTAGGGCAATAAAATACACAGTAAAAATACTTCAATAGGTGCAGAAATGGGAGAGATTTTATGGGCACTGACTTCAAACTTATCCCCTCTAGGGCTGGTACAGAATCTGTCTGCCTGAGAGATGAAGGGAGTATCCTCTCCTAATTTATGAGATCAAACATAACAAGAAGAGGGACCAAATTGGGGCTAGCTTAAGAATTTAGGACTTAGCCTCTCTTATGGATGTAATTATGCTATTGTAGAAATCCTGCACACATGGAAAGATGGCTTCAAATAACACGGGCAGACAGCATAGAGATCCATCTGTTTAAATGTAGAATTCGGTTGAAACTGTAGCCATACAAGATTGGCCTTTAGAATTTCTAATCCATTAAAACAAAAAGGAACCTTGGATGACATGTCAAACAGATGAGAGATGAAGAAACTAGGACCCACAACAGTTAAGAAAACCTCCAAATCGTCCAGTTGTAACACAAGTGTCAGAGACAAATCAAAATCAGACCTCTGCATGTATTTCATATTTCCAACTGCTTGCCTAATACCATTATGGAACAAAAATCCAACCCTTAAATTTAAGAATCAAAATGTAAACTGCTAGAATCTATGGAGAGTTTTGAGAAATGTCAAGGACACAGTGAGGCTACGGGAAAGGGATTACATATTTTCCTTTTGTCATTATTCAGTGATCTCTCCATTCCTCCGTGGCCACTGCTTTTGGCTAGGTACGAGCTGTGGAAACATTTTTCCTGGATGCATCTATTCCCGGGAATGGAAACTCAATCTGGCTTAAGAGAAAAAGTTCCTCTCCAAGTAATGATAAATTGGCTAAATTGAAAGCTCACACCATAAACAAATTTGAACAGTACAGACATCTTAGAAAATTAAATTTCCATGTAGTAAATTTGAAAGACGTTTTAAGAAAAAGAGGGTAACAGTTAAGCCTTGCTTTATATGACTTGCTTCCATAGTACTGTTTTTAAAACCCACAAACATGATTTTTTTTCTTTATTTCTGTATGCTCTACTTCTAGGGAAATATTTAAAATGTTTTCAATGTAATGGGTAATAGTATTGTTTTTACAAGGAAGCAAAAAAAACCCTACAAATTTTGACACATAATAATTCACACAGTTTCACTGAAACTAAATATAAACTGAATACATCTTTGAATGTGTTAACAATAAAAAATGTTCAGTGTATATTTATGCTTTTCTTTTGCACATCATTGGAACTAAATTTCATATTTTCATGCAAATGATATAATCAGATTCTGTTTCAAATTCACCAGAATATAATCTCCATAACTGTGTTCTTTAAAATATAGTTTAAACTAAGATGTATTTGATTTAAACTACTAGTCAAGAAACTCAAGAATCAATTTTTCTATTAAAGAATACATTAATAATTTTTTACATAGCAATAACTAGGCCCCAAACTACCTTTGTAATTTTATATCTGTTGGGGAAATCACAGACATCACCCAGACCTCACCTGCTCCCACCTCCTTCTCTGGGAAAGTTACACACACACTCTGAACAGCCATCCTTCAGCCTTTCCTTACCCCCACCTCCTTTTCTATTGTGTGCCATTGCACAAACTAGGGGAGATGTTAAGTCTAATAAAAAGGCCCGGCCAGACCCTAAACCCAGAAACTGGGAACAAGCAGCCGCAGATGCTTATCAGAACAGGAATTCTCATGGCAGGCCCCAGATCCCCAAGGTAGATATAAACCATATTCAGAGATTTGTCTCTCTTCTCCAGTGCAAAGTGAGGCACACAGAGTTGCTATTTATCGACCCAACCCTGAGCAGTTTTCAGACATCCCAGGAGGCTGACCACGATGGACTTCTTCCCCTGCTCTTTTGGACTCTTTGTGCTATGTATGTGACGAGGAGATTATTGGCCCTTTCTGGACTCTTTATTCTGTACAAGTAATAAAGTGACCATTGCTAAAGGTTTCTGTTGTGCCCTGAACTTGCGTTCCCACAATGCACCACTGTAGAAACTTGCTCATATTATCCCACTACTCCTTGTCTTGCTCTCAGCTCTAGACAACAGTGAGGTGGTGTTTTTCCATCTGTTTCTCATGCTTTTGTACTTGTGTTTGCTCAACTGGTATCCTCTTCCCTCTAATAACTAGAAACCTAAATTCTACCTAGCCTTCAAGAGCCAGGTCAAATGCCCCCAGAAAGCATTTCCTAATACCCTTGGTCAGGATTAATTTCATCTACCTGTGAACTTTTGTTGCCCCTTCCCTTTCTTTCTGCTGCACATCATCCTTTGCCTTATAGCATGGATCTTTAGAGAAAAACTTTTGGTTAGGAGTGAGGACTCTGGAGGCAGACAACCTCAGTTCAAATCTTACCAATATATTTACTAACTGTGGATCTTGGTCAGGTCCTTTAAACTTTTTTTTGGCTCCAATTTCATCATTTATAAATTGGACAATAAATAGTAAGTTGGACCATAAATAGTAACGTAACTTATAGATTTGTTGTAACAATCTAAAATTATATATATATAGAAAAATTACTTTGATAGGCGCCTAACACCTAGTAAGTGCTCTCTATATGTAAACTATTATCAACACTCTAATTTTATTATTATAATTATCATGATTTGTAGTAGAAAGAGCTTCCACTAACAACTGTGTGACCTGGGAAATGGCCTAACCTCTTCAAGTTTTTGTTCCATTATCTGTAATTAAATAGCAGTTACCTTAGTATTAGTCATCTATTGCTATGTAACAAATTACCCCAAAATTTAGTGGCTTTAAAAACCATTTACTATCTCAAAAGTTCTATGGGTTGGGAAACCAGGCTCAGGAACTCTCACAAAGCTGCCATCAACAGCGAACAATCAAATCAGTGAACAAGGCTAATCACTGGAGCTGCATAATTTCAAGGTTCCACTAGGGAGGGATTGTTTCCGAGTTCACTCATGTGGCTCCTGGTAGGGTTCAGTTTCTCCCAGGCTATTGGCCTGAGGGCCTCAGTTACTCTCTGGCTGTTGGTCAGAAGTCACCCTCAATTCCTTAACATATGAGCCTCTCCACAGAGAAATTTATTAACACTGCATCTTACTTCATCAGAATGAACAAACAAGAGGGCAAGGAGAGTGCAAGCAAGAGGGAAATCAGTCTTTTGTAACCTAATCTCAGCAAAGATATCCTATCACTATTGCCCTATTCTACTCCTTGGAAGAGTCACTATGACCATCCCACCCTCAAAGGGAGGAGATTACACAAGGGTTTGAATATTAGGTGGTAGCCATCACTGAGGATCAACTTCAAAGGTTACCTACCACACCTTAATAAACTACTGTGAAAATTAAATGGGATTAATGTACATGAAGTTCATTATAGAGTGCCTAGCCCATTGCAGATAAACATGAGCTTATTCTTTCCTCCTCACTAGAATAATAAGCATTGAAACAATGATAAGGATCTGAAAGCTCTGTAGTGCAACATTCTGCTAAGCAGATTTGGCTCTCACCAACCACTGGAGGAATAAATGACATGGGCACTATTTTTCACAATTAGCTAATATTGTCTTCATTTTTAGAAGGTATAACCTATGCACTTTTCAGGAGCGATTCATTTACAGTATGGAAGTATGGTAAGCAGAATGGCTCCCCAAAGATGTCCACATTCTTATCTCCAGAACCTGTGAATAAATTACATGGCAAAAGAGATTTTGCAAATATAATTAAGGTTAAGGACCTTGAGATGGGGAGAGTTACCTGGATATATTGGGGGTGGGGCCAATCTAATCAGATGAATCTTTAAAAGCAGAGAACTTTCTCTGGTTGTAGTCAAAGAAAGAGACGTGACTATGACCGAATGGTTAGAAAGATGCAGCATTGCTGGTTTTGAAGAAGTAAGGGGCCCACCAGCCAAGGAATGTGGACAGCCTCTAGACTAGAAAAGGCAAGGAAACAGATCCTATCTTAGAGCCTCCAGAAAGGAATGCAGCCCTGCTGAAAATGATCTTAGTTCAATAACATCTGTGTTGGACTGGGGGCCTATAGAATAATAAGATAAATTTGTGTTCTTTTAAGTCACCAATTGTGCCATAATTTGTTACAGCAGCAAAAGAAAAATAATACAAAGAGAAAATACGTGAGTTACTTATGAGAGGAATGATACCCAGGTACTCTCTAAATACTTAATGAATATTTATGGTCGTTCTATAATATATTAAAAACTATTGAGAGTAAAATCTCTACTTAAACATCACTATTATAAAATGCAGGGGCTGTTTTTTTATCACTATTGTGCCAGTTTTAATGTATTATGTCCCCAAAACGCCATTATCTTTGATGCCAATCTTGTGGGGGCAGACATATTTAGTGTTGATTAGATTGTAATTCTTTGAGCATTTCCATGGAGATGTGCCCCACCCAACTGTAGGTGATAACTCTGATTGGATAATTTCCATGGAGGAGTGGCCCCACCCATTCATTGTGGGCCTTGATTACTGGAGCACTATATAACATCAGACAGAAGGAGCGAGCTTGCCACAGCCAAGAGGGACACTTTGAAGAACACATAGGAGCTGAGAGAGGAGCTTCAGCTTACAGAGACATTTTTGAGACCACCTTTGAAAGCAGACTTTTGCTCCGGAGAAGCTAAGAGAGGACGAACACCCCAAGAGCAACTAAGAGTGACATTTTTGAGGAACGGAAGCCTAGGGAAGAACACCCTGGGAGAAAGCCATTTTGAAACCAGAACTCCGGAGCAGACGCCAGCCATGTGCCTTCCCAGCTAACAGGTTTTCCAGACGCCATTGGCCATCCTCCAGTGAAGGTACCCGATTGTTGATGTGTTACCTTAGACACTTTATGACCTTAAGACTGTAACTGTATAACCAAATAAACCCCCTTTTATAAAAGCCAACCCATTTCTGCTGTTTTGCTGTCTGGTAGCATTAGCAAACCCAAAGAACCATATTATAAGCTATCATTATAAGCTATCATCAAAAGCAATGAGAACATAGATTATTGTATTTTTATTTAACAAATAATTATGGAGCATTTACTATGTGGCAGACATTATTTACATACTTTACTTAGAATTTATATTAGACACTAATTAGATTTAGTATCTATAATAGAATTAAATTAATTATTAATTCATTTAGTTATATTAACTCTAGGAGATAGTTAATATTATCATTCCTGTTTTACTGATAAAGAACAGACACAGGGTTAGTTCACCCAAGAGTGCAGAGCTTATAAGTGGTAGAGCCAGAATTCAAACCCTAGTATTCCAAATCAGAGTCCACACTTTTAACTACCAATTATGCTTCCTCTAGAATTATAACCTGAAATATCCTTAATAAGTTGCTTCAGATACTTTTTTGGACTTAAGCAGAATTTTAAAACTGTGCATATTCTGGATTACTTTTCCAAATCCAATCATTCTACAATTACTAATTAAGTGTGGAAAGCCGCCTCCCGAATCGGGCCTAGCGTATGCGCTGCAGCCTGCTCTAGAGTTACCCCCGCCCATCGAGTGAGCCAAGATGGCGCCTGCATCCTGTTTCCGCATAGTGACGCATGTATCCGCCACCCGCTCCTACCAATCGAAATCCTGTATACGCGATACTAGCCTAGAAGCTTATTGGTTGTTAATTGTGTATAAAAGGTCTTACCCGGACGGGGTAGGGTGAGACAGCCCACAAGGAGCCGTGCCTGACGGCCACATCGAGGCTGCTCTCCCACGAGGCGCCGTGCCCCGTGTGGGAACCAGTAACACAGAATGTTCATCTAGCTGTAGTAAAGGGCTTGCTTTCACAACTGCCGTGTGGTTCGAGTCGTGATTCATGACCAGGTTAGTTCGCGCAGTCTGCATCTCTCTCTCTCCTTCCCTGTTTCCCCTCGCCGGCCGGGAACCGGGGACCGAGCGGGGCAGCGCCGGACAAGTGGTGGCCCGTACGGGGACGCTCCTCCTCCTGCCTCGCTCTCGACGGTCCCTCTGTGAGGAGAGCAGCGCTGCGCGTCGAGCTTACGGCGGACTTCCCGCGCCTGATCAACGCGAGAAGGTGAGTGCGTCTTATTACATGATAGTTAGGGCCCGTGGGTTTTCAGGTGACCCCGGGGGACTCGGAAGAGCTCTCCGAGTGACTGAAGTATAGTGCCGACTGCAATCATGGGGCAGTCCGGAAGTTCACCTCTCTTAGCTCCCTTAAAGAACCTTTTGAAACAACGGGGTATCTCGGTCAGGAAAAGCTCCCTTCAGCGTTTTCTTGATGATGTTGATACTTTTGCCCCTTGGTTTGCCTGCACCGGCAGCCTTAGCCTACCCTCTTGGATGAAGCTCGGTCGCGACATAGACCGAGCGCGCCAGACGGGCGTGTGTATGGACCCGATTCTAGTACCCATATGGGAGACCGTCCGTGCAGTCCTTGAACTAGAATCGGCTACCGGCCTAAGCCCGTCCTCTGTCTTGCAAGAAGCACGGTGCGCGCTCCAAGAAACCCAGTCAGTTTCGTCAGCGGACGGCTCCTGTAAGGGCAGACCGCCGGAGTCCAGTGACTCTGACTCAGAGTCAGATAGCGATACTGACGAGAAGGCGGAAGCATCCCCGCTAATTGAGTGGGAGGAGCCTCCCGCCACACCCGTGCGGCCTTCCGCCCCGCCAATGTCTACCGCTGCACCCCCAGGGACACCCCAGCTCCCAACTGACGCCTTGGGCGGTCCCACCAAAGGACCTTGCCGAGAGCTCCCTCTAGTGGCCATGCCCAGTAAATGTAATTATCCTTTGCTGCCAGACCCGGAAACCCCGATGGGTCGGTCAGGGGAGGGGCAACCTTTGCCGTACCCCCCGCCCGAGTATACAGGCCCTCAGGACCCTTTGCCATTAGGTAGTGGTGGGAGACATTTCTGGAGATGGAACCCTTTCACAACATTTAGACCTTTTGGCATGCTGGGTGGCTACCAGCCACTTGAGCCGCAGCCAGTCTCAGAAATGTACCCGGTTATTATCAATCCCCAAGGTGGCAATCGGCACGAATCATATGATTACAAACTATTGAGGGAATTGAGGCAGGCCGTCCATCAGTATGGCCCCAATGCCCCTTATACCTTGAACATGATCGAGAACCTCTCTGCTCTAAATCATACACCCGCAGATATTTTTCAGCTAGCCCGTGCTTGCTTGCCGTCAGGCCGATTCATAGATTGGAAAGCATGGTTTGAGGAGTTAGCTGAAGAGCAGGCCGCAAGGAATGCGGCGGGGAGACGTGGCGGGTGGAATGCTGACATGCTGTTGGGGAGAGGCGCCCATGCCCAGAACCAAACGGGTTTCCCACAAGAGGTCTATGCCCAGATCTTCCGCTGTTTTGTGGGTGCCTGGAAAAAGCTAACAGGTGAGGGAGAGGCTCAGGCCTCACTCAGCAATATACACCAAGGCCCCACAGAACCATTTGCGGATTTTGTAGCCAGGATGCAAACCGCAGCTGAGAGAATCTTCTCAGATCCAGGAGTAGCAGAGACTGTGGTTAAGCAAATGATTTTTGAGCAGTGCAACAAGGAGTGCAAAGTTATCCTGGCACAAAACAGAGCAAAAAATTTGACAGAGTGGGTCAGGCTCTGTAGAGATGCTGGCAGCCCTTTAACTAATGCAGGTCTAGCTGCCATGCTAGCCAGCTCCCTACAGGTGGCTACAAAAAGCCCGAGAACCTTAGGGGCAAAGTCTAACGGGTGCTATGGCTGTGGCCAATCAGGGCACTTTAAGAGAGATTGTCCCAATAGACGTCAACCCCCTGCCACTCAACGGTTTGGCGAACCAGGTGCAGCAACCAGGCCGTGTGGCCGTTGCCACAAAGGCCCCCACCGCGCAGAAGACTGTAAATCGGTTTTCGATGCGCAGGGTAGACGCCTCTCTGGCCGCCCCGAGCAGATTCCAAAAAACGGGAAGAGGGGGTCCGCCCTTTCGACGGACCCCCTTGCATGCCATTCGACAACACAGGATCCGATCAAATTCGTGCGTCCCCCGGCTCAGCAGGACTGGACCTCTGTGCCACCTCCAGACTCGTACTAACCCCCTCCATGGGTGTCCAGTTAGTAGGGACCTCCTTCAAGGGGCCCTTACCGGCTGGTACTGTAGGGCTCATATTGGGAAGAGCATCCACGGCCCTGAAAGGATTAACAGTTATACCAGGACTTGTAGATTCAGATTTCACAGGCCGTGCCCAAGTTATGGTTCAATCTCAGCGGGGCACCTTAGTCATTGCAGAAGGTGATAAGCTGGCGCAGCTCCTGCTCTTACCCAGCTTACATGCAGTCTTTCCAAGCAGAATCAGACAGAGAGGGGAAAAAGGGTTCGGATCCAGTGGAGCGATTTTTGAGGGACTCCATATGTCCCTGGAGTCTCGACCTATGCTAACCATTAAGGTGCAAGGCAGATCTTTCTTGGGCCTGCTCGATACAGGGGCCGATCGGTCTATCATAAGACAACAAGAATGGCCCCCCACCTGGCCAACGAGCAGGGCGGAAGAGCCCATTAGAGGAATAGGCCAAATTTCAGCGCCCATGCTCAGTGCAGCTGCCCTTCATTGGGCCGATGAAGAAGGACACCAAGGCAGTTTCCAGCCTTATGTATTAGCCCTGCCTGTGTCTTTGTGGGGAAGAGACATTCTGACCCAAATGGACGTTACTTTAATTAGCGGCTACTCCCCAACCTCTAAGCGACTGCTAAAAGAAATGGGGTATACCCCCGGCAAGGGTTTAGGAGCTTCACTGCACGGACGTGCGGAGCCTATACAAGCTGCCCCCAAGTCTGACAGACGAGGCTTGGGTTTTTCATAGGGGCCACTGAGGAGAGATTCCCACCCACACCTATAAAACTAAAATGGAAAACCGAGGCTCCGGTGTGGGTGCCTCAGTGGCCCTTGCCACAGGAAAAACTTGCAGCGTTGCACGCCCTAGTATCAGAACAACTAGAAAAGGGCCATATCGCCCCTTCCACGTCACCGTGGAACACCCCTATATTCGTAATAAAAAAGAAATCTGGTAAATGGAGACTGCTACATGATCTAAGGGCTATTAACGATTGCATGGAGCCTTTAGGGCCCGTTCAGATGGGACTGCCCCTCCTCTCGGCATTACCGGAGCACTGGTCGATTTTCATCATAGATCTGAAAGATTGCTTCTTTTCTATTCCGCTCCACCCTGAAGACACCCCTAAGTTTGCCTTTACTGTGCCCTCTAGTAATCAAGAGGAGCCCTGTCAACGCTTTGAATGGACAGTCCTGCCCCAAGGCATGGCTAATAGTCCTACCATGTGCCAGCTGTATGTCGCTGCGAAGCTAGCTAGCACTCGGCAGCAGTTCCCTCAAGTGAAAATCATCCATTATATGGATGACATTCTCTTAGCCCATAGAGACACAGATCTTCTTAAAACAGTTTTGTCACATTTAGTCCTTAGTCTTAGAGAAGCTAACCTAGAGATTGCCCCTGAAAAAATCCAAATGACTGACATTACCACTTTCCTGGGGGCGAAAGTCGCACCCACTCATGTTTCCCCCCAAAAGGTGTCTCTCAGGCTAGACAATATACACACTCTCAATGATCTACAAAAACTCATGGGGGATATCAATTGGATCCGTCCATACCTAAAAATACCCAATGTCAAACTAACACCTTTGTTCGACCTGTTGAAGGGGGATTCTAATATAAACTCACCTCGAAGCTTCACTCCAGAGGCAAGGCGAGCACTATGCCAGGTGGAACAGGCGCTCAGTGGCGCTGCATTGAAGAGAATAGACCCTGATGAGCCTTTTGAAGCCTGCGTGCTGCCGACAGAATTACAGCCCACTGCGGTACTGTGGCAGCGGGGGCCGCTGCTCTGGGTCCACCCTGGAGTTTCCCCCAAAAAAGTCCTAGAGCACTATCCTACAGCGGTTGCAGACTTGGCCCTAGAATGCATTAAAAGGGCTGTGCAGCATTTCGGTCAGCAGCCCAAAAATCTCAGGGTGCCTTATTCTTCCCAGCAGCTTGAGATACTCACCGGATGCATAGATCAATGGGCCATTCTCCGGTGTACATTTCTTGGTCCCATTAACAATCAGTTCCCTAAGGCTCCTCTCTTGCAGTTTGTCACCCGGCACCCAGTGATTTTTCCCAAAGTAACCTCTCCTAGGCCACTAGCAGGCGCCCCCACCGTATACACGGACGGCTCCAGCTCTGGAACAGGGGCGTATTGTGTGGAGGGGGACACTCCTAAAACAGTGCTCTTCCAACCACAAAAGCCTCAATGGGTAGAACTGCAGGTTATCATTGCAGTCCTGGAAAGCCTTTCCGAGCCCTTAAATGTCGTCTCGGATTCTGCTTATGTTGTGAACTCTGTACAAATTTTAGAAACGGTGGGCATTGTTAAACATTCCTCTACAGTAAGGACGTTCTTTGCCAAACTACAGGAGGTTATATGGACCAGGCAACACCCTTTTTACATAACCCATATTAGAGCCCACACAGGTTTGCCTGGCCCTATGGCCCAGGGGAACCATAGCGCAGATGTAGCCACTCGACAGCTGCACATCTTTCCGACGCTGGTACCGTATCAACAAGCCCGAGAATTCCATGCCAAGTTTCACATCAACGCAGGTACCCTAGCTAAGCGGTTCAGCATACCACGTGCAGCTGCTCGAGATATTGTCCGAGCCTGCAACAATTGTGCAGAGCAGAGAGCAGTCCCCTCGGTTGGGGTCAACCCTAGGGGTCTCACCCCAGGGGATACTTGGCAGATGGATGTCACTCATCATTCAGAGTATGGTAAGATCAAGTACTTACATGTGTCGGTGGACACATGCTCCCAAGTTTTATTTGCCTCTGCTGAACCAGGAGAAAGAGTCTCCCACGTCATTGCACACTGCCTTGCCGCTTGGGCAGCGTGGGGCAAGCCAAAAATGTTAAAGACAGATAATGGACCTGCTTATACCAGTAAAACTTTCCAAAAATTTTGTGATAATATGGGAGTACAATTGAAGCACGGAATCCCTTATAACCCTCAGGGGCAAGGAATCATTGAAAGAGCGCACAGATCTCTCAAAGACTTGCTTAAAAAACAGAAAGAGGGTATAGGCCACGGCCTGTCCCCAAAAGCTCGACTGTCTGTAGCCTTGCTCACATATAATTTTTTAAACGAAAATTCACAAGGAATGACACCTGCCCTGCAACACACCACCCCGAGTCCTCCGCATAGAGGTCTAGTCCGTTGGAAGGATGTCCTGTCGGGGCAGTGGAAAGGCCCTGACCCGGTGCTCAGCTGGGCCAGAGGCTCTGTTTGTGTTTTTCCCCAGGAACCAGGACGTCAACCAGTGTGGGTTCCGGAAAGACTGGTGAGAACCGTGACATCACCTGAAGAAGCCAAGGAACAGCTGTCAGAAACGCCAACGAATATACAACCTGAACCATTAGACCAAGCCTCCGACCCTGCTGATGATGGCGACGACCGACAAGACGATAATAGTAGGACTGACCACCCCGCGGTTGCCCAAAAAGAGGATCGGTAACTCTGTTCTTTGCTCTCCTATAGCAATCCTTCTAATCTGCCTTTTTCTTTTTAGTGGAACTATATTTCCTCCACAAGCTTCAACGAGTCCTTCCCCCTCACCAATGACACACTGATCCTCTCTTTTGCTAACCTCTCTGTCAAGGTTGTCAACACCACAGTTGCGGCGAATGCTACTTGTGAAACTGGTAATGGCGAGTTAAGTAAGGGAGTCTTGCTTGAATTTCTTAACGTTACAGGGAAGAGCCGCCAGTCTTGTGAAGGGATCTTGAGTAAAAAGGAGACTCAAAGGTGCCTTTTCCTTCCAGGGCTTGCTCCTACAGTCTGCAACCGTTCCAAAGACCCGGATGCCTCGCCGCCCCGCTATCCTAGTGTATCGCCCAAGTTATGTCTGGCTCCCCGTCAAGGCAACCGACTGGGTTGGCCCTGTTTCTCAAGTTGTTTCACTTAACAATATCCCCTTCTCTAAGTCTAGGCGTCCAAGAGGCATAAAAGAATGGCTATCGAATGCTGCCAGTGTAGCTTCCTCTTTGTTTGTCCCAACGATCGGGCAGGCTGTGCTACAAGCATGGACAGATCGGCAGCTCGCCATAACGATGGAAACGGTAAATGGCTTGGTCAACCTTACCCGAGACGTGCTACGCCGCCACAATCAGATGCTGAACTTAAATTTCCAGGCCATTCAGAAACTCCAAGCGGAGATAGATGAACTTGGACTGGAAATAGATGGACTCTGGAGAGTGCTTCAGCAAACATGTGACACCCGGTGGCTTACGGTTAAACTCTGTGTCACTCCTGTCAGGGCCAACGTGACCGGAAGCATTTCCAGAGTCTCTGATTGGCTGAAAAGGTCATATTTTCCTGAATTTGTTAATCTCTCCCAACAGGTGGAATCTAGTTTAGACACAATTGGGGGGATCAAGTTAAAACCCATTAAAGTCGATCTCTCCGGGTTAGGCGAGGTTCTACAGAAACTATTGCACAGTGTTTCTTCCTGGTTCTCTTGGCCCAATTTAACTAATTGGATCCTCATTGCAGTGGGATTATTGGTGGGATTAGTCGTTGTTAAATGTTTGCTAGAACGCCTGTTTCAAGCGCAGCAGCAATTGCGTGTTACCACTATGATGGCTATGACTCCCACCTCTGTTACCCCCGATAGTGACCGATTTATTAACCATACCCCTTCCTGGTCGCCTCAGGTGGGGCGCTTTGGAGCAAAATTTGTAGCGAATCGCATGGCTGTTTCTCGGGTGTAAAAGGCGACACCAGTAGTCATAATTTTGTCTCAGGTGGGTCTCTAGGGCAGAGTCCTAGTTGTGGCCAGACTGGACCCTAGCCATTGCACAGAGACACCTAGTGACACCCCCGACTCTGGTTACTGCTGTTCCTGCCCCCGTCGTTGTTCCCCAGTTGCCAGGCAAAGCACTGCAGGGAGAGTCACGTTGCTTCCAGCTTACGGACTCTCCGGTCTCCATATGACGTGAGCATTCTGGTTGGTGCTAGAGGCTCCGCCGCTGGATGGCTGAGGCCTAGTCCAGACTCCCCAAAGCACCAAAGAGGTTGTGAACCATTTGGGTTCACGGGAGCACGCTCATCACTGGAGACACTGGGTCAAAAATAAATAAGAAAGGGGGAGATGTGGAAAGCCGCCTCCCGAATCGGGCCTAGCGTATGCGCTGCAGCCTGCTCTAGAGTTACCCCCGCCCATCGAGTGAGCCAAGATGGCGCCTGCATCCTGTTTCCGCATAGTGACGCATGTATCCGCCACCCGCTCCTACCAATCGAAATCCTGTATACGCGATACTAGCCTAGAAGCTTATTGGTTGTTAATTGTGTATAAAAGGTCTTACCCGGACGGGGTAGGGTGAGACAGCCCACAAGGAGCCGTGCCTGACGGCCACATCGAGGCTGCTCTCCCACGAGGCGCCGTGCCCCGTGTGGGAACCAGTAACACAGAATGTTCATCTAGCTGTAGTAAAGGGCTTGCTTTCACAACTGCCGTGTGGTTCGAGTCGTGATTCATGACCAGGTTAGTTCGCGCAGTCTGCATCTCTCTCTCTCCTTCCCTGTTTCCCCTCGCCGGCCGGGAACCGGGGACCGAGCGGGGCAGCGCCGGACAATTAAGGATTTCCCATGGCTTAGGCACAAAGGAAAAGTGAAAGGAATAAAACAATGAGCCTGCTCTCAAAGAGTTCACAGTTAAGGAACAAGAAGACATGTAAATAGATAATGGCATTTAGGTAAATTCATTCAAACAAAACCATCTCTTAATGAGTTCACAATTTAGAAGGAAAGATGGGTATTTAAACAACTATGACACTTACATGTTATAGGAGAGGCACATGACTGCTGCCAAAATGCACATAAAAAAGACAATATTTGTAGGAATTTGGGGAAACACTGGAGGGTTTGAAGACTAATGTGGAGTTTTGTACTTTAGAACAATTACTCAAGAGAGCAGGGAGGAGCGTAGACTGAAAAGTGGTGAGGATGGAAGCCACAAATTTTTAAGGAGATGACGAAGTGCAGGGATGATGGATGAGGGTTTGAATTAAGATAACGGCAGCAGAGATTACTAGATTAAAGGGTAGGGTTTGGAGTGATATTAGAGGCATTATAGCCAGAGACCCAGTATATCAAAAAACCACCCTGCCATTGACCTCACCTCCTCCTCTTCTCTCACCCTCTCCCAACATAGCCCTCCCCCAATGAAAAATAAAAGCAAACAAGAACAATGAGAAGTTAGAATCAATGGCTGTGTAAATATGAAGCAGTGGAATGACAGGACAAAGTATTTAGTGTTTGTAAAAGGTACTAGCGCCCTTCTACAAAGTTTGGACATTAACCTACAGTAACTAGAGCCTGGACTCTCAAGTATATGATCAGATAATACTGGAAGGTAATACTGCCAGAAAGATGGAGACTAAACTTGAGTGGGGAGAAATCAGAGGCTGAGAAAAGAAATAGCACTGTGGTTTTTAAAAGAAAAGTTAAAATTTTAATTTTCAGTTTTCATTTCATAGAAACCGAATGTACCTACAGGAAGTACTTCTTTTTATGATAAACTATTGTTTTTAAAAAGTTGAATTGTCACCAATAATTAAAGCCAGCAATAGCTTACTATATGGAGGCACTGTTTTTTCTATTATTATTATTATTTTAGTTTATAGTTAATTGAGACTCAGAGGTTAAGTAACTTGTCCAGGGTCATCTAGAAACTGGTAAAGGTTACTAGATTTGAACATGCAGTGTGATAGCAGATCCAGAACTCAGAGCCATCCTACCACTAACAATGTTTAGCAAATGCAGATATTCAGGAATTAGTTTTACTACGTTGTGGTTTGAAGCATGCCTAGGCTTTGATCATTCCACTCATTTACCAGTAGTGAGAAAATTTCCAAGTTACTTTGCCTCTCTAAATAGTGCTTTCCTCCTAGGGTGGTTTTGAGGATTAAGTGAGTGAATGCAGAAAACGAGTGTCTGGAACCCATTACACTGCAAAAAAAACATACCTGTCATCAACAACATTATTGTTCAAACATAAAGCATTGATACTATTGGCAAGACATCCTGGATATACTGCATGGCCAGGGATCTTTGGTAGGCAGAATAATGGCCCCTAAACATGTCCACACCCAAATCCCCAGAATATGTTACCTTACCTGGCAAAAGGGACTTTGCAGATGTGATTAAGGTCATGGACCTTGAAAACAGGAGATTATCAAATGGATTCTTATTAAAATGGGAGGATCTTTACCAGCTGCAGTCAGAGAGATGACAATAAACGAAGAGGCAGGAATGATAAGAAGGATGAGAGGGACTTGGCCTGCCATTGCAGGCTATGAAGACCAAGAAAGGGAACACAAGCCAAGGAATGCAGGCAGTCTCCAGAAGATGGAAACAGTCCTCAGCTGATAACCAGCAAGGAAACAGCGAAAGACTGAATTCTGCCAGTAACTTGAATGAGCAAAGAGACTGGATTGTCCTCTGGAGCCTCCAGAAAGGAACACACCCCTGTGGGTAGCCTGTTTTTAGCCCAGTGAGTCCCAGGTTGGGCTTCTAATCTATACAACTATAAAATAATAAATCCACATTGTCCTAAGCTGCTAACTTTGTGGTAATTTTTTATAGCAGCATTAAGAAACTAATGTAAGATCTGCATTTAACTTTTTCTTAAAGACTAAACTATATTAAGAACCATGTAATATGCTAAATATATGTAAACTTTTTAAAGTCAGCAATTTTAAACTATGTTAGGGCATAAACCAATGTCTTCTCTACATTTCTATTATTAAGCTCCATAGAACCTACAAGTCTGAAAGGCTAAAAGAGAGTATCATAAATAAGATGCTATTATAAATTTGTTTTCAACTTTTCTTTATAGTTAAAGAACTACTCAAATTAAGATTTTTTTCCTCTTTAGGTTCCTAGAATCAACGGATGAATTACATATTCTTTGATTTTTTTACTTTTTTTCAAATCCAGTTAAGTCCTAATAAAACTCTTCCTTAACATGAAAGCAGGAATAAAACAATCCAATTAATAGGTTTAAAACAATTAAGATGTTGAATTCACAGAGGTAAAGCACTTATTGAGAGGCAAAATACACTACACCTTGGTTATTATCTACTTATTCACTTTCTCTGAATTGATATACTCATTAGCTCTAAAAAAAGGATCAAGTCTGTCTGTCTTTTATATCAACACTGCCTAACAATACTCCTGGACCCCAGCAGGCATTTGTTAAATAAATGAATGAAAAAGAAATATATTTTTAAAGCAATTACAAAAAATTGGAAACAAAGCTTCCATGAGACCTTAACCTGCTAGCTCACTGGAAAACTGTAAAGGTCTATTCTACATACCTAGAATTTAAACATTAAAGCCAAAACTTATTTTAAACATTTTCAGGAGAAACTTGCTGTTCTACATGTTTTGCTGCAACCTTAATTAGACTCATTAAACGTAATTTGAAGTTCTTGATAGCTTATCTTTTTTATCATCAGAAGACACTGAGATGTTCTTGTGACATAACCAGCATGACACATAAGGCTCCATGAACTGGAACTTGTTTTCTGAAACGGTCCCCCGTGCCAGTCTTTTTGGGTCCTTTAGTTCCTCATAAAAACGAGGTAAAGCAGAGCACATCTGTAGGTCTGAGAAGTGCAACATGGCTGCCTTCCTTGATTTCCTCTTCTTCAAAAATTTTCTTACCCTCTAAAACAGCACCAGTCAATAAAAAATACTATGCCAGCCACCTATGTAATTTTAAATTTTCCAAAATATAATTTCAACATGTAATCAACATAAAACTAAGGAAATATTTTACATCCTTTTTTTCATACTGTCTTAGAGATCTGGTGTGTTCTACGCTTACAGCAGACCTTAATTTGGACTAGCCACATTTCAAATGGCTAGTAGCTACTGTATTAGACAGCCTTATCTCTAGAAAATCCTTCCTCTTGTCCCTAAACGACCTACAAAACTCATCAACTTGTAGCTCCTGTTCTATTTCACTCTTGTTAAGAATGAGATACTTCACGTGATGGGAAAGACTTGCTTTCACTAATTCAAAACCTCCTACTCCTCCACTTCCTTCTCAGGTCCCCTTTTTTCCTATATTCCTTAATGTACAGAATGCAACAAAATTCCACATATAAGTGATGTTAAACTGTACATCTTTAATGTAAAATCGAATTTGAGAGCATTAGGAATCATTAAGAAAATTTCTTTTATCTTTTCCATAATGCTTCACATTCTGAGTGACTACTTTGTTCTACAGGATAATTAGTGAAATAAAAATAGAAGCCTCAACCCCACCCCGCGCAAACAAAAAAAAAAAAAGGAAAAAAAAAAAAAACAACAGCTTTCCAGACCTGCTACAGTACTTGTACAGGATAAGCTCTCCGATGTGCAACAGGGCTGTTGTAGGACTGAGAGCTCCTTATTGCGGTGGGTAGGAGGGGGTGAGGGGTAAAGTAAGAACTAAAACGTTCTTAAAATCTGTGTGTAGCACCTTTACATACCTGACTTCATTCAAACCCTAGAGATAAACATAAAGACATTCTATAGTGTGGACGGCACAAACTGTGCCGTCCACACTACAGAATGAAAAGGCAGTGGCGATTCTTCTCAACGTCGTCTGCATATTACAATTGCCCGTTGAGCTTTTAAAAATTACCTCCCCTCAGGCCTTACTCCCAGGAATTCTGACCCAATTCCCCAGGGGTGGGAGACTTGGCTGCCCGTCTTTCGAAATGCTCCCGGGGTAATTCTGAAGCGCCACTGGGGCAGGAAGCCGGCGGCCAGGTGCATCCAGACCCCCCGGCAGGGCCTCTCTGGCCGCGGCTCTGAAGGGCGGACAACTGGATAGATGCTGCTACCCGCCCTCCGGAGCCTGCAGAGTTCACAGGCTACCCAACCTCGGCACTCTGGCCCCGGAGGAGGGCAGGTCTCCACGCGACAGCACAAATGCCCAGCCCCGACGAAGCCGTCCCGATCGAGAGCTCCCTCCCCACCAAGGCCTTTCCGCAGCAGGCTCTCCTCCCACGGCGAGCGAGGAGCCCCGCCGCCACTCGGCACCGCCTGTCGGACAGCCCACTGCAGAATCCGCAGGCAATAAAAACCTGTCCCTGAGAGAGCCCCGGCTTCCCCGCGGCCCCTTAACACAGCAACCTCTTCACGCGTGGCCCGTGACCCGGGGCTGACCAGTTCGTGACTCTCCTGCCAATCAGATACGGTTTACCTCCTGGCCAGCCGACCAATCACCGCGTGCGGGATGTACTCTTCGGCGCCTCGGCTCTTCGGCTCATCCCGTCAGCGTTCGCTGTTTCTGGGCCCTCCCCAGTCTTCCGCAGCGCGCTAAAGCTTAGTTCTTGTTGGTTTAATTTCCTCTTTTTTTCCAGCCACTTCCGGGTCCTGGGTCGCTCCGGAAGACGGTGGGTTCCGGAAGCCGGGGTAGCCCAGGTTCTGCTAGGAAAAGCCAAGCTCTCAAGAGAATGTTTCAGAAAAAGTTACGTGGAGCGTGAGCGTTTCACAGATTTTTAAGGTTGGTGTCTGCCGGAGAGAGCCGGAGTACAAACCTGAGGTCTTGCTTAGCAGCTAGGAGATCGTGGAGTTTCATGGTAAGCTCAGGGCCGCAGACTTGAACCTTGTAATTATCACCCTTTGCTGGAGTTTCCTTGTATACTGGCCTCCTGTTTTCCTGGAAGAGGCAAATTAAAGTTCCCAGTTTCGGGAACAGCAGTGAGCCAAACCTAAACAACTAAAAGTATTTTTAGGATCGCGACTTTGAAAAAGAGAAAGAGAGATTCAGCCCCTTTGCGTTCGAGTAAATAGTTTTCTAAAGACAAACTTCCGAATCATTTTCCCACAATTGGCGGTCAAGAAGTTTCTTACCTCTTATGAACTGCTTTAGAAAGAATCCTTCAGGATCCGAATTTAAATTAATACCTGAAGGTTCATGTAAAGTATTATATTTTCTACGAAAATAAGTTTCCGTTTTTTTTGAAAGGCCATTCACTTAAAAACAGTTGAGAACTGTTAAGTAAAGTTACTTGCGGTGAGATTTTTTTATATTTAACATTTGTTTTGTTTTATATTTAAAATTGCTTTGAAATAGTTTCAAACTTCAGAACGGTCGCAAACATAATACGAAACCAATACTGAGATCTCCAATATACCCCCATTCAGATGTCCAGATTTACCAATTTTTAACATTTTGTGACTTTGTTATATACCATCCTGTGTTTTCCAAACGTTTGAGAATACTGTATGTTCTGTTCATGTTCCTTGAACTGTTAATATATTCATATATATTTCCTAAGAACACGTATATGCTCTTATGTAACCTTATTAAGTAGTTATCAAGTTCAAGAAATGTAACATTGATCTACTTATTCCATTTTTTCAATTGTTCCAATAATGCCCTTTTGGACATTTTCTCCATTATTAGATCCAGTCCAGGGTTCTGTGTTGTATTTTGTTGTCATTGTCTCTTTAGTCTCATATTTAAAATTGTGTTGTATATGTTACATATACAACATAAAATTTCCCATCCCAACCATACAATTCAGTGGGATTAATCACATTCACAGTGCTGTGCTACCGTCACCATCACCTATTACCAAAACTTTTCCAGCACCCCAAACAGAAACTCTGCCCCCCTTATGTATTAACTCCCCATTCCTCTCCCAATCTGTAATCTGTTTTCTCTATGAATTTGCATATAACTGCAATCATAAAATATGTCTTTTTGTATCTGACTTATTTCACTCAACGTGATGTCTTCAAGTTTCATTGATGTAGTATTTACCAGTATTTTATTTTGTTTATGGCTGAATAGTAGTCCATTGTACATATATAGCACATTTTGTTTATCCATCTTTTTGATGGACATTTGGGTTGCTTCTACCTTTTGGCTGTTTTGAATAATGCTGTTATGAATTGGTGTGCAAATTATCTTTTTGAGTCCCTGCTTTCAATTCTTTGGGGTATATACCTTGAAGTGGGATTGCCAAAACATACGGTAGTTCTGTTTTTTAACTTTTTGAAGAACTGAAAAGCTTTTCCACAATAGCTGCACCATTTTACATTCCCTCCAGCCATGTACTAGGGTTTCTATTTCTCCACATCCTCACTAAGACTTCTTATTTTCTATTTTTTAAATAATAGCCGTTCTACCAGTGTGGTATCTCATTTTGATTTTGATATGCATTTCTCTAATGGCTAATGATACTGGGCATTTTTTCATATATTTATTAGCCATTGTGCTGGTTTGAATGTATTATGTCCCCCAGAAAAAGCCATATTCTTTGATGCAATCTTGTGGGGCAGACATATTAGTGGGGATTAAGTTGGAATGTTTGGGTTAGGTTGTTTGCATGGAAATGTGCCCCACCCAACTGTAAGTGGTAACTGTGATGAGATATTTCCATGGAGGCATGGCCCCACCCATTCAGGGTGGGCCTTGATCAGTGGAGCCATATAAATGAGCTGACTGGCAGAGGGAACTCAGTGCAGCTGTGAGTGACATTTTGAAGAGGAGCTACAGCCAAGAGGGACACTTTGAAGAAAGCAAAGGAGCTGCAGATGAGAGACATTTTGAAAACAGCCATTGAAAGCAGACTCTTGCTCCGGAGACGCTGAGAGGGGACAAATATCCCAAGTGCAGCTGAGAGTGACATTTTTGAGGAACTGCAGCCTAGAGAGGAACGTCCTGGGAGAAAGCCATTTTGAAACCAGAACTTTGGAGCAGATGCCAGCCACGTGCCTTCCCAGCCAACAGAGGTTTTCTGGACACCATTGGCCATCCTCCAATGAAGGTACCCGATTGCTGATGTGTTACCTTGGACACTTTATGGCCCTAAGACTGTAACTGTATACCCAAATAAACCCCCTTTTATAAAAGCCAGTCCATCTCTGGTGTTTTGCATTCCGGCAGCATTAGCAAACTAGAATAGCCGTTATATATGTTCTTTGGAGAAATGTCTTTTGAAGTCCTTTGCCCATTTAAAAAATTGGGTTGTATGTCTTTTTGTTGATGAGTTGTAGGAATTCTTTATATAGTCTGGATTTTAATCCCTTTTCAGATAAATAGTTTCCACATATTTTCTCTCATTCTGTTGTCTTTTCACTCTCTTGATAATGTCCTTCGATGCACAAAAGTTTTTAATTTTAATAAAGTCTTATTTTTTTTTCTCTTGTTGCTCATGCTTTTGGTGTAGTCTAAGAATCCATTGCCTAATACAAGGTACTGAAGATATTTCCCTATGTTTTCTTCTAAGAGTTTTATGGTTTTAGCTCCTATGTTTAAATCATTGATTCATTTGGAGTTATTTTTGTCTATGGTGTAAGGTAGGTGTCCATTTTCATTCTTCTGCATGTGATATCCCATTTTCCCAGAACTATTTATTAAAGAGATTATTCTTTCCCTATTGAGTAGACTTGGCATCCCTGTCAAAACCAATTGGCCATAGATGTTAAGGATCTGTTTCTGAACTCTCAGTTCTGTTCCATTGGTATATATGTCTGTCCTTGAGCCAGTATTGTGCTGTTTTGATTGCTGTGGTTTTTGTAATAAGTTTTGAAATCAGGAAGTGTGAGTTTCCAACTTTGTTCTTTTTCAGGATGATTTTGGTTATTTGAATTTGATGATTGACTTTTCTGTGTCTGCAAAGAAGGCTGTTGTAATTTTGATTGGGATTGTGGTGAATCTGTAAATAGCTTTGGTCAGTATTGACATCTTAATGATATGAAGTCTTCCAATCCATGAGCCTGGAATATCTTTCCATTTATGTTGGTCTTTTTCAGTTTCTTTCAGTAACGATTTGTAGCTTTCTGTGTGCAAGTCATTTACATACTTGGTTAAGTTTATTCTTAGACATTTTATTCTTTTAGTTGCTATTGGGAATGGAGTTGTTTTCTTGATTTCGTTTTTGGATTGTTTATTGATGGCATATAGAAAGACCAGTGATTTTTATGTTGATCTTCTACCCTGCCACTTTGCTGAATTCATTTATTAGCTCTAGTGGCTTTTGTGTAGACTCTTTGGGATCATGTAATCTGTGAAAAGGGATAGTTTTACTTACACTTGGCAATTTGGATGCCTTTATTTCCTTTTCTGGCATAGTTTCTCTATCTAGCACTTCCAGTACAAGGTTGAATAGCATTGGTGAAAGCAGATATCCTAATCTTGTTTCTGCTCTTAGGGGGACAACTTTCAGTCTTTCACTGTTTAACATGATATTAGATGTAGGTTTTTCATGTACGCCCCTTGTCATGTTGAAGAAGTTCCCTTCTTATCCTAGTGTTCTGAATTATTTAAATCAAGAAACCCTGTTGGATTTTGTCAAATGATTTTTCTGCATCAATTGAAATGATCATATGGGTGTTTTTCTTTGATTCTAGTAATGTGGTATATTACACTAATTGATTTTTTTAATGTTGAACCTCCTTTGCATTTCTAGGATAAATTCCATTTGATCATGGTGGATAATCCTTTTAACGTGCTGTTGGATTCAGTTTGCTAGTATTTTTTTGAGAATTTTTGCATCTGTATTCATAAGGGGTTTTGTCTGTAGTTTTCTTTTTTTGTGATATCTTTATGTGACTTTGGTGTTAGGCTGACGTTGGCCTCATAGAATGAATTAAGAAGTCTTCCCTCCTTTTCAGTTTTTTGGGATTTTGAGAAGGATTGATGTTAATACCGATATCTGATAAGAAATCTGAGATTGTGATTAAAAATTTTTTGTAAGTTTTGCATGTACCACTGGATTTTCCCCAAAAGAGATGCCCCTTTGCTTTTTGTTAGGATTCAAACTAAGGGAGCATATATAGTACTAATATCTTCAAAGGGACTTTGTGTAGATAATTGGTGACCTATAGCCAGACTGTACACAGTTGACTTCCTTCCACTCCTAACTTCCCCTGCTTTGTCCTCCTTTTTCGCAGTGGGAAATTTGAAAAAGGGATGGAGGAAAAGCCACAAAACTAAGAGGATAAAGATATCTTCTCATTAAAGGAACCAAACTGAAGCAGAATAAAGAAAATTTGAACTAGAAAACAACATTTAGGGTTTGGCAAGATTGTTTAGGAAAGTCTTCAGCCTCTACCTATCAGGATATCTTCTTTCTGTATGTATCTTTCTTTATGGATCTTCTAATTCAGATTCCACTGGGATAATTATCATTTTTCTTCTGGGCATTTAAATTAAAAGTCTTGGTTTATTTATACTGAGGTCCCATTTTCCAAGCATACAACATTTAATGAAATACCTTTTCACAGAATGAAACCAAGTTATTGAGCATTCCAGTCTAACATGTTCTAGTAGAGTGTCTATGATGTTTCTTGAAAGTTTTTTACCTTGACAGTTTTGAGCAATTACAGGGAGACAGAGGCTCCCTCCACACCACAGTTTGTAGTCTGAACACCTTCCCCTATTGTATCACCTTTAGTTAAACCTGAACAGAATGAATTTGGAGTGGCTGACTCTTCCTTTTTTTTAAAAAAAAAAAAAAAAAACTATTTTTCTCTTTGAACTTGCCTACATTACCAATTATTTATATCACGAAAGATTAGAATCAAATGATCTTGAGCCGGGAAATGTGTAAGAAAGGAGTAAGTAGAATTATTTACAGAGTCAACAAAAGGACCCCCCATATTTTTTTTCTTAAAGAAAGTAAAGGAAACAGAGGTAGCAGAACATAGAGAGACTACTAGACTAAGTCAAGAAAATTGGTTTCTAGTCTTGATTCTGGTTTGCCTTTATATTCATGTTTTAGACTAGGTGATGTGTGTTTCCTTCTAGCAGTAAAATTGTTTCTTTGAGTAATTATTCAATTGTATTCAACTTGCATTTATTTGAGTATCACAAACTTTATGTAATAAAAGATATATATTTAGTTATTCAATCAATCTCATTTGCATTATAGATACAAATTTCAAATGATTTCTTTATAATTAGAATCACAGTCTTTATGTCCTCTCTGCTTTTTACCCTTTTATTTTAGCCATAGAATTTTTATCATTTACATTTGATCCTTATAATGATCCTTGCAATAGGGAGGGCAGGTATTTTTCATGTTATAGATTTGATAGCTGAACCGTAAAGTGTAAATTGGCTTGCCAACATCACATTGCTAGTAAAGTTCTGACACCTAGCCCCATGTTTTCCTTATAGCATCCAGTAATTTTAAAATGCCTTTCCCTCTTGTACTACATCCACCTTTATCAGGTGCTATATGTAGAACAAGGAAAATGTGTGTTGTCATACGCACAATCTTATTCTTGAACAAAACTTCCGCTATGTATTGCTCCTTTATTCCACTCTTGGACAGCCTAGAAGCAAATTGAATGTCCTATTTATCCCTTTTCTGATAGCAGTTTCTAAACATTCTGGGTCCCTCTTCTATTGTTTTGGAAAGTACATGAAACCTCAAGAGAAAAGGGCAAAAGTGCTCCATTTATACTATGTCTAGGATCCTGGCACTTCTCTTCTAAGCTCGGTCCTGTGATTTCTGTATGGAAGTGGAGGTTGGGAGAGGATGTCTGGTATCCTTTGTCCTTCCCGTTATGGACTGTTAACCCTCTTCTTCCCAACTTATTTCCATCTATACAGTCAAGATACCATTTTCTATATTGTTTTTTACACTAATATATTTTCTTTTTCCTTCCTCACCTCCCTTTCAGTAGGTGAGATAAAATTTCATCGAAGCTGTCTTTTCTTTGTGCATACTATTAAAACAAAAATGAAGAGCTCTAGAGTCATTTTGTTTTGATCATCGCTAACCATCTCCCTTCCCATGGGAGGTAGATGAATATACCTTGCATGAAGTATGTGGTGTTAGTTAAATGAAGGCTTATGGCTCATTTTTTTCACCCATATACTCCCTTTGTTCAGATTTGACATTAGTTCCTTTTGAGTGGTCCACTGACCACATGAGGCAGGACAGAGGAATGAAGATCAAATGTGTCCCAGAAAACTTGGGCAACTTTACCACATTCCTGTAATTTCTTTCCCTATCCATAGTTGTCAGAGCTTGACTGGCAGTCTGGACTTTGGAATGATCTTGAGGGAAAAAATTTTGCTTTGAGCTCTCTGGGATTAAATTTGATCCTAGCTTACCAAATATCCATACTACTAACTCCCTTTCTTGTGTTTCACAATTTCTCTAGTATTTACCAGAAATTCACTAATTTCCAGTTTGACTTTAGACAGGTTATTAACCTTCTCGAGCCTTAATTTTTGTCTTCTTAAAAATGGAAATGATAATACTGCATTATGAGGATTAAATGAGAAAGAATGAAAAGAAAATATATAGTGCCTGGCACGTAATATGTAATCATATCACTTCCTCCTATTCTGTTGCCAATATCTTTTGTTCCTTTATGGATATTTCTGCATGCTCTTGAGTGCCGTACAATGTGCAATTAAAACTTGTGTTCCAGTAATTTTCAAGTCATTTAGTATTCTCTCCTTAGGCAATTAAATTCTGAAACCACTTTCTAAATTTACAGAGTATTTAAAGATCTAGTGTGCTGCACAGATTTCATGTCTTCATGCACATTTTTGTTCGTTCATTCTTGGATTCCAGTTTTTGCTGTAGTTCATGCCTATCTATACTCTTAACTTTTTACTAGTTAGCCTTTTAAAATAGCCCCATCTGCATGTTGTGGGGTGCCATCCTAGATTGTTTCTATTTACCTTTTAGGCCCATCATCTGATCAGAACACCAGCTCTGGAACTAGAATGAGTGATCTTACACAAGCCAGACAATCTTTCTGTGCCTCAGTCTCCTTGTTTGTAAAATGGAAATAATAAAATTACCTCTCTCAATATTATATGGCTTAAATGATCTGATATTTAATTTTAACACATGGCTCTTAGCTATGGTAGTAGCTTGTTTAGTACTCAATACCTGGTAAGTGTTATGTGTTGACTACAGTTGTAAATTGAGAAGTTTGTTGGAACTGTCTTCCTTAAATCTTCACTAACTCTTTCCACACTCTTCTATGAACACTTTCTCTGTCTCATGTTGTCCTCTACTTTCTTGAGTCTTTCCCAAACTCATGTTCAGTATTGTCATTTTGACAATTAGAAATGCTGTTCTCCTTTTTTTTGCCCTTCCCCTTCCAAGGTTTCCTAAAACATTTCCTTTAAGGATTCTAGATAGGCACATTTTTTTATAGTTACTTTTTCTTTACTTGCTTAAGAGTGTAGTGTGGTAAAACACTTGTCCAGACTCATATAGCCTGTTGCTGAACCTGGGCTAGAATACAGAACTAACCAGAACCGACTTAACTCTCCTTCCCTCCATATTCACTTGAACATCTCTTTATTTTCATAATATGATTTCTCTCTTAATCACCCAGAGATATCAACTTTCTGAGGGGAAAAAAAAAAGATTATGAGTGCTATGACATTCTCTTAAAAATATATTCATGAGGCTAGACAAAGGTATTAAAAATTCTGTTTTAAGGTTAAAAAAAAAAAATTGGGGTTAGTTTTAGATATCTGAATAAAGATACCATAAATGAAATAAACAAGACAATTAACTCTGTAAGAGTAATTAGAGTCTTGAAAATTCTATTAGTTTTTTTGAATTTCCTCCTCTCTCCAAATAAAAAAAACGGTTTTTCCCTCTGCTAGGGCAAGTTAGTTATCACTGTTCATCTTTTTGAGAAATTTAAGCTATTTGGAAATTTGTCTTTCACATACATTTTAGAAACAGTTTGTCATATATCCACCACCACCCCTAAAAAGAAAAATCCTGTTCAGAAGAGTAATTTGAAGATCTAGTGTCCATAAAATTTTTAAAATTCTGCATGTCTTAGCTATATCCAAATGAGCACAATTTGGATTTATAACATCGGTAATCCGTAAATGATTGAAACTTACTTTGTATATGACGAAAGAGAGAAACAAAAGAGTAGTGACAAGTCACTTAGCAGAAGTGGGATTTGAACTGACAATTGTTGATTTCTAGGCCTGTTCGTAGTGCCAGAGGTCACGGAGTTCTAATGGGTCTCAGCCATAGCTTGTGCACTTTTGCCCATGTTTGAAATGTGTTCTGGGAATCAGTGTCCTGTTAAATCCCTCTTCGATGCATGTCCCATTTATTAGTATTGATCTCAATACAGTGGACAGTAAAGCTGACTACACAAAGGAAATAAAATAGTAGGGTGTAGGTTCAAAGCTTAGAATCTCTGGTCATAGAACTTCATGATGTGGAAAAGTTGGTTTAAATATTTAAAAACATAAAGGGAAAAACATGAATATATGGTCTTGTCTAGTTTGATTAATAGAACACTCAGAATAGTGTGGCAACAATATTGTCATACCAAAAATTAGTTGATTATTGTGGAGCTGGAAAGGAACAACCTGGCCAAGGTAGGGTGGGTATGATTCCTTGGAGATTACTTGGCAATCACATGTCTCTGCTGACAAAGTTTAAAGGGCTTGAAATTTAAATACAGAATTTTTGTAGGCAGTATGCATTGACAAATATGCCTACTGGTAATACATCTAGTACTGAGAGTCTCAGAACAGGTCAATAATAATGTGTATATTGATAGCAGCAATGTGGGGGTGTTACTTGGTATTATAGCTAAAATCCATGTTATACCCTTCATCATAATTACATTAATATTGACAAACCTTGACAATACCCACATTATTATTGATAGATTTCTGACAATAACATGTTTTTAGATAAAATATATTAATTCATAATTTGTACTATATTCAGTAAAAGCTCAAAAATACATCCTGAAAAATTCCTCCCTCCTTAGTGAGTTGTAGTAATTTGTTTTGGTTTTGGAATGTGATATAGATGGCAAAGTTTTTATTTTGGGGAATGAAAAGCAACAAAGGAAAGCATGGGTTATTTAAGGAATGAGGTTATATATTGCTGTTCTTGGTAAATGGATTTTCAGTTGTTTTTTTCCTGTGAAAAAAAGCGGTGTGACATGTCTAGTGATAAAATGTCAGCAGGAGACCTTTAATAGTTTTTAGTGCTAGATCATTTTGTCTTAAACATATTTATGTGACAAGTTAATCACACTAACCCTTAGTAGATTCTGTGCCTTTTATCTGGTCTTGATTTTGCCTTAAGCATTCTTTTCATATATACTTAATATAGTAGAATCCTTCATTAAACACTGACATTGTTTAGTGCTGATTATACTTTTAAGTAGTTATTTTTTTAAAGTCTCTTTGTGTGGTCAATAAATATTTCCCTTTAGGCTAGGTTTTAGCATCCTAAAGTTAGTATAGCTTGAGAAGGAGGTGGGGAGGGAGAGAGTAGTAGGATTACATATTGAAAGAATGAAATTTCATGGTAGAATAGAAAAGCAATGCCTGTTTTTGGCATTCTGGAAAAATCAATTTGAATTAAATCTGATTGTGTCTGTTTCGTTCAAAACAATCCCAACTTAAAAAAAAAAAAAGTTTAGCTTTTTTTATTTACTATTAAAGTGTAAAACTGGATACTAATCTGCAAGAACCAATAGTAGGGGTATTGTAAAATCTTGCTTAAATTAAATTCTTGAAAGCACAGTAGAAGTAGACTGGCCAACAGTTCGGTTTGCATATTGGGAATCAGTGAAACAGAGTTAGGAAAGTACTGATTTACCAGAAGAATTTGGGATTTTTAATCCTAAAATTTAAGGACGTCACAGTTTCCTTTTTAAATGTCATGGTTTTTAATGAAGCAAATTAAATTTCTTTGACTTTTTCAGAAAGTTAACACCCTAATTGAGTCGCTAAATTGTTGCTCTCCCTGAACTGCAGTTTTCGTCTTCTTCAGTCTTACTGAATTCTGCCATCAGATTAATCTTTTCCAATTTGTATCTTGTTATATCTTTTCTGTTCAGTGACTTTTCATACATGCCTACAATATCCATGCAAATTCCTTAATACAGGGTCTTTTTACAGGGGGCCCAGTTGACTATTCAACCAGTTCCTCCTGTCAGCTTGTCTCTGCTCTGGTTATAGTAGATGATCTTGTGTCTTTGTTTCCAGATAACAGGCAAAGCCACATAGATGGGGACTAAATAGCCAAGGGAGCAGCTGATGCTGGAACACAACCCAATTTCTCCCACATAGACCATGCCATATATTTGGATATTTGAGAGTTTTTGCACACTTGTTTCCTTGCCCTAAATACTGTTTTTCTCTTTTCTGCCTGGGAAGTTTTGTGATCCTTTATTATTTTCACATTTTGGGATATATTCTATGCTTCAGAGAACAATGATCAGTTCTGATAACAGTAATATCCTATTTCGTTAAAAATGCTTGGATAACAAGAAGTTAACTGAGAGTTAAATATTTAGATTAAACCTCTGGTACCTAAGAGAATGCCTCACATTTTGTAGGTACTTAATAAATATTGGTTAAATGATTGAGTAGCCATCTGTCAGAGAATTAGAATTCAGTAAAAGACAAACTGCTTACATTATATCGGAGAATAATTTTACGTGATTTAAAGGAATTTTTATGGAATACTGCAGTGCTTTACACCTATTATGGGCAAAAAATTATTGTACAGCAATGTAGGGAAGAGGATTCCATAATCTCATTACTTGAGCTTCTAGTTACTTGGATTTCTCATCCATTTCTCTTATTCCTGAGCACTGTCCTCCTCTAAAGCCAGTGCTTTAGGATAACTGAGGCTGTCAGAAAAAGGGGATGGGGAAAAGGGGGAAGAACTGTGTTGGAAATGAATGTAGTGTGTTGGTGAGAACCCAAGGTTGGGTAATTGTTCTTGGACTGCCTGCACCATTTCCTGTGCAACTAAGCATCCTCGAGTCAGATATTGTCAGTGTACAATTCCTAAGATTTCTTTGCTTCCAGATATAGGCACAACCGTGTCAATGGGGGTTAAATAACCAAGGGAGTAGAGCATGCTGGAACCCATCTTCATTCTCCCAGAATCCCCACTGCATCACCTCCTTTCAGACAAGATGCAAATTAAGAGTGTGACGCATTTCACTGAACTGTATCTGTCCCCCTCCTGCCTGGCCCTACACATGCACACATATTGGTGACAACACATTCACTATTTAACCACACAATTATATTTTAATGGTGTAGTAAGTATGTCTGGGGCGGGGAGGCGGGGGGAACCCTTTTTAAAACAAGTTGACTGAGGCATTTGTGTGACTAATAATGAAAATTGTCAGTCTTTTGAAATGAAATTGGCCAAAATCAGCTTGGATGCTTTTTTCTCCTTATGCCTATTCCCTAACCAAAGCAACAACAATATAATAACACTGCTTTTACAGTTTCCAAAGCACTTTCATGACATTATCTATGTAATCTCAACAACCTTGTGAGGTAGCTGTCTGTTATTTCCAACTTTTAGAAGAGGAATATGAGGGTAATGACTTTAAGATCACTAAGCAAGCAAGTGACAGAGTTGGAACTTGAACCCAGGCCTGTTTTCTAAATCTGCTTTTTCTACCCCATTACAGTTGCCTAAATAGGAATGTAGAGTATAGAAGAGGTATTGCATTTTAATGAACTGTGGTGTATAATGGACAGTGTCTGTTCTATGTTTACAACTAAGGAAGCCACAAGATGACTACAATGTTGGAAAATAAAACCTAAAACAGAAAAGAGAGAAAGAAATTATTCATCTGGAGAAGGAAAAGCTGAAGAGCAGTTTAATAATATTCTTTAAGTCTATTAAAGAGTCTCACATAGGGAGGAGAGCGAGCCCAGCTGTTCTTAATCTATGGTGAGGCCAGGCCTGGGGAGAAAAGGAGGAAAGAAAAAAATGTTAAACTATAACAGAAGGGCTGAGAAAGAATTTTTTGATAGTAAGGGTTATTAAATACTGGATTGGTTAGAGACTGTGTTAAGTCCCTTTTTTAGGCAGCCATTAAAAATTTCTGTCCTATTAAATGTTCTTAAGCATGATTCCTCCAAAAACCAGGGATTTGAAGTAGATGATTCCTCTAAGAAACCACTACTTCTGACCAGTATCTCACTAAATATTGGTAAGAAACCTCAAGAAGAGTCATCTACCATCATTATCCAATCATCTGGATGATTTCACACAATATTCAGTCAGCACATTTACTGGCTACCAAACTATTCCTTCCATCTCACACAAGTTCAACAAACATTTATTAAGCAGCTACTGTGAGCCTGTCTTCCTGGTAAATTCTTGAGCTATAAGATTAGTAAGATATTCTGTCAGCCTACTATGCTGGAACTGATCATGACTCTAGTGCTGGCACAACTGGCCCTGTAACACAAGCCAAATATTTTATCTGGTGCTCAAGTGGGGAAAAAAAAAACACAGCAATTTAGTCCAATACTGGGGGAAGGAGAATGGTAGTGTTGGATTTATGTTGGTATCTAATATGGTCAGTCTCTCTTAGAGCTTTTCAAGTGTAATTTGACAATAATAGAATTTTATCTTGCTGACCACTGAACATGAAATGTGAGGAAGAGGGGGAATTGTTGCAGGAGAGACACTTGGAGTAGAAGAATTACATACACCATGCTTCCACATATCCTGATTGATGGTAGAATTTTGCTTCAGGAAAACTGAACTAGGTATCAAAGTCACTTTGTGGGGGACCTTGAGAAATAAGTGTAAGATAAAGTGCTATCCTTTCAGTAGCTTACAGTCAAGTTAGGGAAAGAAGATATATTCACACAATTATGAAATCACTACAAATGTTGAGGGCTCAAGTGAGTGGCACAGACAGTTGCTTTCAGAGCTAAGAAACAGTAGTAGACAATGGGAAGTGGGGATAGTTATGAAGGTTTCATGGAGAATGTTGAACTCAAGTGGGAAAGGTAAATGTTTTAGGTACATAAGAAAAGGCACAGAGGCAGGTCTGAAAAATGGTCCAGAGTTAAAGACTCCATGGTGGAATAGTGGGTTATATGGTTGAAGAGATGGAGACAGGATTGGACTAGTTTAGATCTGAAAAGTTTGTTCTTTATCCCAGGGGTAATAATGACATAAGAAAGAGGTAATTAGGTAAGAGTGGGCAAATAATTTTGTAGGTTTTAGTTAGCTTATGAGGTTTTTAAAATAATGTATTTTTTTTCTTAGTTATATAAATGAGGCAAATTACAGAAAAGTTTCCAGCTACAGAAAAAAAGTGTGAAAAAAAAATCATTGATGATTTTTTGTGTAAATTCTGTAATGTTTTTATTTATTTATTTATTTTAATATTATTATTGCCTTCATTGTGCATTTACTTGCTTCCCTGCCTGCCTTGCTAGGCCCTGGTTGGGGTCAATAAGTGAGTGTCAGGACCTTTCTTATTCTCTACATCTCAAGCACCTAGCAGGGTTAGGATGTATTGGTGCTCATAAGAGTTTGTGGAATCAGTGAGTGGTGGTCTCTAATCTCACAAGGATTGCTTAATAGAAGAAAGTGAAAGCCTGAGCCAGTGAGAGATATGTAACAGCCTCTGTAGATACAGGGATAAGAACTAACCAGAAATGAGCAGGAGGACTGGCACGCAACTTTGAGTGCTATGGGTGATAGATAGGCCAAAAATATTATGACTTTTACTTTGAAATGGTCTAGCTCAGTAGTTTTTAGTATCACTGGGGAACTTGTTAGAAATGCATATTCTTGGGCCCCATTCCAGAACCACTGAATCAGAAACTGGGATGAGGACCAGTAATCTGTTCTAACAGTCTTCCCATGATTCTGATGAACCTTCAAGTTTGAAAACCACTGGTCCAGAGGAACAGTAAGACAGCAGGACTGCGATGTTGAAGATCACAGCAAAGAAAGATTGAAAGCCCAAAGATATTTGTATTATCATTGAACTTGGCCAATGAAATGCATGGTAGCTGGATTAGCAGAACTATGAAAATAAGATTATATTGTTTCAAATTAAGTTGAATGTGTTGTAAATGGACAAGATCTGCTTATCTTGTTTAGATCAAGGCCTTCCTGATCATAGTGTTTAAGTAGATCAAGTAGATTTAAAATAGATTAGTCCTACTCCAGGGACCTGATTTATAAGTAAAATCTCTGCCAAGATCTTTTTTCCCACATTCACATAACTGCCTACTAAACTTCTCCACATAGATGTCCATAGAAGACGCAGCTATCTATAACTGCATGTATTTATTATCTTTCCCTTCAAACCTGTATCTCCTCATGCATTTCCTATTTCAGAAAACTGCACCACCATACACTCAATTACTCAAGTTAGTTACTCTTGGTTTATTTCTTTACCAAGTCATGTCAGTCTTACCCACCTTGTAGCTTTTAAAGTTACCTATTTCTTTCCATCCCACTACCACCTTTTTAATTTAGACCATCATTAGTTCCTCACAAGATCATTTTACAATCTTAACTGATCTGTATGATTCCAGTCTTTCAGCCTCTGGCAGTTCTTTTTTTTTTTTTTTTTTTAATCTTCATTTTATTGAGATATATTCACATACCACGCAGTCATACAAAACAAATCGTACTTTCGATTGTTTACAGTACCATTACATAGTGGTACATTCATCACCCAAATCAATCCCTGACACCTTCATTAGCACACACACACAAAAATAACAAGAATAATAATTAGAGTGAAAAAGAGCAATTGAAGTAAAAAAGAACACTGGGTACCTTTGTCTCTGGCAGTTCTTAATGTGTTCAGAGTGAGCTTTCTAAAATGAAAATCTTATCGTATTAGTTCTCCGCTTACAGCCATTTGATGGCTCCCCATTACTCTCATGATAAAGTCCAACCTACTGAAGTTGACCTTAAGGACCTTTAGGATCTGTTTCTTGCTTTCCTTTCCAGCCTTCTCTTTCATCCTTGCATCTCCAGTCCCTGGCACTTGCTATTCCCTCTGCTTGGAATGATATTTTACCCTCCTTTACTAGGTTAACAGTGCAAATCTTTCATTTGACTGCTTAGATATTGTCTCCTTCAGAAGCCTTCTCTGACCTACTGAGGGCTAGTTGTGAGCTTAGTGTCTTAAATTTCCCCTTGTGTATTAGCACACTTTATTGTGATTGCCTATTTATTATTCTATATAACACACCTTTCCCTCCCCTTCCTTGCTACTAGATTATAGGCTCCAGGACAGTTGAGACATTGTATCACTATCTGAAACACATTAACTGATTAATAGATGCACAACAAACATGTTGAAATAAGTAATCAATATTCTGGTTATGGTAATTTGAAATAGCTTTATGGGTTAATGGATGAGAATTTGTATTACATTTTCTACCTGTCACCCACACCAGTCACCTAATGTTTCCAGAATGCCTTCTCTGTACCAGGCACTGTGCTATTTGCTACAATTCGATTGGGACAAGATACAGATGTTCTTTGCAACAAAAGGCTTATCTTCTAGTGGAGGAAATAGACATCTAAAAAGCAGTTTTTAGTGACCAAAGGCTGAGAAAGGGAAAGAACAGTGTACTCAAGGAACTAAAAGGGACAGCTAATCAAAATTTGGAGAGTCAGAAGGAAATGATGCCTAAGCCAGTACCTAAAACTTAGTCGTTTTTTCAGTTAAAGAATGGGAAAATACTGTTCCAGGTGAAGGGAATCAATAGAAAATGTCCACTAGTGAGCAAGAGAGTTGGGCCCTTTATGACTAGAATGTTAAAGCATTTGGAAGGAAAGCAAGCTGGGGTCACTCATTGGGGAGGTTTGTGATTTAGAAAGATTGCAGGGTGGTGAATACACTGGAGGAGGCAAAAGGCAAGATCAATCAGATGTAATGCAGAGGAAAGATGAGAGCAGCCAGAGGCTTGGCAGGGGGTGAGCATGAGGGGATGGAGGGGTAGAGAGTAATGAATGGATTAGAAAAATATTTTGGACAAAGAATTAACAGACCTTGGGGATTGATTAGATTTATAGAGTAAGGAAAGGGAAAACTCTCTCCTTCTAACCCCCTTCTTTCTTTCCTGTAGCTCCTGGCAAATATGAGGTGAGGAATTCACTGAGGAACTTGCAGTGAAAAATCCCCATTGCCATAGCTACAGGCTTTCAAGTCTTGAGGGAGCTGCAGAAAGGGGGAAAGGTGAGCGTTCCCCAGAAAGCCATTGGCATTCCTGTGATATATTTGGTTTGAGGAGAAAACAGGTTAGTCAATAACCTGTTATTAATAGTCATTTTTGATTCCTGTACTTGAACTTGTTAAACATATAGTCTTCTGCCACTTAAATATTTAGAATCCTTGCGTAATTAAAATATTTCCCTCTTGGAAATCTGTTGTCTTCAAAGATATTCCCTATTTTGAGAAGTACGACTTTATCTTTAGGATCTACCTTTCAGTCCTTTTATATTTTAAGTTCTACTAAATTACATTTAATATGTTTCTAGCAAAAATTATAAAATAGAACTTGAAAGGACTTTAGAGTTCATTTTGTCTCCAGCTCTTTGTTTTGTAAGTGAAGAAACCAAGACAGATTTCAGCTAAATGACTTGTCCAGCATTACACGGCCATTTAGAAGCAAGTGAGCTTCAGCAGGATCTCTTGACTACCTCTGTGATTCTGTGTTATTTCCTTTAGTGTGCAGGGCCTAGAGATCATGATTGGGCTCTGTGTGTTGAGGGCCCATCTTAGAAACTAAATTTAAAGATGGTTTTTGTCAGTTTGGATTTACTAGTTCATTAATAAAATTCAAAATATCTAAACTGGTGTGTAAACTTCTTGACAATAGCGGCAACTCGGTTTTCCAATTGCATCAGCTTACACACGATAATCATTTAGTAACTTTTTTTAATCTCTTAGTAATGCTAAGCTCACCATTAACCAGCTTTTTACATTTCATTTTTAAGGATTTTTTCCCTTCAGCACCTATTTGTCTTCCTTAGTATATTTGTGAAATTATCTTAGTATATATTTTTACGTTATAGAGGTTGCTTTTCTTGGAGTCTTGTATAATTGTACCTTTTTAGCACTTTAATAATGACATTTCTGCATTCATTTTGTTTCATGCTGAAATTTAGCAATTATCTTCTGCAATAATATGATAGAGTAATAAACATACATTGTTCGATTATTTTTTTCTGCTAACTTCCTTTACAAATATAAAATATATTTGAGAAAGATTAAATGACTTGTTGAAAAATATACCTTTGAAGTCAGTAGCAGTGCTGGAAATTAAACTGTCTTGATTTATCATCCATTTCAATGTTTCTTACAGTTCATTGTCTAAGTTCATATATTTCACCATTAATCATGTTATTATTCAGCCTCATCGCTGTTAGCTTCAGGATTTTATCATCTTCCTGCTAGAATATCCGTCCAAGGAGTATTACTTAGAAGTAAGTTTGTAGAAATAGAACACAGCTTTCTAAAATCTTTTATTCCTTTGATGGGGGGGGGGGGGGCAGAAGTTCCAAGTAAGAAGTGATTGTTTGCTGATCTATTTTGACACTACAAAAATGCCCAACTTCTGTGCATCCTGTGGTAATTTGTCAGTTTCAAAGTGTGAGTTTGGGAGATAGTACAAAATTCCAATTGTTTGATGATGATGTTTCCTAATTATATTTTTTCCTAGAGACCCTCAAAGAAGACATGGCTTCTCAAGAAGAGAATATGAAGAATACAAACAGGGTGCTAAGGATAAGTCAGCTGGATGCACTTGAACTAAACAAGGCCCTGGAGCAGCTAGTTTGGACCCAGTTTACTCAGTGCTTTCATGGATTTAAGCCAGGGCTGTTAGCCCGCTTTGAGCCAGAGGTGAAAGCATTCTTGTGGCTTTTCTTGTGGAGATTCACCATATACTCCAAAAATGCCACTGTGGGACAGTCAGTTTTGAATATTCAGTACAAAAATGATTTGTCCCCAAACCTGAGATACCAGCCGCCAAGTAAAAATCAAAAGCTATGGTATGCCATTTGTACAGTTGGTGGGAAGTGGTTAGAAGAAAGGTGCTATGATTTGTTTCGAAACCGTCATTTAGCATCATTCTGGAAAGTCAAGCAGTGCATGAATTTTGTAGTTGGACTTTTGAAATTAGGTGGGTTGATTAATTTCTTGATTTTTCTTCAAAGGGGAAAGTTTGCAACTTTGACAGAACGTCTCCTAGGCATTCATTCTGTATTTTGCAAGCCCCAAAATATACGTGAAGTTGGCTTTGAGTATATGAATAGGGAACTTCTCTGGCATGGTTTTGCTGAGTTTTTGATTTTTCTCTTACCACTTATCAATATCCAAAAGTTGAAAGCTAAGTTATCGTCATGGTGTATCCCTCTTACTGGTGCTCCCAGTAGTGACAACACAGTAGCCACAAGTGGCAAAGAATGTTCTCTATGTGGAGAGTGGCCCACCATGCCTCACACCATAGGATGTGAGCATATCTTCTGTTATTACTGTGTTAAGACTAGTTTCTTATTTGATATGTACTTTACTTGTCCTAAGTGTGGCACAGAGGTACATAGTCTGCAGCCACTGAAATCAGGAATTGAGATGTCAGAAGTAAATGCTCTTTAGAAACTAAAATTCTTTCTTCTGAGGAAAAATGTATTATGTTTAAATCCTTAATATTAATCCTCTTAAGTATACCATTTAGATGTCTTTTATGAGGATATATATATATATGTCTTAGCCATTGTCTTCTGTTCATTTCCAGGCCTGACTAAATGCTAATCTCTGGAAACCACATGATTTTAGGTAATATTATGTAAGTGTTAATGTATTATTATTATTTGTAATCATTGCATTCAATTTTTAATGTCAAGAAAAATGGACAGCTTTTCAGATAACTACTAAGAAGTCCCCTTCACTTTGCTACTTCCTGGAAAGGGGGTGGACTCTGAAAATAAAAGATTTTGAAGACTGTTCGATGAGTGTTTTCAGAGACACAGCATTTATAACATCACAGTCTGACAATGATATGACTTGTTTTGAACCTTCAGATCCAATGTCCCAGTTGTAATTTTAAGCATATCTCTGAAGCCAGTTGGTAAGGGGTTCATTCCTCGGCTGTTAGACCCTTCAAGGTTAGCTTCTTATAGTTCAGGAAGTAAAAATTGCTTAAGGCCACTTAGAAATGAGGCTGGAGGTTCCTGGGGACAACTGGTCTATGAAGAACACTGCTGACTGGGTTCTTTCTTCTAGGCTTTGATTCAAAGCTTACATTCTTACCAAGCATATGAATAGGTTTATGAAACATCAGAGGTCTTTAGCATAGTAGTAATGTAACAATACATATCAAAATATCTCTATCTCTCATTTTTCTCTGAGGATGAGCTGTATATATGGCAGTGAGGTACATGGACTCTGCTGAGGTTCAAATCCCATCTGTGCCATTTATTTGCTCTATGACCTTGGGCAATTTGCATAATCTGTGTACATATGTACTTTGTATGTTTAGTGTATATAAAGCTCTTAAAACAGAGCCTGGCATATAGTAAGTATAGGTAATGTTTTTATTATTGTTGTTGCTATTATTATTATTCTGTGGCAGCTTCATTCTCAGGCCAAAGGCTGGCCACAGAAGTCCAAGGCTTACATTCTACTAGCATTCCAATCCCACTGGAATGAGAGCTCTTGCCTGATATTTCCAGCAAAAGTACAGAGCCTCACTGTCATTGGTCTGTCTTGAAATATATATGTGCACATTCCTGGGTGATAGGCCTTCATATGTACCAGGTGAACCTTACATAGGGAGAAGGCCATTTACCACAGGGAACAGGTGCGGTTAGAATGTTACATGCTGGGCAGGTTAAAAAAAAACAGATACTTATTATTCATATAAATACACCCTCTTTATACCAAAAGACTGCATGAAGTCTTTCATTTTACCAGTGATCTGTTTGATAGGGGCATTAGTAAGTAACTAAGTGGTTGTCTTAGATTGCAGATTTGAAAGGATCAAAAAATAAGGTCAACAAGGATTGTTTTACCAAGGCCCTTGCAATAGCAGAGTAAATTCTAAGTAGGTGCCCATATCATAATTTTAACATGAAAACACAGCACTTTACATACATGTTAGCTAATAGCATCAAGATTTGTTTTTTTTTTTTTTTCATAGAGCCTGAGAGCACTTAGTATGATATTTTTTAATTTTCATTTTTATTTAACATCTGCCACCCTCACTAGGCGATGATAACCCCCGTTGAGTTCAGGATAATGTCTGATTTGTTCATTTCAGTGTAACCAAACCCTAGCTAGTTTGAGTGTACTGATGCAGAGTCATTAGCTGAAAGAATAAGCCTAATGTCACAGGTTGGGTCTTGTAGAAATACACATTGACCAGAGTTTGAAGTGCAAGATAAGATGTTGATTAGGGATCCACAGCTGTGAAAGGAAAGTGAGAAGAGCAGAATTGGCAGAGGAAGAAGTTGAATTGTGATACAGCCCTGGCGAAGCCTTGGCCAACCCAGAGGGACACTATGGAGCTAGTATTTGTCTATCAGCATGTTCTTTTGGGTCGAACTAATGAGGCCTCTATCCCCATCCCTCTCAGTCACTGGATGTGGGCTGCCCCTCCGGAAGAACTTAACCTCAAACTAGGTGGCTGTGCAGCTAAGGCAGATCCTGAAGGAGCTGACAGCTGGAGGTGGTCTGCTGACCATGCTGCCCACGGCTAGATACCAGGTCCTTCCCTGAAGGAGGATCCTAGGGCATATCTGTGTGTGTACCAAACCTAATACACTCTCTACATTTTTTCTTTAGAATTCCCCTTTTATGTTTCTCCTTCTTTTATAAGGATGCTCAGTAAACACTATAATAGCAGGTAGTGTTCAACTTATAAGCAGTGGGTTTATGACTGACTTATATACCCCAGTGCTGCCTCAAGGAGCTCTCCCTCACTGCAGACACCCAGGCCTCCTGGCCAAGTTGCTATGACAGTCCCAGAGACTCCATTCAGTCCTTGCCTCCCTCTCCCCGACAGGAAAGTTGCTTTAACACTGGTGTCTTCCTAATAGCCAATGCTCAAGGTTCAGGATCACTAGTTCATATTTTGCTGTATAATATGTTTCCTCTTTAGCCTCAAGAACCTTACCATCAGTTATAAACTGTCCCCCTTATAAAAATAACAGTGATTACACTAACATTTTTTCTCTCCCATTTCACTTGTTCTCAAACCAGGTTTGCTGTTGTGTATCGAAGTGGCTTCAGTGATCATATCTAAAATACTAGCATTATCAATCAAAACTAACACAAGGCATGTCTTACTCCCTTGCTCTCAACTCTCCTCGCCTTCAGTACTTTGTGACTGTGGTTCTGGACAAGTTTATTTAACTTTTCTAAGATTCCGTTTGCTCACTATAAAATGAGCATTCAATAATATCTACCTCATAGGATTGTAATGAGAATTAAATAATTTTAATCATTCCTTCAATAAATATTTATTGATCCCCTACAGGCATTCTTCTGTACTTTGGGAATGCATTCATGAATAAAACAAAATCCCTGTTCTTGTGGAGTGCTAGACAATATACACATGTGTAAGGTAATTGCAGGTGTTAGAAGTACTCTGAAGAAAATAAAACAGGCTAAGGGAATGGAGTATCAAGGGATGCTGTATCCAACTGTATGCTCATGAAGTCCTCTTCAAAGGGGTTAACTTAGAAAAGAAGTCTGAATGAAGTGAGGGAGCAAACCAAGTAGAAACAAGGTGCCAAAATAAGGAAAGCTCTGAGATGGAGGCTCCATTGCCCGTATGAGGAACAGCAAGAAAACAGAGTGAGCAAGAGAAAGAGAGGGAGGTAGAAAGGGAGGTGAGGTGAGGGAGGAGGCCCAGGGCCAGGCCATATAAACCGCATAGGCTATGGTGGGAAAAAAAAAATACACACACACATATATACACACATATATGTGTATATATATTGATATACACACACACACACACACACACATATATGCGTGTGTGTATGTGTATATATATGAATTTTTCTAAGTATGAAGAAGCCATTGGAAAGTTTTTAAGCAAGAAAGAAGCAACATGATAAAATTGACATTTTGAAAGGATAACTGGCTAATGTGTGGAGAGCTAAGAGTAAAAGCAAGAAAATCAGGTCAAAGTCTATAGTGATTAGTTAGTATGAGCCATGCTTGTTATTATCCTAGTTTTATGGTACATTGACAGTGTTACTATCCAAAATGGTAAGGAACCTGGAAGTAAAACAAGAAACCGAAATAGATGTTCATAGATTCCATGCACCAAAGCGCTATGCATGGGAATATTCAAGTCCCTATTGAGAGTCTGCATTGTTTTGAACAGAATTCGAATGAGCTTTCCCCAATATTAAAAATAACTGGTAAAAAGGCAGGGGGAGATTGGTCAAAGCAAGCATACGTACAATAACAAGCAATAATGGACAACCTAGCATCGAAGAAACAGAAGAGCTTAAAAAAAGATTGTAATCTGTTAACATTTAGAATAAGGAGACACAGGCTTTGAAGAATAACTGAATAGTAATTGTGGTTTAACAAATAACCTTGGATCATCAATAAAAGCTACTTTATTTTCTGTATAATTTGGTTAAGAAGGCAGGGAAATTAGTATTGCTATATTTGAAAAAGCCTTCAAAATGTGTTGGCACATACAGGCAAAAACTTGATTCATTTGGAACATTTACTTTTAACAAAAACAGTTTTCCTAACAGCACTCAATAAGTAAATTGTTACCGTATTAAGAAAAACTATTTTCAGCAACAGAACAATTTCAAACATAATTTTTAGCCAAACCAATTGGCCATATTGTCTATAGAACTGAGTGATCCATGGTTCTCTGCAGCTAAACCTAGTACATAATATATGATCATATTCATCACCACAAATAGGTTGGTGAGTATTTCACTTTTATGTCTGTTTTTTCTTTCTCCAAGAGTATGTAAATCATGAAACAAGACAGAATATGCCTTCCTGTTTCCAGGAGGGAGTATGATATTTCCTTTTGATATTTTAAAGAAAAAGTTTATGGTTTTAAAATGTCATTTAAAGAAAAAAAGTAAGCACCATTTTGTACAATGGGCTTCATCGAATCCTGTCTTGAGTTGTTTGTTATTCTGGCAGTGATAACAAGTCAAACAAGATTAAACCCAGTCACTCCTGAGGTCAGGAAATCTAAAAGTATGTGATTTGAGAGAGAGTTCACTTTCCTTCTCATTAGCAGTAGAATAACTTGTTATTATTAACAGGCTCAACTAATGCCTGCTGAAATCCCAGAGTAAATATAAGTGAAACAACATAAATGCTCAATAATAGGGGAATAAATAAAATAGTATAACTCTAACAATGATATGAGAAAATACAATAAAGTGTTAAAATGAAAGACCTAGGATACTAAATTATGTACATGATCTCAGCTCTCAGATAAGTAGGCACATATATATATATCATTAACAGTAAATAAATGCCTCTAGGTAATTGAACTTATTTTCTTTATGCTTTTCTGGATTTCCCAAATTTTCTACACTGGGCATGTAATACTTTTTAATTTGGCAAAAACAAGTTATTTCTTTAGAGCCTCGTGGGCACTTTTGTTTCCATTTAATTCAAAGGGAAAACATCTCTACAGCTAGTAAGTATGTCTACTTACTAATATGTGAGAGAATTAAGGATCATGTTTTAAGAGTACCTGTTTTTGCATTAAAATAAAAGTAACTCAGCCTACCTTCATGGCCAACCTCAACGTCAAAAAAGTCTGAATCATCTCATGCATTTTTAATTACATATTAAATACCTGACTCCATAGTATATACAATTTTAACCATATAAAAATATGTAGGTAAAAAAATGTAAAAGTTCCCACTCCCTTTCCCAAAATATTGGTACAGTATATGTAAATAAACATATAGTATTTGTAAATAATTGTAGCTTACTTTAAAATATCTAGAAAGTAATAGACCAGATCAGAACTGTCAAGAATCTTCACTTTATACTATCAATCTGCCTAAGTCTACAAAATCACCTTATTTTCTCAACTAAGAATCAAGACATAGGGTCTGACCCAGGATTTTGTATTCCTTCCAGATGTGAGAACAAAAAAAAAAGAAAGAAATGCTTACATTTCTGTGGTATTTTTATGGTTTGGTTGCCAAACTTGAATTTCAGCTGAGACTGTCTAAATAGTCACAATTCTGAATTAGTGGAGCTGGAGCAAAGTTTTACTGTTCTCAGAGGTGTCCAGGGTGGTTCCTTGGTAAACATATCTCACTAAGTACTCAGGAAATAGCATTCCATTCTTGACAGCCTCTGTTCTTTTACATCCACATCAATTTCTAAGAGTGCCTTTTTCAGTGAACAAGAATTGTAAAATAGTACAGTTGTTTTCCACTAACAGAAACTGTGGCTCATCACTTCTGCAATGCTTAGCTGCAGGCCAAATATAAAGGGCAAATAAATTCTTTGAGAGCAAGGACACCCCTCCAATAATAGATGTGTACCCCAGTTTAGAGATGTTCTTAATCCTCACTCCTTTGGGTGTGAACCCATTGTAAATAGAATCTCTTGAAGATGTTGTTTTCAGTTAAAGTGTGGCCCAACTGAAGCAGGGTGACTCTTAAGCCAGATTATTGGAGGCCTCATAAAGAGAAAGCCATAGGAAGTTGCCCAAAGCAGGAAGTCAGCAGAAACCCAGAAGAGAAAGGAAAGGAAATCTCTGTGTTCCTGGAAAGATGAAGAACCCAAAGGATTGCCTACAGCCAGCACCAGAATGCACTAGTTTTTGGCGAGAAAGCAAGCCTTGCCAATATCTAGATTTTGGACTTCTCTTAGTTTCAAAACTGTGAGCCAGTAAGGTCCTATTGTTTAAGGCAATCCATTGTGTGGTATTTGTGATAGCCGCTCTGGCTAACATTGGATATGCTTTTTCTTAATGGCCCTTCTCAGATCTTGTAGAATATTTCTCGGTTTTAACTGGATGACTCCCAAGTAGCAAAAGAGATTGTGAACTCAATGAGGGCAGAGATTGTTACCTTTCTCATTTTTCATGACACTACAGCCCAAACCCAGGATCACCACATTACAGAAGCTCAGCAAATATTTGAAGAAGCAGGAGAGTTTGAGGTTTTGAGCATCAGACCCTTCACAAATATTGGGTATGATAGTGGGAAGATTTCTACGTGGATGTCTGTAAGTGTAGAGGCCAGCACAGCCCGCCACCCCCACCACAAACCCTCCCAGCTTGTCTTTGTAGTCTCTCTTAGGAGTGCTATTTTTAATCTAAAATGTTCTATGGCATTCTTGCTTTAAGGGAAAACAGTTGGAATTCAGGAGCACAATAAGAGAATAACTTTTCTTTGAAAATACATGCAATTTTGGAACTGTCAATTTCAGCTATGTCTCTTTAAATACTTTTTCTTCCAGAATCCAACTGGGTAGATGAGATTTTTTTTAATTCCATTATAGATATAATAGCTCTGTTTTGGTGTTCTGTAAGCAGATAATATTCTGCTAGCGACTGTCTTTGCAGTAATGCATTGCTGTGAGTTCTGAATTCTATTATTTTATATCTACTGCAGCTTAAAGTGTATTTTTTATAAACACCAAACTTCATCTCATAAAAATTCATTACATAAGGGCATAAACAAGTGCTTTTCCTTCTAGTCATTGGCAGTAAGTGATTCATCAGTTTTCCACAGAAAACCAATTTCATTGCAGATGTTCTGTAATTTCCAGTCTCCCTCAATTGTAGAACCATATCACACAATCCCAATGCAAAGAATGTAAGGATTTTTTTTAAGGTCTGTGCTTAGTCTCTTTAATAGGATTGAATATCATTTGCTGTCTCATCAGTTTTATTAAAAGAAAAATTAAGTAATCAGTCTCCTTTCTTGCATGTTTGATTCCACATATGAATGGATAACTGGTAGAAAATTAAAAAACAACAGAGTCCATGATGTTTGTAGATAACAGCATTCACTTGTTTTCCTGAGGTCAAAGCAGAAATCTAAAGAGAAACAAAAATTTTCCCAAGTCTAAATCCTTCTCCTTCAATATATGTATATGCATATGTGTGTTTATAATTTTTTTTATTTTTTTATTTTTATTTTTTTTTACTTCTCACAGCTCCACAATGAAGGAAGATGGCAGGTGCTGGAGAAAATTCAGGGTATATCTACCTTTCAGTAAGCAGTGGAACTCCTGAGAGTTATCCTTGGGTAATTGTTATCCATACTTGAGTTTAGTTTTGTACAGGGTTTCAAAGTTGAGAAATGGAATGGGGGTATTCAAGTATAAAACGTGGAAGGAAGATTTTATAAAACCTAAGAATCAGTGATGGTCTAAGGCCATATATGATAAATCGAAATTTCTTAGAAATGCTGACAGGAAAAAGGTTAAACATCTCCAAAAAGCCTTAGGTGCTTAAAGTCCAGTGTTTTTAAAACACCTCAATCCTTGGATTGAGAAGTTAAATCAAACGCATTATGATTACGTTTACCGATAATCTAAAGTTACGAGGTTTGGCTAGGGTGAAGTGACAGATTTTCAAGATAACCAATTAGATCCTGAAGCTGGTCCTTATTTACCACTCTGGTTTCCATTGCAGCTCTGGTTACCCACATATTTCCTTTAATGAGTTACATAAGTAAGGCCCATGTCTCAGCAGGGCCATTCTTATGCATAGGACACAGAGTAAGTTTTGAAAGGTATGAATATCTGCCCATGAGTCTGCTATGGTGCCTGGAATTCCATTATCAGTGGAAAGTAATGGATCCATAAGGGCACAGCATTACCTATTATATGATAAATGACATGGAATATGCTACAACCACTAATGGTTTCCTGCTGGCACCAGGCAGATATTAAAGGCAGCTGGGAAGGGCAGAGAGGAGGCTCGTGCAAACACCGATAAACAATATAATCACCAATCAAAACCTCTTCTATTTTCTCATCTCTCTCTTCCCACTATTGCATATTGCTTCCTTTTTCTCACTCTCCTCCAAGTTCATTTTACACTGGCTTTTACTTTATACAAACTGAAATTTAAAAACACAGGAATGATTAAGCTTAGTTTCCCTCCCCATTCAATTCAGACAAGCATTTATTGAACAGTTTCTTTAGTATGTTGGGCACTAGGAATCCAAAGGTAAATAAGAGATCAGAATCTACCAAAGAAGACAACGATGAAAGTAAATAGACAAAGCACTTTGCGAGCATTGAGAAACAAGTGATTTATTCCATCAGGGAGCTGTGAAAGGCCTCCCTGGAAGGTGTCATTTGGGTTCAGTCTTGAAAGGTAGGTAGTGTATCTTCAGGTGGAGAAATTTTTAAAAGGACAATGAAATGGAAAAAAAGAAATACTCTTGAGAGATTTAAAACATGAGCCCTTAACATTCAAGTTCAGATGAACCGTCACTGGACAAATAACCATTAAGGACCTACAATATGCCATACGCTGTGCTGGATAAGCACTGAGGGTGCAAAGATAGATGAAATGCTGGACACGTTTCCTGCACTTAAGGTGTTTGCCACTATGGAAAACAGGGTCCAGTCAGAGCAAGACATGGAAGTTTTTGTGGGCAAAGAGTAAAGACAGGTTCTTAACATAAGGCATCATCTAGAGAAGAAAGAAAAGGTTCTATTACCCAAATGTAGACCCCTGTTCTCCTGGAGCAGCATGGTAGACTGAGGAGGCCTCTAGGCAAAGTAGAGATAACACTGAAGAGAGGGGACTGATGGAGTGGAAAACAAATTTTGGCTGAAAAAAACAAAAATCCTTAGCTCTACCCAGTGCCTGGTACTCTCCTAAAACTTACTTCTGTGAGATAAATGTTTTAGCCCCAAAGAATTACAGGAGAGGCAACTAAGTAACTTGCCCAAGGTTAATGTGAAAACTCAGGTCTTTTTGACTCAAAAACCTATCCTCTTTCTACAATACTAAACTGCCCTTCAATTTTATTTCACAGTTTCTCCCAGAGGTTCATTGTTCAACTAGCTTGTCCATACCCTTGATCTCAACAAAAATCAGGACTATCATCAGAAGGAAAACTACCCAGATGGCCTAAACCTCTAGAGAAGTGGCAATAATAAGAGCGCAAACTGGTTAGAATGCCATACGAGTAACTAATATATTATAATTGAGAAATAGGGGAGACTGTGTGTTCTTGGGATACTTGGATACTCGGGAGGAAAATGCTTATGTCAAGAATTTCTTTTGACCCAAGAAAGGGGAAGGTGGGGAGGAATAATTATTTCTTAGAACCCAGTGTTGTGACTCACCCATGGGTGGTGTTCAATAATTATTAGTTGAATGAATTGAAGAAATAATGACAAGGGAAAGAAAACATCTGCAATGCTCATTTTAACCTATACATTGAAGAACTAATTTTCTGGTGGTTCAGTTTTTAATGATAGCACCAAGTGTTGTTGGGACTATAAAAATAGGAGCGCCTTATACTATTGTAGGAGTGAAAATCATTTAAAAATAAAGCTTTTGGAGAGCAGATTGGTAATATGCATCAGAAGCTTTGAAATATGTCTGCTTTTTCACAAGAAATAATTTTAGAATTTAACACCATTAATATATGCAGAGATTTATTTACCAGATATTCAGCACGCTTACTATGGGAAAAATTAAATAAATCATGCTGTTAAAGAATATTTAATGACATGGGAAATTTTCATTACCTATTCAGTAAAGAATAAAAATAGATTATAATCAGAATGTAAAATATCAATCTATTTTCCTAAAAACAAAATATTTATGTGTGTAGACTTTGTCTCTAAGTATATACCTGCGTCCAAATACTGGAGGAATTTGTAGCAAAATATTGGCAATAGCCATCTCTGGGAGATTTGGATAATTTTTATTTCCTGGTATATGATTTTCTGTATTTTCCAAATTTTCTACAAATAGGTATTTCTCTTATAAAAGGAAACAGTACACAAGTCATCAATATTTAAAGGTGAGTAACAAAAGGAAATATATATATATATAAGAAAGTGTCTATCTTTTATTTAAAAATAGTAAAAGAACACAAAAAGACAATTCTCAGAAAAGGCATTTAAAATGATTAATAAATTCATTTTTTAAATGATCCACTTAGCCAGCAATCAAATAAATGCCAAGTAGAATAACAATATACCCTTAATATGAATATTAATTATTGATGAAAACACAGAAATGGTATATTTGAAGAAAGCAACTTATGAGTATGAATGAAGGGCCTTAAACAACACATAGCTTTTTACTGAGGAATTCCATTTTTTGGAATCTGTCATTGGAGAGCCAGTCAGAAATGGGGACAAAGATTTATATACAAATAAGTATATATCAGAGGGTCATGTCTTCTCCTGGGGTTCATACATTATAAGAGTTCACACAAGGAATAAGCATTAGGGAAGTGTATACTGAGTTGCTTCAGGAATTGACAGGCTGAAGGAGCAAGGAGAGAACTTATGTTCTGGGGCCAAGAAAGGATTAATAGAGAGATTGTCATAATGTCTTGTCTTATGCCTTGCCCATCCTTGTGAAATACTCTGACTCTGTGATGGAAGGGCTGCCAGCAGAAGATAAAAGAGATGTTCTCAGGAAGATCCCTGTTAAACACAGGCAGAAACAATGCTGCTTTGGGGCCCTGGGGACAAAACCTGACTGGAATGGAGAGAAAGGCTTTCTTTTTGTGTTTAAGAAGAACTTTGCAAGGGGCTGGTGCAATGAACATTGAAAGGGTTCAGCACCATTTTGATACCTAAAGCATTTACGGTACTGGGAACTAGCAACCAAGACCCCATCTTCAAGTTGTAATTTGTTACACAGCAATAGATACCTGATACAATAATCCATTACAGTAGTAAACCTGGTTTTAGGCTTTACTCATGCCAAATAGCAATACACTGTGAAAGCTTGATACATAAGAAAGAGCTAAGATTGTTTTGATTTCTCTTCTTCATGTTGACATATGGTACTTTTGAATAAGTATAGCAATGATAGTAGTCTAAATCCAGTAATAGTTGGTTAACCAAAGAGATTACATTTCTAGTCACTACTTGAATTTAAATATTATTTTAGTGAGTTAGCTTGTTAGATGGAGCCAAGCAACAAGGAATGACGAAAAAAATCATTGTGGTGCTGTCCTTATTGTTGTTGTTGTTTTAATCTTAAGTGCCTGTTACATGGCAGGAATTCCATATATAAATGCTGATGAAGGGATTTCCCATAAATTCAATGAAAATCCTTTTAAAAGTAAGTATTTGAGTTTCACTGATTTCATGAGACCACTGGTCTTTCATATGTTTTCTTCTATTTTTTTACAATTCTAATTAAACTGTTAGAAATATGTATTTGTGTACATAATTCCTAGACCCAATGTTCTACTTTTCTAAAATCATTAACTCTTGGCCACTCTGACCTGTTAGAACCTGTGTCTAATATCCAGTAAATGCTGTGAGTTGGAAGGTGGAATGTGTTTCTGAGCCAGGACACAGGATCCTTATCTTCCCAGCCTACTACCTATCCTTTGAAAACATAGTAGCAACAATATTAGTTACTAACCTGCTGGCTCAGATTCTTCTTTGTCCTTCTCCACAACTGCTTTCTTTTTTCCATTTCTGTTGGAGTACTGAAAGAAAAAAAAACTTTATTTTTATCAACTTACTTTATTTTCTCAAAAATAATGTTTATTTTCCTTATATTAGTTGGTCAATTTAACACTAAATGAAAACAAGGTATTTGACATTTATTATTCTTACTTTGGTTAAATATAGATACTTCATACCAATGCACTTATTTATAAAGTCAGTTAATGCTGAAGACCTCCATTTTGAAATAAAATTGGTGTCCTAGATGTATAGTATATCAAATCAAAGCAATGAATTCAGAAACACAAAACAGACACTGGCTATCCAATTATCTAGATTTTTACAATCAGGAGAATGTAGTATAATCTAACTAAAGGCCAATGAGGATTTCATCTGCAACTCCTCCTACTAGAATACTTTATCAATTCAGGAAAGACTTTTAGGATAAAGCTGATCTGGCGCCTGCAGTAAAATCATAGTCGACTGTAGCAAACATAATATGAGTATGCTAATATGTCTCTTTTATTTTTTTTTCTCTTGAATTTTTGTATTTGAGCGAATAGTCCTCTTACAGAAATCAAATGATGTTCTGCCCCCTCCATTCCTCTCCTCTGAGGTCATAGATTTACTGGCCATAACACTTACTTGGCAGCTAATCATAAAATCACAGGCTTAAAAGAACTGTGTGGAGAATTCCTCTGTAAAATGTTTTGTCAAATAGGTATCCAGACTCCATTTTAATCATTCCAGTGACTGAATTCACTGTCTCCCAAGAGAGTCAGTCATGATTCGAGCAGTTTTATTTACTCAAAACTTTTACCTGTCATTTAAAAATAGTTGCCTGCTGCTCATAATTCTGCCCTCTAAAGCCATTAGAAAAAGTTTCATCTTTCTTCCACAAGAGAGTCCTTTATATACTTAAAGTAAAAAAAAAAAAAAAAAGCATGGCTTCCTCCTTTTCTCTTTCTAGGGAAACACTTCTAGGCTCTTCTACCATTCCTCTAGTGCCAGCACACATGATAAAAACAGAAGCCAGGTAAAGGGGTGAGTGGGAGCTCAAATGCAGGCACCCCTCTATGTGGTAAGTGTTGAGCCCCAACATGGGCAGTATCCGCCCTAGGAAGTGGTGTCATTTTGTAATTTACACAAAGGTACACCCTATCAGATCTACTTGTCAAACTTTTCACCTGTGGGACTTAGTTTATTTGGAGAAGGCACCTTTTTCTAAATCAAACAGATGTGTTATAGAGGTCAGGGGACCTGTGTGCTTTACACAGCATGATTTCCCATCTCCCTTTCCTTGTCTCTTCCTTAATTTTTCTGTTGCTACCACCAAGCCCACATCACTAGCTTCTTAAAGATGGAGTTGTCTTAATCAAATTTTTCTTCTTAAAAACGCCAGTTATATATAGATATATAGTTAATTATTTTTAAACATCATTTTTATTGTTTCATGATTTAGCTCTTCAATAGCTCTTGTACAATTACTGCATCTTTGACCTAGTTTTCAAAGACCACCATAAATCGGGTCTGTCAATCTTGCTTGAACATTGAACCCAACAGCTTTGAAAATTATCTGATTATCATTATCCTCAAACTTTTAATTGTATCACTATCCATCTAGGCTCCATGAAAGGAAAATCCAAATCATTTCTTGATTTCCTCTTCTCACTCAATCCCTTATACCCTGTTAATTCTGCATACTCATTGTCTTATGTACCCTTTCTACCCACTCTTCATTTCTACTTCCTCTGCCCTAGTTTAGTTTACGCTAAACTCTGACCTTTTTTGCCTCTAGTCCAACCACCTTTAAAATGATGCTTGCTATCTAAAGTTCAAATTAATCAGGTCTTTACATTGCTTTAAGGTATCTTGGATGATTTTCTATTTACAGAAAAGGAGAAATGCCAAATTCATTTGACATGACATTCAAGAACCTTTGATTGGGATACCCCATTCCCCATTCCCTGTCCACCATGGAAACACCATAGACCTGCTTGGTTTTGTACCTAAGATGCTTCCCACTCCTTTGTAACTCTGATACTTTCCACTTTTTCCATATGTCAGCAGCCATCATGGCTATAATCCAATTACCTTTTTTCTACCAGTCTATGTCAGTTATCAGTAGACTTAAATAGTAATCATCCTTCATAATCAGGGTAGGAACTGATAATTGGGATTAATTTATTATGAGTAGGAATAAGTCCTCCAAGAATGGCACTTTAAATTTTAACAAGATTTCTGTTTTTCTGTCATTTAATGTCTGACATAACTGTATCACTTCCACTCTTAGTAGAGTCTGCTTTGTTGAAAATGACAATATTAAATGTAAGTATTAATAATTCATACCTTTGCATTTATACAGAATTTTTTAAAATGTATATACTTTCTTACTAAAAGAACATTTCTCTTCCTGTTCTGCAAGTCCACAGAATAACAAATCCTCATATGAAAGCATGACCAAATGCTTTTAGCTATGTCAGCTAAAACATTTACTAACCCCTTTTCCACCCAAACTAATAACATCAGAGGACTTTAACCTGTGAAGAAGTTAATGTCTGAATCTGTTTTAAATTTGCTCCTGCTAAGATATGTTGAAAATATTAAGATGTTTTAATGAAAAAAAAATTAAAACTAAAAGTTCTTATCAGCAGAAATCCTGCTTAGCAAACCTTATCAGGAAACCTTTCTGACAGCTCAAGTAGAGAAAACAGTTGACAAGAAGTCTCCTTAGGGTTTAAGATAATTTAAAATCCTAAGAGGGGAGGGTGAGCTGAGAAAGATCTAAACCTAGCATATCCAGACTTCTTAAATTTTTCAGAAGTGATGGAGATCCACAGACTTTCAAGCTCAATACCCTCTTGCTTGAGTAACATATTATTTAAAAATTAAAAAAATAATCAAAAACAACCAAAAAGAGTGAGGGTGCTACACTGATAACATTCTTCTCTTCGAGAACAGTTTGAGCTCTTTGTACTATGAGCACAGGGACAAGAGGTCTCCTACAGTAACACCTATCTAGAGAGTGAACAACCTCTCTTAGTAAAAGGGAGCCTAAGTATAGTTAATTGAACAACCTCTCTTAGTAAAAGGGAGCCTAAGTATAGTTAATTGAAAGATCAGCACCTCATGGGCTTTGAGTTGATCTTGGGGGCTTCAAGCCTAAAGGAAGAAGAGCAGCTGGATAGGTAATAGCTCCGGGAATGTGCCACAGCTAGACCTGTTGCAGGAACCATGGATGTGAAGTGCCAATAGAGAACCCTAGAATGGAGAAGTAGTGCTTGATAATGAACAGGGTAAGACAGTTTGAGACATCATAGCTCAAGAAGAAAAGAAACACAAGCATTTAAAAATTGGTATCTCATTTCCTATGTCCTTTCTATGGAATATGCCATTAATATTTATGATGTTTTAGTAGCATTTGCCTCATTTTGTACAAGGCAAGTCTACAGAGTTGGTTTGCACTGTTACCAATCGATGAAGAAACCGGGGTCAGATTTTCAGTATCTAAAAAGACTATGGAACCATCTAATTGTGATTGCTCTGAACCATAGCCCTAGTCTTTAAGAATCTGATTCAATTCATCTTTTCTAATGGCAAGCATCACATTACCTTATCCGAACTCTGGCATTCTTTAAAAGGGTGTTTTTCAAACTGCAGATCCATGACCCATTAGGGGTCATTAAATGAATTGAGCAGGTTGCCCTGAGCAATTTTGAAAACAGAAATAAAATCAGTGTGAAATCAGAAGAAAGCAAAATAGAAAGTAAAGTGCCTCACACAAGGAAAAGATAATATATTAGTCAGTATAAGCTAATCTGCACTTGATGTCTAAGTGGCTTTAATACAATGAAAATGTCCTTCTCACTCATGCAAAGGCCAGTGCAGTTTAGGTGAGCATCATCTGTCTTACAACTTCATTTCCAGAACCTGTAGCCTCCAACTCTTGTGGCCTCCGACTTGTAAAGCAGTGCAGAGAGAGCTGAGAGGTCAACAGGTATTTTTAAGGGCCAGTCCTAGAAGTGGCTTGGGTCACTTATACTCACATCCCATGCACCAGCACTTGGTCACAGGACCCTAATCTAGCTGTAAGGGAGGCTGTACATGCAGTCATCTTGTGCACACAGAAGAGGAAGAGGAAACAGAATTTGTATCACCACAATCTGTTTAGACCCACTCTCCATTTAGTTGAACATTTATTTACAAATTTCTGTAGAATAGGTAATTTAGATAGATTAACAAATACCTTATCGCTCCTGGACTATTAAGCAACAATCTTTTATTCTTCTCAAAAGAAGTTACTTCTGTCATCCTTGGTCTAAAAACAAAAGTTTGTTTTTATGTATTTGGATTTTCCTATCAATTCTATTAAACTGGCATGCATTGTACATCTGCTCATGAACTAGACCCCATGAAAGAATTCAAGATGGGTGGGATGGCAGTTCTTCCCATTTTCTATCCACCATTTCTACATCATCATCATTTCTCCAGCCATGTGTTCTTACTGAGCTACAAAACAGAGCCCTGCTTAGCCACAATTAGAGACTATTTTAGCCCTAAAATTTTGGAAATATGCAGATGTTCCCAGGCTGAGCAGAAATGTTGCCTTGTTGTGAAGAATTTCTAATAGTTGATACACAGACTACTTGTCTGAGCTTGTAATTCCTTGGTGCCTCCCTCTAACTAGATGCCTACCCTGGATAGTCAATAATGGTATGTAAGTTTTGTGTCGTCTTCTCTGTGCAGGTTCCCCTTGCCTATTCATGCTGAGTTCATTATTCCCATCTTAATGTCATTAGAGCACTTCATACATCATTGAATATATCACACTGTATTTTCCTTACTTGTTCATGCATCTTCCCATCTACCTGAAATTTACATTCCTGGAGAGCAGGGACAAGGCAAAGGAAAATGCCTGATGGTGGGTACACATTAAATAAATGTGGAATGCTGTACCAGGGTAGCTATAAAGCATCATTTATTAAGTATTGTACTAGGTGCTTTATGCAAGTTATCTAAATTGGCCATTACAATAACTGTAAGTTAGGCACTATGATCCCCATTTTGCAAATGAGACAACAGATTCTGATAGGCCTCCAAGGTAAAACTATAGAAATCAGTGGATCTAAGATTTGAACCCATCTTTATACATTTTCTTTTAATATCAGGTTATAAACCTCTTTTCTTCCTTTCTGCTTATCTTGCCAATTTTTTGGACTTGGTTACAGATCACTAGTTCAGCTTTAACCACTGCATGGTCTCTGGTCTTCCTGCTTCTATTCTTCTTCACCAAATATATCCCCTAAATCCTGTAGCTCTCCTTATCTCAGGTTCTTAATCCATTGTCATCTGCATTATTGGAGCTGACATCTTGATTAAAACAATGCAATACTGTAATATTGAGTGCGTCTATATTTAATTATTTAGCAATTACTTTCCTTAGTGTGCTAGTCATTATAACATTGCTAATGACTCAATTTAATTAAATATAACATGTTCTGTTTTCTTTTAAAAAATCTTCTCCATCATATCTATTGATACAAAAGCAAAAACTATTGTTAAGCTGCTTATATCCACTGGGTTTATTTTATCAGTTGCAGAGATGTTTTATATCACAAGTCATTAATTATTTTCCCCACCCATAGTTGGTACTCAGGAGAGGTACATGATATGAATTTGTTAAACTACCATAAAGAAAGACTAGCAAAACATTAGGCTCTTTAAAAGTCATGCATATTTTGATGACTCAGACAATGAGGAATAATATAAGTAGATTAATAAAATATAAGTGATTCATATTCATTTCCTGGTATCACTGGCCTCACTAAAACTCTATGCCATTCAAAGGTTAAAAGAAGTCCTTGCAGCTGAAAGTATAAAAACTCATTTTGAAACAAGTGTTTTATCTAAATTTTTTTGACCGTCCACAAAGCATATGGCTTTGAAATATTCATGAGTCATTTTTAATTGAACACAACCCACAGCAAGCTAGATTGGTAGTAAAAAGTACGTTAAAAATAATAACAGTAATAACCCATAATACTATTTTCAAGATAAGTCTTTTCCAGATCACTGGCCATGTTGTTTGTCTTGCTTCTTGTGTTACTATCTTTATTTATTTAAAAAAAAAAAAAAAGCTCTAAGTTCTTAGCTGAGAGACATTCCCACTGCAGAGTTCCTGCTGTAAGAACCAGGAGAGCTGGATAATATAAATTGAAGCCAACATTCCAATGAACCTTTGCTCACTTCTGGTTTTAGGTTTCCTCCTGACTCTGGGATCAGGGTTTCATGAGGCAAAAATAAAAACACCAAAATACACTGAACCACTCTCTCTTCACAGCCACTGTATTTGGATACTCCACAAGAAGAGCTCCGTGGTAGAAGTTAAGCTCTTAAGGCAGAATAAGCCTACATGGATGACAGCCTGGATCCATTGATTCTAGTTATAAAATAATGAATATAAAGGGGTTGGTATTGTCATCAACCCCTGTCTATCCTCATAAGAGTCGTTAATCCTGAGACAGCTGGCCTGCAATTAGACAGTAAGATCTTGGGTGACTTTCTGATCAACCTGTGTGTTCTTATGGAACGAAATCTATTGAGAATATTGGCTGTCTATGAATCACATGAATACCACTCCATGGAATGCCATATTCTAGGTTTCCCGCACTAGGAATGCATTCATTCCAATTGTCAATATTCTAGATCTTTCACACTACTGCACTTGTTCACTCATTTGATGTTCATTCATTCTTTTGTATGTCTACCTGTTGTGTTTAGCATGGAGAAAACAAGACATAGTTCTCACCCTCAACAAGCATATAGAATGCACAAAAAGAGTTGTTCAGTGCTTCCTGTATATTAGGAATTATTGTGTTTTAATCCTTACAATTGCTTTTTTTGGGTAGGTGTCACAATCCCATTTTACAGACAAGGGACAACAGTAACAATAAACCTGAGGCTCAGAAAGGCTAAGTATTAAGTTTTGGGTATAAGAGCGAATATGTTACCAAACTTGTGTTCACATCAAAGATCTATCAAGTTCCAAAACCTGTAGTCCTTTTACTATTTATTATTTTCTGCTTCCCTCTATTAGTTTGAATATACAAATCTTACTGGATTTATTTTGTTGGTAAGTCTTCCCCAAAATGGTCCATATTATTCCAAAAACTGACATTTTTCTCTCTTGAATGCTCCATTTTTAATACATTTGATTCCTTTAACAGAAATAATACCTATTTTTAAATATTTTAGGCACTAAAATATCAGAGTCTTGTGCTATAAATAGGTTTTAACTGCCCCTACATGCAAACAGAAGCGGTCCACAGGGACCACCCCAGCATGAACCCCACTCTTTAGGCCAATCATGGAGTCATGTGGGTAAAACAACTGTGATTAGAAAGAGAATGTGCTCACGAAGAAGCATGGCCTGAAGAACAGCCAGAAAGGACTTAATCATCTTAGAATGTGAGGGGTGATTTTTAACACGCCAGGAAGAAGTGAGTCAATAAGGAAGAATGTAAATCAAAAGGGTACATGTAAAAGGAAAAACACAGTCGCTTTTATGTAAATTGAAAGATCTTCTTTTGCCAGAAGGAAATTCTGGGAAAGATCTCTCCTGCACATCAGCAAGGAGCAAGCGAGTTCCCATTTGTTGTCATCCCTCTGTCAGGAACAATTTTCCCAGGCCAGTGGGACACAGAGGACTAGAATGGAAATGGGATAGATTGGAACTCATCTTTGTTATGAAATCTTGAAAGGTGAAGAGAGATGAGTTGTTTTTTTTTTTTTCCTTTTTCTCTGAGCAATTGTCAAGATGCCCATGAGCTAGACTATACTCCCCTGCTAAGACAAAATCATTTCTAGAACTTTCCAGATTTAAATATGAGAATGAGAGCCAAGAGGTCTATCTTTTTTTTTTTTATTTTGTCAATCTTCTATAACAATACAAATGGACTCCATTTTGCTGTTTTCAAAAAGGAGTAAAATGCTTGAATTACAAAAAGTAGTGGATTTCTCATGTATTTTTGTTAAATATAGAAGTACAATTTCAGTTTATAAAAACATTTTTAGGACTAATGGTCAAACTGATGTTTCACATTTTATAGATTAGATAAGTTCTATTTTAACACATACAATTTGAGATCTTTTACTACCATGTAATTTTATTAAAGAGAGTATAACACTTTAAAAATAAGTTCTCAGCATACTTTCGGATATCTGAGAACTCTTTAATAGTTTCCCCCTAAGTTTTTTTATTGTTTTCCCTAAAATCCCCATTCACTGTCAGCACATTAAAGTCTCAATCTATTCCTACAACAGCCCCTGTATTAGTTTTTAATTGCTGCTATAGTAAAGTACCACTAACTTAATATCTTAAAACAACATAAATTTATTATCTTATATTTCTGTAGGTCAGAAGTTTGGTAGTGGGTCTTACCAGGCTAAAATCAGTGTTGGCAGGCTGTGTTCCTTTCTGAAGGTTCTAGGGGAGAATCCATTTCTTGCTCATTTGGGTATTGTCAGAATTCAGGTCCAGGGGCTTGTAAGACTGAGGTCTCCATTTCCTGGCTGTTAGCTGGGGACCACCCTCAGCTTCTAGAGGCCTCTCCCGATCTTTGCTTGTAAACCCCCAAAATCTCATAACCAACAATGGGACATCAGATACTTCTCACACTGCCATATCCTTCCAGCCACAGTTGGGGCAGATTCTCAGCTTTGAAGAACTCACGTGATTTGATTGGGCCCCTCTGCGTAATCCAGAAAAATTTCCCTTTCTCAAAGTCCTTAACCCTAATCACATCTGCAAAATCTTGTTTTCCTTATAAAGTAACATATTCCCAAGTTCTGAGGATTAGGACATGGACATCTTTGGGGGGCCATTATTTTGTCTACCAGAGCTTCTCCACCATAGCAAAAACAAAAAAAAAAACAACTGGATTTCCAATAACTCTCTCAAATTGAAGTGGATATTTGCACCACATTTACAATATCTCAGAACCAGAAGATACAGTCAAGACTCACCGTCATCCCTTTCTCGCTGCCACTTTTAAACCTTTCTTTGCCTACCTTCATTCAGTTGCCCTTCATCCTTTTTTGCCTATATGACCCTATTCCTATCCACATAGCCATGGTTTTCTTTTTAATTTCAGGATGCTCCTCTTCATTTTTCTAATTCTTAAAACTGTCACCAGATTTCGTCTAGATCTGACCTCCATCGTTCCCATATACCATCCACCCAATACTCAGGAATCACAGTTCTTGGACCAAATCCAACAAATTTAACTTCCATTCTAACAGCTGCACCTTGTCACTTGAATCATTTACAACTCTTTGATCTTTAAATATTAAATTCTAAATTCTTCCTCTCTGGCCTTTAATGTCTAGCTTTCCACTGTCAGTCCTGTAATACCACTGAATCTACTCTTTAACTTAATCCAGACATCCAGGCCCCAGCTTCTCTCTTGTCTAATCATTCATTTTTAGCAGACTCATAAATTTATATCAAACTTCATTCATTAATTCATTGATCAAGTCATTTATTTAAAACATACTCTGTGCTAGACACTGTGTTAGAATTTATAAAGAAGCTTTCCAATTGGCCCCACCCTCCTTAAATTTCTAATCTGGCTTCATTCCCCTCTCTACCCAGCCCAATCCCCATGATCTAAGGTTTCAGCTGTTCATTGACAAGTGTTTACAGTTTTCTTGACGACTTGATTTTGAACCAAAACCACTGAAAAATAGTTACCCCAAATATGGGGTTCTGTGCTTGTCATATTCATCTAATAAGGCAAAACAAAAGAATATTAGATAGATGAATAAATAAACAGGGGCAAACCCTAAAATTCACTTCCTCTTTCTGAATTCCCTGACTTTCTGAATAAGGCTATCCAGAAGAACAAAAACATGACCAAACCTGATTTTATTTTTAGACCAGTGTAAATTATTTGGCCATTGCTAAGCCCGTACTGCTCTCTAATTCATTTTAATTAGTTAATTTACGACTCTCTTCAAAATTTTTGTTTTGTTTTTTTTTTTTAATTACCACATGTCGTTACTAACTCCCTGTCAAAATATACAGCTCAAAAAAAAAATGAAGATCAACAGGGACAAACTCTCTCAATTTCTACCACTTATCCCTTTCCAAACTTCCCATGGGCCTTACATAGCCTACTCTGCCACCCATTTTTTAGACACCAACGCCCCCCAAAGGTCTAGGGTGTTGCTTCTTCAATTATCTACCCTCTTGCATATTCAGTTTCTTCTACACTATTGCTTAGAAGTCTTATGACCTCCTATCCTAATAAAAACTTTCCCATCCATTTCTTTTATTCCCTTCACTACTAGATTTTTCAAGAAAATTTTTCATGAAAACTTGCAAACTTCACTATCTCATATCTCATTTCCTTCTTAATCCTTAATGATCATATAACTGCCTATTAAAAATGTAATTGCAACAATTATTCTAAAGGTCATTTAGAATCTATTGGTCACTTCTCAGTTCTCATCTAGCTTGACCTCTCTATGGACTTCCATGACTTTGTGTTCTACCTTTCTCAGTGCTCGTCTGGGTCTCACTCACTCATTTCTTTCTTATGCCTGCACAACATGCAATTCTCCATAATTTTCTTCTGGGTCTGTGCTTGGTCCACAGTAAACTTCTTCCATATCTGTGTTGTCAGTTAAAATCTTTATACTGATTATTCTCAAGTTCATTTATCCAGTCTTGATATCTCAACAGAGCCCAAAGTTGAATCTTCAAACTAGCCTTCTCCTAACCTTTGCAGAGCTTTGTTCAAAAGTACAAATGGAAGCTTATGTCCCATCTGTCTAAATATTTAAAAATCATAAATCAAGCTAACAAACTGTTAGATAAAATATAGTTGATTCATCTACTTTGAAAAGCATGCCTTCATAACAACTTGGAAAGCCAGGTTCAAATTTAGAATTCATGAACCTCAGAAAAGGAGAGCCATCCCTGGCCTACATTCCTCTCCTTTTCTCCCTCACCTCCTGCCTCTGTCCAATACCAAAGGGGCCATATGTCCAGGCCCGTTGGCCCCCAGACTCCAGGTGCAGGCTCCATCCATACCCTAGCAAACAACAGTCTTTTGAGCATCTCTTGGACCTGAGGCACATCAGGAGGATGGACCCAATGAAGAGGCTTGTACCAGTCCTGGAAGTGGACTTGAGGCAATTTGGGAAGGATATCCAGAGTCCCAGAAACCTAGAGCTAGGTTAGTAGTAGGTAATGGGCTCCCAGTGGGCACATTTGCTTATACTTTCATATGTCTTACCCCAGGGGAAGACACAACCAGACCAGATCCAGAGTGGAACCCTCTAAATTTTGAATCCCAGGGCAAGGGCTCCTTTTGCCAGTGTCTAAGGGCAGGACTGCAACTTCCTCCTACTGATACTCTCCATAAGATTCTTATACATATTCATCCAATTTTCAGTTTTCCCAATCTGAACTTATTTCACCTATCACTACTTGTTGTTATCCTTCTTGTCCTCCTGTGATTCGTATCTCTGGGATTAATGCTCCATCTACCTCATCATGTAGACAAGAAAAATCAAAGTCATCATCAATCTCATCATGTTACCACCCCACCCCCATTCAAAAGGTCACCCCATACTACTGATACATTCTCTGAAGTGTCTTTACCCCCTTTTCTTGGTTCCAATATCACTTCCACTGTTCTAGCTGAGACATTCATCCTCTTGCCTGGAATAGCCTCTCCACTAGTCTTTATGGTTCCTATCTCTTACCTCGTCATTCCATCCTTCATATTCGACTTATCTTTCAGCAGGCCAGATCATAGCATTTTCCTCCTCCAAATAGTCATTAGTTTCTCACTGCCTACCAAATAAAATTCTTAGTACATCATTATATATCTTTCATGTTCAAGCTTCAGATTAGTTTCCTAACCTCATGGATCCATACTGTGGCCACGTTGACTAAATTATCATGCCACCAACTTCTAAAAACTTTTATACTTGCTTACTTAAAAAAAATAAATTCCCCTTAGTCTATAAGAGCTTTTATACTGTCTCAGTCCTTTAGGTTTCAGCTCAAAGCCACCATCTTACATTACAGAGTAATTTGGGCAGAGAATAAAAAAGTATTTGAAAAGCCCCCTTGAGGGATTGGGGAAAATATGGAAATATTAAACTTACCCACCTGGGGAATTCCTTATATTCTTGCAAGCATTGGGAACAACCAATTTAGTAGGCTGAGCCCTCGATCTTGGGGCTTGCCCTTGTGAAGCTTGTTACTGCAAAGGAGAGGCTAAGCCTACTTATAATTGTGCCTAAGAGTCACCCCCAGGGAACCTCTTATTTGCTCAGATGTGGCCTCTGTCTCTAAGCCAACTTGGCAGGTGGACTTGCCGCCCTCCCCCCAAAATGGGACATGACTCCCAGGGATGAGTCCGGACCCAGTATCATGGGTTTGAGAAAGCCTTCTTGACCAAAAGGGGGAAGAGAAATGAAACAAAATTAAGTTTCAGTGACTGAGAGATTTCAATTGGAGTCAAGAGGTCATTCTGGAGGTTATTCTTATGCACTATAGATATATCCCTTTTTAGTTTTTAGTGTATTAGAATAGCTAGAAGGAAATGCCTGAAACTGTTGAACTGCAATCGAGTAGCCCTGATTCTTGAAGATGATTGTATAGCTATATAGCTTATACAGTGTGACCATGTGATTGTGAAAACCTTGTGACTCACATTCCTTTTATCCAGCATGTGGACAGATGAGTAGAAATATGGGGACAAAAAAGTAAATGAATAATAGGGGAGGATAGAGAGATGTGATATTTTGGGTGTTCTTTTTTACTTTTATTTTTATTCTTATTTTTATTTTTTGGAGTGTTGAAAATGTTCAAAAATTGATTGTGGCAATGAATGCACAACTATGTGACGATACTGTGAACAACTGATTGTATACTTTGGATGATTGTATGGTATATGACTATATCTCAATAAAATTGAAGGGAAAAAAAAGCCATCATCTTCAAGAAACCTATCCCAAACCTACTTTCAGAATTAAATCAATTTTCCCTCTGCTTTTAATTCATCTTGCTTGTTTTCAACTTTCTTATACCGCTATCCCTCCATTTCTCCATTCTTCATTCTACAAATATTCATTGAAAACTTACTATGAACCATGCACAGGGCTCTTGTCATGTGAGAGGTTCTGTTCTCGTGGATCAGAAGACAGATGTTAATTGAATAGTAACTCTAAAATGTAAGGATAAGTTGAAATGAACTGAGTAAAAAGCACTACAAGAAAGGAATACATTCTGTGAGAATATATAACTGGTTTGTTCTGGAGAGCTGGGATGGGCTTTCTGAGGAAATTGACAGGTCAACTGCAGTCTGAAGGACTAGCAGGGTTTAAATAGATAAAGAGTAGAGAAAGAGCATTCTAAGTAAAGGAACTGAAACCTCAAAAACCTTGTGGTGGGAGAGACCTTGGCTTATTTGCAGAACTGGAAGTCAGAGAGTCAAAAGCAGGGGTGAATGTTGTGAGACATATTTGATGTGTGATATGGAGTATCCAGGTTTTGTCTTTATTCTAAGAGAAATGGAAAACCTTTGATCAGTTTTAAGCAGTGGAGGTGATATAATTTTGAAAAGATCTTTCTTGTTGTAGCATGGGGAATTGATCCGAAGATAGGAAAAAGTAGATACAAATGAATGAATTATGAGACTATTATAGTAGTTCAGGTTGTAAATTGATGTTGGCTTGAGTTATGGCAGTATCAGTAGTGATAACTAGATTTAAGAAATATTTATATCATAAACTCAGACTCAGTGATAATTTGATATGGAAGGCGAGGAAGAGGGAGCTGTCAAAATTTCAGGATTATGCATATTGAACAGTGGTGCCATCCACCAAGACAGAGAACAACTGGAAGGTCAGGTCTGGGAGAGAAGATCCTAATTGACTTTGGGAAAAGTTGTGTTTATAGAACACTTATGATCAAAAGAGAAGTCTGGGTTTGATATAAATTTTAGGACTCATTGGCCTAAAGATTGCTTAGGAAATGTTTAGCATTAGAGAAGACAAGAGCCAAGGACCAGCCTTGAAGAATATCAACACATATAAAGTTCTTTAAGGTATGAGTTTGTGTGTGTATGGAGGGGAGTGGTGGGTGGCATGAAGGATTTTGCAGGTGTATCTCCTGCAAAGGAGAGATACACCTGCAAAGAAAGCTGGAATTTTTTCTGCTTTGATTTATACTTATCTATGATATATATCTCTTGCATTATGAGTTCCTTGAATTTGGAGATCATATCTCATTCATATTTATAGTCCCCTGGTATCTGGGTATACTGTGTTTATTTTATGATGCTTGAATTGAATGTTGGTGACTCTTTGACAGCCATTATTTTCTTCCTGTGGAAAAACATTGTTTTTAAAATGTCTGTTCATCTATATTTCTTTAATGTTTTTCAACTTAATTCACAACTTCTTAGGCTATGGTTTAGAATAATTAGGTCCAAAAGAAAAGTTATACTTTTCATCCTATCCATAAGAGAATAAGGATAAGGTCATAGCACTATCTTTCTCTTTGTTTCATTCATGAGCAAAAAGCAGTCTTCTGTTATTGTACTGATTTTTTAATGTGGCTGTCACCAAAATTATAACTACATAAACTAAAAACAAAATTAATTTTCCAGAAGTCATAAACCTCAGTCTAGGTCAATTTCATTCCCAAATAACTCTGAAAGGTGGTCATTTTCAAAACATTCAATGACTAAATGGTTTTAAGCATAAATAGGTCAGTTTGTACAACTCCCATTATGTCATTTTTTTTCAGGTAAATAGTAATTTTCTAACTGTTGGATCACTACAATCATGTCAAGCTGAATCTAGGAAATATAATTTGATATTAATAATGTCTATTTAAAATATTCTCATGCCATTGTAATCTCCTTTCACAATTTTTGAACACTGATATTAATTTTTCTTCCCTATTTCTAATTCTATTTAATATTTTTTCTGACCCTTTCTCCAAAACAGAAATTATATGCAAAAAGGAGATGCCTATGTGAAATCTCTAAGGCAGAATGACATGGATACTTTGCAAATTACTCTGGTAGTGCCAAAGCTTAAGAGTATCTTTATATATGCCTTCTGAGTTGGGCTGAAACTTTTCCTCTCTTTGGTAATCCTTGTTAGATTTCTGTGAGAACATAAAGTATACATACTCACTTTAAAGATTAACAGTTCTCTGTCCCCAAACAAGATCACTGACAAATGAAGTCAGCATTTATAATCATCTATGACTAGTGAGTAAGTGGCTATTTGTAAAAACAATAGGATTTTAAAAATTTGATCTTAAGTATCTGTTCTGTCTGTTCTTTATGTTTCCCTCTCGTATGTTCAAGCTGCTAAAAGAAGGACAGGGAACTTGTGGAATATTTATTTTAAATTTTTGACGAGGGACTAACTGAGAATTCAGATATCATTTAATTTCAAGAAGTTTTTTTTAAAAATAAAGGAAAAAATCGCAAAGCTACATCAGTTTCCTTATCTGTGGCATGTTATGAGAAAAAAAATTAATAGTTAGTGATTATTGAACTTAAATCACTTGCTCACAAATTAGATGATATTAGAAATCCCACCCATATTTTGCTTTTATTTTACCAGGAAGACTTAAATGTTCCACTGATTTTTTCCTGCATGAAACAGTAAACATCTCAATAATGATCTGATTAGTCCAAGCTGTGCTGGTCTAGAAAGGACTCCACCTGCTCTTCCAGAGCCTCTCTGACCATGTCAATTAGTTCAAACTGCAAAGATAAATCTCACTGGAAAGAGTAAAGAAAATCTTGAGGAAAACAAAAGTTAAGAAAATCATTTAACATCAGATAATCACAAATATGAATAAAACAGTACTTTCCACAGTTCTCATATGCAAGTCCTGGGCTCTCTGAGGCAGCACTGCAAATACTGGGACTCCCAAATGTCTGGATTCAAATCTGCTCTTCACCTTTGGCAAATCACATCCCTCTTTTAGCTTCAGTTCCCTCATCTATAAGATGGTGATAAGAACATTCCTGATAACTAACAGCAAAATCAAGAAAAAAAAGCAAAAAGTGGTTGGCGCAGCACACCCACTGAATAGTCAATAAAAATCGTTATTAAACAGTATATTGAAACAATTAACTTTTATAATAAGCAATTTGCAAGATTCTTACCTAAAATCAAATGAGAGTAAACAGTTAAAAATCAAGGCTTGACAAAAGATACAACAAAGCCATCAAACAAACCAAAACAGAGAGATGACAATATCAATCCTCAACAATATAGGAATCAAGACAAAATAATATTTGACCTGGACAAAGTAGGACTTTCCTTTAAAAGAGTAACTGTGGCTGTTATATTGAGAATACACTACAGCGAGAACAGGATGATGGTAGCAATTTTATTTCTCTATCACATTGGAAATCCAGAGGTAAGCACCCCAGGGCTGGTTTGGGGTTTGCATAAAACTCTATTAGTAAGCCAATTTTCTTCTGCTGTCCTTTTGCCTGGCAAGTCTTCAAAATGGATTCCATGAAGATGGCTACTGGCTCTCTGGCCGTCACATTCACATTTCAGGCAGAGAAAGTAGACATGGAGAGGCAACTCCCTTAAGTGCCTGTCTCAAAGTCCCACCCGCCAGGTTCTATTTACATCTCATTGGCCATTTGTGGACTGGTCAGCATATAACTTCAAAGAGACTCAGACATACACTTTTCAAACAAGACTTACTGCTGCCCAAATTAGTATCAAGATTCTATTATTTTAGTTAAAAATAGGATCTGGACATTGGGTAGGCCACTGACAGCTTCTGCTACAACATCCTAAAGCCATGCAGAAACATATTTGGAGTAGAAAATATTTTTACATACATAAGGGTAAAGGAAACAAAACAAGAGTCAAATTAATAAATAAAGCCAAAGCTTACGTTTTTTAAAAAAAGGAATGAGAAAAATATCTAACAAGTCTCATTGATGAGAGAAAGATAGAGAAAAAGAGAACATGACAAATATCGGATTGAGAGAGATCAGATGCAAAGCATTAAGAATGAAAAAAAAGAGATAATCAGTTATGTCATTGATTTTTTTTAGTATGTAAAAATACTCTATATATATACAATAAAATGATAAATTTGAACATCATGATAAAATTTATGATACCCATGGATAAATTTCCAAAGCTGACTCAAGAAGAAAGCAAATCTGAATAGATCAATAAATATGATGTTTAAAACCCTGCAAAAGAATTTTCTCTACTATGTTTTACAGTCAAATTCTTCAAAACTCCCAAGTAGATAGCCTATTCTCTTTAACTGTTTCATAGAATACACAAAGGGAGAAATTCCCAATTAATATAAATAATATAATTCCCAATTAATATAAATAATAAACATAACAGTGAACTTACTCTGATAACAACATCTGATGAAAGGTAGGTGCAAATCCTAAATGAAATAACCAGCAAATAAACCCAGCAATATATTGAAGAAGAGAGTGCAATTAACATTCAGTGTTAGGAATCAATATAGTGATATAGTTAATTCTATTAATAGGTCACAGGAGCAAAATCAAAGATCATTTTGATAGACAATCAAAAGGCAGTTGATAATTTAATATCCTTTCATATTAAAATACAGCCCTCAGCAAAACTGATATAGAAGAATATTTTAACATGATACTAATATTTATGCCATCTTAACTGTTCCATTTAAAGTTGGAATAAAAAGTCATTCCATTCAGAGTTAGGAATAAGCCAAGGGTGCTTGATTCACTGCTGTATTAAATTTTCTGGAAGTACTAAGAAATGCAATCAGAAAACAAAGTAAAATAAAATGAGGTGCTTTAATATTGGAAAGAAAAGAAGGAATTTTTTAAATCTTCTAATGATGGAATTTATATACAGGGAATATATATGTTCAATTTCCTTAGCTTACTGTGTTATAGCATATGGTTTCTTAATGGTTTTTATAAATTTCTAACACCCATTGTAGATAGTATCAACACTATCAGGAATGTATAGATGTAATGGCACAAAATGAGGAAATTATCAGGCAACCCCCAAACAAATACTTTTGCCCTAATAATTTAGACATTATAGATGGAAATTCCATGAAATTTATGAAAGCATGGGTCATTTACATAATTATTTCAGTTTTCTACTTCAGTTTGCTTTTATTAAATTAGAACATAAGCATTTTAAAATTTTATCATAATATAATTTATCTGTGAGAAGTATGATTTAATCATGAAGTATAACCTATATCCACTCAATTATTTAACCTCTTTGTACTTCATTTTCCATAACTGAGGCATTTTAAAGAGTCATGTAATACTAATAGCACTGTAACAAAAAATTTACCCAATATTGAGAAGACCTCATAATTCTGGAGTCTAATTTTTCAGATACAATGTTTTCACTTTTTATATCTACTCTATTGATTTGAAATATGTTTTTTCTACTAGTTAGAAGTAGAAATATTATTTTTTAATCCATATTATCTAACTTCTTTAAAACACATCCCGATTTTAAAGTAATCATTATGAATGCATATTGCTAGAATTTCTGTCTTGAACTGAAGTCCTGTACAATTGAGAGAGGGGACAGGAAGGCAAGTATTCAGCCATCAAAGATACTTCTTAGCCAGCATGTCTTCTCTTTTAAAAAAGGCTCTGAAATTTTAAGCACTTTTAGTGTTGGGTTCTAGAACTGCTCTATTTTTTATTAAGTGACAGACAACAGGCCTGAATCAGGGATTAGGAAAGTGTACATGTTATTAGGAAAATCCTTTTTAGGAAAATCATAGCTATTAGGTGGCTGCTGAGAAAGTCAGGCTTCTTTCAAAGAATCTCTTAATTATCTCTCCCACTGCTGAAGTTGCAGTTAACATATAGAAAGGAATGTTCTTCCCTTTAATGAATACCCAAATGCTGTGGAATTTATTAAGAAATATTTAGGCAGAACCACTGTTCAGAGGATTATTTTATTCTTTCCTTGCTACCACTGCCCTGCCTCCACTTTATTAGTTTCCTAGTAGGAGATTAAAAGAAATCCAGGAGGATGTTATTGTGTTCTCCATCTGGCCTATTCCTTACTTCACTTTGAACTTTAACTTGTACAAAAATAGGAGTAGGTTCGGGCCCTGGTGGGTGCTGATTATGAAAACTCTTGAAAGGCTTAAGCAGGATGGAAGTTGTTTAGCCCTTTAGATTCTGTTTTGTTAGCCCTTTCACTTAATAATTAAGATGAGGACAATTAAAATTCATGAATATTCATTTCCTTTCAATATGTATTTACAAAATATGTAGTATGAACAAGGAATAACATTGAGTTCTGAGATACAAAGATGAATAATACAGACTTGGTTCCTAAACACAGAAACTTACAGTCTAGAGGAGAGGAAAATAAGTATTACATATCATGCAATGGGAGAAGCACCATATGAGGGAGAGTGCACCTAACCAGCACCCTGGTGGGCCTGGGAGACTAGCAGGCTTCTAGGAGGAAGCCTGTGAACCTGCCCATGGGGGCGCCTGGTGAATATCATTGAAGAACACAGTAAACATTTGCGTGTAGCTGGAATGTAAGAATTTGTTGAAGACCTGACCTCTGTTACCTGTGAATGTGACCTTATTTGGAAATAGGTCTTTGCATTTGTAATCAAGTTGAGACAAAGTCATGCTTGATCCAAGGACTAGTGTCCTTATACAGAGAAGGAGATTTGAAGACAGAGAGGGAAGGTGGCCATACAAAGAAAAGGAGGCAGGGATTAGAGTTATACTGCCATAGTCCAAGCAGTGCCAAGGGTTGCAGGCAACCAGCAGAAACTGGAAGAGACCAGGAAGAATTCTTTCCTAGGGGCTTTGGAGGGAGGAGCATGGCCCTGCTGACATCTTGATATGAGACTTCTGTCCTCCAGAACTGTGAAAATACATTTTTGTTGTTGTGGGCCAGCCAGTGTATAGTACTTTGTCACAGCAGCCCTAGGAAACTAAGACAGCTACAGTGAGTGCTTTGCAATTCCATATAAACCTTATAATCAGCTTGTCAATTTCTACCGAAATAATCCTGCTGGGATGCTGATAGGGATCACATTAAACATACTGGTCAATTTGGGAAGAATTGACATCTTAACGATACTGAGTCTTTCAATCCATGAACTGGTATCTCTCTCCTTTTATTTAGGTTTTCTTTAATTTCTCTCAGCATTGTTTTACACTTTTCAAGGAATGAATCCTGCCATATTTTGTCAAATGCATCCCTCAAATTTCAATTCTTGATGTTATTATAAATTTTGATTTTTAATTTCAATATCCAGTTATTCATTGCTATGTAGAGAAATGGATTTGATTTTTGTATGTTGACCCTGTACCCTATGACCCTGAGTTCCCTTGTTAATTCTAGTAACTTTGTTGTAGATTCTTTGATCTTTCTATGCAAATATGTCATCTTAAAATATGACCATTTTCTTTCTTTCTTTTGAGTTTATATGCCATTTATTTATTTATATTGCCTTAATGCACCAGCTAGGATCTCTAGTACAAAGCTGAATAGAAGTGGCGAGAGCTTTGTGTTCTATCTTAGGGAGAAAATATTCAGTCTCTCACATTAAATTGTATTTTATCAGGTCGAGGAATTCCCTTCTATTACAATTTTGCTGAGAGTTTGTCATTACAATGTTGAATTTTGTCAAATGTTTTTTCTGCATTTATTGAGATGACCATATGGCTTTTCTTTTTTAATCTCATGATAAGGTGATTTACATTGACTGATTTTCAAAGTTGAATCAATCTTGCATTCATGGGTAAACCTAACTTGCTCATAATGTATTTTTGTTATATTTGCTTTGCTAAGGTTTTTTGTGTGCCCATGTTTTTGGGAGATATGTTTGGTTTTACATTAGGATAATGCCTTTCTAATAAAATTAATTGGAAAGTCTTCTCTCTTCTATTTTCTGGAAATGATTTCATAGAATTAGTATTATTTCTTCCTTAAATATTTAGTGCATACTGAATTTTAATATCTGGGTTTTGTGTGTGTGTATGTGTGTGTGTCTGTAAATCTCACTAGAAAACCAGTCTCTTAAAAGCAGGAACTCTTTTAGTCATTTCTGAATTTCAACATGTAAAAAATTTAGAACCAATAAAATATTTTAATGAATTAATATTCATTAGGGGCCTAATATGCCCATTTTCCTCCTATTGGACTGATTCAGGCTGCTTTGTAGATGCAAGAAAAATTAGCTAAGGTCAAAAATTCATCCAGAAATCAATATGCAGAGAGCATATAGATGGTCTTAAAATAATCTGGGCAAAGGAGAGTTTATATTTTATTGATCATGCATTTGAAACAAGATTGGTATGATTTGAGCATATTTTAAGATACAAGGAGGAAGCTGATGTATAGAGGGAAAGATCATAGTATAGGGATGCATGAATGGAAGGAGGAGAACTAAGCCTTGAGCAGGACACGTCCCCCTCTTCCTCTGACATGGGAGAAAAAGGAATAAAGGCTTTCTAGAATGTAGACAGAGATCAGTTAGTGAGGATCAGGGCGGAAAGTTGAAAGAGTTCATGCCTGATGGTCCCATTTTCTTTCTATGTGAAGCTGAAGACAGGGATGAAAGGTTAGCATCATAGCTGTGAGACCCAAGGGATTAGAAAGCCCCTCTAGGGCCCCTGCTAAAGTTGCACACCTCAATGTGTTGTGACAGCAGTTGATAAAATGATGTGATTCAGCAATGCTCAGCAGCCAAAATTTAAAACTGGAACCTGTGTATAGCTGAGAGGATTCAAGTTTGGGTATCTATAAAGTATATGCTAAGATGGAAAAAAAAAAAGATTAAAATGTTGGCAAAAAGTGACTAAAGTGTGTTGCTATGGGGTCTAAGCTGAAAAAAAAGGAGTATTTGTAAAGTGATTTGAGTTTTCCCAGCATTTTGGCAAGGATGATCTTATTGTTTCTCTCCCTAATAAACCAGGGGCATAAACAGGCAGGGCAGGTGTGATTACTATCCTTGTGCAGATGAGGAAAAGGTTTGTGTGGAGTGACCATGCATCCAAGTGTGCATGGGCAGGCCTAGATTGCCTCTTGTCCTCACATGATTATCAATACTACTCTCAATCTTTAAAGAGATTCCAGTTTGGATGCTAAATCATGCAAACATCCTAAGTTTAAGTCACTAGTCTTAATGCACATGGACAGCAAGTAACAGAATTTATTATTTCTTTATTTAGAGTTTGTCTCTTCATTAAAACCTAAGATCCAATAAGTCAGGAACTTTCTTTTGTTCACTGTGGTATACCTAGTGTCTAGAAAAATCCCTGGCTCCTAATAAGTATTCAATGAATGTGTGACTACTACAGAGACTGGCAAATGTTTTCTGAAAAGGACCAGCTAATACGATCTCTGCTCCAACTTCTCAACTCTGTCATTGTACTGTGAAAGTTGTCCCAGATAATTTGTAAAAAATGAGCAAGGCTGTGTTCCAACAAAACTTTCTTTATGGATTTCTGGGTAAGATGGCAGAGTAAGGAGCTTCAGGACTCAGTCCTTCCACTAAAACAACTATTAAACAGGCAGGAACTGTCTGAAACAATTATTTTGAAACTCCAGAGGCCTGAAGAACCCTGTTCAGCATCCAGGGAACAGCAGGAGAAAGAGACTGATGGACTATGATAAAGAACTGTAACTTGCTCTCTCCGTGTGGCAGCTACTGACACCCATCCCCCACTCTCACAGTAGGATGCCTCAGGGTCCAGTCCCTGGCTAGCTGCTGCTGACAGCAAGGGACATGAAAATCCTCTTCCCCAAGATCAGGGGTGTGTCCAGCTGATCAATGATCACAGCTTCTGATTAATGAATTCGGATCACAGTCCCAGCTCTGAGGGCAGCTATTGGTTCAACCTGCCCAGACAAATGTTGCAGCAGCCATTTTTTCCTACCCTCCCTGGTTTGGGATGAAGGCAGTGGAGATTAAATGATGCAGTACTTCCTCAGGGCTGTGGTGGAAAGTTAGCTGAAGGGCAGCCAGGAGAGCTCAGCTTTTGGAAGCCATCTGTTTTATCACCAGCTGGCACTAGCACAAGGACAGACATATAGACCAATGAAAGTGAATTGAGAGCTCAGAAATCAACCCTTACATTTTTGGCCAACTGAATTTTGACAAGGTGGCAAAGACTTCTCAATTGGGAAAAAATAGTCTCTTCAACAAAGGGTGCTGGGAAAACTGGATCCATATTTGAAAAAAAAAAAAAGGACTCCTACCTTATACCATATACAAAAATCAATTCCAAATGGATCAAAGACGACCTAAATATAAGAACTAGAATGATCAAACTCCCAGAAGAAATGTAGGGAAGCATCTTCAAGACCTTGTGTTAGTCAATGTTTTCTTAGACTTTATACCAAAAGCACAAGCAACAAAAGAAAGAAAAAATAGATAAACGGGACCTCATCAAAATAAAAGAAACTTTTGTTCCTCAAAGAACTTTACCATAAAAATAAAAAGACAACCTACACAATGGGAAAAAATATTTGGAACCCATATATCTGATAAAGGATTAATATCTAGTATATATAAAGAAATCCTTCAACTTAACAACAAAAAGACAACCCAATTTAAAAATGGACAAAAGAGTTGAACGACATCTCTCCAAAGAAGATACACAAATAACCAGAAAGCTCTTGAAAAGATGCTCAACATCCTTAGCCATCAGGGAAATACAAACCAAAACCACAAGATACCATTTCACAGGGAAATACAAACCAAAACCACAAGATACCATTTCACACCCACCAGAATGGCTACTATTAAAAAAAAATAAACAACAGAAAATAACAAGCATTGGAGAGGTTGTGGAGAAATAGGAACACACATTCATTGCTGGTGGCAATGTAAAATGGTGTAACCACTGTGGAATACATTTTGGCGGTATACAACTACCTTAGACCCAGCATCCCACTACTAGATATATATGCCAAAGGATTGAAAGCATGGACTTAAACAGATACTTGAACGCCAATGGTCATAGCAGCATAATTCCCAATTGCCAAAAGATGGAAGCAACCCAAGTGCCCATCAGCTGATGAATGGATAAACAAAATGTGGTATACATGTACAATGGAATATTCTTCAGACATAAAAGGGAATGAAGTCCTGATACATGTGACAACATGGATGAACCAAGAAGACATCATGTTGAGTGAAATAAGCCACACACAAAAGGACAAATATTGTATGATCTCACTGTTCTGAAACAATTATAATAAGCAAACTCATAGAGTCAGAATCTAGAATATAGGTTACCAGTGGATGAGGGCAGGGGGATAGGGAAGAGGAAGTTAAGGCTTGAAATATACAGGGTTCCTATTTGCAATGATGGATATGTTTTGGTAATGGATGGTGGTGATGGTACTACAACATTGTGAACACAATTATCAGCACTGAAATATATATCTGAATGTGATTAAAAGGGGAAATGTTTGATTCTATATACGATAGAATAAAAATTCAAAAACAGTCCATGGAACTACACTACCAAACAGTGAACCCTAGGTTAAACCATGGGCTTTATAACAGTACAATTATAAAAATGTGCTATCATCTTTTGTAACAAATGTTCTACACTAATGCAAGGTGTTTGTGGTTAGGTAGTGTATGGGAATCCTGTATTATATGCATGATTATTCTGTAAACTTCTCCAATAAAGGGAAAAACACCTTTATTTACAGACATGGAAATTTGGATTTCATATAATTTTCACATAACATTAAATATTATTCTTCTTTTGATGTTTTCCAACCATTTAAAAATGTAAGAACCGTATTTAGCACACAGGCCATTAAAAAAAAAAAACGGCCATGGGGAGAATTTGGTTGGAATCTCTGGATGAAATCTAGAACAGTCCCATCACTTTTTTTAAAATTTAATTTTATTGAGAGATATTAACAAACCATATGATCATCCACAGTGTACAATCAGTTGTTCACAGTATCATTATATAGTTGTGCATTCATCACAATTTTTGAACACTTTCATTACCACAAAAAAAAGAATAAAAATTAAAATTAAAAGAACACCCAAAACATCCTATACCCCCCCACCATTTCTCCCTATTATTCATTTACTTTTTGTTCTCATTTTTCTACTCATCTGTTCATATACTGGATAAAGGGAGTGGGAGCTCCAAGGTTTTCACAATCACATGTTCACACAGTGTAAGCTATATAGTTACACAACCATCTTTAAGAATCAAGACTACTGGGTTGCAGTTCAGCAGTTTCAGGTATTTCCTTCTAGCTATTCTAATACACTGACAACTAAAAAGGAATATTTAAATAATGCATAAGAATAACCTCCAGAATGACCTCTCGACTCTATTTGAAATCTCTCAGCCATTGAAACTTTATTTTGTTTCATTTCTCTTCCCCCTTTTGGGGCTTTCTTAATCCTTCAATGCCAGGGTCAAGCTCATACCCACAACTCATGTCCCACATTGCCAGAGAGATTTACACCCCTGGGAGTCAGGTCCCACATAAGGGAGAGGGTAGTGAGTTTACCTACAGTGTTGGCTTAGAGAGAGAGGCCAAATCTGAGCAACAAAAGAGGTTCTCTGGGGGAGACTCCTAGGCACAATAATAAGTAGGCTTGGCCTCTCCTTTACAGTAACAAGCCCCAAGACTAAGGGCTCAGCCTGATAAATTGGTAGTCCCCAATGCTTGTGAGAATATCATTAATTCCTCAGGTGCGGAAGTTTAATATTTTCACATTTTTCCTCAGTTCCTCAGGGAGGCTTTGCAAATACTCTTTTACTCTCTGCCCAAATTACTCTGTGATGTATCAGGGCTTCACACTAACCTGTACAAACTAAGCAGATTTCACTCCCTATTCAAAGTTCCATGTAATTATGGTGTTTGAATAAACTGACCATACAAGTTAAATTATATAATGTGCTACAAAAAATATAGATTTTGCACCAAATAAACATGTCTCCCTTTGATCTCACAGAGAAGCTGAAGTTTTAAAACAGAGTCAATATCATCCTTTACCCTTTAGTCTGATTTGCCTAAGTCCTAATCAAGTCTATATCATTCATATCTCTAATTGAAGTCTGATCTCTTTTTCAGGCTCTTTAACATTTGCTGTATGGGGTAATGCTGACATTCATAGCTGTTGGACTCTGAGTCTCAGGTGTCACACAGATACCCAAAGTTCCAGGGACAGACCACGTTATACACAAACAGCTCAGCATCTCAGAATTTAGAAATAACCACTACAACTCGTGATGTCGAGTTAAGTTGTTAAGTTCCTAGAGTTTACAAACTAGAAAATTTTACCATAAGCCTTCCCCTGATAACCTATGCTTTCAGATTCAATTCTGAGAGCTTGCACATTATAGTTAGTCCTTATTAGTGAGGTGTTATAATGTTTGTCTTTTCATTTCTGGCTTATTTCACTCAACATACTGTCCCCAAGGTCCATTTACCTAGTTGCATACCGCACAACTTCATTCCTTCTTGTAAGTCCCATCACTTTTATTGGTGACTCAGATAACAAAACATCCTCCATTTACTCATAGGCACAAGAACAGTCTCTTTTTAATATTGAAAACCTTTCATGCCATGTAATAGTGAAAACTTAAATTATAAAGAGCTCAGGCCTTCTTCATGCTGGAAATCAGAGGTGAGAAAGGGAGACAGGTGTGGCTTTCCTCTTCTCCCTTCCCTAGATGGTCAGCTGCTGCTTCAGACCTCTCCAGTTGGAGAAGAGAGAAGGAGAGTCTTATTAGTCTAGGATTGCCGTGGTATTGGTTTCCTCCAGTTGAGGCAGGTATTTAAAGCTGAGTCTTTCTTTCAGAGGTCTCTCAGGAATCCTCTCCCCTGGGAGCACCTCACAGCAGTTCTCTTGACATGGACAATGTCTCTTCTTCAGCACAATGCATACATCCCAGCTTGGTGTCTACACTCCGTGGCTTACCTCAGGCTGCTAACTGCACTGGATACCTCATGCCTGTCAGGATGTTCTGTGGACTTCTTTCAAAACAATCATGGGTGGCTAACAGATTTCAAAGAGTTGACACGTCATTCTGGAGGTTACTCTTATGCAAGCTTCAGCCAGATAACTACAAATTGCCACAGTATGCTAAATCCCAACCAACAGTATTCCTGAAAACTCTAAAGAATACCCTGAGCTCTAAGACTCTATAAATGTTTTACTTAGTAAGTTTGTTTTCAGAAACTTAAGGCCTCTGGATTTATCCCATGCCAGGTAAACCCTGAAACCCAGAGGTACTAGTCTCTCCAAGAACATTAATTAGTTTCATTCATCTACCCCATAAGGTCAACACCCCTTTCCAGCACAAAGAACTTAAAATGATCATTGCTCAGCTATCCCTGAAGATTGAGAGAATGATCAAATGAGAGGGAGGAGGTATAACTGAGAATTTAGGGTTTAACAAATGATTATGACTACTAACTCATTATATAGATATTTCTTTTTAGTTTCTAGTGTATCAGAAGAGCCAGAAGGAAAAACCTGAAATTGTTGAATTGTACTCCAGTAGCCTTGATCTTTGATAATGATTGTATAATATATAGCTTTTACCACGTGACCATGTGATTGTAAAAACCATGTGACTGTAAAAACTGTGTGACTGACACTCCCAGTATCCAGTGTATGGGTAGATGAGTAATAAAATAAGAACATGCATGGGAAAAAAAAAAAAAATAGGTCAGGAATATGGGGAAAAACTACCCTACATAAACTATGGACAATAGTTATAATATTACTTTAATAATCTTTCATCAATTGTAGCAAATGTAACTAGTGTTAAAAAAAAATGTAGAATTACCAAAAAAGTGTTAGCATTGATTACAACAAATTTTCCACACCAATGCAAGTGTTGGTGGTGGGGCAGTATATGGGAATCCTGTATTTTATGCATGATTGTTCTCTAAACCCACAACCTCTCTAACAAAAAACTAAAAACAACAATCATTGGGTCTCTTCTATTGCATCAGGTCCTTTCTAGTCTGTGGGAAACACAGATAACTCTGACCTACCATTAGAATGATCACAGTGTCACCACCACCCTCTCCTGCCACAAGAAGTATCTTGTAGACACTGGTCAACCATGTCACCCAAGCTTCAAGCCTCATAGAGCAGATTTTCTAGGTGGCCATATGAAGCAACTTTCCCCCAGTTAGGTGAAGGAAAAGCAACAAACTATCCTCTCCCAGAGGAAGGGCAAGGAAAGTGCCACAAGCTGCAACAGCTTTCTGCAAAAAATTCTGTTTCCAAACTTCTTCAAACTCATTTTATTCCCTTGGGTGAATGTGGGCTGAAGGCCACAAAACTGGGTTTGGGATCAGACCTTTGCAAATGCGGCATAAGGGGTCAAATGTCTCATTTTGGAAGGTGGAAAACTTTCCCCTATTGTTTTATTCCTTTTGAGACTTCAGTCAAAACAGAGACAAAACAAGTCCATGTTATAACTATTACAAATCAATGAACTGATACTAGATAGTTGACCTTCCAACTTCAAGTTGGTATTTTTCTGATTGCATGGTGCTGTTGTTGTTTACATTATACACCTAATGGATCAGGAGAACCATATATCTGAATAAGGACAGCAAGGTAGGAATAGCTACATGTATATACTCCTTTTAATCACTAGAATAAATCCCTGTAATTTAGGCATAACTGAGCAAATTACAAAATGAAAACTGAATGTGAGATGAGGTGAAATTGTCAGGATTGCAAAGAGTAAGTATTTAATAGCAACTAGAGAGCAATAAGCAACTAGAGAAAGTAAATGAACATGGCCATTTTGGGGCATGATAAGTATATTAAAAAATAAGATGAGGAAATACGATACAGAGTGACTGTACATAAGGATGGGATATATTGAATAGGCTGGATGGCCTCTATAAGGAAGCAACATTTAAGTTCAGATAGATGAAAAGAAGGATTCAGCTCTATGAAGAATGGTGGAAACCTGTCTCAGGCAAAGGGAAAAGAGAATGTGAATGCTCTAAGGCAGGAATAAGCTTGGCACATTCATAGATCAGACACAAGGCCAGTGTGACTGTAGCATAATTAGGGTGGTGGAGCATAGAAGAAGATGAGGTCAGACAGGCAGGCAGCAGCCAGTTCATGTAGGGTCTGGAAGGTCATGGTAAGCCATTTAGACTTATTCTAAGTGCAGCAGAGAGCCTTCTGGAGGTTTTTAAGCCAGGGAGTGACATGTTCTGATTAATGTATTTGAGAAATAATTCTCGCTACTCTGTGTGTGGAGATTGAATTCTAAGGAGCAAGAGTAAAACTGGAAGACCAGTTAGGAGGCTATTAAAGTGGTCCAGGTGAGAGATGATAATCACCTACACTGGGCAGTGAAGATGGACAGAAGTGGATGGATATGTGATATGTTTGAAGGTAGAGCTGATGGCACTTGTTTATAGATTGGACTTGGAATATAAATGAAAGCAATGAGTGTCCCCTAGGCTTTTGTCTTGAGAAATAAGGCTGATTGAGAAAGATGGATGAGGTTTAGGGATCAGTTTTGCACAACATAATTTTGATAAACCCATTAGACACCCAAGGGTAGTAGTCAAGTATAAAGTTACATGTGCATATGAGTCTGGAGGTCAGTGGAGAGATCTTGATTAGACATACAAGTTGGCCTTTAGAAGTCAGGCATAAAACTAGATAAGAGGCCTTAGGGGAAGAATGTGGACTCAAAATGTCCAAGGACTGAACTCCAAAACACTCCAATACTTAGAGATGGAACATAACTTGTAAAACCAACAAAGTAGACTGAGAAGGAGAAACCACTAAGAGGGAGAAAAAAACAGGCAAGTGTGCATTGTAGAAGACATGTAACAAAATATTTTACAAAAAATCTATTCTAATAATTCTGACAGATTGAATATGATTGAATATGATGAGGACTGAGAAATGGCCACTGGAGAATGGAAGCAATGGTAAGTTTTTCAGCTTTTGTTACCAACTCTCCAGAAATCAGAGTCTGAAACAAAGACTAGGGTGCAGGTAGATTATTTGGGGACCCAAACCCAGGAAAGCAATGGAGGACTGGGAAGAATGAAACAGGGAAGGAGGGAAAATCAATACAAGTATGCATTAAGCCCAACACCACTGCAGACAACTGGGGCTCAATCCCCCAGGAACCCTATGAGAAGCTCTGTAGAATGCTCCTTAGAATTGACTACCTGTGGGATGGAAGAGAAGAACATTTAACTGCAGACTTTTGTCCCCCATGGGTAAAAGGCTGTCCATGGGCATTAACATTTTCACACTTCCAAGTTTACACAAGCTCCACCGTTGAGAGATGCTGCGGGCTGCCCTTGACAGAACTAAAGAGAGCTAGAGATAATGGTGTAAAGATGAGATGAGGTATTATTAGTTTGTACCTGCAGAAAGGGGGTTGCTAGAGCAATTGTTAAAAGAAAAGGTGAGCATGAAGAATGTAAGATGGGGCATAAGAAGGTCTGAGACTACCCATTTCCTTTACCACTCAGATCTGTCTAGTCTATTTCAGAAACTTCAAAGTAGTGGATGACTTCAATTTCTACAAAATACTTAATACAGAAGGTTCATTAAGCAAGCTATAGTCCCTACTGCTGCCACTGGCACTGAGGACGTAATTCAAATTAATCAGCAACCTTCTCCATCACCCATTCTAGATTTTCCTTACCCACGGACAGACCTTTATCAGGTCTAGGGTGTTTGTTTCTCGTGATGACCCAGAACTTCATCCCTGAAGGGTCTGAGTCCTTAGTTGCTTTATACTAGTTTAGCCATGGTTGCTGGATTCATCCTTGTAGAGCTATTACTGAGCATGGAAGTATCAGGAGAAATCCCAGTGAATCCCCTTGGTTCTACACATATTTCTTTCCATTTCCATTATGTTGTAGCAATCCTAAGCTCTAATAGTTATTAAGTACTCCCACTAATATAGTACCTCCTTTCTTTGGCTGCTGGGCCACTAGCATAACAAGGCTAGTGGGGATTATATATATATATATATGAGATATATTAGAGGAATTGATTCATGCAACCATGGAGATTGACAAGTCCAAATTCTGTCGGGCAGGCCACAAGTTGGGAACTCAATGAAGGTGAAGCTGAAAAACCTCTAACCAGACAATGATAAAGAAAAAGAAAGACAAAAATTACCAATATCAGGAATGAGAGAGATAATACCACTACAAATTCTGCAAATATGAAAAGAATAGGGGAAATTATTAACAACTTTATGCCAATAAATTTCATAACTTAGATGAAATGCGCAGGTTCCTGGAAAGACCCAAACTATCAAAGCTCACTTAAGAAAATGTAAATAACCTGAATAGCCCTACAATAATCAAGGAAATTGAGTTTGTAGTTAAAAACACTCCCAGACTGGCGGTTTGATGTGCTGAGCCCTCAACCATGGGACTTGCCCTTATGAAGCTCGTTACTGCAAAGGAGAGGCTTAACTTGCATATAATTGTGCCTAAGAGTCTCCCCCGAGTGCCTCTTTGTTGCTCAGATGTGGCCCTGTCTCTCTCTAACTGAGCCATCTCGACAGGTGAACTCGCTGCCCTCCCTCCTACGTGGGACCTGACTCCCAGGGTTGTAAATCTCCCTGGCAATGCAGAATACGACTCCCAGGGATGAATGTGGACCCGGCATCATGGGACTGAGAGTATCTTCTTGACCAAAAGGGGGATGCAAAATGAGACGAAATAGTTTTAGTGGCTGCGAGATTTCAAGTGGAGTCAAGAGGTCGCTCTGGTGGACATTCTTATGCACTATATAGATAACACGTCTTAGGTTTTAATGCATTGGAATAGCTAGAAGTAAATACCTGAAACTACCAAGCTCCAACCCAGCAGTCTGGACTCCTGAAGACAATTATATAATAAGGTAGATTACAAGGGGTGACAGTGTGATTGTGAAAACCTTGTGGATCATACCCCCTTTATCTAGTGTATGAATGAGTAGAAAAATGGGGATAAAAACTAAAGGACAAATGGGGTGGGATGGGGGATGATTTGGGTGTTCTTTTTTCACTTTTATTTTTTATTCTTGTTCTGGTTCTTTCTGATGTAAGGAAAATGTTCGGAGATAGATTGTGGTGACAAACACATAACTGTGTTATCATACTGTGGACAGTGGACTGTATACCATGGATGATTGTATGGTGTGTGAATGTATTTCAATAAAACTGAATTTAATTAAAAAAAATTAATTAAAAAAAAAAAAAAAAAACAATCCCAGAAAGAAAACTCTAGGCCCAGAGTACCAGAGTATCACTAGGGTAATTCTACCTAATATTTAAAGAAGAAATAATATCAATTCTACACAGATTCTTCCAGAAAAAAGAAGAGGAGGGAATATTTCCCAACCCATTCTATGAAACCAGCATTTCTGTGATACCAACCTCCAACAAAGATACTACAAGAAAAACAAAAAAATACAACTGCAGAACAACAACCCTTATGAACATAGACAAAAATTCTTTAAAAAATTGGCAATTCATATCAAACAATATATTAAAGAAGTGAAAAATCATGATCTAGTGGTGTTTATCCCAACAATGCAAAGTTAGTTTAACATTAAAAAAATCACTAGAGTTCACCATATCAACAAAACAAAACAAGAAAAAAAGAAAAAACATATCATCTTAATTGATGCAAAAAAACCTACTTGAAAAAATCCACTATCCATTCCTAATTATAACTCAGAAAAACTCTCTCCCAACTAGATAAAAGGCACCTACAAGACACAGCTCTCATATTTAATGATTGGAGACGAAATGCTTCCTCCTAAGTTCAGGAACAAGGCAAGAATATCCATTATTACTGACTTCACATTCAACTAGAAGTTCTAGCTCATGCAATATGCAAGAAAAAGAAATAAAAGACTTCAGATTGGAAATGAAGAAAAATTATCTTTATTCACAGACAATATGATGATCTTTGGAGTCTATGAAAAAAGCTAGTAGGACTTATAGGTGAGTTTAGCAGGGTTACAAAATATAAGATTATTAACAAAAATTAGTTATATTTCTATATACTAGCAATCAGAAATTAAAATTTTAAAAACTATTTACAATTATATCAAAACATGAAGTATCTAGGGATAAAACTGATAAAATATATGCAAAACTTGCAATACTGAAAACTACAAATATTTCAGAGAGAAATTAAAGACTACCCATATCAATGGAAAACTATAATGAGGTCATGGGTTGGAAGACTTGATATTATTAAGATGTCATTTCTTCCCAAGTTGACCCACTGATTCAGTGAAATCCCAAACAAAATCTCAAGTGTTTTTTATACAATTTGACAAGCTGATTCTTAAGTTAACATGAGGATGCAAAGGACCTAGGATAGCCAATACAACTTTGAAAAAGAAGACTGGAGGACAATCTCTTCCCAATTTCATGACTTATTATAAAGCTACATTAATAAAAAGTGTGTTATTGGCGTCAAGATAGACAAATAGAACAAGGGGACAGAATACAGATTCCTGAAATATACCTATACATATATTAGACAACAAAATTTTTGGCAACTGCAATTCAGAGAAAAAGGATGATCTTTTTAACAAATAGTGCTGGAACAATTGGATATCTTAGGCTAAAAAAAAAAAAAAAGAAAAAAAGGATTTTCAATCCATACCTCAAACCATTTACAAAATTTAACTCAAAGTGAATCATAAACCTAAATGTAAATTCAAAAGCTATAAAAGTTCTATAAGAAAACATAGGAGAAATTTGAGGTTAGGCAATGTTTTCATAGATCAGGCACCAAAAAGATGATTTATAATAGTAAAGATTGAAAAAATTGGATCTTCTCTTAATCAAATCCTTCTGCTCTTCAAAAGACACTGTTAAGAAAATGAAAATACAAGCCATTGACTGGGAAAGAATATTTGCAAATCATTTATCTGTTAAAGGTCTTGCTTCTATAATATACAAAGAACTCTTAAAATTCAATAATAAGAAAATAAAAAGACAACTAGAAAATGGGCAAAAGATTTGAACAGACTCATCACCAAAGATGTTATATGGATGGCAAACAAGCACTTTGAAAAGATGCTCAACAACATTAGTCATTAAGGAAATACAAATTAAAATCACAACAAACCTACCATCACACACCTAATAGAAGCCCAAAATTACAATGATTGACCATACCAAGTATTGGCAGGAATGTGGAACAACAGAAACTCTCATTCACTCCTGGCCCAACACAGTGGCATTTCTTACAAAGTTAATAACATACCTACCATATGACCCACTAATTTCACTCTGAGGTGTTTACCCAAGAGAAACAAGGGAGTATTTTCATACATAGACTTGTATGTGAATATTCATAGCAGCTTTAGCAGCCAAAAGCTGGAAACAAGCCAAATGATCAACAAGTGAATGGATAAACCAACTGTTTTGGAATACTACTCATCGATAAAAAGGAATATACTACTGGTATCTGCAACGTAACAGATGAACTTCAAAGACAGTGTGATCAGGGAAAGAAGATGCAAAGAAAGACATATTTTATGATTCCATTTATATAAAACTTTAGAAAATGCCAATTAAACTATGGTGGCAGAAGGCAGATTGCCTGGGGGGATGGAGTAGCAGGGATGTGCAGGAAAGGGCATGAGGAAACTTTGGGGGGTAGTAGTGGTGGTGCAGATAGTCATTATCTTGATTGTGATGACAATTTTACAGGTATGTTTATCTGCCAACACTTATCAAATTGCACTCCTGGAGAGAAACTAAGATGGCGACTAGGTGAGACAGGGCAAAAAAAACACCTCCATGAAAAACACTAGATAAAAACCAGAAAGTGACCCAGAATACTGGTTACAGTGATGCGCCAGCTGGACAAGGTCTCCTAGTTCCACAGGGGTCGTATACTTGGTGAAACCGGGAGTCTGCATTCTGAAACAAGTGAGTAAGCTGGCTGGAAGACCCGCAGCTGCGCGGCGGTCTGGGGAAGCCAGGGTTTGGCGTTTGGAGACCAACAGGCTCTTTTTTTAAAAAAAAAAAAAAAAGGGAAAAACCCAGGAGCGGCTGCAGCTGCGATAGTGGGAACCATGCAGCAAAACACAGCAAGAGGGGGCTGGGCCAGCCTCTCGGTGTCTGGCCTGGAAGATAGCCCGCTGCAGATACCCTTGGGGCTGGGGGAACGGAGGGGAGAACCAGAAGCAGAAAGAAACCCCGCGGCTAGCAGCTGGCCCTCCGGAGGGCTGGATAAACTCCTGCCAGGGGCCGTGCCCACAGCCCAGAGCCCCGCCAGTTGTTTCAGAGCTGGGAAGGAGGAACTGTGCAAGGAGGGGGGTGTGGAGACGCCCCGTTTGGCCATCTTTGCATGAGGCTGAAAGCGCCCTGGCACGGCCCGGCAGCGCAGGGCTTCCCTTGAGGGATGGCACGCACTGGTGACGTAGCATGGCATTCCCTCAGCAGAGGTCCTGGAGGATCGCGGTGGGACCCGCTCGAGAACCCAGGGACACTAAGCCAAGTCCGGTGGTTTGTGGGACAGCGAGAGAGAGGGTCGGGGGCTGAAATGAAATGAAGGCTTAGACTCTTGCGGCAGCCTTGAATCTCCAGGAACCTGAGGGATTTGAATATTAAAGCTGCCCTTCCTCCCTGGCCACCCGTACACATGCCCCACATTCAGGGTGGACAGCTCCAGCAACACACCCAAACTGAGTTCTCCAACTGAACCCCACAAGAATCATTTCCCCACACACTATGGGGACAATGTGGAGAACTGACTTGAGGGGTATAGATGACTCACAGACGCCATCTGCTGGTTAGTTAGAGAAAGTGTACGCCACCAAACTGTTTCTGAAAAATTAGATAGGTATTTTTTTTTACAACTTGAAAGAACCCTATCAAGCAAAGCAAATGCCAAGAGGCCAAAAAAAAACAGAAAATCTTAATGCATATGATAAAACCAGATGATATGGAGAATCCAAATCCAAACACACAAATCAAGATATCAGAAGAGACACAGTACCTTGCACAATTAATCAAAGAACTACAATCGAGGAACGAAAACATGGCAAAGGATTTAAAGGACATCAAGAAGACCATGGCCCAGGATATAAGCCACATAAAGAAGACCCTAGAAGAGCATAAAGAAGACACTGCAAGAGTAAATAAAAAAATAGAAGATCTTATGGAAATAAAAGAAACTGTTGGCCAAATTAAAAAGACTCTGGATATTCACAATACAAGACTAGAGGAAGCCGAACAACATCTCAGTGTCCTAGAAGTCCACAGAACAGAAAATGAAAGAACAAAAGAAAGAATGGAGAAAAAAATTGAAAAAATTGAAACGGATCTCAGGGATACAATAGATAAAATAAAACATCCAAACTTAAGACTCATTGGTGTTCCAGAAGGGGAAGAGAAGGGTAAAGGTCTAGAAAGACTATTCAAAGAAATTGTTGGGGAAAACTTCCCCAACCTTATACACAATATAAGTACACAAAGCATAAATGCCCAGCAAACTCCAAATAGAATAAAGCCAAATAAACCCACTCTGAGACATATTCTGATCAGACTCTCAAATACTGAAGAGAAGGAGCAAGTTCTGAAAGCAGCAGGAGAAAAGCAATTCACCACATACAAAGGAAACAACATAAGACTAAGTTTTGACTACTCAGCAGCCACCATGGAGGCGCGAAGGAAGTGGCATGACATATTTAAAATTCTCAGAGAAAAAAATTTCCAACCAAGAATACTTTATCCAGCAAAACTCTCCTTCAAATTAGAGGGAGAGCTTAAATTTTTCACAGACAAACAAATGCTGAGAGACTTTGCCAATAAAAGACCTGCCCTACTTCAGATGCTAAAGGGAGCCCTACCAATAGAGACACAAAGAAAGGAGAAAGAGATATAGAGAATTTTAACAGACATATATAGTACCTTACATCCCAAATCACCAGGACACTCATTTTTCTCCAGTGATCACAGATCTTTCTCCAGAAGGGACCATAAGCTGGGACATAAAGCAAGCCTCAAGGAATTTAAAAAAAAAAAAAAAAAAAAATTGAATATACTCAAAGCACATTCTCCAACCACAATGGAATACAAATAGAAGTCAATAATTTTTGAACTGTAACTCCACTATTTACTTCCTACATAATATAAAATGCACAAACTCTAATGACAAATCAGTGATTTTGAACTCAACATAAAACATGTAATTTTAGACAACTATATAAAGGTGGGGGAATGGAGGAGTATAGGAACACAGTTTATGTGTCCTATTGAAATGAAGGTGGTATCAAAGAAAAACAAGATTGATATGGATTTAAGAGGTTAATTTTAAGCCCCATAGTAAACACAAAGAAATTATCAGAGAATATAACCATAGAAATGAAAAGTCGAGTTTGGGTTAAGAGAAATGGGGGAAGGGGCAATGGGGAGTTAAGAAATGAGTGTAGGGTTGCTGTTTGAGGTGAAGGGAAATTTCTAGTAATGGATGGTGGGAAAGAGCATTACAACATTCTAAATGTGATTAATCCCACTAATGGAAGGCTTGGGAGGGGATGGAATGGGTAGATTTAGGCTGTATATATGTTCCCACAATTGAAAAAAAAAAAAAAAAAGACAGTCTAAATAGATGACAATTAAATGCCAAGGATGAACTTGGATGGGATTGGAGGGTGGAGGACAGGTGGCTCAAAGGGACACAGTTGAGACATAAGGAAAAGGAAATATAGAATGTAAGCTTCATATCATTGTTGAATCTCTTGTACTTCTTAGCTGCGCTTAACGGGATTGCACAAAAGAATGTTTGTGTTCATGGGAAGTGTATACGTGAATTATAGTGTATGTTCAAGGATGTGTGCAGCTAGCTCTCATATGTTCAGAAGACAGAGCAATAGATGATGGATGATAGGGAGGGAGGGAGGGAGGGAAAGAAATAGCGATGTGACAGCATGTTAAAGTTGGTGGATTGCGCTATCGGGGGAGGGGGGTCAGGGTGTGATGGAATGCTGTGTATGGGGTTAGTATTGTTTTTGCAACTGTTCCTATAACTTTGAATTTATTTCAAAATAAAAAAAAATTGCACTCCTTATTGTATGTCATTTATACCTCAGAAAAGCTAATACAGAGATACTTGGTACAGCTAAGGCAAGTTGCTGCTGTGCTACATATATGCTATACTGGTTGCCTGAGAGTAACTGGAAAACAGGCGAGATTCAGCACAAGAGGTGTCTGATATAGTAACAGTCGAGGATGGACAGAGAAGCCTAAACAATAATGTAAGTAGGAAATAATAGTAATAACAACAACATATAATGCTTATTTTCACCAGACTCTTCACACATAAACACATATATTACACATGAATATATTAGCACCATTTCCTTTTAATAAACCCAGTGGGAGGTGCTATTTTTATCTCCATTTTAAAGATGAAGAGACTGAGGCCACAGAGTAACCTGAGGTCACATAGATGGGAAACGACTGAAGTACTTCTCAAAGAAGTAGATAATACTTTTCAGAAATATCTGTGAAAGGAAAGCAAAGATACAGAGAGTAGCTAGAGGTATGAGTCGGAAAGAATCCATCATTAAAGAAGAATTTTTAATTGAAAATGGTAAATGCTAATACATGTATATATGTTGACAGAGTAATCCAGAAGAAAGCTGAAAAAAATGATGACGCAGAAGAAACTTAACACAAACGCAGGCATGAAGTTTTGAGAAAACAAGGCACTAAACTGATTTCATGATGGGTTGGGACTCTGCATTAGAATTGTATCCAAAACCCTTTGAAGCTCAGGATCCAGCATACCTTCCCAAACTCATCTTTTATCATGCCCCAGGCATCTCTGCTTATCCTAAACACACCACACCTTGTGTTCCTCTGGGCCTTTGCGCTATCTTTATCCTATAAGGATAGCCTTCACATAGCCCCATACAGTGAACTCTGACTCATTCTTCAAACCCTAGTTCAAATATCAGTACCTCTGCAGAGCTTTCTGTAACTTCCTTAGACCAACTCTGTTACTCCCTTTGTTGGTGCTCTGAAAGTACTTCATATGACCATTTACAGCTCTGATCACCTTGCATGATAATGTTTGCTTATACATCTGCATCCTCCATTAGGTTGTTAGGAAAAAAAAATATATAAATCCGATCATTAAGCAGTGCCCATCATAGTGTTTGCTCTTGAAATCTGTTTAAATGAGTGAAAATATGAATAAAAATGTGACTTAGCTGAATCTCAGGATATATTTACAAATAGGAAGTATTTGATAACAACTCAGTAGGGAACTACTACACCATTTCAAAAGTTTCCTCTGTAAGCACACAAGAAAGTGTGCTAAATGCGGAAGACCAATAATACAAAGCCCCTGGGGTTAACAGCAGCACCTAAATCCTTGCCTGATCCCTCTGGTGTACAACTACTTGTTTTTTTCCGGGCATCTAAGGTGGCCCTGTAAGAAGGCATGAGTATCCCTAGGCTATTAGCAGTTCTATTGCGGGAGGCTGGATCTTCTTCCACTGAGCTACGTGGAAAGGTCAAGTTGAGCCACAAAGGCTAAAGGACCTGCCTGAGGCTACAGAGAGAACCCGCATCTGAGTCCTGCAAGCTCTGGCCCCACTTGTAGGCCTGGAGCATAACCCTCTTCACTTTTGCAAAAGCTGCTAATGGTTTAAGCACTTACAGTAATAAAGCAGAAAATATAAACACCGTTTCCCCAGTAATAGGCCTTTTCCGTGGGCATCAATTCTGCTGCAATTTTTCTCCAGCAAGCTGAGAGAACTAATGAAAGATATTCTCCTTTCATTTATATATATAAATAATACCTCTTAGTTCTAAAGCAGATCCTGGTATACCGGGCCCAGTGTGAGTCTTCTCCTTCCTATTTAAGATTTATAGCCAATTTTGAATTTGCTGGTGCTGCTGTTTGTTTCCCATCCTATTTCTCTGGGCTAGCAAACCTGTAAATAGTTTACATGTGTGTTCAATTTTTTAGTCTATTTCCTTGTCAAATTCTCGGGCTTTGAGCCTTCTAAAACAGCAGGAGTAATCAGAATTGGACTTGGGGGATAGGAAATGCCATTGGCAAAAGTGTTACTCAACCCTGTCTCCCATCCCCTTATTCTTTCCCTTCATCACTTTTTTTCTGCAGTAAAAAGTCCTTGCACTTAGAAAGAGCTGCCCCTCCTCAAATGTGGGTCTATTTAGCAACTACGCCCTTACGTAAAGGCCACAATCAGATCCTGAGATCATTTCATTTTTGTCATAGCCAAAACTGTCTTTGTATATGCCTATATTTAATGGTGTTCTCTTGGGACTCAAGTAATTCATATTTTATGTGAAGTAACTTAATTTTATGATGTGTCTGGTATAAATAGATTTTTTTCTCTCTGTTCCTCTAAGACAATGACAATTTGATTTTCCATTTATGGGAACATTAATGTAATCTCCTGGAATTTAAGCACATCACTTGTGTCTAGTTTCTAACAGCAATCTCATTTGCCAAGCATCAGATGGAGTGCGGTGTTTAACGCAGACCTACCGCCTCCCATACCAAGGACGCTTTGGCTGAGTGACTGATCTTAGGTGAAGTGGGGAGCAAAAAGCTGCCCGACGCCCTCTCGTCCTCTTCCAGACTTCCCAGTTGATAAACTGCCACTCACCCAGCTTCAGAAAAGTTGTAAAACTGCCTCTGCGTCCAGGCATAATGGCACATGCTAGATTTCCATTTTAAGTACTATGATTCTTATCTTCATAAAGGTCCTTGGACCGTATTAGTTTGAAAGGCCTAACGTTTCTTATAAAAAGAAATACCTAAAAGCTTCCACTGCTTGTCATTATGACACCCATACACTCCTTCCCGCTGCCAATACTGCTGCCAATCAGGCAAATTAGTGCTAAGAAAAGTGCTCTGTTCAAATAAAGCAGGCTGGGCCTGGAAGAGTTCATTCCCATTCCATTGTTCTTAGGTACCATGCTGCTCTAACATAATAGCAATGAAGCTGAATCTCTGATATCTTGCATTTTAACTAGAATATTTTGACATTCTGTTTTACTTGCTATACTCGTGTCTAAGAAAAGAAAAAATATATATGTTCTGTTTTTGCTAAAAAAAAGAATATCAAATTTCAGGAGTCACTTTGAAAATGTCGTGTCAAATCCAATTTTATAGAATCATATACACCTACAAAAAAAAATGTCCCAGAAATACATGAACTGTGTTAGCTCATAGTTTTTATTTCAACTCTGCTTTCCAGCCAAGATCAATCCATCTTCTCCCACTGACGCTGGAATATAGTATACTTCTACCAAATTTCTTTGGGGAGTTCCTGTAAAAATCAGGCTGGGTACAAGACATTTCTGAATTCCAATTAAAAATATTTATGGTTTCTTAATGCAAATATTGGAATATCATCAGAACACTAATGATACCCTGTATTACATCTTCTTTTCATCTCTTCTGGCAGTGCAACTTTAGAGCTTACCCAGTGCCTGGCTGAGCTAAGGACACAGAAGAAGGATGACTGGTTGAGTATCAAGCTAAATAAAACAGCGGAGAGATGTTGGGGTTAGAGGGCTGAGGAGGGGACAGGGACATTATTTAGAGTGTTTAAACCTACTCACCACTGTGCTCCAATAAACCTTAGAGCCCCAGGTAGAACCATCCCCTGAGCTTGACCCAGACACCTTACCTGTCATCTACGTAGTGTGGATCCAGCTGAGATCATTACAATGTCTCACAAGCACAGCCTGTCTGCACTTCCATTATCTCTTGAATTGTCACTTTTCAAATGACACTGCCACTAAATTGTAAATTCCTTGAGGGCAGGGTTCTCTATGTTCACTCTTGCATCTCTGGAGCTTAGTATAATGCCTGGCATATAACAGAGAACCAGTACATCTGTGTTGAACAAATGAATGAATAAATGAATGAACACCTGGCTAAATCAATAAGTAGTTTCATGTTAATCATAACCCTCAATACTGTGCTGATAAATCTTTTGATTCACACTTCAAAAGAGGCCTAATAAAACATATCACACCTTCAGATTTAACACCCAGGATGGAAGAGAGACCAATCAGAGGCTTCGTGCTAATTAGGAATAGTTCTTATTCTAGGGCCTGGGCAGGTACAGCTTTACACGGGGTTGCACAGCTTGGGAAAGGAAACAAAGGCTGGATTTCAGCCCCAATTTGGTCAGTCAGCCAGGAGATCTTGTGCAGAGAGCAAACTGGCCACCCCATAAAGCCTTGGGGAGTTTTACCATAGAACTCCATCTCCCCCAAGCCTCATTTTACTGATCTTTGTAACTCAGCATTGTTCTTTGTAGATAGGATAATGATTTCATGTTAATAGGTTCTTAATGATATTTAAGCTATTGCAATTCTATACTCATGCTTTTCAGTTACTCAGTGTTTTAGGTTATAAATACATACTTGTGCTTTAGAGTAGTTTTTCCAAGAAAGTTATTGAAAATATTAAATAAGGACTCTCCTCTGATTTACCCAGTGACTCTTTGTGAGAAAAAACCTTGCTGGTGGGCAGTTGAAACTAAAGGCTGCGGCACTTCAATGATGAAGCTACAAATATTTACTTGAGAACCTACAAAAACATCAGTTATGTTCAGGATTTAAGAAAGTTTGAAATACCTAGGAGCAAGGAGATCACACTCAGGCACCTCACTCTCTCCTGACTTAGCCTTTACAGTTCTGCCTTGTTTCTTGGCAAAAAGTGTTGCAAATATAATGCACTGAAAAATGGAGGGTTTGTCTCCCCTTAATCTAAGAGATTTCTAATCATTCAGTTACTTATAAAAGACACTCTGCTTTTGTTGAAGTGAACAAGTGACCCCAAGTCAAAAGAACAGTTTTTAAGTACTTTGCTCCACTCTACAAGAAGAAAATTGTGTTGCAGCAATTCCTGCCTTCGTGGAGTCCTACCTATGTAATACAAGGGACTCTTTGAACACAGAGTGGCTTGCAATAATCATCCAATTGTATTTACAAGGCTTAGTTTACATCTGTGAACATATGCAAGAAAATCAAAGTAAAGGTGAAATTACCCACAGAAAGATAACTATTATATTGCAAGATGTGCCTAGGTGCAGCAGAGCCAACTTTAATTTTTAATTTTAAAAAATCCCAAAATAAGCTTAAAGTCATTTTAGAGAAACCAGAAAAAATTAAAAACCTCAAAAGCTCAAAGCGAAAGAATAAAAATACCTCTGGTCTTACAATCTACTATGAACACTTGAGCAATATCATTCAAGGGCTCCCAACCCCCAAAGGAACGTACATAACTATGAAATCCAGTTCAAACAGTGCATGCTATTCATAAATGCTCTGTAAATTAATGTATAGAACACATGTCTTTCCATGTGTATAAACATTTATCTATAGCATCATTTTTTGGCTGTGGATGGTAGATAGAATTATGTACACAACAAAGACACATTCTTAATTTTAATATGCATTCCTATAGGTGCAAACCCACTGGTAGATAGGATACTCTGAAGATGTGTTATTAGTTAAGGTGTGGCCCAACTGAATCAGGGTTGGCCTTAATCCATATTACTGGAGATCTTTATAAGCAGAAAAAATGCAGAGAAGGCCATGGAAAGAAGCCAGAAGTTAGCAGACACTGAAAGAGCAGACACAAGGGAAAACAGAGAGAGATCACCATGATCGGAGGCAAAGATGCAAGTCAAGGAACCCCAAAGATTGCAACAGCCAACACCAGAATGCTACAGACTGTGGGGAGAAAGCACGGCCCTGTCAGCACCTTGGTTTTGGACTTGAAGCCTTCCATACCGTGAGCCAATGAATTCCTGTCGTTTAAGCCAACCCATTGTATGTTGTTATAGCAGCCCTGGCAAACTAAGACAAAATGATTGTTGTTCTCACACAATATCCTATATGATTGTGCACACATCATTTAGTTTTAATCAACACAAAATGTATTCCTAGGTGTTCAGAAAATATCCCATTTTGCATCCTTATATACATTGCTTTAATAAACAACTCAATCTTTGAGTACAAACTTTGCATTTTCTTAGGATACATGTGAAAAAGTTAAATCAAATATTATGCACAATGTAGCAGAGAATTCTGCCTGCACAACAAAATCTGTTTTCTCCTCTTTTTCCTGGACATGCAGCCAGACTATTTTTCTGTGCCTCCTTTGCAGTTAGATGTGACCATGAAACTGGTTCCAGCCAATGGTCATTAATGCAGTCTCCTCCGTACTCTTTTCCCTTTCTAACTGTTTGGAATGAAAATGACCCACAGGACAATGTTGGAAGCCAGGTAGTAAAGCCAGCAGAGCCTCTGTCATCCTGGGTCTTTGAGTGACTGTACAAAGAAGGGCTCAACTCCCCACTTCAGCCATCTGACACTAACACGAACAAGATACAAACTTCCATTGTGCTTGAGTTATTATGCATTTGGGAATCTACCCCATGCTCTAACCAATACATACATTTTAAGACTATTATAATACCTGTTGCCTTAATGACGTCCAAAATAAGTAATTTCCTAGGATATAACTTTACACAACATTGACAATGAGGTTTTTATTATCTTTAGAAACATTGTTATCAAGCAAGTAGATATCTCTTGTTCCAACATGTACCTTTTAATTATTGAGATTGAATGCTCTTTTCAAATAATTATTAGTTACTGTATTTGAAATCAAATAGTAAATCTCTTTTTTCAACCACTGACCACCTGAAAAGGAGTGTTAGTAGTGACATTGACTTTTGGCAAATTGGAAATTGGGAAATATTTCAAATAGATCCTAAAATTTTAAAAGGAAATAAGAAAAAAGTATCAGTTTATTTAAAATCACCCTATTTCAAGATGGAGTCAAGGAGATGAATTTATTAATCTATATGTGACTTTATGCTTATCATAATAGCAGACGTTATGGAGAAAATAACTTTCACATATCATTATTGAATCATGATCATTAAGCGTTTCAGTCAAAGCAGAACAGAAAACTTGACATAAACAACAGCGTTTACAATTAAAAAACAGACCTCTAATGCATGTTTGGTAATTCTTTATCTATTGTTCAATAGTTACATACGATATACTTATTAGGAGCACATATACACAAATCTCTCACAGAAAAAACAAAATTATTTACAAAATAATAGAATTTTGAGACAGAAGAAGTTGGTGGCATAGAGAGGAGTGCCAGCTAGTTTAATAAATTAATAAACAATCAGGAACAACTAGTAAATAATCTGGAATAACTGTGGGGGGACAAACGTGACTGTCCACTCATTGCACACCAACCAAACTGGGAGGTATGCCCAAGATCACAGCATAAAATCTGTAAGTAAAAACTGGAATCCAAGCCAGGAGCCCCCTCCCTCCAGGGCTCAAACTGCAAAACCTTGTGGTGGTAGACAGCAGCACTCCCAGCAAGTGAATATAGCTCAGCTGAGCTCCTCCAGGGCTCAAACTGCAAAACCTTGTGGTGCTAGACAGCAGCACTCCCAGCAAGTGAATATAGCTCAGCTGAGCTCCAACTGGGGATTTAATTAACAAACGTGGACTGCTCAATACAAGCTACGAATCCCCTGCAAGCAAACAGACGCTTTGGGTGCTGACTGAACTTGGAGAGCCAGAGGGTGACTGCAGACTGGCCCTGAGGGGGTGTTCTGTCTCTTTTTTAGCTCAGGGAGAAAGCCTCAGCCATTTTAAGTTCCCAGTGCTCTGACCCAGACAAGGGTGGAGACAGCACAGGCAGAGAGACTATTCAAATGTAAATGACCTCTCCCTAGGGGGTGTATCTTCCCTAAGAGGAATAAGATGGTGCCAAACTCTACTACCCACCTTCCATCCAGAACCAGACCCCAGAGCCTGGGGGAAAAACCCACAGGCCACAACTCCTTACACTAGTCTGGAGCTACAGGCTGGCAGGTGCCACCTGCTGGGCAGAAAAACACAGTGACTTGAGGCCTCACAGGGTGTATCAATCTTCTAAGACACCCTCAGGGAAACAAGATACTACTGCCTCCTTCCAAGACTATTGCCCATTCTTGTCTGGGAAAAACTATTGGGGTAACCAACGAAACCAGATGCCTCAACAACAGAAAACTACAACCTACACTAAGAAACATGAAGTTATGGCCCAGTCAAAGGAACAAACTTACACTTCAACTGAGATACAAGAATTGAAACAACCAATGCTAAATCAATTCAAAAAGTTTAGGGAAGATATGGTAAAAGAGAAGAAAGCATATAATGAAAACACTGGGCATACATAAGGTAGAAATCAAAGCTTAGAAAAAACTACTGGCAGAATCTATGGAAATGAAAAGCATGACACAAGAGATGAAAGACACAATGGAAACATACAACAGAAGATCTCAAGAGGCAGAAGAAAACACTCAGGAACTGGAGAACAAGGCACCTGAAAGCCTACACACAAAAGAACAGATAGGGAAAAGAATGGAAAAATATGAGCAACATCTCCAAGGAACTTAAGGACAAAACAAAAAGCAGGAATATACATGTCATTGGTGTCCCAGAAGGAAAAGAGAAGGGAAAAGGGGCAGAAGCAATAATAAAGGAAATAATCAATGAAAACTTCCCATCTCTTATGAAAGACATAAAATTATGGATCCAAGAAGTGCAGCATATCCCAAACAGAATAGATCTGAACAGGCCTATGCCAAGATACTTTATAATCAGATTATCAAACGTCAAAGACAAAGAGAGACTCTGAAAGCAGCAAGAGAAAAGCAATCCATCACATACAAAGGAAGCTTGATAAGACTATGTGCAGATTTCTCAATAGAAACCATGGAAGCAAGAAGGAAGTGGGGAGATATATTTAAGATACTGAAAGAGAAAAACCACCAACCAAGAATACTATGTCCGACAAAACTATCCTTCAAATATGAGGGAGAGCTTAAAATATTCTCTGACAGACAGACAATGACAGAGTTTGTGAACAAGATACTGGGGTAAGGGTAAGGAATCACCGGGGTGAGCGGTAAGGACTAAAGGCATCTTGCAGTTAGAAATAAAGGACAAAGCAACAGTGCCTGTGACAGCAAGACCAACTACAGAGACAGGAATGAGGGCATCTCATCAGGTGCCAGTATTTGTCTTTCTTCCTTGCCTTAGTGATATATAAATAAGCCTCCCAGAATTAGGTCCAACACCAGGGAAAAAGAAAATCCTACAAAGACGAAGATTAATTTTACTCCAGAGTGACAAAGGGGAATATAAAAGAATGTTAAATAAAATAAGTAGTGGGGTACATAGAATGTAATCAAGTAAAAGAAGGTGCTGTATTAAATCAAAGTTAATGAAAATAGTTTGCGGTTCATCTGTTAAGTAAAAAAACTAAAGCACAGAAATAAATGTGATGAAAATTAGAGTGTGAACAACTGAGTAAGAGCTGAAATGAAAAATCCCACATGTCATCATGAGATGGTTTTTCCCATCCTCCACACCCAGCCACGAAAGAGAATTAAAACTGTAGCCTACTTCTTCTTCCTCTCTTTGAGAACAGAACAGGGCAGAAGACAGATGTCAATCATCAATTGTATTAAATCTGAATTCATGCTATGGTGGAAAGCGTAGTAGTGTTGTTTTAATATTAGAAATAAGGTTCAGTTATAGATTCAAGGAAAAAGAATTTATGTTTACTTAATGCTTAAATTTGAGACCAAAATTTTTAAAATCAACTCTACAGGATAAAACTTATAAGTGATACAATACATGCAAAATAAAATGCACATGAATTTTTAAGAAAACATGACTGTCATCTGCAGCAAAGATATAAAACATATCCATTAATTCAGAAAGTTCCCAATACCCCTTTTTAAATCTTCATTTTATTGAGATATATTGACATACCACACAGTCATACAAAACAAATCGTACATTCGATTGTTCACAGTACCAATACATACACCTTCATTAGCACACACACAAAAATAACAAGAATAATAATTAAAGTGAAAAAGAGCAACTGAAGTAAAAAAGAACACTGGGTACCTTTGTATGTTTGTTTGTTTCCTTCCCCTATTTTTCTACTCATCCATCCATAAACTAGACAAAGGGGAGTGTGGTCCTTATGGCTTTCCCAATCCCATTGTCACCCCTCATAAGCTACATTTTTATACAATTGTCTTCGAGATTCATGGGTTCTGGGTTATAGTTTGATAGTTTCAGGTATTTACCACCAGCTACCCCAATTCCTTAGAACCTGAAAAGGGTTGTCTAAATTGTGCGTAAGAGTGCCCACCAGAGTGACCTCTCGGCTCCTTTTGGAAACTCTCTGCCACTGAAGCTTATTTCATTTCCTTTCACATCCCCCTTTTGGTCAAGAAGATGTTCTCCATCCAACGATGCCGGGTCTATATTCCTCCCCGGGAGTCATATTCCACGTTGCCAGGGAGATTCACTCCCCTGGGTGTCTGATCCCACGTAGCAGGGAGGGCAGTGATTTCACCTTTCAAGTTGGCTTAAGTAGAGAGAGAGCGCCACATCTCAGCAACAAAGAGGCATTCAGGAGGAGGCTCTTAGGCGCAATTATAGGGAGGCCTAGCCTCTCCTTTGCAGCAACAATCTTCCCAACGGTAAATCCTGTGACAGAGGGCTCAGCCCACCAAACCACCAGTCCCCTATGTCTGTGGTCACGTTAGCAACCATCAAGGTTGCGTTCTCCACAGGCTACTCAAGGGGGATCTACATATTTTTTTCCTTGATTTTTTTTAACTTTTTTTTTTAAATCAACTGTATGAAAAATAAAAAAATAAAAAATAATAATTAAAAAAAATACAATAAAAGAACATTTCAAAGGGACCATAACAAGGGAGTAAGAAAAAAACAACTAACCTAAGATAACTGCTTTACTTCCAACATGTTCCTACTCTACCCCAAGAAAGTTACCTAATATAGCAACATTTCTGTGAACTTATTCCTACTATACCCATCAGAAATTAACAGGCCATAGTCATTCCTGGGCATTACCAGAACGTTAAATAGCTTATCTGTTCTTCTCAGATTATTGTTCCCCCTTCCTTAATTGCTCTCTATTGCTAGTTCCCCTACATTCTACATTATAAACCATTTGTTTTACATTTTTCAAAGTTCACATTAGTGGTAGCATATAATATTTCTCTTTTTGTGCTTGGCTTATTTTACTCAGCATTATGTCTTCAAGGTTCATCCATGTTGTCATATGTTTCACGAGATTATTCCTTCTTACTGCCGCGTAGTATTCCATCGTGTGTATATACCACATTTTATTTATCCACTCATCTGTTGAAGGACATTTGGGTTGTTTCCATCTCTTGGCAATTGTGAATAATGCTGCTATGAACATTGGCGTGCAGATATCTGTTCGTGTCACTACTTTCCGACCTTCCGGGTATATACCGAGAAGTGCAATCGCTGGATCAAATGGTAACTCTATATCTAGTTTTCTAAGGAACTGCCAAACTGACTTCCAGAGTGGCTGAACCATTATACAGACCCACCAACAATGAATAAGAGTTCCAATTTCTCCAAATCCCCTCCAGCATTTGTAGTTTCCTGTTTGTTTAATGGCAGCCATTCTAATCGGTGTGAGATGGTATCTCATTGTGGTCTTAATTTGCATCTCTCTAATAGCTAGTGAAGCTGAACATTTTTTCATGTGTTTCTTGGCCATTTGTATTTCCTCTTCAGAGAACTGTCTTTTCATATCTTTTGCCCATTTTATAATTGGGCTGTCTGTACTATTGTCATTGACTTGTAGGATTTCTTTATATATGCAAGGTATCAGTCTTTTGTCAAATACATGATTTCCAAAAATTTTTCCCATTGAGTTGGCTGCCTCTTTACCTTTTTGAGAAATTCCTTTGAGGTACAGAAACTTCTAAGCTTGAGGAGTTACCTTTATCTATTTTTTTTGTTGCTTGTGCTTTGGGTGTGAAGTCTAGGAAGTGGCTGCCTAATACAAGGTCTTGAAGATGTTTTCCTACATTATCTTCTAGGAGTTTCATGGTACTTTCTTTTATGTTGAGATCTTTCATCCATTTTACGTTAATTTTTGTGTAGAGTGTGAGGTAGGTGTCCTCTTTCATTCTTTTGGATATGGATATCCAACTCTCCCAGCCCCATTTGTTGAAAAGACCATTATGACACAGTTCAGTAACTTTGGAGGCCTTATCAAAGATCAGTCAGCCATAGATCTGGGGGTCTATCTCGAATTCTCAATTCAATTCCATTGATCTATATGTCTATCTTTGTGCCAGTTCCATGCTGTTTTGACAACTATGGCTTTATAATAAGCTTCAAAATCAGGGAGTGTAAGTCCTCCCACTTCGTTTTTCTTTTTTAGAGTGTCTTTAGCAATTCGAGGCATCTTCCCTTTCCAAATAAATTTGATAACTAGCTTTTCCAAGTCTGCAAAGTAGGCTGTTGGAATTTTGATTGGGATTGCATTGAATCTGTAGATGAGTTTGGGTAGAATTGACATCTTCATGACATTTAGCCTTCCTATCCATGAACATGGAATATTTTTCCATCTTTTAAGGTCCCCTTCTATTTCTTTTAGTAGAGTTACATAGTTTTCTTTGTATAGGTCTTTTACATCTTTGGTTAAGTTTATTCCTAGGTACTTGATTTTTTTAGTTGCTATTGAAAATGGTATCTTTTTCTTGAGTGTCTCTTCAGTTTGTTCATTTCTAGCACATAGAAACATTACTGACTTATGTGCATTAATCTTGTATCCCGCTACTTTGCTAAATTTGTTTATTAGCTCTAGGAGCTGTATCGTCAATTTCTCAGGGTTTTCCAGATATAAGATCATATCATCTGCAAACAATGACAGCTTTACTTCTTCTTTTCCAATTTGGATGCCTTTTATTTCTTTGTCTTGCCGGATTGCCCTGGCTAGCACTTCCAGCACAATGTTGAATAACAGTGGTGACAGCGGGCATCCTTGTCTTGTTCCTGATCTTAGAGGGAAGGCTTTCAGTCTCTCACCATTGAGTACTATGCTGGCTGTGGGTTTTTTCTATATGCTCTTTATCATATTGAGGAAGTTTCCTTCAATTCCTACGTTTTGAAGTGCTTTTATCAAAAACGGATGTTGAATTTTGTCAAATGCTTTTTCAGCATCTATTGAGATGATCATTTGATTTTTTCCTTTCGAATTGTTAATGTGTTGTAATACATTGATTGATTTTCTTATGTTGAACCATCCTTGCATGTCTGGAATGAACCCCACCTGGTCATGGTGTATGATTTTTTTAATGTGTCTTTGGATTCAATTTGCAAGTATTTTGTTGAGGATTTTTGCATCTATAGGGAGATTGGCCGGTAGTTTTCCTTTTTTGTAGCATCTTTGCCTGGTTTTGGTATTAGATTGATGTTAGCTTCATAAAATGAGTTAGGTAGTGTTACATTTTCTTCAATGTTTTGAAAGAGTTTAAGTAAGATTGGTGTCAGTTCTTTCCGGAAAGTTTGGTAGAATTCCCCTGTGAAGCCATCTGGCCCTGGGCATTTATTTGTGGGAAGATTTTTGATGACCGATTGGATCTCTTTGCTTGTGATGGGTTGGTGGAGGTCTTCTATTTCTTCTCTGGTCAGTCTAGGTTGTTCATATGTTTCCAGAAAATTGTCCGTTTCCTCTACATTCTCCAGTTTGTTGCCATACAGTTGTTCATAGTAACCTCTTATAATTCTTTTAATTTCTTCGGGATCTGCAGTTATGTCACCTTTTTCATTCATTATTTTGTTTATGTGGGTCTTCTCTCTTTTTGATTTTGTCAGTCTAGCTAGGGGCTTGTCAATCTTGTTGACCTTCTCAAAGAACCAACTTTTGGTGATATTCATCCTCTCTGTTGTTTTTTTGTTCTCTATGTCATTTATTTCTGCTTTTATCCTTGTTATTTCTTTTCTTCTACTTGGTTTAGGATTGGTTTGCTGTTCATTTTCTAGCTTCTTCAGTGGATCCATTAGTTCTTTGATTTTGGCTCTTTCTTCCTTTTTAATATATGTGTTTAGTGCTATAAATTTCCCCCTCAGTACTGCTTTTGCTGCATCCCATAGGTTTTCGCATCTTGTGTTCTCATTTTCATTCATCTCTATATATTTAGCAATTTCTCTTGCTTTTTCTTCTTTAACCCACTGATTGTTTAGGAGTGTGCTGTTTAACCTCCAGGTATTTGTTAATTTTCTAAGTCTCTTAGGGTTATTGACTTCTAATTGTATTCCATTGTGGTCAGAGAATGTGCTTTGAATAATTTCAATCTTTTTTAATTTATTGAGGCTTGTTTTATGTCCCAGCATATGATCTATTCTGGAGAAAGTTCCGTGAGCACTAGAGAAGTATGTGTATCCTGGTGATTTGGGATGTAATGTTCTATATATGTCTGTCAAATCTAATTCATTTATTAGATTGTTTAGGTTTTCAGTTTCCTTATTGGTCTTCTGTCTGGTTGATCTATCTATAGGAGAGAGTGATGTGTTGAAGTCTACCACAATTATTGTGGAAACATCGATTGCCTCCTTTAGTTTTGCCAGTTTTTCTCTCACGTATTTTGTGGCAACTTGATTGGGCGCATAAACATTTATAATTGTTATTTCTTCTTGTTGAATTGCCCCTTTTATTAGTATGTAGTGGCCTTCTTTATCTCTCAAAACATCCCTGCATTTAAAGTCTATTTTATCTGAGATTAATATTGCTATACCTGCTTTCTTCTGGCTGTAGCTTGCATGAAATATTTTTTTCCATCCTTTCACTTTCAATTTCTTTGTGTCCCTGTGTCTAAGATGAGTCTCTCCTATGCAGCATATTGATGGTTCATTTTTTTTAATCCATTATGCGAATCTGTATCTTTTAATTGGGGATTTTAATCCATCTACATTCAACGTTATAACCATGAAGGCATTTCTTCAATCAGCCATCTTATCCTTTGGTTTATGTTTGTCATATATATTTTTCCCCTCTCTCTATTAATATCCTTTATTGTACCCATACCGAATCTCTTTAGTACTGAACCTTTCTCCAAGTCTCTCTCTCCTTTCTTTGTTTCTCTGTCTGTAGGCCTCTCTTTAGTATCTCCAGTAGGGCAGGTCTCTTGTTAGCAAATTCTCTCAGCATTTGTTTGTATGTGAAAAATTTAAGCTCTCCCTCAAATTTGAAGGACAGCTTTATTGGATAAAGTATTCTTGGTTGGAAATTTTTCTCACTCAGAATTTTAAATATATCGTGCCACTGCCTTCTCGCCTCCATGGTGGCTGCTGAGTAATCACTACTTAGTCTTATGCTGTTTCCTTTGTATGGTGAATTGCTTTTCTCTTGCTGCTTTCAGAACTTGTTCCTTCTCTTCTGTGTTTGACAGTGTGATCAGAATATGTCTCAGAGTGGGTTTATTTGGATTTATTCTATTTGGAGTTCGCTGGGTATTTATGATTTGTGTAGTTATGGTGTTTAGAAGATTTGGGAAGTTTTCCCCAACAATTTCTTTGAATACTCTTCCTAGACCTTTACCGTTTTCTTCCCCTTCTGGAACACCAATGAGTCTTATATTCGGACGTTTTATATTATCTATCATATCCCTGAGGTCCGTTTCGATTTTTTTGATTATTTTCCCCATTCTTTCTTTTGTGCTTTCATTTTCCATTCTGTCACCTTCCAGGTCACTGATTCGTTGTTCAACTTCCTCTAGTCTTGTACTATGAGTATCCAGAATCTTTTTAATTTGGTCAAGTTTCTTTAATTTCCATAAGATCATCTATTTTTTTATTTAGTCTTGCAATGTCTTCTTTATGCTCTTCTAGGGTCTTCTTGATATCCTTTGTATCCCGTACTATGGTCTCATTGTTCATCTTTAGCTCTTTGAGTAGCTGCTCTAGGTGCTGTGTCTCTTCTGGTCTTTTGATTTGGGTGCTTGGGCTTGGGTTATCCATATCATCTGGTTTTTTCATATGCTTTAGAATTTTCTGTTGTTTTTGGCCTCTTGGCATTTGCTTAACTTTTTAGGGTTCTTTTAGGATTTGTAGACCAATTGAAGTCCTTATCTCTAATTTATCAGATCTACAGCTTCGTGGAGTACACTTTCTCTAACTAACCAGCAGGTGGCGTCCACGAGCCACCTGTTCTCCACAAGCCAGTTCTCCCCTGCTTAGCCTTTTTGGTGAGTGGGGGAGTGAGTCTTGTGGTGTCCAATTGGTGTACCAAGCTTGCTTGTGTAGTTGGTGTTGCCCGTACTGTATATGGGGCATCTGTCTGGGCAGTCAGGGAGAGGGGGTGGCTCTAACAATCAAATCTCCCTGGTGTTTCTGGAGTTTTAAAGCTGCTGCAATAGTCTAATCCTTCAGTTCAGTCCTGCCAGTTTGTCTCTGCCACTGACCCACAAGTCCTTGGTATTGGCATATGGCTCCTGAGACTTGCAAGTGGGTCCCTCTTCCAGGCTGTGCACCCCCTGGTCCTCTGTTGAGGGATGACTGTGCTATGTCACAGGTGAGTGCCATCCCCCCAGGGCGTTTCTGGGCTGCTGGGCTGTGTAGGGAGGCTCCCAGTCTCCTGAAATGATGGCTGAATGGGGCTTTGTTAATTCACACTGCTCCACCTTCCCAACTCTGGGACAACCAGCTGAGGGTGCAGGGAAGGCTAATGTCCACACCCAGTTTTGTGGTGTGTGCCTGTTATTTGAAGCACTTCCATCACACTGGGTTGTCTGGGGCAGCTCTGGGCTATGGGGCTGGCGATGGGCAGGAGTGTTTCCTTTCCACCAGGATGATGGCTGTGAGTGGACACCCCCCTTTTCTTGGGAAGTTCTGGTGTTTAGTGAATTTTCTCAGCCACTGGATTATTGCCTTTTGTCTCAGAGCTTTCTTAGTTCTGCTCTTGTCTTGACTTGCCCAAATTGCAAGTGTTTGAGGCTTTCTGTATTGGTCTTCTTAGAGTAATTGTTTTAGAAAAATAACAAAAGTTTTTTTTTTTTTTTTTTAAAAAGGGGGGCCCTGCTCACAGATCTAATGGGTTATTGAAATGCTAAGAGACAAAGCAATTAGGGCCATTAAGGAAAGGTCCACAGGGCAGAGAGATCAGCTTTTCTTCGGGATTTGCATATGAGCCTCAGGGCCTGAGCTCTGCCCTTCCCCTTTCTATGTTCACCAGAACTCCAAAAATCCTCCGCTTTTATTTTGGAGTTTTTCTTGCTGTTTTTTGCTATGCCTGTCTCCTCTCTGCTGGGCTGGCTGCTCTCAGATTCTCTGGTGTCTGGTCTCAGTCTTTCTATGGTTGGAGTTTGGATCAGTAGAATGAGTTTCCGATAAGGGCTGCCACTGCAGTTCTCCCTTCTCCTTCCCAGCGCTGACGGCCCCTCCTCCCATGGGACTGAGCCTGGCAGGGAGGGTTGCGGGTCCCCTGGCCGCAAAAACTTACAGATTTCGCTGATCTCAGCAGTTCGACATGTGCATGAGTGTTGTATGAAGTATGCCCAAAGTCAAATTTCTCTGTGGTGTCCAGTCCACGCAGTTCCTGGCTCTCTACCTACTTTCCTGGAGGAGTAACTAAAACATACAGCTCTCCCAATGCCCTTTTGAACACAGTCTCACCCCCTCACCCTGGGCAACTAACTGCTGGTCTGATTTCCATCTTAAGTAGATTCGTTGAATCTCTTTTAGAACCTTACTTAAATGGAATCATACAGCATGTAGTCTTTTTTTGTCCGGCTTCTTTCACTCAGCATAATGTTTTAGAAATGCATTCATGTTGTTGTGTGATTTTGTTCCTTTTTATTGCTGAGCAGTAGTCTATTGTATGAATAAAAACAGTTTACACATTCATCTATTGATTGATTTTCCAGTTTTTTGCCATTACCAATAAACCTGCAATAAACATTTGGGTACAAGATTTTTCATTTCTCTTGTGCTAAATATCTAGGTGTGAAATTGCCCTGTCTTATGGTCAATGAGTGTTTCACTTTGTAAGAAGCCACCAAACCATTTTTCAAAGTGGTTGGACCAGTTTACTTACCCAATAGAAAAGTATAAGTTTTCCACTTGCTCCACATCCACACCGACACTTGATATGGTCAGGGTTGTTTTTTGTTTGTTTATTTGTTTTTAATTTTTCGCCATTCTGGTGGGTGTGAGGTGGTAGCTCATTGTGGTTTTAATTCACATTTCCCTGATGACCAATGATGCCGATCATCATTTATATGCTTATTGTCCTTTCTAATACCTTCCTTTGTGAAGTGTCTATACAAATTCTTTACCCTACTTTATACTGAATTGTCCCATTATTGAATTGTAAGAGTTCTTTATATATTCCTAAAACAAGTCCTTTAGCACATATATTGCAAGTATTTTCTTCCAGTCTACAATTTGTTTTTTGTTTTTTTTTTCATGACTTTTAGAAAGCAGAACGTCTTAATTTTGATGAAGCCTAATTTATCATTTTTCCGTTTCTTTCTTTTAAGGTAAGTACATAAGAAATATTTGTCAAACTCTAAGTCACAAAGATTTTCTCCTATGTTTCCTTCTAGAAGTTCAATAGTTTTAGATTTTATGTTCAGGTATGAAGCATTTCTAATTAATTTTTCAAGGTGTGAGGAAGGAGCAAAGTTTTTTTTTTTTTCTATATAGATACTCAGTGGTTCCAACATCATTGTTTTTAAAAAAGATTATTATTTCCCTTCTGAAGTGGACACCTTCATCGAAATTAATTGACTATATATGTAAGGGTCTATTTCAAGACTCTTTTATTGTCCTTTGCTTATTTTAATGCAAATATACTGTTTTGATTATTGTAGCTTTAAAGTAAGTCATGAACTTAAGTAATATGAGTCATGCAACTTGGTTCTTTGTCAAAACCATTCGGACTACTATAGGTCCTTTGCATTTTCATATAAATTTTAAAAGAAGCAGCTTCTAAGTTTCTAGAAAAGGCAATTTTGATAGGGATTGGATTGGATCTATAGATCTACTCAGGAAGAATGGACACATTAATGGTAGTGAGTCTTCTAATCCATGAACATGATATATCTCTCCATTTATTTAGATCCTCTTACATTTCAATCACTTAGTGTAGAAGTCTTAATTTATTCCTAAATGATAACTGTTTTGGATTTTATGGTAAGTGGCATTGATTTTTAATTACATTTTATGGTTGCTTATTGCTAATTTGTGGAAATATTGATTTTTACACATTAGCGTTGTACCTGTGACCCTAATCAGATTCGTGTGTGTGTGTGTGTGTGTGTGTGTGTGTGTGTGTGTGTGTGTGAAGATTCCTTAGGATTTTCTCAATCAGCAACTATGTCCTCTGTAAAGAGATACATTTGTTTTTAGTCCTTTTTAGTCTTTACACATTTTGACCTGCTTCTTTGCATTGTTGAGGACTCCAGTACAGTATTGAATCAAAACGATGAGTGGACAGCCTTACCTCATTTTCATTTGCGGGGGGCGGAGCTTTAAATATATCAGCTGTAAACTTTTCATTGATGTCCTTTTTGAGATTGAAGAAGTTAGCATCTATTTCTAGTTTGCCTAGATATTTATCATTAATGCATGCTTTATTGTGAGAGGTTCGCACCTGTTATAAATAGGTATATTTACAGCTTTTGCATTTAGGCAAAAGTTGTTCATGGTGTGTGGCTTTTAAAGAAAAATGCTTTAAGAAAAAATATTGAGTTTAGAATATATTGCTGCCTCCATCTGTTCAGACATGGATAAAATGGTAAGAAGTACATCATCATCATCATCATCATTACTATCATTACTAGGTATATCAAGTAAGAAATGTTCTGTTAAAAGAAACTAAATACATTCCTCAAAATGAGATAATAATTACTAAGCCTATATAATACTTCACAATTTCCCAGATCTGTAAGACATCATTTGATCCTTAATACCTCTGAGATAGATTAAACAGATACTTTTATCCATATTCATTTACAAAAGAAGAATTAAGAACTTAGAAAATCTAAACGAAACCTCCAGGCATAGATCTGAAATTCTAACTTGGGTGTTTCTTTTTATCCATAGAAGCCCACACTAATCAAACATTCCAGTCTGCATTCAGGGAGTGGAGGCAAGATGGTTGCTAAAGATGATAGCATGGAATCTCCTTAGTATTAGCATTTAGAGGAATTATATTTCATTAGAGAGAATTTATGGCTTAAGTGATAAATTGTAAAACATGGAATTCCTTTGAATAAATTTCCACCTAAGCTATAAACTCGTCACCTAATAAATATAAGCATTTCAGGGGCAGGGTCTGGTTCTTAGCCTCCCACACATACCACTGCACATAGCTCAATGCCTGGTACATAGGAGGCACACAATAAAAACATATTAGACATGTTAGATGTCTAACATTCTTAGAAAGTTGCTCTTCACTTGTTAAATTGTACTTTGAAAATTATCATGGTTATGGATATATGTTAAATTTCACAATTAAAAGTGTACTTTTAAAAAGTGAGTGGAATGCAGCCCATTGAATTTACAGCATTTTGAAAAAACATAATAAAAAAATAATAATTTTGCCCCTTAGGACTTGTGCGGTTTGAAACTGTTATGGACCCCCAGAAGAGCCACGATCTTTTAATCCAGTCTTATTGGGTGGAAACTTTTGATTGAGTGTTTCCATAGAGATGTGGCTCACCAAACTGTGGGTGAGAAATTTTGATTAGATTATTTCCATGGAGGTGTGGACCCCACCCATTTAGGGTGGGTCTTGATTAGGTTGCTGGAGTACATAAGAGAGCTCAAGAGCCAACACAGATGCTGACACTTGGAGATGCTTGGAGATGCAGACTGAAGGATGCTTGGAGATGCTAAGGTAAGAGATGAAGCCCAGAATTTGCCCCAGAGAAGCTAAGAGAGAAACACCCTGGGAGGAAGAAGCAAGGACACTATTCCAGTTTGCCAATGCTGCCATTGCAAAACAACAGAAATGGATTGGCTTTTATAAAGGGGATTTATTTGTTTGCCAATGCTGCCATTTTGCAAAACAACAGAAATGGATTGGCTTTTATAAAGTGGATTTATTTGGTTACAAAGTTACAGTCTTAAGGCCATAAAGTGTCCAAGGTAAGGCATCAACAACTTCACTGGCAAAAGGCCATTAGCATCCAGAAAACCTCTGTTAGCTGAGAAGGCATGTGGCTGGCGCCTGCTTGCTCCCAAGTTACGTTTGAAAATGGCATTCTCCAAAATGCTTATCTCAGTTGCAGCAAACATCTGGGCCTGTGTAGCTCCTTTTAAAGTGCCCCAGTGAACTAATCAAGGCCCATGCTGATTGGGCGGGGCCACACCTCCATGGAAACATTCAATCAGAGGTCACACCCTAACCAAGAGTGTCACTCAACTGGGTGGGTCACATCTCCATGGAAACACTTAATCAGAAGGTTCCAACCTAATCAACACTAATACCTCTGCCCCTACAAGACTGCATTAAAGAATATGGCTTTTTCTGGGGAACATATATGTATACAAATCAGCATAGATGCACAAGAGCTGAGAGAGGAGCTAAGACAGAAGCGCAGAGACATTTTGCAGAAAGCCATTTTGAAACACAACCCAGGAGCAAAGGACAAGCAGACACCAGCCACGTGCCTTCCCAGCGGACAGAGGTGTTCCAGATGCCATTGGCCTTTCTTCAGTGAGGGTATCCTCTTGCTGATGCCTTAGTTTGGGCACTTTCATGGCCTTAGAACTGTGAATTTGTAACTTAATAAACTCCCTTTATAAAAGCCAATCCATTTCTGGTATTTTGCCTAACAGCAGCTTTAGCAAACCAGAACAGGACTGGTGCTAGTTCTAAAATTTCTTAACTATCTCCTACCAAGTTCTAAAAATATGATATAATGTGGTCACTTCTTTATACTTTACTTGAAATTAAGAACCAAATCTCATATTGGGTGTATGTGTATATATATATATATATATCACATATGGCTTTAGATGGTGAATCATTGTTATCTATAATGTATATCTAAAGGGGAGGGATATGGGATTTTAAATGTAGACTCTGACACAGTAATAAACACTAGGCAACCTCACTCAGTATTACAATGGTCGGTTTGAATATCTTTCTTCCCTACTAGACTGAAAACTCCCTGTGGGCCACAGCCTTTTTTTGTTCACCACAAGTGAATTCAGTCCATTCCATGATGCCTTACCTGTGGTAGTACTACAGAAATATTTGTGGAAGAATTGAATGGAGTGTGTGCCCAAACTGAAAGGCACAAGCTCAGGTTCTGAATGAAATAATTGTGCTTTTTCAATTTAATGCCAGAAGAGCTTGAACACAAGAACACATGCTGAGGAACAGAACATTTTTCTATTAGATGCTTTATTTATCCCTACACCTTTGAGACAGGCAATAGGAATGTGCTCCAAGAACGAGAGAGGGGTGCTGGGTGTCAAGTCTCTAGGGTTCAGTTCCCAACTTTGAATCGCACTAGCTTCAAGGCCTTGGGCAAGTCACTTAACCTCTCTTCCAAACAGAAATAATACTGGCCTCCTCCCAGGAGTATACCACAACGAGTTTGATTGATGGCTGAGTTCTTGGAGTCTTTGATGAAATGTGCTGAATAGCTGCCAAATATCACTACTGCTAATAATAATAATGTTTTTCTAACACAGTCCCACTGAGCAATATATGTTGGCAACAAGGGACAGATTGCTACAACAAAGCAAATTGTGCCCAGTTTTTTTAAAAAAGAAGGATGATAGGCTTAATTTCACTATGGTATCATTTTCTGCTATCTGTTTTCTCCTTTTTTATAAGGGGAACAAGTCATCATTTGTCTACATGAGATGTTTAAACTTCCTCAAGAAGGAAAAACGAAAGGAGAGATTGGTACCATGCATCAGCATAATCATATTATAGAAAATATCATGTTTCACAAGTAGGTTTATAATCTGTATAAAAATAAAAAATAAAAAGCTGATTAATATGGCAGAAATGTTGTCATTTGGTATTTCATCAGTTACATGGTTTCACTGTATCCCAAAGGGAAATTTAAGGGAAATTTAAACCATCTATTAAGTTTCTGAACATCTATTTCTTGAAATAGAAATATTATTCTACACCATGTTAGAGCTTTGTTCTTTTTCCTTACAATATGTGATAACTATTTTGAAGTAAGAGTTATTAGATATTTTTCCTGTTTATAAAATAACATGTTTATTCTGGGCAACTGTATAAAGTAAAAATGAATAAAAATTACAATGTAGTTACAGTGTAATCATTAAGAGTATGTTCTCTGTATAGAATGTCAGGATTCAATCCTATGGCTGCCCTTATTAGTTTGACCAAGCCTCTTAATTTCTGTATACCACAGTTTCTTCATCTTCTGAATGGGGACAATAATATCTATTTTCTGGGTTATTATGAGAATTAAGTTAAATTAAATTACATATGAAGCATTTAGAAGAGTGACCATCACAGAGAACACTGTTCAATGTGCCAGTTTAGATGTATTATGTCCCCCAAAATGCCATGTTCTTTTATGCAATCTTGTGGGGGCCGACATATTAATGCTGATGAGGTTGGAATCCTTTGAGCATTTCCATGGAGCTGTGACTCAATCAACTGTGGGTGAAACGTTTGATTAAATTATTTCCATGGAGATATGGACCCCACCCATTCAGGATAGGTCTTGATTTAATCACTGAGTCCTATAAAAGAGCCCACAAACATAAGAACCTCAGATCAGCTGGGAGTGACATTTTGGAGAGCAGCTCAGAGAGGAATTTTGGAGATGGCCACTGAAAGCAGACTTTTGTTGACACTTTGGGGATGCTAGCTCAGTGTTTGCTCCAGAGAAGCTAAGAGAGGACAAAATGCCCCAAGAGCAACATTTTGAAGAATGCACAGGAGCTGAGAGAGGAGCTGGAATACAACCCAGGATCAGCAGATGCCAGCCACATGCCTTCCCAGCTAAGAGAGGTTTTCCGGATGCCATTGGCCTTCCCTCGGTGAAGGTATACTTGTGTCGGTGCCTTAGTTTGGACATTTTCATGGCCTTCAGGCTGTAAATTTGTAATCAATAAACCCCCTTTATAATATACCTTTCTGGTATTTTGTATAAAGACAGCATTAGCAAACCAGAACATTCAGTAACTTACTATTATTATATATTTATTAATAATCTCTAAACATAAAGACAATTTTTTAAATTCTTTTCTATGAATATGAAATTAGGTATTAAATATATAGCTTCTTTTACCAAATTGGGGTCATACTGTATGTGCCGGTTTGAATGTATTATGTCCCCCAGAAAAAGCCATATTCTTTGATGCAATCTTGTGGGGCAGACAGAATAGTGGGGATTAAGTTGGAATGTTTGGATTAGGTTGTTCGCATGGAGATGTGCCCCACCCAGCTGTGGGAGGTGACTCTGGTGGGATACTCCCATGGAGGTGTGGCCCCACCCATTCGGGGTGGGCCTTGATCAGTGGAGCCATATAAATGAGCTGGCTCAAGGAGACGAGACGGAGTGCAGCTGTGAGTGACGTTTTGAAGAGGAGCAAGCTTGCTAGGGAGGAATGTCCTGGGAGAAAGCCATTTTGAAACCAGAAGTTTGGAGCAGATGCCAGCCACGTGCCTTCTCAGCTAACAGAGGTTTTCCGGATGCCATCTGCCATCCTCCAGTGAAGGTACCTGATTACTGATGTGTTAACTTGGACACTTTATGGCCTTAAGACTGTAACTGTATAGCCAAATAAAGCCCCTTTTTATAAAAGCCAATCCATCTCTGGTGTTTTGCATTCTGCAGCATTAGCAAACTAGAACACTGTATAAACTGTTTTAACTTGCTTTTCATCACAATGCATTACAAGAATTTTCTCTTGTCATTGGACATTTTTCTACATTTATAGCACAGTCATTTAGGACTGCAAAGTATTCTATTGAGGGCTTTGTCATAACCTAAATAACCAACTTCTTACTGTTAGCCATTTACTTTGCTTCCCATTTTTGTTTTTATAAAGAATACTGCAATGATCATTGTTTTGTGCATCTCGGCATCTTTTAAACTATGGCTTTGAGAAAAGTCCCTGGAAGTTGAATTTCAGGGAGTGAAAGAGAATACTTACTTTTAATGATTTTGATATTATATTGTCCACCAGAAAGGTTGTGAGAGTTGTATAGTATGTATGTCATATTAATGTATTGTGGTCCTACTAAATCTATGCAAGCATATGTTGTTTATCTCAACTTGAGATACACCTGAGATACTATTTTATTGGGAGTTGACAGGCAGGGGAATAAATGAAGAGAGAGGAAAATATATTAAAAGAGTATAGATGACTTTTGTATGTTTCTATGATTAGTTTCTACTCAAAATAAGCCTATGGATAGGTATCTCAGAAGATTTATACATCTTGGCAAAAACTGGCAATCATAGTCTCTGCCCCTCTTCTCTATTTAGACAAACTTTTTTCAAACCTGTGTTAATCTTTTCTCTTTTATCATATGATACATGATATCAAGGCCATTTGAAATAGCCATATTCTGGCAAGGTTTAAAACACATTCTTATAATTTAAACCTTAAAAAAAAATAGTAAATAGCCAAGTTCTCCTTTGACATTTCTTCCATCCCAGTAAGATGTAAATCTTTACAAAAATACCAAAGCAAGCAAAATATAGCCTTTGATATACTGGGAACCTGGTGTCAGTTTTTATTTTTCTGTTCACTAACTCATACTTGCCCAACACTTGTCCTCTTCACCTTCTGAGCCTTGCTTTTTCATTCTCTGAACTGCCCTCCAAAAGGAGGACAATTACTTTTAAATTAAGGTCACATTCATTGTATCCAGAGAGTAGGCAACACGGGGGTCCAGTTTGGTAGAGGGAGAAAGGAGAATGGAGGCTCTCTTACTGCAATCAGGACCTGCTCCTTTGAGATTAATGTATTTAGTATCTATTGGTAATAGGAACATTCCTCATGTATTGCAAGGAATGGTACACATCTAAATTCTACAAATGATGCTGTGATTTCATTGAGGGATTCCATGGCATTGATAAATGATGTCACTGGTAAGCTGTGCTTGAATTACAACTTTAATTACTTACACCTAGGTCTACATTACTCCCTATATTATACCTGTCAGAGTACTACCTTGTCCTGGGCCTGCTAACAAGGACCATGATGATAAGTGATTTCCTCAGAGGGTCAGGTAGAAGAGCATAGCTGCATCAGTCAACCACTTCACACAGAGATGAGAGTAAGGCAGGGGCTAGTTGGAGTATGACCAGGTAGAGTTTATGCAGAAGCTATTTTTGCAAATCTTACCTAGATAAAAGAGGATTTCTTGGGGTCTTATGGGAGTAGCACCTTATGATCTGCTAACCTCTTAAAAGTAGAAAATATTATTTGTTATTTTCTCTTTCTTGCCATCTCCCCCCTCCATTATTTGATTTACAGATATCAGCAGGAAGCTGAGAACATTTGTTTTAAATGTGTACATCTTCAACTTATTGTGTCCCTGTGAGCAGAGCCCTGTCCCTTTCCACATAACCACCTTGTTTGTGACTTGTCTTATATTAAAGACCCCAGGAACAGGCAATTTGGTTTGAGCACATAAAGATGATTAAGAGCTTTGGGATGCATTTCATTTTCTCAACCTTTCAATTAAAGGAAATCTTCAAGTTAAAGGTGTTTTTAAAGTTATTTATTAAACCATAATTGTATGAACAGATGAGATTAAACATGATATTTTGACATAAGTTTATAAATTGTAAAGTTCGATTTCAGATAATGGTGGTATTGGGAATTATTCTCCTTGGTAGGTACATTTATGTACCTTTTAAAACACTCTCCCATGAAGAAGATGAAAGAGATGGCATGGGAAGGGCTTTACCTAGACATTAATCACAACTATCATCTGAGGTCCCCAAGGAATCAGCTTGTGTACAACTCTCACAGTAGTGTGTGTGTGCATGTGTGTTGGTATAGGATGTCATCTGAGAAACAGGTACTCTTAGAGGAAAGGTAGATAAGAAAACTATCTTCTTGAGAGAGAGCATAGCAGAGGGAGAGTCTAGAAGGCAAACAAAAATGAAAATAGTAATTAAGGTGGGTTGTTGGGACTACTGATGTGTCTTAATTATTTCAAAAATTCAATGGTCCCATTTGTCCTCTAAAAAAAAAAAGTATAACCCATCAACCCACTCACATCTTCAACCTCCTTCTGGCCAGTGAGAACTTTAGAAGCAGAACATACATTCCAAAGTTGCTTTTTATAAAAAATTGTCCATCTCCCCAAATATCTGTCTTTAGAAAGAAGACATGACTTATTAGAAGAAAATTACTGTACAAAATTTCAAACCTACAGAAAGCAACATATTTCTGTACGCAATATCTTACAGTTTTCAAAGTACTTTCAAGAAAAATTACAAAAACATTACATGTAAATTGAAGTCTTCCTAAAATATGTTAGAAAAGCTATTCTTAGAAATCCCGTGGATTTATTTTCTAAATTGAATTAAAAACTCTCTAGCTTATAAATTAAACCAAGCCTTACATATGAGCAAATATAGAAACAAACATTAAAGTAACTATGTCCACACAACAAACACTGCAGTGTTGAATAAAAGGCTAACTTGCCTTTATCCACATTATTTACATTTAATAACTGAGGCACAATATTAGCAAAGTTCTTGGGATTTGGTGAGCAATTCCCTATCCAGCCTTTCCTTCCTTTCATATTGAGGCAAAAGCCAAGCCTGGCCTCATATTCACATGAGGGAACTTCTAATAGATTCTTGCTTGTAGCCTCTCCCCACTCGTTTACTGACTCCTTCTTATGGGGTAAGCTAACTGGAACGTCTGGGAGAAGAAATTGGGGTAATTCTAGGCTGTCTTTGAGGGTGCCTGCCCATGGAAAACGTGCATCCTGGCCGGCGTCACTGTGTGCTAAGCTTCTTGGGTCTGGAGGCTCCTGCAGGGATGTCCTGAGGTAGTCCTGCTCCCGGGGACTGCATGGCTAGGAGTAAATACGGCGTAAAGAATTAGGAAAATGCATGTCTAGCTCAGGTTTTATCAGTAATAAAACTAATATGTTGATCTTCATCTGCTTCCTGTGGCTACAAGGGTGCTACTGACTGAGTGTTCCAAGAGAAGGAAGGAGTGATGCCCACTTCATCAACCTTGAGGGATGGACTCCGGGACCAAAATTACATGTGGTGACTTTGCTTTTGATGGTGTGGCCAGCACAGGAGGCTTGGGTGTTTAGTACTTTGTAGATCCAAGCCTCCTGGGATTTTATCTCAGTGTTTTGAGTAGCATGCACGTGACTTGTTTTTCCAGTGGTGTGGCGGGTTATTAACGCAGGCAGACCTCAGTGAGCTCACTGCTCAGACTTTGATGTGCAAGGCGTTGCCACTACCCATGAATTGCACAGGGCTGGTGTTGCAGATGAGGCTCAGACAGGGATTAGAAGATCATGGAAAAAGAGTCCTTTTGTCATACATCACTGTCCAGGCTCTTTAGGCCCTACATATATGGAGTGGTTTTAGCTCTCCTTGTACATTTTCTCTGCAAGGCCTTTAAGCTAGGACTTTAAAACTCAAAAGCAGATACATTCTGTTTGAGCAACAAAGCTGCATGGCAGGCGTAGACAGAATCTTTCATGTTCCTGAAAAGTGTTTGGTGCCAAGGGAGCGAACTGAAGAGGGACTCATTCCTGTACTCATGAGGTTTGTCTCAAGAGAACTCTGCCCCAACACATTATCTTAAGGCTCTGGATTCAGACTTAGAGGGACAGTGATTCTGTAAGTGAAGAGCCTTCAGTAGAGGAGTCCTTATTAAATAAGGGATAGACCATCTTTGCTGAGTGACAGAAGCAACGCAATGAAATTTATTCAAACCCAAAAGCTAAGAAGGAAATAAAAAGTTCTGTGCCAGGAAAACTCTATCTTCAGGAACCAAGTTTGCTCAGGTAAGAAGGGGAAACTGTATTGGTTTTAAAAACTATCAGAACATGATCACTGGGAAAATGCAAGAAACATATAGGAAGTTTGGTTAAATGGGAGAAGAGAGAGATTTCCTTAGGAGGAAGTATAGGCTTTAAAGGAGAGGCTGGGCCAACATGAGCAGGAAAATGAGATCTTGGAGGCCAGACTGGGCAAATATAAAAAGGGAAAGGCGATGCACACAGGTTTAGCTGTTCTTACAGATGAGATTGGAGAAGAGTATTTTAGTTGTTACTTGATGAGAAAGGGTCACCGGGGTTCAAAGAAAACTATCAGAGGAAGGGAGGCAAGATCTCCAGAAGCTCGCTGGAATGACTCTCCTTTAGGGCAGCTGGATCGGAAAACCAGGGGAGGCATAAACTTCAACTGCAAGTAGATGTCCCTTAAAGCTTGGGGCAACTGTAAACCAGACGCTTTATAAAAGTTGGGTATACAGTCTATCCTCATTATTCAGATTCTGTATCTGAATTCTTCTGATCACTAAAATTTATTTGTAATCACAAAATCAATACTAGGAGAAAGTTTGCAGTCACGCAGAGACCAGCAAAAAATTTAAGTTACCTGGCACACACATTCCCACCTAGGTCAAACAAGGCAGACTCTGCCTTCTTGTTTCAGCTCTCATACTGCAAACAAGTGTCCTTTTCATGGTATATTTAGTGATACATTTTTCACATTTTTATGCCTTTTGTTAGTGATTTAGCTTTTTAAAATGGCCCCCAAGCTTACAGCTGAAGTGCTGTCTAGAGTTCCTAAAAGCAAGAAGGCTGTGCCTCATGGAGAAAATACATGCATTAGAGAGGCTTCCTTCAGGCCCTAGTCATAATGCTGTTGGCTATGAGTTCAATGCTAGCGAATTGACAGTATACATTAAAGGTGTCTTCAAACAGAAACACACATTAAACAAAGATATGTGTGCCAGTTTGGAAATATTATGTCCCCCAAAACTCCATGTTTTTTGATGCAGTCTTTTATGGGTAGATGTATTACTGTTGATTAAGTTAGAATCATTAGATTAAGTCCTTTCCATGGAGATGTGACCCACCCAACTCTAGGTGATAACTCTGATAATTTCCATGGAGGTGTGGTCCTGCCCATTCAGCATGGGCCTTGATTAGTTTATTAGAGTCCCATATAAAAAGCTGACAAACAGAAGGAACCAGAACAGCTGTAGGTGACATTTTGGATAGCAACTGAGAGTGACATTTTGAAGAAAGCACAGGAGCTTAGAGAGGATCTGGAACACAACCCAGGATCAGCAGACACCAGCCATATGCCTTCCAAGCTAACAGAAGTTTTCCAGATGCCATCGGCCATCCTTCAGTGAAAGCACCCTATTGTTGATGCCTTAGCTTGGACACTTCTATGGCCTTACGACTGTAACTTTGTAACCAAATAAACCCCCTTTATAAAAGCTAATCTATTTCTGGTGTTTGCAGAACGGCAGCATTAGCAAACCGGAACGGTATGTTTTGATAGATTGATAAAAATGTTGTAACCAAAGTCTTGCAGAAATCTAACCCTGTATTTCCCCTAGAAGCAATTGTTCAGTATTCACCAATTCATTGTGGCAACTTTATAGAACAGAACCACCACAAATAACAAGAATTGACCATGTGCATACGTGTGTGTGTGTGTGTGTGTGTGTGAGAGAGAGAGAGAGAGAGAGAGAGAGAGAATCAGAGAAAAAGACTAGAGTACAATGTTCAAGGCATGAATATGTATATTTGAAAGTGCTAGAATGAATGTAGGTGGTATTCTCTTTCTTCTGAGATAAAATGCCTGGAATATTAAGGGATAAGGGAAGGCATAGCAAAGACAACTCCTAAGACCGAATGTAACAAGTGTTATGTGTCACGTACTAATCTCAGAGCTTTACATATGTGCTCATTTAATATTTACAATCACCTCACAAGGGACATACTATTAATATACCCATTATTCAGATGAGGAAACTGAGGCACAGGGATTTAAGTGATGTGGCCAAAGATAAACAGCTTGTAAAAAAAAAAAAAAAGTGGCTGAAATTCAAACCCATATGGTCTAGCTCTAGAATCTGGGCTCTTAAGCACTGTGATTTGTACCTGTCTTATACTGAGGTTCACAGGTGGGTTGGATTGGCATCTAATGGTAGAATGCTTCCTGGGTTGGATTATCCAAGGCCTGAATGGGGTGCGGAGAGTAAACCTATTTATTTGAAAAGAGGGTGTTGGGGGCAATCTTGTAGTTCATTGAGTTCATGGCTCTTCTAAGATAAGCACGCTGGTGTTGGTAGAGGTGAACTGCTGAAGAAAAGCTAGGCTCTGGGGAAACACATGTGGCAACAATATTTGGCCTGGCTAGATCTCAAGGGGCACAGACTTTCACAGCTCTAGTACCAGTTTTGTTCAGCAATCTCCTGGCAGAAATTTGCCGGCTAAAAAAAACGAAATCTAAGGGGCAGAATTCGTGAGCCTCAGTTCCATAATCAGTAGGAGCTACTGTCTATTGTCCAATTGCAATGAGACAGAACCTACGGTGCAGTCAGCAAAAGGGTGCTACAAGCACAGGAGTCAAATGTAATACAAAATGTGATTTTCTATATGACAGATATGACAGAATATGACAGATGGGAAAGAAATTCAACCCAAGGAAGGCTTGGCAAATTCTAAATTTTGCAACAGGGCAGTGATATCTCAATTACCACTCTCTGAGCAATTGCATAGGTGGATTTTCCCCCAAATATGATAAATACCTGCATTTAGCTCTCAGTGGGTGAGTTCTCCCAATTGACCCCATACTCACAGGCTATACATTCCCCATAATTGTAGTAGACTTTTTAGCAAATAAATCACTGAATTCTACAGCATTTCTTCAGTCAGTTCAACAAGATGGAACTTATTTTCTTTGACTCACTTAAAATTTTTCATCTTTGATTTCTTTGGTCTTTAATTTCCAAAACCAAGGGACTTAATTTTTGATACATAATTTCTTCCTGGGAGTTTATAAGGGTATTTTTGTTTAAATTTGAAACATCTTCATGTGATAATGTTCTGTTATTGGATGTACTTTTATATCTGACATTTGTACTCACTGCACAGCCTCTGGTGAGCTGTATTGTACAATGAGTCTTTCAGAGACATGCAATAGTTCAAGATGTCAATTTTTGGTAGTCAGAACCTTGGAGTTAGTTAATATTCTGGCCTGACCCAATTCAGAGTCTTCTGGGTACAAAAGTTTAGTTGCCCATTGAGGTTACAGGAGGATACACAAAGAAAGAGTGGTTAGTATGTGGTGTAGTCATTTCTTAAAGCTGGGGTAGGAACATTCTAATAAGCTATTTTTTTCTTCCTCCAGATGGATTTGCCATACCCATTGCTAACAGAGGCTTAAATCTCAAGCTGAAGAGGTAAGGTGGGGAAAGCAGCAATATCTCAAATGCTGCTCTTTCAGAGAAAAGTATGCATATGTGGATTCATATCCTTCATGCTTCCATGGCTTCATCTTTCCATGATGGATTTCCACTGGAATAATAGAATGATACTCTAGACCACTATTACTCATCTGCCCTCCCACAAACAGACCACTCATCTTGACTTCTCTCACTTACTCTGCCCCTTTGAAGAGGAAGTATGAAATACCTTACTGGTGAGTTTGGGAGAAGGAAAACTTCTGGGTTCTCTCTTCTTTGCATCTGGTCCTTAGAATCTGTCATGTGGTAAGCTTATTGGAGCAGTGCTGATCCCAAGGAGATCTGTAGTTATATAGCTCTGCATGCAACTGGGGGGTAGTATCCCTGATACTTTGCAGTTAAGTTTTAGGAAGCCAACTGTGGCCCCCAACTAAGGCAGTCCTTCACTATACAGTTCTGTCAATAATAAGACTGATATTTTTTCCTCTGTGAACTTAAGTGAGGTTGAACTTAACAAGGAAAATATTACCACGAGGTGAGTTACTTCTCTACAAAGGGAAAACAGGTTGCAAGAGTCAAGTTTTACTGAAACTATCCATTCTGGTTTTTTGGGTATCTACTAGGTGCATTATTCTCAAACAAATCATTGTAAGAAATGTTTTTTACATTATAACTTGGTACACATACTGAAAACAACAATTTTCATTAACATATTTTCTTATTCTATTTCTAATAGAATACATTATTTTCTAATCTATTCACGTTTTTAAAATGATGGTCATGACCCACTAACTAAATTTCCTGACCTAGTAATAAATCACAAACCACAGTGTGACAAAATGCTAGACTAGAGCCTAAAATATTCATGTGCTAGTATAGACTTTGAAAACAATTCTATATAAAGATGCTATAGAAAATAAAATATTTTTATTTTCTCCTCACATTTGTAGTGATTCAGTTTGCCCTCCAAAAGAGCAAGCATTATCTGAAACTCAGATGTGAGGCTCCTTAGGGAAAGATGACAGTCCCGAACTCAGTATTTAATTCACCTGTTGGGTTCATGGATTAACCAGAGCAGTATAATTTACACTTGGTTACACGACAGATGCTGCATATGAGTTGGAGGACAGCATCTCTCTTCAACTGGATTGTGTGCTTCTTAAGGGCAGAGACTAATATCTTTTATTTCTTTTGTATCCTTCATCCACATTTAATGTGTGGCAGACATGGTCCTTGCCTTCAAGAATATACAGTCTAGTTGAAGGGAGGCACCAAACTGCAATTAGTAAGAAATCCTTGCCATGTGACCAAGAGCCAATTATCTTTACAGACTCACAACTAAAGTTATGAGTACTGTGGAAGCAGTCAAAATCAAGCAGGATTAGTCGGTGACAGTTTTTGGAATAGGTAAATTCTGAATTGACTTTTAATAGATTGACAGATGACTGGGGGGCCTCTGGAGAGACTTTACTTTCTGGGTTCCAGCTCATCACCTGTTTAAGAAAAGCAATTTCTATGTGAAGGACTCAGGCAATTGTTCCCCTACATGTGTGCTTTGAATCTATTATAATTCCATGCCAGAGAGAACCAGATCTGAAGCTCATTTGACATACTGGCACAGCATCACTAATCTCCATGGATCAAAGAGAAAATAAAGAGTGGTTTGTGATTTGCAGAGCTGATCTAGAGAGAGCAGTGGCATAGGATGGCCTTTGGCAAAATATTTAAGCAATCAGTTAGTCTGGGGCGGAGAAAAGGAACAAAAAACCAAAGGTATTATTTCCCAAACTAATCTGATTCTGAGAATCATAAGGCTGAGGAATGATAGTTCATATTCTGAGGTCTCTTTATATTCTGAGATCTAGATAACGGTTAGATCTGGGAAAAGCCCCAAATTTGGGAATCACTGGCCAAAGAGTAAATAAGACCAATAAGTATATCTCAACAATTGTTTTCAATGAAAATAACAGCTTTTTAATAAGCACTTACAATGTGCTGGATACTGCATCTATGTCATGTCATTTAATCCTCATAAAAGCTCTATGAAATAATTACCTCCATTTCATAGACACAAATGAAGTTTGGAGGCTCCTCCATTTACACAGTGGAAGAAGCCAGATCTGTCCTATTTCAAACCATGTGTTCCTCATCACCAAGTCTACCACCTCCAAAAATGTATAGTTATCTGCAGTTGAGCCTCAAGTTTTGGACCTCAGATTCTGTTCTAATAGGCCCAATATGGAATTCCAGTTTCACAATTAACCAGTGTGTGGTTGTTGGATCATAGTAAAAGGCAGTTTTCTCATCTGTAACACAAGGATATTACTGGCATCTACTTCTACTAGGACTGGAGGAACAATTGCTTAAAACATTAAGGGAAAAAAAAAAGATTCCCTTATTAGAAGTGTAGTGCCTTTGCCAGGCATCAGGAAATGTGAATTTAGTATATCTGGAAATAAGGTCACATTTTAAAATCTTTTCTCAAAAATTTGAAAGACTTTACAAAGTTTATCTTTCCCAAGGTGCACCTCCCCCATCTTTCTCCCATGAGAAGTTGCCATTTTCTCTGGAGAATACAAGACATTTACCCACAAAAACAAATGTTGCCTCGGTTCATCTTTTCAAAACATTTTAAAAGCGTACTAAATTACCCTTCCTCTAACCATATGCCAGAAGATTTTCTCTCACCCTCCCAACTAAAAGTAATGTATCTTAAATCCTAACAGATTCACAGGCTTAAATCCTATGACTAATATTGGGCAGACTCACCCAAGATTTATTAGAGATCAATGTGACCAATGAGTTTGGCAGGAGTAGTTGTCCTCCTTTCTTCTAATGCTGTAAAAATAACATTGTTGCCATTATTACATCATTTCAGTGTCTCCAATTTGTTCATCAGTCTGACCACTGCTAAATGTTTTTATAAAAAAAAAAAAATTAAAAACCCCACTTCTTTCTGCTCTCAAAAGGTTAGCTGACATCTAAGTGCTGGAAAGTTACCAAAACACAAATCTTTGTCTCCTTTCTCACCTCCCACTGCCCAGCTGATTGAACAAGTAATGGTCAAAATATTTGAGGAGCTTGGTGCAGCCTGTAGGAACATAAAGCTTCTCCTGCTGATTAATTCTTACTATTTCAAATCAGCAACGCAATACTTGTCCCAAGTGCTAAAGCTGCCAGTAATGGTCTTACTTTTGTCTTAAAGACACCACTTCTGAAGCTTAATGACAGCACTAATCCCGATTTATTCCTGTAAATGTTAGACCTGGAAGGAAAGGTCAAAATGGTCGGTGGGATTCCCTTATGGTGAGCTCTAAAACAAAAACAAGAGAAAATATGGCCAGACGAGGCAAATGTGGAATGGCCTTAATCTTGTCCTCATTTACCCAGACAGTCTGCTTACAGCTCATCTGTCTCCCAGGATCACGGTGAGCCCTCCTGGGTGGCTGTGGCCTCAGTCCTTGAAATATTTCCTTCATTCTTTCCCATTGGAGCCAAGTGTCTCCTAAAAAAAGTTGAACTGCTCATGTCCCTAAGACCTTAAGACTACCTCCCCCCTGAAACCATGCCGACCAGAAAAGTCCCCGCCTGACTGAAGTCCCTTCTTTCACAAAGTTTTCACAAAAGTTCTCTCTCTCCTTAGTCTTTTACGTTCAAAACATTTTTGGCATACTTGACCTGCCTTTAATTAGTGCAGACACTTGGAAGACTAAGTGTTCTGGCCTTATAAGGAAAACAAGCAAGAAATGTTTCAGGCCCAAAGATCTGACACTCTAAAACCTAGCAGCTTATCCCCATCCTCTCTCAGCTATTGAGGTTAGAGGGTGGAAGCAACGCTAAGTTTATAAACTATTTGGAAGCAACCCCTATTAGGATTAGCGCTCTACCTTATGTGAACAGGAGTTATCAGGCTCTGACACTAGGAACTGAAGCTGATCCAGCTCTCAGTGTCTGAGCAGTGCAAGAAGTACCTTTAAATCCCAGCACTACTTATAATCTTGTTTGCTCTTGCTATGTTGTCTCCATCGGCCCACTGACCTCGATGCCCACCAGTAGCCTCAGTATTGGATGTTCTTCTTCGGGATTTCATGCTTCCCCTACACAATCAACGCCCTCCCTCTCTCATAGATATCACCAGGGAAGAAAATGGACTCTGTGTGTTCTCTCCAGAGTACCCACTGCTTTCCTACAGCCTCATTATGCTCAGAGATCTCCAAAGTGGCCTGGGCATGTGCAGACAGTTCCCTCTGAAGCAAGAGTTGTATCACTGTGATCAGCAGTCACCATTTCAAGAATATTTTAATAATCCAGAAAATCTAAAATGATCCTGGCCTCCTTTCTACCTCATTGTTTACATGAGATCTCCCCACCTCTCTCCTATGATTTAATATGAAGAAGACAAAAAGCCGCAGATATTATTCTCTTTTCCAAAGGTTAAAAATGAATGTTTCAAAGACAATACTCCAGTACTAAAGACCACCCGGTAATTAACGTTTCCTTTAGGTCTAATCTCTTTTAGCAATCCACTTGGCCGACCTCATTCCCTAACTTCCGTGACACACAGGTATTAACAAGGACTGGCTGGAACTTACTCACCTTCCTTCCTCCTGCAGTTATTGACCTAGCACCCTCCTCACCAATAAAGCAGATAATTTGATCATTTCTATCACTCCACCCCTTAAACTTACTTGCTTTTGAATCATCATTTGCAAAAGTTTTATGGCATTTAACATTTACCCTCTTCTTTTTCTAGAGAAGAGAAGGTTCCATTTTCCTTAGTTATCTCTTCGGCAGCTAATTGTGGCAATTAGAGTACAAGAAGCTTCATTTAACCTTCTTATACAACATCCACTCTCTGTGTGTGTGTGTGTGTGTGTGTATGTGTATATATACATATACATACATATATATATTTCTTCTCCAATTCATTTCTCTTTCTGCCTTATAAAATTCAGCATATCTTTCAATGCATTCCCTGAGGAACACACCATAGAGATACCGAAAATGGAAACATTCTACATAATTCATCACAAATCCACATGGTCCCATTTGTGCTTTCCATGACTTCCCAATAGGCAAGCCAAGGGGTCCTTTATTCATACAATATATTCTGTTTCTCCTTGACATGATTTCTGGGTGATCTAGATACAACAGAAACTCTTGCTCCTGCTTATGAAGGATCTGGATGAAAGCTATACTGTGTGTGTGTGTGTGTGTGTGTGTGTGTGTGTGTGTGTGAGTGAGTGTTTCTCCACATGAGTGCATACATGGATGCCTGATCAGCATTTTAGGCAAGGAAAACCCACTGGAAAGAAAGGACAAAAAAGAACGGGTCTGGGAGAAACTAAGATGGCGGCTAGGAGAGACAGGGCAAAAAAACACCTCCATGAAAAATACTAGATAGAGGCCAGAAAGTGACCCAGAACACTAGTTCCAGCGATGCACCAGCTGGACAAGGTCTGCTAAATCCACAGGGACTGTGTACTTGGTGAAACCGGGGGTCTGCGTTCTGAAACGAGTGAGTAAGTCGGCTGAATATCTGGTAGCCATGCTGCGGTGGGGGGAAACTGAGGGTTGGCATTTGGAAGTGGACTAGCTCTTTTTTAAAAAAACCCAAAAGAAGCTGCAGATATGGCAGCGAGAACCACACAGTGAAGCGCAGCAGGAAGAGGCAGTGTGAATACATTAATATCTGACATGGAAGATAGCTTTTCACATACCCACTGCTAGTTGTCTCAGAGTGAGGAGGGCAGAGGAGAGCCAAAAGGGGAAAAAAACCATGCCCCTTGTAGCCATCTTCCTGGCAGGCTGGGAACCCTCCTGCCCGGCGCTGGAGCCACAGCCCAGAGCCGCGCCAAGGGACCCAGTGTGACAGGAAGTGTTTCTGGCAATACCGCACACATGCCACAATATCAGACGTGGACAATAGCCTTTCGTGCACCCACAGCTAATTGTCCCGGAGCTGGAAAGGTGGAGCTGTGTGTAAAGGGGGAAATTAACACGCCCCATGCAGCCATCTTTACAGCAGGCTGGGAATGCCCCTGCATGGCCCAGAAGCCCAGAGCTTCCCTTGAGGGATGGCGCACACTTGTGACATAGCACAGCCTTCCCTCAGCAAAGGCCCTAGAAGGGCACGGCTGGGAAGAGGAACCCACTCGGAAAACTCAGGGACCCTATGCCAATACCAAGGACTTGTGGATCAGTGGCAGAGACAATCTGTGGCGAGACTGAAATGAAGGTTTAGACTCTTGCAACAGCCTTAAATTTCCTGGAACACCTGGGAGGTTTGATTATTAAAGCTGCCCTGCTTCCCTGACCACTCAGACACAAGCCCCACTTTCAGGTCAGACAGCACCAACAACACACCCAAACTTGGTGCACCAATTGGACCCCACAAGAACCAGACCCCCACACACTACAAAGACAAAGTTAGGGAGAACTGACTTGAGGGGAATACATGACTCGAGAACACCATCTGCTAGTTAGTTAGAGAAAGTGTACACCACCAAGCTGTAGAGCTGACAAATTAGAGACCGGAGTCTGAATAATCCTTCATATCCTAAAAGAACCGTACCAAGTAAAGCAAATGCCAAGAGGCCAAAAACAACAGAATATTTTAAAGCATATGAAAAAACCAGATGATATGGATAACCCAAACCCAAACATCCAAATCAAAAGATCAGAGGAGACACAGTACTTGGAGGAATTAATCAAAGAACTAAAAACAAACAACGAGAGCATGGCACAGGATATAAAGGACATGAAGAAGACCCTAGAAGAGCATAAAGAAGAAATTGCAAGAGTAAATAAAAAAACAGATGATCTTATGGAAAAAAAAGAAACTGTTGACCAAATTAAAAAGATTCTGGATGCTCACAGTACAAGACTAGAGGAAGCTGAACAATGACTCAGAGACCTCGAGAACCACAGAACAGAAAATGAAAGAACAAAAGAAAGAATGGGGAAAAAAAATCAAAAAATTCAAAATGGACTTCAGGGATATGATAGATAAAATAAAACATCCAAATATAAGACTCATTGGTGTCCCAGAAGGGGAAGAGAAGGGTAAAGGTCTGGAAAGTGTATTCAAAGAAATGGTTAGGGAAAACTTCCCAAACCTTCTACACAATATAAATACAAAAAGCATAAATGGCCAGTGAACTCCAAATAGAATAAAGCCAAATAAACCCACTCCAAGACATATTCTGATCAGACTGCCAAATACTGAAGAGAAGGAGCAAGTTCTGAAAGCAGCAAGAGAAAAGCAATTCACCACATACAAAGGAAACAACATAAGACTAAGTAGTGACTACTCAGTGGCCAGCATGGAGGCGAGAAGGCAGTGGCATGACATATTTAAAATTCTGAGAGAGAAAAATTTCCAACCAAGAATACTTTATCCAGCAAAACTCTCCTTCAAATTTGAGGGAGAGCTTAAATTTTTCACAGACAAACAAATGCTGAGAGATTTAGCTAATAAAAGACCTGCCCTACTTCAGATACCAAAGGGAGCCCTACCAACAGAGAAACAAAGAAAGGAGAGAGAAATAGAGAAATTTAACAGACATATATAGAACATTACATCCCAAATCACCAGGATACATATTCTTCTCTAGTGATCACGGAACTTTCTCCAGAATAGACCATGGGCTGGGACATACAACAAGCCTCAATAAATTTAAAAAAATTTTGAAATTATTCAAAGCACGTTCTCTGACCACAGTGGAATACAAATAGAAGTCAATAATCATCAGAGACTTAGAAAATTCACAAACACCTAGAAGTTAAAAATGAGGGGGAGAGGACTTGGGCAAGATGGTGGCATAGAGAGGAGTGGAAGCTAAGTAGTCCCCCTGGAACAACTACAAAAAACCAGAAACAACTAGTAAATAATCCAGAATAACTGCAGGGGGACAAACGAGACCATCCATTCATCATACACCAACCTGAATTGGGAGGAATGCCCGAGAACACAGTATAAAATCTGTAAGTAAAACCTGCGGAACCAGGTCGGGAGACCCCCTCCCTCATAGCCCGAGCTGCGGAGCCTCATGGTGCCAGAGAGAAGCTCCCTCCCAGCAAGGGAATACAGCTCAGCTGAGCTCCAACTGGGGTTTTAAGTAGCGAGTGTGAACTGCTCACTACAGGTACGCAGCCCCAAAAAACAGACAGAGGCTTTGGGTGACGACTGATCTGGGAGAGCCGGAGGGTTGCCTTGGACTGGGTCTGAAGGGGACTATCTGTTTCTTTTTCGGCTCAGTGGAGAAAGCCCCAGTCATTTTCAGTTTCCAGGGCTGTGACTCTGGGAAGGGTGGAGACACCACAAGCAGAGAGAGAGACCATTGAAATGCTAATGACCTCCACCTGAGGGGTCTGTCTTCTCTAGGAGGAAAGGGGTGGGGCCCTTTCCATTCAGAACCAGACCCCAGAGCCTGGGGGAACATGGCCATACCTCCTCACACCAGTCAAGAATTATAGGCTGACAGGCGCCACCTGCTGGGTAGAAAAGCACAGTGACCTGAGGCATCAAAGGGTGGAGCAATTTTCTAAGACACACCTGCAGGGAAACCAGATACTGAATATTTCTTCCCTCTGGGACCTGAGCCTGTTCTGGTCTGGGAAAACCTGATTTGGATAACCAAGGAAACCATGCCTAGACAACAGAAAATTACAACCTACACTAAGAAAAACAAAGTTATGGCCCAGTCAAAGGAACAAAGGTACACTTCAACTGAGATGCAGGAATTTAAACAACTAATGCTAAATCAATTCAAAAAGTTTAGAGAAGATATTGCAAAAGAGATAGAGGCTGTAAAGGAAGCACTGGACATGTATACAGCAGAAATCAAAAGTTCAAAAAACCTACCAGTAGAATCTATGGAAATGAAAGGCACAACACAAGAAATGAAAGACACAATGGAAACATACAACAGCAGATCTCAAGAGGCAGAAGAAAACACTCAGGAACTGGAGAAAAAAACACCTGAAAGCCTACATGCAAAGTTGCAGATGGAAAAAAGAATGAAAAAATATGAGCAACGTCTCCGGGAACTCAAGGATGAAACAAAGTACAATAATGTACGTATCATTGGTGTCCCAGAAGGAGAAGAGAAGGGAAAGGGGGCAGAAGCAATAATAGAGGAAATAATCAATGACAATTTCCCATCTCTTATGAAAGACATAAAATTACAGATCCAAGAAGCGCAGCGTACTCCAAACAGAAGAGATATGAATAGGCCTACGCCAAGACACTTAATAATCAGATTATCAAATGTCAAAGACAAAGAGAGAATCCTGAAAGCAGCAAGAGAAAAACAATCCATTACATACAAAGGAAGCTTCATAAGACTATGTGCGGATCTCTCAGCAGAAACCATGCAGGCAAGAAGGAAGTGGTGTGATATATTTAAGATACTGAAAGAGAAAAACCACCAACCAAGAATCCTCTATCCAGCAAAGCTGTCCTTCAAATATGAGTGAGAGCTCAAAATATTTTCTGACAAACAGACAATGAGAGACTTTGTGAACAAGACACCTGCCCTACAGGAAATACTAAAGGGAGCACTACAGGGTGATAGAAGACAGGAGTGTGTGGTTTGGAACACAATTTTGGGAGATGGTAGCACAACAATGTAAGTACACTGAACAAAGGTAACTATGAATACGGTTGAGAGAGAAAGATGGGGAGCATGTGAGACACCACAAGAAAGGAGGAAACATAACGACTGGGACTGTGTAACTTGGTGAAATCTAGAGTATTCAACAATTGTGATAAAATGTACAAATATGTTCTTTTATGAGGGAGAGCAAGTAAATGTCAACCTTGCAAGGTGTTAAAAATGGGGAGGCATTGGGGGAGGGATGCAATCAGCATAAACTAGAGACTGTAACTAATAGAATCATTCTATTATGCTTTCTTTAATGTAACAAAGGTGATATACCAAGGTGAATCCAGATAAGAGGGGGGATAGGGGAGGCATGTTAGACACTTGACATTGGTGGTATTGTCTGATTCTTTATTCTACTTTGATTTAAGGTTATTTTTCCTTTTGCTGCTTCCTAGCTGTCATTTTTTTTGTTGTTGTTTCCTCTTTCTTTTGCCTCTCTACCTTCTTTGACTCTCCCTCCTGCCTTGTGGAAGAAATGTAGATGCTCTTGCTTAGTATGAGCAGAATGTTCAATTAGTATGAACTTAAATGTTTGGAAATGAACAGGGGTGTTGGTAGCAAGATGTGAGAATAACTAACAGCGCCGAATGGTGTGTGAATGAGGTGGAAAGGGGAAGCTCAGAGTCATATATGTCACCAGAAGGAAAGTTGGAGGTCAAAAGATGGAAATGTATAAAACTGAATCCTATGGTGGGCAATGTCCATGATCAACTGTACAAATACTAGAAATTGCTTCCATGAACCAGAACAAATGTATGACAATACAATTAGAAGTTAATAATAGAGGGGCATATAGGGAAGAACTATATACCTATTGCAAACTATATACTACAGTTAGTAGTATTTCAACATTTTTTCATAAACAGTAACAAACGTACTATATCAATACTAGGAGTCAACAATTGAGGGGGGTTGGTTAGGGATAGGGGAGGTTTAGAGTTTCCTTTTCTTTTTTTCTTTTTTCATCTTTCACTTTATTTCTTGTCTGGAGTAATGAAAAGTTTCTAAAAATTGAACAAAAATTAAGTGTGATGGATGCACAGCTGTATGAGGGTACCCAGGGGCAAGTGATTGTACACTTTGGATCTTTGGATAATTGTATGGTATCTGAACAATCTCAATAGAAATGAAAAAAAAAAAAAAATGAGTGGGAGATGAAACCATTCCTGGATAAACAAAAGCTGAGGGACTTCATCATCAGTAGATCAGTCCTATAAGAAATGCTAAAGGGAACTGTGCAGGCTGAAAGGAAGAGACACTAAACAATTGACTGAAACCACATGAAGAAATAAAGATTTCCAGTAAAGATCACATGGTAAATATAAACACCAATACTACTGTATTTTTTATTTGTAACTCCACTATTTACATCCTACAGGATCTAAAATACATAAAGTATAATGATACATCTGTGGTTTTGGATTCAAAGTAAAATATGTAATTTTTGACAAGAACTACATAAAGGTGGGGGAATGGAGGAGTACAGGAACATAGTTTATGTGTCCTATTCAAGTTAAGTTGGTATCAAAGAAAACAAGATTGTTATAGACTTAAGAGGTTAAATTTAAGTCCCACAGTAAACACAAGGAAAGTTATCAGAGAAAATGATCATATAGATGAAAAGTGGAGTATGGGTTACGAGAAGTGGGAGAAGGGGCAATGGGGAGTTAATAAGAAATGAGTGTAGGGTTTCTGTTTGGGGTGAAGGGAAATTTCTAGTAATGGATGGTGGGAAGGTGATGGCATTGCAACATTGTGAATGTGATTAATCCCACTAAATGGAATGCTTGGGAAGGGTTGGAATGGGAAGACTTATGCTGCATATATGTTTCCACAATTGAAAAAAAAAGACAGTCTAAATAGATAATGACAATTAAATGCCACAGATGATCCTGGATGAGATCTAAGAATAGGGGAGAAAAGGCTCAAAAGGACACAATTGGGACATAAGAAAAAAATGAAATATAGAATGTAAGCTTTATATCAATGTTAAATTTCTTGAACTTCGTAACTACACTTAACATGACTACATAAATGAATATTCTTGTCTATAGGAAATGTATATGTGAATTATATTATTTGTTCAAGGATGTGTGCAACTTGCTCTCATATGTTCAGAAGACAGAGCAATAGATGATGGATGATAGACAGGGAGCGTGGGAAAGAAATGGTAAAGTGACAAAATATTAAAGTTGGTAGATCAGGGTATCAGTGGAGGGGGGTTGGGGTATGCTGGAGTTCTGTGTATGGGGTTTGTATTATTTCTGCAACTGTTACTGTAAGTTTGAATTTATTTCAAAATAAAAACTAAAAAAAAAAAAAGAATGGGTCTGGAGGCTTGGCATCTGGGAATCTTGAGACAGAGGAAAAGAAGGGATGTAAGCAAGACTTACAGACTGGTCTCTTTGCCTTCAGTCATTTTCCTCCTTCAGGTCTCCTCCACACTGTAGCTGCCAGAAAATAGAAATCTGATCATGATAATCCCCTGCTTAAAAGTCTTTAATGGATCTCTGCTAACCCACGAGATAAAGTCCAGACTCCTTCGCATGGTATATAAAGCCCTTCATTATCCGGTTCTGGCTTCGTGGCCAGCCTTATCTCCCTCCACTCCCCCTGAAGCTAGAGCCATGCAGCTTTTCTATGTTCCCAGAACATGCAAGGAGTACAAGGTGCTTATTTTAAATTTAAGATGACTCTGATGAGAGGATTTCGCTGGCCCCAGGAAGCATCCAAGACGTTCTGCCTCTGAGTGTTTTGCTCCTCTTAACAAACCCCAAGTACTTAAACATGAGCAAAGCACCTTGGCTTTGGAAAAGATCACATGACAGAATTATATTGATGTAGGGTGCTGTTTAAAACCACGGCTGTTCAATTTTACTTACTAAAACTGCTTGGTCCCATTTAATACTCCCTAAAAGTGTGAAATGCACTTGGATTTAGTAGGGTATCATTTATTATTAGTTTGTTGTGTTCTCCTCAGCTCCCATTAAAATAAATCACCTAAACATTCTACCGCTTCAAACCTTACTCTGATTGTGTTCCAATATATGCTTGGAAAATTCTCCTCAGCAAGTCATTTAGACTGTCAAGAACATTAGACAATGTGGTAAAAGATTGCATTTATTTTTGAAGTACTCTGGTGAATGCAACTATCTAAAACACAGACCTGGACTCAGGAGAAGGGGATCTAGAACTGAAGGGCTCAGTTCTGTCCCATCTCCCTCTAACTCTGGCTGCCTGGGACTGAGCAAGTCCCTAAACTTTCAATGGAGAAGTTGCCACCCGTTTTATATACCACACAGCAAGTCCCAATCCACTGCAATCTCGTTTTTTTGTCAATTTCTTTAATGGTGATGCTACCATTTGGCACTTCAGATTGCCAGACTCAACGGTCATTTTTCACTCTTCATCCGGCTGGATTCCTTTACACCACTTAAGATGATGAATCATTCTCTCCTTGAAACTCTGCCTTTACTTAGCTTCTTATTCTCCTTAAGCACTTGGCAGTTCCTTCTATTTCATCTTCATGGGATCCTCTCTTCTTTGGGCCCTTTAAACATTAGTGTTCCCCAAGGCTGAGTTCTGAGCCCACTGCTCATCTCACATCAGTTTTTTGAGTCATCCACTCCTGTAATTTCAACTTTCATCCAAACTCTTATGGCTCTGAAATCTTCTTTTCCAGCCTGGATCATTCTGTCGGGCTTTAGACCTTTATCCACATTCCTGCTGGTCGACTCACCCTGGGTTTCCCACCCACAACTCTACCTCAACACGTCTAGAATGGTTTCCTACTCTTCCCTTCAAATAGATGCTTGCTATGATAATTTCCGACTAAATTCATAGTGCTGCCCATCTAGTTCCCCAAGGTGGGAATCTGTAAGTTATTCTTGATTCTTCCTTCTTCCTAATATCCCACTTTCAAACATGTATAAAATCTTGCCAGTTTTGCCTCCACATATTTCAAATCTGTCTTTTCTGTTTATCTCCTTTTTAATGACCAGGTTTTGATGTGTGTCCTCATGATTCTGACCTAAATTAATTACCTGATAACTGGTATCCCTGCTGGTAGTCTCTCTCAAATTCTGGAACCAGGGTCTCCAGAGCACATACCTACCTAAAATTCTTCAATAGGATAAAACTCAAGTGCCTTCACATTTCCTATGGGGCCTTCCCTGATCTGAGCTATGACTACTCCTTCTTTCACACCATGTTCAAGAACACCAAAAGCTTCCTGGCCCAGATTATGGCGTTTCTTACCTGTGTACTTCTGCAATCCATTTCCCTTTTAATTTATTTTGTCTGACTGATACAGAGTTAATGTTTGCCAAATGTTCGACTTCCTCCTTTGCCCTTGCATGTCAGTCAGGAAATGTGACTAGCTGTGGCCAATAAATCTGGAGTGGAGCTAAGACACGTCATTTCTACACTAAGGCAATTAAGAGTCAAGCTACCTTTCCCATGTCTCTCTCTCTCTGTCATGCAAAAGAACTCAGAAATGTCAGAGTTACAGTTTGGAAGCAGCCGTGATCCCCGAGTCACTACTGGAGTTAAGGGCACCATGGAATATGCCTAATCTACTTTGGTCTGTGATGTAATTAAGAAATAAACCTTTGTTGCACTAAGGACATGAGATTTTTGCATTTAGTTGGTATTGCTGTATTGTTTATCCCATGGAGGCTGACAGATTTTGTCTTCAAGATTACATTCAGAAATCACTAATTCAGAAAACCTTTCTTTCTTACCCAGACTGAATTACAGGTATCTTCCCAATGATCCCCAAATTGTGTTTTTAATTCTATCACGTATTTGCCTTCAGTGTCAAAACTATCTGTTGATGTGTCTACTCCATCTTCCTTAGCAATAGATTGTCATCTCCTTCAGGCAAAAATTATGTCTTGTGTGATTGTATAACAATGTAGCTTACAAGAGGTGACAGTGTGATTGTGAAAACATTGTGGATCACACTCCCTTTTTCCAGTGTATGGATGGATGAGTAGAAAAATGGGGACAAAAACTAAATGAAAAACAGGGTGGGAGGGGGGATTATTTGGGTGTTCTTTTTTACTTTTATTTTTTATTCTTATTTTTACTTTTTCTGGTATAAGGAAAATGTTCAAAAAATAGATTGGGGAGATGAATGCACAACTATATGATGGTACGGTGAACAGTTGATTGTATACCACAGATGATTGTATGTGAATATATCTCAATAAAACTGAATTTTTTTAAAAAAGTTATGTCTTGTGGATCATCTGGGTTTGTTGTGCAGACTAGTGAGTTAATGTATGAATATCTGGAATTGTACCTACAGAGTAAGTGCTCAATAAATCAGTAACAAAATCATTATTATCATCATCTCCCCAGCAGTGATCATGATGTCTAGCATATAGCAGATTCTCGATAAAAGCAAGAATGAAACAGACTTCTGATTTAGTTCTTGCCTATATAAGACGGAATGAATGTTTCCTTTGTTTCATAGGGTTATTGTAAGGAACAGCAATTACTGTAATATGTAAGCTATTTGTATTCCAATTTATGCAGGCAGAAGTGATATTTCATTCTCCCTCATTTAACGCATTCTATTAAGGAAGAGTTGGCCTCAGTCTATAGCCATAACTACTCATAATATATTAAGTGTTGGGAGTTTGAAGTAAAGGAGATTTAATACTGATGTAAAGATGTCTGAAACTCAGCTATGAACATTTCTCCCACTTTTAACTGTTTAATAAATTCAGAGGGATAGAGATATGCATATACAGGTAGATAAATTAAATCTAGGTATAAATTATATATACACATGTATGATTGTAAAATCTAGAGCATAACAATGGAAGAAAATAGAAGCAAATATGACATTGTTTTATATCTTTATAATGGCACCCAGTGGCCTTAAAGAACTCATTGTTTCAAAGCAGCATACCCAAGTGTTCCTATACATTTCGTGTTCACAATACCTGAACTTGCTTATTTACTTTCCTCATTAAATTAGGATGACATTCTTTACGTAATCACATGTTCAATTATCCCTCCCCCAACTAGACTGTATATTCTACGCAAGGTGGCCTAAGCCTGTTTTCCTCCTTCCCATTCTTCTTGTGTCTAGCCCATGCCTAGACATAGCAGGGACCTTCATCAGGTGTTCTGTGGCTGCTCTAGTTTGCTAATGCTGCGGGAATGCAAAATACCAGAAATGGATTGGCTTTTATAAAAGGGGGTTTATTTGGTTACATAGTTACAGTCTTAAGGCCATAAAGTGTCCAAGGTAACACATCAGCAATCAGGTACCTTCATTGGAGGATGGCCAATGGTGTCCGGAAAACCTCTGTTAGCTGGGGAGGCACGTGGCTGGCATCTGCTCCAAAGTTCTGGTTTCAAAATGGCTTTCTCCCAGGTCGTTCCTCTCTAGGCTGCAGTTCCTCAAAAATGTTGCTCTTCAGGTGTTTGTCCCCTCTTAGCTTCTCCAGAGCAAGAGTCTGCTTTCAAAGGCCATCTTCAAACTATCGCTCATCTACAGCTTCTCTCTCAGCTTCTGTGCATTCTTCAAAGTGTCCCTCTTGGCTGTAGCAAGCTTGCTCCTTCTGTCTGAGCTTCTTTAGTGCTCCAGTAATTTAATTCAGACCCACCCTGAATGGGTGGGGTCACACCTCCTTGGAAACTATCCAATCAGAGTCATCACTCACAGTTGGGTGGGTCACATCTCCATGGAAACACTCAAAGAATTACAACCTAATCAACACTGATATGTCCATCCACACAAGAGTACATCAAAGATAATGGTGTTTTGGGGGACCTAATACATCGAACTGACACAGTGGCAGACACTTTAATCTTTCTGACCACCACTGCCTCCTTCTTTATCACCAGGAAAACCCCATTTTTTCACCTTTCTTTTTGTCAGGTATTCAAAGAAGGAATTTCTATCCCTAAGAGATGGGTTTTAATTAGTCTACGACAGTCATGTTAGTATTATTCTCCCCCACCTCACCATTTCTTGGCAATTGACTTAGCAATGGGCATGTGATACTTTGAAGCAGGAGAATTCCACCACAGATTTCCTAGTAAAGGTTTTCCTTCCTGACCGAGAGATGGGCAAGGATAAACTGCCATTCTCCTGAATCTTAATGTGCCCAGCACTGTATCAGGGGGAGAGAAAACCTGCTGAAGAGAGTGGAACAGGAAGATGGAAAGGATACAGGATCTTGATGTAATTATATTTACTCAATTAACCAACCAAGAAATTCTCCACCTCTAGACTTACTATAGGAAACAATAAACTCTGTCTTTTGAGCCACTTTCATGTATGTATTATATCTGTAGCTGAAAGCATCCTAATGAAGACTTTTTAATGAAGGATGAATGGGTGGTTAGAGAATCCTGACTTTAGAGAAGCAATATTTGAAAAACATTCATCAGCAACATGCTTTTCCTCAGCTCCAAATCCCATCCTTCGATCAAGTTAGAAAACCAAAAGGTTATATATGGAGTCCCATCAGTTTAGCCACCAAATCTTGACTTCATTAATTTTCATTTTATTATGGCTTTTTTTAAATAAAAGGTAATTTTTGTTAATTGAAAATGCATCTATAGGCTGATAACATCAAGTTATACAGAGAGCACTGAATCCACTGTTAGATTCCACCTGACATATTTCTTTTAATACACAGTGCTAGGAAAACTGTTTCCCCTAAGGTGCTTTTCCTTCTTTTAAATAAAAAGAAGAAAACCTTAGAGACAAACTGGAGGTAGAAACACAGCAATTATTTTGGCTTTTTTGGTTGGCAGATTTGTGTTCCCCCTTTCCAATTCTATTTTTATTTTACTATTTTATTATATTTTATTATAAAATACCTTAAATAAACACTCAGTTGAACAGGTGATATGAATGAAAATTTTCATACTTACAGTAATTTTCTAGGGGCTAGTAATGTTATTTTACATGGCCACATAACTAAAGCAAAGATAATGAGACAAAGTATATATTGTTTATAGAACTGTGGTAGAAAGCTGCCTTTTTAAATCCCTCAATAAACTTTTCTGTTGTCCAGAATTCCAAAAATTCCCTTTTTAATTGCAAAAATAATATTTACTGAAAAAATTTTTAAAATAGCAAATATAGAATATCAAAACATTTAAAAGAAAAATCACATTTATGCTATACCAGGTAATATCATTTTGCGTCTATCATTCTAGTTTTGTCTATGCATATAAAATGTGTACACATTTGTTAATAAATAAAATCATGCAGACTTACATGCTTCCACTTAAGAAGCAGAAAAAGTAATGATTAACAAAAATGAAAAGAAAAAGTCTTAATTGGACCATCTAGAGATAAAAATGAAAGAATGAATACTTGGTATGGCAGTGACATCGCAACAAGTAACTTCTTTGTATGAACTGATTAAATCTTATAGGAAAATATTCTTTTTTTCAAAGAAATAGGCTGTGGAACTATAAATAAATATCTTTCTAACATTACAAGCCTACCATAGGCATTTTCTCTCATTACAATGAAGTCCTCTACTTAGACTATATTACCCTGCTTTCTAAAAAACTTAAGTAAAGATGATAAGAAGATCAACTCTGATTCAAAGCACTCTTCAGTCTGAAGAATCTGTTACTGGAAATTAATCATCAAACCAGGCATATTCGATAAATCTGGAAGGTACATTCACCATGAGAGGCAGGTACAGAGGAGTTCTTTTGTAAACTATAGTTATAGCTGGTGCTCAGTGAGTAGAATAAATATTTGGTTTTATGCCCCATTACTCCTACATAGTGATCCCTCCACATCCTTTACTGCCTCTGAGAACCTTTCCAGAAGAATTTTCAAATATGGGTCTTGGACAAGCCAGGAACACTGAAAGTAATCTCCAGAAATCCTAACCCTTGCTAAATTTGTATGTGTGTGTGTGTGTGTGTGTTAGTGTTACCAGGAGAAGCCACAGATGAAATGCTGGAGGAATTTTATTAGAACTCCATTTGCTCAAAGCTGACAATTTATTTCTCTTGGGAAAAAAAGAGGAGAAGAAAGAATATTCTACTACGAAGATGTCACAGCTCATTACCCTATTCTGCCACAGGTAATCCCTTGCTTTAATCATTTCTTGCATTGCCAGATTAGAGAAAAACAAAATCAAATGGCTGTAAAACTCTTAAGTCCCAGAATTTAAGAGAGAGTTGAGCAAATATTATGCTCAGACCAAGTAGTATCTTCCTCTGAATCTAGAATACTAACAGTAATTTCACCTAGAAATTAGTTATGTAACACCTTAGAACTCGAGGGCTCTTATAGGATTGTAGTATTTACCTTCTGACTGTGTTTTTTTAGACAAAGTGGCAGCAGATATTTCAAGACAAAGTTTACAGAGAAGCAGAAGGAGAGGTGGAAAAGGAGAAAGAGAGGTAGGGTCTAATGTTATAACTATGTACATTTTGTGCAGAACTCTGTCCTAGACTGAATTTTAAGAAATGTTTCTGCCTTAAGAAGCATGGTTTTCAGTTGTTCCAAAGTAGATGTTGAGGTTTGGAAGGTCCCAATAAATGACAGCCCTCTGTCTGTCCAACTTCTGAATCCAAGGACAGTGTGTGTGGTTGGGCAGGTTTTGAACTTCACAATCTATGAGAAGCTATTCACACTCACACAGACTAGAACTGCTACCTCTCTTCAGGCAGGCAAATTGCAAAAAGGATGGATATGAGGCATACCTCGCTATTCCTTCCAGGTGCAGGAGCCAGAGAAGTCCCCTCATCCTGGGAAGAAGTAAACGAAGTGGGTGGAGAGAGTCCTGGAGTGTTCCATTAATGAAACCTCCCCACAGAGAAACAGGAAGCCAAGGATAGAGGAAGGTCTTCCCTCATCCCTCTGAAAATTTTGAAGACTGTTATATCTTAAAAATAATAGGGGGAGTTAAAGGTAAAAGGGAAAACATCAACTGATGTAAAAGAATTCTCTATTCTGTCAATAAACAACTAACTATTTCAAGGAAGTGATCAGAACTTTTTCTGCAGCCACTTCCCTAAGCAAATGGGGGAGATTTGTTCTTAATATTATTGTTGGTACTCACATCTGAGAAAGAATGGTGACTCCAAGAGGAATGAAATATAGTAATAGGCTCCCTTTTTATGGTGAAAGCTATGAAATTTATCAGGAACCACAGGCCCAACTTTGATGCTCAGTCATAACAATTCCATTGGCCCACCTGTCTAGTACTTTCCTCTTCCTGAATAATCACAATTTAAAATCTGATCCATTTAAATAAACAGTTTCTACGTCTATAATAGCATTAAAGGATAAAGGCTGAAAGCTGTTTTTTTGTTGTTGTGTGGCTTTGTTTTGTTTTCGTTTTTTTACCAACTTTACAGAATGAATTTGTTGTGGTCTGATACAAAAATTATGCTATGTGTAATGAAACTTCTTCTGTGGGGTGCAGCACTGGAGGAATTTTCAAAGGCCAAGGCAGTCATTCTCAGAACACCACGCAGCTGCCTCAGCCACAGGCACAGGGGTGGTTTCAAGCGTTATTTCCTAAGCAAAATCTCCAAGGGCAGACACTGAATTGTAGCAACTAATGTGAAATGGAGCCACTTCTCACATAGGCAACTCGAGAGAGTGGGCTCCAGGGTGAAAGAGCAGGGATTGATTTATTTAATTAGGTTCATGAGACTCTGGTCATAGATTTGTTTTTCTCTCTTTTGGGTTTTTTTTCCGGCAGTCTAAAGTCATTTTTATAAAAAGGGTAAAAAAAAGTGTGAATTAATTTACAATTTTTATACTGTCCAAAGGGATCCAGCTTTAGGCAAGGTGGGGTGGTAGATGAGACACATTTTTTGCGAAAGCTTCAAACCCTTTAAGTACCAGTAGACTTGTTCCCTCCTTCATTCTAAGGATATAGACTTTTGCTTTATGTATTGTTCTTCCCTAGGCCAAAAACTACCAGGCCACCTCACCCAGAGCTGAAGTCAAAGAACTGACCTCTTTCTGTAGCACTGAATTCATTCATTCATTCATTCATTTGCTCCATGAGTCAGACACACCTTGGTTCATTTTCTCACTCTGCTACTTAAAAACAGTGTGATCTTGGGTGGGTTTCTTGGCTTATCTAGGTACAATGATTTTCCAACTTATTGGGCAGTTGTGAGGATTCCTTGAGATAGTCCATGTAAAGTACTGACAAAAATTTACTTGAAACCCAGTGAGCATCACTCAATTCAGATGTATTTTTGTGTTCATAAATATCAAACACACTACTAAACCTTGTTGATTCAAAGATTATTACGAAGTTGTCCCTCCTCCAAGTACAGCAGACAGGAATGTGGCTAATCATAATATTATGTGAAGAAGTTTAAGGGAACAATTAGATCATTAGCCCTGGGTCTGCCAGTCTGTCTGGTTCACTGTTTTATTTCCAGAATTTAGAACAGTGATCGGCCGGTACTATGCAGAAAATACTCAACAAACACATTTGGAACAAATGCATTAATGAATCAATGCCAGCCTTTTTTTTTTTTTTTTTTTTCATTTTTATTGAGATTGTTCAGATACCATACAATTATCCAAAGATCCAAAGTGTACAATCACTTGCCCCTGGGTACCCTCATACAGCTGTGCATCCATCACACTTAATTTTTGTTCAATTTTTAGAAACTTTTCATTACTACAGACAAGAAATAAAGTGAAAGATGAAAAAAGAAAAAAAGAAAAGGAAACTCTAAACCTCCCCTATCCCTAACCAACCCCCCTCAATTGCTGACTCCTAGTATTGATATAGTACATTTGTTACTGTTAATGAAAAAATGTTGAAATACTACTAACTGTAGTATAGTTTGTAATAGGTATATAGTTCTTCCCTATATGCCCCTCTATTATTAACTTCTAATTGTATTGTCATACATTTGTTCTGGTTCATGAAGTGATTTCTAGTATTTGTACAGTTGATCATGGACATTGCCCACCATAGGATTCAGTTTTATACATTTCCATCTTTTGACCTCCAACTTTCCTTCTGGTGACATATATGACTCCGAGCTTCCCCTTTCCAACTCATTCACACACCATTCGGCGCTGTTAGTTATTCTCAGATCTTGCTACCAACACCCCTGTTCATTTCCAAACATTTAAGTTCATCCTAATTGAACATTCTGTTCATACTAAGCAAGAGCATCTACATTTCTTCCACAAGGCAGGAGGGAGAGTCAAAGAAGGTAGAGAGGCAAAAGAAAGAGGAAACAAAAAAATGACAGCTAGGAAGCAGCAAAAGGAAAAATAACCTTAAATCAAAGTAGAATAAAGAATCAGACAATACCACCAATGTCAAGTGTCTAACATACCTCCCCTATCCCCCCCTCTTTTCTGCATTCACCTTGGTATATCACCTTTGTTACATTAAAGGAAGCACAATACAATGATTCTATTAGTTACAGTCTCTAGTTTATGCTGATTGCATCCCTCCCCCAATGCCTCCTCATTTTTAACACCTTGCAAGGTTGACATTTGCTTGCTCTCCCTCATAAAAGAACATATTTGTACATTTTATCACAATTGTTGAATACTCTAGATTTCACCAAGTTACACAGTCCCAGTCATTATCTTTCCTCCTTTCTTGTGGTGTCTCACATGCTCCCCATCTTCCTCTCTCAACCGTATTCATAGTTACCTTTGTTCAGTGTACTTACATTGTTGTGCTACCATCTCCCAAAATTGTGTTCCAAACTACACACTCCTGTCTTCTATCACCCTGTAGTGCTCCCTTTAGTATTTCCTGTAGGGCAGGTGTCTTGTTCACAAAGTCTCTCATTGTCTGTTTGTCAGAAAATATTTTGAGCTCTCCCTCATGTTTGAAGGACAGCTTTGCTGGATACAGGATTCTTGGTTGGTGGTTTTTCTCTTTCAATATCTTAAATATATCACACCACTTCCTTCTTGCCTCCATGGTTTCTGCTGAGAGATCCACACATAGTCTTATTAAGCTTCCTTTGTATGTAATGGATTGCTATTCTCTTGCTGCTTTCAGGATTCTCCCTTTGTCTTTGACATTTGATAATCTGATTATTAAGTGTCTTGGCGTAGGCCTATTCATATCTCTTCTGTTTGGAGTACGCTGCGCTTCTTGGATCTGTAATTTTATGTCTTTCATAAGAGATGGGAAATTTTCATTAATTATTTCCTCTATTATTGCTTCTGCCCCCTTTCCCTTCTCTTCTCCTTCTGGGACACCAATGATACGTACATTATTGTACTTTGTTTCATCCTTGAGTTCCCGGAGACGTTGCTCATATTTTTTCATTCTTTTCTCCATCTGCTCCTTTGCGTGTAGGCTTTCAGGTATTTTGTTCTCCAGTTCCTGAGTGTTTTCTTCTGCCTCTTGAGATCTGCTGTTGTATGTTTCCATTGTGTCTTTCATCTCTTGTGTTGTGCCTTTCATTTCCATAGTTTCTACTAGTAGGTTTTTTGAACTTTTGATTTCTGCTGTATACATGTCCAGTGCTTCCTTTACAGCCTCTATCTCTTTTGCAATATCTTCTCTAAACTTTTTGAATTGATTTAGCATTAGTTGTTTAAATTCCTGCATCTCAGTTGAAGTGTACCTTTGTTCCTTTGAGTGGGCCATAACTTTGTTTTTCTTAGTGTAGGTTGTAATTTTCTGTTGTCTAGGCATGGTTTCCTTGGTTATCCAAATCAGGTTTTCCCAGACCAGAAGAGACTCAGGTCCCAGAGGGAAGAAATATTCAGTATCTGGTTTCCCTGTGGGTGTGTCTTAGAAAATTGCTCCACCCTTTGATGCCTTGGGTCACTGTGCTTTTCTGCCCAGCAGGTGACGCCTGTTAGCCTATAATCCTTGACTGGTGTGAGGAGGTATGGCCATGTTCCCCCAGGCTCTGGGGTCTGGTTCTGAATGGAAAGGGCCCCACCCCTTTCCTCCTAGAGAAGACAGACCCCTCAGGTGGAGGTCATTAGCATTTCAATGGTCTCTCTCTCTGCTTGTGGTGTCTCCACCCTTCCCAGAGTCACAGCCCTGGAAACTGAAAATGACTGGGGCTTTCTCCACTGAGCCGAAAAAGAAACAGATAGTCCCCTTCAGACCCAGTCCAAGGCAACCCTCCGGCTCTCCCAGGTCTGTCGTCACCCAAAGCCTCTGTCTGTTTTTTGGGGCTGCGTACCTGTAGTGAGCAGTTCGCACTCACTACTTAAAACCCCAGTTGGAGCTCAGCTGAGCCGTATTCGCTTGCTGGGAGAGAGCTTCTCTGTGGCACCACGAGGCTCTGCAGCTCGGGCTATGGGGGAGGGGGTCTCCCGACCTGGTTCCGCAGGTTTTACTTACAGATTTTATGCTGTGTTCTCAGGCATTCCTCCCAATTCAGGTTGTTGTATGATGAATGGATGGTCTCGTTTGTCCCCCCGCAGTTATTCTGGATTATTTACTAGTTGTTTCTGGTTTTTTGTAGTTGTTCCAGGGGGACTACTTAGCTTCCACTCCTCTCTATGCCGCCATCTTGCCCCAGAATCCAATGCCAGCCTTTTTGAATGAATGAATGTTGTAGAGATGTATACAGAACTAGGGAAATACCAAAAAAGGATCGATTAATTCTTCAGGTGAATGAGGGTAAGGCATAGATTTTTGTTTGTCAAGAGGGAGTAGAAAGAGAAACATCTTTCTGTTTGTTTGCTGAGGATGTGGGCTGGGGAGGAGCGTGATATCTGAGTAGTCCTTTAAACCTGAGTAGAAATTTCCAGACTGTGAAAAATAGAGAAGGATATTTGAGATTGAAAATATAACAGGATCAAAAGTTCAAAGGCAGGAACCCAAATGGCATTTTAAGGGTTAGACAAATGGCCATGGGGGGAAAGTTGGGAAAAGGGAAAAAGAGGCAGCAGAGGCTGATGCGAAACATACCAGGAAGTGCCACTGTGACATTCCAACGCCTTTGGACTTTATCCTGTAAGAATGAGGATCCAATGACAGTTTCTAAGGAAGCAGGAGATGTGATCAAATCAGGCCTATCTTAGGTTCTGACAGTGCTTCTGTGTATAAAAGTTTCTGACTTCACTGTAAGCTTTGCCCCCCCCACACACAAATTCCATACCATAAATGAAAAGGCTGTCATTTATGCTGCCTGTGTAAACCCAGCCCCAGGCATTTGTACATAGGGTGTTTTTTCCATTTTATCTTGTAACATCTAATGCCATCAGCTTTGAAGTAAATATCCTTTCCCTCAAGTTGCTTGGTATGCTTGATTCTGTGGTTACCTGATAAAGTATCCAATGTTGTAAAGTTTTAGAGCTTATTTCTTAACAGTATAAATAAATCAAAGAGAAGCACAATCATAGTTTCAGATTGGAGTTCATCAAGGAAAGGTTTCTCCAAGAGTCAAGGTTTACGTACGGAATATAATGCAGTGAATCCATTTTATACATGTTATTAAATGGAAGAAAAAAAATATGTATCTGAGAAGAAAATCCAATTTAAAGACTTCAGATATCTGATATCCCCTTAAAATAATGCTGGCTACAATACACTCTCTCACTGAAGAAATATTTATTTGCCTCATGAATCTTGGACCCATGAGGAAAAAAAATGGCAGTTGCAGAAAAAGTGAATTGACTAAAAAAGTTGAAAGTTAAGAGTGTTTTATGCAGAGATCCTTGAAAAGAGAATACAAAGAACAAAGTCAGATGTACTGTTTTTCAGACTAATTGCTCAAGTTTGAAAATAGGAGTACAAAACTGTACTTCAGAATTTTAGAAGTAAAACCTGATCTTATGTTTAATGCACAAAGCCTCCTTGACCCTAATACATCCTTCCTACATCTCCATTTACGGGACAAGAGAGTTTAAGCTGTTTACAGCAGGAATGTCTACCTTTGGGCTTTTAAACCAGGTTCAAACCAATCCTGATCTCTTTTTTAGGTCTTTAAATAAGATCAAACAGTGCAAAATTCCCTTACTAATATTTAAGCCCCGTTGCCTCTGTCCAGATGACTCCTATAATCTGGCCAGGCACACCACCTCACTCTGCTGCTGCTGCAGCTTTTCTGTGTGTCCTTTGATTGTAGGTAATTACCTCCAGCTGTCTCTGCACCCCAGCCTCCTTTAACTCCTCTCTGTCTGGCTTCGGAGACTGCCACACTGGAGGACGCTCAGGCTCCTGAGTATTACTGCATGAAGTGCTTGAGACTGGGCAGAAAACAGATACAGTTTGGCATCTAGATGGTGCCATGCCCCAAGGTTCTTCTCTTAGGCTTTGGAGTACGATGAATGTGCAAAGTTGAGAGCAAGAAAGAAACCTCCCTAGGAAGGTTTCCCGAATTCCAGCCTAATTATCTCAGATTATGGTCTATCTACCTTTATGCTGCAGCCTGACTCAACCCCAAGACCAAGGAACACGCCAGGCCAAAAGTTACCCAAGAGTTTTAACTAGGGACTTACCTACAGGAAGATTTTTCCCAATGACGGCTGACTAGGAAATGGAACTCAACAACCTGGGCCAACGAGAGGAAGAGAAGGGCCTTATATAGCTCAGCAGAGCATCGCGAGATTTGGTTACAAAGACGTCGCAGCTGAGTCTCCTGAAAGTTGATGACCACCAGTGATGATTAGGCTCAATGACCTTCAGTGGCTGTGCCGTGGTCACGTGGGCAGGCGGCTGTGTGCTCAAGGCTCCGCCCTTTTCCCTAAGGGAGGGGGTGGGTGCCGACCCCTGGGCTGCCACCGTTGGTGTTAATAGAAAAAAATACGTAAGGGAATCATTCCTTTCTTTGATATTTCCCCCCTTTATTGTTTTGAAAATGATCCTCTACGGTTTGTGAAATGTTCCTTGAGGTTGAAGTTCTGTATCTCATCTTTAATGATATTGAGGGGTAAAAAAAATGATACACAATTTCTATAGGAACAATGTGGCAGGTCTGTATGCATGTATATTTATATAAAAGGGCAGTGAAATATCTAGGGTTTTTTTCATATATACGTACACCTGACATCAAATGATGCCCGGTAGTCAATAAATACTTTCATTTCTCAAATTAATTTTTTAGAAATCTGAGGGAGTCCCTGATATTTACAGGCATTAGTTGTGATGACAATATTTTTCATAAAGCAAAATGATCAGACACATCTCCAGTTACATCACAATATTTGATGAGAGTGCTTGACTACAAATTGCTAACAGTTGAGAGCAGAGCTTTAAAAGGCACCTTGAGTTGCATAATGGATATATTGGGGAGTTTGGTTGTCCCTTTGCACCTTCCCCTGAATAGATGCTTATGGCAGAAAAAAAGATTAATTAAGATTAATGATAAATATAGCTTACTTAATATGTAGTAGAGTTACCTATTATAGCTGCTATTCACAAGTTTGTGTTTTACCCATTTCAATCCAAACATGCATAAGAAATTAGGCTTAAGAATAAAAATTTCCCATCGGCAAAAGAGTTTCCATCCGAATCTCACCTTGGATGAAAAAATTTCAGTCCTTTCGATTTACGCAAGTAATTACAGAGACATGCATCAAGTGGTGATAACATTGAATAAAAAAGTCATCACACAGAGGCTCTTAGAGGAATGGACTCAGACCTGCCCTCTTGGACCAAGTGGCAGGATTAGCAGAAATCATCACAAAGTCAGGCTTGATCTCGATAAAAACCTGGATTCAGGGCACTCTCATCATGTGCCAGTGGGAGGAAAAATTGGCGCCATCTTTTTGAAATAGCAGCTGGTGATCTGTAACAAGAAGCCTAAAAAGTTATGCAGCAGTTTCATTTCTAGGAATTTGTTCCATGAAACGTGCACAACCGGTTATTTTCAAGGATATCCTTTGGATGTTATTTATAAGAAAAACAGCAACAACTTAAGCATCTGACAATGTCCAATTGGCTAAATAAATAATGGTACATTTTTTAACATGTAATACTATATCACCAATAGCATCATCTTGTAGAACTATATTTAATGACATGAAAAGATATTAACAGCATATGTTTTAGTGAAAAGTTCACATTATACAGAAGTGTGCAGCATGAGTTAATGTAATAAAATATGGCTGTATTAAAGATTAAGGGGACTGGTGCAATTATTAGTTGGCCAGGGTGGGAGTCGGCCCCCACCACTGAACCTGGTGAAGTTGGGGAAGCTGCTTAATTTCTCCAGGCCTCAGATTCCTCACTGGTGAACAGAGATAAGAAAAAGCACCGACCCTCTAAGATATTTGTGAAGACCAAGTGGATTAATCCATGTGAAATACTTAGAAAAATTCTTGGTTCATAAAAAGGGCCCAGTAAAGGTTAGCTGTTATTATCATTATTAATAATACTGTCACATTCATATAAAATATAATTTTATTAAACTTATTGAATCCTTATAAGAAATATAAGGATTATAAGCAATAATTTTCTTATTTGTGCCCTTACATTTTTTCAGTTTTCTACAGTGAAATCTCACACATACACAAGTCCACATGAACACAAACTCAACCCACAATAAATCCTATTTGTAAATAGGAAAACCCAGATGTGGATTTAATCATGTGTTCCTACCATAGATCACAGAGAATCTGATCATTCAAAGTTTCCATAATCTGAGCTGCCCATCGTGGAATAATAACTCTCCATCTGCCATCGGTTGCTAATGGGATTACACTGTCTAAATCAGCTTATTACCCCTGGTATGAAGAATGGGTGTGAGCATAAGGTGGGAAACCTTGCTCCAGGTACTTGATATGTATGAATGTAATAAGGCATCCTGACACTTGTTCCTTTTTTTTTTTTTTTTTTTTTTTTTTTTAAACTTCTTGATGTCTCTGAAACTAGAAGTTGTACTCAGAATAGAATCTCCCTAGATTCTTGGAAGGGCCATTTTTGTAATGGAATATAACATATTTATGAAAAGTAGGGCAAGTAACCATGTATAGTTCTTGAAAGGAGCTCAGCCAATTTCCCAGAAAAGTTTCCCAAATACGGTTGTTTCATACTGAGATGTTAATTATTTTATTCTAATGATGTAAAAAGTTTCTATTTTCATAGGCAGGAATATCTTTGCAGACAGCATTATAACGTAAACTAAATTTTGGCTGCTTCTCCTAGCTCAGGACGTAAGGATGGGGTCTCCCATCTGAAAAGGAAAAGCAGGCTTCTGCCCCTGGGTGCTAAGGTGGGAAAAAGTAAAGAACTGCCTCTGAAAGGGCATGGCCAATGCTCTCAAGGAACAGCAATACATGCACTTGTTATATATAACACAGCCATGAGAAATCCAAATCAGGAAGGATAATAGGAACATTATGCTTCAGGCTTATGACCTGCATCTATTCTTCTGAGATACAGAATGGTCCAATGAACCCAAGAAAAGTATCACCCAATATAGTTAGCATTATCTGGGGAGCAGATATCTTATGATGCAAAGCACCTTGTGATGTGTAGTTGCCCCTCTCTCTCAACCTAGTTTATAGACGTGCAACTCACTGGTAATATTGGAAATGAGAGTCATCTTCCCTGGCTTCCACTTCACTAAGAAATCTTTGGTGCCCATGTTGTATTCCACATATTGCTCCAATTATTGAGTAACTACAGCCAGTAGACCCAACATATTTATGTATCAGTCCCCATTAATGAGGCCAATAAGCTAGTCCGTGTGATGACCTTCTATCAGTTACTATGGGCAGATGGAAGCCATTACTCTATGTTATTGGGTTTCCTATATCTTATGGATAGAGTGGATTCTCTCTGGACTTTATTAGGGGTGAATTTCTTTAATTTATATTGCCTGAGAAATTGTATTAAAGAAGGTTACAGTTATATATCTAGAAAGGGACTTATAAAACATGAAAATTAATTGCAGGGTTAATGAGGAAACTTCCAGTGTCTCAAAAAGGCCACATAGTATCACAGAGAAAGGTCTCTATGGAAAGTCAGAAGACCAAGGTTTATTCCCAGGCCTATATCTGATTTATTGTGACTCCTTGGACGAGTCGTTTACTATCATCTCTTTCTCCAGCTGTAATAATATTCCTACCTAACATCTCAGAGGAATATTGCTAAGATTTTTAATAAAACCTGCTAGAATTTTATCACTGCTTACGCAGAGCTTTTAGCACCTCTGAAGACAGGGCTGAAAAGAACTAAATATAGATATGGCTGTGATGATGGCATTATCATCACATCTCATCTCCCTTCTTAGGTTACAGATAAAACGTAAGTAAAATTAGACTATGTGGCGCTTATACAGAATGCTCATGATTAATCTTGGACTTCTAGATTTTCAGTGAAAAAACAAGAAACAAACTCCTGTGTGGGTTTATTGCTGATCTCTATTCACAGAAGCATTTTTACAGAAACACTAGAAGTTTTATTGACTTATATTTAGGATGTGTGATAATAACAACTAAAAAAGAATAGTAGAGCTATTTATACTATTCCTACAGTCTCCAAAAACTAAAGCACAGCATATAATTCCTGCAGTAGGTGTTACCTTTGGCATTCAATATTAAAAAGTGTTGAAATCCTGAAGTGTTATGTAAGTGTTGATTATTAGTAGCAGTATACTATGAGAGAAAATTTACAAAGCAGGATTGGAGGTATTTTTCGCTTTCTTTTTTGCTCACATTTAGTATTTCATGGAAACATACAATTTTTATTTTTCTCCCTTATAATTATTTCCTTTTCTTTACAAGGAAAAACTAGATGCTGTTCTAATATTATTAACACAGATTTTGCCTGTAACAGAGAAGAATATATATGTATATACACCTATTCAACCTATTCATTTATTTTATAATTCAATGGTTATAAAATAAAAAATTGCATGCAACATGCTACATCACGGATCAACCTTGAAACTATTAGGCTAAATGAAAGAAGTCAGGCACAAAAGACCATATATTGTATGCTTCTGTTCATATGAAATGCCCAGAATAGGCAAATCCATAGTGATGTAAGGAGATAGTGGTCACCATGTGTTGGGGGAGGAGGAAATGGGTAGTGACTGCTAATACGTGTGGGGTTTCTTTCTGGGGTGATGAAAATGTTCTGGAATTAGGTGGTAGTGATGATAGCACACCTTTATGAATATACTAAAAATGACCGAACTGTTCACTTTAAAAGGGTGAATTTTATGGTATGTGAACTATATCTTAATAAAAAATTACAGAGAAAAATTGATAAGAAAAAAACATTTACTTAATCTTAGGTCTGCTGAACCTGGCAGTGTCCCAATAATGTATTTTCTTTTAAACATGATAATGATTTATTTTATGTTTAATGCCAGCCAAATTGTTTTATCTTCCTTTGGTTGAGAACCAATAGCTTTTAGAAATAATAGCACTGTACTTGAATTTTTCTACTGAAAAAAAGTTCATTTGCCATGTCTCATATAATTTCCTATCCCTTACAGTGATTTAGAATCTGAAGACCTGGGTTTCAGTTCTCTTCTCTGTGAAATACGCCTTGTGCTATCAGGACTTGACAGACACAGTCTGGAGCTCATGTGTTTGACTCAGGCTAGCACAGAAACTTCTATGTACTCACCAAACCCAGTGTAACAGTCTGGGTCCAACCGGAAAGCAAAAACCATACAGTAATTTGAACAGGGGAACTTTAATATAAAAGTTATTAAATTATCAGAGACAAGTAACTAAAAGATGTGAAGACAATTCTATGTAAAGGGTAGAAGAGAACTCTGTCATTGGGCTGAAGGATAGTGTGCTGATTTGGATGTATTATGATGTCCCTCAAAATATCATGTTCTTTAATGCAGTCTTGTGGGAGCAGACTTATTAGTGGTGATTGAGTTGGAATCCTTTTATTGAGCGTTTCTGTGAGGATGTGACTCAATCAACTGCAAGTGAAATGTTTGAATTATTTCCATGGAGATATGGGCCCCACCCATTCAGGGTGGGTCTTGATTTAATCACTGGAATCCTATAAAAGAGCTCACAAACAGAAGGACCTCGGAGCAGCTGAGAGTAACATTTTGGAGAGCATCTGAGAGAGACATTTTGGAGATGGGCTCTGAAAGCAGACTTTTGCTGACACATTGGAGATGCTAGCCCAGAGTTTGCTCCAGAGAAGCTAAGAGAGGACAAAACATTCCAAAAGCAACATTTTGAAGAATGCACAGGAGCTGAGAGAGGAGCTGGAACACAACCTGGGGTCAGCAAATGCCAGCCATATGCCTTCCCAGCTAAGAGAGGTTTTATGGACGCCATTGGCCTGTACTCATGTTGATGCCTTAATTTGGACATTTTCATGGCCTTCAGACTGTAAATTTGTAACCAAATAAAGCCTCTTTATAAAAGCAGAATCATTGCTGCTATTTTGCATAATGGCAGCATTAGCAAACCAGAACAGATTTGGTACTGAGAGTGGGTGCTGCTGAGTTTGCAAATACCAAACATGTTAGAATGGCTTTTTAAATGGATAAGGGCAAGATTCTGGAAGAATTGTGAGGTGCTTGATAGAAAAGGCCTAGATTGCTTTGAAGAGACTCTTGGTAGAAATATGGACTCTAAAGATAGCAATCGGAACAAATAGTGTCCAAAGAAATATAAACTAGGAACCTCAAGCCTGGGTTTCAGTACTCATCGGAAAAGTGTGGTTGATCCCACTGGATAAGGGAGAAGTTTGTTGGATTGCCCAGGTCAGAGCTGGTCCTCAGCCATTGGGCAAACAGGAAACAACACTCTGGGCACAGGCGAGCTAAGGCTGATGGGCAGGGTTTCAGAAGGAATGGAGTACTGCTGCCAGCATGAGGCCTGAGGTGTACAGGGTCTACCTCAGGAAGGATGCTGGGGGTAGTTGCCAGTCCTGAGCTAGGGCAGCAAGGTGCTAGGGACTGTGCACTCTGGATGTGCTGCTGGGACAGAGCCATGCTGCAAGACACCACCCAGAACACCAAGGGACAGTGCAGCAGGAGTAGGATACAACAAAGCTCAGTGCATCAGACCAGGAAGAGAAGCAGGCCCTCTTCTGACTACAGTGTCCTTCCAGCACCCCCTATTAACAAAGCTTAACATTGTGCTCACTGTACAGAAGAAATGTTTAGGGAATCTAGTCCATTATCGCAGAGCAGAGGCAATAAACTGATAACTGGTGCACTCAGTTTCCTTTTCCTCCTGGGTATGCAGCTTGACTGTATCTGTCAGCTCCCCTTGCAGTTACATGAGGATGATTTAGATAAGCTCTGGTTATTGGGATGTAGGCAGAAGTAATGTGATCTGCTTCCAAACATGGCCCCTAAAAATGAGGCCTGTCCCTTAAAAAGTCACTGACAAAACTGGGAACAAAGAATTCTGAATTCCCAGGGGATGGCAGTCATAAGATGGCAATATCCGGGCTCCCTGAATTTCTCTTTGAGGAGAGACCATGGGTGAGTCACCTGATAGGGATTACTTGCGCAGAGATGGGTGAATGACTCAAAACCAAAGTTTTATAGTGTTAAGCCAATGAAATTTTATGGATGTTCGTAACAGTCATTAATTTTTTTTATTTGACTAATCTAGAAATAAGTATCTTGAAATGCAATGCTGCCATAATAATAACCAAAAATATGTGGCATTGGTTTGGAGTCAGCTAGCGGGCAATGAGGAATGAGATATCAGAAGCTGAGAAGCTGGCACCCCAGGTTATGCAATGGCAGAATATTTGGTGAACTGCTGCCTGTAATAATTTGGAAGACAGCCCTCCCAAATGAAGCTTTATTTCTAGTAGAAGTGATTGAGAAGTAAGAGAGTGGTAGAATGTATTGATAGACTTAATGGTTGCCTTTAGCAAAATATCTATTCTGGTTTGCTAAAGCTGCTGTTAGGCAAAATACCAGAAATGGATTGGCTTTTATAAAGGGGATTTAGTAGACTACAAATTTACAGTTCTAAGGCCAAAAAGTGTTCAAACTAAGGCATCAGCAAGAGGACACCTTCACTGAAGAAAGGCCAATGGCATCTGAAACACCTCTGTCAGCTGGGAAGGCACATGGCTGGCATCTGCTGGTCCTTTGCTCCTGGGTTGTGTTTCAAAATGGCTTTCTCCAAAATACCTCTGGCTTCTGTCTTCGTTCCTCTCTCTCAGCTCCTGAGAGTCCTTGCTTCTTCCTCTCAGGGCATTCCTAAGCATCTGGGGGTCCTCTCTTAGCTTCTTCTGGGAAAACTCTGGGCTTCATCTCTTAGCTTAGCATCTCTAAACATCTTTCTGTCTGCGTCTCCAAACATCTGTGTTTGTGTCAGCTCTTAGCTTCTCCCAGGGGCAAACTCTGGATTCCATATCTTAGCTTCTCTCCAAAATGTCTCCCTCAGCATCTCTGAGCTCTTTTTCTCTATGAGCTCTCTTAAAGGACGCCAGTAAACTAATCAAGATCCACCCTGAATGGGTGGGTTCATAGCTCCATAGAAATAATATAATCAGAGTTTCCACCCACAATTGGGTGGGTCACATCTGCATAGAAGCAACCTAATCAAAAGGTCCCACCCAACAAGATTGGATTAAAAGATCATGTCTCCTCTGGGGTCCACAACAGCTTCAAACCAGCAATATATTATAAGAAGGAGTTGAGCTCAGAGAGGAATTGGTCAGTTTGTAAGCAAAAATTAAAGGAAGGAGAGAGTCCAGAAATTTGGAAGTTTATGGGTTTGGAAAATCTGTCTGTTCATGGACTTCAAATAGTAAGGTATAAAGACAGACAAAGGCCTCTCACGCTGTCCCTCTCACCCCCAACTTTTGACCAATAACAGATGATCTCTACATAAGTTGTTTGTTTCAGATTGTCTTCAGTTCAGCACCATGAAGTTCAGAGAGATGAAGAGTGACTGTTCAAGTGCAAATGAAAGAGAAAGAGGAAGATAAAAGAGAGAGAGAGGCCCAGGGACTGGGAAGCAAAGAAATAAGGCAGGCTTGAGATTTATACGTAGGAAAGAACTTTGGGTATGACAGGGTTTGACTACTGGGCACAATGAACTGACTGGAGGCAAACGGGCGAGAAAACTATTATTTTCAGTGATTTATTGCCAAAAGAAGCCTCAGAAAGAAGACTGGAAAATCTATGCATCCTCCAGGGAGAACATATATCCCAGCATCCTCTTCAAATGCGTTCATGGAAAATGACACCTCAGGACTGAGCCTCCTTGAGGGTAGAATCAGAGGCCACAAATGGCAATGGACAAGGGAGTTTCTCTGAGAGAACAGAATAAAAGTTTTCTGAAGGAACACCCACCTCTGCCAGGGGAGCATGTCTTCACAGTATCTATCTAATAGGATTTGAGAATTGCTATAGACAAGTGACTACTGCTTGTCCCCATTCTTCCTCTTTGCAAACGGGTTATTGTGGCTATCCTATCCCTGCTTCTCCTTTGTAAATTTGGTATTATTGGGGGGGGGGAGGTGTTGATAAAGGGGAGATAAATTATCTTTTTAATTCATGTGTCACTGGACCACAAGAAGCCACATATGATTTTGACAGGGAAGTCTCCTCATCCCTCAGACTGGATTTTGAGCTAAGTGGGACTTTGGGTCTCTCACCAGGTTGAATTGTGACTCCCAAAAGATACACTCAAGTCCGAAGCCCTGGTCTCTGTGAATGTAACCTTATTTGGAAATCAGGTCTTTGCAGCTGTAATCATGTTAAAAAGCAGTCGTACTGGATGGGGGTGGGCCTTAAATCCCAAAAGGACAGACGCAGACAAGGCACCATGGGAGAAACAGCCGGGTGAAGACGGAGCCAGAGACTGAAGTTAAACTGCCAGGAGACAAGAAAGCTTGGGTGCACTGGAAACCAGAAGAGGCAAAGAAGGAATTTTTCCTAGAGTCTTCTGAGGGAACATGGCCCTGCCATGGCCTTGACTTCAGACTTATAGCCCCCAAAGCTGGGAGAGAATAAATTCCTCTTGGTTTAAGCCATGCAGTTTGTGATAATTTGTTACTGCAATCCTAGGAAACTAATACAGGGGGATAAGTGTCTTCAATGTGTGAAAGAATGAGATGCGTAATTCAAGACCAAAAGGGTAGACCGAAGCAGTCTTTAGAATCCAATTCTCTTTCCTTTTCTTCTTTGGCCTAAAACTAGACTGGTGATACGTGGCCTTTCTAAATTCTGGGCAATAGAATGTGCATGGAAGCGATGCACGTCACCCCCTCCTGGAGGCTTGGCCTCCATCCTCTCGTTTGTCCTCTCCTGTGGGCTGAAAGCAAGACCCTCACCTTAGGGGGAGGGGGGCCATGAGATGAAAGGAGTTGAGGTCTTCAAGTCACCATTTGGACAATAACTGCCCAGAAGAACCACTGGACCAGGAACTTCCATGTAGAACTACTGCATGAGTGAGAAATACACTTTTATTTTGGTGTATCCCACTGAAACCTTGGGCCTTTTATAGCAGTTAGTCTTCCCAGACAAATATTCAGGTCTAGTTTAAGTTGGACTGGGAGTCAGGATACACACCTCTTTTTAAAAGAGTAGTGATGATGTGGGTACAGGGTGGGAACTTGGAAATCAGAACACCAAATAAATGTATCTGGTAATCAAAAGGGGAATCAGGTATCAGAGAAAGAAGGAATAGAAAAGGATGGCAATGATACATTCTAATGAACAAATTGCTGCTGCTTGAGCAGACTTTTAAGTATTAAAGCACGGGTTGGTCGGCTTTGATAGAATGAGGTTTGGTGCATTGTTTAATTTATGTCACCTAGTATGGTGACTTTGCTATTGTCTTAGCTAGAACTCTTTTCTGAGAGTGACAAGGATGGTGCTATAATCCCCAAACAATGGACAGAAAGCATGGAACTGCTGCAGAAACTGGAAGTAGGGTCTTATTTCCGACTTAGAATTCTGTGCAGTTGTAAGATCAAATCAACTAAGCTTCTTCTAAATGAGAAAGTGCCCAGATTCTTGTCATTGTTATGACCCCAGTGGATATTTTTAAATCGATGAGTGAATGAAACACCCCCATCATCTTATCCTTAGCGATTTCTTAGTATGCATTTCTTAAGAAAGACCCTTGGTGTGTCTGTACCAAATTCTTAAAACAGGGCATTTCTCTTCAATCATGTTCACAGTGTGTTATTAGGACACAAAACCAGATTTGCTCTGCTGCCCCTGAGACCTTTAGCTCTCCCCCTTCCCAACATACACCCCCACACATCAAGCACCGACTTCTTCGTGGTAGGGAGCAATTCATTTCCATGCTTGCCTCATGAAGAGATGCCTGCAGTGTGCCTGCTGCTGAGTGCAAAGTGCAGCTTAGGAAGTCGAGTCCACGCTCCCTTGGTGCATTCACACATTCTCCATTAAGTTGCTCCACCAGGGGGACAATCCTGGGGCAGGGGGTGCTTCTTTCCTCCTCCAGCGGTGCTTGTCTCCTGGAGCCATTTTCAGAGGCGGCCAGCCCAGCACAGCTCCGTTTCTGGTTCCTTCCCACATGCTTCCCTCAGACGTTTGCTGCCCATAATCCCCTCCCCCTCCCCAAGCCACCCCCAATTTAGGAAAGTGAATGTGGAAACAGGTGACTAGACATATTTTCACATGATTATTTTCTTAGCTGTGTCTAGATTTAATCGTTACTAAAAAGACTACAAACAAAGCATGATCTCCACTATAAATGTTAATGTTAGAAAGAACGCCAGGAGATTGTGTGATCTGGTTCCTCTTGTTTGGAAAAAAGGAAAGTTATAACCATCCAGGGTGCAAAGGCGACAGAAGAACCTCAGGGCAGAGGCTCTGAGGCTGTTGATGTGACCTTCCTTCAGGCCATATCACAACACAGCTCTCCCACACGACCACAGAAAGCTATGATAAGTTCTATGAATAGTTTCACGAAAATGGATTAATATACAAAAACTCTTTAGAACAAAGAGCATGTAATAAGTGCTATGAAAGTGTTAGCTTTTATTATTACTTTTCTTATTGTGATTATATTAGTAACCAATATTAGTGCATTAGAAAAAATATACTAAATTATTATTAAAAGCTGAAGGAAATAGGAAGTTCTATGCTAGAAAGAGAGAGAGAGAGAGGGAGGGAGGGCGAGAGAGAGTTGGGGGAGGGCCCTCCATCTGTGTGCAGGTGTTATTTGTTTCGGGCGAGGAAGAGAGTTAAAGGGGAAGCAAGAGGAACAGAAGGGGGGCGGGATAACTGGATTCGTGCCTCAAGCTGGGAAGCTGACCATTTAGAAGACATGACAAGATTTGTTATGTATTATCCCATATTCCCTAGTATGTGCAGATGGAAATTACATCCAGACGAAACCCATTCCCTGTTGGGGAGGCTAGAGGGACGTGGCTATGAGCAGTGCCCTGGAAACTCCCTGTCTGGGTCCAAGGCCTGGATCTGTGACTCCTTTGCTGTGTGACTTTTAGCAAGTCACTCAATGCCTCTGAATTTCACATTCCTCAGTTGTAAAATGTTGTAAAATGGAAATGACAATACTGCCTTCTTGGTAGACTTGTTTGGAAGATTGAGTAATGTGAGTAAAGTGCTTAGAATAATATCTGGTACCTAATAATCACTATGTGTGTGTGTGTATTTTAATTTTTATAAGCATTAGAGAGGTAATAAGAATTGTTTCTAAAAATGGTAATAAAGAGGTGGTGAGTTCTCCCCCCACTCTGGTGTTCACACATGCATATTCTTGACAACCTTGAGGATATTATACGTGACTGGATAATGTGTTTAAAATATCAAGCCATTTTTTGCTTCCCAGTGTTTGGCTCTCCCCTCCCTATCCCCACTTCGCCTCCATCATTTCTCCTCTATTGGGACAACTTAATGGTTGAACTTTCTTTACCTCAATGAATAGCAAAAGTAGAATGAAGACAGAAGGGAATCCCTTCCTGATTTTTGTGGATCCATAGCTTGGGCTTTGAGGGGAAATGTAAATGACACAGGGCATTGAGGGAATGTAAGATTCAGACCAGGCACTGGATAGGGAGTGAGGAGCAGGTGGAGATGAAGGGAGTGCATAGCTGCCAGGGGTCCTTCCAAATAGGGTCTTGAGTTTCTCCCAAGCCAAACTGTGAAGGGAGAAGGTGAGACACCCTTAGGTAAATTCAAGGGTTTAAAAGCAGGTCTCAGACAGACCCAAAGCCCTCACCATGCACAGTGGAGCAGCAGTGGCAAAAGGTAGAAGGGCCGCATGGATGAAGATGAGGCAACTTGCTTGAACCAATGAACATGGTGTAGAAAGACTGTCTTGGCAGATACCAGCATGGAAAGCAGAAACCAAGGATCAGATGCCTCCTCCTTGTAACGTGCCTTAGCATAATGTAAGACCCCCAGAATTTAGACAATCACAGGGATGGGAGAAAACCAAAATTGACTGTATGATTGATTTCATGGATGTGAAAACTGTGCAGCCGCACAGGTCTCCGAACTCAGAAGGGCCCCGGCTCGGCTTAACACTCAGAAGTCACCATCTTGAAATTCTTAATTTTAGAGCAAGGGGCCATATTTTCATTTTGTACTGGGGCCTGCAAATTATGCAGTCATTCCTGCTTGGCTTTCATGAATTTCCCTCAACCCCAGTAAAAAGGAAAGCTCCAAATCTAAAAGAAATTGGAGAAAAATAAAGTTATATTTCTGTATATCTGAGTTCATGGCTTGAATTCTGTACAAACGGATTCTGAGCCAAGCCTAAATGGAGGAAGGCGAAGTGTGTTTGGATCACAGAAATTACTAGTCAGATTTGGCTGGAAAGCAGAGTGTGTACTGGGTAAAGAAGAGGTAAAACTGGAAAGCATGGTTGGATGTGTGAGC